>NW_025763574.1:1291432-2582864 GCF_020736505.1 Alternaria rosae | reverse complement strand
AACCCTAACCCTAACCCTAAACCTAACCCTAACCCCTAACCCTACCCAAAAAGCGGTCAAGCGGTTAGCGCTTGTTTCTTTCTCTTTCCTCCTTCCCACTCTCTGTACTCTTCTGTACCACGGGCCCACCGCCCACCCCCCGTCTTCTTCTGTACCACGGGCCCACCGCCCACCCCTTATCCTCTTCTATACCACGGCCTACCGCCCACCCCTTATCCTCTTCTGTACCACGGGCTCGCTACCTACTCTCTTTTCTATCTACTTATTAGTCTACTACCCTTTGCTCTATTCTTCTATACTACTGTTCTACTCTTACGCTACCTCTTAAAATGTACCTTCTAACCTAGTAAATTACCTTGTAAACTTATACCCTAATTACTTTCTCTAATCTTGTACCTTGCATTCTTTTCTTTCTTCTTTTTTATCTTATCTAGTCTTTATCTACTCGCTTGTAATAGCATACAAAAACCCTACTCTATCTCTACAAAATACACCTAACAAACGCTTGCTATCTATTCTACTACTACCTTGTAGCCGCTTCTATCTTTTCTTTCTTTATCTACTTATTTCTCTACTATATCGTACACCTTATCGTCTTTCTCTTCTTCTTTAACCTCTGTCTTTTCTCTTTCTCTTCGCCTGCTACTCTTTTCTTCCTCTTCGCCTTTTACTTGTCTACTCTAACCCTGCCGTAAGTACTAGAACTCTAACCCTGCTATAAATACCAGAACCCTAACCCTGCTATAAATACTAGAACCCTAACCTTGCCGTAAGTACCAGAACCCTAACCCGGCTATAAATACAACAAGTACAAATTCTATACAACTCTACTTTTTTCTTAATTCTTACTACCTCTCTCTTACTTTTTAACCCTTGTTATTGTATACAATTTCTTTTCTCTTTCTTAAAATCTTCTACTACGTATAACCTTTTCTCTTCTTCTCTTATCATTTGTCTCTTCTACCGCTATTTCTTTTAAATAAACAATTGCCTCTCTTCTTCTTCTAGTAGCTCTTCCTCTTTCTCTAAATATCTCTTCTGTACTACGAATATCTCGTACTCTTTCTTGTAAACGTATCTCTCTCTATTCTACTCTTCTATTCTATGTCTCTCTACCTTAACATTACCTTTTCTATCTCTTTAATAACATAAAACCGCTTAGCCGGGTACATGTTTTTTCTTCTACTACCTGCGTTACCTAAGCGCTTAGCCGCGTATATAGTTATTCTTCTCTTTTCTTTTACTCTTCTTATTATTTCTAAGCGCTTAGCTAAGTAGCAACTCTTTCTTCTCTTCTCTTTCTCTCCTTCTGTACTATCTAAGCACTTACTAAGTATATCTTGTTTCTCTTCTACTCTGCATTACCTAAGCGCGTAGCCGCGTAGATATTCTATTGTTCTTCTCTATTCTTTTTTACTTCGTACACAGTCTTACTGCTTTACTTCTATAATTCTCTCTAATATACTTATTCTACTTCGAATAAGATAGACTACGCGCCTCTACCTTGCTATGTAAATCCTTAGCTCTTTTCCTATACTTTCTCTCTTCTTCTACTTTATAGTATATTCGATTGTTATCCTCTTCTTTTTCTTTACTCTTTTCTTTCTACTCTTTCCTTACCTTCTACCTTTTACTAACCTTCTCTTTTTACGTCCCTCTATTCTTCTGTCTTTCTATAAGTACCTATTTCTTCTACCGCTATTTCTTATAACATAGCGTTTGCCTTTTCTTCTTTTCTTCTAGTTATAGTTCCTTGTACACACGTATTTCTTTTGTACTACAACTCTCGTTAAACCTTTTCTATTACCTCTAACTTTCTCTACTCTACTTTCTTGTAACGTAGTCTTTACTACACATATTTTTTTTTCTCTCTTAGCTCTCTTTACCTTACCTCTACTCTTTTCTACTTCGTTTCTAGAAACCCTGAGTAGTTAGCGAAGTGTGTCTTTCTTTCTTCTCTTCTCTTTCTCTCTTCTCTTTCTCTCTTCTCTTTCTCTCTTCTCGTAACTCCCAAGCAGTTAGCCGGGTACATGTATATGCCTCTTGTTCTCTCGTAACCCACTACGTTACACGCTATGCTACCTTTCTCTAGATATGCTTACTCCCCCTCTACTATGCTAAGTACAAGTCGAATCCCTACTACCATCGCGTTCGTAAACACCTGCCCCCATACCTCCTCTCTATGCCTCTTCCCTAGCCACACTGCATATGCATCGTCTCCTGTCTCCCTAAACCCTGCCTCTCCTATCGTCTGAATCCCAAGCCGTGTGAGCCGCGCTGCGTATGCCAGCGGTATCACTACATTCGGCCATTGACACCAATTCTCCATGCCCTCTCCCGTTGCACAGTACTTCTGACTCACCCAGCATCGCCGACAGTTATTCTTCACCGTCCGATCTACAATCTTCTTCCGAAACGTATCCGCGTCTGCACCAGACGCCCTCTCCCACGCTGTGCACCCTAGCACCCAGTGCTTCTTCCACTGCTCCTCTTCCTTTGTTACATACTGCTGCCCAACTACCCAGCATATCGCACACCCACCCCGCAACTCCGTAAACGTCTCCTCTACTACCGCCCATTCCCGTGCCCAATGCTCGTGCTCCTCTAACCATACCTCCTCCCCCTCCCCACACCGGTCACAACACACCCCATCCATCTCTCTACACCCTATCCCTTGCCCATCCAAGTACGAGCTCATCAGCGCCCGCCGACACCCATTCCCAATCAAAAACGCCCCCATTGCCTGCACGTCAATATCGCCGCTCTCCTGCTCGATTCTCTTCTCTACCTCCCCCTGTTCGATCATCACCACAACGTCAAACGTCTCTCCGCCTCGCCCTCCACGCCCGCTTGCCTGAGCAAAATCCGTCATGCTCCACGGCATCCCTACATGCAAGATGTACACAATCCCCGCATAGTCCACTCCTGTCCCAAGCGCGGACGTAGCCACAATTAGCCCTCCCTGCTCTACCCACTCCTGCAGCCGCTCTCCTCGCTCCTCTACGTCGGCGTGATAGTGCGCACAGCCAACCTCCCCCGCTATCCACTCACACTGCGCCTTGCTCAGACAGTACACTACCCCCTTCTGCCCTGTCCGCTCTAGCTTTTCGGCCCATCGCTTGCATACCACCACCGCCGTGTCCTCCAATGCCTTGCGTTGACACCACGACACAAAGTAGCGCGCGTTCGGTCGTGCTGTGCTTGCCCGGATATACGTTGCGTTGCGCACCAGCATGCTTGCCTCGAGCTCCCCTTCCTGCACCGGCGGCAGCGTTGCCGTTAACAACACAATCGGACATCCAAGCAGTCGCAAGTTCTTCACCTTAAGCAGATTTGCCCGCCAGTGCCGTGCTGTAAAGAGCAGATGACACTCGTCCACCACAACTCGTTGCAGCAGCCCCTTGTCCTTCATCAGTCGAGCATACCCTAGAAAGTTGCCGTTGCTCGTAATATCGCCTGCTACGTCTGCGCTAACAACCACTACAGACGCCGGGTTGCTCTCGCCGTGCTTCCACTCTATGCAGTCTATACCACAGTTGCGAATCCGGCTCACCAAGTCCTCGATCAACGCTCGGTACGGCACAACGACGACCGTCACCCCGCTCTCCTCTATGCATGCCGGCAGCGTAAACAGCAAGCTCTTGCCTCCTCCTGTCGGAAGCACAACAACAAGCGGTGTTGTCTTGTCCAGCACTGCGTACAGAGCCTGCTCCTGCTCTATTGAGCGAAACCCGACGTCCTGCTTCCCTAGCACCTGCTGCAGCGCCCGACGCACAGCCGCAGCTCGCGCATCTTCTACATGAACAGCCTTTGCTTTCGGGAGCATCGGAAGCCCTGAGATACTCTCTCGCATCGGCCTTTTCCGCTGCAGTCGGCGCTCCTCGGGCGCTTTAGCCTGTCCGTCTACACCTAAAAAGCGGTGCCAAGCGGTACTAAGCGCCCGGAACGCATCAATAGACCGCGTGCTTAGATGCTTAACGATATCAATCGACACGCTGTAGTTGCCTACTCCCATAACCGTCGTTCGCGAGTTCTGCAGCTCAATCAAGTCCTCCTCCTCCTCGTCTACCTCTGCTTCATCCATCTCGCCAACCTCGTCTTGATACCCCTTGCCAAACGACTCCCCCACCTTCACCCGCCCGATTCCGACAGCCGTGTGACGGTAGCCTAGCGTACTCAGCTCGACGCCAAGTCGCTTACCCGTCTCACGCCGCAGCACCTTCGTAAGTCGATCTGTACCCCATGCGCCTTGCTCATTGCTCCAGATGTAGTCGTCCAACCCGCCCCCAAGCACAGTTGCTACAAGATACTCTCGAAACGGCTGCAAGTAGCTCAAGTACAACACCATCACCTGCCCTAATCGCGGCGGCAGAAAGCGCGGAACCACCTTCGGCTTGTCCCACTGAGACTGTGACTTGTGATACCGCACGACGGTCATAACAGCACCGTCTACAACAAAAACATTGCGGTCCTGTAGCAGCCCATTGCGGTGCCGCATCGTGATAATCTCAGAGCCTCGAGCCGGCTGTCCCGATTCCATGTGCACACAGCCTAGCAGTAGCGCTAAGAAGCGATCTACCTCCCGTAGATACTCCCGCACCTTTTTACTTCTCCACCGGCCGTTAGACGTCTGTAGCCGCATGCCGCTCTCTGTGCTCCGCGCCCTTTTAAGCATCCAAGCCAGCCCATCCAACAGACGGTTACCCGGGGTAGTAACAAACGACCTGCCCCGAGTCGTAAATGTAACGTCGTCTTGAATCTGCGCCAGATCCACCGTAAAGCGGTCAGCTATACGATCAACCCAGCACATCTGCCAAAACGTGTCCTCTACCTCCGCTTCCATGCTCTGCGCCATTGCGCGGAAACGCTCTATCACAATCGGCCGGCCACTCAGATAAAACACCTTCTTGTCGGGGGACCAGTATGCGTTGCCAGCATTGCCCTCGTTCAGCGCTGCGTGCTTGCCATACGCAAGAAGACTAAGCATAATGCTCATCGGACTATATGAGCCATCCGCTAGATACTGCTTGCGCATCTCTAAGAATCGCTCGCGGTCTTCTTCCGTCTGATCGTCGCGCTCGGCTGCGGGCAGAATCTTTTCCGCTGCTAGTACGCGAACGCAGTAGACCACGCTAGCAAGCATGTACGAGAAGTTCTTTGCTGTACGCAAGCGGTTTGTCTGCGTGTCAATGCCCAGCACAGCCAGATACTGCACCAGACTACTCGAAAACTCATCGCTGCCATAGCCTGTGAGAATAAACGAAGCTAGCGAGTCAAGCAGCGCGTTTGTCTGAGCAGCTGCGTCGCGGTTACCCAGCGTAAGCCATAGCTGGATTGCTAGCGCCTTCTGATTGTCCTTCCACGTGAACAGCTCGCGCGCATCCTTCATCTTGTCAGCCTGTACAACGCGACGCGGTTGCCGCAGTAGCACAACACCGTCGTTGTCGTTGCTGTCGACAGTGCCTTCCATGTCGCTGTCGTCGTACTCGCTCTCTGTGCCAGCATCCTCGTCGCTTGCACTGTCCACGCCAACAGCTTGATCCCGCTGTGCTACATATTCATCTACTCGACGCTCTTCGTCTGCAACGATGCGGAGATAGAAGCAGACAAATCGGACCATGTAGCTAGTGTACGTTGCCTGACTCTCGGGGTTCTGCAGTCGCGCTAGCGGCCGTTGATCGATTTCCGTCTGCTGCGCACTACGAAGCCAGCGTCGTGTTTCCTGTGGAAGCGTTGCCAAGCCACGAACGGATTTTTCAATTAGTTCTTCTGTCAGCTTAGCAGCCAGCTGCAGCTTTGCTTCGTTTCGGTCGGGCAAGCGGGCTTGATAGCCTAGATGAGCCAGATTTCGGCCCTGCAGAAACGACAACCACCCGGTTCTCTTAAACCAGCCAGTTTTGTCCGTCTTTGCAGCCTCGGCCATCACTTGCATGTCTTCTTCAAGCTGCTGTCGCACGGTCTGCCATCCGCTGAGTTGCTGCTGAACGACCTGATCTTGATCGAGTTTTTCTCCATTTTCCCCAATGCCCAAATCGACAACAAAATATTTCTGCAACCCCCCACCACGGAAAAACGTCTGAACTTTGACAGAATCGAACAGCTCGCTCTTCTCTCCCTTCCATGCTTGTTGGTGATTTTTTTTCAAGTGTTTCCGCAACACGCTCTTGTCTACTGTAAGAAAAGAGCATGTCTTGCAACAGAGCCTATCCAGCGGCGTCCCTAGCTCTTTAATCGGTTGAGCGGGTTGCTCGGGAAGCTTAACATCCTTCGGATCTAACCTCTCGCAACGCGCAAATCGCTGAAGAATCTCCTTTCGCACATTAGCGGGCGTCGCGTGTCGCTCTAAGAGATGTTTGTCTAAATTAACTACGCCGCTGCAGTGCTGCTTGCAGACTAGCACACAAAAATCAGCTAAAAAGCAGAGAATATCAGCACAGTTGTCTAGCGAAACTGCCTGCAGCTTGCTGCGTACGGGCGGGCTGCTGTTGCTGCTCTCTGCGTTCTGCGATGCGGGCGCGCGAGTGTTCCAGACGGGCAGCTCCATTATTAGATAACCCTAACCCTAAGCTAGATCCCACAACGTAAATCTACCTGCAACAAGTAGAAACTTTGCAGACACGCTTGTTAAGTATGCGCGAGAAACTTTTGTATGCGAATGTAGTGCTGATAACCGCTGTAGCGTAATGGTTCGGGGGGGTCGGAATTCGCGGTTCGGGGGGTGCAAATCGCTTAATCGGGACACGTAACCCTAACGCTAAGCCTATTGTAGCGCGGGTCGGGGTCCGAACCGCGCCTCATATTGGTTAGGTAGAGTTAGCTTAAGCTATTAAGTTAGATTCTAGAGTAGGCTTAAGCTGTTAAGTAAGCTTCTAGAGTTAGCTTAAGCTGCAAGGCTAGTGCTGTAATTTACAGACGCACAGACTATATTTTATAGAATTTGATAGCAAAAGTCGCAAACCTAATATACTTAGTGTGATTCTAGGTACGTCTCTCTTCTTACCCACATTTCCAACTCCCTCTTTCTCCACTGTGGATATTACCATGTTCTGTTTGCACTAGAGCTGGGAATAGCCTGATCTGTGCTTTCACTGTCGATACCCAGGAACTAATGCCATACCTTATGTTACAGGTAACACAAAGGATTCTCTCCTTGACATGGGGTGAAGGGGTTGAAGGCCAACCACGACCAAGTCAGAACGCAACGATGATCGCGGGGCTCGGGGTCACGTGATCAGGATTGGCATCCCGCCAAGACCAGGCCTCCGGGAGGCCAGTGGGGCTAGGGAAGCCACGGTCCTCCCAAACCTCCCTCTAGGATGGGAGGCCAGGGAGGACAGGACCTAAGGCAATGGGTATAAGAATGTGTTGGATTTCATTATTACACTCATTGTGGTCAACTCAAATAGTTCATCTCTTACACAGATTGTCAACTAGTTATTCTATCGTTTATAGAATTGGATTGTCTTTACCTGCAGTTATTCCACGATAACTCTTTTCCACAGAATCGCCAGACAAACCTCACGGACTACCGCTTTAGTCTACCTCGCCTTAGTACGGACCGAGCCTAGAGAAGTATAGCCTAACCCCGTGTAACACTTTGACCACCATCGGATTCAGTGGACGTGAATAACAACCAGGTTGCCCGATTAAGGAAGATGTCAGCCCCAAGAGTCACTCAGAACAACGCGGCCCAGGGTCCGGGACCCTCGGCACCAGCACCAGCAAACGATGAGATGCTGGATGCATCCGACTCGGAGACAGAAGATACTCCCAGTGCCACGGAGCTCAGACACCTTAGGCAACAGGCCCAAGTTCAGTCTCGGCAGATGCTCGAGATGCAGAACATGATCAATCAGCTTGCAAGTCAGCTGATGGCCACCCCCAACGAACGATCATCTACTACGAAGAAACCCAAGATGGCGTCACCCGAGAAGTACGACGGAAGTCGAGAAGAACTGCGAACGTTCCTCACCAACATCGACTTGTACTGCGAGTTCAACGAAGTACCCAACGACCAGGAAAAGATCCTCATGGCAAGCACGTATCTGAAAGGAAAGGCTTCCAATTGGATGCAGCCATACGTGGACGACTACCTTACGGATATCACGCAACATGGAACTAAGGAAGAAACCCGAACCATGTTCGCGAGTTGGACGGAATTCAAACAAGAAATGGGACGCATCTTCGGAGAAGTAGACGCGAAGAATCAGGCTGAGAAACGGATTACTCAACTGAGGCAAACCAAGTCTGTATCAGCCTACACGGCGGAGTTCAAGCAACTACAGGCCAGGATCGATTGGGATGATGCGGCACTTCGAACGGTCTTCGAAGCAGGCCTCAAGGAAAATGTCAAGGATGGCCTTGTACACCACGACAAGCCCGGAACACTACACGCGTTGATCGAGCTTGCTACACGCATCGACAACAGGCTATGGGAGCGAAACGATCAGAAAAAGTATTTCCGCCCTAACATGGCCAACATAAAGAGACAGCGTGGAAGGTATGACAGGGATGGCGATGCCATCATGACCGGCAAAGTACAAGAGAAGGCCAAAGACAAGAAATCCCGAGGAAAGAGACACGACGGTCTCTCTAAGGAAGAACGCCAGAGGCGTTATGACAAGAAAGCATGTCTCCGATGCGGTGAAGTTGGACACTTCGCCCGAGACTGCCCCACGGGTGAAGCAAGTAAGCAAGCAGCTGTCAAGATCGGGATGGTCAGACAGGGCACGCCCTACCCGGCTCAGATAGAACCGGATGACAACCTTAGCGACATGGACCTCTACGAGGAAGCCTGCATGGAGGAAGACTACGAGGTCATCCAGCAACCAAAGCGAGCCGACGACATCCTCACGATGGAGAAACCTAAGGAAACCGACTGGAAAGTCGAGGACAGAGTCGTACTAGAACGACTAGCAAAGAACCAGTGTTGGGTATGCGGAGACGCCGCACATCACGCCAACGACTGTGCGAAGCGGGACCGAATTGTAATAACTGGCCCGGACGCCGAAGAAGTTGGGTATCAGGCGATACACCAACAACCGTACTTCGAGGACCCAGGAACAGAGGTTCTCAACCTCGAAAGACCCGAAGAAAGGGACACAAGAGAACACCAAGGATTGTGCTGGTACGACTGCAAAGTAGAGTGCGAGTTCCACCAAAAGGATAAAGAGGATTGCAGAAAGGACCAGGAAAGGTGCTGTCACCTAAACCTGTGGGCAGACGAGTGTCTAGCGGACAACTGCCACCTCCATGAGCCTGAGAAAATAGGAATCCATGAGAGACTCCTATGGCCACAGTGCAAGAACGGATGTTCCTTCCACCGCGACCAACTCGAGAAAGCACGACAAGTGGACGACTACTACCATGTCACCCTGTCATCAAACATCTGCGAAGTAACAGACTGCCCCATCCACGAAGCCAAGAAGGCGGAGCCAAGGAAGAAAATCACCAAGGAAAAGATACCTCATCAGAACCTTCATTGGAGCTTTTGTTACGACGACAGATGCACAATCCATTACAGTTCCAAAACCGACACAGGCTACTTTCCCAGGAAAAGGAAAGGTAAGCAGGCAAAAAACTAGGATGCCGCCAGAAACAGGGTCACACTGGCGAGGGCATACCTAAAACGACCCTTAGGAAAGTACAGGATACCGATGGTCAAGCAAGGCAGTTGCTCACAACCGTATCTGTACAAGGTCAGAACATCCAGGCGCTCGTAGACAGCGGGGCCGCACGGACATTAATCTCCCCACGAGTGGTTGAGAAATACGAAATACCATATCGAATCAAGAGTAAACCGATTCCGATAATACTAGCCGACGAAAAACCCATGGAATATGGAAGCGGCATGATACGAATGGAAACCGAGTCCACCAAGCTACGGATAGCGGGCATAGAATGCCAAATGGACATCGATATCATGGATCTAGGAGGACTAGATATGTTGATAGGTTATGACTGGCTGGACGCCCATAACCCCGCCATCGACTGGCGAATGAGGACGATACTCAAAAGAGAACCTGTGCACAAGGTTGCAGGAGTACGCCACGAGACACGCCCGACGAATCAGAGCTCACCCCAGGACGGGAGATTCGGCAGCATCTCACCGCATAAGATCGCGAGAATCTATGCGAAGGACCCTCAGAAAATAGGAGTCATTTGGATAAGGAAAGTCGCGACCACGAAGGAAGGACCCTTACCACTAGAAATACCACGAGAGTATCAAACCGACGAGTTCAAGGAACTCTTCGAGGAAAACGAGGCTACAGATCTAGCAGACCATCAGGAGTGGGATCACGAGATCATCCTAGATGAAGGAGCTAAGCTAAGCCCAGGACCAATGTACCCAATAGCGCCCGAGCACGATGCTGAGCTAAGGGACTACATCCAGAAGAATCTGAAGAAGGGATTCATCCGACCGGGATCAGGCCCGATGGCCTCACCCATCTTGTTCGTAAAGAAGCCTAACGGAAAGTGGCGACTATGTGTCGACTTCCGAAGGTTGAACAGCGTCACGAGGAAGAACCGATATCCCTTACCACTCATTACAGAGCTCATGGATCGACTCCAAGGAGCTAAGTGGTTTACGAAATTCGACGTTCGGGAAGGATTTTACCGAATCAGGATCAAAGAAGGTCACGAATGGATGACAGCGTTCAAAACGAAATACGGACTGTTCGAGTATACGGTTATGCCGTTCGGTTTGACGAACGCGCCGGCAACCTTTCAATCAGTCATCAACAACGCTCTCCACGAGTACCTTGGGATCTTTGTCACAGCGTACCTGGACGATGTACTAGTGTACTCCAGCGGATCGCTCGAAGAACATGTGGAACATGTCAAGAAAGTGCTCAGGAAGCTCAAGGAATACAAGCTGTACCTGCAGCCAGGAAAGTGCGAATTCCACGTCAAAGAGACGGAATTCCTAGGCTTCATTATATCTACAGAGGGAGTTAAGATGAACCCAAAGAAAATCGCGGCTGTACAGGAGTGGCCACAACCCAAAACAATCAAAGATGTGCAATCCTTTCTAGGATTTGCCAATTACTACCGGAAGTTCATCAAGGATTACTCGAAGATCACAGCACCCCTCTCAGAGATCACGAAGAAAGAAATAGGGTTCAAATGGAACGAGGAACATCAAGAGGCTTTTGTTCGAATCAAACAGATCTTCCTCGAAGCACCCGTACTAGAAATGTACGACCCCAGACGGGAAACGCGAGTCGAGACCGACGCGTCAGATTATGCACTCGGTGCTATATTATCACAGCAGTGCCCAGACAAGAAATGGAGACCAGTGTTCTACCATTCAAGGAAGTTCTCCGGAGCAGAACTTAACTACGACGTTCACGATAAGGAACTACTCGGGATAGTAGCTGCCTTTGAACAATGGGAAGTCTATTTGCTGGGACTACCACATACGATCGAGGTTTTTACCGATCACCAGAACTTGGCAAGCTTCATGACAACCAAGAAACTCAACCGACGACAAGTCCGATATGCTGAGATGTTAGCTCAGTTTGACTTTAAGATAACGCATCGAGCCGGAACGCTTAACGGAGCAGCAGACGCTCTAAGCAGGAGGTCTGACCTACGAGAAGAAAGTCATGAAGAACCACACGACGCCATGTTCAAGAAGATGCCCGATGGCACACTACGATACAACCAGCCGGAACTAGCTAAGGTAGCTAAGGTGGCCGAGCAGGTGGAAACACTACAGCAGCAATGGCAGAGGAAAGCGTTGCACTGGCAACTAGAACCAAGGCCAATCCCACGGGAGATACAAGAAGATGAGTTGGAGCTCAGAGCGATGACCCAAGTCGGGAAAACGTACGTGGCTCCACCCATACGGGAAGAACTCATCAGAGAACTGCATGAGTCCAAGGAATACGGACACGCATCGCTGGAAGAAATGGCTAGGCGACTATCAAGGGTGTTTGCGATACCACGCTTGCGAGCGAAGGTGCAGGATGTCCTAGGCAACTGTTTGGCTTGTCATCAGAACAAGCCCAAGAGACATAAGCCCTACGGCCTGTTACAACCCTTACAGCCACCAACCAAGCCATGGAGCAGCGTAACGATGGACTTCATAGTAAAGCTCCCGAAATCGTTAGAACCAGGATCAGGACGACTTTGTGATACAATCCTAGTAATCGTGTGTCGATTAACTAAGGGAGCAAAGTTCGTACCAACAGAAGAAACCATCACGGCGGAAGACTGCGCGTATGAAGTCTCCAAAGCATTGATATCAGAGCATGGTATACCAGAAGAATTCATAACGGACAGAGATAAGCTGTTCACGTCTAAATATTGGACAACATTCCTGGCCAAACTGGGTGTAAAGAAGAAGCTATCGACTAGCTTCCACCCTGAAACGGACGGCCAGACGGAACGAACGAACCAGACACTGGAACAGTATCTGAGGATGTACGCCAACAAGCTGCAAGACAACTGGGTTGAACTCTTGCCGACAGCACAATTGGCCTACAACAGCACAAGATCGGCGACCACGAAGTACTCGCCGCACTACGCAAACTATGGATATGAGCCGACTGCTCATCGAGACCCAAAGGATGTAGAAAGCATCGCAGTAGGCGCAGATGATAAAGCCCGCCTCATGCGAGAATTACACGAGGAATTGAGCAAGAACATCGCCCACAGGAACCTCACAACAGCCAAAGCGGCTAATAAGCAAAGGATTGAGGGACCAACCTTTAAGAAGGGGGATAAAGTTTTCCTGTCACGACAGAACCTGAAAACTAAGCGACCAAGCAAGAAACTGGATAACCTCCGAGTAGGACCATTCGAAATCCTAGAGGAAATAGGCACAGTAAATTACAAACTCCAACTGCCACCAGGCATGCACATCCACCCTGTCTTTCACAAGAAACTCCTGGAACCAGCACCTCCAGATGCCGAGCTAGCAACGGATATAGAGCTCGAAGACGACGAGTACGAGGTCGAAGAAATTAGGGACCTGCGGAAAATCGGTCGTCAGTGGAAATACTTGGTCAAGTGGCAAGGATGGCCAGAGGGTCAGAACACTTGGGAACCAAAGGAAAGCTTGACGAACTGCAAGTCACTGGTACTTGAGTACCACCGGAAACACCCAGAGAAGCAAGGACCGGGTCCTCGAGGGAAAGGAAGTAATCAAAAGAAGGGTCGAAAGAAGCGTCAGCCTGTAACCAGCCCAAGTCAGTCGACGGTCCGGGTAGCGATGGTTCGGTTGTCGGAAAGTCCGTACCAGGGGCAGAGTTCCCCTCGGCTTGCTCTTTCGCACGGTCTTGAAGGCTCAGGATCGCGTGATCTCGATCAGCGTACGAACGCTCCAAGGCCTCAGTTTCCGCGACTTCTAGACGAAGCCGCGCGACCTCGGCCTCTGCACGGAGAAGCGCTAAACGCTTCTCACGCTTCTCAGCTTCAACCTTTTCCCACTCTTCCTCGGTTACAAACAAACTGCACTCAGCTTTCACGGAAATACAACCCGCACACTGCCCAGACGCAGTGTCCACGAAGCAACGAAGGTTCTTCTCCTCACAGCGCTTACAACGAAACGTCATTTCGTTCCCTTGCTGCCGGACGCGATCAGCCCGGGCCTGACGCTGTTGAGTCGAGTTTTGCGAACGGACACGGCGAGTCGGGGGTTGAACCTTGGGCATGGTTAGGGACGCTGGAGGCAGGAAGAGGCGGCTACAATGGCCCGGGGCGCGCAGACCTTATATGCAGCCCACGCCTCAACGATCGGCACGGCAAAATAATAATCCAGGGTATCGGGACGATACGCCTAAGAGGGGGGATAATGTTACAGGTAACACAAAGGATTCTCTCCTTGACATGGGGTGAAGGGGTTGAAGGCCAACCACGACCAAGTCAGAACGCAACGATGATCGCGGGGCTCGGGGTCACGTGATCAGGATTGGCATCCCGCCAAGACCAGGCCTCCGGGAGGCCAGTGGGGCTAGGGAAGCCACGGTCCTCCCAAACCTCCCTCTAGGATGGGAGGCCAGGGAGGACAGGACCTAAGGCAATGGGTATAAGAATGTGTTGGATTTCATTATTACACTCATTGTGGTCAACTCAAATAGTTCATCTCTTACACAGATTGTCAACTAGTTATTCTATCGTTTATAGAATTGGATTGTCTTTACCTGCAGTTATTCCACGATAACTCTTTTCCACAGAATCGCCAGACAAACCTCACGGACTACCGCTTTAGTCTACCTCGCCTTAGTACGGACCGAGCCTAGAGAAGTATAGCCTAACCCCGTGTAACACCTTACTAACTTCAAGGTATTGTTCTACTAACTTAGGTTGCAGCTTGGCAGGATAGGCACGATCTAAAGCGTACGCGCTAGCATGGGTAGCTGGATTGTGTCCTGTCTGGAAAGAGAGAAGTCGTAATATTCCATCGCGATCTCTTGGAGTGTGAGGATCAAAAGGCTGGACAATACCTGGAAGATGCTTCTTGCTAATAGCTACTGCAATCTGGCGATACATTTGAAAATGGAGCAGTATTGGGCATTCTGGTGTAGATTGCTGTAAGAGCTTCGAGCAGACTAATGAGCTGAAACATGACACGGGTGTGTTATACGCAGTAAACAAGTGCGGATTGGTTGGAACGCGTGTGTTGACAAGCTTTAGTTGCCGGCTGACGTAATTGCTGAAAGGCCTGATGTATGCGAGGTAAAGAAATAGACACCTCTCTACTAATGCGCAGGGAACTTGAACAACAAAGAAAGAGTTGTTCGAGTTCTGGCTAGCTTTATTGTATGAAAAGACTAGCAAGACCCGGCCCTGGCAAATGAAGATGTTGCGTTGCACTGCAGCAGTGTCTGCCCAGCGCAGAACCCGAAGCTCCTCTCCTCTAGCAGGCATTCCGCTGGTCACATGGATACTACTGAACAGTACTTCGACCATGTTGTTATATCGTTTCAGGTAGGACATTGCTTTCTCTCGGCCTTCGTCTCTTAGGGAGAATCCCTTCCCCTCTTTAGAGAAGACTCGACGGCTCAAATGCTTGAAGCTAGTCTGCAGCTGATTTGCTGGCTCTTGCAGGAACGCGTAACCTGGGTGGTGCCTTGACAGATCCTCTTTTAAGGTGTTGAGATCGACCTTAGGCCACCAGTCAAACATAAGGTCTCGCATGATTCTTTCAAGCCTAGCAAGGAGGCAGTGGATTGTATGGCGAAATGTCTCGGGTCTGACCATCCAGGGACCAAGATAGGGTTGTACGTGGTCCTTCGCGTTTGGCAATGGCCCTGCCGTGCTGTAAACGCTCAATTAGGTAGCCCATAGGTGAGAGACTGCCGCGTTGAAGGCATGTTGGGAGAATCTCTACACAGAGGCGCTTACCCTGATCAGCATAGGTTGCACGTGCTGGCCAGAGAAGATCAAGGGTAGTGTACCCTCGCAGCGGCAAGGCGCACTCGAGAATGATAAGTCTTCCGATCCACAGTAGAGCTGATAGGTACGGTGTGTAGTCGGAAGTTGTACGGTATGCTAACTCGTACGGATGGATACCCAGGACACCAGAGAAGTGGACAATTGCTTTGCCTTTCAATATGCCGTCTGTGGACACATCCGTCCAAAATAGCACGAGCAGCTCGAAGACGGTTTCTGATATACGGGAAGAGAACGCAGGCTCTGCCTTACTTAATCCTTTTGTGGACAGATCTGACCAGACAGATTCTATTATATCCGCTTGTGCGTCCGACAGCTGAAGCCCATATACCTCGCTCAAGCTTTGGTTGAGCTTCTGACATACCTGCCATGACCGGAATACATAGCACAGAAAGCGGTTTAGGAAGGAGCGGTACCTAGCTTTTGTAGCGTCTCGTTGAGGTAGCTCGAAGGGATATGCGTAGAAGTGTGACCCCCAGCTTCGCAGCTAGCAGCGCAAGACTTGCGGAGTTTGCTCTAGTGTTTCCTCGCAGCGGTCAAGCACGAGATGAACGATTTCTGATAGTTGTCTTAGTTTTGACTCTGTAGCTGCGGAGCTGATCCACTCCACGCTATTCCAGGTGCCGAGGTGGATAGCTTCATCAGCAGAAGCGGCCAACCTAGAAGTAGCAATAATTAGATGGAGCGGTTTTTGAGCAAACCACCGCGGCCAACCACAACTGCGCAGCCAGTTGGTTTTCTCGTCATGCTTAAGCTTGTTGCTCAGGGACATTAGTTCTTGATCTTGCTGTAGGAGCCTAGCTTCCTCCTTGGCTTCTATCTGCAAAAGAGCGGCCGTCGCAGGGTTGTCTGACACGGATCTGTCTTGGCTTGATCTTCTTCTACTTTGAACTGTATGTGTAGCGTCTGCTACCCTCCAGGTACCTCCTATGCTTCGCCTATTAGGAGACCATCGCTGGACGAAGCAGAGAAGATGATTGCGTGTCCTCTGCCCTCTACTGCACTGCTTCTTCCGAAAATGCAGCAGCATTACATCCTAACTACAAGTTGTTAAGTCGCACTGCGAACAGGAGTAGCCTCGCTCTGGTGGCGCTAGGAAATCTAAGCTAGGAGAGTTATTTGCACGAGGTACAACGTCTGCATCGATCTGCGACACAGGAAGTGCTTTATACTGAGAAAGTATAATTTCGCAGATTAGCGATCGAGTTTTGTGGTGATAGCGGAGGTGGTTACGGAGCGTCTTGTAGGGTATAACTCTTTTACATGGGGTGCACAACAGGTGTCTATGTTCTGGCAGATAGGAGATAATGTTAGGCACTTGAGATTCTGCAGGCTATCTATAATTAGTAAGTAAGGGTGAGGTAAAAAAAAAAAAGAGTGCAGCGAAGCTACGCTATTCACATACCTTGCTCTTTGCTGAGTCGCCTGAATAGACAGTCCATGAGGAAGAGTTAGAGGCGCTTTCAGAAAAGACACCGGCTTCTGGATTACCCGTGTAGACTATCCAACGAGACGCTGTCTGGCGAGACATAACACTACTTTGTTGCTAACAGTAGCACATAACTAAACAGCAGGCTGTGACGTCTTAGTTAATGCGTAGGCAGGTAAAAGTAGTACAGAACAACAGGTAACAAACAGGTACTGCAGTAGCTGCCCTGTGTTAGAGCACGCATGCCTGTGCAGGGCCGAGCTAGACCAAAATAGAGTATTAAAAGGGGTCGACTCTAGGCTAAGGCTGGGAGGGGACAAAGTAGGGCTATAGTCGCGCACTATACTAAATCAGGCACGAACGAGGCTCGGGGTCGTGGCGGTCGCGTGGAGGTAGGGCTACTTTGGGCGAAAGTGGCGCAGCTGCAGCAAAATCATTTGTTGGAAGGTGCTCTCTTTCGCTTACCCTTACATATCCTGTCTCAATAGGGAACCGGGCAGTTTGTACAGCCTCAAGATAAAAGAATCTAGATTGGAAAAGCACTGCACGCCGAAAAGATGGTATCGTCTGCTGGTACCTGGAATGGACTGTCGCTCTTCCGCAAATTCAATCTCAAGCAGCGCGTGATTGAGAACGAAGTATGCATGGCTTAGGTATACTGTCTTAATGCACTGTTGACAGACTTGCCTAACGAGCCGACCGCCTTACTCTACGATCTTGAAAGTCGCTACTTTGTCTTCGTCTTGCGCGATCATCTTCAACAGCCCTGGCGGTTCTCCAAAAACCCACCCTTCCTCCCTCATCTTCTTAATATCCGGCTTCTCTTCTCCTTCCACGGCGCTTCTCGAAGACAACTTGTTCACGTTATGCAAATCAATAAGATCTTGCATCTTACTAACAACCTCTTCGCTTTCATCTGTTCCCTTTTCCCTATCCATCCCCAGATCGTCAGAAAAGCTGAAGCGCGAGATTTTCTTGCCTTTCAAGCCTTCCGGGTCTTCCAAGGAGCCAAATGACCACCATCGAATCGAAAGATCGCCGGGCCAGACATGGTAGGTGTCGCTGACTCGTAGAAAATGTTCAAGCTTTTCTTGGATCGAGGTTGAGTCGTCGCCGAGACTCGACATAAGCCGTTCAGCAGAGAGCTCCCACGCAACTTGTACAGAACCTTTTCCTACCGGAGGAATTGTGATGAAAGTGAATCCAGGGGTATCGGGATCCTCAGAGCGTTTGGCAAGATCTGGGTGGCCTGATATCCGGTGGAACGTAATGCGCTTTGTGGGCCGGAGGTTAAGCACTTTTGCAGAGCCATCTGCTTGTCGGGTGGAAGAAAATGCGAGTTCTGGTGAGTGCATATCGCACTTGCGGAACGCATCCTCACGAGGCGTAGTGTCGAGACATGAGTACTTGGTTAAGATAGTAACGGGTCTATCTGGGAAGACCGAGGAGGTTTGGTGGATGGTAGCGATCAGCTTTAAAGGTGATGCCGAGGGGTTAGAGATTGAGAGAGTGGCTGGTGGACAGAAGTTGAACTTAAGGCAGAGCTCAACTCCGTGGTTTTGAGACGACATATGAAACTATTTGATATGGTGTTGTAGTAGGAGACTAAGAATGCACTGCCGTGGGTTGCAAAAATTCAAGACTGCAGAGGGCAAAGTCGAGAAGCTGAGGGTCGGGGCCGTATTCTCTGATCTTTAACCACGTGCAGTCTAAAGTGCTTTTCTAATGTTATACCCTAACTGTATAAAGGAATATGTCAAAAATAGGCCCCTCGATCACTTGACTTAACCTGTCGGCGATGAATTGGGTCCGAGGCTGGTGCCTAGCATGACGTCACAGGTATTACACCAACCTAACTGTTGGATCGCGGAGGCTCAACCCCGCCCCCACATCTTTACACCCCCGACTCTGCTCTATTTTTTTACTCTTCCGGGATTCTACGATTTCAGTTTCTCGATCCTGATCACATGCCCATCTTCAGATGCGCAAAAAGCACCGAAGAACGACTTAACCATCGGAAGGTCTCAAGAATTCATCTGCTTAGGTTCAAACATCCACGAAGCATAGCCTGGAGCCTGAAGAGGACTTCGAACATCCCATTTGCCTCTCAGTCTGATCTACAAAGTGCGAGGGGGCAGGTACACACGTGCAACTGCTATAGGCTGATTCAACTAGGTACAGTATTCTCAAGGGCTGAGATGCTCCGACGATCCGTCATCCTAGTCCTTGCGAAATGGCCTACACCTTCATCCTGTATGCCTCTTACGACCAGAATGTCACAAATGTGGTATGCTTTCGTCTTCGTAGGAATTTTTATGAATCATGAGATCGAATCCCATCGTCGATGCGACTTACCATACCTTGATCTTTACTGGAGGCCTTGAAAAACTTACTGTAAGGGATTAACCTCGATTCGACTACCGTCAGCGCGAGTTGTACCTTTTAAAGAATTGTTTCATCCTACGTATAGATCTGGGTGGTGGTTCCGCTGCGCCGAGTGCGCCTTATGATCTTGTCAGCAGCTTACTGGACCCCAAGCATGGTGTTTCAAACATTCGCATTACCTCCTCAAAATACTCATGTTGCCCTTTCTTGGCCCCATCTTGTCTTTCATTTACCTCACTTGCTTACATTTGGCGCAAAGCCTCGCCTCCACCACAGCCCTTATCCCTTCTTCGAAATCGCTCACTGGCGATAGAGACACAGCCACATCAGGCCACGATGTTGGACAAGTCTTGAAATAAACCAATCCAACGAGAGTACTTCTCTAAGCGCCTAGCTACACTTCTACTGGAAGAAGATCATTCAGGTACTGTGAACTTGTATAAAAAGGCTACCTAGTAGCGGCGGAGGCAGCTGCGCGCTCTTCACCGGCGCTTTCGTCATAGAGGATGTGGACACTGAATTTGATTCGACTTTCGCTGTTCCTCGAGATAAGTCGCCAAGCATTGGTCGCGGTGTCTATTCCAAGCTGACCGGCGTGTGTATTGACGCATCCGATCTGTCGCGGTAAGCGAGGTGTTACCAAGACAGTAGGGGCAAAAACCAGCAAGAGCCAGGCCTTTACGAAAGACAACCGGATCGCAATGCCAAGAAATGTTGTTATCAAGGTGTTCCTGACAGTGCGCTTCCATTCGTTTGCATCTGTTATCCATCTATTGCAGGAGAAACAGAGTTTTGCAAAACCATGGGTCTTTTGAATAGTACCCTGATGACAGCGATAGGCATGATGCCATCTTTCCTCAGCTTGGATACTAAATGTGGATTAGCAATCCATGTTTAGCGGCGTAAGAAGTGTGACTCACGATAATAAATCCCCTTTGCAAGATGGCACTGCGCACTTTCCTTGGGCTGGCCTTAGACATTCTTGGTACGCAATATCGGAATCATGCTTCAGGAGTGATAGAAGGTCTTTGAGCGCTTCTATTCCCCACTCACTTCGCAACAGGGCGGCGATTCGTAGGGAAATAGCAAGATGGGCTCGTTCGGGGACCATATAACAGACCACTTGTTGAAAATATACGCACTGCCAATCTGGATCCAGCTGTGACTCTTCTTGTGTGTCGCAGTTCCTCGTCTGGTTTAATTGGTACTCTTTCAGGCACTTTTCGCGCATCTTCCGTTGCTGATAATACAGGCTGTCCAAAAGGATTTGAGACTCATTACGTGTCGTATTGGGGTTGCCTCTCTTGATCTTCAAGTGCGTTTGCTAAATAGCCTTGTCAAGAGCTTAGTACTCGGCATCGTCGCTCAGGGCTTTTAGTGTATCCGTAGGTAGCAACAGCAGCATCCCTGGGTCTCTTATCATTATAGCAGAACAAAATTCTTTGGTAATGTCACGTCGTGCGCTTAAGCCAAGAAACGATGCAGTACCATCCACATTGCTCATGTCGTAAAGGTAGTAGCCAACAAATGTCTTGTCACTTCAATGTCCAGCGAAATTCATCACTTGGCCAAGGGAATACCCACCGTCTCGTATTTGTTAGTTCGGTTTGCTGTAGTTGGGAGGACTGTACAAACCATCAACCTTCACCAGACTCTCCCTTCGAACGGCGTGTAGCCCCATACCATTTGGAAAACCGGCTCGAATGGCCAATGCTGAGCACTGACGACCCAGCACATAAGATGATTTCGCCTTCTTGATCGGCCCGTCAGCACACATCTGCGGAAATACGGGGTCCTCTAGGACTCGATGGTCCCAATCCATGATGCGATATTGCTCACCTGGCAACGGCCGGGCAGCGAGAACGTCGTCGATCGTCTTGAAGTCTCTGAAGGCCCCGGATCTTATGAAGATGGGTAAGAGAAACAAGAGGCTGTGGGAGAAAAGAGGAGGAGCGGGAGTCAAATATTCGTATAGGGGGTGTTGATGCCTGTCATGACTTTTAGTTTCAATTGAAGATGGGAAAACAGGATAACTTACTTTCTACTGTAACCTTGCATTCCCTTAGCAAGTTCTCATGTAAAACTCAATTTGATCTCCGGCTCATCTCCTCTCCAACCAACCATACAAACGATATCCTGATCTGAAGCATTAGGACACAGCTAAGCTGAAAGAGTAGTGTTCACCGACCTCATATCTCGCCATGCACAACTCCTTCAACCTTGCGCTCGAGTAACAATGCAGGTTTAATAGGGCCGCAAGGCAAACTCTAACACCCTCATGAACATAGTTGTGGTAATCGCGTTCCCACAAGAGAAGTTGTATATAGGCCCAATTATCGATCGTAAGGAACGTAGGCTTCTTCCTTTCCGTTAACAAGGAAAACTTTGTTCTGAGAGTGTGCCCAATATACTCTCTACATTAGCAGCGTAGACGCCGCGTAAAGAGGTTATTCGAACACTAACAGCAGACACAGAGTTCTGAACGTTTATTAGAATACTAATGTTATTCCGACGTGCGTACGCGGCCATGAAATGTCGTAACTTGGTTTGAACGGTCAAAACAGTTGGCCGTCCGCCTGTTTTGTCTAGTCTTCCAGGAGTTGAAAGTGCGAGAGCATCGGTAAAGTGCTTCGAGGTCTTCACGCTCGGCGTACCGGCATCGTTTTCGGTATCAGGGGTCGTTTCCACAAAGCTATGCTAGAATTAGTAACGCATGGAATGGTCGCTCGAAGGTATAACTCACCTTGTCCAGAGTTCCAAGATCGAATCATAGGCGTATGTGCTAAGAGCTGCAAGCTCCTTGTGAACCGGCTTTTCGTCATATTCAGAGGTGAGAGTAGGCAGTCCACGATGCAGAGTGTCTTGAATTCGATTTGCTGCTGAGTGTTTTATCTTGCCGCTTCTTTTACGAATTGTGTCTGAAGCAGGAAGCATCATGTCGGACTGGTGGATCGATTACAACATCAGACAACGAAAACTTGGACTGAAAGTACGAGGGGAAGTACGGAGTGAACATAATATTAAGAGACTCTTTGGGGCTATAAATATCCAGCTAGCACAGGGATTATCTCACATTGCCAGACTCAAATTCGTTCTATCGCACGGGTGAGTATAATGACATAACACTTACGGCTAAACCTTCCGCCTTCCAACATACAAGGGCCACCATTTATATCACAAGCAAGGGACAAGTGACCTAGGGTAAATCCTTACAGCCTTTAGTACACTCTAATCAGGCACGAGCAGTTCCAAGACGTCGTAAGCTCACCATGAGCCGACCTGAGCTCACCATGAGCCGGCCCTAAGCCAACAAGATTCAAGGGCAACAAGCTCACGTGGTGTTAAGCGTTCGGTTTGGGGGACTATAACTACGTAACTACTACAGAGTGGCGTTATCTATTAGTAGACAAAGGCCTGCCCTTTATCTAGGTTGTCTAGGGTCTCTTTCTGCTACTATTCTTTATACATTGTTACGAATCCGAGGACGGGAACACTCAACTATGACATAGGACGCTATATGAAGTGGAGCGGCTCCAATTCCTTCCGCCAACTCCAAATATCCCTCTTCATCATCTCTTCCTCCATCATGCCATCCACAAAACACTCTCCGAGCAACTTCCATGCCACCACCTCCCTGCCACCAGGCTCATGACCGAGGCCACATGGTCTTGCTAAGACCGGCACTCCATGGCCGATCAAGATCATAACGCAATCACCCGGCTGCGTAATGACAGGCGCAAGGCCCAGAAGTCCTGAAGCTGTCACGATGAAGCGCCGCATGAATGTGCGAGCTTGCATTGATTGCATGACTCCGGCGACTTTGGTGGCGTCGGCCGACGGGCGAGTGGGATCGGGGCGGAACCATGAGGAGAGAGGGCGATTGCGTATGAGGAGTGAGTTGTTAGCATTGAGGAAGTGCCAGTTGCGGTGGTGTGGATGGGATGCAGGTGGTTCAGAGACTGCGAAGGTTAGTAAGTCACAACGACTGAGCCGCAAGATGAACAATTCAAGGGTTGTACATACCGGGCATGGATCGCGTGAGGCATCCAAATTCTGGAGGAGCCTTTGCACCGCTCAGTGTAGTCCCACCACAGAGCACCCAGTAGAAAATAGGGTCTCGATCATTCTCCATAAAATTGTTCTCTCTATCCGAGAACAGCAAGTCCGGCGGATCAGTCATGCTCGCAATCTTTATGTCCATCCTGGCCTGTTCTGGATCTCCATCTGGATAGCTTTGAGACACACTCCCACGCGTAGGCTGAACAACTCCAGTCTTGAACCCGGGCTGGGGGCGAATGTGACCCTTCTCAAGATCCTTTGGATTAATCGCACCGACGCCATCAACCCTCTCCACCACGAAGCCCCAGCAGGTCAATGTGTCTCCATGGACGGCGGGATAGAATGGCTGGACGATGCCATCTTGACTCCATTCAAAGCCTTGCTTGTTTCCGCTTGCGTACCACTCACCCTCAATCACCCCGGGGCGGCGGTTGGGCTTTGCGCCAAAGTCAGGGACCCACGATGGTATCGTCTCTGCAGGTATCGGGTTCCCGATTGTGTCAGTCAGGGAGAGCCCACAGCCGTCGATGAGGAAGAGAATGTCAAGCGACCGCCCCTTCTCGATGGCCGCTTGCGCGAACTCGCGATACACCGTACCGACAGACTTGTCGTAGTCTACATCGATGTCTAGCTTCGGCAGACTGGGAATCTCCAACATGCCGTAGACACGATCTTTTGCATCGAAGACATCGGCGCGAGATGCGAGCATAAGTGCCTGCTTGAAAGACGACCCTTTCAAAGGACCGTGTGTCGGTGCTTGGTTGCTTTTGATGGGTAGAAATGTTACGTCGACCTCAGGGAGGATCTTGCGATGACCCGCGATCTCAAGCTGAGCGATACCGGCGACATGAGGTATGGAGTGCTCCTTCGTCATGGGACCAGCGCCCAAAGAGGCCATACTGCCGCGCGTCGATTCTTGCAGCATATCCATGAGCGGGATATACATGAACGCGCCGTCACGAATGTATCTCCACTGCGTCACTCTGGATCCGCACACAATCGGCATTCCCGCGCGTCCATTTGCCAGCTCCTGAATGATCCACAGCCGCCTCCAATACGGTCTGTCGAAGAACTTGTATATCGCAACGTCATTCACCGGGTCGCTGACATTGTGTTCCCGCAAGAATTTGGACCATTTGATCATGCTAGCTTTCATGCGGAAGTAAGCAACTTCCCGATGCGCAGTGGCAAGGTAAGGATCCGCGTTATCAAAAGTCTCGATGTACTCGGTCCTATACAAGAGACTGGTGCTTTGCAGTGATTTGATGGCTTTCTCGCTGTACGCGTCCGCTTCACCGAGCCAGACGATGATGTTGCCCGCGTTACGGTATATGCTGCCCATTAGTCTGAGTTGGGCTTTCTTTTCCTTCTTGTTCGCTTCGTCTTTACTTTGGTTTATACATAGCGCATCGATCCAGACTTTGCCTCGATTCAGGAAGTACTCCATTTTTCGGAACTGGCTGAGGCCTGCATGCAAGCTCTCAGTCACTTCATGTCGATGGCCATTAACGAAAATGTGCTTCTTTGGTGCCCTGGGATCTCCCCAAGCGTAAGACATGGCGAGGTAGTTGTTCGTGGCATTTGCATGCCACGACTTATTGGCGGCTTCCGAATCATTGCGGTAGAACATTGGGAATGTATCAAGGGGCACCTGGGCCACGGGACCGTCCCAGTTAGACTCGATATTGTCATTATCATCGAGCATACCCATATTCATCTTGAACCCATCGATAATCTCTTGATCGCTTATGACAGTGATGATGTCTTCCTGAGTTACTGTCTTCACCAGATCCATCACCGGAACGAACACGTCGTGTGTCTTGAGTGTCTGCAACGCACGAACGTCTCGGTGCATTTGCGCCCCAAGCGCTTCGTCTGGTTTGTCGACAACCCAATGATCGCAGTGGATGTAGTTTGGTGGGAGGGCGTCTATCACCGGGTCATTAGTGGGTAGATCCGCGACGGTCATGTAGCAGCGAATCGGAGTGCCATCGTCACCCTGTAAGACTTCGATCAGACGGATTTGACGTTTTCCGAGGCCATTCACAGGAAGCTGCAAGTAATCCAAAGGACCACCCTTCAGCTCGTACGTTCTGGGGCTTGCAGAGCTGGATGCAGCCTGGGCATTGAGTTTCTTGAATAATCTCCGCATTTGAGGAGACTGAGTGTGAAGCGGCTCTACCTCCCAAGCAGCGGTGTTTTGAGCAGGCCAATTGCGAGTAACGAGTGGACGAAATACACAGTGTGTAGTTGGGGTGAGTCCTGTTCTTATGTGCGGGGCCAGTGAGCTGAGGTATCAGCCGCAAATGCACGATAGTCACGATCTAGACCAATGGCAGTCATCTCTCCAATTAAAGAATGTGCAGCCTTGTGGTGATGGAGCCTGAGTGGTATAAGAAGCCTCTGGGCGGGCTAGCAGGGATATGGGTCCAACAGTGTCTCTGGTGATGCTTTCCGTCACAAGCCGCAATGAGCGCAGCTCACGCCCAATCGCGCCGAGCTCTCAGGGTACACCGCGGACGTCTCGTGCGAAGGTACTGATCAAGTACACTGCCATCAAGATCGTGGCCACCAGTGCGACGTATGCGACAGTGATTGACAGCGGGTCCGTTTGCCGACTTGTCGTCGATGAGGAGTTGAATGGTATCGTGATGAATGCCCGGAATCTTCGGGTTCCCCGCTGCGACCAGGCAGAGGATGGAATGCGCGCATAAGGTGCGGGCTGACCTGGGCTTCGTGAGCTGTATGACAAGCAACGCCACCATGTATGAGATGGCAGAAATACGACTAATTGTTGAGTTCTTCAGCCTTGCGGTACTTTATTTACTGATGGAAGCTGACACGAAATTCCTAATCGATCGAGCACGAGGAAGTGCACCTCAGCATTAACAGATGCTTTCTAGTCAATGACTGTTGAATATATTTTGTGGCATGAGTCTGTTGGGATTCATGCCCTAAGGGGTAGGGAGAAGGGTGTTTTATAAGCATGCACTAGGCATTTATTAGCGTCTAAGGTTAATCCAAGCTGCTGCTAATTAACCTTGGCACATTAGTAGCCTATAGTTCTTTTCTCTATTAAATACAATCTCTAGTATACCCGAGCGATAGCTCCCTAAGCGTAGCCTCTTACAATGACCAGCAGCCTTTTGTGGACGCCAGCATCATTGACAATGCACACGACGTACGGGATGCACTTGGTATAACAAGCAACAACGTGCTGAACGTCGAGTTGAATCTACAGAATAGTGAACCGAAATCGTTCGATGCTATTGATGAGCTCGTGGTAGGGATCAACGGATCGATCAGGACCCGAGGAGGACTCGACGGCAGTTCCATCTTCTCAGATTGAGGAACTTGTAGAATCTGGGACCAAATCATATGGCGGCATTGTCGCATGTGTATGATGAGGAAAGAGTATCAATGGGCTTCCGAAATGGGTGCTGGTAATGGTGGTTGAAGAGGAGACTGTGTCGGCTATGGGAGAGGATGATTCAGTCGCGAGATGTTGCCGTGCTTGCGCATACCGTACAGGTACTGGTAGATTCGTGGAATCCTTAATGGCAGCGGCGTCATGAATGCGGACAGGGACCTGCGGAGTGTCCTCGCAATAGACAGCCCCTAGGATGGATACAGGACTTATCAGCTGTGTACCTATCGTCGTAGAAGAGTTGTTGCTCGGCATGGGCCTCAAAGCAGTCTCAGTCGCCTCCGCATCCTGTGATCAATTGTCGCTTTTGTGGAAACGTCCCCAGAGACCTTTCGCCGCACACTTGGCCAAAGAATCTTTGATGTCGTGGCCGTTTTGACCTTTGCGCGACGCTGTGTCAGCATTATTGTCCTTCCAAGTCTTGCTAGACGGAATAAACTCACCTTTCGCCACTATTTTTGCCGTCTGTGCCATCTCCCAAGGCCACTGTTCTCTGCAGCCTCTGGATCCATTCGGTGGGTGACGAAAGCGTGGAACGCACCCATTGTGTTGTCGCTGAACTGGGTATCGGAAAGAGGCAGAATACGCTTGTTCGCGAGAGGCAGGACTGGATGCTGGAAGAGTTTGTCCGGATGAGGCGGGTTCAGTCGTCAGTACGTACGTGAGAGTTTGTGTGAAGCTATCAATTGCAGAATATTGCGGGCAGCGCATGTACGAGATCCTCGCTACTGTAGTTCTGCTCTCGTTACCAAATATATCGGTGTAGAGAGGTATGGCACAGCGGCTCATTGGCTCTGAGCGCTGGTTGCTGGTCGCTGGGCAATTTTACGTATGCTGCAAGGGTCCAGGAAACCCTCTCTTGGCCAGCGCAATGGGAGATCTACCGTTCACTAGCAGGTTGGTCAGCATCATGTTCATTCGAGCGCCTGCCCTGCGCATGTCAGCCTGTCACGACATGGGCAGCCTGCATTGGGTACCAAAGTATGCACAGCATGGAATGCGACCGTCTGGCCATCAAAACGGATGGTAATTATCGATTCTTTTATTGTCGCATGCTATCCGAGCCCCTACAAAGCAACCAATCAAACTCCTAAACGCTCAAACATGTATCCCCATATAACGCTGCCCCGTTGTGTTCGCGGTCGGCGCCGGCTTCGGGGCGGGTTCGTGACGGTCGTGGAACGAGGGGGAATGTAATATCCATCAAGCACTATTCGCTGTTAAGTTCAGTTACTAGGTGTACCCGCCAGGACGCTGGCGCAGAAGAAAAGACGAGGAGGGAAGAGGAAGAGGTATGGTGGTCGAGGCCAGGACTGCACGGCGAGCGCGAACGATGTCATTCGAAGGAACAGGGCAACGATAGTTGTGTTATTGGCTGCGTGATGCCAATTAGCACTCGTCCATGCTCATCCTTTAAAAACACCTCGTCGCTTTCGCTCGCTCGTACAGTCATGTATAGGCTCGATGTAAGCGAAAGGGCGAAGGCAGGGGTGCACTTACTACAAGCTCAAAGTCAAGTCGCCGCGAATACTCGCTTTGAGTTCAATCTCAATCTCCAAATTCGCCTCGAGCGTCAACTTCAGTCCGTCCTGGTCCTTGAGCTCGCTGCCCTTTTGCTGCTGCGGCTCCATGCGGTATGGCTGGTTGGGGTCGGTGCCGCGCATGGGGATCTCGCCTCTCATGGCGCGGGCGTATGTGACGGGCCCGTCCATGGATGTGCTGTCCGGGCCGATACGCTCAAACATTCCCATCTTCTGGAGATCGCCATTTGCGTCGGCTTCCTCGAGGGCTTCTAGCGATGTCGTGTGCATGTATTTGCCGTTCTTTTTGTCCTCTTCGATGCGGTTACGGCGAGCGCGGCGCGATGAGGAGCGCGACCGGGCGGATTGTAGGCCGGCCTCACGCTTGTCTTGCTTCATCTTGTTCACAGCCTTCTCCTGCTGCATCGTCGACCGCTCGTGCGGCCTGCTCTCGTAGTCATTGTCCTTGTCGGCCATGTCGTCGGGTATCCTTGCTATCATGCAAGGCCTCGGGCGGTTGGAGGGGGCTGTTCGGGATGGGGAGTGTCTGCGTGATGGAAGAGAAGAATTGCGCAGAGGTGTAGAGGTAACGGCGAGCAAGATGTGAAGTCGTCAGGCCAAGGTCCAGCAGCAAGCGGAGCTACTACACGCCTACGCACGCCACGACTGGTACGGGCTGCTCCACTCCAAAAACAAGATTACTCGCAACGGCCTGGTCCTCTGTAGCTCCAAAAGCAAGGACGCCGCCGCTGCAAGCTTGTACCCCTGCCCATTCACCCGTCGTGCCGTCTCACCGTTTCAGGCTCGCTACGGATGACGTCAGTCCCACATCGAGCGACATCAGCGAGTGCTTTCCCAATCGGGTTGACAGCCGCTGCGTGACGTATGTCAAGATGATGCACATGCGCTGGTCTTTGCAAGTCGACCGACATTTGCACACAAGCTGACGACGCGCGCAACCATGGCGAAGCATAGCCAGTGTCGCGGCCACGGGAGTGGCTAGATCGCCCCCCGATCGCTTAACGCGGACCGTTGATCTTGCTGGCAACGGCTGCGCAATACTCGATCCTGGGCATAATAGACGTCAAGTTTAGACTCAAGCTCGCATTGCTTGCGTGGTACTCATCGAGTTGACGTTGCATGCGCTCTCGGCTATTGGGGTATTATTACAGGACCTGGTAATAGCAGGAATACTCCTGACGCCGCTATGGTCATCACGAGAGCTGAGACTCGACAACCAAGAACACCAACCCGTTAGCATGTCAGCGCAATAGTTCGACAGGTAATAATGGTGCAAGTCATTTGTTATGTGGTATATACTGCAATACGTATCGTAACACTACATGCAAAACTCCAAATCCAACGCCGTTGTGATCTCCCATTATAGCAATCGATGCGTTTCGTGCATTCATCATCGGTCGACTCCTAGTTACTGCGTAAAGTTAGCATTTGGCTTCGGTGATAAATGGCTGCAGGCTTGACTTACAGCAGTCCAAGCGTGAGATCACCGTGGATTTTGGCCTTCAGCTGGATCTCAATGTCGAGGTTGAGTTCAAGGCGTAGCCTCAGCTGCTCGCCTCCGTCCTTTCCACCCTCCTCTTCACCACCGCCGCCGCCAGTGAGACCTCCGAGGGCCTTGCCAGCAGTGTCTCCAACTTGGTTGACGGCGTTACCAGCAGTGTTTTGGACCATGTCGCCGGCTCCGCCAAGTGCATCGGCTCCAGGCACGTTCTCGGTGATGTCGTCTAGCGGACCTCCACCCTTGCCGCCCTTCTTTTGGCGCTGGCGGTTGCGACGGCCTCCAGATTGGGACACGTCGGATCGCGCATCAGACTCGGCACCGGAATCTGCGCCTCGTCGGCCGCGGCCACGCGACTGGCGGCGTCTCGATTGCGACTTTGACTTTTCTTGTTGGGGTTCGTCGGATTCGTTGTCAGCGTCGCCGCCGTTGGTTTGCTTCTTGGATTCTGCGTCCTCTTGCTCAGCTTTCCCTTCGCCATCGCTTTCGGGGGCAGGAGTGGCGTCAGGAGTGGGCTGCTGTTGAGGCTTCTTTCCGCCCAGCTTCTTCGGCGTCTTCCTTTCGGTTTTCTTACTCGATGATTCCGCACTGCCCTTTGCGCCTACCGAGGCGTTGGCATCCGCGTTTCCCTCTCCGGAGACAGACTGCTTGGTCTCTTCAACTGTGTCCGCCATGGTGCTGTTTGGATGGTCTTTGGGTGGGTGGGAAATAGTTAGACGGGTGATGCGTAACGAGCTGAATGTGCTTCGGGAATTGTTGCGAGTCCAGAGCCACGGCGCAATTCGTTAATAAGAGAAAAGCGGCCTGGGAACAGGAACCGGTTTGAAGCTTCAAGGTACCTGCTACCCCTGTCGCACTCGAGCCACCCGTCATGCAGTCTGACGCACCATGTGGCACCCACATCCACCCCACCGCCAGCGTCCCAAAACTTGACCCCATCCCTGCGCGCTGCCAACCTGATTATTTTAGATCTGAAATCGTGTTTGCGCCGGTCTAGCTGTTCCGCTCAACCCGATCCGCTGCAAGCTCGTGTGCCTCTGGTCTCGCTTGCCCGTCATTGGCGCGCGCACCAAGCCCAGCAGCGATGCGTCGAGCAACGCGTCAGCTGAATGCGCTTAACATCAACGCTTTGGGACATGCTGTGACACGGGCGAGGCCTCGATCAGTGGTCTGGCGGGACGTTTACTCATAGGGTGCGGGAGACCGTTTAGTGCTGGCGCAATAATCGCAACGCATTTTCGTAGCGCGCACAATAGATTTGAGGTAGCGCAGCTTCGAAAGAACCCCACGATGAATTCGACATTATGAGCGTTGTGCTAACGATCGTTGGGAAGACGCAATCGCGGGGCGCACCAGATGTTCCCCGATGGCCGGCCCGAATTGCGCCGGTCTGGCGGGAATCGTGACGACGGCATTTCCATGTGTACCTCTTTCAGAACTCAACGAAAGCAATCAAAGCAACCCGTCAATTGGACAACAGAATACCACTTTTCTAGTATGACAGCCCCAGAAGCTGCAGATGCAGCCGCAAAGCAGCGAATCATCAAGCACATGAACGCAGACCACCACGACTCCGTACGCGCCACCCACTTCTGGTACCACTGATGCGGAATTCGAGTTCCAGTCCTAATTCTGACCGCAGATACGCCGGTATGCAGAAGCGTACGCTTCCAAATCCGTGATTCAGAGCCGTTCGGCGCAAATGGTCAACATTGATCTCAACCAGATGGTCTTGAGCTGTGGTGGCCAACAAGCTATTATCGCCTTCGACCCACCGATGAAGGCCATGCGTGAGGCTCGCGAGAGGCTTGTTCAGATGGACAAAGATGCTCTTCAGACCCTGGACCGAAGCGACATCGCCGTTACGAAGTTTGTTCCTGCGTACACGCATCCTGCTCATCTCTGGAACTTTACGCAATGCGTGCTTGCACTGCTCTTGCTACCGCGGCCGGCAAACTGGCAGCCCGGATCGCTTCTCTACAACACGGTGCTGTATCTTGTGCCAGGCTTCGCGAACTTCGTCGCCCGAATTGGTTGGACGGTTTGGATCATCATGGTACCTATTCACATAATCGAAGCCATCATTATGGCGAGGAAGCTTGCAAAGCACGGATGTACATTTCTTGATGTGGTCTGGTGGAAGTGGGTGGGTACGTGTCTCGTTGAAGGGTTCACTTCGTTCCTCAGGCTGAATGCTCTGATTGCGGAGAAGAAGAGGGACAAGGACGCGAAGAAGCATTAGGGTGTGATGAGATTCTGTCTTCGCTCCAGGGGGAATCTTGTAAAAGATAGAAATCTTAATTCCGCGACGTCGTCTCCGACTGCGATGCACCCAAATGCCATCCCGGTCGGGCCTCCTCCTTGATATCCACATGATCCAACTTTCGCAGTGATTTTTCTTCTAACAGTCTTCATCATTCTCATTTTTATATCATTCTGATCGGCTAACTCATATCTGACATATCGTGCACAGCTGATTCGTGCTGAGTTCAGCTCATGGACGGTAGTGCCAGGCTACAGCCATGCACCGTGGGTGCTACATTGGTCAGTATCGAGCACTTTGGAGTGGCTCAACCACAGAGAAGAAACAAAAAGATTTCAACCTGCATATGATACCCACGCCTTCGTCTTTCATCCAGTTCTTACCGACACACTTAACATCGTAGGATCGATCTGAGCCGAGACCAACACCTGACGACACAGCGCATGAGAAACCTTGCTCCATACCGCCGCGATGCCTTCGAAGCGAAAGAGCGAAGCAGTTACGACACCAAAGCCCATCAAGAGAGTAAAGACAGGCGGCGCCTCCACACACACACATCACCACGAAACAAGTCGAGCGGCAATGAGACACCTGCCAACAGCAACATCAAGAAAAAAAGCCCGAACCACCATTTTATCAAAGCCCACGACCACCTACAGCTACTGTGGATGATGCAGAGTACCCTCCATTCATGGCCCTGCCGACCGAACTGCGCTGCCACATTTACGGCGATCTGGCGGACATTATCTACGATCCCGTTTTCCCCGAGCCCTGCATCTGCAGTTGGGAAGTATATTGAATGTCGACCCCACTGCTTCTACTTAATAAGACTATATACGAAGAGGTCAAGCATCCCACGGTACCAAAACCCTTACAGAAGGTCAACGATCACCTTGTGCCCAAACTCGTTTTGGGCCCGACACGCACTGAGATAGACCCTGTGTACATCGCGCTCTCGGATACCTTCCATCGCGCCGGCAAACAACTGCGTACGTTTCTAAATGGGCCCCAAAAGCACAGTGGCGCGGTCAAATATGTCAGCCTCAAGATTTCGTCTTGGTACAACGATACGTATTTATCGCAGCATATGCACAGTAGACGTGGAAAGGTTTCCAATACCCAGATCAAGTGTCAGACCAAGCGCTTGCACAGATTTTTAAACCAGATTTTGAAAATAGTGGCGGTTAGGAAGACCTGCGAGATTAGCATCCGACTCCTCATACACCCATTAGGGCTGCTTCATAAGCGAGACTATAGGTCTAGGGTTCAGTTCTCTTCCTACATGTACTACGAAAGAAAGGTCGCGGAAGACTCACGGCGAGCGCTGAGTGTCGGGATGAAACGAGAACTCAAGAAGGTGTACTCATTGTGTAAGCACACACATCTCGACGACAATATTGTGGCGACGATGGTAAACTACTACAAAGGGCAGGGTATGAACATCAAATTCGCAGAGACGCGCGAGAGAGATTGTGACTTGTTTGACATGGCCAAGTCATTCTATTTAATGTCTTGCCGAAGGGGATACAGCTGTACCTAGTCCTGTCACCCTCCACATCAGCACGAAGATGTTTTCCAGAGTATTTGACAAAACCCGCAATGCACCCTAAGGATACACTCCGTGCATTACTCTTCGGATCCTGTGCCAATGCCTATGCAATGGTTTTAACATGGTGAGGCATATGTAGGATGAACCGAGCTTCTCGCGGTCAGCTGGTGTCCTTGATATGCGAATGCGATGGCAAGCATGGCTGCTGAGGTTGACGTTCGCGTCGAAATTGTAACAATGTGAAGGCTAGAAGTTCCCCGCCCAGGAAATGCGCAATAGGACATGAGCATCCGACCATTGCGGTTCACATTGCTCACGCACACCGTGAAGGATTGGAGCACAACCTTCATCAATAGCGACAAGGCCGACGTGGGCAGCAATGACCCGACGAGTGTATTTTCAGACTCTATGTAGACATTCCAGTGCCATTTTCCATCGTTCATTATACCCTGGCAGCGTTGTAGGAGACTAATGACTTCTTCGCACAGATGTTGACCAGTAGGTGGTTGCTGGCCGCATTGCTCATATTGTCGATTCTATCGCGACGTTGTCTTCCTGTCGTGCACCGTGGGGCATATTCGATCGCGCGTTCTTGGGAAGTTCGTGGAGGCATACGGGGAGTGCATCGCGCCGAAGAGAAAGGGTTCGCCATGCTCTAGGTGACATCAGTATCCAGGTGCAGTTTACATTGCGCACACCAGTGCAATTGTATCCGCGTCTATTCCGTTGTCAATGTGTGTCAATAGATGCACCGGAACGTAGTCAGAAGGCGGCGGTTGGTGTTGATCCATAAGACCACGGTAGTTGAGAGGGCACGCAGATGCGCATCGGCCATGGTAGGAACTCAGACTTGTGAAATGGTACATGCTGTTCCTACGTTTGCGATATCTCGGCACCAAGGAACTCGACCAAGAGTTTTGGAGCGTAGAACCTATACTTCGTCGAGAACCGGCGTGTAGGGCGGACACGGAGTCGAGCGCTCAGTTCTTTCGGGTTGACCCATGGGTAAGTGCACGAGACTGGGAAGCAATGCGTCTTGCGGATGTGTCTTGCGCAGCGCGCAAAGCATCTCTCAGATCCTTGGTCTTGGGATGTCCGATGGATAAAGGGTTCGGCTTCGCCGGGCATCACGGTATGTTGTGGAGGCCATTAGAAACCGTTGCGAAGGCCATAGCGACTAGTAGTGGACGGTGGAGTATGGGGGCTCGTAGTCCAGTCCCTGCCCTGGGGTCAGTGCGAGTATGAAGGGCGTTGCGACGCGCACAGGATGACCGTGGTCGCTGACTTCGCATTCGTATATCACTTCTCTGTCGGGCGCGGATCGGTCTAGTCGGCAAAAGGAGGCACATGTATGCGTCGCGATGTACGTAGGTGGTGCACTCGTTGGGTTGTTGGTGCTCACCTCGGCGTTGCCGCTATCGATAATGGCAGTCTACGGGTGTTTCAAAGAAGCAGCTAGCTGTACGCATCGACGCTATGACGTACGTTGGTGTCCACGCCTCACCACCGTGTTGGCGCGCGCTACGTTGCCTGTCGAACCTAATTGATATCCTAAATCTGTATCACACACACAACCACACTCTTCCTCCTCTTGCTGTTCATTCTACTCGTCATCGTTAACACTTTGGTGCGGGCCTTCGACTCAGCTATATGTCACCCTTTTGTATCCCTCCTGATTACACTCACTTAGTGCTCTACTAAGACCTCACAAGTCCTCAAGAGTACAGAGCGCCGCGTTGCGTGCGACGCATTATTTGACATGGTGCACGGACATGGTACTTCGATGGTGTCTGCTAACACTATTGCTCTCACGACTCTTCTCTACAAACCCTCTTCAGCCCACGATCTGTCGCACAAAGTCGGTTTCCACAGATCGTGGAATTCCGGTTTGTTAGTGCGAACATTTCCATAAAGTTTGAAGTAGATACGCTAACGGCGTCTAGGTCACTCTACGCATGGAACTATGATCGGGCTTACAATCAACCTTCGTTATCCACGATGCAGGCTCATGTCTAATTATTGACAGAGTCTTCCTATTACACAGCAATGAGTTGAAAGCCCTCAACGCGAACAAAAGCAACTATGACGACGGCGATGCGCGATGCGGAAAGTCAGACGTAGCTTGCAGCGGGCCGTTCGCCTCGACCCGCATCCTTGGCTATATGTCGAGACATCACGACCCAGACTCGTCCAGAACGCACAAAGCTCGAAACCTGAAGTGCGCCCGTGCACACAAGCGTAGAGCGTCGCTTCCACTGGAAGGTCATGCCTCAGGTCAAGTGTATTTGGTGGCTGCAGGAAAAGGCCCTTCCCAAGTTGTCTTCGCCCAAGCTGAACTCGGCTTTCTGGTATCAACGGTGAAAGAACCTCTTCGCCAGCACTAGCGCTTCCGGATCTCTACACCGATGTAACGCCGCTGGAATCGTTCGATACCCGCAGCTTGAACTCCACGCTCGTAACGGCGGCCCACTTAACTATATATGTGAGACCACACCCCAGAGTGCGGGAATATCGGTCGGCTACAGTTGCACACTTGTCCCTCCAAGTCTTGAGCTATCTTAATTATTCTTAACATCTCTTGTCTCTTCCTCTCTTGACTCGTACTCCTCTCTCGAATCCTAATTCTTTCTTGGCTCCGACTGCTCTTTAGACTTCGACTGTTCTTTTGACTCTTACTCCTCTATCAACTCCAACTCCTGTTATAACCAACACTCATGGAGGACGCTACCTGGAAAGAGACCCGACCAGGGCGATGGGAGCGCGCGCAAACCTACCTCGAGAGGATTAACATACTCACCCGCAATGTTCCCAACGCCATCGGCCGCGACAACTGGGCCAAGAACGCCGTTGCCAAACTCGAATTCCATCCCGACATCAAAGATCCTGCTGCCTACCTCCGGACTGCTTGGAAACAAGTGCGCTACAACCATCCGGAGATTGCCGCTTTCCCATACAACGGTCGATACATCTACCGCGTCGGAGACGAACCTTCCATCGCCTTGTGGGTTTCGGCCACATTCTCCGTCGCGGAGGGTAAGACTGTTGATGAACTGTTGGGTCGAATTCCAAGGAACGAACAGATGATGTGCTACTTCCTTCCCGACACATCCGAAGTCATGATTTGGTCCCCTCACTACCGCGTCGACGCCCGCGGCGCAATCTTCTGCCTCAACCACCTCGTCGAATCCCTGGCAAACATGAACCCCAACCTAGTCTTTGGAGGGTGTGCCAAGAACCTGACGCCGAGCATGGAACTGACACTCGGTATCGGGCATGCGAAGACACCAGAGATTGAGGCGCAAGCCGAAAGCCGTCTCGCAGCACTAGAGCCTCACAAGCCAGCCCTGGAGCTGACACCCACTATGAAATCGCAGAGACCGGGATACACTCAGCGACAGTTCGTTAAGTTGTCCAAACGCGACACAAAGACCGTCATGGATAGTTGCGAGACTCGCGCTCTCGCCATCGACGTCGCTCTGCACGCCGCCCTCATCAGTTCCGTTGCCAAACTCGCACAAACAAAGGAAGCGCGAAGCTTCATGGCGTCTTTCCACTCCAATCTCCGCACTCTGATCCCAGAAGGCGCAGCACCAGAGAATTCGCCCACAAGCTACACCAGCGTCATCACCACGGAAGTCATCGTCTCGCCAGAAACCGACTTCGACTCCTACTACTCGCAACTCGCACCCGTCTATGCTGCCGGCTACGCACCGTACCTCCCGTCGTCGCCATTCTTCCACCAGCGCCTCGAAGAGACTGTGTACGCGAAGAAGTGCGAGGCGGATGGATCACCGCAGCCGCGTTTTGCTTTCCTGGGCGAAGTAGACGAGCAGGTCAGCAAGAACATCGGCGACGGGCTTGTCAAAGTCAAGGACTTTTGGCTCGGCGCCGAGACCCTAACCATGCGCATGATGGTGCACACGTGGATCTGGGAGGGCCAACTCGTCCTCAGCGTCTGCTTCAACGAGAGCTATTGGGATAAGGAGCAGGCGGCGAGTCTGCTCGGTGGCATGGAGGATGCGCTGACGGGGGTTGCGCTGATGAAGACATCGAGGGTTGATAGTGCGTCGGGTTCGAAAACTTCGTTGGTGGATGTTAAGTTGGCGGAACTGACGATATAGACTGCTTCGACCGCGTAGCTAAGATTCGATCATCTCTATTTAAAGTGCACGATACCATGAATAAGAAAGTTTCCTCCTGTTAACTCACGCAAATGCATGTGATATTGATCGCCTCAGATATAGCCTCTATGGTAATCAAGTCTGCTGTGGTCTGCGCCGATGTCCGCGGACAAGTGCTTCAAGCACAGTGGGGTGACCACTACTTCTTCCGGTCCGTGAACATTGCCAGTCATGTCCTCATCTGAATTTGAGTTTGATCGCTCGCTCCCCAAGGCCTACAACTACAAAGCCACTATCTAGGCGTATACGTGGATTTGGTCGCGTGTAATGGAGCAACGGCTAATCAGTTTAAAGCCTACCGAGAGCACTTGACTTTGCCTGGGGTCCAGCCCACCATCCGCGTAATGCCTCGTCATACATGTTGCGTAATATATGCTGGATGTATTGTCTAGTCTACGAGGTTGTGCCGAAGTCCGCTGTGGCCGACAACAGCCCGCGGATGCTGTCATCGCCATATTTCCTAAGACCAGTTTCGAGATTCTGGAGACTCTTCTTGATAGCCTCTTTTCCTTGAGATTCCATGAAAGCCACGCAGGCAATCGGGTACTCGTGAGTCATCTTGAGGGTGAAATGTGGGTTCAACTTCCATGAGTCCATGATTCCGTCGTCCTTGTTTTCATCGTCGTTGAACCCAATGTCGCTTCGACATAGACCAGCATACCGTAGAGCGTCTTTCCAATTGGTTATCCTACTCTCAATTCCATCCTTGTCAAACCACAGCTCCATCTGCTTAGAGTAGGGAAGCACTCCAAAGCTATGAGTATGGAGTGACAGGGAAATAGCGTTTTTGGATCCACGTCGTATTACAACATGTATGTTCTCTTGATCGAATATCTCTTCACCGATTCTCCGCGGTACTCCAACATTTGTGCTCGGACAGAGCAGTATATCGCGAGATGTACAGCCCTTGATTTGAGCACGCCAATGGGGGGAACCACCCCGCGGGCGACATCGTTTTCGTAAGTTCAGTCCGCGAGCATAGTTCGTCGCGCGCATAGGAATCGACACTTGGTATCCAAGGCTAAACTTGAAAGCGTCCTCGACACTCTCGCGCGTGACTCCGAGCGCATACCACAACAACGTTAAAAGATAAGGACAGCCCCACGCTGAAAAATGGGTGGCCGTCCTAAAGAATAACCCGACGGTACTCTCACTATAATCGACTGTAAATCTCTCCTGCCCTGTCACAGACAGTAGACTGTAGATGCGATCTCGAGGATCGCGGCATTCCAGCGTGCGACCGAGCTGGTAAAAAATGAACCAGAAGGGTATTGCAGAACCGTGGCGGAAGTAGGTCCCTTTCAGTAAGGTCTCAATCCTCCTCAGCCGTGGATCATCCTGACAGTAATGTAAAAGCTCTTCCAAAGCGCGCGTTTCTGCCCTGCTACAAAGGAAGATCCGTTGCGGACTCCGGACCGATAATAGCTCCTGAACAGTCCAGGCGCGGTTCCAGTAAGGGTGATTTGCCAAATCAGTCGTACAGATATCGAAGAGATCATTCCTGTTCTTGAAGCACCCGTCGTTGGAGCTAACAGGTGATGCCGTGTCTACCGGGAACCATGCCTCACCGTACCTTCTCCAACCAGTCGGCCCAACACCTACGAGACCTTTCCGCTTCTCATAGCGACTACTATTCGAGGCAGCAATTGCACGCTCCATCTGCCAAAAAAGGTGTGGGATACGATTCTCTTTGCCATTACCAAGCCACACGCAGACCTCTTTGGCGTTCTTGTAGATATCTCCCATCCGCTGCACCTGCAGACTCTTCTCGACATCATCGCTCTGATTGATACAAAGCGCGTCGATCCAAAAGTAGTCATTAGAAATGTGGCTCGCAACTTCCAGGAAGTCATAAAGATTTTTTCCGACTTGCATCTCTTGGTAATTTACCGAAGTTGGGTAGGGCATCTCTTGGTAATTTACCCAGATTGGGTAGGTTTCAGATTGGTCTTCCCACGTGTACGAAAGGCATTTGTATGCTGCACCCTCTGTGTCTTCCCACAGCTGAACTTGGATCTGACTATGGCCGTCCATCGCTATTACTCTGAGCAGGCGCACTGAATTTGAATTGACCAACGGCTCATACACGAATTTGTTTTGACCAGTTGGATACATCGCTTCGCTGTCCGTTGTTGTAATCTGAAGTACGAGCAGTGACAGTCTAGCAAGTCGGTCTTGAGCTTAGGCTCAGAAGTTGGAAATAAGCTGATGGAGGCGTGGGAGAGTAGGTGCTCTGTCACAAGGGCATCTCGTCTTGAACAATGAATCCAGATGGATGGAATTAGAGAGACAGACTCAAGAAGGACCGATGTTTCCTATGCTCAGAGAACGGAGCTTCTTGACGTAACGTAGTGTTGTTGTGATGTGCAGTATAAGCTGTCTTGCTCCCGACTTCCGCGGCTGAGCTGGAGGTAGTAACACCCAGGATGCGAAGAGGAGAACTCGACCCCAACTGAGAACTGAGCCTAGTTTTGGATCAGGCTGATCTTGGAGAATGCGCTTTCGCACGCGGGATGATTGCGATAGTGTTGACGTGGTTCGCTGAGTGCTGTCTGTGACCCGCAGGCTGCAGGCGAGGCTCGCACGGTGCAAGAGCCGAAAGACTAGCGGAATGATAACATAGACACTGCAAAATGTAGCTCAAGATGAAAAGAGGCTTTGAAGAGCTGTGGCCCTTGGCGACATGCTGTTGTAGGAGCGATGGGCGTCTAGCGGTGGGCCTGAGTAGCTGCTGCCTGCTACGGCCAGCCACTCATCACTTTTGTCGCCTATGATTCGTTCCAAGGTTATCCTTCGCAGCCCACTCTCCACAACACCAACATCACGCATTCACCATAAGCCTCATCACGGCAAAACCTTCAACAATCGATCAAAAACGGTTCGTATTGATATAGCCAGTCCCACCTGCTCTCAATACTACACATGCCTTTTCCGCCATGTAGGCGCTGTCCCACCACCGCCAGCCTGCAACAAAAGAAGATGATAACGTAACCGTGTGGTAGTTGCCCCGCTATATAGAAGAACGCCAATAAGGATATGAGGTATCGTGCAACGAAGCCAGAACAAATAGAAAGATGTCGACGATAGCAGATGAATGGCAATCATAATGTTTGGATGCAAACAAAAGCAGTGTCGTTATAAAAATGCAGTCCGCTCCGGGATAAATGGGTATATGTAGTGTAGATAGTCCGAGATGCGATGTGGTGTAGATGCGACGTGTTGTAGATGGTGTGGATGTGGTGTGTGCTCAGATTCGCACAAAGTTGGTAGTGCTCGCGGCGGCTTGGTAGTTTTGCGCTGGAGGCAGGGAGGGCAACGAGGGCAAGGATAGACGCCCGGCTGTAGTCAAAGACCTGCACTTAGCTTATCTGATCTCAACATGAAAGATGAAGATAAGAAAAGCTGCGCGCTAGGAATGGGTGGGTAAGTAAGAAGAGAAGCACTAACGCTCTCGGAACCATCTTGCGATCCTGCTCTTCTCGTCGGCTCTGCCCGCCTCGAGATGGGTGCTGCGCTCGTAGAGTTCCTGGACGACGTTAGTACACTGGAGGTGCTATAGGTGATGAAGACTTACTTCGTCGTCTTTGTTGATCTTGATATCCAAGATTAGATTTCGAATCTCTTCGCACCTGTGCCAGTTCGGATACGGAGTACCTTGCGCGCGTTGTACTCCAACGATGACTTCGCCCATGATCTCAAACTTCCGCCAGTTTATCCGCTCCTTGCCGACGACCCCGCCTGGCGGTGGCTCTCGGCTGTCGCGTTTCCCTACGACGCTTTCCAGGACGCTGACGCCTGGGTGGGGGGCGAATGCGGAGTCTGTCTTCTTCTTGTCGCCGACGAAGGTTGAGTTGCCTTCCGAAGCCGATACGAGGTCGCGGCGGTGTAGTGGGATATATGGTATGCGCTCGCCGGAACTGTTCTCCCACGCCAGCCGGTATGCGGAGTGCGACTTGGTCTGGCCCATGAGGATGTCGAGCTTCCAGAAGTCTTGGTTGGTGGCTTGAGGGACCAGCTCCCGAGTTGCTACCAGTCGTCCAATTGCTGTGCCGTTGATACCTGCCATGACAGCACCTAGCATGTTGTAGTTGTTGAGTTTCCGAAGTTGTCGTGCAATCTTCATCCACTTCTCCATCATGAGCGCCCTGTGCTTGGGCTTGTCGCGTAGGAGGATGTAGTTGGTGACGAGGTAGGCGACGTGGTTGAAGTGCTCGGTCATGCGTGTTACGTTTTCGAGATTCTTGCATCGCTTCTTCTCTTCGGCATTCAAGCTGACGTGACGTACAAGATCGCGTGGTCGCACCGAGGAGAACATGATCCAATCTATCCGGGTGAGTTCCTTTGCGATGGCTTCGTCCGATTCACCCATAAGCTGGTGCCACTGGATCTTGGACATGGGCTTGATTGGATTGGGTTCTAATTGTCGAGCGAGTCGTTCGTTCTTCTCGACTTGGGTGAGCAGAATCTGCGATGAGCTCATGGAGCCGTTGGTTGATGAAGCACCGCCAGTCACGCTGCTACGGGCAACTGAATTCCGCGCCGAACTGCTCATAGACATGTGGCCGAGTGCTCTTGAAAACTCGTCCTCGTCGGAGTCTTCGTCCAGGACGTTATTGTGGAACGTCGGTATGTTTTCGTTCTGGGCTCGTTGGCGGTCGCTGCATGCCCAGTCGGTGTCGTCATCCTCAGTGACCATCTCAAGATCGCGGATAATCTCCGTTGCGGCGACGGAGAACTCGCGGTTCAAGGCCAAGGACGAAGCAAACCTCCGAATCAGTCGACGGGTGGTTGGGTATGCGAAGTCACCGGGATAGTAGGACACCCAGTGTTGCAATATCGACAGGTAACGGAGCTGGGCAATGATGCGGATCATGGGCAGTTCTTTTTCCTTATTCTGCGACTCGAAGCGCTTGATGATGGCTTCTAGTAGCTGGCCCGGGGTTGCGAATCTCCGATACAGGGCCAGGAAGACGGAGACGAACTTGGAGTCGTTCTTGGACATGGGCTGGGCGAGGAGTCGGTCGACCAGCTGCTCGAAGGTGTAGCCATTCTCATCCGACGGCTTCACCGACATGATGCTTTGGCCGGCGTCCGAGTCCTGGTCATCAGACTCTTGCGAATCATAGCCGGGCGACTCTTCAGCGTTGAAAAAAGTTTTGTTGGCGTCGCTGGGCTTATAACGGTGGCCCTTGATCTCGCTAGAACCCCGTTGAAACCTCATGGAGATCTCCGAGCTAGCCCGCTCGTGCTTGCGGCTCCAAAGGTCCTTTTGGGTCATTGATTTTACGGCGGAAGAGTTGGCCCGGCGCCGCGCCATGGAAGCTTGGGACCTGGCTGCAGGGGGTCAATGACTTGCACCCTGGAATGGGCATTGAGGGGCATTGGGGGGCATTGGGTATGGGCAATTGGGCGTGTAACAAAAGGAAATGAGCCACTTACGGCGCTTAGCGGCTATGGCAGCGCGAGTGATGACGGACAGGCATCCTCGGTGCGTCTCCGGGGACGACTCGGAGGTCTGAAACACGCTCACGTCTCCAATGAAGGACTTTGCTTTCTGCTCCACAACGGCCGGATCGACCTCGCGGTGGGCGGGGTGCTGATCGCACTTGCAGGCTACGAGGATAAAGGGCAAGTGAGCCTTGGACAGTGTGCCTGGACTCAGTCAGCATGTCGCGTACGAGGCGCGTCGGCTGACGCGATGGCGGGGTACGCACTCAGCATCTCCGGGACCTTGCCCAGGCTCTCGTGTTTTGTGACGTCGTAGAGGGTAACGGCGGCGTCCATGCGCGGCGTTGCAAAGTCGTGTATCGTCTCGGGCCACTTGATGATGCTGCGGTCGCCCACATGCACGTCGTTGAAGGTCATCTCGAGGAAGCGCACGATGTAGGGGGTGCCGTCGATGGTCATGCGCCGCGAGCACGAAGTCGTCGTGGCCGTGTCGGGCAGCCCCAGGGCGCGACGGATGAAGGTCGACTTGCCCGAAGCCCGCGCGCCGATGACGGCGATGTTGAGGTCCTGCATGGTTGATGCCGAGTCGCTGTTGGCAGACTATACGCTTATTGTTAGGGTTGTTCCTCCCCAACACGCAATCGTACTCACGCTCGTCGAGGGCTCCGAAGCTGCGTCGAGGGCGGCCTGGCGGTCCTTGTGGTGGGTGGGCGAGAGGGGCCCCTCGGTGTCGGACGAGGATTCGGCGCTGCTGTCGCCTTCCTCGTGCTGGGTGGAGAGGGCCGTGGGCTGGGGGAAGTGGTAGCGCTGGAAGAAGGCATCGTCGGCAATCTCGTCGGCCTCGCTGGCCTCGTCGGTGCGGTCAAGCTCGCTGCCACCGTCGGTGTCGCTCTTGGGCACGTTGGGAGCCGAGTATGCGCGCGTCTTGATGCCAGGCCGCTGGGCTGAGGTGCCCGCGCTGCTCTCTCTGCGCGGCTGCGTGGCCTGTGCCATCTTGCCCTTGTCTGTCGGCTTCGAGGGCGGCGCGTGGACTGCCCTGCTGCCTCCCGTGGCGGGCATGGCGGGTCGGGTGCTCTCAGGGCGCTCACAGAAGGCGCTCACAGCGAGGGCGGGCCCAGGTGGAGGCGTGTGCGACGGCTGGCGGACCCCAGGCGCAATGGGGACATTGGAGAGGGTGCTAGGGATGGGCAATGGGCGGGCTCTGTGCTGCTGGGGAGGCGGTAGGCGGTCGTGATGCTACGTCGTGTGTACCTAGGTATGTAGTATTTCAGCGGGGAGAAGTCAAGTTCATGGCAGTCCAACGGGGTCTAGCTCGCCTGCGCCAGGCGATGCGCCCGCGTCGCTAACCAGCTAGCCTGCATCCCGCTCTCTCCACACGACAACTGAGACGCCTGAATCGCTGCATCGCTTTCCCCTTGGCTGATCGCATGCCCTTTGAGAAGTGCACAATCACAAGCATCCACGACCTGGTTAGCTGCCCGGCCTCTGCGGCCCGCCTGTCACCCTTCATCTCGTCTCGCTCCGCCGCACATGCTTGGACAGCTGCCCGCCAATCGTCGGCCCTTCTGTGCCCTCGTTCGCCCTTCCGATTGGCAGCCATCGCCAACCTTATCGGCCTCTGATATTGGTTGCCTTCCATACAAGCTCCAACTCTCGACTCCATCGGCTCCAAATCTTCCGCCGCCCTTGGCTCCTGCTCTCCAAACCCTCGACCGCTGCTGCTGATCGACATGATCGCCAGCTACCTTCGTGTTCTGACTGTCCGCTCCCCCACATCCCATCCGAGCAAGATTGAACACCCACCTGCAGAGGATAACATGTCATATCAGTGAATAACCTGGAAGCTTAGACCTTGTTGACTTCCGCTCTTGCACCAATGCAGACTGCACCGCGCCTATCCAATTTCTTCCTTGCTTTAACAGGGTCCCCGCAAGCGGGGGTCCTCTCGCATTCTTCCATTTCAGCGCTGTGGTTGGACGAGGCGGCGAACCAAAATGCTTCGCGCTTGTACCAAACGCGCATGTAGCTGACGCCGCAATAGAACCCGCAGCTAATGCAATGTCATGCACCAAGAGGCCTCGTCACCTCCTCCATCACCCTATCTGATGCAACCCTTCACCACTTTGGAACGCCATGCAGAAAGATCCCTCCCAGCAATACATCAAATGAGCCGATTAGAGGCACAGCTCCAAGTCACAATGCCCTTTTCACTCTTGTGGATCTGGACAAACTCCTTTCAGAAAGCTCTGTCCCCCTTTGCACCTCGGCATGCACTAGCTCATACTATATTGATCTGCGCCCAGGTGCCATATCTCCGACTGATCGGCACTCAATTACACGTGTGCAAGGCCAGACGGCGGAAGGCTTTAGCTAGCACCACGATCAACGGTCGGCTGATCCCTTTGTCGTCTTCGCACAATCTATGAAATGACTCGTCCACCCCAACAGCTCCCATGTCCGACACAACATTATCACGCACTTACAGGTCGCATATACGCCTGTACATGGTCTTCATGGAAGAACGGCAAGAACACATCCCTCCACACCAGCTGGTCAGGCCTGATCATCGTCATTAGTACAGTATACGAAGCAGAAGACTTTGGTTGACTTACAGTTTCCCCTTGGGCTCCAGGTCAAATTTGCGGAAGACATGGCCGAAGCCGAGGCGCAACTCCGCCCAAGCCAGACTGCGAAAAGTTACCATATTAGCTTCGAATCGCACCTGAAGTTACCGAGGACCAGACTCACTTGATTCCCAGGCACATACGTGGGCCGCGCGAGAAGGCGACGAGCCACTTGTCCAAGTCCGCAGACTCATCGAGCCAGCGCTCGGGAACAAAGTCGTCTGGCTTTGGAAAAATATCGGCGTTGAAGTGGACGAACGTGCTACCGCACGATACAATGGTCTAGCACGCAATCAGCAAACGCCTTTGCCTAGAGCCAAATGCAGACATACTTGCGGCGGCACCTCGACTCCCGCTATCGTTGCACCGGCTGCGGGAACGATGCGCAAAAGGCCAGAGGTAACTCCCGATGAGAGCCTGAGCGACTCCTTGATGACCGCAGTCAGATACGGTACCCTTTCGAGATCGCGGACCATGGGCTCGTTTCCGATGAGAGATGGCCATGCCGCGGATAGTTCCGACTTGAGCTTTTGCATCTTGTCAGGATGCTTGAGCAGGTGGAAAGCGCCGAGCATGAGGGTATTGCCGACGGTGTCTGTGCCACCGAACATGAGCGCTTGGGCCTCCTCATACAAGCTTTCAGCCGATGGAATCCGCTTGTCGCGATGCGCTTCCGGATCCATTAGCCGATGGTAGATGGTCATGTTGTGAGGAAGAAGTTTGAGCTTTTCTGGGTCGTCAGTGAGCTCGTTGATCTGCTGAGAGAGTAACTGCAACATGTCAGTAGGCTGCTGTCTCAGCGAGTAAAGAACATGCCTGGTTTAGATCGATCATGCCCGCTGTCAACGGGCTAAGCTTCTTGGACAGATTAGGCGGGCATTTTAGTATGAAGTTCTTGAACAAATCAGAATACTTGAAGTACATAGCGACGGGAGTCGCCGCATCAAGAGCCACCACAATAGGTGCCTTGAAGTCAGGCTCATCAACTGCGTGGATGGATTTCCCAAAACAAAAGGTCGTGATGACATCTACACTCATGCAGCGGAAGGCGTAAAACAGATCAACACTTGCGGATGCATTGCTCCGCCGCTCGAAGGCTGCACAGAGAGCCTTAGTCTTCTCCATCAGCAGACCCTCTGAGCTCTCAATGGCAGCCGTCGAAAAGGAGCGATTGAGCACATCTTTGCGGTTTTTGGCCTCGGCATACGTGAGATAGCCGAAGCTAGATCTGTCCTCGTTAAAGCTCTTGTAGAGCGTCGCTTCCTTGTCCCAGCGATTCTTGTTGTTGTAGATGTCGTGGTAGGCTTGGGGGTTGGCAAAGTGGAGCTAGGCCCTCATAGTCAGCGACACGTTGTGGCACAAGAGTGGGGTAGGGGTGTCTGCATGTTCGCGATGCTTCACACACCTCGTTGGGTCCAATACGAACAACGTCGCCTATCGTCGCGCACCACACGGGTCAGCGTTGCACATTCTGTGTACTGTGTGGCAGGGCTCTCGTACCGTATTGCGCATGCAGCTCGACCAGGAAGTGACAAAAGGACCGGTTTGCGATGCACTCAACATATGCTTTCCAGTATGTCGTAGCGCCGGCGAGGGGCGGTCCCGGAAACTTGGCCAGCGGATGGAAGTAGACGTTGTAGGTCACTGCGTACAGCACGTAGGCAAGCAGGGCTGTCAGTCCCGCAGACAGCAGTACCGCTGCGCTGGGTAAGGACTCGACGATCGGCATTGATTGGTGGGACACTTCGCCCGGCGCTGTGAGGATAGTAGGAGGATGAAGTTGACCTCAATAGTCTCGCGCAACTCTGGCAGACGAGTCGACGACGGTATCCGTCATCCCCACTTCGTTAAGGACAACTCTCCAGATTGCAGACGACCGTGGCCAACCGGAGCACCTGGCTGATAGCGCGGATGTCTGGCCGGTCGACTGTCTGCATGCGTGCATGTCGCCGGCGTAGAGCCGCGGTCACACGGATGTCGGGAGCGAAGGCAGTAGTTCGAGCTGCTGGCCTGAACGTCGCAATCGGTACAAAAGGTCACGCTAAGTGTGGCAGGGCGACCCTCTCGTTCGCACTGTTCCGATACCTGCAAACCTCTCGCTACGACAACCATCTTGCGCCTCATAAAACATGGCCGACATTGGAGCCCAGATCGCTCACGCAAGTTGTTTCTCCATGCGAACGATCGTCGCGTTGCTAACACGAGCGTATAGGACTCGGACGAAACCGACTCGGCATTTGGCGACGATTCGGCATCGTAAGTTACCCAGGATGACGAACCCGCCAACCAGCCGCCTTCTGACACGGACCGAAGCGAGACCACGTCCCTGAAATCGGCCGTATACAACTACAAGTACCGCAACGGCCGTCGATACCATGCATACAAGGAAGGATCATATTGTGGGCTGCCCGCTCGTTCAATACCAATGCTGTTCCTAAGTGAGCACAGGGGGGCCGAATGACGAGACATCGGCAGACCAGCTCGATATTGTGTATGGCCTGCGACCCATCTGGTGAAGGACTTGTATTGACTCGACTGGGTAGACATCATATCTGCCTCCTCCTACTCGATGGCGAGCTGTTCCTGGCACCCATAACGAAACAGCCCATGGTACGTTTAGATTCAGACAAGACACCATGACCGTTGGCCTTACGCTGACGATCGGGTTTCCTAGCACGTCTTAGATCTGGGGACTGGCACCGGTATGCAAGGAATACCCTGATCGACGAACGCACAAGCTGACCAGTCAGGAATCTGGGCTATGTCAGTCTCACGTCCTTGCATGTCGACTGACAAACTGACGCGAAACCAACAGCGACTTTGCCGATAGATTTCCATCGGCCGAGGTTCGTTCAGACGTGCGAAAAATAGTTCGCGACACCATTCTAACAAATTCAGGTACTCGGAACCGACCTCAGTCCCACCCAACCTTCCATGGTCCCACCGAATGTCCGCTTCGAAATCGACGACTTCACCGAGCCATGGCTTTACAAGAAAGACCACTTCGACTTCATCCACATAAGATCCCTCTTCGGCTGCGTGGCCGACTGGCCAGCCTTCTACAAAGAGTGCTATGAGTATGTCCACACCCAACAACGTGGAAACAGCACCATGCTAACCCCACCCCAAGCCACCTTCAGCCCGGCGGCTACATCGAACAACTCGAATTCTCCGTCGTCCCCAAATCCGACGACGGCACCGTAACCCCCGGTTCCATCTACGACCGCTGGGGCAAACTCTCCCTCGAACTCGGCGACCGCTTCGGAAAGTCGCTTCGCACAGCCGACGAACAACGCGCAGGCATAGAAGCAGCTGGATTCATAAACGTCGTCGAGCATCGCTGGAAGGTACCTGTTGGTGGCTGGCCTGCGGATAAGCGGTTCAAGGAGCTGGGGCAATATAACAGGATCAGCTGGGAGCAGGGTATTGAAGGGTGGAGTTTGTATCTGCTCACAACCGTCATGGGATGGACGAAGCAGGAGGTAGAGGTTTATCTTGCGCATATGAGGACGGCATTGAGGACGAGGGGCATTCATGCGTATCAGGAAGTGTAAGTTGTTCACTCTTGGCCACCGGTTTGTTCCAATACTGACGAAAGCTTAGGTCACTGGTCTACGGGCAGAAGCCACCGCGGCCAAGAAAGGATGACGATGAATGAGACAACATGATCAAAAGTAACTGATGAAGAAAATCAAAACGCAATTATATTGTCGCACAAATTTTCCACTTTCGCGTGAATCTGATGAGCCTGCTTCGATCTTCAGCGCCCTCGCGACAACGTTACATTCCTTCCTTCCTCCAACATTGCGCGCACACAGAGATTGATGTGGCGCATGCGTTCCACTGCATCCTTCACGTCCGCCGCCGTCGCCCCCAGCACCGAACCCATGGGCAAATCGAGCACCGAATAAGCAGCCAGCTTTGGCATCGAAAGCACGCGACCCATGCAAGACAACTCGGGAGAACAATAAGATAGGCTTCAAGCTCTCGTTGTTTGCAAAATGGTAACATTCATGTTCGTCACTCCATTCCACTCATGTCTAAGGCGCGACACGCTGCTGCGACACGATCCGGCTTTCTGTCGACAGCATCCATGTTCTATATGTCGCCGCGACGTAGGCCGCGATAATGATGATCTGGATCTCGAGATTCTGTGGAGAATTATTTCAAGAAACTCTTCCGACGAGGCTTCATGTCCGCCACTCTTCACGCTGGCACATGTAGCCTAAGACAGAAGCAAGAGCGCATACCGTAAGCCCAGTGGTCGATCAACGCGACCCGATCATACGTCTATTTGGATACTGATCGATCACGATTGTGAGACACACAAAGACAACCACACTGTTCTAATTATACAACAGTCGCGGGGTAAAGTGCTGGTGGCGTGTACGTAGGTAGACTAGGCGGTCACTAGTGTTCCTCAGCCTTGCTTGCTGAAGCTCTTCGCAATAGTACACTTTTTGACTGTCTTCATCTTCTACATTCCCCTAACTCACAGCTTGTTCTTTTCACTTTCGAGGAACGTTTGAACGCACTATAGCAGCAGATCTGCCACCTTGCTTTTATACTATCTCCGACGTCTTGCGTTACCCACATCTCAGCCTTGCACGCTCAGTGTACCACCAACAATGGTCAATGCGGTCTTACGTGTAGAGAAGGCCGATTTCAACCCATCAGATAAGCAGGCCGTGTACGAAAGACATGCTCTTGACGCACATACGAAGACTATACGCGTTCTTGACGTGCGACCGATCCCCCAAGATGCCACCGAAGGCACACCGGTCGAATGCACTCTACGCATCATCAATCTCGACGCTGACCCCGCGTTCACAGCACTATCATACGTATGGGGCGACCCAACTCCTACCCGCAACCTTGTGTGCGATGGCGTTATCTTTGGCGTTGGCGAGAATTGTTACTCAGCCTTGTGGCACCTAAGTAGGAAGCTCCAAGGCATGACCATATGGGTAGACGCGATATGCATCGATCAAGAAGACGTAAGAAAGGAGAAATCGTGGCAACTTCCTCTCATGGGAGATATCTATACAAAGGCTGAGCAAGTCTATGTGTGGCTGGGAGAGGGTGATGAAAGATCCGACCGCGTCATGAGATATCTGGCGAAGGGCGGGCTGAAGAGATATGTCAAAGTTGTTCCGGATGGACCGCCGCAGTATCGACCCTTTATTGCGGCGCTTCGTCTTGGTCTTTCCTCTTGGAGTCTCACGCACCACCCGGAACCGTTTTGGGGTAAGAATTCGGCTGTCTACCAAGTGTATTAGGCTAACGTAGAAAGGGAACAACAAGCCTTTACTAGCTAGGTTTACTCGCAGAGTGCAATATGTCTCAGGGTTAGATCTCGTCTACGTTTTCGACCGGCCATGGAAGAATCGACTGTGGACTTATCAAGAGATCCTGCTAGCTTCCTACCCAGTGATTGTGTGTGGAAGTGAACACGTCCAGTGGTCTGATTTCGAGTGGACACTTCTCTCGCTCAGAACATCGTTTCGATACTTTCCAAGAGCCGCTATCGCATGGGAGGCAATCGTGTTTGACAGGGGGAACCTACAATCGATTAATCGACCGGCGGAACGTAGCGTACTCCATACTCTTCACGAGCATGAGACGATCGTTAAGAAAATCCTCTCAACACGAAGATGGTTGCTGAGTACATTTTCTGGTATACTCCTGGCATTCACTATGATATCTCTCTTACTCGGTGTCGTGTCTATCTGCGCTCGGAAGTATTCTAGGTGGGGGGTAAGTTTTCAACTTGAGGGCACGACTGAGAATTTGTTCATGTTCATCGGTTGTTTCGCGACTGTATATTGTCTCATGTTCTTCTGGTTCGCGGTACGCCCCACGTATCAAAGCTATCGAGGCGATATCAAGGAGACTGCGTCCGACGACTTAGTAGGTGCGCTGTACCAGAGAGCAGCTACTGATCCAAGGGACATGGCATACGGTATCTGGGCCATCTTACGCAAGCGTGGAGCAAGCGATCTTTCTGCGCCGAAATATGATGTCGCGAAGGAGAGACAGATCCCTTTGCTCTATCGTCAGCTCACTGTTCATCTGATCCAAACGACTGGCAATCTACGGTTCCTCCATATCGCTGCTGCGCGACGGCTACCAGGAACTCCATCGTGGATCCCTGATTGGTCTACCTTCAATAGCAACACTTGGCGGGAAGTGCCAGGGTTCCCAGGAACCGATCTTCACGGAATGGCTGTAAGCTATCCGCCAGATTCAGAATACCGACTCAGTAAGCACCGCGCTCATCAGATTGTATCCCTAGACTCTACTCAAAGCATCCTGACGGTGCTTGCTAAGGAAACTGGTGTTATTTGCGGTTGCATCTCTTTTTACCCGATAACGGCTACAGCGTTAGAGACGGACGAAAAACGCGCCCACTTGGACAATCTTCGAAGCATGCTTCGATGGGCAGACTGGGCGCGAACTATAGGCTGCAAGATCTGGGCTGTCTTTTATACGAAGCCATTCCATGAACTTTTGCCTATTAGCGCGGGAGCTACTTGGCCAAGTCCCAGAGATCGAACCAACTGGGGTAAAACTCTTTCCGGGTCGAGAAGAGAAAGTCTGGAGGCAAACCTTACTCTCTGGATGAATGGCAACAAGGTTCCGAGATGGTTTCGCAAGTTTATGGCAACTCAGATCTGCCTGTGTACCCTGGTTAATGAGCTTAGGCGAAGCATTTGCTACGTAAGCATCTCTGCCAGACCCGGGACGTTCTGCCTACTCGCTTGCTCAGATGAGACAAGGGTCCATGATCGAACTCTGACGGTATGTGGATTGCCGGGTAGCATAGTCGTGCGCAAGCGCAATGAGCTGGATAACGCGGTCGAGATCATCAGTCCTACTTTCATGCAAGGTGCAGCTACGGTTGGCAACCAGGGTATTAACCATTTCGGCGACACTGTAATCGAGAACCTTTTTGTTGAGTATCATTTTCATTGAGGAAGATCAGCCTGGGCTCTGATGGAGAAACACTACAATAGACCTGCTAGCTTTGAAAACAATTTAGCGCTCATTTTCACCTACCTATATAGACCTTCGGTATTGTGGGGGCGCGACGCCTCGTGAATGTATACCCGCCTGACGAAAGGTCCTGCTATACCATATAATCATAGCGTAGGAGTCAAGAGAGTTATGAGCAGAACGAGATGTCGGGAAGTCGTCTTTTGAAACGTTCAAGTCGGGTGTGCAGAGAGGGTCTGGGTTGAACACAGCCGATGGCGGCCAGTGTATATACCACGAGTGCCGCCGCCGCTAACATTCTCGCCGAATAAAAGATTTGGTCTGACAACATCATGCATCACCCAGAAAAACACTACCTTTTCAGCCCGTCAACCGTGGGCGCAGTAACTTTGTCACCCGGGCGTTATCTTCCTTATCTTGCAAGTTCCGTATGAGTGGGTCAAGACGCAACGCCCCGACGGAAGTGGATTCCTAGGGCGCAAAATCTGCCGACACCTGGGCAGGCAAGACCACCCATTGCACTGACGCAGCAGAAGTAGTGTGACGACTTTCCAGACGGAGACAATGGTATCTGAATGCCATTCAATACCATGTACACGTGAAGATCTCAACGACCAGCGCACAGATTGGTGGTGCGCGAGAGCCAACATAGTGCGATGACCTTTCCAAAGATGGCTTCGTGGAGCAAAAAAGAAGCTTGTTTATCAAAAGTCGATGGCTGCAAGTCCAGTAAGGCTGGGAATAGATGTTTGCGAAGAAAAGGGCACAGGAGAATACGTTTCTTCGAGAAGTCGAAGCATGCCCAAAGTACCTAGGTACAATAGAGGGCAAGACTTGAGGCGGAAGGATCATGATCCCTCTGGCACTAGTACACTTGCGCAAGAGAGCGCTGGAGCGATCCGACGAGACTTCCGTCGGAACTTCCGTGTCGGTTACATATCGCATGTTGATGTTACACAGACATCCTACGGCTACGCAACTTCTCCAACTTCGGTCATGAACAGCAACGCTTATCACCGCAGTCTATGTAAACTCTGCAAAGATATTGGTGCTTGCTACTTCCACACAGCCACCTGTAGATAAGACAGTCCCGAAGTTGGAAGGATCACAGCAGCCGAGCGGCTCGAGCCATATCGGAATGCTGCAAAGTACAAGCTGAACATGGCATTCATACAGTATATTAGAAAGACATTTTCCAATATCATGAACCTCATACTTATCATTCAGTCTTCTTGAAATTATCTACGGTTGTTCAAACGATACCCAGCCCCTCAGCAATTCATCCCTCTATATAACCGACGTGCAACTTGGAACCATGGGCTCGATAGAAGCCAATGGCTGGAGACCCCTGAGTGTAGGCGTGATTGGTGGAGGCATCGGTGGCCTATCAACGGCCATCGCACTCCGTCGAGCAGGCCACTCCGTCACAATCTACGAGCGCAACGACTTCGCCGGCGAGGCAGGAGCGTCCGTCTCCTGCGCAGCCAACGGTACTCGATGGCTACACGAATGGGGTGTTGATGTGGAGAAAGGCGATCCTGTTGTCTTGAAGAAGCTCATCAATCGAGACTGGACGACGGGGGAGCCGGTCAGCGTTTACGATCTCGATGATTACGAGGAGCGGTGGGGTTATGTCTACAACATGTTTCATCGTCAATACATGCACAAGATGCTCATGGACTGTGCACTACAAGAAGAGGGCGCTGGGACGCCAGTGAAGCTGTTAGTAAACCACCCGGTAAGATCCATGGCCTCTCTTCTCATGACTGTGCTAATGAGAGGTTGTAGTGCCAAAGTATAGACATACCAACCGGCTTGATCAAATTCTCCAACGGCAGCTCCGCCCAACACGATCTCATCATCGGAGCAGACGGTATCGGTTCCGTCACACGCAAGATCATCGGCCTGAACCCCGAGAAGCGACCCGCAGAATCCAGTTGCCTCCACGCAAACGTCATGAGGAAAGACATCCAAAAACTTGGACTCGAAGACTACTCCCTCAACAGCGCACTAGAGTACTGGGGCGGCCAAGAGGGCAAGTGGGACAAGATCGTCCTCTCGCCCTGCAACGGCGGCGAACTTCTCTCATATTACTGCTTCTTCCCTCGCTCGGTTGGCGACTACGCGAATCAAACGTGGGGAGGCGCCGATTTGCCCGTGGAAGAACTCCTTGCTCCTTACCCTGAGCTCGATGAGAAGGTAAAAGCCCATCTCGCTATTGGTATCGAGGTACGACCGTGGCGTCTTTGGGTTCACCAGCCTTATCCGTACGTTGTCAAGAACTGTATCGCGTTGATTGGCGATGCTGCGCATCCGGTAAGAGAACATTTCCTCAGTGTGAAACCATTCTTAGGCATTGAGACTGATTTTCGTTTCTCAGATGATGCCCCACCAAAGTCAAGGCGCCTGCATGGCGATTGAAGATGCGGCTGCCCTAGGCATTCTCTTCAGCAAGAACTACTTCAGGGGAGACGTGCAAGAGTCGCTCGCAGTCTACGAGAAAGTCAGGCTACCTCGCGCGACCAAGGTTCAGGCCTCAGCTGCCAAAGCAGCGTACAACATCAACGAACGTATTGGTAAGCATTTTGGCATCAGTGACCTTTTGGCGAATGAGTATTAACGAAGACATCCGCAGGCTTCAGCAGCAATACATCTATGTCAAACTACAAGGTAGAGGACGAGTCGAAGAAGTTGACCATTGAAGAGATGAACGCCTACGACATGTACAAGGACATCGACCAAGCTTATGCGGAGATGGATGGAGTTGCATACACCGACAGATACATCAGAGGGCTGCCTTTCGGGCTGCGGTTGTCGAACGGGGTCCACATTGCTGGCAATGCCAGACTGTAGGGTTGGAAGATAGATTTGAGAACTGCATATATGTATTGCTTCCAAACATGCATCACCGCATACGGGTGTTCCTTCGACACTCTATTTGTTCAACTCCTCAGCCCTCTTCTTGAGGTCCTCCTTGCTCTCCGCTTTGGGCATGTTCTCGGCCATGACGGGACCCTATAAATGCATTAGCTTCCATTCCAACCCATTTGTATAGCAATGGAATGCGAGAAGCATACCGGGTTGGCCTTGTGAGCCGCAGCGTGTAGGTTTCCGCCTTCGGCGTGGTTGTCGTGCGAGGATGCGGTTGAGTCGGAGGACTCCTTTGCGATCTTGTCGGTAAGGCCTGTGGAGGCGATGTGTCAGTTACGTTTCGAGCATATTTTGCAAGATGGGTTGGATGGTAAGAGGAGATTGCCACGTACTGCCAGCAGCGCCCTGCTCAATTGGGTGGTCAGGCATGGTTGTTTAGGTTGATGTGGTGACTTGTTGCTTCGGTAGTCGAGATTTCGGGCCGCCGATGTAAAGGAACTCTTGAGCGTAGGCGTTTACTTTGTCTTCAAGGGTCTCTTCTTTCACGTCGAGGTTCTTGACGTCTTGTTCGAGTGCGGCTGTCTCGCTGACTTTGTTGTCGGGCAGATCGCGGAGGTTGGGTAGTTTCTTGTAAAGGGCTTGTATCTCCTCAGAGTAGGCTTGCAGTTCGGCAATGGAGGGGGCTGAAGACATGGTGGGTTATGTAGGCCTAGGCGTTGTAGCACCTGGATAGTGCGTGATCGGTGACGTAGATGAGTGTGGCAGGCCCGCGGCTCAAAGCTGGCTGGAAGGGGAAGCTGCAGCTGGGTGGTGGGGGAGGGGCAGCCCTTGGCACCTGGGAACTTTGGTTCTGTGGACGTAGCCAGCACCATCCAAGACTACTGTGGAGAGGTTGGTGGATAAACAGGATCTTGCGCATGCGTATCATGGATCCTGTGTCGGCGGCTTCTCCGTGGTAGATGTCTGATCTGGCTGGGTCACGTGTTCGTCTATCAACGCAGCGTGTATTTCCTTCAAGAAGGATATCGCCGCACACGCAGACATGAGAAAGGTCGAATAACTATGATGTGCGTTGATGTGGACTTCAGAATATATATTGTACCGCCGGCATACCTGACGACAAACCAGATAGGACGAGAAGGGGTATGCTCGTTGAAGTCTTGAGAAGATAATCGCACTCCGACTATGTCCACGCTCAGTCTTGTCTTCGAACAACACCTACTAAGGAACACTAACCCTACTGTAGAAGATCTGCTTTGTTGCCTGCACGACAAAAGCGAGGAGACCAAATAGAGCTATCTGTGGAGCGAACCGATCGGGGATGCGCCTGCCTCCCAATGTCTCGAAGCAGCTGATGCTGGTCTTGGTCAATAAGACAGCGTCGCCTTGTATGCATGCTTACGCTCCGTATAGGTTATCAAGAGCAGCCCATTGTGCCATAGGGTTGGAGAAAGGGTCATGCCATCTGCTACTGGGCAAGCTGTGAGGGCGTAGGCAGACGTATAGCATATCATACCACCCGCTCAACAAACTCACGAGACACCAGACAGCAATCCAGGATCCGGGGTTGTGGGAGAAAGACATCATTGATGGGAAGTAGGTGGAACGGCATGTTTCTTAAGGGGACGGTGCTGCTCTACATATGTCAACATCGGATATCGGGTGGAGATGTGTGCCCTCTGCCGTTCTTGCCGGAGGGTAGCTATTGAACGCGTAGTACACTACAAGCTTTGGAAAAGACGATCGTGCCATGTAGCTGGAATTACATGCGACGAGGTCGGGTTTGTTGATGTTCGGCGCTCTCTTGTTGATGGCAAGCTGTAGAGGCGTCACCAGCATTGCGTACTCCCTCCCCGCTGTCAACTCCACTCCTCGCCATATTATTGCCAACCACGGTAAGGCTACTGCGCGCAATCGAAATGCGACGACAAAATCTTGCACTCGGGTCTAAATACGATAGCGCCACCATGGGCTTTGCGGGGAAGGACGGCAGGTTGGTGCGAAACGCGGATTAGCGGCTAACTCAGCCACGGCGACCGCGTCGCATGGGTGCTTGGCCATGTCCCGCCCCTTCCAAGCTTCACGGCCGTTTCGCCTTTGGCACCCAGCGTCATTCCAGGGGACGTCAAGCAAGAGATGCACCAACACATGACCCGGACACTCACTCCTCGCCTTATACTTCCTCCTTGATGCCGTTGAATTCTGTAGCGATATGAGGCACGTCCTGTCCCGTCGATCGTTATATCCCCATCCATAGCCATATACCCCGGCCGGCCTCTGCACCGCGAACGACTCCCGTTAAACCCGCTGGACGGAAGACACTACCAACGCGTCGCCTCTTTTGACATTCGATATCGCCATGCCGTCGCTACTCGTGCACTCGCTGTTTGCGCGCCAGAATCCGCTGGATGAGGCTAAGAACACGCTCAGTTCCTGGGACAACTGCATGGCCAAGGCCTACTGCAAGTGCGTTGCAACGCCAGGCCTCAGGCTACGTTCCCTTTGCTCACAGACAACAGATGGCCGGTCATAGTCGTAATCATCATCGGAGCCCTCATCGTCATATCTGTGGTTACCTGCATAGCGCGATGCATATGCTGCGGCGCCGAGTGCGCGTGCTGCTGCTTTAGATGCTGTACGTGCTGCTGCAGCGGCAGTGGTGGAAGAGGCCACAAGCGCGTCAAGAGCGATCCCGCCGCCCCGTACCCCACGCCATATGGAGCGCCTCCTCCTCCCATGAACCCCTACGCCCAGGCGCATGCCGCCGCGCCGCCTCCTCCGCCCATCGACACCCGCCCGGTGAACCAGCAGTACCGCTCCAACGCCATGCCGACCTTTGCACCCGTTGCGCAGCCAGAACGACCGCAGTTCGCGACCTTCGATTCGACACGAGCCGTCGTCAACGAAGACTCGCTACCCGCAATGCCCACATGGAAAGACGGGCGCGACGTGCACGTCCAAGTCGAGGAACAACCCGCGCCCCAGAAGCAAGGCGACATGGAGATGGACAGGCTAGACCGCAACGGCAGTCCAATAAGCGGATCAATGGGAGGAGTGGCAGCGGCTGCCGTGCCAGCAACACGACGGTCGCCTGGCCCGGGCCGGTCGCCAGTATCGCCAATGGACAACTACGGCCACGGCTACCCCCAAGGCGGCTATCAAAACGATTCCTTCGTCAGCGAAGGAGCGCCGTTGAACGGCCAGGGTGCATACGGGCGACCACACGCGCAGCAGGACGACTACCGGAGAGGTTCGCCCGCTCACAACCTATCACCAGTCTACAGCGCAAACGAAGGATACGCACCACAGCAGCAGCAACAGCCCTACGGCCGCCGCTCGCCAGGCGCTCACCAAGCCTACGACTCCCACGACCAGCTGAGTCAATACAACCAACAACCTTCCTACAATCAACCGCAAACCTACGACCAGCGCGACTACTACGACGAACCCGACCACCGCCACCAGTCTCCCTCACCACCCGCCGCAAACTCCTACGCCTACAACAACGATCCCTCCCCATCATACGATACCTACACACCCCCGCCAGCACCAGCAGCGTTACAGCCCGGCTACGCAGCCTCTGAATCAACCAACCATGGCTCTTTCACAAATGCGGCGCCAGCATACCCAGGGCAGAGGTCATATACGCCTGTGGCTGGAAGTGTGGGACAGCAGCAGCCATATCGCGCTTTCACACCGGGCGCGGAACAGCAACAACAACAACAACCACCGCAGCAGCAGTATACTGGAGTTAGCAGGAAGCCTGTCGAGGGGTCTTATAGGGAAATATAGAAATAGCATGTTTGTTTTCGTATGTAGGGAGAATGTGATACCCATACAAAGAACTTGGACATTGTGCTTGACGGTTCGTGAGCTGAATCTTTGCCCGCATCTCATCTTGTGTTGTCAACACCAAGGTTCAAGTAACACTAAGAGCAAAGAGAACATACTATAATTGTCAATTCAGAGGGTGCAGTTCATCGAAATATCTTGCGGTATGCCATAAAAGACTATAATTCGTAAACATCGTCATCATCGTCATCATCATCACCATCTACATGTCCGATAGATGTCCGGACACCTCTCCATCAACCACGAACCCGAGCTCGCTCATCGCCCTCTCCCATACGCCCTCCATCATCCCCATAACCCCCGTCTCGACACCTCATCACGCGTCCCTCTCATGCTTTACAACTCCATAATCTCCTTGGGAGCACCCATATAGCTCAACGGCCCCTTCTTAACCATCAACGTCATAACCTCATACAGCGTGTCCTAAAAGCACACACACCATACGTCAGCGAAAGCCCCAAACAAGCATATACAGAATCGAACAATAGAGAGTAAGGAAATAGAAACGCACAGCAGCAGCCATAGTGGTTAGTTCGGCGTTGGTGTCGTAAGCGGGTGCAACCTCGACGATATCAGCGGCGATGAGGTTGATGCCTTCGAGGCCGCGAATGATGGTGCGGAGTTCGCGTGTGGTCCAGCCCCCGGTTTCGGGGGTGCCGGTTGCGGGTGCGACTGTGGTTGTTCACGTCAGCTATGCCACCCAAGTATATTTCAACTCTTCGTAAGATTGAGGACTTACAAGCAGGATCCAAAGTATCAATATCGATACTCAGATACACTGGCTTCTCCAAGCCGACCCTCTCCCTAATCTTCTTGATGATGCCATCGGTGCCGATCTTGTCGACCTCGCGTGCTTCGACGATTTCGAAGCCACAGTAGCCGTCGTTTTCGTAGTCAGAGGGGCCGGATAGGGTCGTGCGGATGCCGGCGTGGATGTTGGTGTCGTTTGCGAGGAGGCCTTCTTGTGCGGCATGGAAGAAGTAGGTGCCGTGGTTTATGCTGGCTTGTTCGCTGGGGGCGCCGCCGAAGACTTTGGGGCGCCAGGTGTCGCTGGTGAGTGTTAGTGGATGGTTGACGGGGAGGTAATGGAAGGAGGAGTGTGTGGCTTACAGATGGCTATCAAAGTGGATGACGGTGATGGGGCCGTATTCTCGGTTGATGGAACGGAGAAGAGGGAGGGTGATGGTGTGGTCTCCTCCGAGAGTGATCAAACGAGGAAGTGTCTTGCCTGTCTTCGAGGGGCCAGGCTTGTTGGCATGTGTGTGGGGTGGGCGGCTCAACAGTAGGTTGTGGCCTTCCTCAATCTGCTGAAGCGCATACGCGTTGTCGTACCTACACGAATATACAGGTTAGTAATTCTAAACACTAACTCTACAAACATCTGAATGTGGGAAGTAACGTACGAAGTAACAGGAATGTCACCGCAGTCCACAACCTTAGCCCACGAGTTGAATGGGTTCGCCGCAAGTGGAACGTTGTAGCCGCCACTAAATCCGATCCTGTGTGAGCCTTTGGATCACAACACAACAAAAGTAAGCATGCGACTGCTTTCAAGGAAACATACTAGAGATTGAGGCGGCGAGAACCTTGTCTGATACCGCTGGGCCCGAAACGAGCACCTGGGCGGTAGGATGTGCCAGTGTCAAAGGGCGCACCAATGAACGCAATGTCGAACTGCGTGTTGCTAGAGAGACATGGGTGGTATGGAAGGCGGCCGAATGTGGATATGCCGGAGAAGATGGAGTCGGCCTGCAGTCATGTAAGTCATTGTTGTACAGTGCCGCTTCGGATTGTTGATTCGTACTTGTTTGCCGCCATCGCCAGGAAGTGTGTTGTACCACAGTCCCTCATGAGGACCATTCAAAGGGTCCTGATCATGACCGTGATCGCCGTGCGCAGCTACAGTAGCCGCGAAGCTCAAGAGTGCGGGAGTGAACTTCATCTTGCTGGAGTCTCAGGATAACGATGGAGTGAAACTGAAAGGGAGGAGACGGATGAACAGATCTGGAGACTGCGGAGAGCTCGCAGTAAATAGCTGAAAATATCGAGCGCAACTCTATCAGTGACTTGCTTGACCAGCTCACGTTAGGTAAACTGCTGTTAGGTAAACAACATTTTTTTGGAGCTACCCCTGCTCCTTGATGATGTCGTCTGCAGGCATAGCACCGTACTGCCTCCAATCGGTTAGTGGATTCTTGGGGAAGCTACAGGCCTCGATATTGGGTTGACGTATGTTGTGAGATCGGGATTGTGTGCTTCGCGCTTGGAGTTGAAGAAGTGCTATTACGAGAATGGGGCTGGAGAGCTCTTCCGTCAACTACGTCTACCTTTATGAACAGCCATCAGAATACCATGATGGTCGCACCAACTCCTCTCCCCCATCCTCGTACTCTTGCGCAACTTCATTCCACCGAGAACGACATGCATCGGCCGTTGCTGATCGATGTGGATACCCACCCCGCCATGTACAATGACGGGCGCCATGGTGATAAAACCCGGGGAATTCGACCAGTAATCTTCCCCATAGACAATATGTAACGCTGATATTCAGCAGCTTCGATCGCTGGGTATCGCAGCCTTATCTGAAGCGAGTCAAGACGCGTAGGAAAGTTACGCTAGCTCATGCATGCAAGTGAGCTTTCCGGTGAGGTTGTTACGTAGTCTAGAGCTTTACATCTCTACGTAACGGTCTTTCGTAGCTGCTACATAGTACGCGGATTGGTTCGATAAGAATTGTGTGATCCGGATGCATCCTTCGAGTGCGATCTCCGTGGCAGGTTAGGCGATCAATTGATGGGCCGAGCGGCAGCGCATGCACGGTTGCATACGTGGTTCACTCATGCGTTTCTAGGACGAGGTACCTTGTCATTGAGGAGAAAACAAGGCGTGGGGTACGCAGCGATCGGATAGCTGTGCGGAGGTGATGATGTGATGAGGAGTGAGGTTCGTTCGCGGAGCCAGGGCTCAGATACCGGCGGCACTAAAACATCTCGCTTAACGTATCGAGTAATTTTTGACACTTCGTGCATTGGTGTCTCCGGGCAGCTATCTATCTCTATTCCGTGCGTCTACACAGTAAGACGCGTTGCTAATACCTCCGAGGTCCGATCGACCTCACCCGGGCAATGATGCGAGATCACTATCTGTGTATCGGCTCTGCTTCATCTGGAGGCACGCCTAGCTCCGCCCTGTCATCCGAATCCATCCTTTCAAACGCTTTCTTGACTTGGTAGTCCCAGTTACTCCAAGCAACGATCGCCCATTCTGCAAATCCGACAAGATACAAGGCAATGCACTGGCCGACCCATAAGCCGCCAAGACCCCAGCCATGGAAAGCAAGCCAAATGCCGAGTGGCAGAGCTCCGCAGTAGTAGCTGACGATGTTGACGGTTGCTCCAATGTGCTGTCTTCCCATACCTCTAAGAGCGCCTCCGCAGCTGCCATTGAGTCCGTCCGCGATTTGAAAAAGTGCAACATAAGGCATTACCTTTGCAGTGAGCTTGATGACTTCCGCGTCATCGTTGAAGATCTTGGCGTAAAAGTCTTTGACTCCCATAAGGACAGCCAGTACAAGCGCACCTAGCAACATGCTAAGTACCGCAGCCACGTTGGCAGCTCTGGCTGCGCCTTTGGCGTTACGTGCGCCGAGGAGGTTTCCAACACGCGACGAGGTAGCGACACCAACTCCGAAAGGAATGGTGTTCATGACTTGGTCCGTGGTCATAATGACACTTTGCGCGGCGAGTGGTATCGTGCCGAGTTTTCCTGCAACGAGCGCAACGATTTCAAAGGCCCACCACTCTGTGCCGACATGTATAACTCCCAGTAGAGCAAGCCTTGAGAAGACCCAAAGGTTTTGCAGACACTTGCGGTCCCAGCCGCCCCAGCATTGCCATCCGTCGACGAAACGAGCATATGCGAGCAGCAAGAGGAAGGATGCCCAATATGCGATACCGGTAGCAAGCGGGGCGCCGAGGAGGCCCATTTGGAAAGTGTACACGAACAGGTAGTTGAGACCGGCGCTGAGGGGGGAAGTGATCAATAAGACATATGTTCCGGGTCTCATGATTTCTAAACATGTCAGCATGAGTTTGCGAATTGCCGCAGAAGACGAACCGTACCTTGAGCTTGCATGTACTTCTTCAACGCCTCAAAATACACGTAACCGATGCCGCCTGGGGCGAGCACCGAGAGGAACCTTGCTGAGTCTCTGGCGATATAGTCCTCTTGGCCGAGAGCTTTGAAGAGCGGCTCGGAGCAGAACCACACGATGGCGATGGGTATGTAGAAGAGTAGAAGAACGACGAATGCGCGCTGAAGGATGATACCCAGATCGTGTCGATTCTTACTTCCCGTGAAACTGGCAGAAGCCAGCGTGTCGATCGCGGTGGTGCCACCAAGAGCGACGAGCCAACCAGTAGCCATTGCGAACATGTACGAGAAGGCAGCGGTAGCCAATGCTTCTGGCGAGAGGCGTCCGACGATGAGGACAGAGACTGTTTGCAGGGAATTCTGCAACGCGTATGCTACGACCACAGGGAGTGATCCTTTGAACAGGACCCAGAACTCGTGGAGGATAAGTTGGGATTTGGATGCAACACCATCCTCGAGTTCCTCGGCTTCACCAGTAGACCATTCCTGATGTTGTGAGTCTGGGAGAAGAGAGGTTCGTTCGTCAGGCGTGGCATCATCTTGAGTCGACCTTTGGAGGAAGTTTGGCAGCCATGACCGGTACTTATCCGCTTCGTAGCCCATGACGAGAGGTGGATGAATAGAACGAAGAACGTGTGAAAAGTGAAGAGAATTGCCCAACAACGAGGGCTAATATGTAAGGCAAAGCTCTTCCAATCCGGCTTTGATACCCACAAGATGAGAAAGGCAAAAAGCGAGCAAACCTTACATCACGCATTCTCTGCACATCCCGAATCATCAGATAGACCGGCATGACAGCACCTCTGACAATACACACTCTTCCAAACCGGTGTAACCACGGGCGTATCTACCCTACCATGAGCAGTAAGACCTGCAGTCGCCAACAAACGAAGCAGCATGCATGTCGCGTCTAGCCCTAATCGACGTGTGCAAAGATCGGGCGTATCTTCCAGCAGGACAGTGCGCAGCTGTAGCCTTATCGACTTGCATCCGCGCGCTTTTGACTAAGGCACTTCGGTAAAAGGTTTTACGTGAGGCGAGGACGTACTGTACGCGTTCGGATAAGTGTAGTCAAGTGGAGCTGGGAACAACGTTGATGCTATTGTCTGGGCGCGACCTCGGGACGCTCGTGGAAGTGCCGGCCACGCCGAAGCTTCCCCGCAACATTGCGTGCTCGATAGTCAGCGCGCGGGAAAACGCCTTCTACGCGCAGAGTGCTAATGAAGATGAAGGTGTGGTTTATTCGCCGTGAGACATCGTGTGATGCCCGGAAGAGCCCGGTCGAGGTTTCACTGGAAGCTTAGCGAGTGTGCCGTTCACGTGGCGCAGGTCAAACTTTACTTGCTTTGGCCTGTGTCCATGTAGCCAGGCACATCCACCAACGACGATGTTAGGCACGTACATGAACAGTATCGTTCAGAAATAGAGTCTGATATCTAGTCGTTAAATTCGTAATTACCATTAAACAAAATGATTCTTCTCTTGGACGAAGATGACCACAAAATCCGCGAAATCCAGCGGCAAACAACCGAGAAAATGAAAACAGAACGGGGTATAAAACATTACTAGAACAAATGCTAGTCATCTTAAGCTTCACCAGCCAGCGCGGCGGCGACAAGGATGTCAATGCCACTCGCATGTGTACTTGGGTTGCCATTGTCGCTTGGCCCCTGCCACAAATCTATAATAACGCCTCCATCAACCCTGGGCTGACTCCTCGCTGCATTCGCGTTGCGCATGAAGAATTGCTGGACACCTTTTTGCGGTACATTCTCGTACAATGTTGATAGACCGCGAACGTATGCGCCCTTGAACTGCGAGGCGACGGGGTCGAGAGCGCCACCGACGGGCTCGGTAAGGATACCGCTGGCATCGCTGAGTTTGGATGTCGACGCCGTGGCGAGCTTGTAGGCTTCTTCGATGTAATCGCCGTCGTTTGTTGCACGAGCTAATTCCGAAAGGCCGGCCAGGACGATGCCTTGGTTGTAGGTAAAAGTTGTTCTGCCGTTGTTCTTGCAGCTCGATGGATCGATGCCATCGTTTACTAAGCCGTCGGAATTGATTACACCTGACTTCTTGAACCAGTCCCACTCCATCCGAGCCCAATTGGTGTAGTCCTCTTTTTGCTGGCCCTCGGCGCGGTTTGCCAGATGGGCAGCAACGGATAGGAAGAGTTCGTTTGAGATGGCAGCGATGTAGTCACGGTCTTTGGACCACCATAGGCCGCCGTCGCACGGCGTATTCCAGCCCGTAGTCATGTCTGCGAAGATATCCCTGGCTGTGTTGAGGTACTTGACGTCACCCGTAAGATCGTATGAGGCTATCCAACCCATGGCCCACCAGCCCTCGTCATCATAGAACTTGTTTTTCCATGCATCTGCACCGTGCTGTTGGGGCGATTTGGCGTATGTGTTGGAGATGATCATAAGGGCGTACTCCTTGAAGTCGGTATCCTGGATACCGAAGCGGGCGATGGTCTCAATAATGTTGCCAGACTGCCACCATAAGTCGTTCCTGGTAGATATTAGATTTGGTCATTGTGAGGGGTGAATTGCGACATACCATAAACCAGTATCATAATTGTACCATTTTTCTTGTAGAGTTCTTATTGCTGAGAAAGCGTCGTCGGCAAAGTCTGCGTATATGGGAGTACAATAGAGAAGAGGTATCAACAGCGCTGTGAGGTACTTCATGGTGGATTAAGGAATAGCGACAATAGGGATTACTGAGGTGCTTCGAGTCCGATGGGAGGATGTTGACTTGATAAGGAAGTGACAACTAACGGAGGCGAACCGCTCTGTGTTTTATGTTTTCCCCAGACGCTGTGACAGTGATCGAAGCGACCTCGACCTCGAAAGTTCAGGCAGATGTATCAAGGAAACGGACTGTAGGCTGGCGTGTGAGATCCATCCAAGTCATGGCAGTGCAGATAACGCCGAGAACTCCAAGACGGATACTGTACACAAGCAAACCTGTTCGACATATCGAATGTACCTATGGCATTCTCTGCCGCATAAAGTCATCCCTGCCGTTACTGTCCTTGAGCTATTGTTAGAGCCTGTGGCACAGCTAGCCAAGCGGCCTTGCGGATTATCAGGCATGGAGACTCATGCGGGCGAGAGCCGTCGACGAGTCAATGACTGTGATAGACGGCATGTCCATACACCAAACGGTGAGGTTTGGTACTGTACAGCGGTAAGTAAAATTAGGTTTGTCGGAGCCTGATCGACGCGGACCCTATCATGAAGCGACTACTGTCTAGGAAAGCGCTAGAGCGGATCCGATCTGAAACACGGGGAAAAGACGCTGGGTATACCTATTGGTAAGGGAGATATGGGAGATTGAAGGTTGATTGGTTGTATATCTGAAATATCGCCTGTTTGGTTAGGTCGCTTGTGGCACAGGGGCCCTTTCGTGGCTTGTGAAGCGTTGTCCAGCCTTGCAAACCCTGGAAATCCGCACAGGAGCATCGCGTGTAACGGGGAGCCCTTCCTGAGGATATCGCGCGACGTCGACGGCACAGTTGGGAGACGACTCCAAGTCGCGCGGCAAGGCTCGAATGCATGCGACCCGTATAAGACAATGGTCGAACGTTGTTGGCTGTTGAACGTGGCTGTCAGGCCTCCTGTACAGCTTTCATTGACCATTCGACGGTCGCACTTCCGACTGCTGAATATCCTGGCATCATGCTGGCGATCGCCTTCATAGGGCGCTATTGGTATCAGCTATACAGTATAGCCGGCGTTATCTAAGTTGTGCGCGGGCTCGGCCCAAGGATAACTGCGGCCGGCCTGGTGAGACCGCAGCACCTCACCGTACAGACAAGGGCCAATTCTCCGATAGTGATTCGAGGCCGTAGCTGCGGTCGGAAAAGGTCAATCCTTCTTTCATTTCTTGTTGCTGTCTTGCTGTTGTTGTGGTACCAATTGGACGCGATGTTGGCAGGACTCAGCCTCGCCGCGGATGCTGTGAGATCAGCCAAGGTTCACAGCAGACAGCGCAGAGCTCAGCGACGGATAACGGTCCGCTTCTTCTGAATACATGATCGGAGTTGTGCGCAGGATATGTACAGCTTCTAATCGCCCGAGCGAAGGGTCGTCACATTGACGACGTTGACGAGATGAAAAGTGGATAGGCTGCGACAGATGTCAAACAAGTTTTCACTCAGCGGCAAAAGGCCAGAATTAGTAACGCGCTCCAGTACGCGCTGCACGCGTGAAAGGAGTCGACTGCCGCCGTTCAGCCGGAACTGCAGAGGTGAGGACGTGTCGAAGTCTGTAGGATGTTTGCACGCGCAGCGCATGGTGTGGTGACTAATGGATTGAGGTTAGTGCCAGATGATGATGATGCTGGTCACGTGCTGCGCGACTTCCTCGTGCCTCTCAGCTACGTCAGCGGGGTACTGCCCCACTAAACCCTCCCACTGTTCGCGTACCCGATGTTGGCAAAGAGCGGCTCGTACTCCGGAGTATGGCTGTGAGCTAGAAGTAGGGCGAGGGGATAGTCTACCGTTACCAAGAAAGCACTCATGCTAATCCAACGCTACCAACTATGTCTCTGCTACGCTACCAACTATCCAGTTCAGAAAGCAATTATGGGAGAAGAGAGCCGCGGCAGCACATGCCCCTCCTTCCAACTTGTACAGCAGATCTCATTCATAGCGGGGCAGTGTTCGTCGCGCGGCAGAAGATCTGGAACCCGTACCCACCTTAAGCCGTGGCCAGATGACGCGAATGCCATGCAAAGGCGCCAGATTACCATCAATCACACATAGCGGAAGTGCTGATCTACCTGTAGTGGCGGCCTGTGGCGTCTGCAAACTGGTATACATCCTGGCAGGAACCCCTGTAGACCCTGCCAACCGTACATGTGAAAGAGCAAGTAACAGGGCCCACTGAGTACACGGTACGACTGCTGCTGCCCTCTCTCACCCACACCTTTTGCGGCTACGGTGCTTGCCTCGCGAGGGATGACGTACGAGTTTCGCAGCACGTCACTGCAGCCTGGACGATGCTGAAGGGTAGTATATAAGACTGCTTCTGCTTGCCTTCCCTCGATCCTTCATCACACTCATCTCCAATCCACTCAACTACAACTACCACTTTCAGCCCTCAACCAACCAACCAACCACCAACAATCAACATGTCTGACTCCATGCGCAAGGGACTCGGCGAGCAGGCCTCCGAGAAGAGTAAGCTCACTGTCTGTATCCAACTTCAGTACACCATCTGACAGTCTCTCAGTGACCCCCGACTCCCAGAAGTCCACCACCCAGAAGGCCAGCGAGAGCCTCACTGGAGCCGGTGACCGTATTGCCGGTGCCGTCCAGCCTGGTACGTCTCTTCCACTAGTCACTACCTACCACCCGGCCATCAACTAACACATACACCAGAGGGCCAGAAGTCCACCGGACAGAAGCTTGGCGACGCCACCCGCTCAGGCGGCGACGATGCCTCCGCCCAGGGTCAGGGTGTTATGAAGCAAGCTCAGGACGCTCTCGGCAACGCTGGTCAGAGCATCTCCGACACCCTCTCCGGCGCCACTGGCCAGAAGAAGTAAAGCACTCGCTTCTTCCCCCTGCTTGGTAGCTACGATACCTCTTCCTCTCTTACGACCATGAAGACCTGAGAATGGACGAACATGATACTGCGATGGATGGAACATACCCTTTCGGCGTGAAAGCCGCGTATCTATATACCCTACAATGAATGAAAAAACAACCTGATCAACAACTTGTCTTATGCTATGACTTGCCTTCCGTTGTTTCTTTCACATTCAGTTGCAACTTCGACCATCGATTGGTTGCCCTGGCGCTCATGCCTTCTCGGAGTACCAGTTGGTATTTTCCAATGCTCGATGAATGCACTCAGCTTGAAGCTGTTTGCTGTGCCCTCACAATTATGGGCATGATGTGGAACCCGACAAGAAAGATCGGACGTTTGAAGGTATAACTTGTGCATGATACAACTAGAACTCATCGCATGCTATAAATCTTCATCTTCCACCTCCTCCATCTGCACATGCTTGAGCGTATTCTCTGCCGTCCTGGCCTCGTCAGATATACCATCCATCTGCCCCTTGGCCTCAGCAGCCATCATCTTGTACTCTGCTTCTTGTACTGCAGCCTCAGCCACTTGCTCTGCCATATCACCCGCTGACGTATTCTGCAACCTCAAGAAAGCATCCAGCTCTTCATCCTCAGCTGTTCGTGGAACCTTCTCAGCGCCTGCCTCGGCCTTGTCTTTCTTCCCTTCATTCATATACCCTCCTTCCCTCAACTTGTCAAACTCGTCAGGTTCGAGTAACCGCCCCTCGCCCTTTGCCAGCTTCACCTTCTGTGCCACAGACGCCGGCATGAATCTTGTCGCTTCCTTGCGCAGATCGCGGACTTGGGGTGCGGCTTCGTAGACGATGGTGGGTTTCTTGGGTTCGGCAGGCACAGCAGCTTCGTCTTGCAGGTCTTGGGGCAGATAGCGTCGTGGTATAGGCGGCGGTGTGTCGCGCGGCATGGGGATTCGCTTCACGTCGTCGTCCGTGTCGCTGCTATCGTCGTCTTTGCGCTGTCCGTCGCGCGATCGCTTGCCGAGAACACCGCCGCCTCTGCCTCCCCGGTCGCCTCCTCGCCCTCTATCGTCGTTATTGTGTTGCCGCTCTGGCTTGAAGACAGGCGCTTTGTCGCCGAGTGCTGCGCGCGCCTTGTTGACGGCGGCGAGATCCTTCTCCAACTCCTGTAGCCGCTGTCGTTCATGTGGCCGTATTGCGCCGCTCTGGTCGAGTTCTTTGAGGTTGTCAATATCGCGTTGTATGCGATTGGGGTTTCGACGCGCGAGTTTCTCGTTGCGCTGCGTCTGGAGGTTGGCTTTTTGCTTGCGTATCTGCTTCTGCTTTTCGGCCTTCTTGGCTTCTTGCACGGGGTTGTAGTTCTTCTCTTTTGCCATCTTGACGCTTGAAGGTAGGCTCAGGTATGAATGAGCAGTGTGCGGTTGTTGGTCGACAGCGCTGTACGGAAATTGAGATTCTGGGGACTGACGTAGGTCCGTGCTTGAGCCGCGGCGCGTCGCGAATGTGGTCCGCGATGGTACTCGAACTTCTTCAGCGACACCAATCCCTGTCGACTCTCTCCACCACAGGGGCGGAAGACTGGCGCCATGTTTGTTCCAAGAGCGCTCAGGCTCAAGGGCGTCCGCGAGAAACCGCGGCCCAAGCCTGCCCAATCTGCCCCCAAAGCACCAGTCACGGGTGACCAAGACGATGCGCTGGTCGAGGCGATGCAGAAGACAAGAACCAGCTCACCTACTAACCAGCCAGAACAGACTGACCTCAAAGCTACCAAGCCTGGTCCCAGATTTACCACCAAGCCTGTCACGCCAGAGTACGTTGGCCAGCTTGCTGCCGGCATCGAGCTCATCTTCACCGACTATGCCCACCAGGAAGAGCAGCGCGCCAAGTGGCTGCAGGACCGTTACAGAACCGTCGATGGCGAGGAGAAGTGTACACATGCCCAGGTCTGTGTCTACCCCAACAATTGACTTTTTGTACAGACATCCACCTCACCGCCATCCTCGAACACCCCAACATCTCCTCCCTAAAGCCCGAAGCCTCCCAGATCCTCCTTCAGCAAGCACTCCACGATCATCCCTCCGACATGCTGGAACTCTCGAGCAATGGCTACCACGTCCGCCGCAAGCCCTCGTCGTATCCTCCCAAATACCTACCCCGCCGTTCCTTCGAAGTCACCGATGACGAGGGCCTAGCATTCTGGGACCAACGGACAATCTACGTCGAACCACACCTACGCAACATCTGCCCTACACCAGCAAAGGTAGCATACTGGCTTGCGGAGCATGGCGAGTTGCGGCCCAAGTGGCTACCCATACAAGCAGTCCATACACTGTGGAACAGCTGCGCTTTCGTTGTCCTCGGCGGAAGTGTAATGCACGACGATGTCTGGCATAAGTGGCGAGACGCAGACAAGCCTGGGAACTGGAAGATCATGACCAAGGTGGAGCATACCAAACGCACCGCTGAATACGTTGCGCTACTTGAGGCACAGAACCCTAGAGGAATGCGCAAAACTATGGTCAACGACAGCGAGCTGCCTCCAATCGCGCAACCAGCAGTGCTTCCGATGGCGTACACAATCGAAGCTCCTCGTTCCAAGACCGCTCAGGTCCTACCGCGAAAGCCAGAAGAAGCAGCGATGGAGACCACTGCGGCTGCAGATGAGCCACCCGTCAAGCATAAGCGGAAGAGGCGAAAACCAAAGAAGGCCGGCAAACCCGCTGGTGGAGGCGAAGTCGATGGGGATGATGCTGAGGCTGCCCATGATGAGCCGAGTGCAAAACGCAGAGGTTGAAAGACGACGTTCATGTGATCACCTACCCACGCTCACGGCGCAAGGACTTGCAATTCGCGAGCAAGCATTGAACGCCCCAATCAGTAATCTGATAGGTCAAAGCTGAATAGCCTCACGATAGCGCGCAGTAACACGGCTGCTGTTGATTACCCCGACTTACCCCGCTTACTCGCTAGTACTGACATACCATGCTTGCCGAAGCCACAGATGGATCGACAGCCAATCCAGACTGCAACAAGGGAGCCGAGGAAACGCGTCGCTATGAAAGGGCGATCGTGCGGCTACTCTAGCTAGAGTATATATAACCATAATATACGAGAACAACATCTTGTCGTTCCGTTGACTGTGGTGGTCATTTCTGCCTCGTTCGTCGGGCCTTGCTGGTTGATTTCGCATACATCGTGTTCGCGTAGTAAGGAGCCTGGCAGTAATATGGCTACCGTCGTAGAGAAGACGGCTGATGGAATCATCTATCGCTCCGAGAAAAGCTACCCGATACCTGACCTCGACGTACTAACTCTCCTATTCGGTATGCCCATCTCTCCGAAAGCGCCTAGCATCATTCCATCAAGCTCCTCAACTAACGATACATCTTCTCGTAGACTCCGAACACAGCCTAGCCAAACCAGACACCCCCCTCCACGTCTCAGCCGCAGACCCAAGTCTAATCCTAACCACATCGCGCGCCCGCCATCTAACCCAAGCAACATCAGCCGCCCTCCGCAAGCATTTTGGTATCGGCGCGCACGGCCCAGGAAAAGATGTGTGCTCCGTTATCTCGACCGGCCATTACCTCCTCCCTGTTCTCGCATATGGAATCATTGGCGCAGGCGGTATCTTCTCCGCTGCGTCCGCGGCAAGCACTGCCAGCGAACTAGCCAAGCAAATACAAGGCGCCAGCTCGAAGATTCTTGTCACTTGTCAAGATACCCTGGAGACTACGATTAAAGCTGCAGAGGATGCTGGGTGGGGTCAAGGTGGAGGTGGGCGCGTACTGCTTATGAGTGAGGGGAGGGAATGGTCATTGAAGATTGTTGGCAAAGACGGGAGGCCGGAGAATAATCTTATTGATGAAGGAGATTTACTGCCGTGGACGAGGATTACAGACAGGAAAGAGCTCGAAGAGAGTCTGATAGTGCTGATTTATAGCTCCGGTACGACTGGATTACCAAAGGGAGTAAAGCTCTCGCATCGCAATATGGTGAGCCAGACTGTTAGTACGGGGGATATGATGAAAGCGTGGGTGAAAGAGAAACGTCCGGACTTTGAATACCGGACAATCGCTCGTAAGTCTCGAAGCCGTGTTCTTAATACGACTTTCGATAGAGACGTAGGCTGACTTCCCACACCAGACCTCCCCACCGCGCACATCGCCGGTGTACAAGGCTATCTCATAAACCCCTTCTACATCGGCGGAACCGTATACTGGATACCACGTTTCGATTTCCCGCAATTCCTCTCCTACAACGCACTTTACCGTATAACCTTCTTCTTCACCGTTCCCCCCATCCTGCTCCTAATCGCAAAATCCCCGTTAGCAACCACACAATTCGCTACCCTCGAGTTCTGTATCTCTGGTGCCGCGCCCCTAGGGAAAGACCTCCAGTATGCGGCAAGCCAGAAACTGGGTGGTGAGGAGTGTTTTATAGATCAGACGTGGGGGTTGAGTGAGACGACAGGGAGTGCGACGATTATGCAACCGGGGAGGCATGATGATACGGGGAGTGTGGCTATGTTGCTGCCTAATATGCGGGCTAGGCTTGTTGATGATGATGGGGAAGATGTGGAAACGGGGATGCCGGGCGAAGTGCTGGTGAAAGGGCCGGTGGTGTGTAAGGGGTATTACCACAATAAAGAGGCGGATAGAGAGGCTTTCACCCAAGATGGCTGGTTTCATACGGGCGATATCGCGGAGTTCAGGAATGGGATGTTCTACATAGTAGATAGGAAGAAGGAGTTGATTAAGTACAAGGGCCTACAGGTTGCGCCTGCGGAGTTGGAAGCGGTGCTGCTCAGTCATCCGCTCGTGCTGGATGCTGCGGTTATTGGGGTGCTGACGGATGATGGGACGAATGAGGTGCCGAGAGCATACGTTGTCGCTGATAAGAGCAAGATTCGGTCGGAAGACATTGTTGGATTCGTCAAGGGGAAAGTTGCTGGGCACAAACAGTTGCGTGGTGGAGTTGTGTTCATAGACGTGATTCCTAAGAGCCCGGCTGGCAAGATCCTTAGAAAGGATCTGAGGGTTCTGGCGGAAAGAGAGAGGGGTGCGAAGCTATAAGCTGATTGATGTAACGAGACGATATTTGAAGCGTATTTAGCTTTTACATGAACAAAACTCACGAAATCGAGCTATAGGGTACCTGTGTAGCTTTGGAGGATACGACGTACTTTTGACGTACTTGGGTAGCTTTGCAGAGCAGCGAATACCTCCCGGGGCCATCGCTGACTGCTGAAAATGCACAGATGTCCCATTCGATCACCAAATTTCACTAAGCTTTGGAATTGACTTGTTTTTGACGCCCGCCTTATCACTGCCGTGCTATGTGCCCCGCGGGCAAAGACACGTTCCAAGGCGGCGGGAAGCCCGTTCCTGGCATTCCGAGAACCCTTGCTTACCGACAGCTTCGGGTTGATCACCCACACGTTCGGCGATCAGCTTCTCTACTGTGATCTTCTGCTTCGATCCTCATCATCGCATCTTGAAGGACCACCATGCGCTGATCGGCTACACTATAAGCGTGGTTGTTTTAGGTGTAATAGTCGCTCTTGTACTATGCACCTCTCTCTAGCCAACCGAACGCCGACCTTCCGTTGCGCGGACGATGCTCCGCGCCTATCAACATGGACCGGCCGTGTGTCTCCACATTGAGAAAGGGATACCTCGTAGCGTACTTCGACTGGTCCGGTCCAGGTCACCAGCTGCCTTAACGAGGCATACACGTGGGATTAGTAGGACTGACCGTGGTACCGCCGCATATGACATCACCAGAAAGCAACACCGTGTACCTTTCTCCCATCCCACCAGCCTAAGATCACCACGTCTCACTCCAACGATCAGAAACATGGCTCGCATAGCGGTATTTTTCACAAGGATATCATTAATGCTCAGTTTTAACATTTTGTTTTAGCAACAAAACCAGAAGATCCAGGATATCCTTCCGACCCTTGAGAACGAGGCAGATCAAATCGACCAGATCGCACAGATCAGAGGATGGTTTCGTCCAAAGGAAGACAGCGCGTACTACCAATTAGTTCAAGACTACCTCAATGAAAAAATCGACGTGAAAGAAGCCACGTCGCGCATCCTGGAACCCATCGATGAGAAGATCAAGGAGGCCAAACTCGACGATGTGGACTTCATGGACCTATGGACCAGTATCATTCACTCCGCAAGACGATCAACATTCCGTGGCGGCGCCCGACCACAGCACCACCAACTCATCGAACTACTCGCCGCATTCAAGGAGCATTCAATACCGGACAACAAGGAATATGACTACCTCTACAAGGAAATGACCGACTTTGGCATGGCCTGTCGTGAGGCCTTCAACGACGCGCCAGTCGCTCACGAGGGCTTCATCGAGATGGAGGTGCAAGCCTGGACGAACATGAACTACTTCTTCGCCCGTGTAGCAAGGGAACATATCCAGGATCTCTCAATGTACGCCATCTTCGCGTTACGAGAAGCTCTCGAGACACCTCCCATCGACGACCCAATGTCGACGGCCAACCAAAAGTACGATGCAAACGTCCCTGCAGCTGCAGCTTGGATAATGGAATATGGCCACAACCTCTTCCGCATGGAAAAAGATCTCACGCCCACCGATAAAAAGCAGGGCAACCCAGCACGCGGAGGCGAATTATGGAAGGGCAAAAGCGAATTCAGCAAAGAAAGATGGGCGCTTTGGAAAGAACGGTTCGCAGCGATTGCGGTTATGGAGGGTGTAAAGGAGCAGACGAGGATCCATGCTAAAGACGCGATAGAGGGCATGGAGAGGAGCCAGACGTATGAGCTTATGAGGTAACTTCCTGCAAGTCTGACGTGCTGATGTGCATTTGGCAGGTTTATGTTTGCGGAGGAAGTGGTGCGTAATGGAGATCTTCAGCGGCTTGGTGGAGGATTTCCTCAATCATCTAAGTGAGGGACTAAGCGCCAGAAGAGAGAGCATAGTGGAGTTGACGGCTAAGTATGGCTGTATCGTTGTCACAGTATGAGTCGAGGCGGGGCATGGCGATGGTGATGGTTCCGTGGTCACGGTATCTTCGCTAGCGACTCAAACATCGAATGCATTCCTCCATGGCTACTCCTCTTGCCTATGCCTTTGTGCTCGCCCCCAAAGCCTCAATTCCTGCATTCGCAACACTCAAATCCTGCTCGACGCTTCCTCCACTAACACCCACACCTCCAATCAACTTTCCCTCGAGATAGATCGGTATTCCTCCCCCAAAGACTACCAACCCGCCATTCGTGTTCTGCACATCGTAGAGCGGCGCACCAGGCTGCACCGCCGCATACAGATCCGCACTAGCATACAATCCATTGAACAGCACAGCCGTCCTAGCCTTCTTCTGCGAAATGTCGATGGAGCCGATGAATGCGTTGTCCATACGGTGGAAGGCAACGAGTAAGCCAGAGGGATCCACCACGGCGATGTTCTCGGGGATCTGGAGGGATGTAGCGTTCGATACGGCGGCATCGATGACGGTTTGCGCTTGCGTCGCAGATATGACGTAGCGCTGGGAGGGTGTGGTGCCCATGCCGTTCGTGGTGTTCATTGTTGCGGCGGCCGAGGTGACGGTGAGGAGGCTGAGGGTGGTACTCAGGATAGTGGAGAGGAAACGCATTTTTAGTTGTGGGTGGGTGTGTTAAGACAGGCTTTGTCAATAGTGATGTATGATTTCTGTGTCGATCCAAAGGAAGGCCTTGGAGATGTGGGTAGGTGGGTAGGAGGTGGGTAGAAGTAGTCAAAGAATAGGTAGATTTGCAATTCGTATTGTAATATCTTGTCTGCCGTCCCGTTCGTTCATTCATTACATACTCTGCTTATATACCGGATTCGGCCATCCCCTCCGACCTAGAACCTGGAACCATGTGTCTAATGCCTTCTCCACTTCTGCATCTTCATCTGCAGGTACGAGCCGAACCTCGGTAGCAGATCAGGCCTTCCATTCAGCTTTCAGGAAATTTCTTCGCCCGCAGCTCAGCTTTGTACAAGTCATTGCTTGCTAACGATAGTGCATCTCAGCTTCCAGAATCGTGGCGGTCTAGTTCACCGGAGGCAAAAGATTTCAGGGTGTAGTGTGCGGGGGCATGAGCTCAAGTCGTGGGCCGTTTCCGCTCGTTAGACCTATTTGGGCTTGGTCGATGAGGATGGCGGCCGGCCCGGGCGATTTAGTGTCGGATGGCAGGGACCGATCCGATGCTCTTCTCCCTCACCGTGGTTGCGCGGCTGCGATGACTTGACTCGCATTGTGCGGCGTGGGTCTTTATAGTAATCGCGAAAGATGATGGCGTGAGACGGACGTGCTGAGTATTTGAGATCTTTAGTGGCTGATGTGGATTGATCCGGGAATAGAACGTTCAAAACCTGATGCGCCAAAGTAGTGTACCTCTCGCTATGACAGACATGTCAAATTGATCATTCCTCGTACGAGCAGTGCACGTCGGTGACATGTCGTGCCAGCCGCTCGTCTGGCGTCTCTCCCGCGGGCATATGCTCGATACGTACACGACACAACCGGCATTCTGGTCTCTTTTCGCGCTTCTCCTCCATGAATTCAATCCACGCGTGTCGGATCTCATCATCTATTCTCTCTCTCGCCTCTTCATCTTCGATCAATGACAAGAGTACGCCAATCTTCTCTTTCATGCTCTCGGACTCTTCGACCTGTTTCGGTGCAGGTTTGAGCCATTCGCTGCATATCTGGTTCTGCACAGGGCCGACTTTGAAGCGCTTGAGATCGCCTGTCATGATGCTAGCGAAATGGGCTGCAAGCTCTGTGGCATAGCGCACGAGGTGGGCTTGTAGCTGTTCTCCTGTGTCCCAGAAGAGATTGTGGCTGAGCCACAGACCCATGTGCTTGATGCGGTACATGTATTGCGCGGCGGTTGATAAAGAGAAGCTACATGATGTTGATGTCTCGGTACAAAATATCATGCAGGACCAGTATGGTGGGAGCACGAGGGTCTGTCCTGGCTTCTGAATGATTGCGATGCCGTGCTGCATTTCCGAAAGGACGCCCAGGGGAACGTGTGAGGTGTTGCCATCATGCATACATTCGTATGCTGTGCGGAGCAGGTTTAGATTGGCTTGCAGCGGAGGAAAAGTGAACCATACTTTCGAGCCGGTCAACAGCGTCGTGGAGAAGTGGTGTTCATAGTACTCCAACTCGAATACCTCCCCTGATGGGGCAACGGTCATCTGAAACTCTGACTGACCCAGTATACCGTCGCATTCCCATCCTGGTATCCAGCGCTTCTTTTGGTTGAAGGTAGGCGACTGCATATGGATAACCGCGCCAGGCTCAGAGTACTTCACATTACCGATGTTGTCGAGCAAGTGCATAATGGCATTTGCGTCCTCTTCTGGCGAGCCACGCGAAGGTGCAAAACGGAAGTGATTTTCACCTCCAATGTCGCTTTTGATCGCATTCTCGACTGCCGCGGGGCTGGGTAACGACGTGAAAGTGAACGGCAACTCCCCGGTAAGGTTCGGCGTATCCCAACGAGATGGGCCAAAAACACCATCTCTGTCCTTGCGGAAGTTTCTTAGCTCGTCCTCATTCAACGGATGGATACGGCCGCCTTGAGCCATGTCGAAGGCAAAGGCCGCTCGGTGATCAGACTGTTGACGTTCAAGCTCGGCCATAACGTCTACCAGATCCTGGTCGTGTAGAGTTGAAGTAGATATGACTGTACTTGTTCGTGTAGATCGGGGCGTCGGTACAGTGACAAGACGATGTGTTGTCGGGTCAAACGTTGTATCGCCGTGTTCTCGCAACTGCGTACCGGACCCGGCGGACGCAACCGATACTTTGTGTGATGAAGGATCCATAACAAGTAACTTCAGGAAGAATTTTGTTGTTGTTGGTCTTGATGAAGTCTTATATCTACTTGGTGATTGGAATAATATTGGGCTCTAAGTTCATGAGAATTCCAGGCCTTACAGGACAAATGGAGAGAGCTCACGGTGGAACTAGCACCGAATGTTCCTGACGGGCTGTTTCATTCATTCCTCGATTAAACTTAGGGTGTAGTGGCTAGGACGTTGCTGGCTACTTCGATGATCTCTCGATGGTCTTACCGCCCACAGTATTACGGTCTGACGAATCCGGTGGTGACAGCCCTTCTCGAGCTGGTTTGGCGGTGCATCTTGCTGTATACATTCCTTTCATTGGCTCAAGTACATCGGCATGAAAGCATACGAGTGCCTTCTGAATGTACGAAGGCGCCACAAATGACGTAGGAATCACCGCGTATAAGTGGGTTGGGCGGAGTGAAAGATGGATTAGGCATCAGCACACACGCCGTGAATGATACCGTCATAGGCTCTGTTACTATCGCGTTAAGGGTGTATCACCAGGTGTGCTTCGTCGCTGTCTAGGCTCGTGATCTGAGTGATCTTCAGTTCCGCTGGTTCAGGTGGAACGACTGCAGTAGCCTGGGCATCTTCGTGACACTCGATAGTAGAGAGAGACCTGGGTACTGCATCTGGTAAACTGTCAGACGATATTGAACTCATCGACAATGATGTGGCTAATAAAGAAAGAGAATGCATTTGGCCGTGGTGAGTGATTGCTGTCGAGGCGGCCATAGACTGAATGCGATAAGAGAAGTGGACGCAACGCTCTTGTGCGAACGCATGGAATTGATCTGCGGATGCGCAAGAATCACGAGTACCACTGAGCGCTTCGCAATGAAAATCCACTGTCGCGTTGGAGTTGCATCGCGGTATGGGTGGAGGACGTTTGGTGAGGCGCGCACCAGCCACCACGCCAACGCCAAGAGGCTAGCCCGCCTAGGCTAAGCCCGCCCACAGGTCTCAACACGGAGTTGCAATATTGAATTCGCGACCGACGACAACCCCACGACTAACACACAGGTATCACGCCAACACCGCCAACATGCGTACCTACGACGATTCCTTCAGCGGTCAAAAGATCTACCCGGGCAAGGTGCGTTAGATTGCCTCTCCACGTCTCGCCGCTCGCCCCTCGGATGTCGAAATCCCGCTATCGCGACGGTAGCAAAGCGAACACCTGGCGGACGAGGATGGAACACTACAATGGGTCGGACATTCGCTGATGGCATAAACAGGGCAAGCTCTACATCCGTGGTGACAGCAAGATCTTCCGCTTCCAGAACGGAAAGACCGAGTCCCTTTTCCTCCAGCGCAAGAACCCTCGCAAGATTCACTGGACCACTCTCTACCGAAGGGCGCACAAGAAGGGTATCTCTGAGGTTAGTCGCCGCCAACTCATATACACGCCGCTGGGACATGTTTGAGAGGCAGTGAACTATGACATCAGTCTGTACTGCGGACAGACTTGGGCATGGCAAACATCCTCAGCGGCGATGTTGCTCTCATCGCAACATACATCTCTACTCCCCCATCGCGGACTGCGCTAACCACCATCTCTCCAACAGGAAGTCGCCAAGAAGCGTACCCGCCGCACAGTCAAGCACCAGCGTGCCATCGTCGGTGCCTCGCTCGACGTAATCAAGGAGCGTCGCAGCCAACGTCCCGAGGCCCGTACCGCCGCCCGCGCCGCTGCCATCAAGGAGGGCAAGGAGAAGAAGGCCGCCGCCGAGTCGCAGAAGAAGGCTGAGAAGGCCAAGAACGCCGCCGCGTCCGCACGAGGCAACGCCGCCAAGGTCAGCAAGCAGGGTGCCAAGGGTGCCGCACCAAAGGTGCAGGCAAGGACTCGTTAAGCTGGGTTCGATATGGCGTGCATAGTCTGGGTTATGGCTGGTTTTTCGGGATGACTCGGTGTTCCTTTACTCTCTGAATCTCTCTTCCGAACAAACACACTACGGAAAATGCAATGAATGGAATGGCATCATGGCTTCTTCACCTCTTTTTGGATCGGTGTACCGGACACTGTCCACATTAGCGTCTGGCGCCATAGGGCAAATGCAATACCACGTCCTCACGAATACCGGAAGAGCTTGAACTCACATGTGTATGCACAGCATGACGAAGGAGTGTGAGACATTACAACGAGAAAGCCAGGGTGAAATCATACACATCCTGCCTGGAAGAGGTAGTCCAGACAACGGCGGCATATGCAGGCATTCTGACGAGTTGCCCAGTATGTACAGAACTCAACCAAATGATTATACTACTGCGACTGATGCCATGATGTTCTCTATCGTATACCACCTCTAACATCTCAAAAACTCCCCTTGTTTGGAACATAACAAAACACACCTATCATCCGTACGCTTGATGTCAATGTATGTACTATCGTCTCCTCATTTGCGCGACACCCCCGTATGCGCAACGCTATCGTGATGTACATCGTTACAGAAGAGAGGTGGCGAACCTTCGTGAGCTAGCAGTATACATGTGTCTCGCACGCCATCATGTAGCTACCCACGAACTTGGCAGACGACTACAACAAGTTTTCGTGCTCTCCACTGCTATTTTGAGTACAGATCTTCCGTATATGGCGGCCTAACAAGTGCTCGAGTGTCAATGGCACAGTGTTTGGGTACCTCCTGGATGCTGCGCATGGTGGTCATTCATTCATTGAAAGTACCATGTATATACCACCACAGGCACGGGCGTACGAAAGTAAGTGCATGAGCGACTGTTATTATTACGTACTAGACGTTGACGTAGACGACGGGAGGTATACGTGTACAAGTAAACCAGCATCATGTCCTACAACCATCCACATGCCAAAAGAAGAACATGCGAATGAGTATCCATCTGTATCGTATTCAGAACACCCCCCCTTATCGACAATCCACCAATCCCCCATCTTCTGGTGTAAGCAAGATACCCAGATCAAAATACAATACAATCCCTAACCCCTACTCACAAGAGGGAAGAAGTATGCCATCTGGTATCCAAACACCCCGCTCCGTCATTGTCATTATCATCTTCATGTTTCTTCATCCTGGCATCCTAGTCCAAGACCTCCATCATCGAAGCTCTCTTCTCCTCGTCCTCGACCAACATGCAGCGAGCGCGGCAGACGTCTTCGACAATATCGACGACCTTGCGGAAGCTAGAGGCGGCGCCACGGGTTTGCGTGAAGCGTGCGAGGCAGAGGTTGGCGCGGCGTCCGTGTTCGAGTACGACGAAAAGCTCGATAACGAAAGTTACGGGCTTGATCTTGAGGTCTGTGAGGAGATGTGTGTGTTAGTAAGTATTTTCTTGGATTGCAGAAGTAAATAGCAGCATTACATCGCCTTACAAGTTCGGCTTCTAGCATCTCCACTTCGAAACGCCAGTTTTGCAGCCGCCATCCGCTGAACAGAAGATACGCTCGGGGTGGTGGGTACTTACGGTTGCTCTTGTCAATGCGTGCGTTGATCGAGTTTGATGCGCGATCCAGTGAGACGTCCTGAACGCCAAACCGTTGCCAGTCGCGCAGCAGGCGAACAAGGTCCTGACGAACTTTGCCACGACCAATCTGGAAGCATAGCGTCTTGCTGGCAGGCTTGATGTGGAGGAAGCGTGATAGCCAGTTCATCTGCATTTCCGGTGGACCAGTACGAGCTGTATCGTTGTTGTTGTCAGAACTGATGTCGAAGTTGGACAGAATTGAAGACGAGCTGAAGTTGAGCCCTGCAAACATGTCAGTATGAGATACAAAAGTAGAAGTAGAAGAAGGTGAGTTCACCTCCAAGTTCCATTGGCGTCTTGCCCTTTTCATCCTTAGACTTCTTGCCAAAGAAGGCGAAGAAGCCCTTGCGAGTCGAACCGTCGCTCTTCGCGGCAGCAGAGCTGCTGATGCGCATAGGGAATTCGCTTCCACCGCTAACATCGGACCGCCTCTGATCAAGTTTATTACTGTCAATGTTCGCAAAGGGCGCACGATCAGTCTTGATGCGGTCATCGAGACCCTGCCATGCCTCTGGGATCTGAAGGAGAGTGTTTGACTGCTTCTTCTTGACTTGGTTCTCCTTGTTCTCTTGGTCGCGCTCCTGCTCGCCAGTGTTGCGACGGAACCACAGCGACTTCTTCTTAAGCAGCATGTTCTGCTTCTGGAAAACGGGAGCGGTCTTGTTCGTACGTGGAGCTTGCAGATCGTGCTGTCCATTCTCATATGGTCGAATCAAAGGCACAGCAGGCACCTCATTAGTTACATTCGTCTTCAAGCTTGCACCACTGCGCTTGCGGATGTTCAGAGGCGCGACACGGGTGGGAGATCCATCGACGATACGGATTGTCTGCTGCTGCTCGGTAACTACACGACGGCCAAGAGGCCTGACGGGGTCAGTGACAACTCGACGTTGGGGAATATGGATATCAAACCCATTCCCGTTATCGACCTTCACTTCCTCCGGTATGGCGCGCAGCGGTGTACGCTCGGGAGACTTCGCTGGAGCAGATACTGTACGCTTGCCTCCAACCCCAGGCACCATCAAGCGATCGAGATGTTCAAGAACCTTGTTGAAGTGTTCAGTGCTATCATCATCCTCGTTCAGTCGTCGAGCAATGTCTGCACGTGTCTCCGCCAACTTTCGCTGCAAGAAAGTAGTGGGCGTCTCAACGGGAGTTGGTGGTAATGGCCGCTCTCCAAAAAATAGCTTAGCACTCGGGGTAGCGGCCAGAGTACTGCCTCCTGAATCGCGGGTATTGGAGAAAGAAGTAGGAGGGCTTTCATATTGCGAGGCATCGTGGTAAGCATCTGAACGAACGCTCGAGCCGACTGAAGAGCGGTTGAAGGCCTCTTCCATGACTTTGCCCAGCTCCATGCTAATCTTCCGAGCCTCCCCCTGGATGTACTTAGTAGGGCTTTCTGGCTTGCGAAGCTTCAAGCGTGGCGTCTCTGAGCTCATACGAGCCCTTGGCCTAGGAGTTGACCGAGTTTTGCTCGTCTTGATAGACGGACCATACGACCCAATGGACGTATGAGGTCTATGAGACATGTAGTCAGCACAGGATCCAACCTCAGTCTGCCAACTGCTAGTTGTCGCTGCTGAAGACCGGCGATCGCGCAGGTGCGAAAAGCTCACACCTCGCTTGCCCATACCAGCAGAGCGAGTAGTGACAGGTGGGCTACTAGGCCAGTGTGAGCTCGCGAGGGACGAACGAGACATGGAGCGTCGCTGGATCGAAGGAGCGCAATGAGATGGAGTGCTCTGGTGGGAAGGCGTGCTTCGTGAAGAGCCGCGGGACATTGCGGAACTACGCCTAGAGTTGTTTCGCAGAGCTTGAACGCGTAACGAGTTTCCTGTATGATGTCCCAAAGCTGTGGCGGGGCGAAGCTTTTCGCTGCGGCCGCTGTGTCCCCGATGAACTGTGACATTCTGATTGAGTGAAGCGTCTTCAGGAATGGGAACGATAGGCTGCCGCGAGGCTCGGTATGGGTCGTAGCTAGCTTCAGAGACAGGCGACTCGTAGAGACTGTGCTTCGAATATAGATGCTCATTGTGCAGAATCGAATACGTGGATTGTGAGCGCTTATGAGCATTGCTGTTGATTGGAAGCTCATCCATGTCCTTCCGCGTGGGCGAATGCCGCGTATTATGGTGATGATCGCTGTTGGAATGGGCTACGGTATGGTGTGCGTCCGGTTGGTAATTCTCCAGTTGATCGGTGTGATACTTTAGAAGTGCAGAGTAGAAGTACTTCTCTTGGTTTGGTCTGTTTTCAGGTATTAGCAGATGCACATGAACCCAGTAAAGGAGGTTGCTCACTCTTTACTCAACAACTTTTGGATCAAGGTCTCTTCCTTTTCGCTATGCCAGAGTGTACGCAGGTACCGCAAGATCTCGCGGTCCACGGAAGTGCGTTCGAGAATCGTCCACTCGGCGATAGCAGGAAGAGGGCCAGTCCAGTAGTCGACGTTGGCGTTCTCTCCCACGAAATTCAGCTCTTGCTGATACTTGCGCAAAAATGGGTGGTCCCAGATCTCATCGATTGAGATGCGACGGTTCGGGTCAGCGACGAGTATCTTTCCGATGAGGTCTTGGGCCTCTCTAGAGATGTTGTCGGGCATGACATACTTAGCCGCGGCAATATCGCGAAATAGGTGCTTTAGATGGCGCTCATCGCCAGAATAGTTGAAGGGAGGGGTGCCGGTAAGAAGGACGAACAGGATGACGCCACAGCTCCATACATCTGCCTTTCCTCCGTCATATGATGTAGTCTTGATAACTTCTGGTGCTGCATAATGAGGGCTACCGCAGGGTGTGGTAAGCTTCTTGCCGATAGGCTGTAACGCAGCCATGCCAAAGTCGACAAGCTTGACATTCATGGTATCTCTGTCCAGCAGAATGTTTTCGGGCTTGAGGTCGCGGTGATGGATATTGATACGATGGCAGTAGATTAGGGCTGCGATGATCTGACGGAAGATATGTACGGCGTGGATCTCGATCAAGCCATGTTGCTCGTGGATGTAGCTGAACAACTCGCCGCCTTCGACGAACTCCATTATGAGGTAGCTGAACCATGTTAGGCAAGTAGTTTGTTATCGGTGGTGTACTTACAGCTCATCGCGGTTCTCCCAGATATCATATAGGCGGACAATGTTGGGATGATCCAGGAGCTTCATGATGCAGATCTCGCGCTCCAGGCCGAATGGGATGACCTTGCCGTCGGGATATAGTGACGAGTCCTGCTCCGCGATAAGGTTGGCCAAGCTCAAAGCGCGCACCTTCTCGGCCGTAGCCTTGGAGATGATCTTTGCAGCACCATATTGCCCTGTGCCGCTGTGCCTGACAAGTCGCACACGCGAGCAGCCACCTCGTCCAATGGTTCTGCCGAGCTGCCAAGGGCCAATGTGCGTTTTGCGTCGGCGGTTCGAGCTGGAAGCATTGGTGCTCGCGTTGGAAATCTCAGAATCGCGCTTCGACTTGTGGGGACGGGCTTCGTGGGCTTGGACGGCGGACAGACGCTTGTTCTCCGGCGAGTCTTGTTCGTGACTGACAGCAAGGGTGCCGTTCGGGACTATAGAATCATTGTGGGGAAGTGGATGCGGCGACGAAGAGGCGTAGCTGTTGTGTCGCTTTCCATTGCTGCGCTGGATGCGTGGGCCCTCATTTGCGCGGTTCGTGCCGTCACCGAGCGCGCGTCGCCGCGTTGGTGGGCGGCCATGGAAGCTGGAATCCATGTTGTGGGTAAGGGCTTGCAGTGGTCAAGGTGGAAGGTCTTGAGTAGTGCAGCTGCTATGATTACGATAAAAGGGTGGAGGAGCCAAGAGATACAAGACGATAAGGTGGGTGTCCAAGAGCGTAAAAAGCTTGCGGTGTGTTGTTGGGGTAGCTGGCGTTGCTGCAGTGGGGGGTATCAGGCAAAAGCCATGACGGATATGCTGTGTGTTTTTGTTGTTGTTTATCGCTGTTGACACTGAAGGCGCTCGCCCGATCGCTTGACCGCCAGCAAGTCTGTAGACGGGACCGGTAAGGGAAAGGCGGCTAGATGTGCAATGCCAAGTGATTCTGCTCTCGCTCCGAGAAGCTAACAAGTAGATGGATGCATACAATGGGACCGGCTATGCAAGTGTCGATCTTGGTGAAGAAATGAGATGTTGCGAGGGAAGATTTGTGCACAGACGAACCGGTGGAAGCGCCATCGGATGCAAACGCGGCGGCGGCAGGAGCAACATCAACACCAGCCACAGCAGTGGCGATGAGCTGCAGAAGCAGGAAGGTGTCTCTTTCCCATGATGAGACGCAAACGAGACTTTTGGTATTGCAGTAGTAGTTGATGTACCAAGCAGTATGACCGACAAGCATTGTCATCATCCCAAACAGAGCGAGAGAAGTGAAATGACTGGCTGACGGAAAGAAGATGAGATGAAGAATTGAGAGACAAGCATTTCTTACCGACGTATCTAAAATCCGAATATGGTTGCTTCGCCTTCCTTGCGCGCATGATGCCAGGGGGTCTTGCGCGTGAGCTTGATAACCTGGCATACAACGTTTACCTCTTATATAGGCGTACTAGGCGACGATATATGCTGGAAACCGAGATGAAAGAGACGACACAACAAGGACTGATGCATACAGACAGTGGGACTTCATACCGAAGACGAGCAACGCGTCCCTCATAAGAGGTACGCATTACCTAGAGGCTGCTAATCGACTATGTTCCATGAGCTGATCGCATAGCAGTTCCGTCATGCGATAGCAGCTGAGACGAAAGCGCGTCGTAATGAAGTGAAAGCGCGTCCGGCTCCGCGATGAGGTGAAGTAATGAGAACCCTGGATGTTTGCAGAAGCGTCGTCCACATCCACGCCCGTGCCAAGCCGCCCGCCCGCACAAACCCGAACCCACTCCAGCCCCCGGAGCCTGCCGAACCACTTGTACCGGCAATGTGGTTCGCACCTCTTTTTCGCTGCACTTAACCGTCTTGCGTTCCTTGCACGAATCAAAAGCTTAATGCGGCGACCGCTCCTTCAGGAACATAATGCAGATGTTATATGCCTTACTTGACTACATGCTATCAACGGTAACAAAGGTAGGCACAATAGGCATGACTTCACCCGAATCACACAGTATTTTCGCTGGATGTTGCGCAGGGGTGTTGACTCAAGGAAGTCGTGGAAGTAGATTCACGGCATGGTGATGCGCAAAGGTGAGAATGTGAGGTAAGTCATGATATGGTATTTTTGCTGGTAGCAATGCAGTGCGCGCAATTTTGACTCCGCGCCGCAAATGCAGTCTTTCGTAAAAGCGAAGCGAAAAAGAATATCTCCGAGGTACAATTCCTCTCTGAAACATTACACCCGTAAGCAAGGTCGCCGTGGAGCCCCCCTTCCCACCCTGGAAAGCACATGCAGGCTTCCGCACCGACCGAACCATAAGCTTCCAACCACCGGTTTCCTGGTACGGTGTCCCATCTCTAACCCGAACGACAACGGAAGCAATGCGGTGCCAGCTACATACAACCATCGACAACCGAAACGCGCGTGACCAATGCAAATATACCTTCATACATACACAGAGCAATAAAACAACAAGTAAAAGGTATTCGCGATCCGCCCGAACAAAATATGTCCCGTAACTCCCCTTTCCATTCGTTCGTTTCCCAGGGTAGTCCAGTTCAGAAATAACAAATAAGCGGACGTGATAAAACATGCATAAGTCGTAACCAGAACGATGCCTTTAGCGCAGACGATGTGCGCGAGAGGAATATTGGACAGCGTATAGGAGGAGGTGAATAAGTAATACAGAAGAAGTAGAAGTGAAAGTGGGAGAGGCCGAGGATTCTCCATGGAGTAAGAAGGCCGATGGATGGCGTAGGTTCGGCGATCAGTGCTTCGAGTCTTCGATTTTAGGCGACGGAGTTTCGCGTTTGCTGTTGTTGTCGTCGGCGGTGGCTTTCCCACATCCTTTGACGAGTATGTGTCGCTGTTTATCTGTTAGTATTCTTACGATCGTTGTTAGGTAGAGTGACAAAACATACCTTGAGCGCATCCTTCCTCGAGAAGCTCTTGTCGCAGTGATTGCAAGGGAAAGGCTTAACAGCAAGATGAATCCTCTTATGCCTTTTCAGGTCGTGATTCCGGTTGAAGCTCTGCGGGCACTGGTCGCACTTGAACGGCCGGTCGTTAGCAGCAGGCTGTTGGTGTTGCGGGTGGCCCATGAAATGAGGCATAGCTGCCGCATGTCCGCTGTTGAAACCTGGCATCATCGCGGGATGGCCTCCGACAAGTGCCAGTCCACCGTTGGGGTTCTGGACGTTGGAGAAGACGGGTGCTTGGCTACCGGGGTATTGTAGTGGTGGCCTTTGCTGGTATTGATAGGGTGATTGTGCAGGGTTGTTGGAAGGGATCGAGGGGATGGAGCCCTGAGATACGGCGGGTGACATCCGATGCATGGATCCACCAGCGCTAATGGGGCTTTGTTGCTGGCTTAATGTGGGAGATGGGCCAGTAGAATAGGGGAAGTTGGAATGCTGAGGAGTACTGGCTGTGTGGTAACTATATGTTGGAGTCGGTGGTTGTGGTGGCCTGAAGGAGTCCTGGCTAAGGGCAGGCGACTGTTGTGGTGCCGAGGAAGAGACTGGTGTTTGTGCGCTCATCATCTGTTGGTGGTGGTGTTGCTGATGTTGATGCTGGGGTTGTTGATGTTGATGTTGTTGTTGATGATGATGTTGTTGTGTGGATATCGAAGGCATGCTCGCTCCGTTGGACGAAGGCGTAAAAGGTGGAAGTTGCTGGTTCATCTCATATGGTGGCGGATTCAGCCCTTTGCCCAGTGAGTCTTGTCGTCCAAGCTGGCCTTCACTGCGCGGTGGAGCAAACATACCTCCACGGGCTTGGCCGTATTGGCTCTGCTGTTGATGATGTGCAGCCGGGTACCCGTAGTGCGCAGCCGATCCCTGCGCTGGCGGGGAGTAGATGTACTGCTGCCCGTTGGAGTATGCCATTGCTGTGGAGTACTGTGCGCTGCTTGTAGAGACTCCTGATGAGCCTATCACATCACTGTGGTGTGTATTTGGCGGAGTCAAAAGGTTGCCAACGCTGGCTATCGTAGTCGGAGCCTGTGATGACTGAGATGTGGTGACGGTGTTGGTGAAGGGATATTTGTGCATGGGTGGTGGGGGTAGCTCAAAGCTGCCCAGTTGCTGGGCGTGAGGCCTCCGCGTTGCAAAGCTGGGAGGTACACCCATTGGGTCAGACCCAGGATGCATGGAAGACGGATGAGCCACGGCAGCAGCCACGTTGGCGGTTGTGTCCCGGGTAGGTCCTGATGACCTCCCTGCTTCAGATGAAGGAGGACTTGGTAGGGATTGCAACTGTGACGCTGCAAATGGTGGGGTGTAGTGCGCACCGGACCAATACAACCCACGTGAAGGCTGAGAATCCACGGAGGGCAACGAGCGATCCGTAGCTCAAAGGCGTGATGTGAGAGGTAGGGGCTCTAGTGGAGAGGAACAAGGTACAAATGATATGCAGGTAGTGGAGGGAAAGGGATCTTGTAAAAGGTCCTCCCAGTACACAAATACCCGCTCGGTCTGTGGATTCGCGATGTTGCTCCGGGTCTAGTCTCTCGTCGCGTCAGACGGCTAATGGCTGCTCCGTCCTTTGAGATGCTGCAATCGAACGAACGGCTCTGGCAATGGTACCTGCGCTGGTTCAGGCGGGCAGTGATACCGAAAAACGCACGTCTGGCCGCAAGTGCTCTCGAGAGTCTCAGTAACTGCGCGATGTTAGTGGTGCTCGTCGTCGCAGACCGTAACAGGAGGGCGTACAAGAGATCAAAAGCAGAGACTCGTGGAACTGTGGTGTTGTTCAAAACGGACTGTTCGGTAGGGCCCGGATTCCTGGTTGCGCAGACGTGGTGCTACTGAGGCTATTACACGGGATGTGTATACGATTGTTTGGGGCTAAGGACACTGAGTCGTCTACTATGACGGTGCTGGTGTTGTCGTCCAACGTTGATGGCAATGCTCCAGATTGGCTCTGATGGTTCTGCCGTTACTCGACCCAAGGTACTGGGTAGCGGTATTGCAAAATGTGGTGCTGTGCGTTGATGATACGACCCACTGATCCTTTGGCGGGCGGGGAGGTTGAGCCTTGTGAGGTGCTGGTGGTGGAGTTTGAGGCGTGTGGAGCGGCGATCACTCCTTGTTAAGCTCGGGACCTGGGCGCCCTAGAGGAGCGATGGCGGAGAATGGCTGGAACCTGGGTGGACTAAAGGCTTTGTTACCGCGAGTGAGTGGAGAGCGGTAGCCCTCACGTATATGTATGGCGGGCTAAAGATGTCAGGGTAGGTGGGCTCGCGTGGCTGACTGGCGCGCTGGGGCTTCAGGAATATCAAGGGCTCAACCAGGCGATAGGGTCCGTCCAAGCGTTTTGAGGATCTGGATCGGGATGGGAGATGAGAATTAGCTCGAGAGCACGCCTCAGGTGAGCGGGCGGGAGCGCTATCCACAGACGCACTTTGTCATAATAAGGCAACGCAAACGAGGCACGGCAGAAGTAATGCGACGAATGAATGACAAAACCACACCGTTCAGGTCCAGTTTAGAGAACTAGTCGAGCATGGGGCCGCACACAACAATGCATTGCCAGGGGGTGAAAGCACCCACCGTAGCCAGACCCTGTCCACAGGCCATCTGTCGGAGTCTGCTGGAGTGCGGGACGGCTTGGACCAGCAAAGTGGAGGAGCAGTCGCTTGCGCCGGCCCGTGAGCTCTGAGGACGTCTGATTATCTCACATCACACTTGCTGATGGGCAACGAGGAGTATCCCCGTGCCGGCACTTGTTTCGACCCTCGTCCATTATGACGAGTAGTGGCGCAAAAGGAAGAAATTGGGTAGGCATGCGGCTGCTCCCCTGACCCAGACTCGCGGCACGACAAGAGACGGGCAAAGGACAAAATGCTTTTGTCTTTCCCAAGTACCAAGGGTTAGGAGCCTACTGGCACTCTAACATGCGTTGGGACTGGCGCCAACAGGACCTGGGAGAGCCTGTGGGCGCACGGACATGGTCTGGCCCAAACAGTGCCGGGGCAGAGACAAAGCACATTCAAAGACGACCCTTACCTGGTTTGCCCAAGCTCGCCGTTGCTGGAGGCCAATCCCCGTTACTAGCAGCGCTGATCGCAGAGGTAGTCCGGTCGGTGGGTAGCAGAAGCGCTATCCAGCAGGTAGGACATGAGCGCTTCCGTCGCAGGCCTCATCACGCTGCATTGTCGCGAGCTTCAGCGTCAATCATGGTCTCGCGAGAAACAGACAAGAGGCCAGCTGGGAAGTGCTTATCCCTGCAGGGATTCCAGTTCGGCGACCTAGGCTGCGACCGTGCTTCAACCGCTCCGCGAGTTAGCTGACGACATGGCGCTCTGAACGAGCGGGCTAGCGCTAGCCGAGATGGAGCATGACTGCGAGCAGCACATGATGAAGCGATGGACTACCGTGCGCTTAAGCGGGCGTGTTTCGACGGCAGGATGAAAGAAAAGTGGGAGGTGTGCTCGAGTGTCGGATCGACCTGGCACCCGTTCCCTGTACGCGGTCATTGCTCAGTTGACCAGTTGCGGAGCAATATGAAGACAGTCAAGGCGTCATTCCGGGAGGCTGCTGTTGGCCCCGAGATGTGTAATAATGGGCCACTTGAAGGGTGAATTGTCGGGCTAAAATTAGACCTTTTGCTATATTGCCTGCGGCACGTGTGCCTCTGAACAGGCATGGTGCAATAAGCAGAGCATTCGATACCCTGCTCAACTCAATCTCTCTGACGCCAGACCCGGCGCACCGTCGTCGTACATTCTGCCTAGATGGGTGGATCTCCACGTGGAAGTGCATATTCGGTCCATTTTGCGCGCGTCTGGTGCCGTCTTTTGGGTCTTGGAATCTCCGTCGCTGCAGTGTGTGTCGCAGGCAGCGGCGTCCAGCCTCCAGCCTCTGCGGAAGCACAAGGCGCCGGCGGCTTTGCGTGACAGCTGCTGCACGATGGAAACGCATCGTGGAAGGGCTTGCGAGGCGTCAACGATGCATCTGGCGGATGCTGTGTCGTCGAAGCCTTTCCCAGCGGCCTGGTTTCGCCAGTTGGCGGAGTGGCGGAATGACATGGCTACAAGGAACTGGGGACGACTCCGCGGTCGATCGGGCTCTCGGTTGTCTGCAAGCCTGGCCGTGTGGTAGTTGGGCTGATGCCACAGACCATTGTTTTGGGGCAGCCGCTGCGAAGCCATGCCCGTTGCGCTGCGGTGCAGGGCCAAGGCCCAGCAGAGATCTCGTAGCCGCAGCCGATGGCCGGCTCCTTCAGCGCCCTCAGCGCCCGCAGCGAACTGCGAGAGGCTGGTTCGGTGGCTTGCTGCTTCTCCCCGTCTCGGGTCGCGGTAGGCGTCACAACGTGGACAGCCCCGGCCATGTGTCTGCTTCCGATGGTGCCAGGATGCTGTGGGTTGACAGCTGCTGCACGACAGAAGGTGCAGAAGGAAACAGAAGGAAACCCGTCACATTGCATCGGCATGCTCCCTTTCATCTCAGCGTGTTTTGTCCCAAGTGATGGGGTGGGCATTTTCGTGTCATCCATGGCGCGCCTGCCCAATCACCCCAGGCCGTAAGCGAGGCCTCCGCGAAGGGCAGTCGCGATGTGAAGCCGACCGGTCGTGCCTTCCTATTGCGCTTGCATCGCACATGGCAGCGCACCTCGAGTAGAAACATGCGGCATTCACTCCTCACCCACGGCAACAAGCCTAGGCCCATTGCAGCAAGCCATGCGTCGACAGCACCTAAGCAGCCGCCAGGATCGCCGTCTGGCATGGCTATCCCAGCGCCCCAGCTGCAAATTATCCCCTCTACCGGTTCTGCACGCTTTGCTGATCTAAACAACGCGCTATACGTGCGTACGGTACCCTTCAACCCCACCCATCGTCATCATCTCAGCCTTGCCAGCTCAATCTCCGCCTAGGTGCCAGCTAGATGACGCCGGCTGTCGTGATCCCACGGTACTTGGTACGTCGCCTCGTGACCAGCGACGCCAGACTTGCCCTGCACCTCACCGTGCGTGTCTACCAAACTCCAGTCCAGACTATCAACGTCCGCGGCGGTCACCTCCGCCAGTGTGGCCGCGCTAAGATCTCGCCCGTTCGACTTTACAGATCTCAGCACAAGCGTCTCAGGCGTTCGGAGTGCCCGTGGCTCCACATTCTTGGCTTCGTCACACGCGGGCTGCAAAGTCTAATCAGCGCGCACCGACTCGACCAGCGCAAACATCGTGCCCCTTCCCCGTCACGGCCCAGCCCTGGGACGGAAGTCCTGGTCCTCTAACCGACGACGCCCACCCGCACGCCTGGGACCGTCTCTCCCCACCACCCAATCCGATCAAATTACCTTTCGCTCTCGCACTCTGTTCCATCAAACCGTCGGCTACCGAGCACGGCGGCCGCGTTTGGAGCCGCATTTAGTCATTGCCCACGCTGTGCGGCACAGTTGCGGCATCAATTCTCCTCAGCGTCACTAAACTCTGTCTCGCACATTCCAGTGTCTTGGACCAAGACTACTACATGCGCCGTCGTCTTGTCGTATACTCATCGTACACACCGTACAGGGTTTACCACTCGGGGAAGTGCACTTCCGTCAACGTCGGCAATACTTGACCGGCGCGCGACTCGCAGCAAGGTCATCGTGATCTGAAATGACATCTTATGCACCCCACGTTATCAGAGTTCACAGCTTTGTGTTTGGGCTCGGCACCTTCTCCTGCGTGCTGCAGCCGTCAGCGCAGCCTTCCCAAACTCTACTACGCACATCCCAGCACCGCTAGGCCTTGACTCGCCAGACCCTGTCCTACACGGTGTGCTCAACGCAACTCTGCGTCAAAGCACGTTTGGGCTGCCCCCCATCACAGCGCTCCTGTCTAATTACCAGTTCGTGCCATCACAGCATGATTTGTCTTCACCATGTTCCCCGCCTACGCTAATCACAGCTGGCCATCCCCCAACGCCTGGAGCCTCAGCCGCCCAGTCCGCCTCGCTCAACCCGACCTCGCTCTCTATCTCTGTCAATATTCTCCGTTAGCGCTCCATCCTCATCTCCCCGAGTATAACACCGCAGAAGACTGTTTTGTCAAGAAACGCGTCTGTGCTGCGGGTATTGAGGCCATCTTTGGCCTGCTCGACTGTACCTGCGTCAGTGGTATACAGTAAAGCACAAGTCTGTGTGGCGCCGCCATCATCTACACTCCACATCGATGATCCCGTTGATCGTCCCCAGGAGCGTTGTGCTTTGCCTGGATGAGCGCGCCAGATGTCGTGTCCGCTAGGCCCGACGCCCAGCGCCCGCAAAGCCATCCCGTCCACAGGTGCGCCACGCATCCATGATGCACGCAGGGAACACCGTTGTCGAGGTTTTCCTTTGTTCGGAGCATGGCCTACTTTTGTCCTAAGCTGCTGCCGTTGGAGGCTTTCGTCCCCAGGCCCCGAGGGTCCAGCCAGAGCAGACCCTCCATGACTCGTCACTGCCCGCGCGCTTCTTTCATCAAATCGAACGAGCATACGATAAGCTGTTCACGGCAAACCCCGCTAATGCTATTGCTCCAGGCGCTGACTCGATTTTGACTGTCAACCAACACTGACGTGCGCACAACGAACGCGATTCGCCCTCTCGTACACCTACGCTCGTTGCGAGCGCACCAGCCACTAAGAAGGATCTATTCAATTCCTCTCGCTTGTCCGCGCGTAAACATTGGTGGATAACTTCTGAATTGGAGAAGCGCCAATGATGTGGGCCGATGTTCGCAAGTACGGAAACCTGCTTCCTATGCTCACGCATTTTTTCTTTGCATGTTCCAAGCCAACCATGGGTGATCCACCTCCAGCATGTTTCACTCCCTATCTTCAATCGAGGGGCATAGGTACAATCGTTTTACGTGTCCAATACCCTTTACCGCGCGTGCTACTCAATGGGGGGGCCTCCATCTCGCTTAGCGATACGAGAAAACATCAGACCATAGTGGCCTTGTGCTACAGCACCTGTCTGCATGCAAAGTGTTCTCGTCAGGCCCAATCACAATTTTCTTTACTTTTTCTCGACTGCTTTTACCGTCCTGCAATCTTCTGGCCCCCCCTCAACAACAAAACGTCCTGGTTCGCAGACTTGCGATTCGTCCGATGCGGACTGAACAGCATACACCAACTGCGAGGCATCTGTCTGATCGTCGCCAAAAAGCACCAGAAGATCCACCGGCTATCTCGTGATCCTCGAATGAGATTACCGAGATCTCGTCCTTGACTGTCAAGGTCACACAACGATGCAGATATAACAAGATGACCTTCTATCACACGACGTCAAGCTCCCAACTACTAGTCTTGTCGCTGATGCTTACTGCAGCTTACGCTCCTACCTGCATCCACTTGACGGCGTAAGCACTCCCGTCTGACAGCAATCTATGGTACGGCAGTAAGGGAAATGCGGCTATCTTTGGCCCGCCTTAGCCTGGCGTGCTTGGTTGCAAGTGTGGCTTGCCTGACTGCCAAATGCATTCGTCGTCAAGCATCGAACGTAGAGATCGCCAAGGGACGGCTCGCGCGCGTTTGGGCAGTGTGTACTGCGGGGCGAAACTGGACGAGAGAGAGGGCGTTTCCCGTGTGCACTCCAATTGAGGGCTTCGCTCGAACCACTGCGCTTAAATGTTGGGTCTGTCACCTGTCAAGCGTATCGACAGGCTGTGGTTTTGTTCTGCATTCGACCAACTATCACGGGCGGCAAACCTCAATATGCTAGTCTTCGCTGTGACGGCGGGCCCCTGACAGCTGAGGAGACCTCCGTATTGACCGGACACGGCGCCTCACCCTTTGGCAGCGGCGTACACACACCGATGGGCCTCTAGTGACGGCTCATACTGAGACCGTGTCTCTCCTTACAGACCGGATACGTGAGTTTCCGTCTGACCGATCACGTACATTTTCGGCCATCTTTTACGAGATATGCCTCTTGCTCGCTAGTCTTTGTTATCGTCGTATCACACATGTACTCAGCTTACATTGACCCAAGACGGAGTTCGGATGCTTCGATGCACCAGTGTTCTCCTTCCGGAAACGTGTACATGTCTTCAATTGCCAATATGTCACTAGACGGACTTCATTGTCTGACTGATCTCGCACTTGGTCGCTAGATGCTGCCTTTTCTAACATCTCCGGACATGTGACCTTACTACAAAATGTATCACCTAATATCCGTATTACTACGTCACTAAGTTCGTTTTCTCGGCCTCAAGACTTCCCAGACTTGAACGCGGAAGCCAGAAGAAAATCAGCAGTGTGCATGACGCTCCCACCAACACCCCTCTCGGTACGCCACGGGCCCAACCTCGAGCTTCCGTCAGGTTGGTGTCGGGGTCGGAGCGTCCCTTCCACCGTCACCGTGCCATTCCACTAGCACACGCCACAAGCTCGCGGGGTGGCAGCATAGCAACTGTCCATGCGTATATCCTCCGATGCAAAAGCTCGGTGGTGGTGTATGCGCATGGGTATCTGTGTTATGCGCATGAGTGTGGTTTACGTCATATCGCATGTATTTGTGCTTTTCACATCACATGGGAATTTAAGATCGAGATTCTGGATATGTTGGTAGATGATGTAATACTACAATGGTATGTGTGAGACGACAAGGTTTGACACAGACACATGCAGGTATTGTCGTTGCAATTCGATTATGTCAAAATTTCTCATTGTGCGAATCTCATCATTCTGGATGTTGACACTTTTGCATCTTCAGACTGCTCGGTGGGCAATTGACCATATTTTCATGACAACTGGGTTCGTTTAGATATCGAGGTTCATTTCGTCGAAGTAAACAAAGGTGGGTGGTGACTCCCATGATCTCTGTTCACTCTTTTTTGTAAGTAGAAACGTTCGAAAACTACGGAACCCAATTTCGTGGATTTCCAGAAGCCTCGAGGTAGACATGTGCGAGCGCACACATGTTCAAAATAGAAATAAATTTAAGAAGTTGTTGGAGCAGACGAAACAGAAATACGTATTCCTTAAACGTGCTTTTTGATAATTTCATCTACACGAGGAATAATGAGGAGCAAAGCCCTTGAAGTCGGAGAGGTATTTATACCCCAGAGATCTTCTAAGTAGCACATTATGTTCTTCCTCGGATTTTGAGACATTTTCGTAGGAGCAGCCCGACAACGGAAAAGCCATCAACTAACCGCTCCGCTGTTTTGGTGGTTTTCATGTCGCATATATGTAGTATTATTTTGAGGTGTTCCGAGTCTGGATACTTGCAGTTCCTTTCCTTCGACGGAGAACATAAGTTTTCTGATCTCTACATTGAACTTGTTCAAGGTCACCCAAGATGATTCTGGTTCTGTTGGACTGGCTTGTCCTTTTGTCCATATAGTGAACACATCGGTTTTTGAAATCGCTACTTCATAACAGCTCAAAAGAAGGAAGAGCATGGCTTTTGTGCAGTCTCGTTTTGGAAAAGGCCGGTGGAAAGTAATGTAGTGAAGAGGAAGAGGAAGCTCCACATATAGTTTGTATTTTGCGTCGACAACGCAAGGGCTCATGATCTTGCAAACTCGGTCTCTAGAATGGCGGTGCGAGCAGGCAGAACATCCACCATGCACTTTGTCTATTTGGTAGCGTCTCTTCGCAAAGCCATGTGTTGTGTAATTCGATTTTTTTTTGGGGAAGATGGAATGCCCGCAGCGTCTTCTTTCTCGCCTGAGAACATGTCCGATTCGTTGTCGGTTTTCAGAGACAGTCCAAACGAGCCAGAAGTCATAAGGATTTTGGTGTTCCATTTTTTCGTGCTGTCCACTCGACAAGATACATGGTATTCCTGAATTGCGCTTTTGGAATCCACCAGGGCGGAGGACATGCAGTCTTAGCGATCGACTTTTGGAAGTAAAAAGCTTTTGGTGGTATTATAAAGATGAAGAAGAGAGCGCAAGAAATGGAACAGTGATTTGGTATCGAAGCTGTCTTTTTAACATCTCCATAGGAGTCGTGCAATGATCACAGCTCTTAGCCTCGTATTTCTGGCGCAGCTATTTTTGAGTTCTCGGAGGCGAAACAACATATTGCAAAATTCGTCGGACTTTGGAAAGAATCCGCAGAGACTGAGGTATGAGGAGAGAGTATTCTCAATTGAGAGGTTTTGTAAGTCGATAAGACGTCACGCTAGCTGAACGTCGTTGGCGTGGTGGGTAAGTATGCTGACTGGAGTTCTGCACACCGACTACCATCTCATCTTGAACTTTGCGTAGTCGTATTAGCAGTACACTAGCAATATCCCAAGGCTCTCTTATCTTTGGGACTATATCACGTCTTCCCAAACTGCGAATTTAAAGCAGGAGATCAACAATTCCAGTTTATGATACCCCCGATAGCCGCCATCCTCCCCTATCCACTCTTCTAATATCACGCATGCAACCCAAAGACCAGGTCCCCCCTCTCAACCCAACCGTCCGGTCAGGATCGCTGGGAATGGTGGGGAGTACTAGAGTGAGAGGCGCTTGAGCTGGCACATATGCTGAAAGCGGTGAAACATGCGTCTTGTGCGTGTGTGTTTATGGGTGGGTGGTGCAATGGGTTTCGTCGTGTTGCTTTTGCTTTTTGGGGAAGGGTGGTGCAAGATATATTGCATGGTAGGACGAGATTAGGGGGGATGGCTGAGCCACCCCGAGGAGGAATGGAACTTGTGAAAAGTCCATGACGATGTAACTGTAAATTTATTAGTTGAAGGTGCAGTCGTTTCTTGTAGTTGTAGTTTCGTGATGTCAGTAGCTGTGAAGTTCTCACTGATACTCGCGATATGATTGAAGCATCCAGAATGCTATTTGTATGTGCTGGTAGTCTTAGTGCAGTTGAAAAGCTTGACTTGAGAGTGTTGAAACCATAGCCAACAGTTTACAACACTACGCGGTAATCTTTGGTAGGCCATGGGAGGCCCCTACAGAACCGATAGTGCTGTGAATCGGCGAAAAGTATTAGACGATGACGCAGTGCAACGCTCCTTCGTACCACCGCATTGAGCTATCGTCGGTAGCATCCTTCCGTATGTTTAACGACACCAACGGCATCGGAGACATTTGTTCGCCGGAAAGCGGATTCGGAGACTTCTTCCCCCTTAGCCTACCTCTTCGCCTACCGATAGCTCTTGTCTAGCAACGATGAAAACCCGCGCCGGTCTTCGTCTCGTACCTATATCAAACAAAGTATATGTAGCATTGCGCTTCACTCTGAGGATCAACTTACCCTACTCAACAGCTACACTCCAACCCCACCTTTTGCACAACCAACACCATCAACCATGACCGAAACCTCACCTACCAAACCTCCTCTTCCAGCGTTCGACCCGCAGAACTGTCAGACGTACGCAGCGAGTTGCCACTGCGGTAGCGTACAGTACTCAGTTCTACTCTCGCCGCCGCTGGCCCAGTGGAAGGTTGTATCGTGCAACTGCAGCATCTGCACGCGCAACGGCTACTTGCTCGTGTACCCCGAACGGTCGCAGCTACAAGTAAAGAGCGGTGAAGACATGTTGAGAGACTATTCCTTTGGTGTTAAGAGGGTTCTGCATAGGTTCTGTAGTAGGTGCGGGAGTGCGGTCTGGCTTGATCCTAGGATGGGCGAGTTTGGGGATACGCCGCCAGATCTTCTGGGAATGAATGTAGGTGGTATCTGTCCCGTAGGGGTTGTCAATGTGAGAGACTCGGGGCTAACCGGAGCAGGTTCGTATGTTCCATGGTGTTCAAGCGGAGGAGTTGGACGTTGTCCATGTTGAGGATCGAAATCCATGAGGGTCAGGGAATGGAAATATGTAATGATACATGGAATCTGCGTTGTCATCTGAGTGAAGACGCGCATGCGCTCGAACGCGCGATGCTTTCTACGCGAATGCAGGTGCTCGCGATGTGATCTGACCGAAATATACAACGAATAAACGCGTGAAGGTTTCAAGAGTGACGATGTAGAGAGTGCATGCGATCAGGCGTCGTCGCGTCCATGGCTGAAATTTCGCGATGGAATTGATAAGAAAGGTGGACAGGATGCGAAGTCAAGGTGCTCGATATCGCCAAGCCGCTAACCTTCAGCCTCGGTGAGGTGATCCCTGCCATCAATCCGCGATATCTCCATCACTCAAGTCTACCAAATCTCAACCTGTGTAATTGCTACCTGCAGCTAGTGGTCAGTATGTCACGAGTGCGCATTGCTCTCAATAGCGCACCTTCCAAACAGTCCTGCCAATCCGCCTGCCGAACGTTCCGCTCCTCCAGCTACCATACGCATCGCGATCTTCCCCTCCCCCTCCAATCCCGCATCCGCTGGTCGTACTTCTGGTACGCCAGTATCCTCGCTCTAGGCATCACAACCGGTCTAGGTGCTCGCCACTTTGCCGCGCCTCTCGGTCTCCCAGAGCCCGGCTCAAGAGAAGACGAAATAATCCTCGACTCTCTGCGGCGCGACATCGATGCTCTCGAAATCGTGCAATCCTTGCGTTCTCAATCATACAACCTACACACCGACACAGCGCTCCGGTCAGGGCCAGGATTGACGTCCTCTCCTCCTGGATCGAGCCGAAAGATATCAGCATACAAAGGGTGGCTGGAGCTGGATCTGGACTTTGGGAGAGAGAATGCAGGCAAGAAAGGTATATTGGGCGTCATGAGTGGGACGCGGGGATTGGGTGTACAAAGAGCGTTTTGGAACGCCGAGACAAGAGAGATGGTGGCTGTGGTCTGGATAGGAGGAGGAATGAGTGGGTGGCCCGGTGTTGCGCATGGCGGGGCTATCGCAACCGTTTTTGAAGAGATAATGGCGAGGATGGTCAGAGGGCCAGATGGCATTGTGGGTGTGTATACAATTTCCGGAAAATATAGAGGATACGGTCATGCTGACACTGAAGATAGAGCCAGTTCACCGTCCAGACTCTCTCAGCCTAACCTACGCCAAACCGACCTACAGCCTCGACTTCTACGTCCTCCGCGCCTCCTTCTCAAAACCTGACCTTCCTCAATCCGAGCCGCCGCCTGAACCTGAAGCGGAACCTACAAAGAGTTGGTTGGGATGGCTGTCACCACAGAAGGATCTGACGAAGAAGACCGACGCGTCGAGACAGAAACAGGAGATTGTTGCGACGCTGGAGAGTGTCGGCGGAGACCTTTGTGTCAAGGCTAAGGGCACGTTCAATGGAAGTAGCCCTGTCGTCTGAGGGGTTGCGGTGGCCTCGTACTAGTGATGAGATGAGAGAAGGCCCTACATCAACGGAAGGGAGACTTGATAGGATACTTGAGAATCGACATGCAAGCTGAGATACCCAATAGCGAAATGATCAGATCAAACAGGTTACAAGAAATGGGATGATACCTGGGCTCGCGCGTCTGACAAAGCAAGATACATCGCTCCTTGCTGCAAAAAGAGATGGATGTCACTGGCATGGGCAAAAAGAAACAAAACATACAACAGCGGGGATTCGCTAGTGGTCACCCACCTAACTACTAATCCGCCGGTACACTGCTTGTATATGGCTGAGCGGACGGGAAGCCTAATTTTCAGTGTCCTATGGTCGTATGTGAAAGAAAAGAAGAGTCAATAATCTTATCTCCTGCTTGATCAATTGTTCTCGTTACGTCTCGGATGGCCAGTTGCCCCTTGGACTTCCCACAGCAAACACTCGACGTCTGGCTTGCACTAATTCGCACCTACAAGGACGCAGAACAAGATGGTAATGTACAAGACGCCTTGGCTCGTGCGGCCAGTTCCTCCGCACTCTTTCTGGCCTGGAAGATCCAGCTTGGGCAATGCCTTTGTCCTTCTCTCTACTAGCCCTCTTGGAGATACTCTTCGCGTACGGCAAGCACGAATTCGTCGATGTTGTGCTCCTTGTCATGGAAGAGCGAGCCGAGTATACGCTCTACGACAGCCCTGACAACATGGTTGATCTTTTTCTTCGTATGGGCATGCTTTACCAACAAGAGAATGTGTGGGAAGAAGCAGATAATTATTACCAGCATGTGCAAGCAGCAAGTGGAAAAGCTTCTGGACGTAGGGATACTCGGACAAGGACTATCGAGGATGCTCGTCGGCAGCAGCACCGGCAGCAGCACCTGCAACCTCAAAAACGATCAAGGCAATGCGGTCAAGATTGAGTTGATCCTGCGCCGTCATATAATGACCGCCCAAATTCTTGTCTAGTTCCAAAATCCGTAGCTTCCCGAGCACCCGAATGGCCTTGCGGTCGGCGGTGCTGACAGCGAGGCAGTGGTGAGATGAGCGCGTCCTGCGAGTTTTACCGAAGCTGTGTGCTTCGTGAAAGCAACCAATACCGATTGCATGGTGTTGGTGTTTAACGAAGCTTTGAGGCGGTGCATCTTTATCAGTCTTCCTCGTGTAGAGTTGGCGAACGGCGGCAACACTGCGAATGTAGAACCAAGGATAGTCGGAGCGAGGAATTTTCTCGCATGGCCAGTCTAGACTGTGCCGTTCCAGTCTACCGACCTCAGAATTCTTGTCAAGGATGCCCACATGAGGCAATGTGTCATAAAGAAAAAAGCGTATTGTTCTTCAAGTGTTCGCTCCTGGTCAGCGGAATTCGAACAATTGCGGCTTCTGACGGATCTTACGGCCTGCATCCAGTACCAGATCTTCCCTACAACAGTCTCCTACTAGTTCATAATGTTGGTCAACAGGTCTTACCACAAATGGAACAGCACACCCCGCAAGAAAACATATGCGATCAGTCGGCCTTGTGTCCACGGGTACCCAGGCCAGATACTTTTGCTTTGTAACGCTGAATTTCCGGCCAGCTGATAGCTCATAGAATCCGCTTTCGTACATCTTGTTATGAGAGCCCGGTTCACTGTAACTTCGCAGGAGGCTGGGGTGATAGTGTGCCTGTCCTGCTAAGCTTTCATACGCACTGAATAATGCCTGAAGTCCCTTCATGTAGTGACTAGCCAATATATCCGTTTCTTCGAGACGTACACCAAATGCCATCGCACGGCAAAGCCTTTCAAAGCGGACGTCCTCAGCTGAGGGCAGAAGAATCGACATAGCTACTACATAACACATAGATATCCAATTCATCATATCTCTGGCTGACTTCCGGGTTTTTGTGTCAGTTCCGAGCATTGCCGGCCAAGTCGGATCCATATATGGCTTTGAATTGATGATCACAGTAGGCTCGTCCAAGATTGTCCCTGATATGTACAACACCTAGAGAGTTAGATCTGTTGTATAAAAAGCCAACAAGTAAACTCACTTTTTCTTTGACAATAGCATGATCATAAGGATGTGTAAAAGTTGTAGTGCCTGTGTAGTAGCGCGTCAAGGGGACGAAGTTGAATCCGATAGGCTTCCAGTCCGGCACCCAGCTCGGTAGATCTGATGATCCTGGGGAGCAGAATTTGCAAGCTAAAAATCTGCTGACTCTGTGCAGATTGTTCCGCTCAACTTGGAGCTGCGACGGATGGAAGACACTTCCAATCCACGTTATCCTAGGAACTAGTATGTTGAGAGCCGTCGCTGCAATCTCTGTGAATACTGTTGCCTCGCTCTTGCGGTAATTGATCATTTCCATTCCAACTGCTGTTTGTGTCGACAAGAGTGCAAAAACTCGGTCTCGAGGATCTGTGGCTTCAAGTTGTTGGCTCCTGCACCATATATCGAAAATTCGAGGACCACCACCCACTCCCATTTCACGGCCAAACTGACCCACTCCCAAAGCAAAAAGTCTCAAGATCGCTTTTCCGGTATCGCGAACATCTCTTTCGCGACACACAACTTCTCGAATCGCAACGCACACTTCTGTGGCGAATCCGCAATGCAATAGGAGTTCAGTTGGAATCTCCAGTGCACCGGACATAAAAACGGATTTCGTCGCGTTCGAAAACTCTTGTACAATCCAAACACGCCCAAACCATGGGCGACAAAAAAGAGAGGCCCATCCGGCCCAACCGCGATCAAAGGAAGAAAGATTCATCTCTTCCAGAGTCTTCAATCTGTGCCGTTCCAAATCCAGCCGATGCGGAAACCTTTGGGAAAAGCTTCTCATCAGATTAATCGCATCTTCATCGTAAAGTTCCTGTTGTCCGAGCCAGAATATGACCTTTGCGGCGCGCTTGTAGATGTCTCTCATCATAGCCACTTGGAAGCTCTTCTCTTCTTCGTCCCTTTGGTTGATGCAGATGGCGTCTACCCACAGTAGGCAATTAAACTGCTGTTTCTGTAGTTGTGATAAGACACCCAAGAGATTGCGTGTAATCGACTTTGTATGCCCATTGCATATGATCTCGCATGGCGATGTTGTATCGCCCCAGACATATGAGAGCGCAGTGAATTGCGTTTTTGAGTCGAGGTTGAAAGTTTCGAGAGTGATCTGAATGCCTTCTTCGCCCGTTCCCGATTTGATGCGCAATAAGCGGATGGCTCGTCGGTGCGGCAGCAGCGAGTATAATGTGGCGTCTGGCATTTTGAAGTTGTCCCCACTCGTTTTGTGCATATACTCTCAAAGGAAAACACGAGACTACAGCTCGAGGGGATAACCGACTATTCAGTGAGGTAGCCGGTGAACTGACCGGATATCTCGTAGGCAAAGTCGCGTTCGTCCGCGTGACGAACTCTGGCGCCTGATTCGCCAACCGAGATCTCAACAGAATCCTCCACCACATCAATACACGAGTTTCATAACCGAGAATCGATGCTATTGGGGTTATATAGCAATGCGCAGCAGATCACATGACAACCAAATAACCACGCCACTTCGCGAGCAGAGCCCCACCACCACGTATATTTGGATAACTTAGCGACGACCCAACTCTTCGACCAATCCAACTGGATGGCATCCTGCGCCAGGTTTTCCTGAGAATTCCCTCATCATGCGTGTTTTGTGTCTTGAGAACCATAACTAGTTTAGCTTCGAGGAATTCGTTGGCAAGTATATTCCGCCGCATGCTACCTAGGTATTCTTTCGCATACCTGTGGAGCAGCTGGATGCGGGGTTACTTATGCAGACATAATAAATGGAACATGGAAGAACAAATTCGGCTACATTAAGGTCTGTCTTTGCATGAAGCAAGCTGAGAAGAATGGTCTCCAATATTTTTGGGTCAATATCTGCTGCATCGACAAGACAAGCAGCACTGAGCTATCAGAGGCCATTGACTCCATATACTCCTGGTATGACAAGACGAACACCTGTTTCTTCTTCTTGGAAGATCTTTTGCCTGGGACAAAAATTTCTATGGACTATGGCTAGGATCCGGTGGTACTCGCGGCGCAAAGGGGGGTCGAGGTGATGGGGCGGGTGATGGAAGAGGAGGCGATGGGCTCCGATGGTTCCTGCGCCCTGAATACAGACACCGTCTCATGTCTTGTTGGCACGTTAACACATGCTTCTGGTACTGAATACTCGCACATGGCGGCACCTTCACCACGGCTGCCACAGTAGCGCGCTAGATCGGCGCTAACGCAGGTAAAAAAGCTTAGCACATTGTACTTGTTGCTCATACATTCTATGCGATGACTGTGAAATCAGGTCGGCACTTTAATGTCGATGAATTGACTGGAGGTTGTGTGGGTATATTCATCTAGATTAGGGAAGTGACTGCCCAAACAGGCGCTCTGTGACTAGAAATGGTTGCGCCTGCAACTTCAGGACGTGCTCGCCTGGTGGCTAGTGGCTCTTGCTTCATTGCACCTGCCAGCACCCGCCAGACCATACTTGCGTGGTTCAGCTCACACTCACCACTCTGTCTGCACTCTTCAACTCTCTCTCGCTGCTGTTGCCTAGGCATCTGCGATGCTGCGTCTGGTCGCCGCACTACAAATCTACACCCCGACATCCTGATCCGACTATCCTCGCTCGCCCCAACATTCGTTTTCCGTGTCGCGGTCAATCACGATCTCCCGTCGGTCTACCGACGCCTCGAACCATACGTATACAAACGACGACAAGCACTCGAGATCCGTTCTCACACGTCCGGGCGAAATGTACCTAAGAGGGTGCGGTCAAGTTTTGTTGGCAGCCGGCCTGCTACTGCTCCCTCTGGTCGGCTCCGTCAGCGTAGACGATGACGGTACATGGGTGGTCGGAATCATCGATGGTGACAAATGGCAAGTCAGAGACGACAGAAAACCATCTCTCTACACTGCCGACTATGGCGACTGCCTAGGCAAGAGCGCAATCAATGTCACGCGATTCGACGCTGCCTACTACAAAGACAACATGACGATCATTTTCCACCTGGAAGGTGAGACTGGGCTACGAAGAGAGGACATAATGATGAACATCGGCGTTTATGCGTACGGCGAGAGTCGATTCGACCTGACCTTCAACCCTTGCGACGCCAACATACTCAGCGCTTGTCCCGTCAAAGCCGGCGTTCCCATCGAGGCGGCGGGCATCATACCGATCAATCAAGACGACGTCGCAGGGATTCCAGAAATCGCGCTGAGCATCCCCGACTTCGAAGGCCAGGCGATCCTGCGGTTGTTTTCAAACTCCACACAGAACGAAATCGGCTGTTTTGCGGCACAGATTACCAATGGCTTCACCTTTCAGCAGAAAAGCTCAGTGGGCTCAACGCTAGGATTCTTCACTCTCATAGCCGTCGTTTCCTCTTTTGTTACAGCCGCCTACGGATCCAACATCGTCGACATGCGCAAGCATTACGCCCATTCGCTGTCAGTGTCTGTGGTCTTCGCGGTATGGCACCACATCTTCTACAGCGGGGCGCTCTCAGTGAACTGGCCCAGCGTCCTCGTGGCCTTCTGGAGCAACTATGCCTGGGCTGGGGGTATGATCTACTCTGAGCCAATGCAGAACACGATCAACGATTTCATTGGCTCGAACAAAGGAAACACGTCGCATGTCGGCGCCGCAGGTACGGGCGAAAGCAATCCTCATCTTGGAGGAGGGGTCGACATCCACCAGATATACAAACGAAGCGCTCTTTCTCGAGATCTGAATCTCCAATCTGCCCTAGCCAAGCGCCATCTCGTCGACGTGAATAGCGGATTCAAATATTACGGACTGCCCGTAAAGCCTGGACTGCCACTTCCGGGCAACTATTCTGGATTCGCTGGTACCCTTGCGACGGAACACATCCCAGCAAGCAACGCTTTCATGACCGGACTGCTCTGGTTCTTGGTCTTGATTACATGCGGTGTTGTCTCTGTGCTCTCCCTGAAAGCTGTCCTCGAAGGCTTGAGTAGCATACGTGTTGTCAAAAAGGACCGCCTAGCCTTTTTCCGAACGCACTACCTTACCTTCGCTCTATCGACTGTCCTGCGAACGATTTTCATCGGGTTTTACATGTTGACATTTCTGGCCATGTTTCAGTTCTCCTACCTAGCTCTTTCAGGTCCTGTTGCGGTCGCATGTGTAGCCTTTTTCGCCGTAGTATTCGGCATAGGCAGTATCGCCGCCTATGCTTGTTTCTCCAGACTTCGGATCGGCAAGTATGCCTCTGAACCCGACTGCTTGAACATAGCCAAACGACGCTTGTACAAGCTCATTCCGTGGTTCAGTATTTCGAGGAATAGCAAAGTGCCGCGCTCCGAAGATGAGGTTTACATCGGTTCAATTCCTTGGTGGACGATACACGCCACGGCGGATACCACGTCAATCCATGACGACGAGCAGTACACGACAAGGTTTGGTTGGCTCGCCTCCCGCTATAGGAGAACTCGTTGGTGGTTCTTCGTCGTCTGGCTGTTCTACGAATTCGTTCGAGCATGCTTCCTTGCTGGCGCATCTACACAGCCCTTGGCCCAGGTGTTCGGTCTGCTCGCTGTTGAGATTGTCGCTTTTATCGCCTTCATCATCCTTCGACCTTTCGAGGGACAGCGCCTGAACGTTTTGGCCGTGTATCTTCTCGGCTTTAGCAAGATTACTACTACAGGTCTTTCGGCAGCCTTTGATACACGGTTTGATATCGCTCGCATCCCTACAACCGTTATTGGCATCATCATAATCATCATCCAAGGTCTCCTGACGGTCGCTGTGATGGTTCTGATCCTGATCGGCGCTGTCTCAAGCTACATGTCCATCCTGCGGAACCGCGGACGAATGGCGCCGTTGAGCTGGAACCCGCTGCGCGAAAATTACTTTGCGCATCTCAATTTTGCAGTGCAGGATATTCCTCGATCGCGACCGCGTGCGATATCGATGCACTCGATGCCAGAATTGCCGAAGACACCATACTTTGAAGTAAAGAATGTGAAGCGGATGGCCAAAGTTGAGGATGAAGATGATGAATTCATGCGAGAGATTGACAGCGATCATGCGACGTCCGAACTATTACTTCCTACGCAAACTAGCGATGGTACCACAGACCGGCCCAACCAACGCAACAGGAGTGAAACTCTCCAGTCGCAAGCATCTTACTCCAGTCTACCCAAGGCGGCTCGCCTGCATCGTCCCAATTGGAGCAGACACGGATACAGCGATTCAGTTAGTACGGGACGCCGCAGGGCTTTGGGCGAAGCTCATACGAAGACTCCCAAGCAGAGTCACGAGACAATCGACATGTATCCAAGCCCACTTGGCATCCATGCTGAGGGACGCATTACTCCAGCTTTTTCTTCTTCGGCACTTTGGAACGAAGACCATTTCGACACCCCAGACAAGCGAGCAGCAAGCCGACTGGAATCAGTCTCACGATCGAGCTCGAGGCCCAAACTGGAGACTAGGATCACCGAAGAGAACATACCTCCCATTCCGAAGCATCGCAATGCAAACTGATTTCAGGATCATACGGAGCAGCCATACCACCAACATCAGCAGCAGCAGAGACCTATAAGCCGAGTCTATCCTCACGCAACAGCTTTCGATCAGCCTACCACAGTATGATACGACGGAATGGAAAGAGCTCAGCAGCTTTGCCATTCGACGAATTCCCGTGAAACATCGCTCTGGCACATCTGCATTGGACTTTCAACACAGCATCAGCAATGAATACCCATGATTCTTTGACAACAACCCATATACCCACAGTACCAAGCAGACGACATTTCGTTTTCCTTTTTCTTCAGCAGCATGACGTTAGCAGTATCTGCATGGCTTCGCAACGGGAGAAAGACCATCTCAGCGCTCGATTTAGGATGTTGGATACGGCATGTTTACGAAGTGTATGAATAACGAACAAAGCCGGATAGTAGCTAGACGGAGGCAGGAGTGGCAATGCGCATAATAGAACAACGATGATGATGAAACATTGCGTCGCCGATGGTGAGCTATGCTACATTTGATGAGATTGGTGCATGCACGCGTGATGTGTGGTGTCGCCCGGTTAGACTCCACTTGTACCAACTTTTTCCCTCGAGCGTCGACCGGCGGCCCGCTCCTTGTGCGCAGAAGTCCGATGTCAGACATTTCGACGGCGCGTCACCAGCCACACCACACCAAGGGACCTCACCAGCGCTAAACCTTCTCACCGCATACATGGATGTAAAACAATAAATCCTGAAACGCCTATGAGAGCAATGTCGGTTCCCAGCCGCTCTGCTTAATCTTAATCTCCACGACAGAGGACATGGAAATTGAAAGCAAGATTGCGGTTCTGGGCATCGAGGGTCCGATCCAAGATCGTGTTTTGCTGTTAATTCCGATGTGCCAGGTTAGCCGTGCTATTTCCAGAAGATGCCTTGGAAAGATGCCATGGCCTCGAAGCGATATGAGCATGCCGGTCAGGCAGTCTAGACCACGATTTTGCTTGCAGTGCTTGGAAAGCCTAGCTCCCGCGGTTCGGATGATAACATGGGTTTGCGAAAAGGTGGTGAGACGTTGAGACGAAAACCCGTGTGACCCTTGTGCCGTTGCCCTGTTTGCTGAGATTGCCTGATGGACTGATGTCAATATGGGTGGATGACCCACGTTTGAGCTGTGGCGTCACCTCATCAACGAGGCGAGAGAGCGGCTGGAGAGATGGCAGCACGGGTGGGTGGAGATTTGGAGCCGCTGTTCTGTGCAAGGATGCGGAAGAGAATTAGATGGGCCGCCACAGATGGCTACGTCACAGTTACGGACACAGATATGCACGATGCACGACAGTTCTGGGAATCTTGCAACGGTGGAGCCATGCCGGATAAGAGCATCTGGGGTGATCAAATATGGGTGGATGATGGCTACAGGTGAGGAGAAGGAGGTGCGCGGGAGGGCGTGGTTGGCACGATAACGGCGGTCTCGCGTCGCACAACGTCGAGCAGCGGTAGTGTTGGCGCACCAAATCAGCAGCATGGGCTTATCGAAAGTCGGTCTACCTGCTTCGGGTGCTGCGAGGCCAAAGTCATCGCGATCATGAGAGGAGTATTGCGTTGCCCATGGGCCCAGCCACGCGCAGGCTGCGATCGCTACTGCATCAGGGAGCACCAGTGACGTCGGCGTTCTTTAAGGTTGTGGCGCGCGACCCACACTCGACACGCCGCTCGCAGGGCCAACCCTGTTTTGCGCGACTGCTTTGAGCGCGTCCGTCGCCCATCTTTGCCGCATCGGGCGGCTTGGTTGGCGCAAACCTGACTTTTCCCGCTGACGTTGCGAGCTTGGCTGTTTGCAGACGCAGCACAGTCACCTGCAGGAATGGAGTTTGAGTCGGGAAATTTCGTTACGCAGGTGAAGATTGAGGTGAAGGATTTGGAGACAAGGGTTGGCTGGTGGTTAGGCACGGACGCCGCGTGACGTAGCTTTTGTGCAAGGACTGTCGTTGTTCCGGCGCCTGGCTCGCGGCTGCTTATAAGTGAGAGGGCTCAAAGCCCTTTGTTGTGATACCACACACTCCCAAAACTATACCATCTATCTACCAACGAACCTACGAACAATCACCTCTCTACCTCGAATCCTCCACCCACTACACCACCGAAACCTTCACCAGAACAATCATGGGTGCCGTAGTATCTTGCATCAAGTCGGTCGTACGTATCCCTCTGCTTGCCTGCCCACATGAACTATCCCTAACACACATTCTAGTTCCGCACCATCGGAAACTGCATCATGGCCATTGTCAACGCCATCGCTGCTGGTCTTAAGGCAATCATCAACGCCATCGTCTCCCTCTTCGGCATCATCATCAGCTGCCTCACCTGCGGACGCGGCGGCGGCCGAAAGAGGACAACGCATACTAGTAGAGTCTAGTGTGAGCCCGTTTCCCACATGTCGCCGTACTGATCATCACTTCTCTTTGTGAAGGATGGCGCATGAGGAGATACGGGTACTACTGAGGCTATATCTACTACCCAACTACTACGACGACGAACGACGATCGGTCGACGGCCGTTACTTCTTTGTGCCAGGACCACATGACGATACGTTTACACCATATCGCCGAGAGTTCTTCGCAGAGTAACGGACGGAGCGCGATTGTTCTTTTCGAAGGAGAGAGTGTGGATGTTTATACCCTATACCCCCCGGTATCGAGCAAGGAAGATGGATGCGGTAATGAACGAAACAGCAAGCATGGAGTTTGAGCGAACACTTTTTCCTTTTGTTTTGTACAGTCTGAGAGAGATGGATGCTCAAGGGTCGTGGAGAGGAAATCATTTTTGATCGATCACGGACCTGTCGCATAGATACCCCCAGCTTTCAATCAGACTTACTATAATGACCATAACCGTCTTGCCATGGTGACTATTTTCAATGCGACGATGTTGACATGTTGGGCTGTTACTCACAGTATTTGCAGGTCGCCCCAGATGAACATCACAGCTGCACCCTCTGTTTCCCTATCACAGCCTACTGCACCATCGGCTCCCCAATTTATCCTTCGTGACCATGGTTGCCCTGCTGCATTTGCATTGCAGGACTTCGAAAACGTAGGCGGTGGAAACAATAGCGTCTGCGCCACACATGCGTAGTGCATGCGCTTGCATGACGCCGTTGAAACGTAGTTGGTACGCTACAAGAACTCTCCTACACTAAGACCACTTCATCACTGAAGCTAAAGCAGAACATCTGACTCTCTCATGTGACAGTGGTGGTATGAAGCTGCGGGTTAAAATTGAGCATAACCATTTTCGATAACGGTGTTTGTCGCATCCTGGAATATTTCGCGCATTCAATAACACAGGTGATTGTGTGATGTATATACTGTAACTACGGCATGTAGTAATATCTGCAGGTCCCGTAGCATGTACGTATTCGGTGGTGTGACTTGAACAAGGCATACTTTTGCATCTATAGCGTTATGTAGACAAGAACGATGGTCATGGTGAAGGTGTTTCTGAAGGTATATAACGACACCGTATCAATAATCCATGTCTTTCCATCTTGAACCTACCCACCCCACCGCATAAACCCAAAAACAGCATTCAGCACAACCCCCATAACAACAGCAACCTGCCTCCTCCTCGTCCAAACCCCCTCCTCCCTAAACCCCCACACCAGACTTCCCAACGGAAAGAAGAAGCCAGTCAGATACCCATACAACATATCGTCCAACCCACCTTCTTCCACCGCAAACCCCGCGCCCCAGCCTGCATCCGTGCCAGCACCACCAGTCCCCGCGGTACCGCCTGTGAGCGAAGCCGAGGGATCGTTGGCAGAGGAGTCTAGCCATCGGTCTTCCAAGACGCGGATTTGTGCGGGCGTGGGCATCGTGTCGGGTGTATGTGTGAAGGAGAGGTTTTGCGTGAACGTAGCACGGAGGGAAGCGATTTCGTCGCGGGTGAAGCCTGAGCTTAGCAATCTGTCGAAGCCTTGAGCTTGGGGCACGGTGTTCGCGGTATTCGTAGTAGCCGTTGAACTACGTCTCCGTGCATTGTGGTCTATTGTCGTGCTACTTGCGCGCCGTCCCGGTGTAGAATAGGAAGATGCATAATGCGACTTCAACGCTATCTCTGTGTTCTGAGCGAGTGTAGCTTCGCTGGCGAGTTCGGGGGCGGGGAGCGCATCGCCGAGGGAACAGTGTATGTAGTATTTCTTTGCTTCGGATGGTATGTCTGTGGTTGTACCGTATTCGACCGCGGGTGTTTCCCGTAGAGGTTGTTTCCCTTTGTTCTTGCTGGCTTCGCCGCTACCTCCTCCCACGGCATCGCTGCTTTTGGTATTCCGAGGAGGCGGCGGTGGCGGTAATCTCAAGGACTTCGATAATGGCTCGGTGTCTGCGAGCACCTTGCCCGCATAGATGAGGCGTAAGCGCGCCGAGGCATGTTCGGACGGGAGGTGTTGGCGGATGAGCTGTTTGAGAGAGAGGGTCGCGATTGTTCGTGGGGTATGTATTGAGAGCGGGAGGTCCGGTACTGAGGCTGTGAAGCGGATGATGAGGTAAATGAGTTGCTCGGGGAGAGCTGGCGCATTCGACATGGTGGTTATGAGGGGCTGCGGCGGCTACTTGAGGGTTGAGGTGATCGTGAGCTATCAATTGCGAATATCGTATCTGTCTGGGTTCATAACGGTCGCAGCTTCATTATTCGCAATGCTGTGGGATGTCTGGCGGTGATCCTGCGGTTCGCGGTGTTTGCGCTATGGAACATGCAACGCGGCAGCTTGCCCGGAGCTTAGCAACGCTGAGGTCATTATATCCGAAGTGCAACCCGCCATGTTAAGTGCCCCTCTTTAGCCATTCCCTACATCACCACTTCGCGCATCCTGTTCAGTTGTTTAATTTAATCGTTCTCAAGATGACGATCATTCACATTGTACTATTCGAGTGGAAGTCCACAGCTTCACCAGAGCAAATCTCAGAAGTACCTCTACATTTGTCTAAACATACATTCATATATACTAATACATCATAGGCTTGCAGTCGTATGCTCGGACTGAAGGAGCAGTGTCTTCACCCAACTTCCCAGAAGCCATACATCAAGTCTTTCTCAGGTGGCAAGAACAACAGCCCTGAAGGCCACAGCGTATGCAATGCGCCAGGCTCCCTTACACCTACTAACATGGACAGGGCAACTCAACCCATGGATTCGTAGTTGAGTTTGAGAATGAAGAGGACCGCGACTACTACGTATACAAAGACCCTGCCCATCAGGATTTCGTAAAGTTTGCTGGAGAGGTGGCGAATGGTGTCAAAGTCTTCGACTACGAGCCAGGGAAGATGTAGATGTAGTGTCAGTAACAAATGATGGATGCGACTGGGACCCAGTGCTGCGAGAGTATGCTGCCGACTCATGCAAATGTAATGGTATCCAGATAGCGCTGTTGTTGACCTTGCAATTGTGGTATCGCGAGTCTGTATCGCACATAAGTAGAGAAGCCAAGTAGCAATCGTGCTACCGGTGGTGCTAATGATATTCGAATTATGCCATATGTATGTGCAACGCCGAAGATGCAACGCCGGTAATGCTTCTATAAGTTATAGTGATTGAATCGTAAGGGTATCATGATACGCTGAAGGACTCGCCGCAACCGCACTGCTCCGCTAGAAGATGTTAGCCTTGGTCTCTCGAAGTACATTGTGTCGGTACTTACTGATGTTGGGGTTCTTGAAGATGAAGCGCTCGTTCAGCTTGTCCTCCAGCCAGTCCATCTCGCTTCCAATGATGTTCAACAGCGCTTTGTTGTCGATCAAGACTTTGACGCCATCCTGCTCGACCTGCTCGTCCAGCGGGCTTGGCTTATCCACATACTCCAAGTGATATGCCAGTCCCGAGCAGCCCTTTGCCTTTGTACCAATCCGAATAAGCTTAGGCTCTGGTAGCTCGAGAAGTTCACGTAGGTGCGATACTGCCGACTGTGACAGCTTGATGGTCGCTTTCCGTGGCCCGAAGTTGTAGCGGCGCGGCCGTAGCGGCTTGCTGGAACCCGCTGCCTGCTGTGGCTTCTGTGCTTCGCCTTCGGATATGCTCACGTTCGGTTGCTCGGCAGGTGTCGCGGGGATGTGCTCTTGCGGCGGCAGTTGTGGGGTTTTCGCATTGTTTGCCTCGGCTGCTCCGCCTGCTATCGATGTGTCGGGTACGCCAGCATTCCTTGGTGGCGGCTGAGGGTATAGCGACGAAGGGTGGTACGCGGTCGCCGTCTGCATCTGCCGCTTAGCTGACTGTCGATACGGTATCGACGAGGCGAAAGTGCGCGCGCATTGCGGGCATCTGCGGGGAGTAGCCGAGGGAGCGGCGAATCGTAGAAATATCGAGCCGGAGCGCGCAAAAGCAGTTGTGGTTCGAGGCAGCGACATGATCAAGGGGCGAGAGGTCCAAGGAGTGCTGCGAGTGGACTTGGTATGGCGCGCGTGTTGAGTGAATAGATGGCAAGGTACGGCTGGTGCATTGTCACTAAATTCGCCGAAGCCTATGTCATCCGCGGCGAATTCCGGGGCAATTTGACACGATTATAAAGCACGTGCTGATTGGCTGCCAATCTCCCGAAGCTTCGGAACTTCGGAATCTCAAGTCACACCATCATAAGCCCACCTCACCTTGAAAGTTCACCTGGGCACCTTGTCTTCGAACAAGCCGCCGCATTGTAACCTACCCAGGTACCTGCGGACTCTCTCGCGTGTCTGATCGCGTAGCTTATTGGCTTTGGGCAATATTTAAGTGGCTTGTCCCACTCTGCGTGATCGCAGTCAAGTCGATGGTAATCCTAATCCATGGATTGGTGCTGCTTCGCCCGCGAACGACACAGGCCAACCACGGATCATAGCAACAAACTGGTAACTGTAGTATCGAGCATTTCCAATGGGTCAGCCACATAAATGCAATAGCAAATTTTTAATAAGTATAAGTTAGTGTCCTCTTCTTCATCCGCCGCCTTCAACACCAGCGACACTGCACACAAGAAACAACGCCGCCCGAACCACGACCCTATCCCCTAGGTCCACGCATGGCCGCATCAACCATGCAAAGTACACAAGAGTCTTTGCTTATGGCCTTACCAACCGAAATGCGCTGTTACATCTACGACTACTTCCCCGAGCGTGTTTTCAAACATGTATTCCCCACGCCAGGTATCTGCACCTGGGCAGTACTTCGAATGCCGACCGCCCTACTTCAAGTGAACAAGACGATCTTCGGCGAGGCTCAAGAACACTTGAGCACAAAGAATGTGCAGAAGTCCCCTAAAGTTACAATCGGCCCAGTATCTACCGCAAGGAAAGCTGCGTTTACTTTAATGTCAGACGTCTTCCACAAGGCTAGTAAACGACGCTGTACATTGTTAGGCCAATCCCAGAAGCCGGGAAACGACAACGGGACCAAGCTCATCAGCCTCGTCCTCGCATCTTGGTACAACGAAACCATGCTGCCGCTACCGCTTCAGAACCCTAGCCTGGGCGATGATAGTAAGGTCCACAATCAAAGAGAGTGCACAGCCGGGGAATTGCATCTTTCCGTAGGGCACACTTTGAAAAGAATGGAACGGAAAAGGACTTGTGAAATCAGCATACGAATGTTGTTTCCTGACGACGATGACGACGACTTCGTGGATTACTTGATGTATGAGATGATGCTTGTAAAGGACATCACACGACTAGCGCTAAGCGCCCAACCGGGTCTTGCACTGAAGATTATACCTCTGGGTCGCCGTCGCAGGCATGAACTCAAGCAAGAAATGAAGATGTTCCAAAGCATGGATTTGGAAATTCGAGAAATGGCTTCGAGCATCAAAATTGGAAAGCCAACGGCACAGGATCTGTCACTCTTCAATATACCCAATCTGCAGACAGTCGAAGCCACTGGCGCGTAACTGATTTGCTTGCTTGGAGCCAGTCAAACCGAACTTAGTTGGTAACAAGAGAACGAAGATACGTCTCGAAGATATACTCTGTGTTACTCAAGCTTTGCAAACTACTTGTTTGTCAGGAGCTGATGGTGTGCATTCAGCAATATGCGACGCGAATTCTAGCCGCTGAGTTCGTGGTCTACCGAACGGAGTACAGTCGAAACACATGTTTGGGAGTGTACAGAGCGGCTTCGAGAGTCTCTTGTAAAAGACTAATATAAAACCCATTCAACCCTCAAAAGCTCCGCACCCGGACTAGGGGGACGACTGAGTCAGTATGAATCCAACGTGACCGTAGTAGCTCAACCACATCTTCGTGTCCCTTCTTTGATGCAAGCATCATCGCTGTGTCCCCGAACTTGGTTGTCGCCGAGAAATCAATCTTCTCACTAGTGAGCAACACCTCGACAATGTCTTCATCCCCCCTTACTGCCGCGAACATTAATGCCGACTGTCCATGCTTGGTCGTCATGTTAACGTCGACCTTATCAACGCCAACCAGTAGCTTGACGATGCTCGTGCTTCCTGCCAATACTGCTGCCATTAAGGGCGTCCATTCTCCAGTGGGTTCCCCGTTGACTTCAGTCCTCTCGTCGCTGAGCAGTAGCTCAACGATACCGATGTTTCCTTCCGTCAAGGCCATCATTAAAGCCGTACACCCGTTCTTGTCTTGCACGTTGACTCTGAGCTTGTCAGAGCTAAGAAGAATCTTCACAATCTCCTTGTCTCCTTTTCTCACCGCCTGAATAAGTGGCGTTGGTAACGCTCCAGTTGCAGCTCCATGATTGACGTCAACGCCAACCTTGACTAGTTCATCAACAGTATCTTTGTCTCGATACTCTATCGCCCACATTAGTGGTGTGGGTATAGAGTACTGCGTCTTCATGTCCCCAGTGCTGTTCTGAAAGAGCAGTTCGAGCACTTTCATATTCCCATGCTTGGCAGCCCAACGGCAATGCATCCCAAAGTTTCTATCCAACTCTTTCAATTCTGCATTTCGATGTTGAATCAATCTGGCTGATAGCTGTTCAATGTGACGGCTATCTCCTGAAACATACCATATATGATGCTGCCAGTATGTTTGCGCATAACCATAGAACGTGAATTCGTATTCTGGATTTGAGTTCATTGAACCACGCAGTTCTGCAAGGGTCTTGCTGAGGTCGAACTTAGGTTGCTTCCTAGACCCGAGAAGCTTCTTGGCAAGATGCCGAGTAGTGCTGGTAGTACCCATAGTGCTTTGCAGGATGCTAATCGGCGCTGAGCTTGCCATCATGGGACTGAGCTTAGTTTTCGACAATCGTGTTTCGAAAAAGCTATACCCGAGATACGTAACAACGATGTCTGCTAACATTCTTTGGGCGTCTTCGAAAGAGAAATCTATGTGTCTCACGTCGTCAAGACCGTGAATGATGTACTGCTTGACGCTGTGATGTATCACTCGGACGGTTGATTCTTCCTCATCAACAGTAAGAAGACATCCACAGCAGGCTAGTGCTGATTGAACATCGTTCAACATCTTAGATGGGTCCCAAACTGCATGTCCTGGATCAACGCTTAAGGCTTCTCTCAACTCGCTAGTCGTTAGGGGTCGGTGAGCTGCCAACACAACCTCCAGAGTCTTTGCCTGAAGCGATGGATCTGAACTTCCTGACTTGTGCAAGATGCGGGAGAACGTTTGGGCAAGGTCTTTTGGTAGGTCTCCCAAGGCTTCGCGGATAGCGTGATCTGTCTTCATACTACACAGAGACTGGATCTGAAGAGCCGCCCAGAGGAACATCCCTTGAGAGCCCTGAAGTAGCGTGTCTTGAATGTCCAATATTAAAGTAGAATCTCCAATGTTTAAAAGATCCTGATCCAGACAACGACAAAGTTCTGCTTCGATGAAGCTTTCGATGTCTGGGTTGCTTTCCGGCAATGAAACGATGCGAGCATCCAGGAGGCGACGTGTAATTGAGTGCAGACCTGAATTCGAATTTACTAGGTCAGTAGACGTCTCGCATACAGTTCGTTCAGAGATATCACTGACCCCTTTTTGGCTCTACCCGGAAAGAGGCACAGACAAAGACCTTTAGTTTTGCTTGGATATCCCTAACTGCTTGTGCCAGCGTTGCTATTTCCTCGTCAGGGCATTCGTCTAGTCCATCTATGATGAAAAAGGTTTTATGACTGGGAGGATAGCTCCGGATGATCATTCCCAGTAGTCTATCAACGTTTCCTGTGGTGTGTGTATATTCGCATACTTCTGAAAGTGTGCCCAATTCAGAAACGCTCCGCAGCATTTGGCGCGCCAGCGAGCCAAGAATGGTGCGTGCTTGCAGACTTTCAGGTAGATCGTGCCTGCAGAAGAAGTATGCTACCAAGGATCGATCCTTTTCGTTAGAGAGGCTGAGATCGTCCACGATGTTGGCTAGCAATACGGATTTCCCAGACCCTAGCTTACCAGTAAGTACTAGGGTGCAAGGATGCGAGCAGTCCCTCCACTCTTCATACTCCTGGAAATGTGTATAAAGTGATGTGTTTCCGACCTTTCTTATCTGCTTCCAAGTCGTTTCATGATCGTACATGGAACAGAAGTCGAGAACTCGCTTCTTCGCAGCAAGTTTTTGTTGGTACGATGCGGAGTTGAACATCGATCGAGATAAAGCCCTGAAACTGGAGCTTTCTTGAGCTTCACCCACTTGCATCTCTTTCTCAATCGAATGTGCCCATTTTCCGAGATCACACTGAAACGCTTTCACATTCCCATCACTCAAGGACGACGTGAATTGCTGGAGGGCTGACTTCTGCCCGAATCTGAACAAATAACGACATAAACCAACTACCACGACGAAGTATTCTAGGAGGTAGGCCTGTAGCCTTGTCGAGAGCGGATAGATTACGGCAATTTCCTGGTGGCGTGGACAAGAACGACCAATGTCCATGAAAATTGATGACAGTGTTTCTACGTGGTTCGATACGCTCACAAACGACTGCATACTGTCAGTGAACGATGTGGACGCGATGATAACAGCAGTTACGGACCAGCAACGACATGCGCACCAAAGACCACACACCACATGCTATCAGATTTTGTGAGCCTCCAACCATAATATCCCCAAGTGCAGCAAATTGCTGCACAGCTTGGAGGAAGTTGGTGAAGCGCGGCCCAAGGCATCGACTGCTGAACTTCTTCGATATGCGACGGTCCACTTCAGCCGTCAGTCGCATGACATCGCTCGGAGTGGGTGGCGCTAAAAGCGACTGCGACTTCAATACGCGAAACGCGGTCTTCTGCTCGCTTGATAGGTCGGCTTCGAATTCAGAGACAGCTTGAGCGAGGCGAACTTCAGGCTTCAGGGGCGAAGCTCTAGCGAGAGCTTTTGACATGGTTGTGGCCGAAAAGCTGCAGAACTGGAACGACAAGTCAAACTGAGGGCCATAGGCTGTTGGTAGGTTGTAACGCCAGTGGTGCGGTGTTGGGAGGATTACCGGAGTAGTCAGATGTGCGGGCGGACGTTGAGAGAGGAGTCGATTTGGAGTCGCTCGACGGCGGTACCCTGTTTTGACACGGGCGTCTATCGTATTTCTTGCCCACAAGACAGAACAGAGGACGAGAAAACAACCGCAGACTGCCAGGCGAACGATCAGGCTGAAAAGCGTCTCATGTGCTGCGCACTAGGCTGACAGACTGCGCGTGGCTGCGCATCTCAGCCGCAACCCCACTCTCTTCCTTCAATCGCACTGTTCAAGAGAGTGGTCGCTGTTCGGCATGCCATACGTTGTCGCGCCGCGAAAGAGGTCGATCCGACCCGGAGCAGATGTGAGACGAGTACCAGAGTACGGTAGGTCGATACCTAAGCTGTCCAAGCGGGCTTCGAGACAGCCAAATGAGATGACGTCATCGCGCCAGCCTGACAGCCACACCCCGTTCAGCAGAACAGTTGAAGACCTACCTCGCATAAAGTACGATTCTTAACACGAAGACTTGAAAGCTACATTGCCTTTTAGTTTTACTATCTTATGTTTTGATGCTGATGTAGACTTCAGCGCACCTGTTCAATGTCTTCTTGTAGATGGTGACCACTTGCACTGGTACTACTACCGGTGGACTGATCTGTCTATGCCAGCAGAGATAGCTTTGAACAAGTGTGCTTCCTATGTTGTGATAGCAACGGCGGATATAGATGCGACTGATAGACTCAGATTCCCAGTCACTTCATGCGATCACTTGTCCGAGATTCAGAATGTTTGCGCAATCATGATATTATTGTTCTCTTATTAATCAGATCCATCAAGACCTCAATCTCAATCCCAATCCCAAAAACGCCTAGCTACCGAGCCAAATCCCAGTGGTATATGCGCATCCCAAAAAGTCACTTTTGTTTTCCCTTTTCCGTTTCCCAAGTATTACATCCCCATATCTTCCCCAGGTTTATCAAGCAAAGCGTCTAGTGGATGCCGTAGGTCTGCTCGTAAGCGTTGCTAACGCTCTTGTGGTGCTCAACAACCTTGTTCTTGAGAGCCCTCCACGCCTTCTGGTAGTTCCTTGGGCCAAGCTCAGCAGCCATCTCCTTCTCTCCAGTAGCAGCGCCCTTGCGGGGTGCCTCGCCGCTCTGCCTGGGGCTGGAAGCGAGGGATGAGCTGCGGGATGCGGAGGGAGAGTTGCCGGGGCTGTAGTAGACGGCGAAGGCGGAGTTCATCTCGCGGTGGTGCTGCTTGATAGCCTTCCATGCCTTGGAGGCGTTGGTGGGGTTGCGCTGAGTGGAGGAAGAAGGACCCGCCATGGAAGAGTTGCGGGATGTTTGTGTGGAGGCTGATGGGGTAGTTGCGGAGGAGCCGGTGTAGTAGGTGTTGTAGGCAGCGTTGACGCTCTCGTGGTGGGCCTTTGCGTGTGCCGCAACGGAGGAGAGGAAGTTGGTCATTTTGGTGGTGGTTGTTTGTGTTGTGGTGATGATCGATGTGAGGTAGATGTTCGAGAGTCGATCGATGACTTGGTAATAGTAGTAGTAGTAGCTTTGCTTGGAGGCTGTGGTATGCTTTGCTGTGTTGATGCCTTCATCCTCACGTACCCACCCATCCCTTTATACTCCCCCAGCCCATCCCCAGAATATTCTCTATGACACCCGCCAAGCATCACCGGTCACGCCCTGGGACCAAACCTTTGCCAAAATTTTACTCAGCACACTCTGCGCACGCCCTGCACATGTCGACGAAACGATCGTGAGATTTGAGGCCATGCGGCCGTCTGATTGGCCGCGGGCCGACAAACCCACAGAATTCCTGTCAACGAACACCTTCACAGGGCGTGAGAGGGTCCGTGCCACCATCATCATGACAATGAGGTGTCCACGCCCTACCCTGGTGCGTCTTTTCCGAAGGCGCGCCGGAGCGTTTCCCGTCGGCGGCTAATTTTGGCAGGGCGCATGTGTGTGTAAAGGCGCGGTGACGAATTTTCGGTCGTGTCCGTTAGCTGCTAGAAGACTGCCTTTGGAGGTATGGCGGGGAAAATCTCTGTTATTGGCTGCCACGCTCCGTCGCACCACGTCGTGTACCTGATCCACGCAGGCCCTTTCCCGCCCCCGAGTTGCCCGTCGGATGCCAAGTTTGCTCCGGTCCTTTTAGTCTAGACGCTGCTGTTGCACTGGGAGTGGATGTTTGTACGTAAAGACCGCGTTTTACCTTGAGCGCATGTCCGTTAACTGTTAGAGAAATGCCTTTGGAGGTTTGGCGACGAGAATTTTTTGTTCGGTGAGCGCTGGGGCGCGTGACGACGGTGTGGATAGGGGGTGTGGTGTGACAGCAAGTGAGTGATTTTTCCGCAAGCTCACGATCGTGTTGCCAGGTCTTTCTCGATGCCACGAAGGTGTCATCTGACGACTATCGTGACTCCGAGTCTCGCGGTGTGCTACCGACGATGACTGCGCTCATCGCTACAGCGCCGCCCGCCAGCGTCTACCACTCAGCTTTTTCGCCATCAACATGGCGCCATCGCAGTTGCCAGCCTGAAGTATACGCACATGTGTTCACAAGGATGGCCCACGAATCTTTCAGTGCGCAATTGTGATTTGGGTCAACATCCCAAGTCAAACGCCGCTGGATGCATTGAGAGATCTATCGCGCGAACATCTACAGATTCAATCTATGCAAGTACACCACCCCTTTCATAATCGGACTGCAAGATACCCCACACCCCACCATATCAGCAATAGCAAGCCCCCCAGCCAACTTCCTGGTATCGCACTACCAATTCGCGTCGCTCCCGCGATGATCGGTTCTCCTGTGGGGTAGACATAGCCGTCGCCAGTCGACTGTCCGTGAACGTCTCCGCCATCTCCACCTGAACCGCTCCCTGGCGCATCTGGCCCCTTAGTCAATGTGACGACTGTTGTGACCGGCTGAAGATTCATCGTAGTGCCCTGGACGACTACAGCAGTTCCGCTATGCTCGAGGCTCATCGTCGTGCCATCAATTGTGATGGGAGCGCCCCCAGGGACCAAAGTCGTACCATGATCAATCACAATGTAGCCAGCGCGATTCTGCGTGTACACATGGTCTTTGAAGGTTAAGGCAGCTGCGACTGTAGATGTATACACGTCGCCGAACATTGGAGTGATACTGGATGTTTCGCCGTTGATAATGAGTGCTGTCGCGGAAGGTGAGAGTATGAGTGTTGTCCCAGATATAGTCAGGGGCTCGCCGCCAGGAGAAAGAGTTTGATCTGCAATAATGTATTCTGTCTGCGCATTGGGCGCGATGACTTCGGTACCGATGGTGAGTATTGGTGGAAGTAGGACCGGTGGTTGCGACATGGGCGCGTCTGTGGTAGCAGGCTGAAAGGGTTGCAGCGAGATGACAGTAGTTCCCACGACAATCTTGGTCCTGCCTTCTGAAGTCTCTACTACAATAGGTGTGTCCCCAACAGTAACGATCTGACCTGGTGTAAGAGTAAAAGAACTTCCTATTACGAAGTCACCATGACTTGGAGCTTGGCCAATAACAATGTCAGATATTCCAGCTGGTATCGTTACCTGCGGAGAGTCCGCTGTTGCCGCTTGCGTCTGTTCTTCTTGTATAGTGGAGCCATGTTGTTCTCCGGCTGGGCTATCAAGCCAACCCGTCGCAGGTATCTCAAACACTGGGGAGCATCCTCGACACGGCCGCGTAGAGCTGAAGTTTGGCTCGCTGATTTCGTGATGCCCGTTAGGGTCTCCAATCTGTGTTGCCGCTGGCGGAATTGGTTTTAGCCCTTGAACTGTTGACAGCATTGGCGGCGTCCCTGTGGCATTTCCTTGAGACGTAGTCAACACAGTCGTCACATCCGTCGGTGGTCCGTCGGTGGGAATGAGCAATGGGTTCGAAATCGGCAATGGCGGAGTCGGTATGGCTCCAGGCGGGGCCAGCGTTGAGGGTATGAGATTTGGCTCTGAGAGCGAAGCACTGTGAATGAGTCCGGGCGGCTGCGAAGGTAGCGCGTTAGAAGGAGGTGTTGGGTCTACTGGAGGCGCAAGATCTGTGGGTGCACCAATATTGGAGTCTATCAGACACGATATGTCAGACCGGCCATCGAATATTGGGCTATTCAGCGCCACTTACTTGGTTCCGCTGTCATAGAGTGTTGGACTCCCGAGGTGACTGCTGACCCATAGTCGGCTAGCTCTGTATGAAAGTCAGCGCGAAGAATTCTAGTGTCCTATGAAGGCCAACACCTAATGCATACCCGCCTGTGCTAGCGCGGATGTGACGCCTAGCCAAGTCGCACATAGGCACAAGACATGACACAACCGAAGGTCGGCACCGGAGTACATGATGAACACGACTTTGGACACAGAGTATTCTCAAAGAGCCATAATGTGGGAGTGGTCACTGCGAAGAACAGAGGATACAGTCTTACATTACACCCAGGTGACAACCCTTCTCAAAACACCTAATGCAGGATCTCAGCAAACAATCAAAAGTAATGAATCAAAAATCTCCGCGTCCTACATATACCGAGGAGGTGGCCGGTGACTGAGATAAAGGCTAGGACTGTGGTACACAACATCTACTTAGATTGCTATTGATTAGACTTTCTTGGATTCTGGGGTTACGATTGTGCCGATTGGAAACGCCCGAATGCGGAGATGGCTTTACCCGGAGCGGGAACGCAACCTTATACGTCGGTTGGGTGTTTACCAGAGACTGGTTCCTTCCAGGTACCTTAGCGAGCCGCAACCCCTGTACCATACCCGGGTTGCCTGGAATCTGACGAGGATACTTGTGAACGGGCGAGTCACGATTGCGCAGGTTTCTGATGGGAGTCTTTAACCAGGTCGAAGGAGTTCTATGACAGGGTTTGAGGAGAAATGCCATGTGTCCGAGCAGCACTTTAATGCGCAAGATGTGTTGGCCATCTTCAGCGTGTTTGTCAGCTCATCGTAACTTAACGTGACGGTGGCTGAGCTTGATCATCATAGTTCTGTCACACAGTCGTACCACACGCTTGTGATCTCAATCTAAACTTGGCGTACGCGCATTTTTGATGACGCAAGAGAAGCCAGCAATTGAACACTCGAACGTTACTGACGACATCCATAATGTAAAGGTGGCTTGTCGACCCAACATGCAGGTTGCTGAGAGCCCGTCCGAAGCGCTCGTCGCGGGTGGCGTAGGTGACATTCAGCCGGGCCCATTCAAGCGATAATCCCTCGATGCAAGGTTGAACACACGTGGTGAGAATGGGTATGGTGTGCTTCTATGTGTTCGCTAGAAACGTCCCTGTACACTGCAGAAGGATCGTTCGACACGCGCTCACTGTCCTGCTGACCCATCTTTCTGGGCACGGAAGAGCCTTTAGGGTGTTGATAACCTGACCATGCGACTGCTTTTAGGGGTGATAGTGGGAGGTTCATGGGTGCAGCCGACGCGTGCTTCGCTCACTCCGAGCTGCAAGGGGGTTGAATCTTGATGCGTTGGCTAAGGAAATATCCTTGAGGTGTTTTCGACGCTGCTTATCTGGTGAGACTCAGGGATCAGTGCAAAAGGCCGGGATGAAAAGGATCAAACGATAGGCGTTGTTGATGAAAGAACCTGAGGCAGCGAGATCGTCAGTGTAGTACAACTGTCGCTGTCAGTCTGCGTCCTCGCCAAAACGCTCGCATGTTCTAGGGCTGTTGGTTTCCGTACTGCCGATCCAATACGATGATAGGATCAGCAGCATCTGTGGACGTTGAGGAAGGCTCAACCTTAGCATACTACTGGCGACTAGCAGTCGCATAAGTGGCGAAGTAGCATGGTACAGCGCTCAATGGAGAGGCGATTCCGGTTACTTTTCAGATCAGTCGCTTTCAAAAGTTAGCCAAATGATAAACATTGTGATGAGCATTCGTGGCTGGCGTTCTGATGCTGTCTACAGGAGTGGTGATCGATGGCTTTGCGTGGTGCTTCTGGTCGTCTGTCTTTCGGTCGGGAGTTGAACGCGCCGGCGGTATTTGAGGTCACAGCAGCGCAGGCTTGTTTTTGACTACCACGCATAAGTGATGTGCATTCGTGCCGTTCTTGAGGTGTTCTGGTGATGGCAGGAGCGATGGGGCGGCGGAGGACTCGCTTACTGCTAGCGTATCTTGGCACCAACGCAGCTGCGAAAATGAGTTTCGTGAATTTCCTCTTCGACTTCTGACAAGCGCCAACTAACCCCAACGACAACACAGATTGCACCAGGAGACCCGACATCAGGTACGCTATACAGAACGTCTTCTACTCGGTTATACGGAGCCGTTCAGCATTGCGACATCGACGCTGCCCCGCGAATGTTCCGCCGCCGTCAGCCTTCGCCAATGGATTGTATGGTCGCACGCGAGTCGCTCGATATCTACACTCCTACAGCAGGCAGTATAAGGCGGGGGACGCTTCGGGCAGCTGGAACAGTGCTGCGGCTTCGTCGACTTGCAACTGAGAGCAAAGGCTAATTTGATTGTGGACACAGCGTCTTCTGAACAACCGCAATCATGGGGTATCTATCCTTCCCTCACCCTCACTCCCCTGCAACCGCTAACACTCGCCAGTATCTCACGAGACTCTCGCCACAAGCGTTCCGCGTCCGGTGCGAAGCGCGCATACTACCGCAAGAAGAGGTATGCATAACCCGATCGCTTCTCTAGTCATGTCTAACATGGCTTCAGGGCTTTCGAGAAGGGCCGCCAGCCTGCCAATACCCGTATTGGCACAAAGCGTGTCCATCTTGTCCGCACCCGTGGCGGCAACCGCAAGTTCCGTGCTCTTCGTCTCGAAGCCGGCAACTTCTCCTGGGGCTCCGAGGGCATCGCCAAGAAGACCCGTGTCATCGGTGTCGTCTACCACCCCTCCAACAACGAGCTCGTCCGTACCAACACCCTGACCCGCTCCGCTATCGTCCAGATCGATGCCGCTCCCTTCCGACAATGGTACGAGGCCCACTACGGCTCTTCGCTCGGCCGCAGGAGGCAGGCCAAGGCCGGTGAGAAGGAGGAGGACAAGAAGAAGTCCAACTCGGTCTCCAAGAAGCAGGCCGACCGCTTGAAGAACGGAGGAAAGATCGAGAACGCTGTTGAGAAGCAGTTCGAGGCCGGTCGTCTGTACGCCGCTGTCTCTTCCCGTCCCGGCCAGAGCGGTCGCTGCGACGGCTACGTCCTCGAGGGCGAGGAGCTTGCTTTCTACCAGCGTCTGCTCAGGAAGTAAGGGTGATATTTGGGGCTTCTTCGGTGCATTGGTCAGGTCAAAATGGGTGTTTAGTCATGTATCTGGTCTGCATAGTCGCGGGACACTGAATGCACTCGGCATGATAACGCCACTTCTCTAGATACCACGAGACTACGAATCATGGGTTTCAAATGTTCATGTGAACGTTCTTTTCTTTCCAGTCCTTGTCCGCAGATTGTCTTCCCATTGCACCTCATCAACGTTCCAACATGACTAGGACCTTTCTTGACCACAGGCTAGCCATGTGTCGTCGACTCATTCAAGGCACATTGTCGTCACAATGGTAGGATGCAAATGACAAATACCCCCACTAATGATATGGCTGGGAACGATTGTTCGTTTGTTCATCATATACTATTCGAGCCATGGTCTTTCACATGTCAACCCCTCTTGCGTTCTAGACTAATCACACCTCTTCCAAAGCCCATCTCTACCGTCCACGCACTGTACATCCGAGCACCTGGATCATACCTCGGCACACGCCCGCCTACAGTTTCGAGGCCGCAACCGGGGAGCCGACCTGTGGTAGCCGCGTTAGCTTACACTCACATGCTTTAATTTTACGGAAGACAAGCAGGGTAGTGGTAGTGATTGCGAGGTTTATGAACTTTATTCGTTTTGGTTACAGACTCTTATGGTCTGGACATTGGTATAAGGTTACAGGATATAGCAGTAGATGTAAGGAAATTGCAAGGTATCGTAAAGTGTAAGTTACAACTTGGAGGCTCCCTTGGGCGGACCTACGTTTGTGATCTCGTTGTAGAGCAGTCTGGGACGTCGTTAGCATGTATCGTCAAGCAAAGAAGGGGTCGAACTCACGATGTCAAAAATTCGGCGTAGTCTTCACCAGTAACCTGGCCCTCGAAGTACTTGGCCGCAAGATGGAACTTGTTGCCTTTTGGTGCCTTGTCGCTGAGCGCCTTGGCCTGCTCGTGCAGAAGCTTGAGCGCGTAGTCCTTGGTGACCTTCTTACCCTCAGCAGTCTCGACGTTGTGCCTGGTCCATTGCCACAGCTGGCTTCTTGAAACTTCAGCAGTAGCAGCGTCCTCCATAAGGTAGTTGATGGGTACACAGCCGACACCACGAACCCAAGCTTCCATGTAGCTGAGACCAATGTCAAGGTTTTTGCGGATGCCGTCCTCAGTGACCTTCCCAGGTACGTTCATGTTGAGGAGGTCGTTGGCGGTGATGTGGACGTCCTCACGGCGGACGTGCATCTGGTTGGGTGTAGGCATGTGCTCGTTGAAGACTTCGCTCGCGATAGCCGCAAGGGCTGGGTGAGCTACCCATGTACCGTCATGACCAGCGCGTGCCTCGCGGAGCTTGTCCGCGCGCACCTTGGCCATGGCAGCGTCGTTCGCTTTCGGGTCGGTCTTGATGGGGATCTGGGCAGCCATGCCGCCCATGGCGTGAACGCCGCGTCTGTGGCAAGTCTTGATGAGAAGCTTGACGTAGGCGTCCATGAAGGGTGAGGTCATGGTGACGGAGTCGCGGTCGGGGAGGACGAAGTTGGGGTTCTGGCGGAAGCGCTTGATGGTGCTGAAGATGTAATCCCAGCGACCGCAGTTGAGACCTGAGGAGTGGTCGCGGAGCTCGTAGATGATCTATGTAGCAGTCAGCATAATCCCAGTCGTTCAGTAGTGCTCTACGTACCTCATCCATCTCGAAGGCAGCGGTGATGGTCTCGATTAAGACGGTACCGCGAATGGTTCCGCGCCTCATGCCAATGTAGTCCTGTGCCAGGTTGAAGACATCATTCCACAGCCTCGCCTCAAGATGTGACTCCATCTTGGGCAGGTAGAAGTATGGGCCCGCTCCACGCTTGACGAGCTCGTGTGCGTTGTGGAAGAAGTACAATCCGAAGTCGAAGAGTCCACCAGAGATGGGCTCGCCATCAACGGTGAAGTGCTTCTCCTCAAGATGCCATCCTCGCGCGCGAGCAATGAGCGTGGGGAGTGTTCGGTCGGTGCGCAGCTTGTACTCCTTCTCGCCTTGCTTGAAGTCGACTTGCTTGCGGATGGCGTCGTAGAGGTTGAGTTGGCCGTTGATCATGTTGTCCCATGTTGGTGCAGATGAATCTGGTAGAGGTTAGCTATCACGTCCTTTCGCATCTGGATGATTGATTGCATACCCTCAAAGTCGGCCATGTAAGTCCAAACGTTCGAGTTCAGAGCATTGACAACCATCTTGCGATCGGTTGGGCCAGTAATCTCGACGCGCCTGTCAACAAGACCTGGCGCTGGCGGCGCGCCCTTCCATGCATCGTTCTCACGGATGTGCTTGGTCTCTGGGAGGAAGTCGAGAAGGTTTCCCTTGTCGAGCTCTGCTTGTCGGATTACTCGTCGCTGGAGCAGCGCCTTCCGGCGCTCATTGAATGTGCGGTGGAGGAGCGCAAGGAAGACACAGGCGTCCTTGCTGAGAATGTGACGGTTCTGGTCGTTGAGGTCGCCGAGGATGTTGACCTCTCGCAGGATACTATCGGCGCTAGCTGCCATTGTGGAATATATATATGTCTGGTACAATTGATGGATATGTTCGAAGGACTCAAGGTACGAAGGGAGGAATGCAATGGGGTATGCAGCGTGCGGAGAGGGCTGGGCGGTCGGCAGATAATATATTCATGATACAGACGTCACCCATCTTGACGTCTGGGCCGAGGATCTTCTTGGTCGGCAGACTGATGCAGGCTAGTCGGCTGGCCGTGAATGGTAAACGCCAGGCCCACGTTCGGGGGAGGGGAGCTCCAAGCTTGTGACGGTGCCAAGTCCGGAGCTGAGATGCGGGGATAACCCAGCCCGTTAGCACTAACTCACCCGATCAGTACAGCAAACCCTGAGCAACAGTGGGCTGGAAGACGAGTAGACGCAAAATATCTCTGCGCAGTATCGCCGTGGTAATGATTTTCAGAGGGATTCGTGGATATCTGGGGCTGCTGACGGAGTGCGCCGGCAACTGACGGAAGTCGCGATGCTGATGCGTGATAGCAAACGCGTCCCCGATAGCTTCGCCGGCCACTTCCGATGGCGCGCACAACTAGGTAAGAGAGCGCATTCTTACCACGGCACTTCCACGAAATTCTGGAGCCGCGCAACGTTCTTATGATTCTCAGTCATGTCCAGCAGCAATGGGCGATGTCGATCACCGAGCGAAGACGTCAATCGATCGTCATCCTTCCACGGCGAGCAGCACGGGAATAAGATCAACATGATGCATCGTAAACCCATGCAAACCACGAACTGTAACTGTGTCGCCTGAGAACATGCGACAATATCTTACCACGCTGTCCTGCATCTACGAGTGGAGAAGTTACCATACCCTCACACGCATACCATGGCTTCGCACCAAGGACATGCCTAGCAACCGAACACCTTGGACTGTCAGATGCGTAAGAATCAAAAACACTCGTCTTTCTTCTGATGGCAACGCCGGCCTACGAATGACACAGTGGAGGTTTGTTGAAAGTATGTTGAGGTTTGGATTGGCATTTCATCTCGCGGACGGCTCTGTAGGATACCTTGACTAACTCATCGTAAAGGTATACTAGCTACAAGAACCCTGTCACATCTATCATCCCTTCCAGGCTCTCATCTTCCAACCTCTAGAGCTTCTTTGGGGCGATCTCAAAGGGTTTCGCCTCACCCTTCAAGCTGAAGCTGCAGACTCCACTTCCACCACATGAGCCAGCGAGGTTCTGGCCGACCGTGAAGTAACCTTCCGCTTCATACGTCGCCTTGTACTGCGCACCCTGGTACTTGACGTCGGCTACGTGGGTAAACTTCAGGGTGAAGTCGCGAGATCCGAAACCATCGCTTCCCTCCAGGACGTTCATGAGCCAATAGCCATCGGATGTGCCATCGCACGGCCAAGTCCGGTCTAGGGGGTTCTCGCCCTTGGTATACCATTGCGCTTTGCAATTCTAGGGACGCATCAGCAAACGTACTGGAGTAAGAGACAGGAAAGTTTAGACGTACAAGTCCTTGACTTCCAGCTGGCGCGGTGACGTTGGTATCATCGAATTGTGCGGGACCGAGATCGATCACATTGGGATCCGTCACGTCGGCTGTGATGGAAGCCCATGGGTAGCTACCAGGGCGTCCCGACGGGGTAAAGATATTTACTCGGGTGACTTGCCAGTCCTGAAGTGCACTCTGACGGGCCGCCAGGGGTGATGCAGCGGCTGAAGACGTAATTGCCAGGATGGCTGCGAAGGCGGTTTGGGTGAATTGCATGATGAAGATTGGTTCGAAGTACTTGTTGGTACCTAAAAGATGGGATCTTCTTTCACCGACACCACCACCCTTATATATGACTCTAGGCGTCCAATACGAACATCGTCATCATCGTACATCCGCCTTCCCGAACAGGTACCCACGATCCTGCCTTCATGAGGAGCTTCGCACGGCACATTGCATTAGTCACCCCACAGTCAGGCACCCCGGGCCTAATTATAGCAGGATCGACGTCAGCGTACTTACGCACTTCCCACTTTACGATGCTACATTGCTGATGTTCGTACACTATCATTAGAAAGATCTGAATATCCAATCTACCACGAAGACTGTTGAGGCTCCTGCTGAGATATTCATAAAGTCACATTTTCCGGATACGCGCTTCTTTTGTAGCCAGGTTCATTGGCCAAGGCGCGTGTTGCAGCTAAACCGCACGCAAAACCAAAGTAAATAAGTTTCGATAAATCAATGTCTCCTCCATGATGAGATCGAGCCATTCCCAGGCTCAGATCAGGGTAGTAGGCGCACTATGACAGCGTTTGATACGGCTTCTATGTCACGAGATCGTATGGTGAATGCAACAGGTCATTTCAGATCATGGCGAAGGGATTGGTCCTGGTGTTCGAGTCTCATGAACCACACATGCTATCATGATGGATATTGCACCGACGCATATACACAGGATACTAGAGAAGATCAGCACGTACGATGAAATATGGTCGTCGTAACGCAGACCACTACGCAAGTTAGCTAGTTCTGGCTCTGCCAGAATCCGTCATGGCAAGAGTTGCTGTATGATGGGAGAAACTCGCACGGCTATCGCACGCGATGAGATCGGATTCGGAGTCCATTGGCCATGAGCGAGCCTTCAGAATATTGACTGAAGACGGGCGATATTCACGAATAATACATCAAAGGTATTTTAGATGTACATAACCTATTCTCGTTCGCTACGTACAGTCTTACGATCAGGATGACTAACTACACATTAATACCATGGTGCTTGTCTTCGACAATCGCTACACTTTATTAAATTGGAAGCCCAAGAGACTCTTTCAGAACGTTGACAGTTCGCGCAAGAGCTATGCATGAATTTCAATAGAGCTCACTGCTATCCGACTCCAAAGTGTAGCTTCCCCATCCCTTCCCGTCCATTCCCGTCAAATTTCGCCCACCTGGCGCAGTCCAGTGTCATAGTTGGCTCCCCCTTATCTTCAAAAACTGGATGAACTCTAGATATTCGTTGTATTGTTCTTGAAGTTGTCTTCTGGTGTCCTCCTCCTGTCGTATGCGCCTCCGACGTAAAGCGACCGTGCAGTCTAGTTGTGGAGAGCTAACTTAGCGGAATTTCCAAAGTTGCTTAGGAGAGGGATACAGCTCACATTTTAGAGGCTCTTGAATCCATTCGCGCGACTTAGGGGAGGCAATCAATAGGCCAATAACAATGCCGACCACCGCTACACAGACGCTTACAAGGGTGAAAATGTCTTGTCGCGACCATGTCGTCTGTGGTCTATCAGAGGTGCTAAAGGACTGGCTAGAGGGTGAATCGGCCTGGCGAATTGGTGGGATTGGAGAGCACCCCACGAAGACAATATGCGAGAGTATCATCACAGCTGCAAAAGGTAACATGCTGGAAGGTATGCGATCACGTGAGCTGAAAGGAGGATAAGAGGAGACAAGTTTGGGAGGGCCTTCGCCGGCCGGGGGCACCACGTAATATCTTGTACGAATCTCGCCGACGGCGAGTGTGTCTTGGCGCATATATTAATGTAAGCCCCCACGAAAGGGAGACGTTGACCCAATCAACTACGTGGGTAGCCAGGCTGTGAAGACGGGCTGAGGCTCAGCCACTCGCTGTTAAGCTTTGATTGGTGGACGAAACCTTAGGCGTCTTGTTTCCTCACACTAGTGGAGGTTCCAGTGCTGAGAGATTCATCTAAGCTGTCAGTTAAAACTTTCTACTTAAACTGAGGTAGCCTGGCGAGGTGGTTTATAGAACGATATTGGCGAGAGCTTCCCTCGTTGTTCACGGTAAAACAGCAGGTGACGTAGCCGCATGGGTTTTGTAGTCATTCTGGAGGTTTTGTCGCAACAATCGCCTGATAAGGCCAAGTGTTCTGGTGTTCGAGGGTCCGCATCTTGGGCAGATGAATTTACCAACAAGTGCATAGTTCGTAGATGTACCGAGAATATCGGTAACTTTGTATGACATGTACAACGATGTTTCCATTTCCAAGTGCTAACTTGCAACTCGAGACTACGGAGGAGATTCGGAGCTCAAATACTACGAGACGAACTTGATTTACGCTGTCGATGAACTGTTGGTAGATAAATTTGAACCCCCAAGTATCCAGCCTTAGTGGTAGACATTCGCAGCCGATACATAATTCTTTCTCTTCTGACTCAGAACCCCCCGCGCCGTGTTCTCAAAAACTCGTTGTAGCGGTCCTGAAGGCTTTGGCGGGCCGCTTTCGGATCTTTCTTCTTCCAATCCTTAATGATGAAATGTTGGCGTTGGGGTAGCGGCAAGACATATGAATCTTTGGCAGCTAGTGCATCATTCCAGACTAATTCTCCGTTGAAGTCTGAGTAGGTGTACACACAAGGTCGCATGCATCGTGCCAACTATTTGATGGGCCTGCGTAGCCACTCCTGCATTTTGGGGGGTGCAATGAATATACCACCCACCCCAACCATAACAGTGACGATTGCGACACACCCGGACAAGGGTGGACAAGTTTTGTTTCGATCAAGGCTGACCACTAGTAGTAGGGACAGCCGCACTTGGGTGGCTTTCAACAAAAGAGCGAATTGGGACGACCACTGTATGTGTGGGGAGGACTTCGGCGAATAGCAACAAAAAGAGCTTGTAAGCCTGCATGATGCAGGAGCCACAAGTACAGGCGGAGGTAGCAATGGAGAGGTGCGAACTGGTCTGATGCGCCCGTTATTCTTACAGGGCGTCGTCAAAACCTTGATCGAGTTGTTGCTCGCTCGAAGACGGCTGTGTAAAGAATCGGGCTGTGTGCAGGTTCAGCAGGCGTACCAAAGTGAAGTCTGCCTTGTTGTCCGTCCGACCGGTCAAAGACCCTGGCCTACAAGATTCACCGGCAACATGTCCAATCCAGGAGTGCACAAGAGACTGTCGCAAACCACCAAAGATTATACCAACACAATTTCTCCGACGTGCATCTGTTTCTCCCAACATTCGCCATCCATCATTCCGTGAACGTAACTTTCACCAATAAGATGGTACTTCTCATCCTGCCATCTTCGAAACCATCTCGGCCCAGATTGACCTTCCTCACGCCGCACAACGAATGGGACATCTCCATCGATAAGGATACATACCAGGTCGCCAATTCGCACGTCCGAAGGCCCTATACCTAAATGACCGGTACTCGTAGCGAAATACCGACGATTCCGGAAAAACCCTATAGCGGCGAAATAACGATGCTTGTAGTCCTGCAAGGACGGATCGGAGAAGTCTGAGGGGCTTCGCAGATTCCAGAACACTCTCCGCATTGGCTCTGTTGCCCGCCTGTTGTATCTTCCGTTCTCACCAAGTATGCCGCACTCGGTATCGACTATTGGTGTTCGCCACGTTGCATCTTCCTTTTCTTCGGGTGTTTTGTACGCGAAGCAACGGGCGTCTACAAAGTCTTGAACGATGTTCAGTCCACGTCTAAGCGTATTCGGCATGTCTTTGAGCTCTTGCGCGCTGAGTGAATTCCATGACCATCCAAGTTGCTCCACACGACTTGTAATAACCCCACGGATGGTCAACTGGCTGTTCTCCGCCCGGATGACCTGCTCCAGCCGGCATTTACCAGCCGAGTAGACGGGAAACCGTGGGTTCCAGATCATGATGGGCGGTGGCTGGGTCCAGTCTGGTACCCAAGATGGCAGCCCTGGATCATGCTTAGGATGCCGGCTTCTCGCTAGTATTTGCAAGTTGTTTTGCCGCATGAGTAAGGCAGCAGCCACCTGTGTATACACTTGCGCGCACGTCTTGTTGTAGTCTGCCACAACGCCCAGTTCCTTCATGTCGCTCGTCAGTCCAATGAGGGCGAATATATGATCTACAGGATTGCCCGCCCCGAACCCCGTAGCCCGTATAAGTCTTTCAGCAAGCGGTATTCGCAATCCAATGCCATTCATCGACGTCTCGATTAGCCTTGGGTCACAAGCCTGCAAAGCATTGAGTCTTTCGATGCGACTGCCTAAGGCGTTATTGAACTTGGCGTTGAGCATTGGAAGCTCCATCAACGCAGTAAATGCCAGAATCACATGCCTGTATGCGACTGATGATGAACCGCAGATGACATGAACGTTCTCTGCAAGGTTCACTTCTTGTACTATCTGCAGTGAAGATTACACACTTAGCGGTTTCCGATACAAGAGATGGCGAAATTGACTTACCCAGATACGCGTCCACCACCGTCGCTTGAAGATCGCCGCCACCTGGGTAGTGGGAAAGTCCGTTTTCAGAGCAGACGATTCTTCAGACAAAACCTCTTCAAAGAGTCGACGCCGCTCTTCGAGACAGGGACCATCAGGCATATCGTAACATGCCTTGCCAATATGAGCCAAAGCTTTCATGGCGACATCACTCCCATCATCCGCGGTGCCAATCCATCCAAGCACAAGCTCTGCCATTCCGTAGATTTTGTCCATTTGCTGTACTTGCGCACTTTTCTCTTCCACGTCTGCTTGGTTGATACAGATCGCATCTACCCACAGCAAAAGGATGCGATTGTCCTCTTGCAGGCGCTTGAGTGCGGCATTGAGACTTTCGGTTATCCAAAAGACACATTCATCGATAATGATCGGGCACGTCTTGTCTGAGTTCCCCCAAACATAAGAGAGAGCTGATATTGTACCTTCGGTAGGCAAAGGTAGGAAGATGATTGTCGCGCAAGGAACGTTTGGTCGCTTCCAACCGGACACCTCCCGTGGCCGTTCCAGGCAAAGTACCCGAATGTAGCTTTGTTTATCTGGCAGCGCCGAATATTGATAGTACTTCAAGCTCCACAGGTTCGGCGGTTTGGTAATGTCTGAGTCCTGGACAGCGCCTAACCGCAGAGCTTCTTCCCGAGACGTCCGGAGAGCGTTGTACGAGTCATCATGTTCCAGAGAGCGGGCAACTGGTAAACTATGCCAATCCATATCCCATAAGATAATGATGCTTAGTAGGCTTCCTGTTCGTGATTAATCTGCCGTTGCGAGGTAATGAGGTTGTTGGGCTCAGTCGTAAACAGCGCAGGCAGAGAGGAGGAGCTGAAAGAGTCGCCGGAGACGAGCTGAACATTGTGCATGCCTAGCCTTCAGCTTCGATCGCGACTAGCGCCCACAACTCACCATAAATGTTCACGAACATCACCATTGGCTGAGAACAATGGTGTGATCAAAAAAAAACTTGAGTGGCGCCCCAGGGGTGGCTACAATCCGTGTCGCATACATACATTCAAATCTGAACAAGTAAGTAGCTGGTAAGACAACGTATACTCCTACTTGATAGCGGTTTTAAGAATGCGACCTGAATAATAGCCACCCCCGGTGGCGCACATAAGGGTTGGCCGCATTGACGAGACGTAGTTTAGATGAGACGATAAGGGCTCACGTGCGCCTGCGAAGAAAGAAAGAAGATACCATTCGACCCGTATAACTTCAGCGACGTTCTACGCAGACATCTACAAGTTTGCGCGGTCGATACGCTTGCCGCTTTCATCAAACCGGATCTGCTTTCCGCTAACCAACGCTTCCTGCAACCAAGCCCCAATCTGCACAGCCTTGACAGCGTTCTGAAACTCCAATGGCACCGGGGTGTTGTCTAAGCACGCTGCGGTGAACTCGTTCGCCTCCTTGACGAAGCCAGGCTCGAATCGGCCCCAGTAGTCACTGGGTACTTCTCGGGTGATACCAGCTTTGGAGTAGTAGTTGACCAGGTTCTTCTGGGGGTTGAGGTTGACGGTAAGCTTTCCCTCGGTACCTATGATCTCGGTGACATCCTCTTGACCGTGTGTCATCATGCGAGAAGCGTAGTAGTGTGCAATTCTGCCGTCCCAGAACTCGACGATACCAACGGCGTTGTCGTAATCCTTGTGCTGCTTAAGACCCGGCAGGATGGCGACGACACCATTTGCGGAGATGGACTTGGGCACTACGTTGGAGCCGAAGTACCATAGAGTTAGGTCGATGTCGTGGACGGACATGTCGACGAAGACACCGCCAGACCATGCAGCGTACTGAACGAAGAAGTCTGGGCGAGACAGTCAGTATACAGATCATCAAGATATGAACGATCTCATTTCGTACCTGGGTCAGGGTGTTGCCTGTCGCAAGTTTGTGATCGAACAACGGTGGGTCTGCCGATGGCACCTTCTTCGATCTTCTTCGCGACGTCTTGGTAGCTGTCGTCAAATCGTCGTGAGAACCCGCACATGACCTTGAGGTGTGGCTTCTTCGCAGCTGCATCGACGACATCTTGGCAGATCTGAACGCTGGTAGAGAGAGGCTTCTCGCAAAGGACGTGTAGGTCCTTCTCGATAGCTTGGAGAGTCTCCTCAGCATGTACCGAGGTTGCAGTGCCGATCACTACAGCTTCGAGACCCTTGTGCTCGAGCATCTTTTTGTAGTCGTCGTAGAGTGTCACGCCGTATGGCTCGAGGTGCTCTTTGCCCCATTTGAGCTCTTGTTGATCTGGAGAGAATGCGGCGACAAGCTCAGCACGTGGAGTCTTGTTCAGGATGTTCAAGGCGTGTCGAGCGCCCATGCGGCCGAGACCGGCAACAGCGACTTGCAGTCTGTGAGGAGCCATCTTACAGCGACTGGGAGATGAGTAAAGTCTTGATGTTTTGAGCTGGCAACAAAGAGACAAGGAGTCAGATGGAGTGAACGCAGTATGGACATTGTGAGGAAGACATTTTATACGCTTTGTGCGCAGATCACTAATTCTCGTGCCTCTTCGGAGGAGGTTTTCGTAGATGTTTTGTCCATCTTCGGTGAGGCCTCTGATTGGCTAGATAGCCTTCGTATGAAGTTCGGAGGAGGTTTTCGCAATGCAATGCGCGCCAGTGTGGGGAACATGCGGGCGGCGTGCTTCAAACAGGTGCCAACAGGACTGAGCGGGGTTCGGAGGAGGTTTTGGATTGTAAAATACGCCAGCATTAAGGTGAAGATCCGGCAGCAAGACCGTGCACGAAGAAGGTGCAGCGATGGCAAATGACCCCGCAACGGCAATTTCTTCCGCCTCCCACTCGGCCAAGCAAGCCGCATCATGTCGCGACGTTTGGTACCCGTAGATACACTCTTGGGGGTTACGCTGGGCTGCATGAGCCTCTGATAGAACAGTGCCGCTGCGTTCCCATCCTTTCGCCATCTTGGAACTCAGATCGTCGAGTGCAGGGTGCAGGGCAGAAAGCGCCGGACCTTGCTTGATGGGCAAGCCTTGATCAGCTACGGTGGCGCAGGTAGCTACTATTCCAAGGTTTTCTTCAATCGGGTCAACATCTACCACGTATCGCGCATTTCAATCGCGACTTTTTGCCAGCCTTCCGGATTCCGTCGTCACAGACGCTGGGCCTGACGAAATTACCTGGATACCACTTCGCTGAAGATGTATTGGATAAGACCCCCAAGCTGGAAGACCATAGGCTGCCACAGTCGAATTCGCATCATTTCAAAGTGATGCTTCGAAAAATGGGATTAGAGACCAGAGCTTCGCCTTGCATGAAACCATGCACATAGGCGCCTCCAACAAGCCGGAATGTGTCAATATCGATCTGCCGGAGTATCAGAGGTACACGAGACCCAGGTACGATCCATATCGAATCCTGCTCGAGAAGAGACCCTGAACCCACTCCAAGATATCGCCTACCCGTCAGGAACAACCGGAGATGAAGAGCATGCGAGAACGTTGTCTCGAACTCGTCAAAGCCGATGGTGTCTTCTTGTGCTGTAGGTGAAACACTACCGTGTAAGCCCAATGCTGCATTCGAAGACGATGATGAACCGGTAATGTTGGTTGCTACCAATGCCGTAATGGCGTTCATGAAAGCTGGATCCTCGGTGCTTTGGAGCATATCTTCGACCCGAGCCGATAGCATTGAGGTTATCCAGGAAACGTATGCAGCATGATAGCTATCGGGAGCAGGATAGCGAGGAGGGACTCCCGCCGTGTCCGTGATCAGTGTTCGCCAAAAAACCTCCGACCGGGTTTGCCCCGTGTGATACGTAGGAGGCATCGCTTCGAAAATTCGGAGCCACCCAGGAAATGGTTTTCCATTGAGAATGGTCTCCTTGTCTTCGCCGCTAGCCACGACATCATCCAGTCGAAATCCTTGTACTGTCAAACACCGATCCCATTCATTGACACTGAGGACTCTGGGAAGATTGCCGGCCGCTGCGAACCTCTTATAACCGGTGATACCCAATCCAAGAGCTCGGTCGCAACTCCAATCAGGAACCCAGGACGGCGCAGAAGCAATGTTGCGAAATCTATCACCTTCGGCACAAGAGAGTAATAGCAGATCGTCTGAGTCCTCGAGAATCTGTATAGCAGCCAGCGTATATGTTTCCGCAACTGACCTCTCGCCATAAACGGGTGACAAACGGCTCTTTAGCGCAACGGACTCTCCTGCAATGCCGAGCAGCGAGTAGACCTTATCTCGGGGATCTATCGATACGAAACGGCGGGATCTTATGAGAGAATAAAGTAGGCTTTTCGAACTTTTGTTGACGTCGAGAACATTTGGGACGCCATGGCTTGCTTGTTGTGAGCCCGTCATTCTGGCTATCCATCTTGTCCATGATGTGACTACCAGAAACTCTGACACTGTTGTGATAGCCTCCCAGCCCACAGTATGACTTCCGCACAAAGCAATCATCTTCTTGGCAAGCGTTATTTCTTGTATTATCCATGCGCGAGTGAAGTATCTCCTTTGGAAGAGGTTGGCCATGGATGTCCAGGCGATGACATTTGCACATTCTCCGAGTCTTCTAGACAAAGCCGGAGTCCCCAAGCCTTTTGGCGTGATGTCCATCAATCCCTCGATCCTTTTGCGTCGCTCGGTGCTTCTGCAACTGCTCATCAAAGTCGTTATCAACCGGAATGCGATGCTCGTGTCCTTGTCTTCTTCGCCCAGCCAGGCATACACCATTTTGGCAGATTGATAGATAGTACCCATCATACGGACTTGATGAGTACGTTCGTCAGCGTCATTCTGGTCGATGCAGATAGCGTCTATCCAGTAAGAGTTGCGAATGTGCGTGTCGTTGTCGCGTGCTCGAAGTAGGAAAGCATGGAGATTTTCAGTCACCAATATCTGATGCCAGGCCTGATGAGATCTATCGTTAGACTGAGACTTCGCCATGCAGAGTAGTGGTAATTGCGGCTGGCTTGAGCGTGCTTCTGCTTCCTTATTTTCGAGTGGTTTCGGCGAGCCCCAGGTGTATGACAGTGCAACATATTCTTCCTTTTTGTCTGGGATATTAACCACCTGAAGCTCGCAGGCGAGAGGGTCTGAATGGCTTCCTGGAAGAATGTTCACGAGTCTGACTTGACCCGCAGGCTTTAACCGTAATACCGCATACAGGTCAGCCATATCCGTACAGGAGCCGCTCACGATGTGTTTCGTTGTCTGTCAGTCTGGTGCGTAGTCGCGGTTGTTATGATATCAACAACGATTAAATTTGATGAAAGCTCCATGGGATATGCGAGACATGGCAACAACCTTCGCAACTGAGCTTCTAATATTCGGCGCTTTCTTGTTGAGAAATCTGAAAAGCCACGACACGTGGCACGCGGGGTAGGGCTCGATATGCGGGGTAGTTTCAGGCAGTATCTTGCTCAGCTGAGTGTAATTCATCTCAAACCTCACATTGAGACTACCGAGGCCTACCCAAATTTCCCACCATCTCGATAACGTCTTTGCGTTCTTGGATGCTACTACAGAACCACCTTTGCGCTTTGTTTTTAGGAACAATGGCCAGCAAACCCGCCACATGCCAGTTCCGGTTCCAGGCAGTGCCGGGCATTTTTATCGACTTTGTTGCAGAGGCCAGGAACGATCCTTCTTTCCGCGCCACAACCTTGCCTGGACTTGGGCTGGTTGCGAGACAATACGAAACGGATCGTGATCAAACCGCCGACAAAGATTCGTCAACTAACCAAAAGCCTTGGGAACGTTTCCGCGAGTACGTTCATCATCTGAACAGTCAGAACGCACCTTCCACGACGTACAAGGTCCTGTATCTCACAAGACACGGCCTGGGCTTCCATAATTCCTTCGAGTCGCAGGTGGGGCGAGAAGCTTGGAACGTGGGTTTGACGTCCCAATGTACATTCTTCGATTTTCTGACTATGGGTAGAATCATTGGTCACACCTGGACGGGGACGGAAACGTTGTCTGGGCTGATTCTCAACTGAATATGGATGGTATCAACCAAGCGGAGGTTCTGGGCCAGTTCTGGTTGGACGCTGTCTCCAATGAAGGTGTGCCATTACCTGGCACGCTGTATACCAGCCCGCTTGCTCGCTGTCTTAACACCACTCGTCTCGCGTTTTCGAGGATCTTCCAGGAACAGGGGGTAAAATTTCAGCCGATCATCAAGGAGTCGCTTCGAGAGCTTGTGACCGACCATACTTGCGATCGAAGGAGCAGCCGAAGCTGGATCGTGGAGAACTTTCCTGATTACCTCATTGAGCCTAATTTCTCCGAAATAGACAGCTTGTGGACAGGTAAACACTGGGAGACACGGGATGAGCATACAGCAAGAAAACAAGCAGTGTTGGAAGATATCTTCTCGACAGATGAGAGTGCTTTCATAGGACTTACTGTACACTCCTACGCAATCTCAGCGATCCTGAGAGCAGTTGGATTGTCCGAGTTCAGGGTGCGCGAGGGTAGCAGTATTGCGTTGCTTGTCAAAGGAGAAAGGATCGGGGGTAATCTCTAACTTGAAAAAATATCTGCGCAAACTAAAACGAGGAACGAGAACACCCTACTAGAGCAGCTAACCACAGGAGTTATCCAACTTTACACGTCGTTTGACAATCAATACTTATTTTCAAGCCAAGCGATGGACAACCATGCGCTCGTACTGTATGTAGTAGCGCTGTCGTTGTTGTTGCGGTATCCGTTCGTCGCCACCCAGTGCAAGGTGCCATGGTGGAGTTGCTTGTGATGTGATAAAAGGGTAGGTGTGTGTAGGACGATTCGAGAGTGAGTAAACTGCGCGCAAATATGTTATCAGCTTGATCAACGTATAAGCCTGTAGCATGAGTGCATACCGTCTGCAGTGGAGAGAGAAAGGGCGCGACAGGATCGGCCACGCGATTCCGTGCGCTTCGTCCACGCTAGCGAAGAGGTGATTCCCAATACGGCTACAACCACACCTATGACACCTATGATGGCTTCAGTGGACAAACTATCGTTTCCAATCTTGCTGTCGCGGTTTGTATGTCGTCGCAAGACATTCGAGTGTGAGTGGGCTGGAATGACCTGGATGGATGGGGTAAATGCCATTAAAAGTACAAAATATTGGTACGACATGGGGGATGATGTCTGCAAAGAAAATGTGATTGTTTGGGGGGAACTCAAGTATCAGCGCTGATGTTACTTTGAACAATTCGGGGGATTGTGTTCCTGCTTCGGATCCGGATGACGCTGCGCCAGGGCAGCAAGGACTACCAGAGGCTGACATAAGGCAACCCTGGGAGGAGCGGCTACGGAACACCAGTTGGAAAACCGGAGAAATTCTTGGCAAGCCCAATTTCGAAACCTCGAAACGCTACAATAACGACAAACCTGTAAATCTTAGCAGGGAATATTTACGACCTTTGCAATTCTACGTAAGTAAGGTACATATCTAGGTATGTTGTCAAGTTGTGCAGTGCTGGATTGCACCTGTCATCTCCAAAGCCTGTTCAGCTTGTCCCCTGAATGTGGTGGATGAAGCATGGTGAGTGAACCACGAGTCACCAGTGGACGGTTTGGGTGATCGCGAGACTATCCGTACATCCACCACAGGCTCAAGCAAGGTAGTGACCCGATTGTTTGCCTTCTTGTCAAGCTTACTAGATGTGCACCCACGTCGCAGCATGGTGAAACTGGTAAACTATACCTATAGGGGCTTAGTCGATGGATTCGAACATTCAAATTAGCGCGGCTCTTCCCTAAACTAAAATCAGCACTCCGACAAATCACTTTGCTCTACACCAACTCCCACCAACGATAACAAGATGAACGAAACACTCAGGGAACTCCGTCGCGATCTTGCCAACAAGTACCGACAGCATGGCCCCCGGATCGAAGAGAGGTGGCGTTCGCTCAGTCAAGAACAACGCAAGAAGATCATGCAGGCTGGCTCTCGCGATGGCGCTGTCTTGAAGCATGCTGAAGATACGAGCCTGGAGAATGTCTACAAGTTCATTCCCGAATGGAATCTACGCGACATTACTGCACCCTCATCAAACTTCTTCCTCGACATGCTAAAGCACCGGGCCACCCTACCACTCAAAGACCAATACGCGACTGGATTCAATGGACGTCCAGGCGATCACGCGCACATAGTCGATATGATGCAGAGGAAGAACCTACGACTGCAGAACGCCGACCAATACATGAATTGTTACACGCTCTTCCTGACAGAGGACGGCTACGGTGAATCGGTCGAGATCCTCGCAGAAAAGCGAGAAGAGGTTCTCGCAAACATGAAGGCGGCTATCCAAGCTCAGGTCATAGTACCGCAAGCTACTGGCGAGCTAATTCTTATGCGACAGATAAACCTGCTGCAGCTACTCAACTTTAGCATTGAAGGCATTCTCGATACCGCGTCTACCACGCGGACCCAGGCGAAGCGCCCGAAGAAACCAGCCGACGAGGCGACTGCAGCTTTAGCAAAGTTGTCCGTACACTCAGCTCCGAAGAAGGTCGAACTCTCAGACCTCGTTGGAGTGGCTCACGATCAGGTGTCGTCGCGTGAAGACATCGTTAGTCTCATTGCCACTGAGCCTACGGTCCTAGCCCATGAAGTCAACTTTTGTTTCTTCAGTAGGCCAGAACTTGTGGCCGACGAGAAGGGCCGTATGTTGCCTGTACATACAGATAAATACATCAGCGGTGCTGTATTGGATGCCGTCCAGAACTCGGTAAAGACTGCTGCCACATGGAACTACGTTGGCCGTCTCATGGAATTACTGAAGGGGACATCAGACAAACAGTTCCGAGCGACTATCCTCAATGAATTGTCAAACACTTGCCACCTGGAATATCTGCGCGCCCAGAATGGATTCAAACGTAGTGTGGCTGTTGGTTTGGGAGGCAGCAAATGGTTCAAGCGCATGTCGACCGCACAGAAAGACGGCATTCCGCGGATCTTGCTGAAGAGAAGCCCCGAGTCTTTCACAGTAGAGAACCCGCAATTACACTACATGCTCCGGCTCTGTCAGGACGACATAAGCTGGTCTGGGGCTGCACAATGGCTTCAGAAGCTGGAGGACCTCCATCGAGCTCACCCGCTAGAGCGAGACAATCTCTCGGAGCGGGAGTACGACTGCCTTGGAGACTTGGCCATCATCGTCACCTTCATTCAGTCTCTCTCGTCAGTCGCGCAATTACCCACACCAAACCACAAGAAAAGCCAGCCATTCGTACCAGGATACACATCTTTGGACAAGGAACTAAAGTCACTGAAAGACGGCATAGATCTCGGCGAGTACGCTATTCCGATCGACAACTTGCTGGAGCTGGGTATGGCTGAGGGCGCTCTGGCAACGCTGGATCAGTATATTGTGGAGAAGACGGGTACGAAGCTCGGCTTTCTTTACCAAGATCTAGTTGAGAACTGTGCATCTAGCATCCAGCAACAGCACGAGCAGCAAAAGGCAAAAGCTAGTCAAGGCCAAGCCGAGTACAGGGCACCAACAGCTCCCGAGACCCCAGCATCGAACATCGGGCAGCGCAAGCAGAAGGAGAAGACGCGACCGGCGCAAAATCCCATCTACGAAATAACGCCACAAGCCACCATTAATGATCAGCCCGCTTCGTCAAAAGAGACCTTTTACGTCAAGCCATCCACTGCCGCCGTCTTCTCGTCGCTGTTCTCGAGGTCATCGGCAGCTCGGAGCCCAGTACGGTGGGATGCGTTCGTGGCCGCCATGAAAGACTTCGGTTTTACAATCGATCCCAAAGTCGGCTCAATCTACACATTCGCCCCTCCTGAGAAGGTGTCAGTGCGCAGAGATATAACAATCCATCGGCCGCATCAGGCAAATATCGAGGAGCGACTCCTTCTGATCTACTCCCGGCGCCTGAAGAAGGTGTATGGTTGGGATAGCTCTACGTTCGTTGCGGAGTAGGCGTAGTTGATTTCGTGTGGATAGTTATATAGGCGCTCGGCTCTGCTCCTAACACGATACGTATGGTCGCGACTGGGGGCGTGATTCAATCGAAAACCATGAATGTGCAAGACTTCGATGCATGCTCCGATTTTCTCATTCCTCGAACGCGCTTTGCGCGAACGACAACCACTCTAAGTGTGATATTAGTTCGCGACATTGATTTGGCGTGTCGACTGTCTTATTTCCGCGCCAGATGAGGGCGCCAAAATTGGGGGGCTGAAGCGGCGAATTTCAAGGATCAGCAGGGCTCTTGCCGCCGGCCCGCACCCGCACCTGCTTCTCTCCTCCAACACCGCCACCTCATACAAGGCAAAAGTTGAATAGGTCGGCAGCCTACGTCAAGACAAAAACATGCAGATAAGGTAATCTATCGTTAGCGCAGGCTCTAGGGTGTCTAGTCTTTCCCTTGGATAAGCTGCCACCGCATTGTGATCGCGATGGGCTCATATGACACGACGCACCAGGGAGAGTATCATTCGCGCGCCCAAGATGATAGCTATACACAAGTCCTACATTCAGGCTGGCCTTTTGAATGTACTAAGCCTCAATATGGGCGGCAATGTGATCTGTGTTCGGCTTTCTACGCCAGGATGCCACGTCGGAAAGCAAGCCACACCGGAGGCTCGCAGTCTAGCCCACAGGAGCGGCAGCGTCAACTCATGTCACTCATTCGCCGGACATTATATCCAGGTGTGGGGCGGGCGTCCACCTCAGGTTTGTTGCGACAATCCATCCAGGCAGAAACGAGGCGCAGCTGTCACACTCCATGAGTATTTGAGACTGCTATTCGCACGACTCCAAACGTAAAGTATCTGAACGACAATTCGAAGATCTATAAACCTCGATTAGGCTTCTATCACATACTCCGCGAATCCATACGAAATAATGACTACCCCACCGCTCACAGAAGAGCTTGTGTACCTTACCCTCCAAGGTGTTTTCGTTGGGGAACACTTGCAGCTCCGTCAGACAAAGTCTATCCGTAAAGCCATTATAAAGCACCATTTTAACCCCGAAATCAGAGCTCTTACGCTGAAGTATAACATACATACTATCAGCACCATGGCGAAGACCTTATTGGAAGACCAGATCTTTGCTTCGAAGACGGCAGCAAAAGCACGCTTTCCTGACGTCTTCGAAGGCCCCTCTAGCCAACATACGCAGTCAACTACTTCTGGATCCGGAATTTCAACGAGCAGCGCAGCAGCTATACAGTCAGCGATCCCTGAGCCTCATGCTACAACGAGCGGCGCTGCGACTGTACAACGTGTAGGTGCATACAGTCCAGCACAGCTGCTGGGTATTGGGGAAAAAATGAAGTTGAAGAAAGGAAAGAAGAAATTGGAGACTGGTACGTTCGTTTAGCCAATTCTCAAGCCAAACTAACATAGCGTTGAAGTGGGCTCTCAGTATCTGGAATTCGACTCCATATCCTTACCACTCTGGGATCAGCACAGGATCCTCGTCAGAGTTCAATACACGCTTGAGAAAGCCTGCTACGACTTCGCGCAGAAACAGCTAAGCGGCCTTTTGGAGAGAGAAGGCTGGGATTGCGCAGAAGCAGTTGAACTCAACCAATGGGCTAGAACATTGCTCATTTACCACCAGGAACTGAATCTTGATGACTTCAAAGATACTGCACAGCCTTTGCCTAGTCTCATGGAATTGATCGTCCAGCTCCGCCATGACGCTGTTCACCGCATTCGCCTGTCATCAAGTGCTCTATTGCAACATCTCGCTAACGCTGAACTTCTGGCTCGGCTGCTACGAGACGATACTTGCAGCAGATCCATGTCTACTATACGACAGAAAACTCAAGAAGCTATCGAGAGACTGGTGCGCAACAAACAGTTGCTCGACGACGAATTGGCCGATATCAAGAGGGAGTTTGCAGCAAAGAGAGCCGAGTTGGATCGTCAAGAAGCTGCGTTACTAGAGGCTGCGGCGAGAGAGCACAAAGAACCCGCAGTTTCTGTGAGCGGAAGCTTTGATCGAGTATTGGTATCAGATGACATTAATGGCATCGATGAGAAAACGGACTCGGCATGGAGTCGTGTATATGACGACGTTCTACCTGACAGCGCGTCTTCTAGATCCGAAGGTATGCCCGAGCCTGCAGTGGGACGAATGGTGGAAGAAGATGCTATCAATGCGACGGATAAAGATGTGGAGATGAACGACTCAGCACTCATGGCTCCTGTAACCCCACTACCATTCAGCGATAATCTGGTCGAATCAATCAACTATCACGAGCAAGACCAAGCTGAGAAAGATAGAGACCAAGCTCTGTCCATAGCGGCGCCGTCTTTGAAGCATGGGGGGAAAGAGCTTGACGACAATGAAAGTGGCCCGAAGCATCTTTCAAAGATTCTGTCTTCCAATCCCGACGAACCCGAACCGGACAAGACCACAACAGTCATCCTGGAAGGATCGGACACAGGTGGCAACCGTCAAGAGACAGCAGCACAACTCGAGTCGAATGGGTCAGGTTGCGAAGATTCCGGCGAAGTAGTTCTCTGTGAACGGAGCATCAGTCCCGTTGATGCGACTGTACCTGAGGCTGCAGACGACGCCAACAGCAAGCGCCCTGATTCACCTATGGGCGACGAAATGCCAGTCGAGAAAGATGGCGCGGATGTTCAAGCGACACAAACTCAGACTCCTCCTACACAAGAAGAATTGGAGCTCATGTTGACAGAATTAAATTCAGAAATCATGTCGTCAGAAGTTCGCAACAAGGAATTCGGTAAGGCGGATCCAAGCAAAATCTGGCCCTCCACCAACGATGAATATATGGGATTGTACAGGGTATTAGGGGATATTGAGGACCGTCAAAGAGGCTAGTTGGTATTTTCAAGACGACTGGCGAATGTCAAAAAATTGACCGAGGAGGTACATCAGTCAAGCTTTTTACAGTATTGTTTGTGTAAGGAGGAATCAAGCGATCACTAACAGCATTCAATGACCCTCCCATTACATTCAAGGGAAAGTCTAGACACCTCCGCAAAGTACAATTATGAAGGGAAAAGGCCAAGAAGGCTACATTGTGTTAATAGTCTATAAACTTAGAATGTTAAGGCCATGTGGACTTCGGGGTATCTGTCTAGTTTTTCCCTTAGCTAGGGTGCTCCTTATCCGCGACCCTCCTCCTCTTCTACAAACACAATCAATCCACTACTGAATCAATCCTTCTCTTTCCCTCCTCCTTCTCAGCCTTCTTGGATTCCTTCTTCGCCTTGCTCTCCGCCAACTTCTCCTTGGTCTTGGCCAAAGCGGACTTTGCGGTACTACCCACTTTTGCTTTGACTTTGTGTGAGAACTTGTTTTTGGCTTTGGCGTCCAGATGCTCCATCGTGGTCATCCTCTCTGGTGGGAGGATTGAATCGAAGGTGTGGGTTGTGTTGACGCTGTTCAGGCGCGGCCTGTTCGTAGAAGTATAAGTGGTTGTTTTGTTGTTATGAGACGACATTGCTGACTTGGGTTATATGTGCTGGTTTGCGGTTATATGGGACTCGAGAGTCGAACATTTTATAAGTATATTAGATCGCTCTGTCGGTCTGCCTTGAGCAGTCCACTGTGAGCAAACATGTTGATTTGAGTATATACGAATGAGGTTGAAGTGCATTGTGAATGAAAGCGGTCGAAAGTATGCGCTGAGTAGTCATGGTTGACGATAGAAGACACTATCTTGCATTGCTTGGAACAACTCGCACTGTCTGACTTGTTGTAGAGACATACTAGAGACGAAATCGCAGCCGCGGACTGTGTTTTTTCATGGCCTGAGTGCTAGACCAGCCAAACTGGTCCATTGCATTCCCGCTTCTAGTCGCAGTCGGCATGAGATGACTAGTCTCAAGATGCGCAGAGCTGGGACTTCGCGCAGAACTGGCACCCCAATTTTCTGCCATGCCGCTTCCCGAACATTGAGTTTGTTTTGCAAACTGCCACAGCTCGTATGTAAACAACGCCCTAGTTTCTCGCCCATTCGTTTTCAACACTAGGCTGCTGATCGCGCTCAACATGTCCTGGCAAAGCGCCATCGAGGCGACGATTGCCCTCCTCAATAGCACGGACTGAGTCCTGGCTGTCTTCTTCAGTCTCTTCCTCGATGCGATCAGAATAGCGGTTGCTGTTGTATCCGGGTATGTAATCGATGGCTCGTCGAGGCTCTGTGTCGCCGTTTCGCTCGTCGGCGATCATGCGGGAGATACGTTCGGGCGCAATACGATGCAGCCACGACTCCTTCTGTGTGGGAATGGCGATGATGAGGATCTAGAAACTCATATTAGCAATTGATCCTCGCTGCGCTGCAAACCCCCACTACGTACCTGCCAGATGAAGACCATGCCCACGACGGACATGAGCATGCCGGCAACCACTTGCTCTTCAGCCTTCCAGAATCTAAAGCAGCCATCAGCTCTGCCAGCATACGTGATCTGGCATGCGTCGGCCTTGTGTGTTTTGTCTGGAAAAGGCCATGCCATGTCGCGCGCGTTGGCTAGGCCACAGCACTCAAAGGCATCCTGGATCTGTCGGATGGCACTCGCATCCTTGTGCCTGAACAGCGTCTGCCAGCGCTCGCGCAATCCGCAATCTAAACCAGAAGGCGGCGCGGCATGAGTGCCGACGAGGGTAACGACGACCGTCGAGTAGATGAAGATGAGCGTGTTGGCGATGATTACGAGTGGCGGGCGCTGGATCTCGCCGCGCGCCAGATGCTTGCGACGCTCTTGCCGACGCGTGAAGTCATAGCCGCACTCGAGCAGGAGGCCTGAGACGATGGGTAGAGCCGTAGTGAAGCCGGCCAATGTGTCGGAGATGGGCACAGAACGAGCGTTCGCGCGGGAGGCAGCCCACCTAGACGTGTTAGCGCGGTCCTAGCATCGTCGGTTACGATGGGAGTTTACCCTGCGAGCGCCGTTGCGATGACGAGATACTAGATATTGTTAGGACGCGCACGTGAAAGCTCGCACCGTATGAGACCCTACTAGCACGCTGATGCAAGTCACGACCTGCTTCCTAGTGTACGTCATTTTGCTGATGGTGACTCGGAGTCAGGCAGCCTAGTCGATGCTAGAGGCGGCTAAGCAGAGTAGCAGCAAAAGCGAAAGAATTCGTCGTAATCAATATCGCAGAGGCGATGGCAGACAGGCAGACAGGCAGACAGCGGGAGAGGAGAGGAGCTCTGGTGCGGCATAGCTATAGCTTCTCCGCATCCCAAGCAGGCGGAAGGTTACCGCCGTACAAGGGTCCAGAGGACCTTCTGCATCTATCTCAGCGCAGAAGACGATTACTGCTCACTCAGTGCCAATCTTTTCTGAGGCGTCACCGTGAAACGTGCAAAGCCTGAACATGGCCTCATCGGTGAGACGCAGGCCACAGCAAGGGCAGTCCGCGGAGGACAAGCCAGCTGAAAGCGACATGGCAGGGCTCTGGGTACCCGGTGACGCATCAAAGGACACGCACGCTTGCATCTGCGATGCGCTGCATCAGGCGGCTACACACAGACGGCGTATCACCCTGGCCATGTGGTAGAGGCAGTCAGTGGTGGTGTGAAGGAGTTGGGGACAGGAAGGGGTGTCTCACGTGTGATTGGGCTAGAGGCTAGCGTTACCGTTGGCGGCTTCTGCGCCGGTTGATGTGAGTTCTCGATCTCTCGATCCAAACTTTTTCCATAGCGACGTCATGCCTCATCTACAATCGCACAATGCCTGAGCGGGGTAATATTCAACTTCTCTCAAAGCACCCAAGAGAGTGAGGCAGTAACGGCGCGTCTTCTCGTCAAATGTCAGCTTGCTCTCAGCTCGTGTGACCACAGGAAGTGGCTTGCCAGTGTGTTGTCTGCAAAACAAACGCGTTTGTCCACACGATCACCGTCGCCTGTATGCTAACATCATTGGGCCCCAGTGCCTAGTGCCCTTCCCGTCCTGCAAAAGCGGGGATTAACTGTTTATACACGGCTAACTACGTGTGAAAGTCAGCCTTAACTCGCGTTACCGCCATCGCTTTGCTTTCCTTCGTTTTCCCAATCTCGTCCTCACCTCAGCCTCATCGTGCAACACATTCACTGTCCGACATGCTGCTGTTTTCACCGCAACGATGCGACGCTCTCCTCAATCAGTCAGCAAAACAAACGGGCTCCATGTTTAGGCGTTTCTCGGTTCCGCTCTGGCCAGCCAGCCAACCCTCCATCCAACTCTCACCACGCGCACCCAAGCAGCAACAGCAACCTGCCCGTCCCTCACCACCAAGAAGAGGACAATCACCACCAAAAGAAAATACAACCACCCAAATGTCACACCAACCCGGCACCCCCCGCTCAGCGGCCTTCTCTCCCACGCTTGGAAGCATTCCAGAGGTCTTCGAATATGAGCCTCTCGACGACCAATTTGGTCCAGCTTCACTCAACGACGCGCCCGAGACCCCAGCGGCTTTCTTACCCGAGGCTTCCGACCTGAGTCCGCCGACGCTGACCCGAGCGACGTCGTGGCCCGCGATCATCCAGTCACCATCCCGGAGAGTCGCCTCACCTTTTGCTGTCTCCAAAGCACTGCGCAAAATCCTGGAAGCCGATCGAGTCCGACGGAGGCGCATTATGAAAGTCTATCTGAAAGCCATCGTTTTCCTAAAGTACTTATGGCGCGCAAATGAGCGTTACGGCAACGTCATGGTCACTACTGGCATGTACATGCAACGATGACCGACGCGAGCAAAAGTTGGGATCTTTAGGCGTTTTAGCATGGCAATGGCGTGAAATGACACGACATGATTGTACTATGATTTTATGGTTTACGACATAGCGATTGCATTGCCTGGAGGGATGCATAGCCGCTGGCGTTTGGCATTGGAAAGGCGTTTTTATTCCCAGGTGAATATTGTTACTACTATAAGCTTGTCTGGTATTAGCCAGCTTCGTGATCTTTTGATCAAGCACTGTGGGTACAGTACTACATCAATTCAGACTGTATCAGAAGGGATCGCTTGTGCTTTTCGTGTTCTTCACGCTGTTCAGCACTATTCACTCACTCTGCAGCGATAACGTCCATTCACGATACAGCGGTTGCATCACACACTCCAAAGCACCATAATGTTCCGCCACTGCCATACAGACTCGACCGGTCCGCTATCAACGATTCCAAACAACCTTCGCTGCCAGATCGGTTCTATGAGTGAAGGCGCAGGCACCTGGCTCAGCGACGTTTTGTTTCACCCCAAACGGCGCCTTACGACACACCTTGGCGCCCGTGAGATTTCGAGCAGGTCCTGAGGCATCTGAAAGCAAGCAAATAGCAATCGACCGGCCACACTGCCTCCCTGAGTTCAACCCATAGACACGCAAGATGTCTTTCTTGAGCCTCTTTGGCACTTCACCCGCAACGCCTGGATATACTGCCGACCAAGGTTCGTCATCATCCTCATCATCATCAACTCGTTCATTATCCCCTTCTAGCGATCGAACGCGTGCAAGCTCTTTCTCGACAACCACGACTTCTAGCACTTCACCGAAGAAGTGTACGAAAACCATCGTGCACCCCCCGTGTATACCAGTATGCAATAATGGCGCTCCGATAGAACTGCCTGTCACCCAAGAAAGTAAATCAAAACCTAGACGACCGACAGTAGACACCGCGTGTTCTGCTTCGTCGTCGGATGAGAGGCCGTCGGCGTCCACGTCCACGTCCGCATTTGCATCAACTATACCTGTGCTAAGACCTCTGCGTCCCGGTGAACAATACGCAGGAAATATTGGCCGTCTGGATGAAAGCACTATCGCGGTTGAGGTTGCACTTTCCAGCGAGGCTGCTAGAAGAGCTGAGAACTCGATTTGGTACATACCCAGGCATTAGGGCAGGGATGTGAGGATTTATCTGGTGTGAAGTCGAGGGGTTCAGCAATAGGAAGCTGAGCTATCCTCAGAATACATGCGCATAGCCAAGTAATAATGTCTGATATCTATCTGCCCTTGCCGATAATGACATCAATACCCCAACTCCCTTAATCTCTCCTTCCAAAACTGCAATCTTGCTACGTCGCAAACGTCACTTCCCCCTCTTCCCACCCAAAGATCACCCCCAGGTATCGACTCCGTTCCCGCCTCACACATCTTCTCTATCTCTTCCCCCGCGATCAAAAACCACTGTGCAGCCGCAGGTACATGCATGGCTGTATTCTTGCCCAGCCTTGTACCAGGTGAGTATTCTAGTGCCATGGCTAGAGTCACACGAGACAGTCTGGTGTAATTTGCGAGAGCTGGTGTGGTTTGAGCGTCAGGGTCATGTGCGGTAAGTGCAAGGAGAGTGTTGAAGTCTTTCCATTTGGTGGTTGCGACTTCGGGGGTTGCTGGGTTCCGGATACTGTGAGTCCATAGCTCGGGACCTATTATGACAACGTCAGCCATGAAATGTAAAGGGTCACAGACGGCAGGCCATAAATATTTGACATGCGTACCTTGAAATGTCTCCGCAACATGTAGGCTAAACCCGGGTAACTGACTCCACAACCTCTTCCCTTCGATCACAATCACCTCTCCAACCTCAATTTTGCGTGGGGGCTCTAGGCCAGGCACATCCCAGCTCCTGGCCTCTGGCCCTCGGTTCACAGCATCTGGTAGTCTTGCTAACTCAACGCGGTACGCTACTAGTAGTTCCAATTCTTGCAAACTAGTACATGATTCAGCAGCCGAAAAGTAGAGACCGACAAGATCGGCCAAGGCGAAGCTGATGTCGTCTTGCGCTTCGACGAGGGAGGCTGTTGCGGAGGCAGAGCTTTGGGGCGATGTTTTGGAGGAGACGAGCTCGTCGATGATGGTGACTAATTGTTTAGGTGCTGGAGTGGATGACGGTTCGGAAAGCCATTTCCTTGCCCATTCGGTCGTCATGTTGGGAGGTTTTGACGAAGTCTGTTGTGTGTGTGTGTGGAAAAGGTATGTTTATGAGCTGTACAACTTTTCCAAGAGCACACTCAAGTAACAGAGCTATTCTAAAACTGGCCATACACCTGTATTATCCGCATCAGCCCTTTCTACGCCCTTTACACCTCGACACACGATGGTTGGACACACCACGTCCGCCATATCGCCACTCGTCCTATGACGTCACGGGGGAGCATACACCGGGTGCTGCATGCCAGCAGAAACGGCCACGAAGGGTGAACACCTGTTACGAAATGCCAGGCGCGATAATAAAGACAAAGTGATGTCTTGGGCTAGTGCAATGTTGTATAGCCGACGGAAGGCTGATCGGTCTCTCGCCGTGCGTAATGTGTTGTGACCGATTGGTTGATACTGGCATATCCGGGGTAGCTCACGCACGAGTCATGTTGTTCCTGCCCAGATCTTCGCCACATCGCGTCTCCAGCTTTCACTCTCGTCTACCCCGCAAACATCGACCCTCCAAAAGACGACGCGTCTGAACATGTTATCAGTGTCGCAAATGATGGCCTCTTTCTATCACGCCTGACATATCGCGTTTGAGCAGCAGCCAGTGCTACCCATTGTAGGGGTCCTTCGCCGCGTTATCAACCTCCACCCTGGATCGTTATACAGCCGAGGGAAGCTTAGAGGGGCATGCCGAACGCCTACATGCTAGCGCCACTGGTACCAACTACCGCGTGTACATTGCTGATGTCTCAAAGTCCTTCTCTCGATCTAGCTAAGACCCAATGTATCTGTTCTTCACCCATCGCTCTTCATGATGCGTGCTTTTGCGCGAGCCGTCTCGCGCCGTCAGTTCAGTGCTCACCGGCAATTACTTAACCCAAGACACCACAGGAAGTTCGCCTCCGTCAATGGACCGAACGTCAAAGGTCTTACAGTCATTGACCACCATTATGAGTAATTGACATTCAATCTATGGGGATGCACGTAGCTAATCACAGTCCAGTGCGATTGTGGTGGGAGCCGGTGGCGCTGGCCTTCGAGCCGCCGTAGGACTCACGGAAGCTGGACTCAAGACCGCATGCGTATCGAAGCTCTTCCCTACCCGTTCGCACACCGTCGCCGCGCAGGGCGGAATCAACGCCGCGCTCGGGAACATGACTGAGGACGATTGGCGTTGGCACATGTATGGTAAGCAAGTGTGCTATACAAGCTAGCTTTACCTAACATGTGAGCAGATACCATCAAGGGATCAGATTGGCTCGGTGACCAAGACGCGATACACTACATGACGCGCGAAGCTGTCCCGGCAGTCGTTGAACTCGAAAACTATGGCATGCCATTCAGTCGGACGAACGAAGGCACTATCTACCAGCGAGCATTAGGCGGGCAATCGCTCAAATACGGGAAAGGCGGACAGGCCTACAGAACCGCATGTGCAGCAGATCGCACCGGGCATGCAATGCTTCATACGCTATACGGACAGAGTCTCAAGGAAGGTGTGCAGTTCTTCATCGAGTGGTTTGCGCTCGACTTGATGATGAGCGACGGCAAGTGCGTGGGCATAACAGCGCTGAATATGGAAGATGGCACAACTCACAGAATCTTTGCTCGGAACACGGTGCTGGCTACTGGCGGATACGGAAGAGCATACTTCAGTGCAACAAGCGCACATACAAGTACGGGCGATGGTAGTGCAATGGTTTCAAGAGCTGGACTGCCGCTCCAAGATATGGAATTTGTGCAGTTCCACCCTTCTGGCATCTATGGCGCAGGAGTATGTTCATGGAACCAACCAACTACAGAGCCTCTCAACTGACGGCTACACTAGGTATTAATTACAGAAGGCGCCCGCGGCGAAGGTGGATATCTCCTCAACAGCGAGGGCGAGCGGTTTATGGAGCGCTATGCTCCTACTGCCAAAGACCTGGCATCTCGCGACGTCGTCTCTCGGTCCATGAATCTTGAGATCCTAGAAGGCCGCGGCTGTGGGCCGAACAGGGACCACATACATCTCCAGCTCTCCCATTTACCCAAGGACGTTATCATGGAACGCCTGCCTGGAATCGCAGAAACAGCAGGAATCTTCGCTGGCATCGATATCACGCGAGAACCAATACCGGTGTTGCCAACAGTACATTATTGTATGGGCGGTATACCGACGAATTATCATGGACAAGTGCTGGACGTAGACGCCAAGAGTGGAAAAGAAGCTGTTGTAGATGGTCTCTACGCAGCAGGTGAGGCTGCATGCGTAAGTGTGCATGGTGCGAACCGATTGGGTGCAAATTCGTTGCTCGACATTGTAGTATTCGTGAGTACTTGAATCTTTCAAGCAAGCTTGTTGTACATACTGACCGTGTTCAGGGCCGCGCAACAGCACTGCACATCTCTGCAAATCACTCCCCATCCGCACCACATACCTCAGCTCCCGAAAACGTCGGCCTCGACTCCATCAGTGAGATAAACACGTTTCTAGATGCCAACGGAAGCACGCCGACCGCCGCTTTACGAAACGATATGCAGGGCACCATGCAATCTACGACCGCCGTCTTCCGCACCCACGACTCATTATCCAAGGGCAACCAACAACTTAGCGACATCGAGAACAAATATAACACCGACCTCCGCGTCACAGACCGGTCCCTGATATGGAACTCCGATCTTGTCGAGACACTCGAACTGCGCAATCTCCTTACCAATGCTTCGCAGACAAGCAAGGCGGCGTTGACAAGGACTGAGAGTAGAGGGGCGCATGCGAGAGATGATTTTAAGGAAAGAGATGATGAAGAATGGATGAAGCATAGTCTTACGTGGCAGAGTAATGTTGGACAGGAGGTCACATTTGGTACGAGGGCAGTGCAGATGGCGACGCTGGATGAGAAGGAAGCGGCGAGTGTGCCGCCTATGAAGCGCTCGTATTGAGACCTCCCAGCACCTTCGGCTTGGTTGAGGTCTCCACTTCGTCTTTGCTTGCCTTTCTGGTGGTCACGTACGACTCAGACGTTGACATGGACCTATCTATTCACCTTACTAGCACGTCCATTCTGGACTATTACTACAACATGAAACCTGGCTCTGTTCGTATTTATTGTCTCCCGTGTTCTATACATTGTGCAGCACGACGAGGTATCGGTCTACGCAATGATGAGTAGGGAGCACATATCGTTGCAGCTATTTACGCCTTTCGCCGTCGAATACAGTGTAGACATTTTGCAAACGAAACCGAAATCCTTCGCATAACCCTTCATCTCATCGTACACTATCTTCTATCCATCAAGCTCCAGATGCAAGCATTACAACCATCTAGTCGTCCCAGCACACCTTCAAAGCTACACATCAAGTTAGCACATCTTCTTACGCCACCAAGTCAAAGTAGAATGAGAAAAGACTTACCACAAGGGAACGGAAAGTACATATCCTGATTCTCCGTCAAATAAGCATGGTACGAGTACTTCTCCTCGCCAGGCCCCATCTTCTTCTCAACCTTGTGAATCTTGCCCTGCGGACCAAGCGCCGGGCGTAGATTCTTCAGTCGAGCGACTTCCCTGAGCATAGTCGTGAGCGTGATGCGCGTCATCGGTAGTCCGAGACACTGGTGTGGCCCGTATCCGAGGTGGATGTAGGAGTCTAGGGGGCGTGTGATGTCGACTTCATCGGGGTTGGGGAAGATGGCTGGATCGTGCGATGCAACGCGGAGGTTCACGAAGACTGCATCGCCTGGTTTTAGGTCTGTCGTCTTTCCGTTTTCGGTGATGGAGGTGGGCTTCGCGACGGCGCGGATGACGCCTGTTTCGCCGTTTAGACGGCCTCCTTCCATGGTGTAGTGCATTAGCTTCTCGAACGCCTCCTCGCTGTCGTCTTCAGCGAGCTTCTGGATCTCGGGCCAGTGCTTCTTGCCGGCGCCGAGGATGTAGTATTCAATCGTTTGAGCAAAGAGCTGGCCTTGGTTGGATACCATTCCTCCCGCTGTACCGAGAATGTGACCCCAAGTGAGTGTTTCTGGTGACATGCCGCTCTCTAGCAATCGCTTGATCATGTGTACACCATAGGACTTCATGGTGGTTTCCTGAGGCCAGATTGTCGCCATGATGCTGGACAAGATTCCAGAGTTGGCAATAGCCTGAACATTCTTCTCAACGATGTTGCCCAGCAGTTGTGTTGCCTTCCTTGCTTTGACGTGCAAGGGGAAAGACGATGCGGGGTCGGCATCGAAGAAGATCAGAGCAAAGACCGACGACATGATAAGATAGAGTTCAGCCTCTGTGAAAATACCGTGGGGCTGTGCAGCCGTCTTTAGCGGCAGCATGAACAGCTCAGAGCAGAAGTGGACGTGGGCAAGATTGCCGATGGAGCGGATGATGTCGACTTGGTTGAAATCGGCAATCTTCACGCTCTTCTCTTTCAACAGCTCCCTGGTCTTGAGCGTGTAGTAGTTGCGTACCTCCTTGTCCCATGAAGAGACGTAGAGTGCTTTGCTGACCATTTGTCTGGATGCGGCGTTCTTGGGTCCGTCGCCGGCAAGCATGAAGTCGGCTGATGCGGGACCCATGATGTATTCCATGGCTCTACCCCAGACGACTTTGAAGGTGGTTTGATCTTTCATGATATCGGTGGCGAGCTTGTACTCTTTGACGAAGTGCGGGTGTGCTGTTGCCACTGGTTTGCTGAAGTCGTACAAGTTGTCCTTCTTGAGATCGGTGAGAGCCACCTTCATCGCTGAGGGAACTGTTAGAGGGTAATGTGCGTACACGCTGTTGTACTTGAAGTGCTGTGGGAAAGCGCGTAGGAAGAGCTTGTAGAAGACGCATCCATTGTCAACACCAAGATCGCTATTAGCAAGCTGGTAGCCCCAGTTGGTCAACGTGCGCGGGTTGTAGTCGTGAGTGTAGAATCGGTCGCCGCGGACCAACGCTACCGCGTCTGAAAGAACTGCACGAGAGACGGTGTACCCTGGGCAGAGACCGGAACCTGGAGCCATGGGTTTCTTCGCATCCTCGACAACGATACCAGGGTAGATCTCAACCTTATCGGGATGGTCGTAGAGGTGCCTGAGTTGTTCTTGCACGTACTTGTCGGATGTGATGTCTTCGAAAGTGTTGTGCGGCTCAAGCTTGAAGTATTTCCTGAACTCGTTGAGCGAGCCCAAGTTCCAGCTACGTGCTTGCTCGATACCGAGAACCTCGATAGCACGGAAAACAGCAGGAACTCTGTTTGGTCCGAAAGAGTTGGCACAGTCTTCAATGCTTGATGTCAAGATGTCGACAAGGCCTTGGTCAGGTAGCGTGCCGTTTTCGCTTCGCTCCAGATTAGCGAACTTGCGTTTCGATGGATCCGGGTCGGTCTTGCTGTAGACTTTGTTCAAGGTACCAAGGAACTCGCCTTTGCTGATAGACTTGGGATCACGACCTTCGCCAAACATGCCGTCCCACATCTCCTGCGTCCACTTCTCGTCGCGATCGGAGACTGTGGAGTGCCATCGGTATACGAGGTTGAACTCAGCTGAGACCTGGTTGCCAACACCCATGGGTAGGTCCGCTACCTCGGCGCGGGGATTCAGCTGCCAGTTACTATCCGTGCGGTTGAGATCCAGAATCGTGCGGACGTAGTCGATCAGAATGATATTGACGTAAAGGCCGCAGGTGATGAGACGACCAGTTTGAAACAGATCATTGTCGTACTTCTTCCAAGCTGCATCGTACTTGTCCTTTGCCTTCTTGTCAGCTTCGGCATCGCCAGTAGGTTGGGGTGCTTCGGTTGAAGGCTTCTTGAAGCGCCCTTGTTCGTTGATCGCGGCCAGGTTCTCGACAGTGTAGTTGTGGAAACGGTTGAACATGATCAGCATGGCGCCTACACCGGGAGGGAAGAACAACAGTCGTGCTTCTGAGAAGCAGTCAGGCTTGATCCTTCCATCGCGTCCAGTTCTCATCATGTCTTGCTCCGCCTGATTGCTTCCATACAAGGGCGATAGATCAAGGTAAGAAGATGTCATGGAAACGGCAAAGTCCTCATGGCTCGTCCGGAAGCAATCGTGAATGATGATAGATGCCAGATAGAATAGCATGCTCGAGATCCTGTTAGGATGCAGTTCGGCATGCTTCCTCGTCATAATACTGTCGAATACCACACCTGGGTCTGGGCGCGCGGGGGTCTGCATCTGAGATGGTTTGACTGTTCTAGCATACGGCGTTCCTGCTGCGCCCACTTGAGGGTCAACCAGACTGTTGTTTGAGCCATCTGCGGATCGATACTGGAACTTCTCTCCCAGGTACGACTGCGGTGGGTGTTGCAAGTCGCCCCATAGCTGTTCTAGGAATTTGCCTGTTACTGCGTCCCTCGTTTTGGACCCGTCGGGCAGCTTGGCGGCGGTCCGGATAAGACCTTCCATAAGGTAGGTTTTGTCGTCAGTATAGCCACCAAGCATCTTCTCCTTCTGAATCTCCAAAAGGCTTTGGATGTTGTCGACGCCAAGGTGAGACATGTCTCGAAGACTGCCCTCAATCTTCTTGTACAAGCTGGCCTTCTCTTCTGGGGCAATCTTGGAGCCGTCGCCTGTCTGATCGGGGACCGGGGCTGCTGCAGCTCCTAGTAAAGCTGCCGCTGTTTTGAAAGAATTACCGATCTTGTTTCTGAGTGTAGTGATTTCAGATGGGTCAGCTGGCTTTGGAGGCTCTGCTCCTGTGCGGGTATCGACATGGGAGTCCCACGCCGCTTTCGCATCTGCAGTTATTGCAGCCATGGCTTTGGGTGTGCTGGAAAGTTGCGTTAGTGGCATTCTCATGTCTGGCGGTGAAGCTGTGACTAGAGACAGAAGAGATGAATTTCTTGGCGGGCAATCTGGAAGGCTCGTCTTGCTCGAAGATCTGGAAATTGGTAGGTGCCTCCAACCGGAAAGACGGGAATTGCAGAAGGAAATATGAGTGACGGTGGAAGGAGTAAAGGAAAGGTACTGTCAGACTTACATTCAGTCGAATACCGTTCAGCGAATAGTCCCTTTGTTGGGTACGCGACACAAAGTATCTCGTGGGGTCGCTAGTGCTTTTACCGCGTCTGCAATCGACGTCACGATGTCCAGCAATGCCGCCCGTTCCTCGGAGCAGCAAGAATGGGATGTGACAGACAAGAACGGGACGACCAGCCTTGCAGATATAAGTAGTTCAAACCGAACAACCACTCAGCCAGCCAAAGAAAAAGCAATGAAGGGTATATGTGCGCAACACCAGATCAAACGCTAACAGAACGATCAAGTAGTTCAGCACAAGAGGACAATGGGAGTAAGGCTATTGTTCGTCCCACAATGCATCCAGCCTCAGTCCTCTTATACACGCGTCCTCACACGACCAGATGCGTAACTGCGGCTGAAGCTAGCAGTCCCTCTAGTTCTCACCGGGAATCGTCAAATCAAAAAGCGCCACCAAGCCCAGCCCGTCACAGCTGAAGAAAGGTCCTCTTCTCCATCGTAAGCCGCGGCCGGCCGTGCCCAAACACGGTAAATGGCCAATGGAAAGTGATTCGATTAGCCAGTTCGGCAGGTCGAAGTAGTGCTGCGGCTAAGGCTAGGGCTGATCACGAACGGGCTGCCCGCTGGGGTTGTTTGGCTGATAGGCAGAAATGAGGGCCCGCATCATCTCAGCCTCGATTTGCCTGTTTGTAGGCACTTTCAGGCAGGCAGCAATGGTTTTGAGTGTGATTTGCAGTTCGGTTCAGCCTCACTTGCTTATGAGTGTCGGTGAGCGTCCTTTTGGAAGATGCGTGGGTGGGGAGATGACAGGTGAGTAGCATGCTCTTCCCGCGCTTATGCAGGGTTTGTTCGGCGTTCATCGGGGCGATATGGGAGTGGCCGCCGGGCGCGCAGATCCATCAAGCCATCACGTCGAAAAAGCAATACATTGGGTTGTGATGTGAAGAATGGTTGTACCCAGAAGACAAAATCGAGCACATGCTCAATGTCACGCGGCTTTTCAGAATACTAAGTTGTACAGGTGGTTTAAGCATAAATGTGAACTCATCACGCAGCTACATCGAGATCTGTCACCAAAGGTCCTTCAGCGAACAAGTGACGAACGTCTCTAGTGTGATTCAGCTGGCCAGAGGCATCGGCGCATTAGCTACGGGTACCTGCGGAGGTGTCACCGTTTTGAGTGGGTGTGACGGCCTACGTCTTGTAGTTCTACCAGTCCGCCTCGCCGCAGCCTTAGCGGCTCCTGTTGTTACTCATATGTTGTTCTTTGTCTTCAATTGGTTCTCTTCTCGCATTCCCCATGCGCGCAAAGCCTCTGGGCCCTACTAGCACCATGCACCTGCCAAGTGCAGCCTCCTCAATGAACCGGTACCCATCGCCTGATGCGTCAATCTACCAGATGCCTGGCAGGATGGCGTACCTCTTGCGCTTATACTTGTCGCCAAACTCCTTGCGATAGCGCTTCTCCTTCTTCCAGGCCCAAACTCCCATCTGTCCGACAGCCACGATGATGAAAATGACGGTGCTCAAGCTCCAGTTGACAAGTGCCACACCGATCCAAGCCATTGCTTCGAACATGTAGTTGGGGCATGTGACTAGATCAAAGCCGAGACCTCTAGGGATACCGCGCTCCGTGCTGCCTGGACGGCGCAGGTTCTTGAGAGTCAAATGTGTGCTGTAGTTGCAGACCTCGCCGATTGCGAACAGGGCGACGCCGAGATATGTCAAGAGCGGATTCGAAGGCTTAGCAGCCGGGCTGTTAGGGCCATAGCTCCAGTATGCCAAGTTGAAGCCCGAGAGAACCCAGTAGTAGCCGCTGTTCTTGAAGATGTTCATGATGGGCATCGTGGCCGACGAGAAGCGGTGGACGAAGAGGGTCTCGAACTCGCGCTTTGCAAAATGGGCAACGCACATGAGGAAGGTAAGCTTCTGGAGCTGCGATGGAGGCGCCGAGGTGCCATAGATGAGGGAGCGGCCGAAGTAGATGAGCGGGTGGATGAGGAGAGGTCCGAGGTATTCGACGATGAAGACGGTTCGCCATGAGATCTGGGGGCCTTGCACGCTGTTAGCCATCTCATATTCCATCGGGCAATATGCATCTTACCAAGATCCTTGACATCTACAGCACTCTTGTTCCTCAGGCCAGTGTCGTGGACCGTGACATCCCGCACATTGTTGATTGGCGATCCGTCGCTGCCCTTAGTAACCCTCAATCGGTGGATCGAGAACCTCGAGGCCTTTGCGATTTCCTCAAAGATTTGAGAGGCGGTGGCATCAGACGGGACGGTGATGGTCTCGGGGAGATTCTTGATCGGGCGGCCTATAGAGGGGTTAGCCAACAGCAATCAGAACGCGCTCAGCCAGGCTAGACCCAACTCAATGAACAGAGAGAACATACCACGGGGGCGCACGACGAGTGTAAGGGGCGACGCGGACATGGTTGCGTGCTGCGTCTATCGCCTTGTTGTGCGTGAACTTTTGGTAAGGTGGACGATATTCTGAGCGGCAGCCTCGGCATACGTACAAGCTAGGCTCAAAGGGGCCAGCTACTTCGTCATTAGGGGAAGCTACCAGACAGAGTTCATGAGCATGAAATTGTGCATTTAGCTGATTTACGTTGACACTGCATCAAAGGCGGACTGCATAGTCTCGAAGTTCATGCATGATGAGATAGCATTTCGACGTTGTTCTCGTGAACTCATACCCTTCATCCAAGCTGAACCACTACTTGCCATGCGACTTCAGGGCCCATGCATGCAACCATCTCGCCAATGATGCCCTTAATCGAACGGGGGTTTTTCAAATCGCTTCCTTCCCAAGAGACAAGATCCTATGGGTAGTCAGTACCAATTGGTGGTTATTCATGTATGTGCTGCTCGCGTACCTGAGCTTCTGCCATCTGCCCACGAACCCGAATGGGCATGGTAGCCAGGTCAAGTTGTTGCTCGATTTCTTCAACAGTCATGAGCCCTGGCACTTTCAGATCAAACAATGACATGCCGTCGGAAACGGCTTTGCCACCTTCGGCGGCTGTTGGTTGAGGATAGTCGGAGTAGTCGTCCTGCTCTGCTGCGGCACTCGTTTCCCCATCACTCTTGTGCTCTTTCCTACGACGCTCTCGAGACATGGACACATAAGGCTTCTTGTCTAACAGAGCGCGTAGCTCACCGTCCAATGGATGCCACTCGTACGTCTCGGGATCTAAAACATGCTGAGTTTTGTAGTCGCCCTTGTACTTCATCTTGACGCACGAGTGGATGTAGTATCCCATGTAGTAGTACTGGTAGCCACCTTCAAGCGCCAATGCTGCTTCTCGTAGGGCGCTCAACTTCCCAAACTGCCATTGCTCGAAATCGGAATGATAGAGCATATAGACACCACTAACACAGTGAGGCAGCAGATCAAGGATGCCCATAGCAATGAGCCGTCCATCGAGTCGGTAACATTGGTGGTATGATCCTAAGAGTTGCTCCTTCCCGTCGACAGTTCTAGAGGTCTGCTTCAACGGCGAATCACATAAGAAACGCTTGAACCCCGACTGAGAAATCTCATGAGGCTTCTCCTTGTGCACGTTTTGCTGGTAGTTCTTGAACAACTCATACTTCTCGGGCGTGAAGGCTGCTGGTTCGAGTGTCACCTCGAAGCGATGTGCGGGATCAGGTGGGCGCTTGACATTCTGGAGTTCGGTCTTGTGAATCTCACGGCTGAGGTCAAATGTGTTCTTGATACGAGCTTTCTCCCTGGGGTCGTCAGCCTAGTAACAAGCACACGGTACTTTTACGCACTCTTTCGATATTGGGTAAAGCCTAGAAGCCTCTTTCATGTAAGTCTCGCCTAGTACGTAGTCATTCCAATGGTTGACGGCCTTCCTCTGATCCTTCGAGGGCTTGAATGAGGCGACGGGTAGCCTAACCTCGGGTAAGTCCCTATTCAGATATCTCTGTAACGCTGCTTACCGGATCGTGTAGTGCGGACAGCAGTGTCGCAGCACGTCGGGCTTGTAGAAGATGGTACCAGATCTAGAAGCCGGTATCAGCTGCTGTTATGGGCATAGTGCTGCGATGCAAGATGCTTGTTAACATGTGCCGCGTATGAGTGGGTCGTTACCTTCTCCAGCCGCGGTCCACGAGGATCTGGTAGACCTCAACGGTCAAGCTTTTCGATGAGAAGTAGTAGCTTGCTCCTAATCAGGCAAGGTCAGCCAGGGCTCTCGGCGCTCAGCCTCGTTCCGATTTCCCCCGCTCACGCCTATAAGGCATGGCAGCCATCGCGATGGCAGCATCGACTATGCGCTGTGATGCAATTCATCTCGCGACCCGGGATCTGTACTCTACGACGTCTGCCGACGCGTAGACGGTGCTTGGCGTCGATGCATCGCTCGAGGCATGGGTGGGCGCGGGCAGAATTGCAAGCGACGCGGGGGCAGCACGTGAGCGCAGGTAACCTTAACGGAACATCAAATGCAGGCGGGAAAAGCGCCGGCTGCAACATTGACGCCCATTGTTCGCGTGAGAAGGCTTGACCGCTCTGACAGCGGTCTGCAGGCATGACGATCTATCCATGACTGAGTAGGCATGACTACGAAAATCCACGTACGAGAATTGGCGGTTCTACTGCCATTCGATGCGTCCTTGCAGTACCCGCACGACTCACTACTGTAGCCTGGAAACGACCGTTAGCAACTCGTCCATGGCAGGGTCCGGAAATGCCTGTCCGCACTGCTGGGAGCAGCGAAGACAGGTTGGTGGCCAGCCAGACAGGCACGAGCCGGAACCCAGGGAAATGGTTGGAGCAGAAGATACCGAAGGGCGTCACACTGGACTGCATGAGGGCAGCATAAGCGTGGGAGCTGGTGGGGGTAGTGGTCCGAGGCGGAATCGAGCGTCGTCGCGGCGAGCGAAGACAGCCGAAAGGGGAATGAATAATAGCTCCTTGTCTTCGCCCACTTGCTGGAGATCAGGGCTCTTCGGACTGACGGTGTTGGTCGGGGCGGTCAGGTAGGGGGTGCGATGATGTTCTGGCGGAGAAGCGCGGTCGGTCGCGGGGTCAGGACACTCAATAGCACGGCGAAGGTGTTGTATCACAGCGTGCAGGGCGCGCACCAGAAACTCTGGCCAGCGTCTACACGGGGGCAATTGCGCGTTTTCTAGTGGGCAATTCATCCCTTAAATGCCTGTACGTCATCCAGAGGCCGGGCAGGCAGGCAGAGAGGCTGCAGGCGGCGCGCTGGTCTCGCGTGCCCCGCCGGCTCTCGCTGCAGCGCCCTGGGACCGCAGACGGCCAGTGTTTGGCGCTTGCCGGCGAGATCTCTGCCTTGTCTGGCAGCGCGCCGGGGGCTTGATTGCAGTTTTTGTGCAGATATGCGCAGCGGTGCAGAGAGTGGCAGGCACCCCGGACAAAGCTCCTCTTGCAGGCGGGCCTTGGCGACAGGCGTGACGCTTCCGCGAGCCCTTAGTTTCCACGTAAAAAGTCCCTGACCCGAACCACCTACTAAAACATCCATCCACCATGCCGAACTTCTTTGCTGCTCGCAGGCTCCTTCAACATCCTCAGCCCCGTCATCCGCGGGACTGAGCCTTGCTCAGCCCTTTTGCCTCCCACACCCTCCCCCTTTACACTTGCTCCCCACCACTGCCCCGTGAAGCCTCCCACACACTCACTGTCGGCTCGGCTTCATTTCATTTCACCGCCTGGCTCGTCTCTGCTCTTCCGACCAAGCCCCTCTTCGAGTCCCGCGGCTGTCGCGTCGAGCGAGTCGCATACAAGCGGTGCCATTTGATATCACCGCGTCTCTCCAAGACACATCAGCGCCGACATGGCCGCTACCCAGCAGTTGTCGATGCAGTCGCGCACCGGTCGCGTGAACCAACGTAAGTCTGCTCACGAGACCCCACAACGACTCCCAAAAATCTGAAGCCGTCCCGCGAATTCCTCCTTCCTCACCGCTTTTAACTTTCGGCTGATTGGCGGCAGGTTATGGATCCCAAGGCGAGCGCCTAGTCGCCGGCGTTGTCCCGCTTTCTGCCGACAAATACTACGTGCTCCTCATCCAGTCCACCAAGCGGAACGGATGGGTGCTCCCAAAGGGCGGCTGGGAAACAGACGAAGCCACTGCCCAAGATGCCGCTAAACGCGAAGCCTGGGAAGAGGCTGGCATAATATGCAAGATCAACTACGACCTCGGCCTCATCCCTGAGAAGCGCAGACCCGACCAGCTCACCTCTCAGGCCCCAAAGGCCTCGTACCATTTCTTCGAAGCGACTGTCGAGAAGCAGGAAGCTCAGTGGCCTGAGCAGCACAAGCGGAATCGGAATTGGTTCAGCTATACCCAAGCGCGACAGGCCTTGGCGGAACGACCCGAGTTGCTCGACGCGCTGGACCGGTGTACCATGCACCGATCATAGATGGGTTACGGGTGCTTGCAGGTGCGCAAAGTCGCACACGAGCACCCAGAGGAATCCCAGACACGACCTGGGACCTCGCAGGTCTTTGCATCTTATTCTTCTTCTAATACTGCATCAGTACGGCATCTCAAAAGCGTCGGGGAACTTATAGACATTGGGCATTGTATTGTCTACTCTACATTTGGCGTTGTGGTCGCTTTTCGAATGGTAGAATGATGCATTCCGGCTCTTGATACCAGAGCGCAGGACCAGTTTGGTTCGCAACAATGCAATGCAGCCTTACCAGGCAATCTCCTCTCTATCAGTGCGGTGGTGTTTTCACAGTTGTCGATTCAAAAGCAATATGGCGTCTTTTGACAACTAACATCGGCCACCTTTCGGCCAAGCAACTTTATAAGCGACTCTCGCTATAGCCGGATGTTTACACTTGTGTCGAGCGACAGTTGTTGAGCCTAAAAAAACCTGTCATGTCAGGTTGCATTGAGTTCGTCATGTCGTATCTCATTCTCTCTACGATACCAGCTCTACTATTCAAAGGCTGTTCTCCCCGTCTTGACTGTCTTCAGCACGCCCTCATCCGCCAACTTCTCAATCATATTGTAAAGCACAAAATCGCATCCCCTCTTTACCACCATATTGATGGTTACAGGCACCATTTCCTCATGGAACGTAACCTCACTCCGGTACGGCACCTGACCAATCGGAATCGTGAAATCGGCACACCCGAATATCGGACATATACCTGCACCAGTGATCTTTGCCCCCGGTGGTGTCACAGCTAGGTAAGAAGCATACGGTGAGTCGTTGAGGTCCTTTTCGCGGTATGAAGGTAAGCCGCCGGTGCCAATGTCGTAGAGCATCACAGACTCTGAACACGATTCGGGGGTGCTGTATTGGAGTTCCCTCTCGTACCACTCTACGGCTGTGTTTTTGGTTACGAGTGCTGCGTCGTAGGTGGTCTGGTTGGTTCGCGATTCGTCGAAGGCGAACCAGCCGAGTCGTCTCGCAGGATCAATTGGCGGGAAGCGGCCGTCGAAGAGGGCGGCCCAAGCAGTGACTAAAGGCTTTCCGACGACTTGCCATGATGACCATCCGTTTATTGCGCTGGTCGCCTGGCCCATCCTAGTGAAGTTGCTCGCAATGGGGTCAGATGAATTCTGTACCGTAGCAGTAAAGTTGAATTCCTTCACAGTCATGTTGAAGATCCTCGTCAAGTTGGCAATGAAATCTTGTAAGATGGGTTCTGCGGCCGAGTTGTTCAGCGGGAGGTAGTCTGTGGGGTAGAGAATGGTCTTGGGGAATGCGTCTGTGTCTGGAACAGAAAGCGGTGATAGACCGGTGATCGACGAGTTCTGGTAGAGGCTGGGTGTGTACCAAGACTTGGCGAATCTGATCCATTTGTAGGGGTCGCGAGAGAAGACTCCTGCGGTGTCGGTCGCTGCTCCCAACGGAATGACACGCTCGAGTGATATCAACCCCTGACTGGGACGTTGTCCATATACACCAGCTACTGCGGCCGGTCGCCTCATCGAAGAGCCGGTGTCGCTTCCGATAGCATAGTCAAGCCAATCGTACGCAGCAATGGAGCAGCCTCCGCCGGAAGAAGAAGCTGAGCACGTGAGCCATCCATCACCTCTTGGGTTGAACGGGTAGTGCTCATCTTGCCATTCCCAAGGATTGGCACCGGAGGCGAATTGAGCGAGCTTCTGCTTACCAACGACGACACCTCCGAGATCGAGGATCTGCTGCACTGATGGCGCTGTACCGTTCGAAATGGGAGTGATGCGAGCCCATGCCTGACTGCCGCCGGAAGTTTGCAGGCCCTTGACATCGTACAAATCTTTGATTGCAACGCGCTCCCCAGCCAACGGTCTGTCGTCTCCCCAGTAGTAGATTCGTGAAGGAACACTGCGATCTCCATTAGTTCAACGTCTCGCGTGGGTGGCTAGCTGCTTACGGAATCATGGGGTCCCAAAACTTGGGCAGGAAAACACCGAGCGGGTTGTGATTTTCCTGTCCATCATTCGCGTCGTACGCTCCGAACAGGAATGTACGGTAGGTATCCGGATAGAGCCGATATACAGTCGCAAAGCTTACTGAGCCATCTTCGACTGATGCGAGGTATGGCCCAGCTGGAATGTCGATAGCCGATTCAAGCACCATCTTGCTCATTGAGGCGTCTGCAGTGACCGAGGCGTCTACGAAAAGCATGCTCGTGTTCAAAGAATTAAGATGTTCGACAGCAGAGGCATCCAGCGTCGACTTGACGCCCGAGGAGAGGTACAGTCCATCCAGGAAATCATGGCTGAAGACATCGTCGCCAGCGAGATAGGACGATAGAACGCTTTCTAGGGCATTCTTCGTGATAGTCGTCTCGTTTGTCTTGATGACGGTGATGGGTATCGATGTGGCAGAGCCGGCCGGGGTTGAGCAGCCAGCACTCGCCTTGGGATGTTTGGTATTTGCCAGGTAGGAAACATTCCCAAGCTCAAAGACAGCATCACCGTAGGGATTTTCCAGAACGAAGCTGTAAGGGTTCCTCTTGACGACCGGAGCAGCCAACACGGGGATAAATGTAAGACTCGCAGTCAGCAGTCCAGAGAGGAGAAAACGGCCCGCCATGATGAGCGTTTGGTGAGTAGCACACCTACAGAATCTGTGGCCGTCATTGTTGCCTTATATACGTCCCGGCGGAACCATGGCTCAGGCTGCTACGATACCCCAGATAACGAGGCCTACAGAGATGCCTCTTTGGTTCATGGTATGAGTACCACGCTGCTACCGAAGTTGCTAGTGACTTGGCAAATGCGGGCTCAGCCCGCATCTCCACAATCGAGGCCTAACCGGATGCAAAATGCCGACCTTTTGCTTATCGCATATCGCATGGCGTTCATAGTCATCAGGCTGGCAGTTGTTAGCAATCTCTCCGTTGTGTGTTGAAGTGCGCAAGGCTTCGCGTCGGCTGAGACGCGCCGATTGCTATCATCTAGGTACGCCTCCGGGGATAAGGCGACCATGGGAGCGACCCACGATGCAATTCTTACAATGCCGATCGGATTATTGCGATCAGATACAAGTCGCTGGTCTGGCGTTCCAGTATGCAGTCGATGGCGACTATCGCGAACGTTGTGGTATTGGTGCTCCTTCCGCGTATGAGTGATGGATGTTCCTTGCGGTCCGAACGTGACTTCTCCACAATGACTTCATCGGAAAGCTGTTTCTTTTGATCCATCAACAATATTCTTGTGCGGACACGAGTGACAGCGCGTCTGAGGTCCAGCATAACGAGCAAACATCACAACTACTGTGATAGGAAATGGCTATGAACGTCACCATCCCGGACCCGCTCACGGTCCTACCTCCGGAGATCGTGCTCCGCATCCTCGACTTCACGCCCGTCTCGGCTCTAGGATCGCTTACTGCCGTGTCGCCCGCCTGGCACGAGTTCATCGACGGGACACACCAAGAAGCCATTTACTCGTCGCCAACAAAGACTTTGCAACCGCACAAGACCTCACAGCCACCTGGTGGCGCACGCGACTTCTCCTTTGTCGACGACTACACCAGCTTCTCCAAGCTCTTTGATGGCATCACATCATGGAAAGACCTGTGTAAACGACAAACGCTGCTCGAGCGCAACTGGAATACACCCCAACCTATCACTCGCGAGTCTATCTTGCAGGTTGGCAATCATGCGGTATGGCGGTTCAAGGCTGACTTCAAGCGCCGCATCTTCATCTCGACATCTCATGCAGGCGGCTTGTACGTATCAGACATGGATACTGGTCGCGTCTTGTGGCAGCTGCCTTCAGCTCTAGACACGACTGAAGACCATGCCGTCAGACCGTATGCGCATCTGGAGTATCAAGATGGGATGGCTGCCTTTGATCGCGAAGGAGATGCAGTTGAGATTTGGCGGACGGATCAAGAGGGCACGGCAAGAGGGGAGTTCCAACGCGTCGCTGTTTTGGATCACGATTGCCAAACAAGAGGGTTCCAACTTTCGTACTGGACGTTGGTCGTGGTCTCAGTAGAAGGCCAGGGCTTTGTATACGACATGAAGCAGAACCCACCAAAACTGACTACGCATCTGGAGATCGAGCAAGATGCAGTGGGTCATTTAGATCAGAATGAGGACGTGGTGGTATACTCGATGGGCACGCGTGGTTATCATGTTTACGACAAGCAATCCGGGCAGGCCTTGGGTATCATACAGCCATCGCAATTTACGGAGAAGTACCATGTTGAGCCCTTGCCACCCACCGATGCACCATCCTCCAATGCAGCATTGGCTGCTTTGCGCTATGGCCGCCCATCAAGACGCATCTTCCCTCCTTCATCACCCCGCAAAAGCCGCCTGACGCCTATACATTTGGGCAAAGGCCCTCTTCCAAACTCCTCTAGCGACCCAAACGAGGAAGACGAATGGGGTGCCGGTATGCTGGACCGCGGCAGCAATCTCTTTGTAGGGTTTTCACGTCTGGGTCGTGTCTTTGTCTGCTCCGATCTCCGCAAGGCATTGGAAGACGGGTCGAAGAACTTAGCAAGTGTTAGTCAAATTCTCGAGTGCGAGTCTGATGGTTCGAGTTTTGATCTTGGTGGTTGGCTTTCTGCACGAAATCACCGGATCATGTTTGAAATCCAGAACAGAGTGTATGTCGTTGCGCTTGACAAAGACAATCGCATCAGTGTTGGAGACGAGGCTGAAGAAGTGAGACCTTCATACTCGTTCCTCACGAGTTCGGCGCCGCAACTCGCAGTACCAGTCAGTTTCATGGCGCTATTCGACGATGCTATCATGACAACATACGCAGTACGCTCGCCGCTCAAAGTTTGAGGATATAATGGCTAACAGACAACAGACACTGGGTCAACGACGGGAAGAAGGAGGAAATGGCCGCATCTTTCCGACAAAAGCAATTCGCATCATCAGCCTTGCGCCTGGCCTTGACAATGGCGATAACGCGACCACCGAAGTTGAGGACCCAGTACTTGCCAATTTGTCGCAGCATATCGAAAGACCGCAAGACGAGTTGTTGCGCTTGCTGTTGATGTTCGATGAGGAGCCGAGTGATGACGATGAAGTCACGGGGCTGGAGGATGAGTGGGTTGACGAAGAGACGAACTGAATGTAGTATTATTCATTCGGTACCAGGAGACATGATGCCTATCAAGTCACTCTAAACCCCATTCAGCCATCCTTTTCGATCATGACCGGGCCCTTCGACAGCGAGCACGTGCCAAGTGAAGTGCCATGTGCGACCAGGAGTTGGTATTGTTATTCACAATAGAACACCAATCGGCCCGATAGAAAGAAAGCTACGGTTGATGCGCTGCCGAAACTGTCGATGTGTTGTTTCAGCCAATGACAGCAGATATGGCTTTAGTACGGAGCGACGCCACCATTGTCCTAGCCAATGAACTCCTGTTGTGCAGTAGCAGCACTCCCACCGTCTTGCTCGTCAAGGCTCGATCTCGCTACTAGCCTAGTCCAAGCTGTATATATGAGGAACAACCACAGTCCTCGCTGGCTTTCATGAAGAAATGCATAGTTCACTACATTCCATACTTCGAGCAAACATCACATTCATCCCTACCAGTTTGTCGCGCCTCAGGCACAACTGTACCTGCCATAAACACATCACTGCAATACTCCTTCATAGTGACTTCTCCGATCTCTTTTGAGCATATCCATCCATTCATTTTTGGTTACATCGCATAGGAGCGTTGTCAGTTTACCCGTGGGCCACTTCCAGACATGATGCCCCTCTTCCGGCTTCTACCTGTTGCTTTCGCATACCTCTTCATGAACGCATACGCTCGACCGACACCCGTATTGCTCGAACGAGAGCGTCTCATAAATTCGCCTATCAAACCACAAAGTCTATCTGTGGAGGCGATCGTTGGTGTAATCGCAATAGCCGTAGCCATATTTGGCATAGCGCTTCCCTTCATATGGCCTAGCTTGAGGGCAAGGCTAGATTCCCGCCGCCATTCTCGTTCCCGTCCCAGCTCCACTTGTATGTTCTTTCCACAATCTCACAAGACGCGACACGATGTTAACGAAGCCTAGCACACTTGCGAGTTCCGCTCGTCAACGGTTCGCCGCAACATGCGATGCCACAAGTCTCGAATGAATCCTCGACAGCCGCCGACGCAGGTTGGGCTGGGATAACCCGACCACAACGCGTGCGATCCGATTACTGCGAACAACAGCGCGAGCTAATGCGACGCGTTTCTACGTGCTGAGGACATTGGCACAGCGAAAATATACATATGCAGTCTGGATACGATGCTCAAGGCCTTCGTTGGCGCAGGCACGTGGCGGTCACGTGTCGTCCAAAGGGAGTTGTTGTGTAGTCGCATTCTGCGACTCTTGAGCCTATTTTCGCTGCAAATTACAATCTTCCTTTATCGTCTATTTACGCCTTTGATCCTTGGAACTTCGATCTGGTTCTTTCTAGATATTATCAAAACATTGCATTGATGCGAAGTATTAATCAAGATTATGTATCAACACTCCTTCATGACTCTTTTTGGCTGACAAGCTCGTCGACCACATTCACCAAGGGAGCTGCAAGGGCGTTTTGGCGTTACACACAAACTATGCACTATGATATCCATGCTGTAGAGTGAAATGTGCAGACAAAATCCTCCCATGATGTCTATTTCCTTAACTGTGGTGATGCAGTGTGTTGAACCGGCGAGCCGATAGGCTGGGTTTTGGAAGCGGTGGATGACGTTTGAGCGGCCGTGCAAGTAGAGGGTCGGCTTCTTAACGATCAGCACGAAATTTGTTGGATCCAATCAACTGTTTGCATAGACCAAAGGACAGGCAGTCTCTCATGTGACCAAGTAAGAGACACATCTACAGGAAGCCTGATCTGCAAATGGCCTTACTGACACAACTTCCGAGTGGCGGTTATTACAACGCGCAGGTGGTCGACCACAAGATGCCTTGCAAAGCCGAACTGGTCTTCAAAAAACGTATCGGTTTTCCATTCTTAAAACCGAGCGGAGGTTGTGGCAGAAGGCAGATCACGCAAGTAAGATGGTCTCGCGCACTAAGCACCCGGCATTTAGCAGAAGCCTTGTCACGACTGGTCATAGCGTGAAGGTAGTGATACTCCGCCTCAATCCGCCAAGCGGTGCTGGATATATACAGTGCGTGCAGCTCGTGAATTATAACAAGACGGCAGAGCTACTTGGGTAGGCACTCGCAGCGGAAACATCTATTCATACTTGCCGAACTCGATTAGCCACCTTTTATTGATCTTGCATCTGTACTTCCACAATGCATTCATACTATACCCCATTACTGTTGAGCGCGCACATTATCTCCTCCACCCACGCAGCCGCCATACCACACGCTGCACAGCGAGACCCCATCGCGGGGAAAGCTGTCCAATCACATACCCTGTCCATTGAAGCGCTGCTAACGCTCATCGGCGTTTGCGTAGCTGTTCTCGGTCTCGCACTCACTCTAGTGCTGTCGTGGCCTAGCTTGAAGTTGCGATGGGGGCTGTGCACATCTCCCTTCCGCTCTCGTCCCGTGTCGACAGGTACTCCTCCGCGCACAACAATGAAATCGACCTCCAGATGCTGATCGAACATAGCGGACTCTACAATTCCCCTCATCGACGGCCACGGAAATCCTACTGCCCCTGTTCACTTGTCCGGACCCTGGACTTACGGCTTGAACGGCGACGAGATTCCACAACCGCAACGCGTCCAGTCGTGCTACACTGAGCAACAACGCGCACTGATGCGACGCACACGCACTATGTAAAGGCTCAAGTAGCATTCGAAAGGCTGAAGCTACAGCCGGCATCAGCGGGCACCATCGTTGTTTCGATGTCTTCGTAAGAGAATATTAAAAGCAAATAATTGGCTATTCAGGAGTTCCATCATCGGAAGCGGGCTTTGTGATTCTCTAGAGGGATTTTGTTCACATCTTTGTCAGCACGATTCTTTTGTTGCTGAACAAGAAACTTCCACGCTTTTCCTTCTTCCATATACTCAGATCACAAACTCATCATGTCGGCGCGAAACAATGTAGAGCACACTCTTGTCATCTATCCCTATCGAAATCGGTTCATGTCAAAACTGCTCTAGTGATGCCTGCTGCGCCGGGGATTGTCGAGCGCATATTCAGGTCGTTGATGACTACTGACGCAACGCTGGCACCTGCAGCTAGTCGAAAGACGTGGTCAACAGAGATTTTTGATATTAGCATGCTTGATAGGTCGCGAAAGAGTGCTTGGATCAAGATAATCTTTATAATCGTCACTGAACGCTCCGTTTGCACGTCCTGAGATGACAGTCAAGGCTGCCCAGGTGTACTCGAGCACGATAACCTTAAAAAGAGAGCAGTTTTAGTGATGCAAACGCGCTTCAGGGTACGGTATGGCAGAGTCTCTTGAGTCGATGTTGGATGACAACGAGAGGAACTACGTTCAGATCGCGACCAAGTGTATCTAGGTAGGCAGAGCCAGCGAATGACGTCATCAAAGCTAGTTCAAAGTCGTGCGCAACGCAAACACATGTAGGGAACCACTACAGATACTGTTCATTGGTTCCGCGTCGAGCACAATGCATTAAACGATAGTGTATGTGCCACGATGCGCAATGTTGATGGGGTGTCGGGTGGCCGGTTCGCGAACGTACATAGCGGCGCGAGCCGGGAATCATCCAGGATTGACGACGCGCTTTGCCATTGGCTAGCGGAACACTTCTTCGGTGTATCAACAAAATGCAATGCATGTGAAATTTTGGGATGACGAGTTGGTGACGGTGTACTTGGGCGTGATTCAAAAGTTGGTTGATGCTGTTTCAGATGGCGTGATGTCATTGAAGTTGGAAATAGCGTTCCTTTTATTTATTCTTCCCTTCGCGGTCTCGACATCCACGCAAACCTATTTGGCACCTTGCTAGAAACATGTCTGAAGTTACAAGGCATTCCGAGCGACTCACGAATGGGGATGATGGAGTGGTGAGCTCAATTCGTGACGTGCCTGTCACCGAGCAACGAAGACCGTACACGAGCACAAAAGGCTCAAAGCTTCAACACACCGGTACGTTTCCGCTTATGGAAGATTCAATAGCCTGATTGCTAAGAAGAGCAGGTACTGCCCGTGCCAATCTCGCCCCATCAGCAGAATCGCCTCAAGGTACCAAGGGCTGGGCGGAGCAGCATTCTCACCAGACTGTTCTACAACAACATTGCGACTTCTTCGATCGCGACCACGATGGGATCCTCTGGCCACAGGATACATTTATCGGCTTCTATCGGCTCGGATTCGGTGTAATCCTATCCATGGTCGCACTCTTCGTGATTCATGCGAATTTCTCATACCCTACATGCGAGGGCTGGCTGCCTGACCCATTCTTTCGTAAGGTCCCCAACCTACGAACTGCATTTGAGATACACGCTAACCTCTTGCGCCAATCCTTCAGGTCTTTTCCTTAAGAACGTGCACAGAGATAAGCATGGTAGCGACACTGGAACGTACGATCACGAAGGTCGCTTTTTGCCGCAGAGATTTGAGGACATATTTGCAAAATATGCGGAAGGAAGAGACTATCTGACCATTTGGGACGTGAGCAATGTGCTGAAGGGTCAGCGGTGCATTGCTGATCCGATCGGCTGGGGAGGTGCCTTCTTCGAATGTGAGCCGTATTCCAGCGTTCTATGTAGAACGCGTTGCTGACGAATGCAGGGATTGCCACGTACATAATGCTTTGGCCTGAAGACGGCCGAATGATGAAGGAAGACATACGTGGCATCTATGACGGTAGTATATTCTACACTCTTGCTGCGAGACGAGAGAAGGGCATGTGAATGAAGGCCGCTGGCTGCGAGATACTGTGGGGGGCTGCTGACTGGACCGCCTACCCTTGTCACGAATGGTACCTTGATAGATGACTTCAAGCTCTCTCGAGACGGAAAGAAAGCGCGGGCAACTACAAATCCTCTTAGCTAGTTGATCGAAATCAATATACCGGTCATAAGTCTCGAACCTTTGCGGAAGGCTGGAATGCGACGCCTGCTACGTTGGGTTCACGGGCGTTTCGACCGAGATCATGTCTATTCCATGACTGGCAGATATCCCCACTTCTCATTTACGAACACTGGTGTGTATGCGGGTAAAGTCGTGAAGTCTGTCCCGATGACTTCTGTACAATTCCTGTAGTCGTTGGTGTCTGTTATGGCTCATGAATCGAGTAATACACGTATCTAAGTAGGCTCCTAGAATAGAGGTGTTGATGGACTCTTTGTCGCAATTTAACTCCCTATCTCCAATATCATCAGATGGTGAGAGGCCGCACTGACTCTCGATTGCGTGCTTACACTCACTCACTCACTCAACCCTTCACTGAGCCCGCTCCGCCACTGCCTACACACGCCCCTTCACTCACCTGCCCACCAACAACTTTGGAGATTTTCATGTCTATCCTGGTATTATATATCGCTGATCGCGGTCTTGTTGTACTATGTATTATATGGCGTTTAGGAATCTTCCATCAAACATAAGGCATGAGGTCGTGGGACCAAATGCACACCTTACATCACGGTCTTTCATGTCCGTATGTGAGCCTGAGTTCGAATTTGGGTGTTAGACCGGTTAGCTCACAGTTGGTCTTCTGCGGATTCGAATTTGGGAGTGGCCTTGTTATGATCTGGATGCGCATCCTTCCTTTTTGCTTTGTTTTTGCGCATTTTCGCGCGATCGTGTTCTTTTTGCCCTCTTTCTTTTTGCTCCACTCGCTCTCGTTCTTATATATTACAGTGCCAGGTAGGTGTAAGTGGGAGTGATATTCTTCCGCGTCCTGTCGATGCAGCGCTTCCGCATTCCAAGAAGGTACGCGAGAAGACTCGTCCGAAGTTCGATAAGAGCACACTCCACGTCGCCAACAGGTCTTCCGGGGTATCTTCATGGTCACGAAGAGGGTCAACGGAGTTGGACGAGAGCATATTGAAGCTTACGCACACAATGAACTCTAAGTTGGCCTAGGGCGCAGCTGAGCCTGTTGTACATGAGTACTTCTTGAAGACATGTCTGAAGTCGAAGAGTGCGTTGAGTTTGATTAGCAGTACAGATGTCGATACCAACAAAAGCTGAATATGTGCTGAGAATGATTAGGCTCGATGATGTTTCGTCGATGTAAGGCTGTTACTTTGCAGAGTGGTACGGAAGAACGATGCACCGAGCCTCGGCTCGTCCCCAGCTTCCAACATCCGGGGCAAGCTCCGATGACGAACATCTACCCGTGTGTCGCAATGGATATCCATATTTCTCCTGACGACGCCTGCACTCCTTATCCAACCCACACTAATCATCAAAATGGATAACAGCTCACTCTTCGATGTCAAGGTACGCACATAACCCACCCGCACCTTCGATCTTCCAACTGACTCTCCAGGGCAAAATCGTCCTCGTCACAGGCGGCGCGAAAGGCATCGGTCGCATGATCACCGAAGGCTTCGTCCAAAACGGCGCTACAGTATACATATCGTCTCGGGACGCTAAAGCCTGCGAGGAAGCGTGCAAGGAATTAAACGCCCTCGGTAAAGGCAAGGCCGACTTCATCGCAGCCGACCTGTACAAGGAAGATGCAGCAAAGAACATAGCCGACGAGCTGAAGAAGAGAGCAGGCAGTAAGTCCTTCCATGGGCTGTTATCTATGCCATCGTCGCGAGACAATAGTAGTCGCTGATAACGTACAGAGCTTGATGTCATCGTCAACAATAGCGGAAGCAACTGGGGCGAGTCGTACGACAACTACCCTGCCGCAGCATGGGACCGCGTCCTTAATCTCAATCTCAAGCGCGTCTTTCAACTTACGCAAGCCGTCACACCCCTCCTCGAAGCCGCCTCGACCCCTACATCTCCCGCCCGCATCATCAACATCGGTAGTGTCGACGGTCTGCGCGTCCCCGCCCTCGAGACTTTCGCCTATTCCGCTTCCAAAGCCGGTCTTCACCACATGAGCAGAGTACTAGCGAGCCACCTGGGCAAGCGCGGTATCACAAGCAACACGATCGCGTGCGGTCCCTTCCAGAGCAAGATGATGAAGGCTACATTGGAGAAGTTCAAGGATGTCATTGAGAGCGGGATACCATTGGGACGCATTGGCAGCCCAGAGGATGTTGCGGGAACTTGTATTTGGCTATCGAGCCGCGCAGGGTCCTATGTTAACGGCGCGACTATCGCGTTGGACGGTGGTAGCGTCGTTGGCGCGAAGTTGTAAATATACCTTTTGCATATCATCTCACATCCACATGAGTTACATCAATCAGACATTACGAAGGCTGGATATCCTCAGAACGTAACTGGTCTTTATAGACATCTAGCAGAAGCACATGTATACCTCAAACCTCCTCGCGACCTACTCAGCTGTCGGCTCCATCACCGTGGTGTTCATCAACACCGTCAGTTCAGCCAGAGCCCGGCTGGAATCCTGCTTCTCTACATCCTCCTGGAGGATAGCCTGAACCTGCTCATGAGACGCCCAGAAGCTCGTCTCATCAACCACGCGATGCTCCTTCTCTTTCACCTCGCTTGGATGCTTGAGATTCCTGTCGATGGGGAGGAGCAAGGCCGCCAGGAGCTCTTCATTCCGATCAACCTTGGACATGCCTGGATGCATCAAGTCCTCCTCATCAAAGGGGTCGAAATCGTCAGCCATCTGATAGTCCTTGGAAAAATAGCCGAAATGGTGGGCCGCCGCAAGATTGCCCGCAGCAATCTTAGTTCGCCTAAGGTCCAAGTTCGTCTGGACGACCTCTTCTTTGTCGTCAATCTTCTGTTGCCGCTTCTCGTACTTCTCGTTCAGACCAATCAGCCACTGCAACGTCATCGCCGCACCGAATTTCTCAAAGATGCCTTCGTTCAGCTGGCCTTTGCGCACGGCCCGCATGAAGTCGTCTGGTTTCGGAATGTTCGGGAGGAATGCGGCCTGGGCCTTGAGTATGTTGACGAGCTTGTTTACCGTCTTGCTTCGCCTCGCACTAAAAAAGTGAAAGTCAAAGGGCGAGGCCTGCCATAGGGCGATGAAGGCTTCGCGTTGGGTGAAGTTGTTCTGCGAAGGGTCGTACTTGAAGACCAGTGACTCGATCCAGGCCTACATTTTATTAGCTATGTGCATAGGTCATGAGGAAGCCAGTAGTTCTTCAGTGTAATTTAAATCTCTGTAGGAAGTTTGAAAAGACACTGAAGATGGACAGGCAGTTCTATCGCGAAGATGACTTACGCGCAGAAAGTACTTGACAAACTCCTCGTACCCCTCTTTGCAGTACTTCGGATTGAAGTTTGACGCCCACGCGAAGGCCATCAGGAGGATATTGAAACGGATCTGGTCGAAGAACCGCGAGAACGAATGGCCCTTGTCCAGACCATAGAAGAAAATCGCCCGATTGACCATCGGAGGCAAGCTCTTGTCGGCGAGGAAGTTGGCCATAGCGATGTCGTTATACAAGATGAAGAAGCTGGCGAGTTGGAGGTCCAGAGGAGCTTGGGGTACGACTGCCTCGTTGGGATGAAAGTAGATACTGTGGAGAGAGGGCAGCAGGGTGATGCTCCTGTTAACCTTGTACGTCTTGGTGGCAAGCTTCTCCTCAGCGTCGCGATGCAGGGCCTTGACTTCCACAATTTCCGGGTGCTCAGGCTCAGCGTTGCCGTCCATGTCGACGTCGCCGCCGACCTCATCATTGACGTCAACGTTGTGCTCCGTGACGTTCTCGTATGCGGTAAAGAAGACGGTATTTCCGGACTCAAGGCCTTCGTCCACGCTCACACTGGTTTCGGGAAGATCACCCATGCTGACGTCACTGTTGTTGAGGTTGTCCATGGTGTCGTCGATGTCGTGTGTACGGGTGTCAATATACGGACCAGTGCGACGAAGAAAACGAAAAGAGAGCGGGGATATTGCGAAAAGTCGTCCAAACAACAAGAAGACCCGTGGGCGCCCAACCTGTAAGCGACGGAGAAACTAGTATTGCAGTCAGCCGGCACGTTCTTCCGCTGATTCTGTTGTAGTGAAAGGAGAGGGTGGCGAGTTGCGTACCTGCGACCCCTGTCTGCTCTGCAAACAGGCGTCGGCGACATCGCTAGCGACATTGATGCTAGAATTACCTTGAGCGAGGACTGGGAGATGATGTAGGATGTAGGGTAGGTGTAAATGAAGAGGATCAGGTCGCTGATCTATATACATTTCGTGACACATTGAATAAACACTGAGTGTTTGCGAGACAAACACGATGTGTTCGTTCGAAAGGGAAGCTCGCAACAAGTGACACCCCCGAGGTCTGTCTACCCATTAGCTTTGCCTCCTGTTTGTTGCTCGAACAAACGTCGGTGACATGATGATATTCGTGGAGGAAGAGCATATTACAGCAACTCAAATTCGACGAAAGATACAGAAGTAGATGATAGTGACGAAGCAAGATGCTAGGATAAGCCTCGGAACGAAAGATAACCTACCAGAGACACGGAAAATTCCGCGCGAGATAGCGTAGAAGGTTCATCTGTTGTAGCCTTATCAGCGTCGCATCGTCCCCATCATCTAAGATTGCACGCCCACCTATCGTCCCCTGAGAACTTGTCGAAAAAGTCGTTTAGTCTCTTAGTCTCACTCCTGATCCCAATATCCTTCTCCTCCTCATAGGCCTTCTCATCATATGCCTCTTCATCTTCCTCGTCTTCTTCCTCAATCTCGTCATCCTCATCTCGTTCATCTTCCTCGTCCTCGTCTTCATCAGGAAATGAAACATCGTCATCAGAAAACGACACACGAAGCCTTTCCAGTTCCCAAATCATATTCGTCAACTCTATCCTCAAGGCACTCTGTTCCGGTCTTCCACTCCACATCTGCTTCCTCCAGTCCTGTGCCTGCTCCTTCTCAGCAGCCAAGTCTTTCTTTAAAGCATCTTGAGATTCTGTCAGCCAAGAGATTCTACTATCCCTTTTTTTGACATCGCGCCTGAGTCGCGCATTCTCCTTAGTCAACCTGCGTATGCGCTCCTGGTCCCGCGTAAGAATGGGTTGGGAGACAATTGTCTGATGTTCGGCAAGTTTTGGCACCTCTTCTGTTTCCAGCGCTCTGGGTTGTAGGTTAGTGAAATTGGGGTAAAGCGCTTGAAGAGAACGTGTAATTTTACTCAATTTGTACCCAAGCGCCAAACTTGTAGCTTTGAGAGGGGTATGACGAGGGCCCAGAGTGTGGTGTCGTAGAGGAATACATTTCAGAGAAATCTTCGTTACACATTCTAGCGGCTTCAATCTCGAGGGAATAAATGTCGAAGAAATTCATTTTTATGGAAGGATGTTCGGGGTGAGAAGGTGGTTTTGCGAAGATGTGAGTATAACATTAAAGTCTGTGTTCACGTCCAATCTCGGTACCAGAGACAAGGTATGTAGGGTATCAACAAAGCGGTAGCAGCAGTGATAGTAATAACCATATTCTTATTGAGTCTACATATCCCATTCCAATCATAACCTCATTATTCATAAGTATACCAACTCTTTTTCAGCTCCCTCATAGCGTCCTCTGCTTCTTTCCACTTCCTACTCCCCTTTTCCGCGTCGCCCATCCACTCCATAATCGATTTTCTGTTTCTCATATACTTGGACTCCGCCCTCTTTCTCTCCTTCGCTTGGCTCTTCAGATAAGAAAAGTCGTCGTACCTGACAGCTTCCTTCCAGACGTCGCGCATCCTTGGACTCCAAAGACAGCAGCTGGACCCGACATCAGGGTCTTCGCCGGGAACTAGCTGGATTGACTTGTTGAACATGTGCGGTATGGACGACGATGTGGATTTAGATTGCGTAGCGGGCCATATAAGTTCGTCGTAGCATTGCTCGCAGACTGTGAACTCTGGCAGCGAAGGGATGAAATGCCATGGTTTACGGAACAAGATTTTGTACCTCGCGCACTCGCTTTTGTAGGAGTTTTCGCGCAACAATTTGACGAAGCGGTTCAGATCAGGTAGTTGACCGGACATTTCAGCCTCGGCGTCTAGCTCGACGAGCAGATCTAGGTACTTTGGGAAGCGGGTTGAGCTCGTACGCAAGCTACATACGTGCCTCTCGTCCTTCGGCATCTTAGCGAAGCAACCACGAAGAGAAGGCAACAAGGCCTCGAGCATCCTCCTATCGCTCGAGCATATAGCAAAGTTGGCTACATGGGTACCTTCGCGTGGGTTCGTAATGCCGTACCAGCTGATACGGTCTTCTGCACCTGCCTCACGATCTCCAGGACACGGCTTGGCTACTGTGTCCATGACATCCGCAATTGCGTAGATCAGCTCGAGCGATTTGCGACGTTGTTGAACTGTCAATAGCCATGCAAGACGTGTCCACGGACTGCTGAAGTCACAGCTCCGCTCCAACGAATAGTCATTGAGCCATATCTGTTTGAAGTCCACGTCAAAAGACGTCCCGGCGAAGACACCCTCGTAACAACTAGGGCAGATGTTGAAGTTCTTGTGGTCTCGAAGCGCGTACCAGTCATCGTAAGGTCCAGTCTTGTAGGGTCTTGGGCAATCTGGAAGTTTGCTGTCCATTGAAGCGGTCCTTCGAGAGGACTTGTCACGGCGACCATGTTGTGAGCGGAAACTACCCGACCTAGACCTCCTTAGGCGTGCCGGCTCCTCCAATGTCTCAGTATCTTGCCTCCTAGCCCGGGAAGGTAGATCTCGCGTATACGGGGAGCCGGGGAGAGACGGGGACGTCGCTCTCGGAATGTCCACGTAGCTTTGCCTCGGCGAACCGACGGTGGAATGATCGAATTGATAGTGCTCTTCAGGTGGCATGAATACGTCAATGAGCTGGTCGTCGATGGGGTATGGTAAGGAGTCGCCAGTGGATTGCCTCGCAGGAGACGGACTATGCACATCGATGCGGGGCCTCGGGAGTGGCATGGTGTCGTGTCTACCATATCGAGAGGGTTGTCTTGACCTGTCGTCGGAAGGTGCTGGAGGATAGGTGGCGTGCCAATCTGACTCTGATACAGGTACGCGACTGCGGCCCGGCGAAGAAGGTTGGAACGAAGAAGCGAGCGGGGAAGTAGGCCAAGGGCCACCGCGGGACGAAGGCCGAGAGCCTGGAGGGGAGTCTCGCAATCGGGTAGGCAGCTGAGGCGAGGGTGCTCGATGCAATGGAGAGCTTGGTCTTGACAGTGGCCGTGAGCTGTTAGCATAGACTGTGTCTACGGGCACAGGCCTCGATCTCCGCGTGCTGTGTACCGAGGACGAAGACGACCGCGGCGACTCAGCATTCGAGTACTCCTTGTACGAGCCTGACGAATCACCCTTACGTATCGTCGGCAGGGGACGCTGCCCGGAGTCGTGCCGATGCGGCTCGGGCCTCTCCTGTGTATCGCGCAGGTTTGTTCTCAGATCCTCCCTTTGTAGGTCGCTCTTCACGAAGCTGTAACGCGCGGGCTTTCGTTCGGTTCGCAGGTGGGTTGTGCTGTGCGTCTCGGACTCAGAGTCCGAGTCGAATACGTATTCCTTCTTGGACGATGGCGACGTGTAGGAGTTGTGTCGGCTTTCAGTTGGCATCGGTCTCGACGGTCTGCTTGCATCTGACCTGGGATGGCTGCTGTTCGAAGGCGTGATGGGTTCTGGCGAGCGCATGTAGTCTGCAGTCGAGGGCGCGATGGACTCCTTCTGGGGCTTCGAGTACCCATAGGGCGCCCTCACGCGCTCAGTAAAGACAGGAGGGTCTGGCACGTCGGTGTTGATGTGCGACATGCCCCCACGATCAGCAAAGCTGCGCCGGCGACGGTCCCGACGCGTGCTGGACCCGTGCGCGCCGTCACTGTCGGTGCTGGATTCGGAAACGAGCACATAGCGGCGGTCATGGTGTTGTGCGACGCTCGGCTGCTCGATCTCGTCCAGCAGGGAGTCTTGGTCGACAGTGCCCCGCGTGTTGCTCGGCGGCTCACCCTCGGCCTGCCCTGGCGACCCCACGGAGGACGGCGCCTCCTTTGCTAGCGCCTCCCTCTCGTCCTCGACGCTTGGTGACGGCGGCCATGTCTGCTCGCGCGTGTGCGACCTGTACGAATGCGGCGCGGGTCGCCGGGGTGGGAGGGGTGGTGAAGTGCGGGGCTCATAGGTGTAGGTGTTGTAGGACGAGCTGTAGGACGAAGTGTATGGGTTGCTCTGGCGCATGTCTGCCAGCTGCTCGCGGGCCTCAGCTAGAGTCTTGTCGTTCCTCGCATATGCATAGGGGTCCGTCTCTCTTGATGTATAGTGGGAGTCATGGCGCGGGCGGTGGTGGTACCGGCTGTCGTATTCGTAAGACATGTATGGGCGTACGTGAGAGAGGGTCAGGCGAGCAGTGGGAGACTAGGCAGTGGCTTTGGCGAGCATGCAGCTTGGGCAACTAGCTACGGCGGCTTCAAGAGTATCAAGACGAATATGGCGGAGAGGGCAGGTTTACATAGCGCGGCAACAACGGCCATGTTGGATGTACAAAGATGCTAGGTGACGCATGTAGCCGTCTGTGAATTGCGGGTCGCGGCTTCCTCGCGCCTTCGCCCTGCACTGTCCCCACCGCCGGTAAAGCCCCATTTGCTCGCTTCCCGTCCTCTATTCAACGCCCACCGCCTGTTCGCACATCTTCGCCTGGCAGAGATACCTAGGTCCTTCCTTGGAGGTATCGTCACGGCACAGTCGTCTTCATCGCATTCGCTGGCGTGAACATGCAAGTGTCGGTACCTGTACTATCGAAGTGTCATATCAAGCATCGTAGTTCCCTCTAGCACATTCTGAACCCTTGTCCGAGCAGAAATAGCAGCTTTCGCCGTGATGCTACTGTACAGCTACGCTATGACTTCATGGTACTTGGGTGGTTCTTTTCTTGTATAGATCCAATAGTTATATGCCATACTATGGTCATGGTTAGTGGTGAATCGACTGTAGATCTGCAGATTTAGGAAACCTTTCCCTGCCCATGTGCAAATATAGAACATGATCCCCCAAATTCGATATATATCCTTACGATAATCATGATACACACAACTACCTCACGCTCATGTTCCATTCAAACTCTCCCCCTCTCCGCACAACCGGCAGCCTCCGGAAGAGCGGTAAACGGCACTCAGCACAGCCACACGGTCTGCAGCCACCTCACTAGCCTCACCACTAGCCTCACCAACTTTTCAACACTATATCACAATAAAGAACATGATACCACACTATGCGGCCACAGGACAAATTTTTCGGGCGCAAGAAACTGACGGTCGTCTTCAGCCTCCAACTGGTCACAGTCTGCCTCACGCCTCCATTCCTACCAACTACACCTGGGCACGACTAAATCCACCGGTGCGCAAGACCACAACCTCACAGCCAAGTGAAGCACTCACCGGATATGCGGCTCTGCTCATACGCTCAGGGCCATACTTTCTCGTAATCACCCAAAGAACGAGAGTCGCTGTAATCAAGGGCCCGTCAAGCGCGTGATGCACGTAGCTGCAGGCAGAAAGTGGCTGTGCAAGGCTTTCCCGGAAGCCGCCGAAGACGGAGCACTGAACCACCGATATATATTACCAGTCGCAGGAGAGACTCGGAATCTTTAAATCCTGCAATGCTAAAACGTACTTTGAAAGGCACATCGATCTTCTTAAATCCGGTGGACTCCACTTATTCTGCCTGAACTGGTGCATTATCATGCTCGTAAGCCCGATAGCTCCATCCTGACACGTTGTGTCCGCAGCATGGATACGCCCCGTCCAACATAGGTATGGTATGCTGTGCGAATGAATTTGTACATAAATTGAAGACGGACGGTAAGACTGCATACGACCCAGATATTGAGAGAAGCAAGAGCAGTCAACCAACAAAACTCATTGCCTTGATCCCAAACATGTCCACCCCCACTCCCACAGTCAACCTCCCAAACCTCACCGCTCACCAATCCATAACCGACACCCTCCACCGTCTGACCTTAGGTCTCGATAGCAATGACCGCTCCCTTGTAGAATCCGCCTGTTACAGAGCACCCTCTATGACATTCACCTACGGGCCGCTGGGCGCCCAACAGACCGTCACCGGCTTCGATGCCATAAACCAGATGTTCGACCGCGTCTTCAGCCTCGTCACCACACACACCGTGAGCAATGTGAGGATTGAAGTGGAGAGCGAGAATGCGACTTTTGCGCGCATGACGGCGCATGCCATTTCGTATCATGTGAGAGAGGAAGAGGCGTTTGTGGCAGCCGACACGAGTTATACGGCGAGTTCACTGTACGACATGCAACTTCTCAAAGACGAAGCCGACGGAGGATTGTGGAAGATCACGACGTGGAATGCACGCATGTTGTGGACAACGGGAGATATCAAGGTGTTGCATCCGTGAAGACATGATCTGCATATATCGACTATATAGAATGAAACATTTTCTTTCATCTTATTCTCCCAACTGTCGTCTTTTTCCGTGGTAAGTTTGAATCATAAGAAAACATCTGCCACACAGTAGATCATATCGCTAATCCAGACGCCGGCGCCGAACCAACATGTCCCATTAATCGCTATTTTCGCACAGACGGACCAGAATGTCGGGCGCACTGGTGTGTCGTAAACACATATACATGGGTATCAGATACAGCTTGCATAAAGCCAAAAGGGGGGAATTGAGAAGAAATCGCTTGGATGTGAAGTCGGGTTAAGATAAGAATGTGGCTTGATAGTCGCCACATTTAGAAGTAGTTGCCCTTGGGGATGGCGCAGAAGATACCGACGGCTACGGCGGAGATGAGAAGAGCGCCCAGAATGGCTTGAATGAAGATGGTATCCTGGATCTGGCGGAGAGCAGGCTCTTGGATCCAGACTTCACGGTCAAACACCTTCCGGACGACATTGCGCTTCTCGTAGCGGGCGACCCATGGCTCATCTTCCCAAGAGTTGCTCGACGCGTGCGAGTCGACGCTCTGGAAGGAGTCGGACTTGAAGTCGTAGCTTTGCGGCTCATCATCGGAAGCGAAGAGCTCCCACGGTCGCAAATGTCGGTGGTGCATGCCGTGAAGTACAACACACATGCCCTTCCAGGCTGCGATCAAAGTTGAGATACCGATGAAGAAGCCAATGAGGGAGATGACGCGCCATGCACGGCCGGCGCTGCTTAGAGTGAGGATGATCGCGACGATCAGACCAGCGACAATGCCGAAGATACCGAGACCACGAGCGAAGATCACACGCGGACGGTTACCATTGCATATGGTCCACCGAACAAAGTTGGGGTGCGCTTGGCAACGGAGCGACCACTCGACGGTCGTGATAACGTCGGTAAATGCCGACGGGTGGGTCGTGTTTTGCAGAGCATGCAGCAGTGCTGTGCGCTCTTTCGATGAAAGGTTCAGCTGTCGCGAACCGTTGTCGGCAATGTAGATGGAGATGATGCGGTTGATCTCTTCCCGGTAAGGCTGGACGGACACTGTGTTGCATGAGCGATTGGACCCTAGAGACGCAGAAGGAAAATTAGCAAGGGTAATACTCACGTGGTTTCCATTTTAGTCCTGCGTTATCAAACGCACCGGCAGCACGTTGAGTGTGGTCAACTTTGCCGGTAGTCATGCTGTCATCGTACGAGTCGAGGGAGTACTCGCGCCTAGGTTCGACGCTGGTTGGCGTGCGAGGAGGCGTGAAGAAGGGGTTGTTGCTACCCTTCTCCGATTCAGCGACCTTGCCCTCGTTGGCGAAGTCGGTGCCCTTGAGCATGGCTACAGCGTCGGCATTATAGCTGACGGTCGCGGGCTTGGCTTCGGGGACCTTTTCGCCAGTCCACTCGGGAGACAGAACCCTCTCGCTTTCCGGCAGCGCATTGAAGCGCTTGACGTAGTCGCGGTACCAGAGGAAGAATTGCAAGTTCTCAGCCGACAGTTCGATGTATTTGAGGAAGTTCATGAAGTCGCGAACAGTGCAGGGCTGAGGATTGTTAGTAAAGGTACTTGGAGAGTGATGCTTGACAGTGGCGACATACAGGGCAAGCGCCGCCAGCGATGATGGTGTCAAAGGACAGTGCCTCGGGAATACCGTGGGACATGCCGCTGCTGCCAGACTTGATAGAGGCATTGATCGACTTCCGCTGCTCTTCGGTGTTGGTGGAAGAGGGAGTGCTGGGACGAGGAGCTCGCTCCGGGCGGCGGTAAGATAGTGAGTAGACCATGTTGGGCAGGATCTGGGGTCGAATGTAATCGCAGAAGGAACGTGGTGTTGCAGGGTGACGACAGCACGTGGTCGTTTGGTCAAGATGGTAGGAGCAACCGTTTACACGCACCGTACCGCGCGTGGAGATGGAATGCTATATATCTGCACGGCCGATGGGGCGAGTGGAGTAGTGAGACTGAGCTAGCAGAAGATCTGGAAGAAAGCTACTTGCGTAGTCGTCCAGTAGTCGAGCGCTGACACGGATTGCCGCAGGGCAGGGTGGTAGCGTGGATCTAACTAGTGAGGGCAAGCAAAGCTTGGGATGGAGGTAGAGGAAGTTTGCGCTGTGCCTCAGGCGAGGTAAAGTAAAGAAGGTAAAGTCGCGGTCGAGCATCGGTGTTTATACCTGTCTTCTCGGCATGGCCGTATTTCCACCATGTCTTCTCAGAAAGCGGTCCCTATTCGTGGGCAGGCACATGGCTCTCCACCTTCACTGCTTCCTGCCGCCTGCGGGCATTTTCCCAAATGAGCCGGCTGTAGCGTGGGGACGTCAACGCCTGGTCGCACATGGGATCCTCGAGGTCGCCGACGAGTAGGTGCGCCCCACCGCGGCCGTACAGTAGACGGCATCGCGACGGACGGTAGACGCTAGCATGCCGGGACATCAAGATGTGCGCTAGGCCCACGCGCCATGAGGAGTCGGCAATCTGGGCAGAACCCGTGTCGATCGTCTGGACCCGGCTAAGCTCTCTTCACAATTGCAAATCTCTGCCCTATCTGCCTGCCTTTTGGCTTTCCACGAGACAGCGTGGCGCCGACGGTCAAATGTCACATTGCGGTGCAGCCGTTGGGAAATGAAGACTCGACACGCCTGCGTTGTCAGATTGCCTTGGTGTTTCAGCGATGCGAGGCATCGCAAGCTCAACGCTCGCAAGTGCGGGCGGAGAACCGAAGCGAGCGACGGTCAAGAAGCTGCTTCGAGAAGCTGCAAGAGCGAGTGACGTCCTTTCAGACAGCCACAATGTTGTTTTAGACAGCCACAAATTTCATAATTGTACGCGATCGACGCTGCATGCATAATGCCAGCGAGCAGATGAACGCCAATAGCCCAATCAGCGGCCGTCAGCGTCCTGATGGGCGGTCAGGATGCGCGCGCTCGGCTTCAGTCGTCACCATGCGTACCAAACTTTGCAACCATCGCTTAAGCCTGGACCTTCTCAAACATCTCCTCCCCAAAAGCTTTGCTCCACGCCCTCACCACTGCGAGTAGTTTTGTGGCTTGCGAGTCAGTATGATAACGTCGAACTGGTGGGCAAGGCGAAAGAGCTCACCGGGTCCCAGCCACGGCCAATCTAGTATGCAGCAACGGCAAAAGCAAGTGTGCCGCCTACGACATCTTCGAGTGCGAGCCAAGATGGGGAAAGCGCCACTATCGCCAGGTCCCTGGAATTTGGAAGTCCGGACTCATCGGACTCATTCCGTGTCAGCCAGCCTGATAAAGATGAATGACTATTCGGCCGAATAAGTCGCGTGCAGGGTTTTTACAATTGAATTCAACCCCTATGTATAGACTGCGGAGCTTCCGCGGATGAAGCACGCAGAAAGGGCCTATTCCGACGACACCCGTCGAAGTCAAAGATGAGTCGCGGACACAACATGAGTTCTGCGTGCTTGCCATGTCAGCACCAGAGTCTCAGCACAACCGAAAGTCAAATCTTGTCCCCGCCGATGGATGATCGATCATGTGCCTACCAACAAGCGTGCAAGCACCGAAACCTTCTGCGGCATACCTTGTTCTGGGAACAAATGTGCGCTGGAGCTGGGCTGCTAGCTCAAACGCTTCATACGCGCCGTACAACGGTACAGATGTAGCGCTAGAAGCTAGATTCGCCGAAACTCTGATAGTCGACAAAGTTGACAAGTCTGAGGCTGAGTGACTGAGTCGCAACCTGGCATTGCCAAAAGCGGGTTCGCGCACTCTTATGTTTCCCCAACGGGCTTTGTGAGACATGATGGCTCACCACGTCTCTATGCACAATATGCGATAGTTGCCGCCGCAAACTTTCGCAGTGCGCGACCAAAACTTACGAGAATGTGCGCAACGTCCTCTGCGTTTGGCCAGCGCATGTTACCAAGCCGCCCAGGTTAGCAGCTCCCCGATCAGTGGGACTTGGATGCTAACATCGAGACTTCTTCTAGTGGCATGCGCTTTGGCCCCGCCGATTGGACTCAACCCTCAGACTGGGAAATTGGCGTCATTGGGGATATGTGTGGCTTTCGTCTCGTCGCATTGGACCCTGCGCAGTCGATGTGCAAACGGGATGTGTTGCTAGGGATTCTTTTTTTCTTCTTCCCGTGTAACGTTCTTGCGATTGCTTCCGAAGCCCTGTATCTGGAGTGCGCCGCTGGTCGTACCGATAAAATGCATTCCAGCCACGATTGCTATGTACCTGGACTACTCGATTTTTCGCCAGGAAGCACCATGTGCTACTGTCCATCTCCCGCTCTTCGGTTTCCCTTAGGCATCACCCAGCAGCATCTTCCTGGAGGGGTGTTCTGCTTCGCAGGACCGAGCGTTTCAGGTCACCAGCAACCGAAAAGAGTATGCATGTGTACGCGACGACAGCGGGAGGCTCAGGGGAAAACTCGCGTGCTCGCGTGGCCTGGGATGTAGCGCGACGCCTTCAACTTCTCAGTCTTCGTGACCTCATTGGTGCGCTGCGCGGGACATGGGAAATGCGCATATTGCTCTCCCGTCTTTGCAAAATACCATGCCCTCATCTCCGTCCCGTGCGCCATCGTGATCGTTGACTTGCTTTCGACCACAGCCGAGCTCTTTGACAACCTGAAGGATTGGTCGCTGCGTGGCTGGTGCTGCAGATTTTGCTGTGTATGTGGGTTGAGCGAGGCGACTCATGTGCTATAGAGCTGACCAACATGTGTGGGATGTCACCCGTCTGCCCAGGTGGCGTTGCCGGTGGGCGGGAGCAATACATTGGATACGTGGGTAGTCGGATCGCGTCCGCTCGGCTAGGCAGTGGCATAACTATCGGCTGCGATTTGAGTTTGTCCGTCGTGCTGTCAAAGTGCATCTCCCTTTCCTTGGCTTGGCGCAGGTGGTGTTGATGGTGAGTCGCAATGAGCGTCCCGGTCAGCTTATATGAACGGACGAGTTGGTGACACCTGCCATATTGCGCAGTCATACGTATACGGCAACACCCAACATGATACCACCTCATCCTCACACTGGCTAGCATATCGTGTCTTCGCGCAGAGACTACCGGATACTCATGACGATGAGTTTCGTAGTTGTCGAGCTTGCAGGTGTCTGCTAACCACTCATCTCACTTCCACTTCTCTCGTTTTTTTTCTCCTTCACCGCTGTCCTCGATCTTTCCCATGTCATCGCACGTCGTGATGCCCAGTTTTGAGCAACCGCGAGTCCATGGCGACTGCGACTTCCATAATCATCCGGTCTTTCCACAACGTTTGGCGCAAGACCTTCCTGAACAATCAGAACAACATGTTGACGCCCAATACTTCACTTGCATCTCCATCCCGCCGCAAACATTCATATCGCAAGTTCTTCGTGCGAGCTTCAGCATTACTTCCTCGCAGAGATCGCTGCCATGGGATCCGCCAATGGCCAGCCGCCCAGACAAGTTTCCACATACGCCTATGAAGTCGTTCGTTTCGACAGGACCTCTCACTCTCTCAACTCCTGCATTACTATACATCATATCGGCAGTTATGATACCTTCGCCCGCGCTCAGGCCAAAGCCCACGAATATCTACAGCTCGCACTGAGCGACTACTATCGTAACGGACAACCCGTTGGCTACTTCAACGAGATCAATCTTGAGCGTTCGGGGTCGATTGTGGTGTATCAAGAGCGTCCGTCGAATGGGTATATGGAAACTCGTGAACTAGTAGTTAGCGAGTTTCGCATGCTGCTAGTCAACACATTGGATAAAGCCTGGCAGGCAGAATCGCGTCTTTTTGGAGAGAAGTTCACGTTGGTAAACCCACGCGTTTCCTACATCAGCAATGGACAAAGCTCGACCGCACTTCCGCCAGCTTCGCGCAAGCCGGACCAGAACAAAGAACCGGTAACCCCCAGCGATGTAGCTAGGCAAGAAGAGCACGTTACCTTACCCGAGCCCACTCCACCGCCCTCGCAGTTTCCTCCGATGGGTCCCCAGTACGATCAAGAAAAGCAGCCAGACTGGACGCAGACTCGCATACCTTTGTTCGACCGTCGAGATGACGGACCCTTCCGCAGGCCATGCGACAGACCATACGCGCATACCATGGTCCTCTTGTCACCTCCACCCACTTTACCCGCAAAATCTGGCCCACAAAACTCCGGGGCTATCTGGTCGAAGGCAGCAATAGCTGTTGTCTAGGGGAACAGTGAAACAAATGTTGAGTAAGGGCACGGAGAAACATATGTTGGTGCAGATATTATTTGCAACGCAGCAAGAAAAGGAGTTCTTGAATTGGTGCGCGTGTGCTGAAAGCTTGAATCCGAGGGGACATTGACTGAGAAGAGCTATTATGGTTAGAATTGGGTTCATTCGGTACACGGCCTTGGTACAAGGGGTCTACATACATGTACATTCCAGAAGCTGGCCTCTAGAACCACATTCGATGCAAGGTTGACATCATTCCGTCTTTGATATTGTGAATAGATGCTGCAATGGACCCTTGAATGTATTGCCCAGGCGACGGGTTTCATACTGTAATCACAATGTGATGCATGTATCCCCTTCTCTGGTCCATCCTCCTGCGCATCCTCCTTTCTTCCACTCCCTTGCGGTACAACACACAAGCGCACATGGCAACCAGTCAATTCATACCCATCTCCACATCCCCGCTCCCTACACGTCATACCAATCGTACCTTAGTCCACCAAAATGTTCAGACAAATCCTCATCCTCGTCTGTCTTCTTCAGCGCCACCACCGTCGCCAATGACCCCAATACCTGGCGCTGGAAAAGAAGCACACGCTTTGTGAACACGTTGAGTGACGTATCTTACTGCCGAAACTGCTAGAAGACAGTCTATGTGTATGGCAAGCCACGGTGTAGTAGTGTGGTGGCTAACTGTGAAGCAGCAAGTTTCAAGACGTTGATCTAGTGGGGAAGAACTACAATGTGCTGCTTTTGATGGATATCAGGGAATTGAATTGAAGGGGCGATCCAGCGGTTGAGGTAGCGCGTTGACGTAATGAACTGCACGGTGGCTTCTTTCCGTACTGGCAACTCCTGAAGATCTTGCAAGCGTCTACATTGCAGTCACAAAATCGTGATGTGATCTACTAGATCAGATAAGTTAACCGGTGACCATCAGTGACTACTGCACGTTAGACGATGTGTGTGTGGGGTCTCACCGATCAAAGCAGGTGTGAGTGGGGCTCTGCGGGAGCGGCGCATTAGGCACGAAGAAAAGCATCGGGTATGCAGAAAGCGGTAAGCTACCCCGTACATCAGATCTACAAGATCTACGAAGGCCGAAACAGCGAGGTCCCAAAAAGAAAGGATACCGACGCGTGATCATGTGAACAAGCGTCAAAGCTCCCAACCATCATACCTTTTCTGCGTTGTCGTCAAAAGCAGAACAAAGGCAAAGAGAAAGATGTGATCTACGCACGAAACGCTTTCCCCGTGGAAGTAACCGTCCACGTAGCATTCGAATGCCCCGGAAGCGCGGGGATCCAGCTTTGATCACCGATGTCCTCGATGACCTTGCGCGGCACGCTACAACTGTTCATCATCTCCATACTTTGTGTTTTCATCGTTGAGCAGCCGACATAGCATTCCTCGTCCATGATCTTCTGCAGCGAGTCGTCTTTCCAGCCGAAGATGTAGTCGCCGTGGTTACCGTACCCGGTGTGGTCGTCGAATGAGTAGACGAAGGGCTGGCTGCCGTCTGTTGGCCAGAGAGAAGGGTCGTTGAAGGGGCCAGTTTCGTAGATGACTTCGTACATGAGTTGCGGCATGCGCACGGGATGGGAGGTCGGGCAGGGACCTTGGCTCTCGAAGGTACCCGATACCGGGTAGGCCTATGATGCGTTAGAGGGTGTGGTTTTTGAAGAGCGTGGCAATCTTACCATATGAGCCATGTGGTCCGGCGAATCGAGGTCTTTACCGTTCCAACACCTGCTTCAGTCAGCATCTTTCCGACTGCGAAATCTGCGTCACTACTCACGTCGGGAATCTCAAGTTCACCATGATGCCTGTTGGGCAGGGTTTAGTAGGGAAAGCTTTGGTCTCTGGAAAGCGTGTGCTCGGGTCTTGGAGACAGGTATATGTGAGTTGCGGATACCTATCCGCCTCTGCCTTTGTGGATGCGGTCGGTGAGCCGATGAGCATGCGAAAACCCGGCTGAAAAGCCTTGACCTTCGCCTTCTGCTGGTAGTCGGCAAGCTGGTTTTGCATATAGTACACGGTCTTCAGAAGTGGGATAGTCAGTGCATATCCTAGGTAATGTGTAGTCCACGACTCACCATGCCACCGTTCTGACCCTCAAACCCCGCATTGCCTTTCTGACTGACACGCTTATAAGTACCATTCCTTGCGCGAAAATAAAGCGAAGCTGTCCAGTAGTTGGAGAAGTCATCTGCGGGCTGGCAGGTTGTGCATGTGGACATCGCAGGTGGATCATGAACGTCCGGGCTCATATCAGGGACGAATGAGTTTCCTCCGATGATCTGGTGGAGATGCGATGATGGAGCGTTGCCTGGTTCAACCAAGGGGTCAAGGCGATCCACGACCAGCTGCGAGCACCCAAATCGAATAAGAGCCTCGGTTGGTGCAGCGAGCGCCAGGCCGGCGAGAGTGTTCCACAGCATCTTGAGCTACCTTGATGCAAAAGTAACGTAACGATCGGACGTTGGGAGTTTTATGGATAAAGGTACTCTGATTTATATATTACTGGGTAGGGATTCTTCAAGATGAAAGTGCATGTGCCGAATGACGCACCTCCCGGCCTACATCGCAACCCATCGCAGCAAGCACAAAAATCGCATGGTCGATAAGGGGATAGGAGTTGTCATGTCTGGCCCGGAAATACATTACCCCACCTGAGCCATTTCAGTGACCGTTGAAGGTGTCTGTTGAGAAGAGCAAGTGCCGGGCTGGGTGGACCATCGTTCATATGGGTCTTATCGAGTACATTACACTCAATCTCCAGAACCCTTTTATTGGAAGCCGATCAAGAGACACAAAGGTCACTGATTGTTTGGGTTGTTGCTATTCGACGGTGTATAGTGTAGATGCATTCGGTGATGATCCATACGTGATGAAGTCCGCTCACTTTGACATACCGAACTATATACCGAGCGATGATGTGCGCAGAACGACCCCGGTGTCACCGAGGTAGGCAATTATTCATTTGTGTAGAACAAAACTCTCGGCTGTCTTGAATGTCGTCTAGCGGTCGCTTGATGGAAGGTCGGTGGGTGCCAAGTCCTCTAAGGCAGTACTCTGGCTTCTCCCTTATGCTGCACATGGGCAGCTCAGTGAGCACGAAAGCGAACGATAACCCAGGACAAGTGATTCAAAAAGCCGAAAGCCTTTTCATACTGTTCCTCGAAAGCATCCAAAGGCATTGCATGTAGCCATCTGCGACTTGGATGAGAGTGAGCTCCGCCATTATTTTCAGCATAAGCCGGGTCGACCCCACCGGCCGTGCTATCAGGTATATTGGTATGCGGGGCATCAGCCATGACGACCGCGTAGTCTCAAAACCTTCTCTTCTCTCATTGAGGCTGCTGCCCTTGAGTAGGAACACCACGAAAAAAAAAGCGCGTTGAGCAGCTGAAAGGATAGCTATCGCGATCTGGCGCAGCGTGTTAGTACTCGATCGGCGCGTGAGCCATCCGTGGGAGTCGCGCACTACGCGCAAGTACCAGTAGGTATACGGCCGCGGATACCCCCACAGCCAACGTGGGTGACATGTACAACGACGACGCCCCTGAACCAAGTTTGTTGCGCGATGGTAGGTGACAGGTGCGCGATAGCAAGCTTCGCGCCACAATGCCTGTCGCGCACGTCCCAAAGCGGTATGGTCAATTCGCCGACACGTGTCAGCTCAACCATCAGACACACCGCTTGAGCCTCATTTCCCATCACGATCGTTCGCTTGACGTCCAAACCCACAGTAATGGAGATCTGAATGCAGGACCGCACCAATCATTGTTCTGCAATGTCCAAGATGCTGCACGTAGGATGCAAACGCTTATGTCTCACATCGGGGTTGCAGCATGAGCTCCACGCGCAGAGCTGGTTCCGTGGAATGACTCTTATCATGCGTGCGCGATCGTTGAGGCTGTTGACAAGGCTAGGCTTGGATGTGATTCCCTTTGCTAGACCGCTAGGAATTGCCTACCCCATAGCGGTGTGTTGTCTGGAGTGGATCGTGAACCCGGAGCCGCGTCTTCGTACCATATAGTCTGGACTTCCCGCTTTGAGAGTGCCGTATACCATTCCTCTTTCTCGTCGTATACATTCCGTATAGTCATCTGTTGAACGCATCACTAATGCCTATCATGTCGCCTCATGTCATCACTGCTTTTCAGCAGTATCTCAGATGGGATAACGATATCAAAAGACATATCGATGCGAAGACTCGGGCACGAACATCCTCCATCACACGAAGCGGTCACAGTGCCTCTACAGAATGGCAAGAACAGATTATGTGGCGACCAGGTCATGTCAGGAGGAACTCAGCGGGAAGTGAGCGTTCAATGTAAGGCCGCAAGTATGGGTCTGGGTTGAGAGGTATGTCTTTCACCTTCACTTCACGAATTCGAAGACACAAGCAGCATGCTTCACCTATCGCTTTCACCATCACCACTCATGGAAACTGAAGCCATGAGAAAGCTTTTCTCATGCGAAGTTTCTCTTGCTCAACCTCACCCTCGCAATACAATCTCTGCGGATATTGTACAGCACACCATACTAATAATTACACCTAGGAATCGCTCGCGAATTCCTTCAACATGACCAACCAGGGCAGCTACAAACGCCCAGCCAACGACAAGATCAACTACCATCCCACTCTCGGGGAGGTCGTCACCAAGTTCCCCGCGTACGCCAGCTACGTCAAAAAGCCTGTTGCCGACTACAAGCCCTTTGAGATCAGTCCTTCGGCCCAAGATGATACCCCTCTGGAGCCTACCGACGAAGACCCATACCACGTGGTCGCCTACATCCACCCCCGAAGAGGTCAAACTCGAGTTCAACCCACCACTTGTAAACTACACGGAGCTCAGGGGCGGCCCCCCAATCGGCTATGTTTGGATCCCACCGAGCTCTCCTGAGCTAATGCCGCGCGAAGCAATTCCCGAGCGGGATTTCGCTTTCGCCACTCCGCTGAGGCTGGCGAGTAGCATGGGTTCTACCAAGAAGCGCAAGAAGACTGTTACTTTCGACCTCAGCCCCCAGAAGAAGCGCAAGCGAGATACTACCGCTGAGTACCAGGTGCGCTTCACCAGTCCGCTGTCGGAGGATCTGTCGAATGCGCCTGATGGTCTGCTGACGCCTGAGCGGAGGGAGCTTGTACTACGCCGTCGCTAGTGGGTGGGAGAAGGGAGTTGGGCGGATACTGGTAGACGAGATTGAGTGGTAGACAGAGCAGAGGAGAGACTACTACGTTTAGGGGTTTGTTTGGTACCAGGGCTATAGCTGCTTCTTCCCATTTGCCTTCAATGCCATACCCTTTTGTCTCTTCACACCCATCAATCCTTCCAATATGCTGACCCACATCTGAACCAACATGATGACGATCCTCACAACCTGATCCTTCCACTCCAGAACTGGTTTCCTTCCCCTCATGAATTTGGCATCTATTACTTCCCATCCAGCATCGCCACCCAAAGCCTCTCCTACCTGCAATCCACTCCGGCATCCGTCTTCGTGAAAACCATATCCTGTCCATGCGCCTGCGTACCAGATGCCTTGCTTTCCTTGGATCTCGTGGAGACGGTCTTGCGCAAATACCATGCGGGAATTGTATAGTGGGTGTCGGTATTGGTATGTTGCCTGGGTCAGGGCAGGAGAGGGAGGATGTGGTGGGTTGAGAGTGACAAGGACGTTCTTGTAGATGTCACGCGGGATGTGCTGTAGAGTGTTCATGTCGTAGGTTAGGCACACGGTCTGTAGGGCGCCAGAAGAAGTAGTCAGGTTGGCGGATGATGGTGTTTTCTGCTTGGAGGTGGTGAGGTAGTTCCATGCGGACCATGCTGTGCGTCGTTGAGGCATGAGCTGAGCGTTGTTAGCAATGGCTGAGTGGATCCATTATATCTAGGACTCACCGAAAGATCGGAATGCAGATATGCTGTGTTTGGTGTGGTTTCGAATGCATCCAGAATATCCTTCTCCGTCGCTGTCGCCTCGTCGCCTAACGTCCACCTCGCCTGGTCTCCATGACACGCAAGCACTACTTCGTCAAAAGCCTCCGTCTGGCCTTCTCCTCTTCCACCTAGCTTCAATTCAACTTTACCGCCTTTCCTTGTCGCCGCTAGAACTGGCGTTCCAAGATGGCCCTCGCAGTTCCCAGCCAAATCCAGGACCGCATCTATGTATTTGCTGGACCCTCCTTCCACGGTCAACCAAGGTGGTCTCTCTGCTATGGTACTAAGTAGGTGGTGATTCCACATGAACCGTACCAACGTCAACGCTGGAAACTCCAAAGCGCATTTATCTGCGCCTGTACTCCATACGCACGCGGTCATTGGAATCAGGTAGTCATCTCTGAACGCATCCGAATACCCTTCTTTTTCGAGATACTCGCCGATGCTCATTTCCGTAGCGGCGACAGCTGCAGGCGAGCCTGGTGGTATGGCGAGAAGATCCAAGGCAAACTGATTGAACCGGATGATGTCAAATATCATGCGCCAGAAAGAGAGCTTGAGCGCATTCGAAGGCTGCGCGAAGAGCGAGCCACCCGACGTGCCAGACCATTCAAAAGCACCAGCATCGCGAGATATGCCAAAAGTCATCTCTGAAGCGACGGTCTTGACACGCAACGCTGAGAGGAATTTGATGAAGTTTGCTGGACGCTCGTTAGACATGGGACTATGGAGGCATGTGATTTTGATAGGGAACGCACGGTATGTAGCGGTATTGAGGACGATGAAGCCCGTATCCACAGGCGTGCTCTTGCCATTGTGTGTCCACGTCACTGTGTTGGTATGGCCACCAAGACGTTCCTCTTTCTCGAAAAGATGCACTTCATGCTGGGTGTTGCGAAGTGCATAGAGGGCGCTCAGGCCAGATATGCCACTGCCGACGATGGCTATGCGCTTCTTCTCTATTTTTCCGGACATGATCAACTAGCGCGTAATTATGGCGAGGATACTAACAGCCAGGTACACGGTTGGAGTTGACGCACCAAAGTGACGAAAGAAATTGAGCAAAGGAAAGCTGCTGCTGCAAAGATGCGAGTCATGATGTCATCGATTTGAAGCGGATGCCGTTTCAGTTGGCGCATGACTAGTGTCGAAGGAAAGTACATACGCTCGAAATGCAGGCATTGTAGGTATCGCGAACTCTCAGCTGTGTGTTCTGAACACAGGAAGAGGTCCGCGGCATTATACAGTCAGTTGGCCATGCGTTCGAGACCCGCTCTCTTGTGGACACCGCAGACCAGGACCCATGGCATTATTAGCATTATTGTGGAGTCGACTTTGCATCTTCGCATTGCTACCGTGTGGAATACATGAGACAGTCAGGAACTATACGACGCGGCTGATATATATGCAGGTGGCTGTCGAGGGGCCAGAGCAACACATACGTAATTCCAACCTCGGCATCGACGACGTTCGTGTTGAATAATGCGTTGTGCGAGCAAGCCATCAGAGGACGTACCTCCGTCGTATCAAAGCATTAGTGGGGATGTGAAAGCAACAAAGGATCTTAGGTGGCCCTGCCGCTTGAGGTTCCCCAGATCCAGAAAGGTAGTGGCACACGTGACACGGCAGGGATGACCTTGGCAAGTGCGTAATGCGCCTCATGAGCTCCGGACTCCAGGCTCGACGTTGCATTCACGAACACATCCAACCAGGCCGCCATTCACACTCCAAGGACGATAGCCATCCCTATATACCGAATCCGGCACTGCGCAATCCAGACTTCACCGCCACCATGTCCAACCTTATCGACGCCGATGCAGGCACCGAGCGCTTCAGCGGCTACGAAGCCGAGTTGAAGCTGGTACAGGCCGACCTGAGCCAGCAAATAGAGCAGATCAAAGAAACCAGCGGAGAGCCCAGGAAAGCCGCCATCAGCAGAGCAGAGCGCGCGCTGGAGGAAGCCGAAGAGCTGGTGAGTAGCCGCCTAAGCACACATGTCGCGTATGCGACAACGGCCACCACCACCACAACACCAGCACCATGTACAAGACCGCGCTGCTTACCCACCCGCCCAACAGATCGGCCAAATGCGCCTGGAAAAGTCCAACATCCCCGCCAACCTCAAGTCGAAATACAACGCGCGCTTCCGCAACTTCGAACACGACCTCGACACGCACAAGCGCAAGCTAGAAGCCTACACGACGGACAAGGCCAAGCTCTTCGGCGACCGCTACACCGACAACCCCGAAGGCGGCGATGCGCAGCTCGAGCAGCGCCAGCAACTCCTCTCGGGAACCGATCGCCTGAACAGGTCGAGTGGCCGGCTAAGGGAGAGCCAGCGCATCGCGCTCGAGACGGAGCAGATTGGTGCGGGTACACTGAGCGATCTTCATAGGCAGAGGGAGCAGATTACGAATACGAGGGAGAGGCTGCTGGAGAGTGAGAGTTATACTGATCGGAGTATTAAGACGTTGAGGGGTATGGCGAGACGGTATGTTTTCCCGCTTCTTCCTTCGCATCTATCATGCAAGCTCCGGTTGATGTGGAGTCTAGATGGATGCCCTTTTGATCTTCGCAAGAGGGTGTGCTAACAAGGTTTCGTGCAGGATGGCTACGAACCGCATCATCACGATTGCTATCATCACTGTCTTGGTGCTGCTTATCATTGCTGTCATTTATAGCAAGTTCAGATGATTGGTCCGACGCTCGAGATGCGTTTCTGTTTGGCGTTCTGGAGCATACTATATTGTACAGATGGATATTCTTGGGTTAAGGTTTAGATATCGAATGGCATCCACAACGGTCGTTTCAGGGAGCAGCATTCTGCCACATTTACAAGCCACATCCTCTGATTATTGAAGCACATGCATTTAACGTCTTTGTACTTTGATATTGATCTTCTAAGACATGTGGTTTCTATTATCTGGGTATTACATTATCTAATGTCTTTTGCTTCCGAGCTCCCCGTACCATGACCGCGACTGTATGCAGAATAGAACGTAGATGAAGATGATGTTACAATGAAGTCAGAGACCAGTGATTAGGCATTACATAATTTGAGAGTGAGAGAGTATGACAGGAATAGCTCTGGAGAAAGAATGGCTGATGTAAAAATGTAAGACAGCATAGCATGTCTGAAGCGAGCATAAAGTAACATGCGCGATGCGGAAGATGCACGTGTGAAGTGTAGACAAACGTATATCGTGCTTGGCTTTCGTCCAGCGTGGTGTCGCAAGGGTATACTAAGTAAGGGGCCGTATGCTTTGTAAGCACGGCTTCTATGGGGCTGATACCCGCATCCGACGTGGCCGTTGTATCTTCCCAGTGGCAGGGTACGTCCGTCGTGGTGATCATCGGTGGTGCGATGGTGGAATGAGCGTGATGATGACATCTCGTGGTCAAGAGTGACTTTGACGCTGTCAGCGTTGAGACCGCCGCATTGGCCGGACTGCGGCGAGCCTGATTTAGACCATTGGGGCGACATGAGTCGTGTCTTTATGGCAGCATTAAAGACGTGCCCTGTGGCGTTTTGTGTGGGTAACGAGCGTGTCATTTAGGTGTGATATATCATGGGTTTTTCTGTCAGGCGATAGGATCATCTGGGGTGGCGTTCAGTCTGCGGTTCCAACGGGAAAAGGCGTAAGAGGTAGCTGTTTGTCTTGTCCCGGCACAGGCGTCCGTGGTGGTAGTGGTGATGGCGTCCGCTGACTGCTTGGTTGCCGGGCATTGGGACCCAGTGCCAACGGTGAAACGGTTCGTAGAGGGGCGGGGAATGGTGGGCTGAAGGGTGTGACAGGCGACATGCGAAGAGGATCAATGCTCCCTTGGAAACGTGTAGCAGACCGTCCTCGGGGAGTGCTTTGTGTGCTTTGTCCAGAACTAGTGCTTGCGTTGCGGGAGTGGTTGTTGTAGCTGTGCATGCGGATTGTGGTCGGGCGGCTGTTCGTAATGGAGAAACGACCGCTTGCGGTCCGGGAGAGCGTCGCTGGAAGTGGCTGAAGGGGCATGATGTCGCTTTGGACTGAATCTGCCCGCGGCGGAGTGTATGTCTTGAGCTTGATGGCCTGCGAGGTGTTTGTCCGCGACGATGACCGCGTGCTGGGTCTCGTCAATGTGGTCGCAGTATTGGGCCGAATGATAGTATTTCTGGCCGTGTTGGGTGCTGTTCTCGTAGTGGCGGTAGGAGGACGAGTCATGGTTGTTCGTGATGTGTTGGGCCTAGTCCTTGTAGTTGCGGTAGTAGGCCGGACGCTCGCTCGCGGGCCAGTTCCAGGCTTTTGGCGCTCGATATCGAAGGCTCGCTTGTCCGTGTATTGTGTTGCTGTCGAGAAGTAATGCGGTGCTATCAGAGCGAAGAGCGGTCGCATAGCTGGTAGACATGCACAGATGATTCCAACATTCACCTCCACCGCAGATAGTGTTGCGTGATCTTTGTTGTCAAATGAGACATCGGTCGAGTTGGCGATATCATCCAAGGTATACAGTCGGATGATGGAGACCATGGTACCGCTGTTGGTCGGTTAGCATTGGTGATACCCGGAACTGCCTAAGTTGCCCTACCTAGCGCCCAACACGAACATGCCCACTAAGCCTTCCTTCTGTGATTTGGGTATCTGGAGGGCCCGAACGATGGATAATGGCATAAGGAAGATGACTACGTCTTGCGCAATGTTGACACCAGCATTTGTAACCCATATGACGAGCTGGTTCATGCAGCGTCCGTTCCCGATGGACTTGTCCCATGCAAAGGCGACAGGACTGCAGATGAACACACTCGAGAAGGTCGCCCAGCCTCCGTAGGTTAGGACAACACCCAAGACAGCGAAGCATGCTATGCGGAAGTTTCGTACGGGAAAGATGCGGAGATACTGTACAAGAATGGATATCTTTGTCACAGTGAGTGTGAGGTTGTAGACCCAGACACTCGCCCAGAATGACTGTGTGATTGTTAGTCGCAATACAGATAAGCGATGAAAGGTAGAAGCCCCTCGGTACGTATAGGTGAGGCATCTGCATCACTCCATATCTTGACGACCGTAAGATGTGCTGTAGTCAGGCACCTCATAACAAATGAGCCTGGATAACCAAGTATACCGCTGGACAATAATAGCTTTTCTGGACTTACAATTTGCAGTCTATCTAGCTTGTCGTCTTCTATTCGCGCACTGTGCTCTCCAAGGCCATTCATTACTTGCTCTGCCGTCAGCACAGCAAGTGCGATGGAAAGAACCTGCCAGTCGTCAGCGAAAGATGTACGCTGTGCAATCAGCTTCACTTACCATAGCAAATACGATGCATGCATCTTCAGGCCCAGCTCCCCTGGAAATCACCAGTCGCGTAAAAAGTCGTAGAAACACCACCAAGCCAGAAACAAGTGTGAAAGCAAGTACAATGATATTAACCCGGGTACCAGCGGGCGTGATGCTACTCGTATCCATGTTGACCGTATTATTAGAAAGACGAGTGCGTAGAACAGGACATGTAAGGGAGTCGGAGCGGTAGACCTGCGAAGATGCGCATGGTTCAAGCAGTCATAATAGCTGATGCGGAGAAGGTGGTAATTGGGATATTCAAAAGCTGATCGGGATAGGAGATGCGGTGCGAGGTCGGTACCGCAGTACAAAGTTGAACAACAGCCAGTGCTAGAAAGATGGCTCGGTGTATTTCAAGAAGAAAAAGCGCTCATTGGTAAGGAAAGTCGGACGACGACAACCCCCGGGGACTTGAGTGATACGCAGGTTCCCGACGTTCATGCTGCATTTGGAAGCGCGAAGGGGACCAATATCGACAAGACTCTCCACACCATGGGCACGTTCCTGCAAAAACGACCGTCTCATACGTACGATAGTCACGGTCCGCAGATCGCGTGGTGCACTGGCCTAATGCTGCCTTGTGGCGACTGGCGAGGCTCCAGGTTTGGTAGCAAAAAGGCAGAAATAGTCGAGGAAGGGGGTATAATGTCGCAACTATACCCCTAGGGCCAACTCGTGGCAGCCACGGTTAACAAGTCACCGGTTTAGGTTAGCTTTGAGGTTGCATGGCTGAGGCCAGGGCGCAGCGGAACTGTTGATGTCGCATGTCAATAACTAGATGCCGCTTTTGACAGTTCTGTTTGGAAGCAAAAGGGCTGTCTGAACAATGTCGAGCCGCTGCGACAATGTCATGTGGCGTGTGGTGGACGAGTCTGTCGCGCGCGAACATTGTGTGAGGGGCTGTGGTTGGCCCATTAAGCCCGTGTACCTGCATGTCGTGTGCTCGAAGTGTAGCAGCTCGGATGGTATGGCGCAAGACTAATGACCCTGCTGCAGATCTAGCCGAACGCAGACCGTGCACCGAAACCTTGGGGACTATCTTACGGGTCTGAAACGAACCTAAGACTATCGGCGCGCTCTCCACCATATAACGTTTTCTCCAGGCATTTCGTGGCTTTCTCACACAAATCTTGGTAGATTTGATGAGAACAGAGTTGATTGATAGGAACTAACCTTGTTTTGGCACACCGATAAGGCCCGCATCATGCCGCTAACGGTGGAATTCGAGATCTCGTCCTTCTTTCCGACTAGGGAGCGACCGCGGCTGATTCCCGACTGCTCGAATTTACGTCCGAGTCACACGTGGTGTAGGGTTCGGTACATGCCGGCCTCAGACGCAGGTTGGGTCGGATTGCGCACTCTGTTCGTTTACAACCTTCTCTGCATCTTCTGACAATAGCGTGTCGTTTCCGACGCTTATGACTCAGAATGCGTTGAGCGAGAACAATGCCAATATCGATGTGACCAGACTCGCAAGCGAATGCATAGCCAAATCTCCTTATGACGAAGCAACTTTACGAAGCTCCAGCCTCGTCTATAGTCATGGCCGGCCTTAAAGTTTGTGCGTTGTCTCTCTCTAGGCGGCGGGACGCCTGGGGTGTGCCAATGAAGTTTCCCTAGGACAGCATTGCCGAGGGTTAGACCAGTAACGCAGTTACTGACAGTTGTTGTATTGAATAGTGCCGCTGGTCTTGTTGTCTCGAGGATGACCGTTATTGGTTTGATCTACCGGAGTGGCCCTTTCCCTTGGTCGTGTCAAACGCAGTCTTTGGAATCAGCGACAAATCCATCCATGTCGAAATGGACTGCATATATTTCATGCATAGCCAAAAGAGAGCTGTCGCAGGAGCCAAGAAGCATTTTTGCCTGGGAACGAAAGCAACGTTGATGCGTCTCATGCGACCTGCTGAAAGGCATAGTGACTTGAATGGGGACAATGTTGTCGGCGATCCAACGCGCACGGCATGGATCTACCAAGTAGATCCAAGGGGAGCTCGGTGCTTTACGCGGGGGTCCAGGGGATATAGTGGAGAGCCGTCTGGGAGATCATCATGTGGTAGCATCGAGGGATGCGACACGTAATTTATACTTTTCGGCACCAAGCGCGAAGCGAAAGCAAAGCCGATCACATACCGACAGTAGGCACCCGTAGACTGCATCGTCCTAAACAACGCTGATCTACGCCTTCATCGTGTGCACTGTATGAGTGCAAACAAGCACCGTGCGAAAGAGACACAGCAGTAAGTTCGTAGATGAGGAGCGGCCAACCTCTTCAAAGGCGACGAGCGGCGAGCGCTTGTGACGTACAGAAAGCTGCGAGATATGGCGTGAAGCAACAAACGTCGGATTGTTTAACGTGTGGTGCTGAACATAGCGCTGCATTTGCGATGGGCGAGAGTGCGCTACTCGTGAGGCTGCAGAGAAGGCGTGTGTAAGTCGTAATGCCACTTAGATAACGGCAGGTCGACGGCGGCGTGCGGTGTAGGAGCGACCAGGTAGAGAGGTCAGGAAAGTCGCGGGGTTCATCGTTGAGGGTCTGATTAACTCTTCTTCAATCAAGTGGCAAGCCACAAAGATCAACGAAAAGCAGCGCAAAGCTAGCATTAGGTGTCAAAAATTCCCAGCCGATCCGAAGACCAACTGGAGCGGTCATAGTTGTAGTTTTCAACTAGCAAAAACGCTACCTCGGACGAATCCTCACTGGTAAGCGTAAAGCCCGAGCACTTGGATGCAGAAGAGAAAGGAGGACGAGGGGCCGCGGGTTTATATACTGGCGAGGGACGCGCTAGCACCTTGGCGCGCTAGCGTCATGTGATTGTGCACGGCCGCGCAGTAGCGGGCGAACTCCGGCGGAGGGTCTCTCACCCAATGGCACGAGCAGGCGCAACTAGGCAGCAGGTCACGGTTTTCACCCAGCGTAATGTCTGCCTCCTGGTCCGGCAAAGATGACCGAACAGCGACAAATTCACGGTCGAGCATTGAAGACGCTACCTACATCTGCGTCACTCTACTTGAAAGCCCACAAATACTTGCTGCCGTACGATCCTGTGCATGGGCCGGCACGCAGTACCCACTCTACGCTTGCAAGACTTTTTGGCCTGCCAAACTTGGGCATCAGAAATGCAAGAGCAGCGCCATGATTACGTGCGATGTGCGCGCATTGCTTCGGGCAGCAAGTACTGCGTTGGAACAGCTTCTGTGCGTACAAGACGAGTCGTTGTGCAATGACCGAGGTGTCGCAAGTGCAGAGTCGCGCCATTGGCGATGCAAGACTTGGGCACAAACCCTCGTCTACCTGACTCTTCTACCAGAGTTGTCGTCTTCTACATCACAAGCTAGCTTTCTGTGTTCGATTCAAGATGCTCTGAAGAACGGAGTTCGAGTTGGAGCAGCTGTCCGGGACTCGTGCGACGCGCAGCGCACCTTCCTCACTGTCACCACTACGCTTTCAATGGGCGGATGCACCGCACTGGCGTCTTTAGTTGTCCTTCGAAGTACTCGCATCCATGGCCATATTATGTATCAGATAGCAAATACGTCACTAGGAATTGCAATTAAGGACTGCATGAGGCCCCAAGAGGAAGTCTGCCCATGTGTGGTTATGCGCGTCCGAGTCATAGTATCACCAAAGGATTCGTGATTGCGTCGGGAGTGGTTTCCGCGTAACTGCCGGCTGCAGTATCAACTAATGTAGGGCAAGCTTGTACGTTGCGAGGCTTTGTTGTACTCTCCGCTGTGACCAACACTCGCCAACGCCAGGCTGAGGGCGGACCCATCTTCCCTCCTCGATTCGGAGCCCAATACCGCCCATGTTCGAATCGAAGCTTCGCTTGGGGAGACACATGAGGGTTTCAATGTAGGATTAAATACCTGTATGTGCTTACTTATCTACGCTGTCCTGTCCGCGCCTGCCTCCTGCGTACGTGTTTACTTCGCATCACGTCGGATCAGCCATCGCTACTAACGATGCAACAGCTCATCGACGGATCTCACAATCAACCGCCTTCTTTACACGACTTCATCTTCTCTGCATCCGCCAGCACTCCTTGCTGCTTGAAGGTATGGCTAGACCGCGGGAGGCATCATCTCACCTCATCATGTGGTAACTATCGTCAAACATGGAAGCCTCAGGGTGGAAAGAGGTACCCTGAGCGCCTGCACTATTGTAGCCTGCCTGAGTATAAGATCCAGGTATCGATCCTGATGCTTGGCCCATAGTGTCGGATTGCGCCGATGAATTCGGCGACGGGCCTGCACGAGTGTTGGAGGTCGACGATCGCACCACCGAAGGCTCCTTCCGCTTCCATAAATTCGATATATCGACGTCGTACCGTCTCGCCAGATCCTCGAAGCAGCCAATAGCCACACGGTGCGCGCGCTCTGCCACGGGTCCCTTCATCATCTGCAGCCATCGGATCGCCTTTCTTGTACAATGAATCATCATTGTAGGCTCACACGATGTCGATGTTGGGTATGAAAGACCGAGAAGACAGATGGAGATAGCTTGCATCATGTGATGCACGAGACACCACCAGGGACACTGCTCATACATCTGAGGATTGTATTCCTCGGGAAGAGAAGCGACGATTGTTCTGGCAGCTTCGATGCAGCTGTCCGCCATGCGCCTCGAGAAAGTTGCGTCATTCGAATCCTTCCACGGTTGTCGCCGTGCAGTCAAGGACGGCCGCGTGAGCAAGATCCGCGCGGTGCAAAGCTGGAATCGGAGAAGCATGCGTTCCCGGGCGAACATGTCATGCGGTTCACGCAACCCTTCATGCGACCTAAACTCTGGCGGCAATGAGGAGCTCCACTGGTCGAGCCGCTGGCTCAGAAAATGGGTATCCTGTTGGATCTCGCTTGGCGTCCGGATCATTGTACCCGCGGAGTAAAGAGATGTGAGAATATTTTGGGATATAATGGATAGCTGAACGACAGCTCTGAAGTAAGAGCCCGAGTTGGCATCTGTTGTCCGAGACCCTATCGCCATTGAGGGAGGGTTCGCGCCGACGTTTGAAGAAGCGGAAAATGTGGGCGAGTCTGACAATGGTGCAGTCATCATACCTATGCCGTGTGTTGTCTCCGCTTCTCCTGGCAGTTCCTCTCTTGGTATTGTCATTGGCAGTGGTACCGAACAGCACGAGTCCACAATGATGCTGGGCCGACCAGTAATGATACTGAGGATTCTTTCGAGTGAGTACAGACTCCACCACGTTTGTACCAACGTCTCGCGTTTTGACGCGTTTGCAGAGGGGTCCTCGTTCCGTACATGGAGGCCGAGAGAGTAGGCTGATCGCAAAGCCATGCCAACAAGCGTCCACGCCCTGGATTGATTAGCAAGCCTGCCTTCGGGACTAACCCCACGTCCGGATTGTGACTTACCGACTGACCTGTCCAACGCTTAACCAATAGAATGCAAGAAGACCCAAGCCTTGGATTTGCGGCACATCAGGATGTGTGGTCAGGGAAGTTTCATTCAACCCAAAAGCTCTTGCTCTTGCGTGGAACATATTCGCGTCGCCCTCTGGCCAGTCTTTGTTATAAAGGTACGAGTAGTTGGCGCCGATAGCGAACACGAGATTCAAGATCGCCTGCCATTTGGGATTCAGACGCGGTGCCTTTCCCTCACGGAGCGCCGCAAAGTACACACGAGTCTGTTTGACGAAATTGCGCGGTAGGATAGGGAAAGAGTCGTGCACTCTGAGCATGTAGCATTGCACCAGATGCTCGGCAAAATCGGGTCGCGGCAGTTCATACGGATCCACGTAAAAGTTGACACTCACGTCATCGCAATCGGCCCAGAAGCTGAATGAGCTTACTTGCTCGTTGCTGAAAACAATCGAAGGACGGCGTTGAGACCTCGATCCGGACCACTCCCCGTCTATTCTTTCTTGTTGGGCAAGAGCTACTGCACGCAACCATTGTACTTCTGAGCTCTTCCCAATGAATCCCGTTGATCGGGCTTCATCGGTACTGTGCAAGTCTTCGTCCAGCAGGTCCAGTGCCTCAGTCTCAAGATGCTCAAGGTGGTCGAAACCGCTCATCTCTCCGCTGCCTTGTGAACCATGACTGTCGACGTCTGGTTGTGAGGGGATTGGGGTCGGAGTGCGCCTCTGTTCGGACAGGTCTTCATCCATCTAACCCATGTCAGCATTCTAGTCTTATCCTTCTGCGTCTTATGCTTAAGATCTTTTGGGACCAAACTCACATCTTCCAGAATGTCGGCAATCCGTTCCCCATCTTCGGCGCTTACCCGGTCCCTTAACTGCGTCAGGAAGTCCGTTAATTGGTGGCATTGTTCGGTCACGCTTGAAATGTCAGCAGTGCGAACAGAATTTCCGAGGGAGACTGGACAGACATTTTCAACCGATCTTTCCGGGGCAAGATGTAGACGCATTCGCGATTCGTGGTCGCACAATGCTTGCATCTTGGCTTCTCACCCGTGCATTTGATCTTGTGGGAACGACACTAGATGTTGCCGCTGTCAGAAGCCGTGCCAAATTCAAAGAATGCTGGCTTATCGGAGAGCCTATCGGTTGAGATTCCTGCTTTTACCAGGACTTGTATAAATCAAGCACCGGTCATCGGCACAAAATTTTTGTACGCGATTCAGACTTACACCAGTACAGGCGCGTGGGACTCGACGCCTATCCTTCAATCCACTTTGCCTTTGCTCGACTCTTTGCAGCCGTGGAATCGCAACTTTCTGTTGCCCGAACGAAGGAGAGCCATAGTTTCCTTTGTAATGATGCTCTGGGATGTTCGATGCCATGATCCAGGGTAGTGTACCATGGATCGACGTGGGATGTTGTTCGAAAGACCGAACGTAATTCCAAAACAGAAGAAGACGACGCGGCAACGGAGCGAGTAATGTGAGAACCTCAGACTACGGCGGCTACCCGAGATCAACTTCGTCCGCATTGAGGCTTCAAGTGAGCGACCACTGCCAATCCGGATGAGGACATGCAAGCCTACCCACTTGATCTCACATGTACCCTGAACTATACGCATACACGGTTACAGCTGGATGTCTGCTGAGCTAAGGTTTTGCGGTCCTTCGCAGTCTCTCGGGAATCCCGTCGGGATGCTTCACCGTAACCAATAAGCGCATGACTTTAGTCCCCAGCCCTTGTCCTCCGATCCCAATCATCAGAATTATTGCGGGTTGATGTCACTCTTTTCCTGTTATTGATTGTGTAAAGAACATCATCCAACGGTGATTTCTTCTATTCAACTTCATGAAAGATTTGCCACCCACACATTCTAGTCGCCAACTGTTTTCCCAACGATATGCTGCGCTGCTGCTTGTCAACCAGGATACCCATTCAGGATTTTGGCTTTCCAGGGCGTTGTGGGCGGACCACTCCGCATGCGGCCACCAACTTCTACAGTACCACCTCAGCCATAGACTAGGATTCTATATGATTATGGGAAAGTCGATCGACATGCAGAACTTAATGCCAAATCTTACATGCGGACTATTCGCCATTGCATGTACAACCAAGGCGGGAAATACATTTCCGGTATCTCTCATGAGACGATAGTAGTAGCTGGACCACGTAATGCTTGCTCAGCAATTGTGGGAGCATGAAAATCATACTCTCGTGGGTCCTAGCTGCCAGCCTCCAACCCTGCAGCACAACCGGTCGTGTCAGTGGTGTTGCGGGGCGGCTGACTCGATCAACAGAATCGCATGGCACCATTATTCTTGCTTTGAGTCTGGAACATAAACCAACGTGGAATTGAAAGACGAGTCGGCTCTGCGGCACAGTAATACCGGATAACGAGAAAGTATGTACTTGTCACTTACATATGCCGACCGTTGATCGTCAAGTTCGGGTCTGTCGCTCTTTACTCGAAATGACTAGCTACCCTGGTTAGCGCAACGAGTGTCAATCTAAAGAAGCACACCCTCTGCCCCGTTGTCATGTCAAGGAATTCGTATCGAGGAAACAACAGCTGCGTAGGCAAGCGCTAAGACGAATTCATCAATCTAGGGCTGCCACAGGGCCTTGTTGCGCATGGACTTCGCATAGAGTTGGTGTCGTGTCACCTGCACGGCGAAACAAGAACGTTGATGAATTGACTCGAGGCCTGCGTCTTGAGTATGAAACCTTATGAAAAGGCAAGTTGATGCATGACGTTAGGCAGGCTACACATCAGTGGCGTCCGCAGAATCGCCAACCAATGGAAAATTCGCCACGATCAGCCTTGCACGTGGGGTCCGTCTCTATAGATCCACCCACCCGCTTTAGGCACGTCGCAACGCGTCAAAGAGAATTCAAGCTTTGATCTGGAAGATTTATCGCATGATCGCAGTAACGCGATGGCCTCATGCTCCGTGTCGCTATGTCATGCTAAAAAATTTCCAATATATCAATGTGTTCAATACTCCACGGACAGGCATGGCACGTAGTTTTTAGTATTTGCGATCTAAACAGACGCCCTCCAATCAGTAGAAGCCCAATCTTACGACCCGTGCATATCGCTTAATTCTATACGTTAGATACGGTCTAACTCGGTCAGCAGATTCGCGCCGTTCCACAGAAGCACGATAAGACCTCAATCATGCATCGCAGGATCTTGTTCAGGATCTCGGTCTAGTCGGCCTCGGTCAGATCCAGAGATACAGACCTTGATGTTGCAATCCAGTTACGGCTAGCCTTTCGGCAACTGGCTTCCAAGGTTTCGGATGACAGCGTCTGCGCACTTACATTTGTCCGGACGCACATCCGCCGTTCCTCCCGCGCGGTAACTAATACACACAGATCTTGTGTCTTGCTGAAAATTCCTCATGCGACCAATTATGTCCAAGGCCGTGTGCTTTTAATTTGTCCACTGCGCGGTTTCCGGTCCGCTGCCTCCTACACTCAATCGTTTCTCAGCTTCCGGATTTCGCACCTGTCAATTACTCTGTCATTCAGAGCATCGTGGAAACGCAACGCATTCGATAAGTCAAGCATATGACATACGAGCCTAGAAACGAGTCAAGATAAGCTCTGGACACCATAGTCATCGGACGCCCCCCATTTCGAAATAGTTCAAAGACAATTGAGTGCACTATCCCCGCACATTCCTCAACAGAGCATTCGCGATTCAGTATTTACCATCGTTTTTAACCGTGCCTGGCAACGTTTATGGGTCAAACTGCTCTCATTCGGTGGAGCCATCGCATTCGCTTTTGGTGCTTGTGGAAGCGACTGCAAATCCTTGGTTGAGATGCAGCCACCGCATTGTATTAGTCTGTATCCAGGCTGTCACCGACACTAGTACGCAGCTCAGTTACGCTCATCACGGTAGGTGCAGAAAAGCAACATCTCAGCAGTAAAATCTCCATGCTATGATCTTGACGAAAACAGAAAACATTCCCCAAATCCGGCATTGCGCATGACGATTCACTTCCGCCAGTTGAAGGACCTAGCATGATACGGTAGCAGCCGCGATCGCTACCAGCGTGCAGAACAACCAGAAGTCTCATGGGTCCCACTGCACATTCTTCAGCTTAAGCCGCATGCCATTCCTCGGCTTACTAGCAATCGCACCACTTACGACAACCTTCTCTTCAGGATTTTCCAGTTCCAGGTCGAAACTCCCCACAAGCCCCCTCAGCTCGGCTCTTGCGAATCTCTCTCCTATAAAACTCCTCGGCCCATGCAAAAAAAGTGAGAAAGCTGTAGTTACTGCCGGCCCCACCGTTCATCGTCGCGCGCCCCATCTTGCTGTCGATCCAGCGCTCGGGTACGCACTCTTCGGAGTCAGGGCCCCACAGCTGCAGATTGCGGTTTATCGCCCATGGAGCGATCCATAGCATCGTACTTCCAGGTATGACTTGGCCACAGACTACCATGTCACGGATGGCGACGCGCGCTGTGATGGAGACTGGAGGGAAGAGGCGCAGGACTTCGTTGCAGACACAGTTGAGGTAGAGCATACTTTCCAAGAGGCTGGCGGCATCGGAGCTGGAATCTGAGAGAACTTTCGAATCAGGGGTACATTGCTGGATCTCGCAGCGAAGGCGGGTTTGGATGGCTGGGTGCTGAGCCAGCATGTATGACGCCCATGTCAGGGCAGATGACGTGCTTTCGTGACTGCATCGAGTAGCCTTGCGTGCGAGTACATTTTAAGGTGGGACTACTGACCCTGCGGCTAGTAAAGTGAGAAGTTGGTCTGCAAAATGATTGTCCGACAGCAGGTTGTCGCGGATCATGATCGACAAGATGTCACGACCCTCGACATCCTTACTTTCCATCTTCGCCTTCCGCTCCGCTACAATCTCCGAACATATCCTGCGCAAATTCCCCGTCGTGACCTTCACCCGCTCATGCAGTTTCCATGGTAGCATGCCGACCAACCATGGGGGTAGAACGATGTTGGCCGTATAATACGCCATCTTCTCCTTTGTCGGCTCCAGAATCTCCTCGTAGTTCTTTATCAAGTCGTCTTCACTGTTCCACAAAGACCCGGTATCTCGACCCATTCCAGCGAGACAGATGAGATCTAGCGTTACCCGCGATGTATAGCGGCAGATATTCAGTACGCCATCCGGTCGCCCACTGAGCTCCTGCCCAATCGCGCCGCAGAACTCCATCGACTTTGCGCAAAACACCGGATACAACTCTTTCACATTTCGGAAGTGAAATGCAGGCGCTAACCTCTTCCGCTGGAACCTGTGCTCCTCTCCTTCACTCAGCAACAGGCCCTCTCCCAGGAACCTCATCAGGAACCTTCTTGCTCGAGACGGTTTCTCGTAGTCATAGCTCTTATGTACCAGTACATCTGCCAGTGCCGCTGGCGTAGTCGGGATAAGTCTTGTACTGTGAAGAAACCCTCGCCGGAGGATGATGCCGTCATGAGGCACTGTCTTCATGGTTTGCAGATGCCAATCCCGGCCTGACTGACGCTTCTTCAATAGCAACCGTCCGTGGCCGAAGAGTGGAATGAAGCCTTTGGGTTGCGGCAGCTTGCGCAGTGGGCTGAGGAAGAAAGGACGGAGGACCATGTTGTAGAAGACCAGGACAGTGCTGTTCAGAATGGTAAAAGCGAGCCAGTACATAGTGAGAGAGGCATTCGGTAGGCATTCCGCAAGCAGATAGTGTGCGACAACTGCTTCGAGAGCCGGTAAGAGGATACAGTTCGCGCCGTTGAAACTCATGGTTGCGGTGCAAGAGCAAGAGACAGAGAAAGAGAAAGAAAGCACGTCAGGCAGTGTTGTAATTATATTGGATGTCTGATGATGCTGCCTCTACAAACGGATGTCTTTGTCTTCCACACCTGTAGTCATGTAGCGCATGAGATATCTCGAGCCACACACGTCATTGTCCCCGATTGGTTCATCTTCTACAGCCGGAGTCTATCACGCAGGTCCCTTAACCGCGTAGCAACGTCTATGTTATAAGATTAAACATAGAATATATCCAGGCGGAGGCGTAGCTATCACCTCGCTATTAACAAGCCTAAGCATCGGGCGTAAGAGGTAACACCCCAAGGTCGACATCGTTATCCAGGCTTATTGTTCCTGCAGGTGCATCACTCAGCGTCAGCCATGCCACCAACATGTGCAAACGACTGGAACGCGATTTCGGGAGGCCGAGAAGACAGCGGTTCCCTCTTATCACGCATCTCACTGTTACACCACACTCTTCCGTCCCCACTCCATCAACCCAACCTTCTCCTCCTCACCCACCAACTTCTTCGCCAAACCTTCCTTCCTATCCTTAGCATCCAACCCGGCACACATGAGCGCAAACTCACCAATCCACTGCTCTGCTTGGAGCGAATTCCGCGTCAACGCGTGATCATCTCTATCGAAAAGTTTCAGTTCCCTTATTCCCTATGTGGTGGATAGTGAGGTGTGACGAGGATACATTGTGCGTGTTAAAGTGTCGATATGGGCGAGGAAGCGTTTTGTGATGGACATGGGACGAGGTGTTGATCTTATGAATCAAATTACATTGCTACATCGCTGCAATGTAGTGTTTGCCACTTGCCATCTGTTGCCTCATGCTTCGTGAGGTATGATGTCACTTCAGAATCACACCACTCAAGTGAGACTGGGTTGCGACACTGTGAATATTATCGGCTTCTTCGATCGTTTTGCTCCGAGGATGATTTGTCTGAATGTCGCGTTGCTAGAACGAGGAAAGGGAGCATTGGAAGGGTATGGACTAAGTCCAAACGCGCTAGCTGATTGGGCCTTTGCTCTGTTCGTGTGACAGAGAGGCACAAGATCATGACGCATGTGAAGGCAAGAGAATGAACGCGCACGGAAGGCTCTTGGAAAGAGGGGAAATCTTACTAAGGACTACGATTATCTCCTATGCTGTAGTACTAGCGGAGCATTGCTCGTCGACCAATTGGCCAACCTCCATCAAACGCCATGTCATGCTGAGCTTTGAGCTCTCTTATCCTAAACGCCGCTTACTTTCTGGATATATAATCCATTGAACGCCGACCTGACCATATGACTCATGAAAATCGACCCGGGCGCCGAAATCCTATGCGCCCCTGTGCTCATATTGGTGTTTAAACACCTTCATTCCATCGTCACCTTTCTGTGGTCTCCAAGACCAGGGCCTCGGTACCTGACTCCAAATCATCTACACGACCTCCTCCGAGTTCCTCACTGCCTTCTCTACTTCTTGATGGATGTTGGGCAAGAACAGGCGAGTCCGCACCATCTGAGAAGTTACCGACGCTACTCTCGCGTACCCGTTGTGCAACACTGGCTGCGATCTTCTCATCCAGCATGGTTACTAACCGTTCGGAGTACTGGTCCAGTAATTTGACCATGACCGTCTCCTCAAAGGCCTTGGATTTTATTCTTTCTCCGATTGCCCTCGCGGTAGCCGCAAGCTCCCTTTCGACCTCTTTCGCTATCTCTGGGCTGATAGTATCGCTAGTGTTTGCAAGACGTTTCCTGTAGGCTCGCAGTGTCCTGCATAAACTTTCAGTCGACGCTCCAATCTTGCTAGCGTCGCTGACAGGTGCTTTCGTGCGACTTCTGGCGTCCATTGAGGCGCGGCGTTTGCCGAGTTGAGGGTTCTTAGGGCTAGGCGGCGATGGGGAACGGTTCTTGTTCTTGCGTATTGTACCTCCACCATTCCATGCTGTTATTCGGCCTTCGCGTGAACTTGTAGGCATAGGAGATGGATCCAATTTCGGCGTTGGGGCCAAGGAGAATTTTGATACTTTTTTGCGCAGCTTTGGTGACTTGCTCCCAGTGTTCGGAGGAGTCTCTTCCACGGGTGAGCGTTGGAAACGTGCTAATTCGGATTGTGAGAAAACGCGCCTGAGAGGTGGCTTGTTGGATAGCAGATCCTGGTTGGAAGGCGTATTTGGGGCGAGCAAGTCCATCGACTTTGATATGTCTTGACGATTAGGAGCTTGCAAAGCCAAAGCCCATGCAAATATAGTCCCGTCTACTGCTACTGTGACCAGTGACTTCTCGCCCAGCTCTTCACTCATCTGTCCAGGTGTTTCCACGAGCGCGATATCAGATACACCTTCTGTATGGCCCCAGTCACGAGCGACTAAAGAGCCGCTTTCATCGTAAACGCGTATCGACTTGTCGGTGCTTGACACACCAGCTATTAGTGGAGCACCCCAATTGCGTGGTATGTGGACCAGGGAAGATAGAACGACGGCGTCCCCACCATCAGTGTCGCATGCACGGAAGTTGCTGAGACTTTGACCTGTTCGAATGTCGAATTTGTGGACCTGACGGTCGATGGTTGACACAAGCAAGACATCATCCTGATCGACGTCCCAGGCTGACGACACTGGAGTTGCCTTTAACATAATGGCGCGTGACATGACAAAAGCGCGGGTCGTTCCACGAGCCTCCTCGAGTGACAACAGTTCGCGGACGACGAGACTTCGATCGCTGGAAGTCGAGACTAGACGAGTGCCATTTCGTGAAAAGGAAACCCCATTCACTGCTCCCACATGCTCGTCCAAAGTTTGCAGCAGGTCCCAGGTCTGGTCTAACCGGGTGAAGACTTGAACGGTGCGGTCTCGACTGGCGGACGCAACGAAAGTGATGTTTGACTCTTCGTGTATGGCAATGCTGGTGATTTCGCTGGCATGAGCCTTGAACTCTAATGTGCAAGTTTTGGTGTTGCAATTGATGAACCGCAAGACGCCGTACTTGTCTCCAGCGACAAGGAAAGCGCCATCAGCAGAGACGCGAACCGTCCTTAGCTCGTTCGGAACGGCCTCAGGATCCTCCAGCTGCTCAAGCTGTACTTGAAGTGAACCTTTACAGGATCCCTGACTCCAGAAGATGACAGTCCCATCAGCCGCCCATGTGTAGTATGAAGCCTCGAAAACGTTCGGTTGTTTCAGACCAGCGTGTACTCCCAACACAGCATGCCCGTGCGCAGGTAATGTGTGGATGACATTGCCGACGACGCCTTCGTCGTCTTCGGAGCACAGTTGTGACAGTCGAATCGCTCGGTGTGCATCGACAGTAATGAGATAATCTTTTAGACAAGCAATCACACCAATCTGACTGCTGTCCGTAACCGAGATGGATGGAGACTCTATGCGCGGTGGAGGCGAGGGCGGGGGAGTCAGTCTTCCGATCATCTCCTTTATGTTGAATGTTTTGAGCGCTCCTTGGCTACCGGCGATGTGGAGTCGTCCCTTGACGTCGACGGCTAAAGAGCTGACAGGAAAGCCAGCGTCTACTAGCCTCGAGAAGCGATGGTCGGATTCGGTATCGTCAATGAGACATATGTCTCCCTTGTCAGACGCCACGATGGCCTTGTTCCGGGCTATAGCGACGACGCTTGTGAATGTGGACTCCTTCAAACTTTCCAGGATGCAATTTCTTCCCGGCAATGTCTTGTGCGTTGAACCTGAGAGGAATGAGACGTCGCTCTGGCGCGCCTTGCTAATGCGCATTGTGGCGTTGAGGTCGTCGATCTTCCAGACCTTGACATGTCGGACACCGACAGTGACGAGCTTGTTTCCCATCCATGCCATCCGATTGATGTGGCTGACACACTTGTTGCTAGCATGTAGCGTGGCAGCCCCGGTGCGGGAGTTGATGTGCCATATGTATAAGAAGCCATCGTTGGCGGAGCCAAGGCTAGCCAGGAAGCGTGAGTCGGGACTGAAGGCTACGCAGTTGACGCCGAAGGTGTGATCCGAGAGAGACGTGAGGGGCGTGTCCGAAGGGGCGTCTGAAGAGGCGGAGAAGATAAGTACACGCGGTTTGTAGCCCGTCTGGAATAAGTTAGGATAACGCAGCATGGACTGGATGCATGTCTCACCTCTCCGACGGCAAAGAACTTCCCGTCAGGACTGAAGCTGACACAGGTTGCCGCCCTGATCTTCTCTTTCATGTTCCAAGCTCTGTTGCTCGGCGAGTCTGCCCAGTCGGGCGCACTGGGCGACGGGAGTGGTGAGCCCCCGAAGCCGGCGTCGCGCAACGAGACGGCGGTGCGGTTGCGGCTCTCATTTTGTGTCGGGGTGGATGGCCCGCCATAGATGGAGGCCGAGGGGTTGATGGGGTTGGTGGTCGGGCGTGCGCGGTAGAAGCGTTGGGTGACATGGCCTTGGTCGTCTATGCACGCAATGACAGCGGCAGCACCCGCCGTGTAGCCAAAGGTGCTGCCCGAGGGCAGGCTGTCAAACGCATTGGCCGAATTGGTCGTGGTGCCGATGACCTGGCGCAAGGCAAGGCTGGCTTCGGCGCGTCCAGCCTTGACGGGAGAGCGCGGGGTCGTCTTGAAGAATGGGGAGGGAGAGGGATTGAGCTTGATGCCGGACCCGATGACTGGGCTCATCATCCGGGGATTGGAGGGCGTAAGCGACATCGCGGCCTCCAGGTCAGTGGTGGAGGAGGTTTGCGATGGCTAGCAGACATCTCAGAAAGACGTCATGGCACTAGGCGCGCCTGCTTGCTGGGGGAGGGCGAGGTGAGGTGAATATCGCGTGGTTGGTAGGGATTCTCTCTTGCGACTGCGGAACGGGGACCCGGCCGCTATCAAAAAGGGACGTGAGTGCGCAATTGAGCGGGGTGAGTGCGGTCTAGAGTGATGACGGTGAAGGGGCAAAGAACCTGCAGCTTGAGCGGTCGTGCATCAGACGGCGACGCGCATCTGAGGGTGAATTGGCTCGACGGGGCCTTTGTTTGGGCGGTCACGACACGCAAGGAAGCGACGATCTGCGGCGCGAGGAACAGGCGGAGTGCAGCTCGCTAAACCCTATCACCATGCATCATCACAATCTCGTCCAGCCACGCCAATTTCCCCAGGCACTCCCGTCGACTTTGCGGCTTGCACAAACTGATGACATCGTGAGAGGCTCCAATATGCAGGGCTCATCGACGCAGGTGTCCGGCTGTTGTGCGACCCAGTCATGCATCTCCCAGCTATCCCTGGAGATACATGCACGTCGGACCAGTACCTGCACCGAGTGCTGCGACGTGGCAGAGTATACGTGTGTACACTCCGGTCAATAACAACTTCGCATAGCAACGAGCGAGGTTGAGCATATCCACATGCTCTAGTGTCCACACGCGGGCGGCGCAGTGGAGTATCTCGTTGGAAACGAACAAGTGCAGCATTCGAAAAGTGGGGCACATACATGTACAAGTCTCATCGGTGTACCACAAGATATCTTCAATTACGCTATCATGACAAGAGCAGGACGAAAGACCAAGTAGAAGCTTCGCGCACCATTCAACTGTACTAACATCCTTCACATAAACACGCCGACACACCAACAATTTGCTTCCCAAGTCCGACCGATACCCAACTTTTAAACTAACGAACCAGCTTCCACCCGTTCTTCTTCGCATCCAACCATCGAACGTTCAGGAGACAGAATAGCGAGATCGTCAACAAGGTTCCGGTATAAACAATCAACCTGACAAAGTCTCTGCCCTGCAAGTCTATATCGGCGACTCTCGACACCAACGCACCTGCTATCGGTGCGCTGATGACAAAACCGACTCCGCGTATACTGGTCATCATACCACTTTTGGGATAGTACATCTCGGAGCCAAACAGCATCTTCTGTGCCGAGTTGATGACGACGTTAAAGACGCCGTTGCTCAGCCCGTGGCAGACACTCATACCGATGTAGAGTCCCACGTTGCTCGTCATTGCGGCAGATAGCCAGAATGCCCACGTTGCGATAACGTACACCGCAGTGGCAACAACGAGCATATTCAGGTGTCCAATCTTGTCTGACAGCCAGCCGGTGCATAGTCTTCCCGGGATCCCTACTCCTGTGTTGATGGCCAAAAGATATGATCCATGGGTGATACCTGTTCCTATAGACTGGGCAAACTCAGGTCCAAACACCATGGGTATTGCCATCGTCAACGGATGTACTAGGTTTGCGACTGCGAGTGAAGCGAAAAGCGGATCCTTGAAGACCTTCCAACTGACTATATCGGTAGACCGCCTTTCGAACTTTCGGGGTGGGAGGGCGAGCGCACTAGAAATGGACAGGACTGCGAGGCTGAACATGGAGAGTATTCCTAATGTCCACCGGATACCGAGGGTCTCAAGTGACTCGGTCAGTGCGAAGACCCATACCGTGCTCCCTAGAGCCGCGCATGCAAACATGATACCCTGTGCGAGGCCGCTCCGCTGTGAGAAGTATTCCGGTAATATGGGCCCAAGAAGATAGATGTGAATGCCGGCTCCAAGGCCGACCAGGAGTCCCTGACACGCAACAAGTGTTGCTAGCTGCGTTCTAGTAAGCGACCGACGCGAGACCAGTTGGGAAGTTTTACTCACATTGTGGCTTCCTGCAGCAGCTGCGAATCCGATCGCAATCAAAGCCGTGCCTAGTCCGCACAGATATCTGACATGGCCTCCTAATTGGGGAAGATGCGGGTAATAGAGCACTCCAAAGGCGGCGAAGAGCCCTCCATTTCCTAACGACCCTATCGCCGAGATCAACGGGCGTTGAGATAGCTCCATCTGAAGAAGGACGCCTTCTATGGCAGACGCTTTTCGTCCGTAGTGTGCTTGGAACACTCCAAAGGCCTGGTTGAGGCCTACTAACGTAAAAGCCATCAGACAGGTCGAGGCCAGAATTCGGCACTGTTGCGTCCGTGTTACAAGGTCACCGGGATTCTCGGTATCTGGATGGGTGGATATGCTGGATTGTCTGGAGTGCGACTTCTCGTAGAGCGAGGGTCGGGCGCTGCCGACTGATGTCGAAGTCAGCTCACATCTGCGCAAATGATCGAAGGCGCCGAGCTTACCAGCTTGTTCAGCATCAGAGACGTTCATCTTTTCTATCGCAACAAAAGGTATCTGTGTATCAAGAGAGTAGAGAAGAGCGAGTACCGTCCTGCCATTCAAGAGCTGTATGTGAGAAGTCGGTTTTCCACTCTCCTATCCCTCGCGGAAATTATGTAGGCAAAACCATGCGCGAACTATGGTTCTGCTCATTGTTGAATTTTCCATTCGCTACTGTTCCGTGGTACTGCCCTATGTCATGTCCTATGAGGGATTTGCCCCATCTCTGGCACCTAGGCTGACCAACACTTGCCAGTTTCAAACTGTATTAGCAGGCTCAAGATTCGAGACTTCCGGTTGGTGAGATGCAGCGGAGTCAGGTCCCATTCGAAAGCATCCCAAACGCGTTGATAGACTGTAAGTGCCGCATCAGACGGACATGCAGTCCTGACCCACTTGCTCCATTGTGATATCCAAGTTCTATGGACCGTTGAACAGCATGAGCAAGCAGTTTTGGAATGCTGCATATAATCGGAGTTGGAGTCATTGTATTCTTCTAGCCTTGATGTCGACATGGAGGGCTCCGAGTGGTCTACCAAACTTTGTGGTCAATAAGAACGTTCCATTGCCGCGCACATACTGCTAGCTTGGCCAGAAGGCGGCAGCTCCCATAGTAACTATGTAGTCTGGGACTACGCAGCATGCTGCGTCGTTTGCACATGCGAACTCCTACAAGTCGATGTCTTTTCATGTGCTTATGCCGACTGCATCGCCTACGTCATAGGTTGCCAATCTGCATGTTGTGTTGACTGACCTATCTCTACATCAAGGAGGATATCAATCACTACCAAGGATAAACGGGGTAGTACTAGCATCGCCGTCACAATCAGATATATTGCGATGCGTTGGGGTAGGGAGATGGGCATAGGGCGGGAATAGCCGGCGCGTCTTGGGTGGACCCTTGTTGGGGGAATATCAAAGAAAGTTGACGATGGTTATCGCCATCAGACGCAGCGCCGCGCATCGCCTCAACCCCTCCGCAGCCTACGCCAACTCCTGTAGGCTCCCTTCCTCCCCAATTCTGGGAGCGCCTTCGACGTCCGTATGTACGTGATTCGGTCCGCACTGCGAGTGTCTACGAAACGACCTCCAGCGCGCTTTATCCACGGCCGCCGCTACCCTTCGACACCACGATTACGAGCATTCCATACCACACGCATCCTCGCCCAAGCCGCGAACCCACCGCCCGCGCCCAATAGCACCCCCGCCGACCAAGATGACGTCAGCAAGACGGACCGAGAGAAGGCAGCAGCAGCAGCAGCAGTGGAGGAGCCAGCCGACAGTGCGGTAGCATCAGAAGACCCAGAGGTTCTTGCACAGAAGCTGCAGCGATCGCGGGAAACCTCACGCAGGTACTCGGCTGCCTTGCGACGCCAACAGCGGGGGAAGAAGACGCAAGGACTGCCGCCTGTACACATACCCGACTGGTTTCTGAAGAAGAGGGTACTACGCCGCCAACAATATGTCGCAGACCCACGAGTAGCCAATGCGCCCACGGTGCTCTCTGTCGAAGTTGCTCATACTGAGTCCGGAGAGCATGCCGCGTGCACCATACCGGCTCCACGCGATTCAGACGCTACCCAGATCCTGTCGCGACTAGTGCGTGGTCTGTGGAACAGGCGCCTGGACGACCATGAGAAGCTCAAGGTCGAGAAGTATCTGGAAGAGCAGATTGCACCGATCGACCACGCGGAGACACACCAGTCACAACTTCAGAATGACGAAGCAGTCGCCAGCACCGAAGCAGGGCGCCCGGACGAAGTACCCATATCCACAATAACCGAAGACACTGCTTTCATGGACGCTTGGTCTAAGCTGAGCAAGATCCAAAACGACAAAGATATGGATCCGCGCCAGAAGATTGAGGCCATGAAGAAACAGAGTGTAAAATTGGGCATGGTTGCGAGGAAACGGGAAATCGCAAAGACTCGGCAGGCGGGCAACTCCAGACGCCTCTCGTCTTTGGTTGTTGCTGAGATTCGAGCGACTATGGCTGCGTCGCTTTCCTCGTTACAGCCGGCAGCTGGCGACTCGTTTCCCGTCACAAAGACAAACCTCAGCCTTCACTCACCCATGGCTGAACACGAGCCATTAATAGATGAATGCGTAACATCTACTGCTCTTGAAATGGGAGCTGATGTTGTTGTCCTGAAGGCTCAAGATCTTGCTCACCTTGCCGGGGATTACCTCGGCGAAGGAGCAGAGCCATCACCACGTTCGATACGCTCGCTGGGCTATGAAGCATATCGCATGAACACAGACCTCGGCGATCTTATGAGGGACATAGAAGACTCTATCGCTCAGGACGACTCCGATTGGAATCAGCCCTCGTCGACGGAGCAGCCCGATCCCAATTCAATGCGCCCCCGTGCTATACCCCTCTCCATAATCTCTCTAAAAGGCTCTCTTTCACCTGCCTTGCGCGCTATGACGCAGAGCTTGAAGGGCATGGGCCTCTCAGCAGGCGAATTCGGGACTGCTGATGCGACAGTCGACGAGTCTGGGCGCAGCCAGAATCCTGGGGACGTACAGCTTGAGGATCTGAAGTTAGCCACTCTCTTAGACGCACTCATTGATGCGGGTGACCTGAAGCAAAGCCGTGGTTTCGTCGACAAGTCACACTCTTCCCACTCGTCTGAAGAGTCTCAAACATCGTTAAAAGCTCCCGCCTTTTTCGACTACTCTCTGAAGCAAGAAGGTGCCGAGCTTGAACTCAACTCTGCCTTGCCGTCTCCCGCAAAGACAGACATCAGTATGACTGTTAAAGTTGGTTCAGCTGCGAGAACCCTCAACGCCCCGACAAAGTCTAAAGTCATCTACATCCCGGACTTCAAACAACTAAATGCTACGCATTATGGTGGCCGCATCGTTCAGAAGCTGGAAGAGCTTGTTCGCAAGCGCCGCAATGCTGGAGAAAGCGTCATGATTGTGGGAAGCACTTGTTCACGCGACCTCACGCCTGAACTATCCGCCAGGTAAGGAGTACCCACAACGTAGAAACGGCCAAGCTAACACACACTAGCGGAGTTCGTGCTCTTCAAAGCGAAGGCGAAAGCGGCTTCTTCAGGACCATTGTTGTCGCAGTAGACTCTGGTAGCAGTAGTACACCAAACTTCGACGAAGCTCTCGCATCGTTGGGTAGCAACTCTGTGTCGTCGATTGACCTTTCAACAGCAGAAAAAGATAAATTCCGACGCATCAATCTATGGCATATTCAAGACATGCTTCGCTCATTAGACCCAGCTGCGGCTGCCAATATCTCGAATTTGGAGCAAAGTCCTTTCCGGTTCGCCGAGTGGGCGCCTATATTCCATTCATCACAGTTCAACCGTGTGTTGAGTTACGATGAGGTACACAGGGTGGCATTGACAGCTCTCGGCCTGCTTATCACACGCCCAGCAAGCGAGGCAGCAGCCTCTGAGGACGCGCCGGCGCAAGTAAGCTGGGCACATGTTGCGCTTGCTATGGGCCTGCTAAAGGCGAGTGATACAGCTAAATACACCTCTTTCGAAAAGGCTGCGGCAGCGATCCCGAAACGCTCCAAAAACGCTTTTGGTAATCAAGAAGGGGGCTTTGAGGCGGATCTGGGCAGGAAACGTCCAGACGAGAAGAGCATGCAGCGTCAACGAAATTTGCAACGCATAGCATCTACAGCCAACAAACACGAAAAGCGACTCATGCCTGGTATCGCAGACCCGGATCAGATCAAAACTACCTTTGACCAAGTACATGTGCCCACCGAAACGGTAGACTCGATACGAACCATTACCTCATTATCACTACTACGTCCTGAGGCGTTCAGCTATGGTATTCTAGCGACGGAGAAGATATCTGGTGCCTTATTGTACGGACCTCCAGGCACAGGAAAAACGCTTCTGGCCAAGGCTGTAGCGAAGGAGAGTGGCAGTACGGTGCTCGAAGTTTCCGGTAGCCAAATCATGGACAAATATGTGGGCGAGGGTGAGAAGAATGTGGCAGCCATCTTCTCCCTAGCGAGAAAACTGTCCCCATGCATCGTCTTCCTCGACGAGGCAGATGCAGTCTTTGCGTCCCGAGACGCAATGCGCGAACGAACATCGCATCGCGACATACTCAACCAATTCTTGAAAGAGTGGGACGGCCTCAATGACCTTTCCGTATTTGTCATGGTAGCTACAAACCGGCCTTTCGATCTCGACGACGCTGTTATCCGCCGATTACCCAGACGATTGTTGGTAGATCTGCCTACTCAGGCCGACCGGAAAGAAATCCTACGCATACATCTCAAGGGCGAACAGCTTGATGACTCTGTCGATCTAGCAGACATCGCCAAGCGCACGCCGTTCTACAGCGGAAGCGATCTCAAGAATGTTGCCGTTTCTGCCGCCCTCGCATGCGTCAAGGAAGAGAATGAGCAAGCTGCCATTGCCGCTGCGAAGGCTTCTACAGAGTCTAAGTCTAGGCTCACATCTACCTCTGACTCGGATCTATCGGAATCTACGACCGCATCTACATCCACATCCACAACCTCTCCACCAATCCAACAAACTTCCTCCTCGCCATCATCACCACCAAAACCCCTACACCTTGTCCGCGGCCAAGACTACACATTCCCTGAAAAGCGGACCCTACACTCGCGCCACTTTGATAAGGCACTGCAGGAAATCAGCGCCAGTATCAGCGAAGACATGAGCAGTTTGAGTGCGATCAAGAAGTTTGACGAGCAATATGGTGATCGCAAGGGGAATAAGCGAAGGAAGGACTTTGGATTCGGGGTTATTGCTGAGAGGAACGAGAGTGCGGCAAGGGTGAGGATATAGAAGATATAGTAGGTAGGACATAAGGGGATAGATGGGTGTCAGGCACGAGGTTGAGAGTGGCAGGGAACGGTGCATGTACATGCTGTATGAGTAGATACCGATCATGAAGACGAAGAATGAGTACATATTACCCGACTATCCACAACCCTACGTTAACATCTCCTTAATCGTCTCTTCCAACCCCGTCGGCGTCCTCCCCGCCTCCTTCAGCAACGCCTCCAACGTACCATCATCAATCTCGCATTCCCCTTCTTTCAACGCATCATACGTACTGCTCCACCACTCCACACTCGGCCTCTCCATGCCCTTCTCGCTAACATAGTAATCCTCATACTCCTTCCTACTCACAACCTTGAGCTTAACCTCCTCGCCTCGTACTTTACTCACAATGCGCGCAATATCACTCAGCGAATGAGATTGCTTCTGCGACAGATAAAACGTCTTTCCAGCCCATTGCTCGCGCGGCGCCGCGAGTACTTTCGCCGTGGAAAACGCCATATCAGGTATACTCGTCCAACTCACCTTGCCGTCCCCGGCGACAATCACCTCCTTCCTTGTCTCCTCCTTTAGCCCAAAATAGTATCCGAAATATAACGGCCAACTCTCGTTATACAATCCTTCCCTGAGCACCGTATATGTGCACTTTTCTTCTTTCGCCAAGTCCGCGAGATATTTTTCCGTACGAATATGAGCCCGCATGACACCGGCTTTAGAGGGGTTCGCGAAAGCGAGCGAGGTGTAGTAGATGTGCTGCACGCCTGCTTGCAAGGCAGCGTCGATGGCGGCGCGGTGGTGCGCCTCGCGGCCGTGCCAGAGGGGCGCATTGTTGTAATCCATTTCTATGCGGGGCGTGGAAACGAGGAATAAGGATGAGCATCCTTTGTAGGCGGTAGCGAGGGAGGAGGGGTCATCGAAGTTGGCCTGCCGCAGGGTGATGGATTGGGCGCGGAGGGAGGAGAAGCGCTCGGAACTTGGGTCACTTGATGTCTGTGAGGGTTGTTAGTTACGAGGATTGGTAATTGGAGGGGATAGATGGGAAGAGAGAGACGTACGCATACTACAAGCTCCTTTGGGTCAATGAGCTTGTTGTCGAGAATGGCGTTCAGCACGGCGCCGCCGAGCTTGCCTGTCGCGCTGGTGAGGGCTAACATGTTGGTAGTCGTATGCGTGAGTATTTCTGCGAGACTTCGAATTTCATAAAGAGGTCTGATGTTGATCTTCTAGAAACGCGTCGTGATTAGAAATGTCACGTCGATGACTTCATTGCTAATCAGGGTCCACGGCAGTTGTGGTGGGGCACGTCGTAGGACATTCTCGAATTGGAACTCGGTGCGCAACCCTATAAAGTCGTCAGAATGAAAGCTATAGCTGCCGATCGTGGAGCTTGCCATAGCATGGACAGCGAATTGGTCGCGGGTCGCGAAGTCAATTTAGAGGGCATGGTTAGATGCCTGGCGTGCCGGGAACTTCGCGGTTCTGACCGCAGCTGATCCGCGCTTACTGGACATCAGATCAACAGCCATCGCGGGATCGTGTCGCTTATTCCAGAATTTCAGTCTTCGCATCGTTGCCAAAAGATCTGGCACTCTCTGCGCTGCCAATGACCGCTCAATATGTGATGATGCGAACCCAGGTGGTAATAGCAAGAGTGTGAGGATACTTCTGATCTTCATATGATGGTGATTGTCCGTGTCTGAAAGTAAGCATAGACAAGATCACTGTCAGCATCTTTCTTCCTCGTAACATGGTCCTCAAACAGCCCCACTCGACGATATATCCCTTCCGAAGCTTGTACGAGTAGCAATCCATAATAGGATACCTGTTTTCCATGCTGTGCCGCCCGCGCCAACCAGACTACCAAGACCGGGATGCTAGCGTCTTCGTCGCCGTCATACCAACCGGTTTCTCTAGCGTCTCGAGTAGCAACTACACGTCTCGGAGGGTCCGAAGGGAAGTCAAGCCACAGCTGATTGTAGTACCACGTCGTACGTAAGACGGGCGCCTCTAGCGTTAAAGACCCTGCATATACTTTGCCATATGTTGTACCTGGGGGCCACTGTCGGATGGCGACATTGGTTATTACGGCTGTTGTGTAGACTTCGGATTCGAGCTCCAGCTTCATAGAGTAGATGCTCCTGGACCCGTCTTGGTCCTGTTCACGGGAGGGTACATCGATGGCAGCCCAAGACCAGGATGGCGCACGATATACCGTCGGTCGTGGAAGTAGCTTATCTTTTATGGGCGCCATACGCCATACATTTCTCCAACAGAGATCTGTAATCAGAGATTCTTTCCAAAGGCCCGCGACATAGGTGTAACGCGTACGTTTTCTGTACACGTCGGCAAGAGCTGAGAGTGCCGTCAGCTTATCGGAAGGGAATGTGAGCTTTCGATCCACGTATCCGTCTACCATAGCATGCCATTGTGGTAGATTGTCATGACCTGAACACGGTCGGTAGAGTCGGTATTCTGGCGTAGGCTCTTCTGTCCCAGATGTCCATAGTCTTGACCCATCGCCTTGGCATCGCTTTCCTGTGCAGCAGTACAGAACGACTTTGTTCCATCTAAAATCGAGAACTCTGGGAGACAACCGCCGTTCCTGATAGGTCCAAGCACGTCCGTTGATAGGCTCATCTTGATTTGAGCAGCTGGTATTCTTGGGGACGAAAATAATCTCTCCAGTGCCTACGCCATCATCCGCTAGGTATGGCAGTGATAAGGGAGTTGCACAGTGAGAGTAACATCTTTGTTGCAAGAATCCATCCGAAACACTCGGCGCAGTCGATGCAGAGATTGTGACCCAAGCTCTTTGATAAATCTGGGGCATAGATGCCAATTCGCGCGTCAGGTCATTAGGGTCGTCTTGGATTATGCAAAGTGAGTCTACCCAGAGTTTGTCCAGAGACATGGCTCTACAAACTATGATGGCGTCTTGGATTGTTGGTGGAAGTTTCTCCACTTCGATACCTGCTTTCATGTCGACAATGGAGTCCATAGTAGTCTTGAGACTTGTGCCTTCCCCCCACACGTAGCTCAGAGCAACCCAGTCAACCTGTCGATCCTGCCAGTCTTCTACCAGACGGACCGTATCTTTTTCCGTGCTGCTGGGCTCGATGTGCAGCAGTCTTCGAGGCACAAAGTTATCGTGATCTTGTCGGCAGAGAGGATGAGAAGAGTGACATTCTGTAAGCCATTGGTACATTTGGACCAGACTCGATTTCGATCCTACCCATACGTTGTGGCTATGCGCGATTAATTCGCCTACTTCGGTGGCAGCTTCTCCTAGAACAAGTCAGATGGACGTTTTCTCGCTGTTTCTTCTACATCACATACCTGTCACACCAGTCGCTATCACCATAGGAGAAGCCAGGTGTGTCTGCTCACGCCAACTGTTGTGACTAAAGCTTGGACAAGTATAGGATGCACCGTTTCTTCCCAGGGTCATCGAAACATGCTCACGAACGGAGAGTAACTTGGGCATAGCTAGTATGTTCAGATGACGAGGTTGGGCTTTCTTACATCCAGGGCAGCTAGAGCAGGACAGGAAAAGCTCAGGCGCAGACTTTGAAGCAAAGAGCCTTATGAGCATGCATTGATCTACCAAGGCCTCTCGTATCTCGGACTTGGTGTGTGGTAGTTTGATAGGATTGGCGAAGTCCAGAAAATGTTTCTTGCGGAGCACGATCCGCCGGCAGTGCTTGCAGCTGTGAGGTTCGATGGGACTGAAGCCTTTGCCATCCCGAGGTCCTTTGTCCATATTGGGTTGATTGTGAGAAGACAAGTGGCGATTAAGGTCGTAAGTACGCGGAGGTACGTTCGACCCTCTTATCCAAGGTGCAGCCTGCCACAGTGGCGGTGCATGTTCAGCCTTGTCGCTGAGGCGGGAGGACAAGCACACCTGAACTAGAATCGTTTGGCATTCTGGTCACATGAGGGTATTCACACATGCGATTGATGTAGTCACGGAATCTGGCGACGATGCAATCTGAGCGCGTCAATGCGGTGGATGTTTGACCTCGACAGTGAGTGCCTCGTAATGACGATATGCACGGAAGCAGTTGACGTTATAGTATAGACGAGAGAATTTTGGCGAAGAAGCCGTTCCCGCGTGGCTGAGCGTGAGGAAATGAGTTATACGAAAGAACTCATTTTTATTGGGTTGTAGGCTGCCACCAAGAGCCACACTGACCCTGCAAACCCATAAAAATGGTTCCTTCGTGCTGCGGGGTGCCTGATTGTGTGGTGTGCCAGGTCGCATGGATGCGGGAAGGCACAGAACAATGCGCGCTTAGACCCATCGGCTACCTGAGGCAGGAGCAAAAAAGCTCAATTCCGGTCGCACAACTCATGGACACACTGCTACGCGATAGACGAAATACAAACTTGCACACAAAGAGGGATATATTCTTTCTTTCCACTCCATCTACACCAACACCATCTCCCACCACCCATAAATCCCTCCTTCCCCCATCCCTAATGCAAAAACGGCAGGCTTTCCACCACCTTACCACTAAGAATCACACAAACGAAACAAAAGTATAAATAAACGCCGCTAACGATGCAAGAATTCGCCCAAATCCCCTCAGCTTCCAAGCCCGGGGTGTAAATGACCGTGATATAGCCTTATCAAACGGCTTCCAAACAAAAAAACAAAACGAATGCTCAAGCATACCGCACACTACTCCTATGCACCGGCGGCGGCATGGGCACATTCCCATTCGGCGCATGCGGATTCGGTTGCCACGGGCCCGACGCACCGTTTGATGGTGGCGGTCCCTGCGGAGGAGGATAGCCGTTGTTATATTGGCCCATGGGAGGAGGGCCCATAGGTCCGCTTCGATTCCTCCTTGAGCTACCGCCGGATTGGTAAGGCATGGGTGGGGGAGCCTGGGCGTATTTCTTGAGTTTGGAGCGACGGCGGTAGGAGCGCAGGCAGCCGCAGAAGATGCAGAGGAGGATGGCGCCACCGATTCCAGCTGCAAGGCCGATGACGAGTGGGAGGTGGCGTTGGATCCAGGTGGTGATTTCTTTGCCAACGGAGCCGCCTTCGCATACCCCCTGTGAGGTGTTAGTGTTTGAAATGAGGTAGGAGAGTAAACGAGGAGAACTTACGTTACTACATTGACCCCCACCGGTACAACTTGTTCCATCGAGGAAGTTTTGCTGAATTCCATAGCATCTTGCTCCGAATTCTGGGCTGGCGCAGCTGATCATGCAGTTGCTGTTGTCGCAGGCGTAGGTGTCGTTGCCCTTTGTGTAGCTACCCATGATGGTCTTGCACTGCATGTCTCTGCTCGTGCACTGTCCGGAAGCACAGCTAAGACCATCGCCACAATCTGAGCCGTCCTTCTTGGTCTTGTCCTCGGGGCAGTATGGCGAACTTCCAGTGCACGTCTCTTGTGGATCGCACTCTCCGACGGAAGCGCGGCAGACGGTGGTGGCAGGAGCGAAACCGCAGTCGCGGCAGCAGTCTTCGTTGGAATCATCGCATACAGCGTTGCCGATGAACCGGCAGGTCTCGGGGTTACAGCATTTGTTGCCCTCACAGCCTGACGCGCCACCACAGTCGCACTCCTCATCGCCTTCGACGATACCGTTACCGCAAGTCTGGCCAGTAAGAAGAGTAACATCGCGGTTGTTGGTAAGACACTGAGACTTGACACTGTTACGTCCGAGCGCAGAGCAGATGTTTCCAATAGAGCAAGCGGAAAAGCGGGAAATGCCGTCAGAAGTCGAAGGGTTCATAATGAAGCCACCTCCGGCGTCGCATTTGCCTTGGCTGAGGGGGCAGCATTGTTGTGCGCTGACCAGGTCGCTGTTTGCGCAGGATTGTGAGGTGCAGTCGTGCACAGCACCGTAGGTATGTCCCGTCTCGTGAGCAATGACCTGCCACTCGGATTCAGTTTTGATAACAACGTTGGCACCAGCGACAGTCTCGCCAGCGTTTCCGCTGTTGTCCTGAGAGCCTGTTGTGCAGGCTTGTCCAAGCCAAGCCAGTCCAACAGCGGATCCGGTGTTACAGGTAGATAGCAATGTCCAGTGTGAGTATTGATCGTTCTGCTGGCCCCTCCATGTGGAAAACTGGTTCAGACGGTCTTGAATAGTAATGCTGCCGCTGCAGTCTTGGTTCCATGGTGTCGCCTGCTGTTGCTGTGTCGGGCATTCGGGTTCCGTGATGAGCAGATTGGCCAGGCCGAGGGAGATGTTGAAGGTGCTCTCAAACAGCTCAGAAGCCGAGTTCATGGCGGCCATGATGTTTTCCTGCGTCGCGTTCTTGTCACCGTTGAAGGAGCGGACATAGGTGCAGTCGGCGGCCACACCGACGAGCGCGACCTTGCGCGTGCCGGGGCATCCGGCCGTACTGCCAATGGTGGAAGAAAGGTCGACACCTGCACCGTTGCCTCCGGGCTGGAGGTCGTCCTGTCGCTTGAACATGGCACCTATGAGTGATGGGGACATGGCGGGTGAGACGTCGCGGGCGCGCATACTAGCAAAGACCGGGTGGTCTGCCTGTGTGTTGAAAAGCAGCTCGTCTGACGGGCATTTGACGCTGTCTGCCCGCTTCTTCAATTCCATGCGCTCCTCGTCGTTTTCGGCGGACTTCTTCATGTCCGAATCGCGGTAAACAACCATGTATTCCTTGTCGCGCAGGTCAACGTCCGGGTCGTCGGCTTTCCGCACCGTCTTGTAGTTTGTCGCCGTCTTGACATGGTGGTGGTCGTGGTCTACGGTGAAGGTGCCCTCGAATAGCGGTTCCAGCCCGTCCTTGCGTATCCCTATCCGGGCCCAGCCGACCTTGTCCCAGCGGTTCCCCCTCTTCAACCATGCTGTGCCTTTGTAGAGTTTGTGCCGCAATCGCTCAATCGGTTCTTCCCGTGCTATCGATCCATCGGAGTTGAGGTGTGTTATACGGCCGCCTTCTACAAAGAGGTCGTGGTTGGGCTCGAGGCTCAGGCGGATGCGCTTGCCGGAGACATCGAAAGCGAGGTCGAACGACGAGACGGCGGTCACGCGGTGTGTTTGTGTGAGGATATCGGCATTCTTGGCGAGCGCAATGCTTCGCAATGGTGGGCGGGCGTGTGATGAGGCGGCTGTTATGGTGGCGAGGCCGATGGTGATGGCCGCCCGGAGACTCCCAAAGATGCGCATTCTCGTGTGGCGGTGCTTCTCCGCTCAGGAGAATAAGGGGAGGGTGGTAAAAAGCGAAAGCTACGACGACGCAACGAGAGACATGGGTAGGCAAAGTACGTGTATACAGAAGAAACGCTAGTAGAGGCGAAAGGCTATACGCTGGGTGAACGATGGCGAGCGATAATGGAGAGTCGTAATCGTTCTGCACAGCCATGACAGCCCCTGCCAGCCACCGTCTTGGCAGCCGACAAGCGGACAACGAGGGGGGTCTGGGCGCGACACGAATGAAACTATCCACTCTGCCTGCACCTTTCCGCCGTAGACTCTTCTGCTTCGTATCTGTATACGCCGTCACGCCGCTATTCGCGCGTTTGTTGTCGTGTCGCTCCACGCAGGAACAGCCGGAAGCACAAAAGTCCAGTCAACGTGAACCTAGCGGCTGCATATTCGTACTATATTCGTACTAAACATAGAGGCGCACACGGCGGCCGCCCAAACAAACACAGCATGGTCATGCCTCAGCGCGCATACTGCCTGCGTCTCACTATAGGACTGCCATTGCTCGGCGCTTGTCTCCCTCCAAGCGCGACGGAATCCCTCCCCCACCAGACTAACAGAGCTTCGCATGCTTCCCTCCCATAGCAACCACGCATCTACCCGAGCCAAGTCGAGCCGTTTATTTTTTCTTGGACTGGTGCACGATATCGATGATCTTGTCGACTACCGACGGATCCGAAAGCTGTCGGGAGGCGTTAGTAAACATCATCCCACCAAGTACGCGTCATCGCCGTCAACAAGAGAAAAATATTGGCAAAACTCAGACTTACTGTTGTGATGTCGCCCAACTGGTCCTCCTCTCCCGCCAAGATCTTGCGCATGATACGGCGCATGATCTTGCCGGATCGCGTCTTTGGCAGATCCGGCACCACAAAAATCGCCTTTGGTGCCGCAAACGGTCCAATCGACTTGCGCACTTGCATCACCAAGTCCTTCTTCACCTGGTCACTTGACTCTGTGCCGTCCTTCAGCGCTACAAAAGCGTTGACAGCTTGGCCTGTCAGTTCGTCATTGATACCCACCACGGCAGCCTCAGCCACCTGGTCTGCGCAACCGTCAGCAACTTGCATATCGGACTTTCGGACATAACTTACGGTGCTCAATAAGCGCGGCTTCAATCTCAGCGGTAGACAGCCTGTGTCCCGAGACGTTGACAACATCATCGACACGTCCGCGGATCCAGTAGTAGCCCTCGTGGTCACGTCCGGCACCATCTCCAGTGAACTGCAGATATTATTAGAATTTGCATGACAAAAATCAGCTTTGCTAAACTCACGTAGTAGCCCTTGTATACGTTCAAGTATGTGTCCATGTATCGCTTATGCGCTCCCCAGACTGTGCGGGCCATGCTGGGCCACGGCTGTTTGAAGGCCAGTACACCCTCGACATCGTTGCCATGGATCTCCTCACCAGATACGGGGTCAATAATCGCAGGCTCGATACCGAAGAATGGCAAAGATGCAGATCCGGGCTTCGTAGGTGTGATACCACCCATGGGCGAGATGACGTGGGAGCCAGTCTCGGTTTGCCAGTAAGTCTGTCCCAGTCAGCAATAATTTCTATAAGCGTACTCAGCCGCAACTCACATCAACAACGTGGGCCTCCTCCTTTCCGACAATCTCAAAGTACCACTTCCACACCTCGGCGGCGATTGGCTCACCAACAGATCCGAGAATCCTGAGGTTCTTCATCTGGTGCTTGACGTGCTCGTCACCCGCACGCTTGAGCAGTCGCAGGGCAGTGGGGGCGACGTAGAACTGGCTGACATTGTACTTGTCGACAATGTCCCAGTAGCGCGAGAAGTTGGGGTAGGCGGGTGTGCCTTCGAAGACGACGGTAGCTACACCAAGCAGCAGAGGGGCGTATACGACGTAGGTGTGTCCTGTGATCCAGCCCACATCGCCACCGCAGAAGAAGACGTCGTTGTCGTGGATGTCGAAGACGTACTTTCCCGTTGCCGCTGCGCCGAGAAGGTAGCCTCCGGTTGTGTGCATGACACCCTTGGGCTTGCCGGTGGAACCTGAGGTATAGAGCAAGAACAGAGGGTCTTCCGAGTTCATTGACTCTGGCGCAATGTAGTTGGGGTATTTCTCCACCTCCTCGTGCCACCACCAGTCGCGTCCCTTGGTCCAGGGGATCTCGGCACCGGTGCGCTTGTAGACCAGGCAGTGGCTGATGCCGGGGCACTGCTTGAGAGCATCGTCGACGATCTTCTTTGTGCTGATGGTCTTGCCGCCACGCTTGCCCTCGTCGGTGGTGATGACGACCTTGCACTCGGCGTCGATGATACGGTCGCGTAGCGAATCAGACGAGAAGCCCGCGAAGACAACTGAGTGGACGGCACCGATACGTGTGCAGGCCAAGAATGAGATGACGGCCTCTGGAATCATGGGCAGGTACAGGGCGACAGTGTCACCCTTTCTTACGCCCATCTCCTTGAGTGTGTAGGCCAGCTTCGAGACCTGGCGGAGGAGTTCTCCGTATGTGATGATGCGGCCATCGCCCGCGTCGTCGGCCTCGTAGATGATGGCAGGCTTGTTGGGGTCCTTGAAGGCATGACGGTCGACGCAGTTGTAGCTGGCATTCAGTCTGCCCTCGGGAAACCACGCGACATCGCCGTGTTCGAAGCTACCCGAGGTCACGGTCTGGAAATCGCGCTCCCACGTGAGCAGTTCGCGCGCGAGTCGGCCCCAGAAAGCTTTTGGGTCTGTGATGGACTCCTTGTACAGCTTCTGGTACTCTTCGAGGTTCTCAAGATGCGGTTTCGAGTGCGGGTGCTTGCTGTGCGCGTGTTAGCTGCGTGCCGTGCTCTGGTCTGCATGCGATCGCGATCTGGTGCTCGGCCAAACGCTCGGCGGCGCGGGGTCACCCCGCCCACCCGCGAGCTCTGGAGCTTGGATGACGCCGCAGCTGTCATTGTCTTGGTGCATGATGCAATGACCAAACAAACAGAGGGACTCACTCGTAAAACGCCTTGGGAACGTGGAATGTGTCTACCTGATGGGCTTCGGCCACGACAGGCGGCTTGACGTCTCCTTCAGACATGTCTGGGCTGGTCGATGTGGATTATTTAGCCTGGCTGGCGGGGCAAAGGAGCTCGGCTTCGGCGCGCTGGAATTTCGCGACGGGGACAGTTCAGGAGCTTCACCAGCGTAGAAGCGTAGTCTGGCAGGATCGCAGGTCAGAGGCGGACGGATGTCCAGATCAGTTATATGTCTCAATTCCGGGTAAAGGGGTCGGCGGTACGCTTGATTGCCGCAGGGGCCGGAGTGAAGTTGGTGAATGTTCGGGAAACAGCTGCTTAAGTGGAGCTGCGCGTGGCTGTTCAAGGTTCGAGATTGAGGCGACGCGGTTGGGAGAGGGAGGTTTGTAATGCAGAGCACGAGATGGGCGAACGGCACTCTTATGAGCTGCGACTCTAGCAGGGCGTTGGTGATGTCGCCTTACCCCTCGCGTGCCTTCGCTGCGGGGACTGGAATATGACGAACAGCTTATTGCTGGCCTTTGGCTGGGCCCACACGCATTCCGTGGGCGGCACCATGATCCAATACGGATAGCATCCTGTGATGCCCTCCGTTTCTCCGGATCACTAGCATACCACGCCAGTCAGACTGTACTGTTGTGCCGATCTGGCCGTCAATCTGCGTGACTGCCAATAATTGGCAAAATTCGATGAGCCCTGCTTCACATGCTTCACATGCTGTAAACGCGTGCAGCGACATGTTGGCTCATCAGTGCGGGCACTTCATCACCATCACCATGTACCTAGATATCCATGACCCTAAAGAAAACAGCTTCGGCAGGCAGCCGGCCCGCAACTTCGCGACCGCACAATATCACCCGGCTGTACGCAATTGCCCGATTTCAAGCGGCGCAGTCGGCCTATAATGACTTGCAAAACTGTCATCAACATCGAAGAGCAAGAGCTCTTCCGCAAGCCACAGCTCGGCTCCAAAGGTGCCGATCCCTCCTACGCAGCTCTTGGTATGACACCACACAAGCCCCAAACACCCCATTGTGACCAGACAGTCAAGAACACAAGTCTTTACACATCTGGCAGGATGTGGAGCTGATCGCATGTCCCTTTGCAAAGAAATGGGCCTGACCACGCGATGCCTGCAAGCATCAGCTTTCGGGCGTGGGGAAGAGGAACGCAGGGCCCATCCGAGGCACCGGCAATTGTTACCACTGGGCTGGTCGCCATATCTGTTCCCGCTTGTCTGTGCTAGCTGTCCATTACAGTGGACACTTTTGCATGGCGTGCTGGATTCCTACAAGAGCTAGCTGTTGTGGGTGTACTGTTGTGTGCGGTTCGCGCTAAGCTTTCACCGTGCGAGAGGGTAATATGTTCCGTCCTCGGTTGAGACCCGCGTGCGAACGCCCCTTGAAAGAGCGCTTTTGCGCGCGTGTCTTTTTGCACATGTTCAGTCGTGCACCGCAGTTTACGGTAAGGTCTAATGTGCGATCAACACAGTGATCGCGATGCGACCGTCCATACACATCTTGGCATCCATTCGGCCTTCGTCATAGCTACCGGCATGCCGTATTGGCTGATGTCGGCGGGTCTGGGCACGCTGTAACAAATGCCGACCAATAATGGCTTGCAAGGCCGGATTATCAGGGCAGTTATCACTGCGGGGCCCCGCATAGCAATAGACAATTCAAACATCTCGATCAGTTTACTGTGCCTCTTCAAATGAGCCAACTCAACGGTCATGCATTGGGAGGAAAGAATGGCCTGCGTACCCGGAAGTTAAAATCAACTCTGGCAGGAACAGAAGCCGTTGTAGCCGTGTCTCGCGTCAAACGGAACCTTGCAGCTCAATGGCAAAATACGGGAATGTCTTCATCAGTCTACATAGCAACAACAGCCCCATCCACTACATGTACAACCACATCCCCCTCCCCACCCCCATCTCTACTATCACTCCTCCATTTCCTCTTCACCAACCCAGGATTAATCACGATTCCCCTCTGCCCCACCCCCTCCCACTCAAACTCATACGTATCCAACTGCCCAAACAACCATATCCTCACCGTCAGCGTATCCGTAATAATACGCGCAAGATCATCGTCTCTATCCTGATCGCTAGACGTAGGATTCGCCCAAGGAAAGAAGGTAAGCGAGAAGTGTTCAGCTGCTTCGCGCGTTTCGGACTGTGCCATCCAGGATTTGCGCCGGTTCGGGTACCCGGTTATGGTGCTGTAGAGGTAGACGGAGACGCGGCGGTGGAGGGAGGTGGCGGCTATGAAGTCGGGATCTAGGGTGAGGTGTGAGCTTAATACCTTCCTTGGATCGAGGGGTAGGGATGGGATGGAGGTTTACCTGATCCAACGTCGGTGCCATTTGCGACATGTGCCAGCTCTTCTGGAAATAAGGTGCCTTCCCTGTCTCCTTTTTGCTTTGGCCCTGTTATACCCAGTACGTATGCTACGAGCGCATGCTTGAGTGCCGCAGTTGGACTCGAACATTCTTGCAAGAGTTCCGCCATGTTCACGTCCTTGATGCCGAACTTCGCGATTCCAGGTCCCATACTCTGAGTTATACAGGCATGTACATCGCGGTAGAACTTCTCGATATGCTCATGCATCATGTTGAACAAGTGCGACACGCCATTCCACACTTCATCGTCGTCTGCTGCAGGCGGTAGGAAAGAGGTGACATCCTTGGACGACTCGTTTGCCATGGCGACTGGTGTTATCATCGGAGGCGATAATGCAGCAGTGGGCGTCGCTGGCATGGGTGTTTGTGATACTTGTACATATGGGCTATGGCGTCCTCCTAGACCGCCGACACCTTTGTGTTGCATCATTCCCAGATCGGGCGCAGAGTCTGCATAGCTTGGGTAATCTTTAGTACCGACATTTGCATTCTTGTGTTTATTCCGTTGCCTGAAGAGGAAGAAGGCGGCGGCAAATGCGATTGCTGCGCCGATGATGAATGTTCCGATAGCGATACCCGTTACTGCTCCGGCACTCAATCTATTGGTCTCGTCGCCGTCCGATACTCCTGCCAGTGTTCCCATGGTTGCTAGACTTGGATCTTGGGTTGTTACGGATGTTAATTGACTGGGTGTGGCGGTTGGGATCCGCGATGTTGTGATGGACGTTCTAACGATTGAGGGTTGCGATCCAAAGCTAGTGAAGGTGGGTTGGGGGCTAGAGTTGACGAGCTGTGTGTTGCTATTCTCAAGGCTATCAGAGGTAGGCAATGGCTGTATGTCCGAAATGCCATCGGATTGAGAAATCTGCCATTGAGGCAGCGCACTTATCGGTGTAAGACCATTCCCGTCCGTTTGTGCGGTGCTTGTGGGGGCAAGACCATTGGCGTTCGTCTCTGAGGTATTTGGATTGAATTCCTCACATCCCTCAAAATAAGGAACGCATCGCGTTGCATCGTCTCCAACTTCGATGGTCGTGCTACTCCGGATAAAAGGTAGCATCTTCACGATGTATTTCGCCAAACGCAAGGCGGAACCTCACCCACGAATACAACGGGCAAAAGGCGAAAAAGAGAGAAAAAGATCAAGAAACGAAACAAACCTCACCGGCCTTGAGGCCACCTATGAACAAAGACAACACGTTCGTATAAGCCGATCAGGCTCCCAGCTCAGCCGCAATCCCACCAGCATCCTACAAGGCACGCCGCACTCCGCCTCACGCACTGCAGCAGCCAAAAGCCGAATCCTTCCAACTCCCAGACACACGCTTTGTTGCTTACCGTCGTACGGGCAATCTGGCAGACGCCTTGTCATGATTGTGCAGCTTCCACTATTGGGACGGCGTAACGTGGGGCGCAAGGGTAAGTAAGCAACCAGTCCAGTATGAGTGCGCGGATACGGTGATCCATTTGTTGCGCTAAAGCGGCGGTTTTTTGTTTGGGGGCCTTAGTCTGCATGTGGATAAGGTCGGCTGTGCGCAGCCTTGTTTACACAGCCCACGTAAGGGTTGCCCGCGGTTGTGCAGGGTAAGGTGGGTTTTAGATTGCAGGTGTCTCACTTGTTGATGGTGTTTGAACGGAGATCGTCACGGCACGCGGTGGTTAAATGGGGTGAGGGAGCGAGGTTTGCACATGCCATTTCTCAAATTCAGGTTGCTGGCGGACAAGGGCAGAGTCTATGTGTTCTAGCGTCCACCACCACTTCTTCAAACCTTGTTTCTGGTTTCTTCGGTGAACTCCCTTCAAGCTCTCCTACCGGTATAGGCACTTTGGAGCCCTCGGTACCTTGAAGTTCCTGTGCAATTTCTTGGCATGGAAGTTCAGCTGTACTGTATGATCCTTTGTGGGCCAGCAGTTCCACAATTTGGTGATGAGCTGAGACCTCAGCTGCGCTTTCATCGAAGCTATACCCCCGCGCTCTTTGTTTGCGTCGCCTGATACATACAAAGGCTATGAGTAAGGCTACGAATACCGCCAAAGCCACGATGCCGGCTGCGATTCCTCCCTTTGCGCCGTTGGGAAGACTCTTTGAATTGGTGGATGCCGCCGCCGTGTTGGTGGATGTAGTTGACGGCGTCGACGTGGGAGAAGTCGAGGAAGCTGTCAACATCGATCGTTAGCGATTATTGTGTTGCCCACACGAGATCATAGAGACATACCCGTCACCTTCTCCAACCTTCCGTTCTTCAAAAAGCACCCCCGCAGCCCTAATCTCCGACAATCATCATCCAACCCCTCCACAAGATCCGGTGCCAACATCGCGGCATCAATCACAAACCCGGGATACACGGCCGTCGCCGCATCAAAAGTAGCGTTCATGAGCCAACAATTCTCATAGTCTGTTGCGCCGAGAGGACGGAAGTCGAAGCCATAACATAGCGGCTCCTTCCTGACGCAGCGGCCCATGCAATCAGACCAAGTTTCTTCGAAGGTGGGGTCTTCGAAGTCCACTTTGGCGCCGATGTCTTTTCCGCATAGATTTTGAAAAGGTACGGTGAGGTTGAAATCGTGGTAGGTGGTGGTGTTGCCTTCGCATCTGTCGCTGTCTGATTGCCCGGAGGTGTGGGTGACGATCGCAAGAAGGCATGCGAACCAAGTGTATGAACGCATTACGGATAGCATGATAGCAGCTCTTCTCCTATCAATGCGACGGTGAAAGGGGAATTAGCAGGTGCAAGAAAGGTTGAATACACTGAGCACCTTCAGCAGCTGAAATACATCTTTCTCTGTCTTCTCCCACAGCCTAGTTACGAGCATCGGCCCCCCAACAGATGCAGTGGATATGCCACAGACGATCCTCTCGACGTCAAGATCTGTACTCTACCCAATGATACTCGCAATGTGTATCTTCTCTTCCAGCCACATGTCCTTGGCAAAGCACGAGGCGTTCTCAGCCTTGTGCAAACCTCAGAAGCTATGCTGAAAAACTAGGTTAGTTGTAAGGGCGGAGTGTATTAATAGTATGAATGAACGGGAGAGAGGATGATCTTGGGGTTTACTGCGCCCTTGAACAGGAATGCTGCGCAGAGAACTGGACTTATTGAGTAGCTAGCCTTGCCAAAGTGGACGATTTGTGCGCCAAGAATATGGCGGTTCATGTGCATTGCGGGGCCGCCTGCCGTAACAGTCGTTCGTAGAAAAGATCAACCTCAATGTTGATCGAATTTGCAAGTGTTGACTGGCTCGACGTTGTCAAGGAACTATCGTGTCTTTTCTACCTTCCCTCAATAAGAGAACGGCCTAACAGTATACGTCTCCTTCTTCTCCGGCAGTGGCGAAACAGGCTTCTCCATAAACTCAGGGTACAAATACCACGCCAAGTGCTTGCCCTCCGTCTGCGCACCAGTCCATCCATTCCCCAACCAAGCCAACCTGTTGGCCGTCTTCCCCACACCATGTAGTTCGTTACCGTCACTTTGTCCCTCCAGCTCCTCCAAATAAACATACTCGAAATCTTCCCACCTTGGACTTCGCATCGCCTCAATACAATGCAACGTACTTCCCGGCCAGAGCCCAACGACCTCGCCCGTCCCCTTGTTCTTATACCAACTTCGGCATTCGTCGGCGAAGACAGTGCCCTGGAAGTAGGCGTCGACGTATTCGATGAAGTCCTTCTCGCGCGCTTCCTTGACAACCATGGCTGCGATGTTCTCTTTTTGGATCTTGCGGATTGCTCTGATGATGTAGTCGCCTAGGGTCTCAATCATACACGTCAGGCTGCCGGAGCCGATTGCGGCGTTGGGACCGAGCATGGTAAAGAGATTGGGGAAGCCAGATACGGAGTGTGAGAGGTAGTTTACGGCGCGGTCCTCCCACTTTTTGGCAAGTGGCAGGCCATTGCTGCCGGTTAGGGGGAATGGAGGTGGGGCTGAGGCTTTGAAGCCTGTGGCACACACGAGAGCGTCGATTTCGTGCGTTTTTCCGTCGGCGGTGTGGATTGCGGATTCGGAGATATGTGTTATGGGTGATGTGACGAAGTCAACGTTGGGCTGCGTCAAGGCTTCGAGATAGCCTGGACCGGGCGTCAACCGACGGCATCCTGGCGAGAAGGAGGGTAAGAGTGCTTCGAAGATCTCAGGCTTGCTCTTCAGCTTCTCTTTCATGTGCTGATGGAACATATCCTTTGCGCCCTTTTGTAACTCAGTCCCTTTCATGGTAACAGCGTGGATGCTGTTCCCATCTTCCTCAACCGAAAGCCTGAACTTGTGGTAATATTCTGGATCATTCGCGAAACGATCGCGAAGCTCTGGGGGGATCGTCGAACCATTGAAACCGTACTTGTCCCATAGCTGTTGGCCGAAGGGAGGCGAGATCCACGTCTTACTACGCACAAAGGTACTAATATGAGTACCTGGTAGACGCTGCAACGACGGAACAATCTGGATAGAAGAAGAACCAGAACCGATGACGCCTACTCGCTTGTTGTCGAAGTCGTAGGCTTGATTCCAGACTGCCGAATGCATGACCTCGCCTTTGAATGTCTCAAAGCCCTTTATCTCAGGCCAAGATGGTGTATTCAAACCACCCCTCCCTGAAACAAGTACGTCGGCCTTGTCCTGCAGCACATCTCCTGTGTCGAGATTCTTCACTGTGATGTTCCACTTCGCAGTCTTGTCATCCCAGTGGCATGCCTGAATCTCATGGCGTAGCTTGATGAAGCGATCCGCGGAGTACTTGTGCGCTACGTCTTGGAGGTAAGATTGAATCTCCGCAGACGGGGCGTAGAGCGACGACCAGTTCGGGTTCGGCTGGAACGTATACTGGTATGAGTGTGCTGTAGATTATTAGCCGTGGTTGTACTTGTAAGTTCAAGCTTGCTTACATGGTATGTCGCATGCGCAACCGGGATATCTGCGATCGAGTCAGTGGATGCACTGCGAAACAGTAAAAACACCTTGGTTAGTCACAGAAGAAATGCTTACCTGTTCTCGTACCAGGTCCCTCCAACGCCGGCATTCTTCTCATAGATGACAAGATCGACATTTCTCAATCTCTCTGGAATGCGAATGCCACAATAGATGCCCGAGTATCCAGCACCGATAACAACAACTCTCAGACGTCGCAAGTTTTCCACAGGCGCATCGTTGAGCTTGAAAGGCGGCTTCGCTGAAAGTCCATTGGCATCGTCGTTGATGGAAATGCCAGGCGCGTCGGTAGGAAGGTTAGGTACTGCCGACATCGTCAAGAAAGAGCGATCTACACAGTAGGAGTGGTTGCGCGACGTGTATCCAAAGTATATGGTTTATTCAGAGGCTAGACTGGCCAGCGTAGGTAGTAGTATAGAGTATGACAGAAACGATCCAGATGATGTTGGCCGCAAAATGGCGACAGAGAACCGTTATAAGTACGGCCACCTACACCCCTCACCATCGTCAGGGTTAGCCGTATGATACAAGTGCCGAATCAGTAGGCGGAGCGTTAGCGAGACGTCGAGTTACCAGTCGGATTCAGCAGACGGCCTGACTTTCCACCGCTATGCTTAGCCTATCAGAGCGCGACGGCCTCCGCATCTGTCTCGGCCGAGGCGCTATCCCGGACCTCCACATGCGTCCCGCTCCATCCCGCAACGTGCTCTTAGTGACTTCGCGACCGCGGAATGTCCCCGTGAAGACTTGCGCGTTCGGCTCTGGATAGTTTTTTGTCCGTTCTGTGCAACACAGCTGAAATCTCTGTGATGAGCGGCGCGATAGTTGTGCCGAAGAGCTGCAATTGAGTTTGTTTCATAGACGATCCCCGGTACTACCTCGGAACCGTGACGATAGCAATCTGTAGTAGTATAAGTGGTTGAATGCCTTCTGTGCGCATGTTACATACCTGGTTTCCAAGAGCAATAGACAATCTGGAACTATCTGGATCCCAACCAAGACTGTACTCTCCGTCTATGCCAGGGTTCCATTTGTCGCTGGGAGTTTCACTGGCGCGCCACGAGGCTATTGGTACATCTCTCTTTTCTACATCCCAAACAGTGACGGCATCGGGGCCTGCAGCAGCTAAGAGCGACCCGTCTGGAGAGAAAGCAATCTTAAAGGCCTGCGTACCATCCGTGGTGGGTAGGTATTTGACGCATTTGAAAGGTTCGTTTGCGTCCCAGATGCGCGTTGCACCAGCCATGGAGCTCGTTGCAAGCAGAACAGAGGGCAGCGAAGAACCGTTGGTGAGGTGGCTGGTCTTTGATTTTATGCGGAAGCTGAGATCGGTGGGGTACTCATCAGGATATTCGTGGACCTGTAGTTGTATCGAGTCGTTGGGGTGGAGGATGCCAAGATAGTACTTCCTGTCTTCGATACCCAGCACGGCGATGATCCTAGACGCGGCGTCATACTTGACTGTTTCCCATGTTACTGAAGTGTCGAGGGTTTGCTGGGTAGTCAAGGAATCGTTGACTTCGTAGATCTTGAAGAGCTTGATACCACAAACGACAAAAGCAGAGTCGCTTATCCAGTGGGCGTCGAATATGGCCGTGTCGGTGAATTCGGTCCATGCGGGTATAGAGTCGCTATCATTTTTCCACACCTTGATAGAGCCCTTCTCGCCGTCTGTTGAGATTGAGAGTAGCAGGTTTCGTTCCGGGTTCCAGCGAAGCGTGTTGATGAGGCCGGCAGTGGAGGAGATGACTTGCGAGGCTTGGCCGCCTTCGGTCAGCTTGATGAGCTTGTCCATCATCATCTTCTCTCCGACTTCATTGGATCGCTGTTCGCGCACAGAGACCGTGAGTTCGTTGTCGGAATGCCAGCACAGCGCGGTGACGTCGAAGTTGTCGACGGGTAAGGGTATGTCGAAATGCTGGGTGGGGGGTTCATGGCCAGGTTCTTTGCTCACAACGTGGACTTGGAGTAGGGATTTGCCGGCTGCGAGTAGCACAGGGGAGTCTATGGGCCCCCATAGTGTGTGCTCAATAAGACATGCAGGGTCTGAGGGGGGAGGGATGGAGACGGTGCCTGGAGTGAGATCAGCAACCGCGATGGCCTCCGTCTGGATCTCGGCGTCCTGGCCGATGCTGAGCGTGGATATGGGGATATCAGCAAGTGAGGGCGACTCGGCTTCCGAGACCATGGGCTCCGACTCAGCCCGCACGCTGTTTGTCACATGGGTGGTGCCGTTGGGCTCAACGTCCATGGCATCGCCGTTGACTTCTGGCTCGGGGCGCGGCTCGACGCCATTCGTGGGCTTCGTCTTCTTGCGCTTGAGCGTCTTCTTGGGCGGGGGTTCTTGGACTGCTCCATTCGCCTCGGCAGCGAGTTCGTGTGCGGGTATGCCCTTGTCGAGGGTCAAGAGGTTGCCATTGCGCGCCGAATAGGGTCGTCCGTGGTCGCTGCCGAACTTGTATCGCGGCTCCGTCTGTGCCCGTCAGTACCAGCTTCCCGCGCGCGTGTATGCGACGTACATTGCAAGCCTCGGCCTGCAGCTGGTCGAAGCACAGCCCATCCTGCACGAGCCTGATGAGAGCGTGCTGCTCGATGTTCTTTGCAAAGGGCAGCGTGTCGGGGTCGCGGACCCAGCATCGCGAGAGTTGCAGGGCGGCATTACCGAATCCGGCCTCCTGAAGATATCGCCATACTGCACCTAGACGTCAGTCATGCAGGCCAACAGAGGCGTGGGCTGGGGAGGTGTACCGAGATAGTTCATCGCGTTGCTGCTCAGAGTCTCCGCCATGGCGCATCCTGTACGCGCTGCATGCGCCGGGGAGCAGACTGCGTAGATTCGGGGATAGGCAGGGCGTCGTGGGTGCGCGATTCGTGGTGGTGGTGGTCGTCGTCGTCGAGCTTGTTGGAGGATCGAAGGCTACCTGCAACTACTCAGCACTCTGGCGGCCGCTAGTCCCCACAAGATCTTCGTCCGAGCGCCGTTCATGATCCCTGCCGTCAACACATGCAGACATACTCACGCCTGCATGCTGCTTTCACCCTCGACACCTCCACCGCCCGTCTGGACCTGCCCGGGCCGATAAGTGAAGGACGCCGAATATCCTCACCTCTCGCCTCCAGACGCCTCGTTCCCCCACCATGGCGCGCATCAATCTTCCCCCGCTCACTCGGGGCGTGCTGGCGGCCGTCGTATTCTTTACGCTGATCAATTTCGCACTGCGACCGAACGCCAACTTGGTACAAAAGATCGAGAAGCCAATCATCGGCGTGGGAAATGGCGTCCCATGGCTTACCATCGTTCCCCGCCGTTCGGTGCCGTGGTATCCTTGGGTCTTCGCATTGGCGACTGTGGTGGAGCAGAACCTCCTCGGCCTCATCACCACCGGACTCACCGTCTTCTACGGCGGACGCTACCTGGAAAGAGCGTGGGGGTCTCACGAGTTCACCAAGTTCATGCTCTTCGTGGCCATGATACCCAACGTGCTCGCATATCTGCTCTACATCGTCGGCTACCTGATCATGGGCAAGACGTCTTTGATGTGAGTACTCGGCCTTCTTCCCATGCGCTGTACTGACCAAGTCTAGGCGCACTACCATCTCTGGTGGCATTGCCATCCAAGCTGGCTTCCTCGTCTCCTTCAAGCAGCTCGTCCCCGAACACACCGTTGCCATCGCAAAAGGCCTCATTCGCATGCGCGTCAAGCACTTCCCTGCCATCTTCCTCCTCACCAACACGATTTCCGGTATAATACTGGGTACCGAGACAGCCATGTTCCTGGCATACTTCGGCTTCTTCACTGCCTGGATCTACCTCCGCTTCTACCGCATAAGCCCATCACTATCGTCTACTGCAACGGGTGACGGCTCTGTCATCCGCGGCGACGCCTCAGATACCTTCTCGTTTGCCCACTTCTTCCCGGAGCCCATACAAACACCCGTTGGCGCCCTCTCCGACGGCATCTACAACACACTCGTATCGCTCAAAGTGTGCATACCGTTTTCAGATCAGGACATCGATGCAGGCAACGAACAGGCGAGCGCCCGGGCTGAAGGGGGTCTACCGAGCATCATGAACCCTAACAGCAAGGGCGGTCGAGGAGGGGCCACACGTGCTGAGGCGGAGAGGAGACGTGCTCTCGCTCTAGAAGCTCTGAACCAGCGCCTGAACGCAGCAGCGTCTCGGGGTCCCAGTGCCGCTGCTCCTTCAGCGCCTTCCGTCTCCGGACCTACCGAGTCACTGGGCGAGACAAACTACGAGCCGGACCGACCGGAGGCACCAGAGAGATCAGGGGCGTAGTACACTCGCTCCCAGGGATATCTAAGATCGCTTTGAATACCCATTGTCGTTCATATACCCGCAGGAGCAGGCGCCTCCCCCGCTCCATCGAGCACCTACAAATTCTTGGTGTCTTGGGCATGGTACATTGCGACGGCGTCTTGTTAGCGTTGCAGCGCTTTGTTTGGTCGCGTTATTGGAGCGCATATGATACCACCACTCGGGAGGGACTTGTCAGTATTCTTGTACCCAATTATTGTCTTCTACCAGAATAGAGTAAGTCGACTGTTTACAAGTCCATCCGTTTCATTCGCCGACTGTTGCACTTTGCGAAAGACGTTGCCGCGACGCAGCGGGCCAGTGCCAGAAACGGCACCTCATCAACAATGCGCGCTCAAGTGCTCAACTGTACTCGACTTGAATCAGCACCGCCGTTGCGTTTCAGTCGACATGCATCTCTCATGCGCACATAATCGAGCGCTTCCTAGTCACCACCCGCACTTTTGAAGACTGCGTTTCCGCAGAAGTCCTCGAAGGGCCGCACGCAGCCTACGTGCAGACTGGTCGCGTACTGCAGGTGATCAGTGCAACCAGTCACTTTGTTACACAACTCTGTCCGCCGAGTCTCACGGAGCCGGTAGAGAGCAAGTGTTGTGACAGTTGATACACAGAAAAAGAAATTGCCGTCTCATATTGCTTTGGGAAGAAAGATGCTCTCACCTCCGCGAGACGTACAATCCATGAGGAGTACAAGTAGACTGGAAATCTCTATAGTTTCTCCAGACAACGCGCGTCCTATTCACACTTCAGTTCCATAAATCCTCTCTACTTTGACAGTAGCAAATCGTCCATCATGTACTCATCCATCCTCACCACCCTCATCGTGACCAGCACCACCCTCGCCGCAAGTCTGCCCCCGAGCCCAGGTCATCCTTTCATCCCCTCAGAATACGTCCCAGAACCTGCGTATCCAGCTGCAAAGCGACAAGGCCTCCCCCTCGGTGATGTTTTGGGCGGAGGCGATGCCTTGGGCGGCCTAGGAGACTTACTAGGCACTGGAGGCGACACAGAAAGCTCCTCCGTTGCTCCTGCACCCGCTCCAACTCCTGCCCCCAGAGCATCAGACATCGTCATGACAACCACAATGGTCACCGTAACAGCGACGTTGTCCACGCCGTTACCAGTCGCGCCATCAGCTTCCGTATCTCCCGTACCTGAAGATCTGGCCGGCGTCTACGTCTGCGACGACATCAACTGGAACGGCGCATGTTCGCATCACTTCACCAAGCCAGGCGGTTCAGATATTGACTGCGCACAATTGTCTGGCAGGGAATCATCCATCGGACCGGATCCAGGCTTCTTGTGCGAGTTCTTCACGTATGTCAACATTTCACCGCTCCCTTTTGCGGGCCTTGGCTAATACTTTTGTCTACAGAAACTCGTACTGCAAGAAGGAGGCTAGCAATGAATCAGACTTTCTCAGCTTGAGCTGGCCTGGTAATCCCGATCTGAGGAGTACGGATAAGGGCAATTTGAATGATAAGTTATTGAGCTATGTTTGCTTTAAGGTGCTGTAGGGATATGGTTTGGAGGATGGGGATGGAGAGTTTGGGAGGAGGTCGAAGCTGGATGAGTAAAGAGGGCAGGCTTTCTTTCGTTTAGGCTTAATTGATGAATTAACGACTCAGAAGATCTTGGCTTTAAGTACCACAAACTTCTTTCCGAGTGCGTTAGCACCAGGGGTGGCTAGAGGTGTTGGTGGTGATTTCAGGGTGTGTGGTTCCTGCACAACACATTGCTCATTTGGATCGTCACTGACGATCAATGACCATGTGCTGCTTCTCGTGCATACATGTTTCTTGGTAGCACATGTCAGGCACGCTCGCTACGAGCTTGCTCCTCACATGTCCCATTGCGTTCTTTCTTTGTTTGTTTACTTGCTCCCAATCTTCTTCCATCCTACATCACCATTTTCTTAACACTATTCTTCTGAGACTGTTTCTTAGTATTATTACGGCATCTCTACCTTGTTCATCCTCAATCTACACTATCCCTCTCCATGTCATCGCTATCCGTCTTATTCTTCGACGCACCCAGGGCGTCATCTTAGTATTGTTACAACATCTCTACGCTTATTTATCCTCGTTCTTTGACGAGCGCATCCTCATCGTCGATATATACCTTATCCTCCGACGCACCCAGACCGTTACAGCGTCGATGTCAGTAGACAACGTATCACACGATTGGGGGAATTGATCTCATCGAGTTCGATGATTCATTCTCGCTACCTTTTAGTGGCCTTGGATAACTTTGCTGCTACCGCTGCCCTCATTCCAATTGTTCCCACGACGGCACTTGGGGTACGTCTCATTCGTCTACCATCTTGTTGTCCAAGCTAACTTCAGCTTTCCAGCATCCAGCCATCGCATTGCTCTATTCTTGGTATCGTTCCTCCAGGGCGGTCCCCATTCTCGTCATCAACTATTGCTTTCATCACTATCGACATGATTCAACAACATTTTTACGATCTATTAACAACTCTATTACTCCACCAGCCATCACTGGATTCCAGCGATATAGCGAGTTCGAACTTCATGAGGATCTGTCGGAAAATTTCTGCAGCCAGTGGACTCGGCTTATCGAAACTCCGATCACAAGTCTTCACTGTAAGATTCCCTCCTAACCGCGCTTCCTCGTCTAGAGAGGGTACGCAATATACTCTAGCATCTCTTCGTGCTATACTAATCTGGCTCCAGCATCCTTCCACTATCCCTACACCATTCCTTCGGCAATCGCATTCCTATTATCGATATTCTTGTTATCTTTCAACGCACCAATCACCCCAATTACAGCAAACCGCCAAAACGCAGTTCACCGCCATATGGGCTTCACTCACGCCCTCTTCAACGGCGCTGCCTTCGCTACCAAGGAGATCACGGTTAACTAGGAATGCGAAGTAAGTACACATGGATCTATGCTTGAATATTATGCTAACAGTTGATAGAGAGCAGAACGCAGACGCGACAGCCTATAACGCGGCATCAAATCGCTAAATGAGACTACTGCCTTTCCACAATCCCAGGACTAATGAGCCAATCCGTCGCCGTCGCGACACTTGGGGCCTACTCGCAATGATACTCACCCCCTCAACACATGCGCATTCTCCATGGAGACAAAAAGCGCGCTGAAGCCACCAATTTCTCCTGGTGCAGCTACGCGTTCTAGTTCCAGCTACCACATCATTCCTATCGCCTGTCATTCATCGATATCATATCCTTATACCTCGGGCGGCCACACACATTCGCATCCTTACCTTCATTCTCAACATCTCTACTCTTCATCGGCGTCTCCAGCGGCTGTTATTGATGCCCTCGTTATAGCCATGCCTCTGCTCCAGTCAGTACCAGATCTGAGGGGTGCGATCCCTATCCTTTCGCGTTGATCCATATCCTACCTAAGTATCGTTGTGCCTACGACGTCGCACAGGACAAGCTCCGTTACCTGCTCCGTATCCTTGACAACTGCAACACATTGAAACCCAAGAATTCAAAGACAAAGACAATTTCCGCGCACCATCTTTGACAGGATCAATGGTCCTTGGGGTCCATGGGCTGGATGTTATTTGTCGCGATTCGAGGTCGATGGCATCCTGGATGGAAATGTCACCTTGGAAATGTTGGGAGCGGACTTCGTTGGTGTGGCTCTTATTTTAGAGAATCATATGTTCTCTTCTCAATCTTGCTTCTCATGTCACAGTGATGCTGATGTTCTGTCTGACGCCGAAGCGCAGAGAAGGCATACTCCAGCTTGCGCTCAGGGCTTCAGGCTTTCTTTCCATCTCTTACAACACCAATATTTACACCCTGTGCCAGAAGGCGTTATTCATTGTCGTTCACTCGTACCTTCGGACCAAAGGAAGGGAACAGCCTTCGTTCGTGGAATTTATGTCTTCCGCACCATTCCCAATCAAGTTTAGTGCATCAATTACCAGGTCCGCGATCGTCATCGCAACGGTCATCTTGCCACATACCCACCGCTGTACCCCCGCATCGTCTCAAAATCTACGACTACCACACTTTTCTAGTGTCATGCGCAATATCGCAAAATAAACGCTTGGCCAATGATGTCTACACAGCATCCAGTAGCAACGTGGCCGTAGAAAGATCGCGGAATTCTCCAAAGGCTACCCGGCTTTCTTGTACTGCACGCAATATATTCGGAGGCCACGATCCAGCTAACTCCGGAACTTGTTTACTATTCTACGAGACTAGGAACCGTCTTCCGTGTTAGTCTCAAATGTGAGCAGAATGTTGCACAGTATAAATGCGCCTGTAGTCGCAGTTCCATAACGTGCTGTGCATCTAGCAACTTACTATAATTCGTCATGAAGCTCTCCGTACCCCCTTTCGTACTACTAGCAGTCATTGACCATGTCACTGCCCTTCGATTTCTCGGACGTGTGAATCCGGACACGCAAGAGTTGACATGGCCCGGAACCGGCGTATCCTTCACCTTTACAGGTTCCTCAGCTAGCATAGGCATCGAAGCCACGAGCGGCACTAACAGTGCTGAGCTGACCATCGATGGTGTAGCCACTGTTATCTCGGATGTCAGTGGAACCTCTATCAAAACGCCCGCTGACCTCCGCAACGGCAAACACACGATCGAACTGCGGAAAAGATCAGAGGCTTCATATGGCACCATAACCATCGGCAACGTAACAACGGATGGCACCTTCGGTTCGGATGTTTACTCATCCCGCAAGATCCAAGTCATTGGGGACTCCATCACTGTCGGCTACGGTCTTGACGGTGTCAACCCGTGTGTGAACACCGCAGCCGTAGAAAACAACCCCAAGACCTACGCCGCCCTCGCTGCCGACGCATTAGATGCCGACTACGACATCATCGCCTGGAGCGGCATCGGTCTAACCAGAAACTACGTCTCTTCAACTCCCGACCCAAGCGACATCATGCCTCAGCGCTGGACCAGATATGGCGCTCTCGATCCGTTGAACAGCTACACATTCCCAGCAAACGCGACACCAGACGCCGTAGTTATCAATCTCGGCACCAACGACTTTGGCTATCAAGCTGGTGTACGCGACCCAATCGTCCCGGCAGAATACACTGCCGCCATGGTCAACTTTGTCAAGACGATTAAGACACACTACCCAGACGCTGCTTTCTTCCTTCTGACATCGCCTATGCTTGGTGACGGATATCCTGCAGGTCAGGCACAAAAGACTACGCAGACGAATGCGCTCAACGCTGCGATTGCGCAACTTTCAAACAGTACGAATATTAGTCTGGTGGATATGCCGACGCAAGGCTCAGACGTTGGTTGTGACTACCATCCTAATGCTGCGACGCATGCGGAGATGGCGGAGATTCTGGCCAAGGCTCTTGCTGGTGAACTGGGTTGGTGAAAAAGGAGGGAAGTTGCGTAGAGAGTTTGAAGATGTATATACTTGGAGAATGTAATTGTGTCCAAGATCTCTAAGCTTGACGACTTTCTGCACATGAGCTCGCTGCAGAGGCGGACCATTTCAGGCTTCCTGCTTAGATGTGTACTACATAAAATGCGACCTACGTAGACAAGATTAATCGCATCACCCACGGTTAGCATCTGAGCAAGGTGCAACATGCAGATGTTACGTCGAAAAGCCCGCGTAGTATAAAGTGTATCACCGCCATATCTCCCGGGCAAGCACTCTTCTCCCAAACCGTCACATCTGTGCAACACTGACATGTTGAATAGACCTTCTACCGCAAATCTCATCACAGCTCACACAGACTATCGTGAAGAGGAACCCCTTGACGTTCCCATGATATGCCCCGAGAGTCACTCCTTTACGTCTACAGCTCCAGTCCCGGTGATTAGGCCCCAGGCACAAGCATCTCCCTTCCCCGCGCTACATCCATACACCTCCATACTTCCACGATACCACGATTCTCCACATGACCCTCTACACCGAAACATCTTCATACATCTACAACCCACCTCCACCGGTCCACCCCCACCTCACGCCACCCCAAAACCCCGTCTCACCTTGCCCCCTCCGCCCACAAAATTTGCCCCCCGAGTCGGCCCTTCACCCACAATACCAGATCCGAACTATCCCCTTAGGCGAAGATCCAGAGTCCAAAAATCGTATGATAATACATCAAAGTTCACCGTTTCGGACCGTCGAGGATAGTCATCACCTGGACCCTGGCCGGGGGTTCTGCTACTTTCGAGACAATTGCACTCGTAACGAGGCTGGATGCAGTCTCAATCCGGTGAGATGGAAAGCGGAAAGGATGTGAGGAGGGAAGGGATGTGTTGCGTTACAACGATTGCGCCATATAAAGTTCACACCCGCTCTTTTACTCTTTCGGTCTGTTCTGGGATGTGAACAACTTTAATTTCCTGGACGCTGGTTTTGGGGAATCTGGAATCTGGGAAACCTGTGTCTTCGATGCGAGGCAGCATGGGGGGGTTTTTGGGGGGCAGGATTGTCTCGTGCGCTTCGTTTGGCTTCTTCCGGCTTTTGAGTTTATGGGTAGCTGGGGTGATTGGTGCGAGCGTGTGATGCTGGATCCTTGCGTCTGCTTGCATCCCGGAGGACCCTGGAGATCTACTTGCGTGCTCTCGCGCATGTGTTCACGCGGCATATCCTTGTTGTAAGGGGTAGACTGAGTGAATTCTTGAGGCAGCTCGGTAGCCGTGTAGGCTATTGAAACCGTATTTGAGGGGTTTGACGGAGAATTGTAGTTCATTCACCTACGCTGCTTGAAAGACCTCGCATTCGCATTCAGCCGTGCGATAGAGTTGATAAAGGGCGTGGAGATGGTGGTCATCTGAAGGTCAGTGCTGTTGTGGGGTGAACGACCCTGTGCGAGGGTTGCCAAGCATCACGAGAATGTTGGAGCTAGTTGACCGCATCTTCTACCGTAGTAGAACAGCGACATCTTATTAAACATTGACGTGCTCACCGCCTCTCAAGCATATCGCACCGGACCAAATCAAATGACTTCGTATTATAATAGTCAGAGCACGACTCTCACATTCAGTGCTATGCGCAGCCCGGCCATCTTGTCTGACGTGCTCTTACGAGCGGCGAGACACGAACGGCCATAAGCTCCGTTGCATCGCGTGGACCCGTTCTAGACGGGCAACCGCCTAGCAGCGAACGCTTGTTTGAACATGTTTATCAGCCACGCACTAGCCATGCCGATGCAGTGGCTAAACTTCGGCATCGGTGGATGCGAAAACCACAAGTCCGATAATCGTCAAACCCCAAAGTTTAAAATCCGTCTTTCGCGGATCTGTCCAGATTCCACCTATGCTTAACCCACGGGTTAAACATAGCAACGCGTTCGGACCACCTTGACTCCTCGGATCGGAGCGGAAGATCGGCGGGTACCGTGAGCATCGTGATCTTCAGCATGGTTTGAAATCTCCGAACAGTACCGGCAGTCGTAGGAAATAACTGGAGAAGAAAGCAACTTGACTCGGCAGGATCTGAGGTGATTACTGATTACAAGACCTGAACCTGAGGGCGGAGGTCGTTGAGTAGTGGCAGGTGGAGCTCACGGAGTCTACGGTGTTTGCTTACACAACCCTCTTCTGGATATGCTGGCTGCGATATGTGGAGCGTATCTGGAGGTGGCTGAGGCGATCGAGCTTGTCGAAGTAACACTAACCGGGACAGTACAATACTCCGCGTGTTTGTCGATCATCGTTTGATGTCAGTACAAAGGCGCTGGTTGTGGCTGCATGTTAAGCCTGTCACCGCGCAAGCCAGTACGACGCGCATACATCGTGATAGTACAATATATGCCTGTAAGCGATGTCTAGCGGTGATCAATTCCGCTCCTTGTGCTTGCGCAGTAAAGATCAGCGAGATCTCGCAGGTCGTGAAACCTTATTTGCGCGTGGGGAGAATGTAGTTTGACGATGATATAAAGTTCGGTCGGCTCCATGCTAAAAGGGACTAACTTGCTAGTTCGTATCGCGCAATGTGACGGAGTAGACAAGTGCCTCACCATGGCGTCCTCTGGCACCTGCATGTCAAACCCGGCTGACAGCGGATTTAGTTTAGACGCACCTGCCACGAGTTTAGCGGAAGGAAGATGTTATAGAAACGTGCAATTTCATTAATGCACTTAGTGCGACGCCACATGCTGCAGCAGTGGCTTCGCCAATAGATGCGGGATCTGAAGGCGATCTGCAGATCTTCATAGACTCATGATGTCTGTCGTCTGAAGAATAGTCCAAGTCCTGATGCTGATCCTAACGCCTATACCGCCAGTGACGCCGTTAATTCATATGCTAGATGACTGCCGTTGACGAATGGTGATGCCTCCCTTAGTCGACGGGCGCGTGCTTGAAGAGGAAACTAACACTCTCGCCGTTGTGAGTACGCCTGCAGGCCTCGGCAAGCTGTGTGCCGTTAGAGCGGCATCTTTCCAAAGTATACTGAGTTACTTACGGTCGGACTAATATCGATTGTCTCAATGCGGTCACACAACTCCTTCTTATCCTCATGGGGTACGGTGTTGGTGACGACGATCTTCTTGAGTTTGCTGCCATTCAGAGCTTCAATGGCATTGCCGCTCAAGATGCCGTGGGTGACGATTGCGAGCGCATCCTTCGCACCCTCGGAGATGAGAACGTCCGCTGCTTTGACAAGTGTACCGCACGTGTCGGCCATGTCATCGACCAGGATGGCCGTCTTTCCTCGTACGTCTCCTACTAGCACCATACGCGAGACCTCATTGGGGCGCGTGCGCTCCTTATGGATGAGGGCAAAGCCAAGGTTCAAGCCATCCGCTATCGAAGTTGCCCTGAAAATGCGTTAGTACTAGTACCTTCTAGAAGTCGTTCTACGGAGAGCAGTCCGAGAACTCAGTATGGTACAGAGTAAAACTCCAGGGTCTTGAGTTTGCGCCGTTGTACCACTGCTCACTGCCGCACTGGGCACCAAGACTTGGGGCAGTTGTTAGCAGACGGGACGTGTGGTCTTACCTCTTCGCGCCTCCCGCATCTGGACTGACGATGACACAGTCCTTGACGTCCAGGTTTTCGCGAATCCACCTGAGCGTGCTAGGTTCTGCATAGAGGTTATCTACGGGGACATTGAAGAACCCCTGGATCTGACTGGCATGAAGATCCATTGTGATGACGTGGTTGCAACCGGCGGTTTGAAGCATGTTTGCCATGAGCTTTGCGGTGATTGGCGCACGGGACTTGTCCTTCTTGTCCTGGCGGGCATACGGGAAGTTTGGAATCACGGCGGTGATACGGCGCGCGGAAGCGGTCTTGCATGCATTGATCATAATCAGCAGCTCCATGAGCGCATCATTGATGTCGCCTGGTGGTGTGGACTGCAAAATGAAGACTGCATTGTGGTAAGCCGAGCACTAGACGCAGCGGTACTCGATCCCATGTAGATATAATGATGCATACCATCTTCGTCTCGAACGGACTCTCCGATTGTTACAGAAGTCTCCTGGTTCGAGTATTGGAGCACGAGAATCTTGGTAAGCTCGATTCCGAGTCTGTAACTCAATTAGCGATGCAGTTGGAGCACGTGCCTGACACTCCGAGGCCCTGTTCCTGTGTCCGTTTCACAAGAAGAAAGAAGAAAACATCAAAGAGATACCGAATGACTCCGCAGATTGTGCGATGCCCATGGCTATTGCATGATGGTGGGGGTGAAAATGTTGCAGTCGTCGGGCAGCTGCATGCCAAGTCGTAGCCTCGAAAGAGCGTCAAGAATGAAGAACTTGAACATACCGGTCGGCAACCAGAGCCGCAAGTTCAGGATAGCTGTTGCCGGTCAATAACTTAATGCTGTTGGTAGCCATGATGGTGAGTGTGACGGTGGAAATTATGGCTCTCTACAGGTCGTCACGTCGTCGCCCAAAGAAGTGAGGTTTTTCGCGCAAAAAGGCGGGCACGGACCATGCGGAGAAAGGTGGCGCCGACGCAAAGAGACTGGAGCGTCCGGCCACGGCAGGTGGAAGCGGACCCTATCACCCGACTACTTGCTGCATCTCGACCAACATGCCGACTTTCGCACCTGCTGAAGAGGGTTCATCTCTGCTAAACGGCAAATATGCCTCGAGTCTCGATGATGGCGGGAAGTCGATGCGTGCCGTCTGTTGGGATAGGCCTTGCAGTCTTCTAATCGGCTTCTGAAACTTGACGGCGGCCGAGATCCGTATCTGGCCCGCAATGTGTTCTGGGCGCGTCCTACATGTTTGCACAGGTCATCGACTGTCGACGCAATGTACATTGAAAATTCTGCAAAACTCGTCTCCAGCTCAACAAGGGTGAGAACAAGGAAATTGATGTGACTGCTGTGCGGGTGCGCAACTGTGCATCCCCGCCTAACACTATAGACACCCTGGCAACCTATAGAAACAATACTCTGGGCAGAGTCCCCTCTCATGTTGCTAGCCCCACCGTATGCCCGTTTCACCGGACACCTCTCAAGACGCTGCGATATCGTCGAAACAGCCTATAACGGGCATCATATAGCAAGGACACTGGTCTAGCCACGTGCGGTACGTAGCTCAGTGAAACAATTCAAGCTCTAGAATGCGCACTTCTCCGAAGCTGCGCTTGCTCCACTGCGCTCGAAGGCAGATTACCTACTATCGTCGTGACAGTAAACGTCACAGCCCTCGGTTGGAAGGAGAAAACTGGACGCCGTATCGGCCAAACCCGTCAGTGCGACATCTTAGAAGGCCCAAGCAACATGTTGGAGTAATGACGATGTCTCGGCATGGTCTCTAAGCACGATCAACGCCACCAGGATTATTGGGAAGAGACCGAAACACTTGGCTTTGAAATGTCATTCTTGATTCATCTACCCCTGCAGGTAGTACCTAAATACATGGTGCGCCACAATAGCGCCCTGCCCTTATCAAAGCTCAAACATGAAACGCCCCCCAGCATGGTCATCACCATTCCTGACATCGTGATGTAAGAGAAAGTATTGATGCGTAAAAGACTACTTCGAAGAGTAGAAAGGATGGGCAAAAGCTCGGGTATATATGCCAACGTATACAATAAAGCAGAATGTCGATGGTATGAGCGTTCTTTTGTATGGACAAATGTCAATGGGCCACCCAGGGAAGAAGGAACGAGTAATGGTAGGAGCAAATATGCTTTGGCCGTTATGGTACAGATAAGGAAGTCGTGAGATGTCCAGGGTCGAAATTAATGGTACGCCATCAAGGCAAGGAAGAGGGTATCGATGATGGAAAGATAGAAGAAATGAATGTCGTGAAGCGCTCAGCAAGTTTGCTCGCACATCTTGCCGATGGCCTTCTCAATGTCAGAAAAGAGATTCAAAACGTGTCCGTCGGCGTATATCTTGATAGACTCGGTCTCTTTTCGTTCATGTCGAGATGGGCTGTCGATCTTTACAGGGCTTCGAGGTGGAGTAGTTTCGGCTACTTGATCCCGCGCACTAGGGTTGAGCACAATGGCAGCCGCGACGTGCTCGAGTAGCTTTTGTCGAAGGCGCAAGCGCCGATTTTCGGCTTGCTCTAGTTTCAGAATGAACTCGTCGATCGAGATGTCCAGTTCCGCGAGTGCCTCTTCCTGTTTGAGAAGTGATTCGCGTGAGAAGATGACGGTTTCTCCGCGCCTGAGATAAGCAATCATACGGCCATGTAGCTTTTGGCGGCCCGCACGTAGTGATTTGTAGGTCTTTCGAAGGTAGTCGCAGCGCTCGTCGAGTGCTCTGAGTTCCTGTAGTGAGATTAGCATTGGTTACACCGATGATGCTGTGAATGACTTACCCTTGATAATGATGCTACATCACGTTTGTTGAGCACCTCGAAGTTGCCAGCTTGATCATAGGCCTGCTTGTGGAGTAGCTTCTTGTCGGCGTCACTCATACGTCTCGCAGCTTCTGGCACACGCATGCCTTCAGGCAGCTTCCATGCGTCAGGAGTAGGTTCCGAGCCATTAGCCTCTGACATGGTCCGGCTGCGTTCTCTCTTGCTGTTGCGTCGCTTAGGCCGACCTCTTTCCATGATGGATGACTCAGACATATTTCGGTTGTGAGTAGAACTTTGTGACGAAATGGGATCTCTCCTCTCAGTGCGAGGTGAGCCTCGGTTCGAGGCGGGTGATGATGCATAGAAAGGATTGGTAAAGGTCGAGGGTGGGGTAGGCAGAGGAATGCTGCCATTGGGTGATCGTCGGAGGTCCATCGCACTCAGTGGTGTGTTACCACCTGAGGTCGTTGATGCAGGCGTAGTCAGCTGTGGCCGGCTTGCTTTAGAGTTCAGTACGAGTGGGGCTGGAGACGTTTTGCGTTCAACGGCTGGTGATTTAGGCGGTACTTGTGGGCGAAGCTCGGATTCCTCGTCGATGTTGGCAGTCTGAACCTTGAGATAGGGTCTGGGTGTTGCACCGGGGCTAAGGATTGGGGATAGCGGTCTTCCGGAAGCATTGGGCAGATCAGAGGACATAGGGCCGTTGGTATGGTGAGATGGGACAGGGGAAGGACCTGTCACACAGGCCATCATTGCATCGCCAAAGGGACCCGTCCTCCAGTTGGAGCCGGGAGCACTGCACGATCTCTCGTGACCGAAAGCTTCGTAAGAAAGCTTTCGAAGAGGTGGTCTCCCTGGGATGGTTGCTGGACAGATTATCAGCCATAGCTCGGACGAGGAGATATCAGTTCACACTTACGCGAGTCGATAGACATTTCCTGAACGGTAGTCATGGTGTTTCCAAGCTCAGGTACACTGACTTTCCTCCTTCTTGACAAGGATCCAGTGCGCTGCCAAAAGGGTAGACTGCTCTCAGGCAGTACGGCAGTGTCACTGAGAGAAGTGGCAGAACGACCAGCTGAAAGGGCAGCCAGCTTGTCAGAAGATTCTTTGTGCTTTGGCAATCCGACAGGGCTTTTGGAAGAAGGCCAAAGTTGGTACCTGGAAGTACTTGGCTGTTGGAGGGTCGCCAGCGAGGGGCTTTTGGAGTGAGAAGAGATGGTGGGCGATTGGGAGTCTCGAGTAGCCTGAATATCTCTGAGTGAGCGTGAACGTCGGGGCAAATGGTAGTTCATTGCAATGTGGAGTGGAGCAGAGTGGCTTACCATCCTGGAGGACGTTTCTAGAGTTATATAAACAGGAGACTTTTCGGAATCCGAGCGCATGCAATTGGCAATGTGTGCCATGACGGACGTTTGAGGTTGCCGTGGCTCACTGTCTGAAGTACAAGGTTGGTGAGACTCGGGAGGCGGGCACGTCAAACATGAAGGCTTTCCCTGCATGTATGTGGTAAAAAAGACACTGCAGCGGGTTAAGTGTGGCTCACAAACACTAGTGTTGATACGTGCAGCAACGAGGAGTGCCCCTGCAAGACGCGAAGTACCAATAACAGCAAAAGTGTCTAGGCTGTCGGCGGCGCGTCCCAGGTGGGATTGGCGGGAGTTGGATGAAACGCGAGCCTAACCTCGCATGTCTGGCGATTCGTGGGGTAGGCTATATCATCACGCAATTAATGCCTAGGGTGATCTGCACGATGGGCACCGCGGCACCACCCTTAGCATCGAGCACAGTGCATGGTTGCGACGGACGGTGCCTTTTGGCTGCAACATGTTGATCTGCAGCATAGTGTGGAGGCGAGTAGCAGCGCTCGACTGAAGCATCAGGTGAACATGTCTAGCGCCAGCGAAAACGGACCTGATGCAGTTAATCGACTATCATCATCTATCGTCTCTTGCGGACCGGCTGCTCATATGCCAGGCGGTTTATCAATGCCGGTGGTTTGCACCGAAGCGGTAGGAAAGCCGGCCCACCAGCTGCGAACAGGGCGACGCAGCTAAACGGCCGCTGGCGACTGAATAATGGCCCTGGTGGCGAGGTGAGGGCCGCCAGTGATTGGCATGTTGTTGAGAAGAAAACATGTGCCCCGTGCTGGCGTAGTGCATTTGACTCGGTCGCAGTTCAGATGAGGTTGTGCAGACGGCGCGCCTCTGGCCGGCACGCGGCGAAAACGTTGGTGTCAGTGAGTTCGGGGAGAGGAAGGCAAGTGCGCCTCAGGAACAAGGCAGATACAAGCGAACGTTTAGAACTAGCAGGGGGGCTCCATTGGCTGCGGAAGCGGCCTCGTGGCATCCCTGGGCCGGAAACAGGGTCATCACGGCACAGCTGCACCCGCTCGACTCGTCAAAACTACGAGCTTTTCCAGACGATGACGCTCAAAGCTTGTTGCACGCGTTGGTGCGACCCTTCAACGCTGCCCTGGCAAGGCCTTCTGCTCCACTCCCCGGCTAGCTAAGGACCTGAACCTCATACGAGCGGCCAAATACCGTGAGCGAGACGGCATATTCCACCGAAGCCCATGTTTGGGCATCCTCTTAGCTAACACTCGAGACGACGACGATGATCTCCAGTTAGTGACCCCTCACATCACTTGTACTGTCATCTTAGCGACTCTTCGACAACTAGAATCCCAATTTCCCACGCAGCAGCTATAGGCGGGGGCTGTCATCCGTCGCTTAATTGCCCACGGAGATGTCCAAAAACATCGTTCGGTGAAGAATTCATGGCAGAGAGTCACGTCTAGCGTATCTCTGGTACTAATTCGGTCTGTGGTTTGTCACTTGCCGGTTCCGCTCGACGGTTGAGTGGGATCAGGTAGAGTCCTGGTCCAAGCTGCCGTGGGTCCCTGACACTGTCTCTCCATCTTTTAACTTTGCGCCATACTAGTGCCCATGCCTAGTTCTTCCTTCTTCATACGCCTACGCGAGCAGCATGGTGACTTGCGTCCTTTCACGCCGACATTGATGCGAGCACGAAAGCGAATCTGAAAGACCCGCTTTGCACTTTGTCTGCGATTCCCGTCCGCTGCGGACCACAAAAGCTTCAACGCAACACGTGCAGCCGCATCTGCCTCTTTCTCCCAAGCCTACTACGCCGTTTCACGCTGGTATCCGTGCGGTGGCTAGTTATCACACAGCACAGCCGAGCGTTGACCCCCACGAAACATTATGCGAAAGACATGTGCGCTCATCTTCCTCCCTATCTGGCTGTAGAGATGATAGTGACGGTGCATTCTCCAAAGGTGATGCCTCGTCACGTCAATATGCATATAACTATAGCTGGGTACGTTGCGCTACTCAATTTCGGCTTCCCGCACCGATTACATGCAAGTGCTTTCCGACTTCACGCCAAGCGACGCAGTGAACGGGCCAGTGTCAGCAAGGAATGGCTGCACGAGAGTCACCAACTTTTTTCGCAGAGTCAATATCGTCCGATTTGCACCACATGCGGTTACTGTCTTGCCTGTTCCTTATCAAAAGCACTTTGGTGTGCGCTTCGTCTTGCTGTTCATACTTTCGCCTGGCCCATCTTTCCCGAAAGAGGACGCCTCGGCTCCATCGCACCCTGGCTTTTGACTGACTGCTCTGAGCGCAGGCTGCATATCATCACGTTTGGTTGGTTCGCAGGCAGCGAACGGTGCTCATCGTGCAGTCAATATTGGTCCGTTACATACGAGTAGATCATCTCGCGTACAGCTGCTACAGCACCGGCCGATCGGGCGTTGAAGGAATCAACTCGCTGCACATGTGAGAAATAGGCCGTTCCCAATATATCATGACATCACGTTGAGAATGTCTGCGTTCGTTCTGATTGCTATGTGCCGGTTCCGATCGTTTCGAGAAGAAAAAGCGCCACTCCATCATCCAAGGCGCGGGAGTCAGCACACTTCGCCTGATCACCAGGAAGGGAAACGCACGGGGCCTTTCTCCGTTCAAAAAATTCAAAGGAACTGCTCGCCATAGCCATGTTATCTTGCGTCGAACGCAGGTATGGTTTTCGGAGTTATATGATGATCAAACCCGCCGCGATATTTACTGTACTAAGCTATTAGGTGCATATTCAGAGCATACCACGAACCGCTATGATCTGTTCTTAGTAGCGCACTCCTATTGCGCATCACCACCAACATCATCTCCGAAGCATCTATTGAGCATTGCGGATATGGCGCAATGTCAAGCACAACACGTCCGTGTTCAAATGTCGCTTCAGGGTCAGGAAATAACTTCAATGCTTCCAGGGCTCCACTCGAAGCATACACCTAACAACCGCGACAATATGCCGAATCGATGCGGCTCAAATCGTATCTCTATCACACACAAGCTGGCTAAATACGATTCACCATCACCTCGTTTCAAACCTCATCCGCTTCATTAACGTTATCTCTGTTGCAACATGTTATATCGTCATGTGGTAGCACAGCAGGCATCAAGGGAGTACAACTTCCATGTTTGGCGAGAACAATTCCCCAGCTCTTACTTTGATACTCAAACGTTCCGAGAGTTTACATCCTTGCAGCTGGCCGTTGCCTAGACACCAAACTCTTGACACCGAAAAGCAAAGATTGACCACTCGCCGTCACTCAACAATCGTCGATTCAGTTTGAATCTCGATCGTCTCTAAGAACAACTTCACCTCATTGTGCTCAAGCCATAGCATGTGGCTATTTTGGTGTTTGTGGGGATGATTGCTGCGGGACGAGTACCCGGGGTCGAATTACCACACATGCGAGATGATCGTTAATCTGCTGTAACGGCCGTTGAGAAATGCTACATCGCACAGCAGCTACGATCTTTCGCTCTCTGCAAGGCCGGCATTCGCTTGGTCGTACCGGCTGTTAATGTGCACGATAACAACATAGGAAGTCCATGCTATCATATCACAGCGACATATGCTTGGTACAGAACGTCGGATTCTCGAAAATGCGCCAACCGCCTCATCAACACAGACTTCAATCTTTCTTGAATTTGGCTTTATCACAACGAATCAGATGCATAAGAGGTCAAAGAATCATGCAAAGCAAGAAATTACCACAAGGCTGACCTTCCACAAAGCAAGTAAAAGGAGCTCATCCGTCCAAAGCTTCCAAAACGAGAGCTTCTCGAAGACGCATGGAAGCCTAAGGCGCAAAAGCAACACAATCGCATCAGCCCTTCCGCCCACGCCACATCTGCCCCTGCGCAAAACCCCGAAAAAAAAGCTTCCAAATCCCTAGCGAGGATTCGCAACACCCATCTTTCTTTGCGACGGAGGAGCCTCCTAGCAGCCTTTGGAAGAACGGCAGCTAGAAGCCCTCCTTCGACGTCTCTTCTAGCCTCGTCGGAGTTTAGAAGGTCCGCCGCTCGCCAGCCAGGCTAAACCTACACCAAACCTGCGCCAAACTTAGACGCCAAAGGCAAAAACATGTCGTGCTTTGATCTATGGGCTAGTTTGACTAACCTAGCGACAAGCGTGTTCCCAGGCAAGCAAGCAAGGCGCAGGGTCCGTGACAATTTTGGGTTTGCCTACTTGGGATGCCGCTGCGAACTGCAAATCACGTCTTATCGCATGCGTCTCGAGCGTGTAAGTTTGAACGGCGCATACTCGCGTCGAAATTTGGTGTTGGTTTGAGGGAAACAGGGTCTCTTGCCCCACCAGCTTGCGACCTGCAGGACACGCCGGTGAACTTAGCCACTGCAAACCATAACACCGCCGCATATAGGGCGACCAACATTACAAAACCTGAGACGCGCATTTTAGCTGACGTGATGCCAACCTTTTTCTTGCTGCATTGTCAACACCAGGCATTAGTGCTGTTCAAGACTGTTCAGGCTGCTCGCGTGTGGAAACAGGATTTTCCTGCACGGTACCTTGTGTAACTTGTTTTTTACTCCTTCCTTAACCGGAACTTTTTGCGGGGTGCCGTGCATGAGGCTTGCAGTTGACAAGAAACGTAGGTGCAGGAGGGAGGTACCGAGTCTGGGACCTAGAAATACCGAGTACCGGTGCTCTGAGTGTGTAATAATAGAGATTGTAATACAATAGAGTTGTGCTTGAGTTGGAACTATGAATATTGTTACAGCATGTTGTACATTGCGAGTACCCGGCTTTCAAGATGAAGAGGCGTCCAGGAGATACGCAAGCATGCAACCGCCGCCCACTCCTCCACTTTGTATGTCAGGCAATCCGTACGGCAGATATGATGGTGTTTAGCGTTTCGAGGGTGTGATGTCCTGCATACTCGAGGAGTCTGGCCACCCAGGAACCACAGCATGCAATGGCAATCGCCGTTAGAATTGAAGGGATCGATAGCCGACATTAGTTTCCTCTCTTACACACACAAACACCCACACCTACTTTCGGCAGTCGTCCGTTCGCTCCGTTCCGTTCTTTACCACACCCTCAATATCACTCTGCCGGTTCTCCCCACATTCCGATCGAGATCACAGAATCCTGACTCTTCACGTGGCTGTACTATTTCCATGGCATCTCCTATGTGTTCTTTTTGCGCGGCAGGCTTACGCCCATACCGTTTTGCCGCCACCACCGCCACCAGACTATACTCCTTTCCTCCTTTTTTGAATAGAACATGGCGAACTCGTACGGCTTTCGCCGTCCCATTCTACTACACAGCCAGTCAACGCTACCTTAGTTCAACGCCCAGCCTCTCCACAAGCATGCCTTTCATCCGCTCATGCAGCTCGTTAGTCTCCTTGTTCGTGAGGGTGCGTTCCAAGCTGCGGTAGTTGAGGCGGTAGCACATGCTCTTGCGCCCAGTCTTGGGATGCACGAATTCATCCGTTAGGCGCACATCTTCCACAAGATCACCGCAGACTTCTCGCGCGATTTCCATCACATCGTTTTCGTGGAAGCTGGGGGATGGTGGCGCCGGGGCTGCTGGCGGGATTGGCGCGCCAGATGGTGCTGTGGGAGCAGAGGACGGAGTGGAGGATGTTATGGATGAAGTGCTAGTCACGCCTCCTGCAGGTGGATGAATAGCTGCGGCGCCACCAGCGGCGTTCGAGCTACTCTTCAACCAGAAACTCACGTCCTTGAAACATGCAGGGTGTTTGCTAAAGGGCTCGAATCGACGAATGGCTTTTTGTTCGCTGAACTGCGATAAGAAGCGAGAGTCCTTTGACCAAAACAGACGGATGTCCGGGATGGAGTAGAGCAGCATGGCGATGCGTTCGAGACCCAGACCGAAAGCCCACCCTATACGATTGGAGACCGAGGCATTGTTCAGGATAGGCTGTGAGACGATACCACAACCGAGCACTTCGAGCCAGTCACCTTGCCAGAAGACTTCAAGTTCCCAAGACGGTGAGGTGAAGGGGAAGTACGCCTCCACCCAGCGTACTTTTAGCGGCTCGTGTGACGTGGCAGTATCTGCAGCACCCTTTGCAGCATTGAAGACCGTGACCACCATATCCTCGAGACTTCGTTTCAGATGTGCAGCTATGGCTTCGGCTTCTTCTGCTGAATGACCTGTTTGAAGCGGGTTACGCTCGGCGTGGAAGGTGGGATTCGGATCTTCGACTGCAACATCGTGCTTAGGAATCTTCTCCACATCATCCCAGATGACCTGCGCAAGTGTCTTGCCTTCTTTCTCTGCTTGCTGACGATCCCAAGTTCTTGCTCCCTCCATCTGATGGAAAACAGGATAATGGCTTCTATCGATGGCATCTCGTCGGTATACGTCAGCGCTGATGAGGTAGCCTTCGCTTTTGTTGTTGCGAAAGGTGTCTGCTTGATGTGCTGAGGTATGTGTTCGTAGTACAGTCTCTTTGTTTACGTAGTACGTGTCCGTCTTACTTCGACCTATGTGATCTAATGGGAACCCGAGAGAATCGAAATTTTGACCCGTGGTGACGATAGGGAAAAGGTCATTATGGGTTTTGTAACCTGGAAAGCGTGATTCGATAAGTTTTCGTGTGATGGCCAGAGGGTGATCTGGTTGCAGATGGAGGCGTCTCGGTATAGCGGCGAGGATAGTTGAGGGTGTGTTCATCCATTCATCGGTTTGATATGTTCGTCCTTCTATTTGGACTTCTTTTGGGAATGCTCCTATGAGAACTTAGATACCATACTCCGAAACTTCTTCGTATTGCCAGATACACGAAGTTGCTGCCCAACACTGAACAACGATTGTAGAATAGAGAAGCGCCCCTCTTCTGCATCTCCTGAGTCTCGCTCAATGCCATAGGAGTACAGTCGCTTCGATATGGGAAGCCGGAAGCCGCATCACATGACAGCAAACTCACCAGAAGAATTATATCTCACCGCTTGCCGCCACGGCCAGGGCGACACTGAACTCCGTGGTACTCGCAACGAGACATTCCGACCTACTTGACGACAAAACGCCGTGGAAGAAAGTGGTATTCGCATCTTTGATGATGAGACTCGCCGTCACCTTCGCGTCCTCAAAACCACGCGCGCCGCCAAGCCCAGCCCGCCAGCTCCGAGCTTAAATCCGGAAGCAGCACGTTTTGCCGATGACGTCCGCGTGCCGATTTCTCGGTCCCTCAACTACCACCGAAGCTTTACAGGCTTCCTTACTTTTAAGGCTACAGCTTCCCTGTCCCTGTCAGCTACACATGCTGTTGCTGCGCGGCTATTCACCTTCAACATGGCGGACGTCAAAAAGCCCGTGAGCGTGCCCGAGCTACGGAAGAGCGAGGATGTGAAGCCTCTCAAGAAGACGCCTATACGCTATCCGTTCTGGTTTGGTGGAAGCGCAAGTTGTTTTGCGACTTTCTTTACACATCCGCTGGATCTTGGTGAGCTTTCTCGCGCTTTTCGTGTAGCATTGGATAGTTGGCTAATATTATGAGCAGTCAAGGTAGCTTTCTCGACTGTCGCGTGCGCCAATTTGTATGTACTCATAAATACAGGTCCGGTTACAAACACAAACGATATCTGGCGTAAAGTTAAACATGATGCAAATGTTCAAGCATGTCATAAAAACTGATGGCGCATTGGGGCTATACAAGGGCGTATGTTGTCTTATCTATTCAATTCCAATTGGACCCATCTAATGCGACGATAGATTTCCGCAGCCCAGCTCCGCCAAGGGACATACAGCATGACACGCTTCGGTGTCTACGAAACCCTCAAAGACCGCATGACGACCGCCGACACGAAACCCTCGTTCCTCACGCTCGTAGGCATGGCGTCCATATCAGGATTCCTCGGAGGATTCGCCGGTAATCCTGGAGACATCTTGAACGTACGGATGCAGCACGATGCTGCACTACCGAAAGAAAAGCGACGAGGATACAAAAACGCGATCGATGGGATAATACGAATGTCGCGGGAAGAAGGAGTAGCAAGCCTATGGAAAGGCGTCTGGCCCAACTCGTCAAGAGCTGTGCTCATGACTGTTGGACAATTGGCAACATACGATGGATTCAAGCGCGTGCTGCTGAACTACACGCCGCTGCAAGACAATCTCACGACACATTTCTCAGCATCCTTCTTGGCTGGATTTTTAGCTACAACGATATGCTCGCCGGTAGATGTCATCAAAACCAAAGTCATGAGCTCTAGCGAGAGTTTAGGACTAGTTAAGACCGTCACGGACACCATGAGAGCAGAAGGCTTCCGTTGGATGTTCAAGGGCTGGGTACCGAGCTTCATTCGCGTCGGTCCTCATACTGTGCTCACATTCTTGTTTTTGGAGCAACATAAGAAGGTCTACAGGCAATTGAAGAAGCTGGAATAGAGAAAAGGAGAATGGGAAAGATGCGCATGTGCTTGGTGCAATCTTGGGTATGCGTTGAGGCGAATGATACCACATGGGCGGGCGTTTGGCGCTGACAGCATTGCGCGGCGCGACATTATAGACTAGGATAGGATACACCGGTCGGCTTGTACATACATAAGACCGATGTGCATGTAACTTAGAAAATATCAAAAAAGCACGCATCCCACTACCGATGCTTGTTACTGCGCCTTCATGCATAGTGCTGCTTCTACGCTCCCGCAACAGTTGCTGGGGATGGACTGACATGGAGATTTTGCAAGTCATACATCGACTCTGCTTCAATTCATCAGATAAGTACCTTGGGATTTATCGTCCAATGTCTTCCGCGCCAGATCGGTCAAGAGTGTAGCGTAGAGATAGGAGGATCTGACGAACTTCCGGCTGTGAAAGCATTAGCGAAATCAGCAACATGCGTCTGTTAAACATAAAAAACGTATAAGGTGCGTTTGATTGAGATGCAACACTCTGCCTGCTTCAGAAGAGACAATAAAATAGGTCGTAGATACAATACAGTAATGCTGCTGTTGCTAGTACACAGGTTACGACAATGAAATCCATTTGCTTCAGTATCTCACTCTCTATCCCCAATCACTCCCCGGCCGAAGTACAATTAAGCATCTCTATGTTCAATCTGCATTGTCTTCCATTTGTCACGGATCTTCTCCACAGCCGCGATCCTTTCATCCCCATCTACTTCCAACAAACGGGTGTTTGGCCGCATCTTCATCTCCACAAAACTCTCTCAGCCTCCCTCTGTTCTTCAAGATACGTCGCCTAAGCTTCTTTTATTGCCATCTGTTCCTGGACCTGTTCCGGCTGCGACTTCTTCATGACGCTGAGTATCTTTCGTGTAAAGCTCTTGAGAAACAATCCACTGGTTTGTTCCTCACGAGTATAATTCTTCTTGTCATCCGTGCTAAGCTCCCCATGTTTAGTCCCCCATCTCTCCATAGCTATATCCCATCGCTTTTGACCATGGCAACAAGTCCTTCGTCAGGTATTCGAAGCCTGCCGTCGTCTAGGTTCGTACTGTACACACCGCCAGGCGAGATGGCATCAGGGCTCTCTCTGGTATTTGATGTCCGGAACTGCTGGCAGGCCGGCTTGAAGATCGTGCGCTTGAGATGCTCGATCTCACCTATTTTTAGCAGAGCTTCGCATATCTCCTCAAGTCCAGAGTATTGGGGATCCATAATCATCAGGAGAGCCCATTTATGCGTGACGCCGTGATGTATCATCTGCCCAGAAATAGCCATCTTGAGGTCGAGAGGGTTACAATGGCGAAGGGCTAAGCACGAAAGGGAAAGGAGGCTGTTTATATACCCATGTTTGGTCGTGATTGCTGCGCCAGATTGGCAAAGACGAGTAGAACAACCATGACTCAATGTTCGCCCTGAGTTGTAGCATCTTTGATGAATACACGTCACTAGTATTAGACCATAGGTAAGTCAAAGAGGGTGTACTTAGAGCACGGAAGGGTTGGTAGATGTGCAGGAGATTCGGTGCGCGGCGTGAACATCAACGCGGGCCTGACACAACACAAGCCAGAGGGACCGCAAGAGGTATGCGCGAGGAGAAGACATGTTGATGATCAAGTGGCCATAATCAACAAGATGAAGATAGACCGACGAGAAACGTTATGTCAGTCGACAGATGCACAGTATATGAAAGTGTACCAGCAAGAGACATGTCAGATACGAAGGTTGTGGAGCGGTCGTGAAGTGATGCAATTGTTTATTGAGACAACTGCCTTAAGCAGTCAGTGGTATGAGAAGCGCCTATTCCCTAGAATGCCCGAAGTTTTCATTCAGATACAGGAGCCCACACCGTTATTTTCGTGCCGACGCCAATGTAATCATTCCACGACCCAATCATGAACTCATGATAACGCTCTAGTGCTTCATGGAAGACGCCCTCCTCTTGCGGGCCTCCTCGTGTGCGGCCTTGGCGTCGTTGATGCGCTTGGAAAGGATCTGAGCGTACTCGTTCTGCAGTATCGTTAGCCTCTGTCTTGTTTGAAGTGGACTGGTAAAAACATACGGCAGCATCCTTGGAAGCCTCCGCGCGACGGCGCTTGAGTGCGAGCCTGTGACGCTTGTGCTGCAGACGCTGAGGAGTAACCAGACGCTGGATCTTGGGTGCCTTGGTGTAGGGCTTTGCGCCCTCCTTCTTGGGGACGACTTCACGGCGAATGACGAACTTGCGGACCTACACACGCAATGATTAGTACTCAAACCTTCAAACTTTCTAGCTCACTTCTTGTTGCTCAGACTCAATGCGCTGCTTGTAGCAGGATGAGCGAGACTCAATCCGCTATGCGAAGCAGGATTGGCGAAGAAGCTATGAGAGAACTCACATCATCTTCCTTGCTGAGACCGAAGAAGCGGCGGATCTTGGTGGCGCGCTTGGGACCGAGGCGCTTGGGGTGGACAATGTCGGTCAGGCCGGGAATGTCCTCGTCGCCTTTCTTGACGATGCTGAGGGCAAGGACGGAGAGGTCCATGCCGACGATGCATCCGCGGACGGACTTCCTCTTGCGCTCACCAGTGCGGCGAGGGCGGTAGCAGGAGTGGCCGTCGGAGAGCAGGAGGCGGACACGGGTTGGGTGCATGACACCCTGCTTCATCGGGAAACCTTGCTTGTCGTTACCGCCGGTGATCTTGACGATGTATCCCTTGAACTCGTCGCCGATGCTGTCGGCGGGGACTTCCTGGCCCATGCGACGCTCCATGAAGACGCGGAGCTTGCGCTCATCGTCGACCTCGATCAGCTTCTGGGTGCCATTGTTGGGGTAGGAGATGTTGAGCTTCATCTTGACTGCGGCGTCTCGACGGCGTGTGGAAGCTGCAACGTTAGTAGATTGTCGTGGTGTTGTCGGGGTCGTGGCCTCGAAATTAGAATTATCGAAATGGGCCCTCGCTTCGTAGTGCGCGCTAATCGGAATGGAGATCATCACGTGCTAGCGCGACTTTCAGGTACGGCCCGCGGGTAACTGCGACTAACAACTTGATGCGTTTTATCGGATGTGGGCATATTCGCATTTTTTTCCTTTGCTCATTCGAGCCCGTTATGATGTAGGGTAAGAATTTGCGGTACGATGTCTCATGCTGAGCTCTGCGCGGGTACATGGGCAATTCATAGCGAAGACGCAGAGACATGGAGTACTTAATAAACATTTGCATTACATTGCCAGTGTTCTGGCGTCGCAATGCCGGGTGGGCTCTGGCTTCGCAATCCAGACTGACATTGCATATACATGTTCACGGAACAGACTGGAGCATGCGAAGTAAAGTTGTACTTTAACGTATTTGCGCTATTCGAACGGGATATCATACTATGCCATGCCCCTTAGACTCATTACAAACAGAGTCCTACCAAAAGTATCCCCACTGTCCTTATTCACATGCTATCACTCCTAACTCGAAATCGAGCCATCCCAAGAGATGAACCACCAACGCCGGAACCATGCACTCGCAATGTCATTTGAGCAATGAAGCTTTTTGAAAAGAAAAGAAAAGAAAAGAAGTGAAATCCGACAACCGTCTAGTGCATGAGCTCGACTGGCGGCCTTGATGTGCTGACTGCTATGCCCTGCGCCTTCTGCGATGCAATCGGGCCCTCGACGCCCTCCATCGCATCGATGGGTGTCAACGGCTCAGGTGTCTCTGTTGTGTCTTCGACGGATATGGCGGGAAGGTTCGGAGAGTCGCCGTGGTCTTCGGGGTGGTAGACAACGGTGGTGCTGCCAGTTCGCCTTCTTGTGATGGATGGGCCGCCGTGGTCGGTCGTAGGCGAAGTCGCCTCGTGATTCGCATGTAACCGGGCCAGCGCTGCTGCAAGATCCTCTGGGTGTACAATCTTGTTCGGCGCATCTTCTTCCTTCATTTCCCAGCCCATGGGTGGTGAGGGCGGCGGCGAAATGAAAAATAGTCGGTCGGACTTTGGGAGAGCAAGGTGCTGGTCGGAGGGGTTCATGGGTGTGTTTACGCCGAAGTATACACGAATGCGATAGCCCATGAGTTGTTCGCCATCAAGGGCTTGTCGGACCTGGATCGCAGATTCGACGTCGAAGAAGGATACTACGATGCGACGGAAAGACTTGAGCGGCGCCCATGTGTGTACTTTCGCATATTTGTCTACGGTTTCGCGGATCTCGGTGAGGGTTGATAGTGAGAAGATCTCGGGTGCGAGAAGATTCTAAACGCTGTTAGTGTTTGCTCCCAAGTTCAAAGAAAGGAATAATCACGGTTATGATGAGTGTGTTTGAAGGCGGTGATGGCTCGACGAGCGGTGGGAGGTCTGAAAGGTCGAGAGAAAGTGGCGACTTGCTTCCCGATGACGCGCGGGAGCGCATTGGTGACGGAGGTAGAGTAGCCTGCATGTTTGCGATCATTTGTGTTGCGCAAAGATATACTGTGATCTGTTGGCTGAGTTGCTGTGGTGAGTTGGAGGGCAAGAGACCGACAGCGTGTGTCTTATATCAAAGTTCGCCTTCAGCGGTTGGTCGTTGCAGCGCCCGCACGCAAGCAGCGACGGTTGCTCCGCCTCAATCCGCCAAGGCCAGACTCCGGCCATGCCATTTCCCGCGTCCATGTCCCATGTCTCTGCTTCTTTCGCGCCATTTCCTGGGCAGCATTGCACTGCCCCGCCCACTACTTCCCGACGCACTGTGCTACTGAAGGTCTTCGGACCTCGGCGGACGCGTCAATGATGGATTCAACTGACGATAGCACAAGACGCAGAGAAAAGGAGAGGCCTCAGCCTTGCTGATGCATAGTCGCCTGCCACTCAGCCCCATGTCCACGAAAGAAACATCTACCAGTGTCTCGCTGGTTCCACAGAACATCGTTTTGCAGCATATTCAAGCACCGAGTCCACTGTTAGTGTCCGGCTTATCCATGTTGGGACTACACAGCATGCATGCAATACAAATTATTAAGGCCGTTATCTTGTCCGACTGGGCATCTAATAGGTCATCACTCGGCGGCAGACTCGTTTATGGTCCGTCTGCCATACGCATGCGATATGACAAGGACAACTGTCCAGGTCAGTAAGCTCATTTTGCAACACAGCCATAGGCGCTTTGCGCTTGAGGTTCTTTGTTAGCCAATAGTATCCTTTATGTTTGGGTTTTGTTGTGATGCTCAAGTCAGGTTTGGCCCATGGAAAATGTCTCATGTGTTCAACTGCAAGGCTGATCAAAGGTCATGCTTGTCTCGTGACTGTCTCGAGCTCCGCGTACGCCGGGCGCATCCACAAGTTCTAATGCGTACAACCGTTGTACGTGTCTCCTGTTTGGGTTGTACATCCAACATGCACGAGACGGTGGCTGCAGGTGATGTTATTACGACTCTGCCTTTGCAAAGTCTATGGTTTCCCTAGTAAGTCTTGAACATGGAATCCAGACGTCATCCAATCATTAATCTTGGTCCGCAACTATGTGACCCTGCATGCAATTCTACACTTGGCGTAATCTCGCCAGGTGCTGACCCGTATGACGATGCTACTGTCAATGGAGTGGCTGGTTCTAGGTGTGGCGTAGATGCATGCGCCACATCCAGACGCTAGGCTGCTTCGCTCCAGACTCACCTCAAAGAATCTCCATCAGGACGACGACCCTAGCCAGCACACCCCACACACACGCCAACACGTCTCTCTCCGCCTCCGAATCTAGTCGCCCTAATACCTCGGCTCCATTACGAGCCTCGCAAGCACACAGCCCTCTCCTCCCTGAAACGACGACGCGATGGACTACGACCCAGATGGCGGCGCAATCAACGTCCGCTTCCTCCAGGTACACCGCCCGCTCCGTCTGCCCCAGGACGCGTCGAGCTAACCCAGGTATGCGTAGGCCGACAGCCAGCGCGCCAACTTCATCGTCCAGAACTTCAATCTTGAAACCGCAAACTCACTCCGTCGTGTAATGCTCGCCGAGATTCCCACCTTAGCCATCGATGTCGTAGAAGTGTTCGACAACACATCCGTCCTCGCCGACGAGTTCGTCTGCCATCGCCTCGGCCTCATCCCCCTGTGCTCCAAAGGCGTAGAAGACCTGCTGTACTCGCGCGACTGCGACTGCGAAGGCTACTGCGACAACTGCGCCGTCGTTCTCACCCTCAACGCGAAATGCACAGGCAGCGAAATCATGAAGGTGTACGCACGGGATCTGGTGATTGAGTCTCGGGCACCAAACGACGAGGTGGGGAAGCCGGTTATTACCGATTCAGAAGAGACGGGTAGTTGCATTGTCAAGTTGAGGAGAGGCCAGGCGATCAACATGAAGTGCATCGCGAAGAAGGGTATCGCAAAGGAACACGCGAAATGGGCGCCTAGTGCAGCCATCGGTTTCGAGTACGATCCGGCGAACAAGCTGCATCACTTGGACTACTGGCACGAGGAGGATGCGGACAAAGAGTGGTATGTTTGGTCTAAACCGACTGAACATTGTGTGAGAGCACGTCTCTAACAGATCTCCAGGCCCAAAGACGAAGCTCGTATAAATCTCGACGGCGGGCCTCCCAACCCCGACGAACCCTTTAACTTCGACGCTGCCCCAACACGTTTCTTCTACGACGTCGAAACTGTCGGCGGTCTCGAACCCGATGAAATCGTCACCCAAGGCATCGCCATTCTACAACGCAAACTCGCCGAGATCATCAAAGAATTGTCTGGCGGTGTCGGAGGCCCGGAGGACTTTGGCGGTGCACAGAGCCCAACACTTAACGGTGCTGGGTACGGTGATGCGGGTGGATATACACCTGTCGGAGGAGGCGGATACGGAGGAGCAAGCTCGTGGGGCGGTGCAGCACAAGGAGGAACCACACCATATGGAGCTACGCCTTACGGGCAGTCCAATTGGTAGACAAAGAGTGAAGCGTTTGGATGTACAACATTGCATGGACCTGGCGTTCTAAAAGGTGTGGGCGTCAACAGACTGCAAGACTGCTCGACTGCTCAAGAAACGCAGTCCTTTTTGAAAGATTGGCATTTGGCACGAAAATAAAGACACCTTGCGAATCGCTATCGAAAATGAGTTGATGCAAATGGCATTGATATCTTTGCTAGCTCTTTGAGCTGCTTTCTTTTGCTCATGGTTCGTCATATCTAATATTACAATATACGCAAAGCCATTTCGTCATCATGCTTGCTTCAACTTTTACAAGATGCGTCTGAGAGGGGAATATATGTACAAAAGTGTACCTCGTGAATTGACACGAAAACGCCATGCCCCCAATGTACCGTGCCAGATCAAAGCAGCCAACCATACAATGGAGCCGAACCGGAATAGTCATACACATGCGAAGAAGATCGTGGCGGCAGCGACAGAGGTCCTGGTTCGCGTAGGATGAAGCTCATGTTGCTTCTAATGATGTCGGGTTTAAGCGTTCTTTACCACGCCAACCTTGGCCGGTCGCAGTGTCCGTCCGTTGAGCTTGAAGCCCTTCTGCTGTGTGTGGAAGCAAGTTCCGTCCTCCTTGTCAGGTTGCGGCGCCTGGAAGACAGCCTCGTGAATGTTGGGGTCGAACTTCTCGGCCGCCTCGCTGGGGTCGAATCGCTCCAAGCCGTGCTTCTTCAGCGTGTTAATGAGGATGGTGTCGGTCATCTTGATGCCGTCGTGCAGGGCGATGAGGTCGGTGTTATCCGACTTGAGCTTCTCTTCTGGCACAGTGCCAAGGGCGCGGTCGAGGTTGTCGACGGATTCTACGAGGTCACGGGCGAAGCGCTGAATGGCGAAGTCTTTTGCGGCCTTGATTTCACGCTGGGTGCGCTCTTGGAGGTTGCGGAAGTCGGCGACTGAGCGGAGGTACTTGTCCTGTGGAGGCATGTCAGTCTGCTGTTGTCATGCATTCAGGCAGCATCGGAGCCTACCTTCAAGTCGACGATTTCCTTGTCCTTCTTCTCTAGCTGCTCCTTCAATTGTGTTGCCTCATTGTTCTCTGTGGGCGCATCCTCCTTCTTCTCGGCAGCCTCGCCCTCCTTTGCTGGTGCAGCATCTGAGTACCACCGAATAGCGGGCGTCGCTACTGCTCGTGTGATGGGTGATTGTTGACGTAGTGGCGCAAAAGGCCGTATTGAGCGGGCAGCCTGCTGTCTTGAGGCGCGGAGGATGGTTCTTTGCAACATTGTGTGGTATGAAATATGGAATGAAGCAGAGGATGCAAGGTTTATGCGAAGGCGATAGTGTAGCTCAGGTGGATGCGATGATGATGAAGACGTTCGAGAAAAATTCGGAGCTGTGAGTGACGAATGCCTGTGCTTCCATCAGGGTCCAGTTCTTTCCGTTCCGAGGCGGACCCTTTCCGAACAACTTGCCATTCGTTGATCGCATACGCCTTTGACATGCCTGTCGACAAGTCAATGTCATGATGCGTGATGCGTCCTTCGCCAGTCTTCTCCTTGCGTATACGCTCATTCGTCTCGCGACATGACATCGTTCCGCCATCTGCGACAGTCCAGAAACCCATCGAGGCGGCCTATTACCGCGGGGGCACATCACGAGCCGTAATCCTACAGCCGCAAGCCTTGCCTAAAGAGCGCGCGAGATGGCCGACCATATTTCGCCAGATTATGGGAAGTGGTGACCCCTATGGGCGGCAACTTGACGGCATGGGTGCGGGCATATCGAGTCTTAGTAAGATATGTCTTGTAGAACCTTACGGGAGGAGAGTCGCCTTGCCTGAGAAAGCTACGCGTTTCCGGACAGGCTTTGGTGGCATTGATGCAGCTCGCGAGAGTGCGCAGGCTGTACAGGCTACAAAGGCTCAGGAAGAGGCGAAAGCGGCTGGGTACGAGCCAAAGCTAGACATTGATTACACCTTTGTCGGCTTGGGCATTGAAAACAACGAAGTCGATGTCGCAGGCAACTGTGGAAACATGAGCAGTGCAATTGGCCCTTATGCTTACAACGCCGGTCTCCTGCCATCGAGAATCTACGCCCAGGGTGATGGAGAGGTTACAGTTAAGATACGGAACACGAACACCGGAAAGCTGATCGACTCTACTTTCGAAGTGATTGGCGCGCAAGCTGCCGTTGTGGGTGACTACAGCATTGATGGTGTTACAGGACAAGGCTCAAAGATCAAATTGGATTTCAAACATCCATATGGTAGCAAAACTGGCAGAGTGCTACCAACAGGCAAGAGAGTGGACAACATCGGGGGCTACAGAGTATCATGCGTAGATGGTGCGAACCCGGCGGTCTTCGTCCGAGCAGATGATGTGGGAGTGGATGGTACCATCCTACCCAACGACTTTAACAAACTTCCGGAAAAGCTTGCTTTGCTCGAAAGCATTCGCAAAGCCGCCGCTGTAGTCATGGGTATCGCATCTACAGAGGATGAGGTTCCCCGTACCGTTCCCAAGATCGGCATCGTATCACAATCGTCTGCGCACCCCGTTCTGTCAGGAAAGACCCTGAAGGCATCACAGATGGACATCGTCGTCCGTTTTCTCTCGGATACACAGCCTCATCGAGCCATTCCTTTGACTGCTGCACTGACGACAGCCGTCGCGGCGCGGATCCCCGGAACCGTTGTTGAGCAAATGCTTGCTCCTGAGCCTTTGATGGAGGGCGCCATCACTATAGGTCATGCAAGTGGTCGACTGCAGGTTAACGCCACGATGGATGGAAGGAACAAACTCATCCCCGTCAGTGGCACGGTATACAGGACCGCGAAGAGACTGCTCGAAGGAGAAGTGTTCTGGACCGACAAGGCCGGTGAGACAGAACCTAGGGAAGAGACGACAGAAACCGGTACCACGTATGGTAGTAAGGGCCACCACTCCCTCGGTCTAGCTTTCGTTCTGGAGAACCGCGGTAAAGATTCATCCCACCTCTTCGAAGAAGACGTCGCACGTGAAAAGCGACCAGAATCCTCTGATGCCGACGTGGACCAGATCGCAAGCCAACAACCGACTCTGGAGCAGATTGAAAAAAACGAGCAGAAAGAGGAGCCCGAGGTCCCGATCCTAAGTTACAGACCCCTTCCCGACCCCCACAGAAAACGACCCGACCTGCGGCAAACAAACAAAGAAGAAGACGCCCTCACGCTCGCCATCCAAGGCCTACACTCTGAACTCACCGGATTGCTTCACAACGAAAAGATCATGGACACCACAGCACACCATTCCCAGCTGCTTACCGCAGTCCTCAAGGCACACCGTTCCATCCAAATCAATACCGTGGCGCAGAAGCGGTCAGCCGAGAAGGCTAGCAAGAAGGTAGAGAAATCTACTGTCCGTGCAGAGAGAACTCGTGCACAGAAGATTACAAAGGGCGGGAAGTTGATAACGGAGAAAGTGGCGAGGATGATCTCGGTTCGAGACGAAGACCAGGAGAAGAAGAGGACGGAGAGGACGGAGAGCGATGATATGGACATATATATGAAGGAGAGGGTGGCAAGGAAGATGGAGGTTCGGGATAACCACCGGGTGCATGAGAGTGAGGAGAGGACGGTAAGAGATGACTTGGAAGAATTCATGAGGAGCCGGGAAAAGGAGGCCAGTTCGAGATTGAGTAGGAAACCTCAGGTTGATGCTCTGACGCAGAGACGGCCGTGGAAGAATGCTGCTGATAAGAGGCGGGAGAGGGAGATGATACGTATACATGATACCGAAAAGGAAGAAGGGGAGAACAGTGGGCATGAAGCTGAGAAAGAGCTCAAGAATAGGAGGACAAGGCGTAAAGAGCTGCAAATGGCGAGGAAGAAGGCAAAGATGATGCGAGATTCGAGATAACTAAATGAAAACAATATTTATGTTGTAGCTTTTGCTAATGATGAAGACTGGTCAATGGCAACAGACTGGAGCAGTCCTCGATCGTAACTCAGAACCAAAACTTTTGATTCTTAGACTAAAGACTAGTCTGCTCGTCTTAATCTGTGTCTCCAACCATTCCCTAAAACTTACCTTACCTACCTAATAACCGTGCCCTGCTTCTCAATACCCCCAGCATAAGGCCCCTCATGGATATCACTTCTACCCAACAAACCCATCGACCCACCGCCTAGCAAGCCACCTGTACCCACACTCCCCCGCCGATCACTCCAGATCTCATGGAACCGAATCGCCATATCACTCGCCGCCACAACAATACAACCCTCCTCAACACCTCTCTGCGACCACACCCCATCTTCACCCCTCGCCCTCCCACCATCACGATCGTCATCTATTTGCGGACCGCTCGTAGGACCGCCTGGATAAGCAACTGCACACAACGCGCGATTCTCATCGTACCACGGGACGGCAACGACTTGTTCGCAGCTGGGCCAAGCGAAGACGGCGACGCGATAGGGATGCTCGGGTTGTGCGAAGCCAAAGGTTGCTGCTATTTCGCGTCGCTTTTGGGACCAGATTAGGCTAGTGATTTGAGCTGCGCAGTCGATGGTCGCAAGACAGGTGCCAGAGCGGGTGTGGTAGAAGTGGATGCAGCGGTCGTTCGAGCCGCCACCGATGGCGAGGAGACCGCGTTGCCAGGGGCAAAATGCCATGGCTTTTACAGCGGCATTAAGTGTCCATGTGTGTTTTGCTGCTGATTGTGCGAGGTGTAGGACGGCGTTATTGTTACGGTTGGTTACGGTGTAGATGGATTCACCACGGGGACCATCGCGGACGTCCAGCATGGTTGCTGTATTTTCGCTTGCAGGGTTCGATCGGAGCACCTTTTTCGTTTCGAATAGATTGCAGTTGTTGTCGTTTCCACCACTCGCGAAAAGTTCACCGTCGGATGACCATGCTAGGCCACAGATCTGTTGACTGTGGATTGAAAGTCGAGCCAGCAGGGTCATGGCGCCAGTCCAACCGAAGAGTGCACTGTGTGTCTCTGAAGGCCACTCCACGCTGTAAAAGTAGATGTGACCGACTTCGTCCCCGATAAGCAACTCTTCGGTCGGTACAGTCATTGCTCTATCTCGGAGAGAAAGCCGTTGCACAACAGTCGGTCTCCAGGACACACAGGATACGGGTTTGGGTTGCGTCGCTTCGAAGCGCGGCTCCGCATCTAGTGGGCTCCATAGCAAGATACGGCCATCGGCTCGTCCCACGGCAAGAATCGCTTGACCACCTGCTGTAGAGGAAAAGTCTAAGGAGGTGACATGTTGAACATCTGCAGGGCCGTTTGGCGGCACAGCGTTCAGTGAGTCTGGCGTGTTGACACCACTCTTCTGAGACCAGAGATGAACAAAATTTCCTAGACCGACAGCCAGACACTTGGAGGTGTGAGAGTATGCGAGTAGAGTGCAGTAGTAGTCATCGCGAAGGTTAGGGGCATCGAGAACTGTGGGTAGAGTCAGCATTGAGAGGCAATCATAAACAGAGGAACATATCTAAAAGGTAAGATCGGCACTGGTCTTCGCTTTGGTGGTGTTGGACGAGGACCTTTCGTCTCAGATTAGCAGCAACACAAAATTTGAAGTTCGCACGAAATGAAAACAAACTCGAATTGACTCCGTCCTTGACCCAAGCTCCGTCTCGCCAGACATGTTTTGCTTGCGATGCAGGACCGCCATGCGGTGAGCTCACAGATACCGGAGACGATGAGTGCTGGAGGATACGATCAGTCTGATCAATGTCAAGTGCGAGCGCAAGACGCCGTTCGTAGGCTTCGAGTTCGGCATCGGGGTCTGCTCGATTCAGAAAAGCTGATTTGTACAATGGCGCGTTCGTTCCGCTACCGAGCATTCTACCTCTGCCAGTGGAGACTGCTACTACTGTGTCGCTCACAGCAGAAGGACCACCGACATTCCAGACAGCGCCAGCGCTGATCTGACGAGCACCTAGCGGTAGAGGGGTTCGTCTGAAGTTGACGTTTCTCCTGGTTGCATTTGCACGGCCTGAAACTACAGAGTGTGCCTCCCTGAGACGGCGTAATTCTTCATTCAAGCGGCCGCTCCTGCGCAGTCGGCGACTGAAAGCATCTGCTCCTGTACGTGTGCCGCGGTTTGTATTCTGTTCCTTGTTTCGACGCTCTGCAGGGCTGTTGAGTTCAAAGCTTTCTCGAGTGAGTGCGGGTGGGCGGCGGCAAGCGATGAATCGATCTGGCGTACTTGTTTGGGTTTGACTAGGTGATGCTAGCAAGCCGCCTCGTGCTAGCCATTGACTGGATCTGAGAGGAGAACTGGAATAGCGCAAGGGAAGGCGGCGAAGCTTGGTAGGCGGAGAACTGTCGTCAGCGGATATGTCAATGCAGTGTAAGTGTGGTAGACTAGGGCTTTCGAACGTAATGACCGTATCTGTCGGGATCAGTGAGGGAGATGCTGCGCGAGAGAGAAATCTGGACTTCCTAGGAGAAGAAGATGGAGTTGGGCAATGACTAGTGAAGCCGCTGTCAATATCCCTGAAGAAGAGGCAGCTGCGGCTTTTGCGAGGAGACTGAGGCGTCCGTGGTGACGCCCAGCCTTCAATGCTGATAGTCTTCGTAGGAGACAGCGGTGGTGTGAGATAGCCGAACTGGGACAGAGACGCTTCGTCATCAGTGTCGCTCATGTTGGAGCAGCTTGTGTCAAGACGAATGGACTGGAGGACTGAGCTCTGAGCTCCAGCGCATGTGAAGCTGTCTGAAGGAGAGGAGCTAGGGGACCGGAGACCGGGTGCTGCCTGATGTCCCGATGTTATCGCTGCTTGGTCAGTAATAGCAATGGCTGCGAGGTTTCTTAGGATGTTCGGAGCATATATAGGGTTGGCAGATGCGACTAGTGGTGACGGCAACCTTCCGCGAGGGATGACGGAGGGGCAGGGGCTCCACGCGTGTAGTGGGGCAACATTCCGCCGAGGCTGCAATTCGAGGAAGCAACGGCGAAGCTTCATAAACAGCGCAAGGACATATGGCAAGCGTAAGTTGATGTCATAGTCGCTTGGAATGTCCTTACTGACATGTCTAGCACGGTATATCGCGCGGGTCTGGCCCGGTCGTCCGCTCAGAAGCAGCGCGACAGAAGGAGCTGCAACAGATCACAGACTACAAAGATTTGGTGGATCTGGTGAACACAAAGGTATTGCATTCAGGAGAAGCACCCGTTGAATCCAGCTGACAGTCGCTCTCCAGATTGCCGAGAAGCAATACACCATCGAAGTTCTGGGCCTAGTCACGAAACTCTTGAACGAGAATCCCGAATACTACACAATATGGAATCACCGAAGACGCGTCTTGATGGCTCTGGTGGCCGCAGACACCCGCAAACAATCGCCAGACGAACTCCTACAGGGCGACCTGCAGCTCACGTTTGCGCTATTGCGGAAGTTCCCCAAGTGCTATTGGATCTGGAACCACAGAAACTGGCTGTTGCGCGAAGGCGAAGCGCTAATGGGCGCGGAAGCAGCACGTAAGCTGTGGTCAGGAGAACTACAACTCATAAACAAGATGCTGCACGCAGACAGTCGCAACTTCCATGCTTGGGGCTACAGACGATTTGTGGTGTCGCAGATTGAGCGTCTGACTGCGACCGAAGACGTTCCCGCATCAGGGACAGCACAGAAGAGCCTCTCAGAATCTGAATTCGAGTACACGACCAAGATGATCAAAACCAATCTCTCCAACTTCTCCGCTTGGCACAACCGTAGCCAGCTTATACCCAAGATCCTCCGCGAGCGCAACGCAGACGCCGAAGCGCGCCGTGTATCCCTCGGCTCAGAACTAGCCTTGATATGCGAAGCCATAAACACCGATCCCTTCGACCAGTCCATTTGGTTTTATCACCAATACCTCCTCTCAATACTGTCTCCGTCATGTCCACCGGATGCGCTTGTCGTCCAGGACTTGACCAACGGCGAGCGGCAAAAGTACTACGAGCACGAGATGGAGTACATCAGGGAGATATTGGAGGACGAGGCGGATTGCAAGTGGATATACGAGGCGTTGCTCGGGCTTGCAGAGGCGTATCTGGAGGTAGATGCTGGAACCGGGTCGTTTACAACGAAGGATATGAGGTCGTGGCTAGACGAGCTGAAGCGTCTAGATCCGCTGCGACAGGGACGGTGGGACGATCTCGAGCGTAGACTGAACCTCTGAATACCATTCATGGAAGTCTTCAGGATTTGCTTTTGGTATTCTCAACACTGCCAGTTGCATTCGCAGACGCGGTTTCTGTCTTGTTATCCTTCTTCCATGCCCATAGCCCGAGCACGTTCGACCATGAATTGTCAGCAGGCGCAGATGCGACAGCTTCCTCCTTCTTAGCCTGTAGTTGTGCGGAAGGTGGGGGTGCTACAGCACTCGATGCTACGGGGACGGGGTTTGTGGTGCTCGAAGCAGCGGCAGCGGCGAGTTCCCTGATAGGGTGTGAGTGAAGGCGACGAAAGTACCTGTGGAGTCTGCATACCGTTTGTACTCTTCCTCCATCCGCGCTATTCGCTGTTTCTTGAACTCTCCATCAAACGTAGCCACTCCAATTGACACGCCAACAATAGTCGCCAGCGCGACTGGAAGAATACGTCCCGCCATCTTGTGTGTTCGTTGCGTGAAGTGACGGCGGCTGAGTTTGGCGTGTATGACGAAAGCACTCCCGCGGGCAAAAAGTTGAGCCCGCCGCCGTCGCCAGCACGCGCTAAGTCGAGCACGGGACGACGCGCCATGCCTTCAGCCATCACCCAAAACCTCACCCCGCCAGCATCCAACCACGGAACGACATGCAGGCGCGTCCAAATGTCCAAATGGCGACAGAAAGGTTTTGTCCAGGACTCGGATGAGGAAGAAGACGAATCTCAGCTTGAGAGTCAGGGTTCCAGGCAGAGTGTTGGCCTGAGTGGACGCGTCGAGCGCGTCGAAGATGGTGCCGTGCCGATCCGACAGCATGAGGCACCCACGGAAGAGGTGCAGGGGGTTGATGGAGAGGAGGGAGAGAACACGCAAGCTGACGAAGGCATCAATGGGATAGAGAAGCAAGAGAGGGCCATTGTCACGCCTACCAAACAGAGCTCGCCGAGGCGCCCTACGCCATCTCCGTTTACACCCAAATCGACGCGCAGTATAAGAAGAGAGCCCACCGAGAGCCCTGATCCGCTGCTAGGGTCACCTACGCCGAAAAACCGACAGGCTGTACCACCTCCGTCGTCACAGCGCCTGGCATCCCCAATCCTCCAGCCAAGCTCTGCCGTGTCCATACCTCAACTCGAAGACGGCCATGTTGTGCCCCGCTCCGACACCTCGATTACTCCAATACAATCAACGGTCATGGGGAAACCTGAAACCTCTACACATGCTTCAAGCATACTCAGACAGTTCGGTATCGCGCCGTTGTCCGATGATTCCGACGATGATCTCTCAGATCCGCCCACGGACCTGGAATCGCCTCCTCCTGCTTTCGCTGAGCCCCATCGACGTACGGCAGTTCAAGTTGTCATACCATCCGCAACGGCTTTACAAAGACAAATCGCTGACGACAGGGCAAGACGCGAATTCCGCCAACGGAAGCCCATTCAGATGCATCCATACGCGCTGGAGGGTGAGATGTATCGGAGAGAAGTACAGAGCAGAGGTCTTAAGCCGGTGCGGAGAGAACGTTCACGATCACCTCAGGGTCATCGCAGACAGCCAAACGACGAGTCGCAAGAACAGGAGTTCAATCCGGATCAAAGCCCTACAAGCAGCCCTCCTGAGGTCGAAATACCCGTCTCTACACCTGTACTGCCAAGGCCAAGAAAGGACGCCGCTCAACAGCCTACGTCCGGTCCCGCCAGACGCCCTCCTTCTACACAGCTCCGTCATCCTCATGCAGCGAAGCGTAGAAAGCCCAATTTCTCATCCACACAAGCTGCGGCGGCACCGACAAGCATTTTCGAAGACTATGATATGCGACGGGATATCTGGTCGATTCCCCCAAATTCGCCTCCGTATTCGAGCAGTCCGCCATTACAAGGAAACACGTCAGCTCGCCGTCTAGGCATGCTGCGCGTATCAATCCCTGCTCCAAACCTACCGACGCCTTCAACCTCATCGGTCATGCAAGAAGATCCTCAGATGCTCCAGGGCTCAGACTCCGAGCCGGCACCGCGCAGTATACAGAGATCTGGTGGGGAATTGCGTCGGCCAACAAGGGTAGTGATAACGGACAGCTCATCTTCAGCTGCAGGCTCCGCTAGTGAGGCAGAGAAGAGCGACGATGAGATGAGAAATGTGGGCCGAAAGATCAAGGGAGTGTTACCTGCTTCTTGGTTGCGATTCGATCGCCAGGCACAAGAGCGACGGAAGGCTCAGCAACGCGAGAGAGAGCGCGCGCGTACCAACGCAGCCGCTTCCCCTGAGCCGACGGCGCCCGTACGTGGAGTTGCCCAAAGAATCATGAGACCTGCTGGCCGACCTCGACAAAGTTCAACCTCCAACGCGCCTTCGCAAGCTCCTGTAGTCATATCTGACGATTCAGATGATGAGCTTAGGGCTTCTGAACCCCGATTTTTGCAACAAGACCAAAACTCCGTGGCCGACGCATCTGCATTAGCTGCAATGTTTGACGATCGTTATGCCGACGATAACTTGTCCGACATGGAACACGACCGTTTACCTCTCCCTACACTTGGTGGAACTGGACCAAAGCGGAGAAAACAGACCAAACTTACAGACGCTTTCGCAAAATCCAAGAAAGTCAGATTATCGGACGGTTTAGCAAAGAATGTCGCCCCTGGGAAACGGTCGTCTGGCGGCCATCCTTCGCGTAAGAAGCATGGTCACTCCAAGAAATCACGTAAAACCCCACCACCTGCTATGAGTGTCATAGACATTGATCTTTCGCCTTCTCAATCAGGTGGTAACATGCCACAATTTCTCAGGATTGCCAGACGGCAAGCGCTTCAAAGACCAGATCTAGCCCGTCAAAGTTTACATGACAAGCAAATAAGACTGCATAATGCCGAAGACACGGAAGAAGCCAATATCACTCTACAACAGTGGCGACGGGGAACATTGAAACCAAGAGCAAATGTCAGATCGCAACAAAGAAGATCCCGACATCCTTTGGCCGATAGGATCGACAACCAGCAGCATGCCGAACAGCACTCAGCAACTGATGGAGCATCTGCGAAGGGCACTGGATTACAATCTGAAGCCGGGACGGAGACATCTCGTTCACGCCCACGTAGAAGCATCCCCGCAGGCCTCCATATCTTCCAACGTTCAACGACCCAGGTCCGGAGATCCACGCAAGAAGGCAAGAAAAATGCCCAACCAAGCAAGGATCCAAAACGAGCTGTGCGCCAGGCACCTCTTCCGTTCAGAACCGCGCAACTTGAAGGCGATGAGAATGACTTTGGCCGTGGCCACAGGAAAATCGCATTCGAGAAGGGCCTCTTGCGTGTCGATCAGCAGTTTGGTCTTCAGCTGCCTAGCGAACAGCCCTTCGTAAACCCACAGCTGGCTAGGTATCTCGCAGATGACAATACTGAACTGCCGCCCCTCCCTTCTGCGAAGGACATCGAAGAAGGCCAAACTGAAGATCTAAGCAACCAACAGCCTCCAGTTCGCAGACGCTTGAAGCGAAAGGTACAAGCGCAACGAATTGATATCGATGCGCGGGAATACCGTCAGCCAAGCGAGCCAGCAGTGGACGAGATACTCAAGAACACCGACACTCCTCAACCACAGGAAGTCGACACAGAAGACGGCTTGCCCATACTCCACGGGTTGGGTCCTTATGGTACCCGTTACCCGATCACGTTCGATGTGTACTCTCTAGCGACCGACACGTACTTTCACTCTTCCACTTTCATCGGCGCTGACGAATTCCGCCAAGCTTTACTCACCAGCAAGCCTAGTAGCCGTGATCTCGATGAATTAGCCGGTCATTGCACCATCAGCCATGGCGCTATCTCAGTCAGATGCGGTCCGTGGAATGATGAAACTTTTTCTAGGCTCCAGGAGATCGTGAACGCGGTATCAGAACCTGTCGAAGTCCAAGGATCCGACCTTGGTATGTCATCGTCAGCCCACGAATGCCCAATGAACTCAGTTCGATTGGCACGATCACTTATCAACTACATCACCCACCATCTCAGCTTTTTGGACCCGATCGATCGAGGCGACTGTGTAGCCAAGTTGTTGCGGCTATGCCAGTCAATATTCGATAATCTGTTGATCGCTCAAGGCACTCTCAATGGAGGAGATTCTAGCCATGCTCACAGTGTTATACGTGCTATGGCATACCTTCTTGTCATCAGCATTCAAATCCACCACATTGCTCAACACCCGACTCTCGCTCCAGGGAACCAAGTCGGAGTCATTACTCTTGCCAAAAGCTTATCCAAGACTCTTGTTGCTCATTTCATGCGAAACGGCATTACCAGTCTTGGTAAATTTCTCGAACAAAACCAGAGGCACTCCGTACGCGAGAAGGGTATACAAGATACCGACGTCATTGTTGAGAGCACGGTCATATGCATGCATGTCTTGGAAGAGATGGACATACCAGGATGGAGTTTCTGGGACTTGACCAGTCAAGAGCTTAGTTCCAATCTGGGCGGCGCTACTACTTTACCTGCCTTCGAAACTACCTGGGCTACAATGCTCACATTCTTTCCCTACAACGAGATCGATTCGTCTGGCATACCGCTTAAAAGTCGTAGGGAGACTTTCCAGAGCGACAATTGGACGTGCATCCGAGATCTTTTGCGCAGACTATTCGAGTTATACCCAAGTACGTACAGGAAGCACAGCACGTCTCTCAATGACTATGTACGCGCCAATCTTGCACGATGCCACCGGTTGATTGCTCATTGGCATTGGAGACGTCCGGAGCTGATGCTCAACGTCGTCTTGGATTTCTTTGGCAAAAATGGACTCAAAAGTCTGCGACGTGAAGCAGGCACTGGATCGGTACCCTTCCTCAACGACCTTGCCACTGCCCCGTTCCTCAACGTCGACCCAAATGAGAACTCCTTTCACATCGCATTGAAATGTCTCGCTCTAGGTCTCCAGGGTATGAGTAATGCCTATCCTGAAAAGAAGATTCGTAGCTTTGTTTTCCGCTCTCTACCTAATCATGGGCGTGCTTATCCCAAGGATCAGCCCCTGGACGAAGAAAACCTCGCAGCGCTGCGCAATCACCACGACCTACTCTCAACGCTGTACCGGGCTGCGCCACCCGCTTGTCGGCCAAAGCTTCATCACATTCGTGACCTTGTAAATCACGAGAGCTCTCATCGCGAAGCATGTAGAGTCAGCGTTCGAGCCTGGGCCAATCTCGCTACATTTCAGCTATCAACCGAAGAGCCGTATACATCTGCACGGCCATTCGCATCCTGGCACAAAGACATCATGCACCAAACGCTCATTCAGTACAAGCTGGCGAAGACCGAAGCTGACGACTATCTCAAGTCTGGTGTCCTGGACGGCACTACCGATGTCTCTGCCGTCATGGTTCGTCAAACAATGGAAAAGAATCAGGGGCAGGTCATTGCGACGCTTAGAGACTGCATTGCAGGGATGAGCAGGGCAATCCAACACGCAAGAGATCAATCATCTTTGAAGGTGTTTCTGGAGGACTCCGACATCATGCATCTTTTAGAGCTTCCTCATCTGGAAGACCATCGACTCGTCAACGTCATCCGCGACGTCATGAAGGTCCTTCAGGATTATGCAAAGATTCAGAAAGTCAACTTGAAGAAGGACGTAAGCCAACAGACAAGCGAGGAAAGCCAGGACTACGGTGACTTTCCCGATATGGATGACCTGGATGATATGGATGTCGATGCCCCCGCAAAGACCTTTCACCAGTCGGGATTGGATTTTATTCAGACCCCACTCTGGCACTTGCTGTCGAACGCATTTGGCGCGGAAAATTCGCCAGATGATAACCTACTTATGGATTGCATCGACACATGGGTTCGGATTGCAGAAGGCCAGGTACTAGCGGGTGAGAGATCATGGTCATACTATCTCGATTCGTTTAGTCAAGTATCGTGGAAGCAGTTGCGCCAGACCGAACAGACTCGCAAATTCGGCCCATACTTCATGGCTGCTCTCGTCGACTGTGACTCAGCCGCGTACGAAGAGCATCGACATGAGTTTTTCCAGGCTCTAATGGTAAGCTTGGTGGAGCGAGAGTCGATGCTGAGGTTCCAGCACAGACTGCTGCACGCCATCGCGCAAACGGACGAGCATCACCCGCTCATGCAGAACCTGCCTTTCTTCCGCGATATAGAGACTGGGAAATGGGACATTACTGCCGACACTTTGCGTACGCGACGTCTTGCCCTCATCTCCAGCATTCTCTCCAACATGCGCGACCACATCCACGCCACTACCCGAGCCGAACCATCTCGTCTTGGCGAAACGAAACGGCTATACGCGTCAATGCTGAAGGACTTCATGACATCTATGAAGTACAACTACCAACAGCTCCGCCAAGGCACCACAGTGACCGGCGCATACGTCGAATTCGTGCAAAAGATCGTACAGTTCCTCAAGCAATACACGAACGATATCTGCCCTGTGCTGCCTTTCTTCACAGACTCGGTCGCCTTCCCATTACCAGCTGGAGATCCCACCTACGTGGTGGCACGCCTGTGTGGGTATGCACCCAAGCTGTCAGACACCGGGACTGCGAAACAACTATCTTTCTTCATCCAGACTGTCGCACAACAAGCCGCTGCCGACAACCAACAGGCTTATCTTGTCAATCAGCTCACAACTGCTCTTTGCACCGATGAAGCGCCTACTGGTGATAGGGTAGCACTGCGATCGGTATTGCTACAAGGCATCTTTCCGGCGTACTTGGAAGAAGCCTTTTCATCAAGCACAGCCTTCGCAATCGCTAGGCCCATACTGCAAGCTCTGCCCGCGATCCTGGACACGATGATCTTCGATCTGCGCGTCACTCAGCCGGAAGGTCTCGCCTCAACCGTCGGCTGCATCGTATCGGTATCACACGCCTTCATCCGGGGTACAGAACAACTCAAAGACGACCATCATCTGCTCCAGCTTCCCTACGTCCTCGCCGCGCTCACGCATATGCTCGAAGCTCTCAGATCAATCCTCTCTCCATTGGAGTACATATGCAGCCGGACCATGCCCTCCGCACATCTCAATCCACCGCCACTTGTCGCCTACATCGACGAGGTCAGCATCTTCATCACCAAGCTTCTCCGCGGCGCAACACCAGACACCATCCCCTCTTACGCCGGCGATGCTCATGCGTCACCTTCGGGGAAACAACACGCAGATCTCCTAGCTTTTTGTCGCCGCGGCCTGGAAGACAGCTTGAAGACGAATTGGAGTGAAAGCGCTGGATCAATTTGGTTTGGCCAGGGTCATGCGCGCAGAGAGGTACTCTTCGATTTTGGGAGTGTGGAGGAAGAACGAGGGAGACTAGAAGGCGGGATAAAAGGGCTTCAGGCTGCGCTTCATGATGTTTATGGATATGGGGACGCTGGGATTCATGGTGAGGAGGAAACGAATGTTGGGTACGACATGGTGGTTTAGTAACGTCTTGGATTTAGCGGCATGAACACGGCGTATAATGGCAATTCTTGAATTACACGAATATAATAAGAATCATACTGAAACAATCATTCTTTGCGAATACGCGCGGAACGCTGGCGAAACCAGTCACAGGACGAGTTGTAATCGCCTTCGATGTAGAGCCGCGTCACGTCTATGCTGCCAGTCGGCCAGTGGACTTCATATAAGGGAAACGCTAAACTGGTCTGGAGCATACATCAGAATGGAAACATGCAAAGTGGGTGGCACAAAGTCAACGTAGGCTCTAGGATGTTCAATTTCTTTCTTGAACGAGGTCAGAGACTGGGAAGAGCAAAAAACCAAAGTCATAACAAGATCGCATCAGAAGCTGCGACCACATCCGTCAATGTCACCAGCTTGCCAGTCAGAGGAACTTGGAGCCATAATCATTCTCTTCCCAAGCTGCATCAAGCCTCGACCTGAGCGGTCATTCTAGCTGTGAACACAATTAGCTACATCGCGCTTGAGGGTCAAGTGAGTCTTACACTTTTCGGACGATAGACTAGCGTCTTTTCGTTCCTCAACTTCCATGTTCATCCAGATCCGAAAGGACTTGGGCAACCCTTCTGCTCTCTTCAGCATCCCTCTCCATTCGCGCGTTTGTGACCGCATAGTAAGAGGTTGTATCGTAATTGACAGCCCGACGAATGGCATCGATGTGGCTCATTTGGGACGAAAAAGGATCATAGTTATGATAGTCTCCATCGATGGGGGGTTCGGGATCAACTGAAGGGGCGACGGCTACGGTCTTCTTCTTCTTTTTTGGTTTCTTCTTTTTCTTCTTGGGTGCTACAGTCAGGGTAGCGTCGAGCTGGGATGCTTCATCAGGAGAGAAGGTTCGCGAGGAGTCCGGAAGGGTAGGGGCAGGAGGGGTAAAAGCAGACGGTCGCACTTGTTCTTCTCCGACTAGAGTGGAAGCGGAAGAGCGGCGAGAGTGACCTGGAACGTGAGTGTGTTGATTGGAAGTGAGGTTATGGGGATCATTTACTTCCTGGGCGGGCATCTTCTGGGAAGGGCCTTGTGCTTTTGTGGTAGTTGAAGGGACAAACGGTGTGGTTGAGGGGTTCGGTTCAGGAGCTGGTGTTGCCCCAGAATCTTCCGAAGATCCCTGGTTGGCTGGAGCGGCGAGGTAGGTCTCCATCTTTTCCGCCTTGTGAGTTACTGAAGAGACATCCTTGGAATCGTTGATATTACCATTGGGTTTACCATTCTCCGATTCGGTAACTGCCTTGTCTTCGCCATCGGCAGAGCCGGTACCAGCTGGCTGCACCTTTGCCTTGCCCTTGGACTTCTTGTTTCCTGTGGTACTATCACCGCCAGACTTTGAGTGGGCCGCTTCTGGTTTAGCAACTGTATCTGTAGCTCCGGATGAGTTCACAGAGTCTTCTAGAGACCCTGCCTCACGCTGAGCGGAGGGACCGTCGCCAGACTTTTGCGAGGATGTGGCCTTGTCGGCCTTCGTCTTAGCGACTCGGTCAGCATCTTCCTTCTGGAGAGGTGAAAAGCCAAAGTCAGGATGTGTTTCATGTTCTTATGTACGTTCAAGACTCACCTTCTGCTGCTTCTTTCTAGCCTCTTTTTCTCGTTTGGCCTGAGACTTGTTGATCTTCGCGAACGGGTGGAGCGACTGCATCTGCTGAGCACCAGCTTTCTTGATCGCAGTGGCGGGTGAGGTCTCTGCAGCTGTTGATATTTCTGCGTTTCCTTCAGCAGTGACGGTTGTTGTAGGATCTTGTGTACTGTCCGACGTCGAAAGCTGAGGCACGGTATCTTCTTTTGGCGGCGCAGCTGCGGGTAGATCAGACTGAGTAGTATAGCGCGGAGTGATCAGTGTTTGGGATTTATCCAGGCTGCTATCGGTAGGTATAGACGGCGATTGTGTGATTTCTATGTGATGTCAGACATTTTATATGGGAAGTGGGTTGGAGTCACAGTACCATGGTTCGTAGTCATCACCTTGTCCTCGAGCTCTGGTTGCGGCTGCGCTTGCACAGACTCGGGCTGGATTTCTGGCGCAGAATGGAAGCTAGTGTCGTTCTTGGCCTCATCGTCCGAGACGTCGTTGTCTGCTAGTTGCGCGGACGATTCTATCGGAGTTGTACTCAAAGGCCCACCACCTGTGTTCTCACTGTCTTTAGCGATCGAAGTAGCGTCGGATCCAGTCTCTAGATTCTTAGCAAGGGCGCCTGCGAAGTTGAGAGAGACGTCAGTGTCACGTTCTTTCTGTGTTGTCTTGACGTCTTGTCCGGCCTCCAGCATCTCCGAACTCTTGGATGGTTGTACGGTAGAGGCGCCCGCTACATTTGCCGGCTGTTCTAGCGCTGGTGTAGAGTCGGAGGGGGAGGACATATGTTCTTCAGCCGAAGTAGGCCCATCAACAGTCGCTGGCTTCGTAGGTTCAGTGATGGTTTTGTTAGACTCTGTGCTGGTCTCTTCCTTTTTCGTGACAGCTGGGCCATCAGCGTTCAGCTTTCCAACAGCTTTCGTATTCTCATCAGCTGCATCGGTGTTCTTAACTGTTGATTCGCGCCTACCTTTGCCCTTGTTCTTCTTTGTAGGAGATTTCTGCTGACGTTTGGGCATCTCGAGCTTGACATCTCCTGTCTCTGGATAGCCAGGAACATCCGACTGCAGGGATGGCTTGTTCAACAGGCCGCTCCTAGCATCCTGGGGAGAGTACGATGCCTTGGCGCTTTGCGTGGCTGAATATGACTCTACACCAGTGACAGGCTTATCGTCTTTCTGAATCGGCATGCGTGGAGCATCACGATTCGTGCGGTCTGTTGTCTGCCCAATATGTGACTGATCGAAATAGCTTGAACTCGATGGTGAATCTTTCTGATAGAAACGCCTTGGTACCGTCACAACGGGACGGACTCCACGTACGTGAGGATTGAACTTGTTGATGCCCAAGGCTGCGCTGGCATCTGCAGGTGACACGAATCTAGATGTGTCAGCGGATCCACAGAGACAACGGTGAGTAAACTTACGTAGCAAAGGCATGAACAGAACTTGCGCCAATCTTGTTGCCCCTCAAGGAGACTGAGATGGGGCTAATACCGACCGTCTGCTTGAACATCTGTGCAAGTTCAGACTCGCTGGTTTCGGGCAACAAATCTCCAATCCAAAGCTCGGTGACGGTCTGATTCTTGGGTCCGATCCATGTATGACCGCAACCAGAGACGGAGTCGCCAGTGATAGCCGGGTCGTCTTCCGATGGGCGACGTCGATTGTTGTAGTCGGCATGTCGAGGGCCGCCGGATGGAATGTTACCGTTGTAATCAGGGTTGGGTCTGCTATATGACTCCCGCCCACCTGGGTTGGATACTTTGCGGCCACGACCAGACTGAGCGGCGAAGCCGTTGTTACTACCCTTCCGACCTACATTGTTATGTCCCGGGGTACCGTTGAACTTGTGGTTGTTGCCACCGTAAGGATCGTAGAGCTCTTGGGTGTTGCGCGGTGGATTGGAACGACGGGGCACTGGCGCACGAGGATCCTGGTGTTGAAGCACCATGTTGCTAGTCATGTCGCCCATCGCGACGTGCTGGCCGTGTGGCTGCTGCGTGAATACAGGGCCCATAGGCTGAGCATGCATCATGTTCTGCTGGTAGTCGAGTTGTGCTCGAGACATCTGGCCAGGATCGGGGTGCTGGAGAGCATAGCCAGGATGGACCATCTGAACATACGGAATTACACCCGTCATCATTGGCTGAGCGATATGTTGGCCCAGTGCCATTTGCGGAGGTAGGAAGTGAGGCGACTGCATGGCAGGCATAGCGCCAGAAGGCTGTCGTGGGTATGGACCATATGCAGTGCGGCTGTTGTTCTCGACCCAGCCGTGTTGCTGAACGTAGGATCCGGAGTTCATGTTGCGATTGGATTTTGGAATGTTCAAGGATAGCGCATGCATGTTGGGCGACGGCCTCGAGGGTCCCGCTGGAACACCGCTCCTCAATGGACCAAAATGGCCTCCAGGCTGAACGAGACCCTGCGATGGGATGCGTGGAGGAGCATAGCGCATGTTGGGCTGATGTGGTACTCCGGAAGACACATTCGCGACATGGTCTGACTTATCGACGGCGGACGAAGGCTCTGCCGGTGTGGTCAGTTTGCTGGGTCGAGATCGTGTTATCTTGCGATTTTTCTTACTGCCTTTCTTGTCCGTAGACATATCAACAATGGTGGACGAAGGCTGGGTTGCTTCATTGGTGGACTGTTGACCCCAAATGCGTGCTTGTGGCGTCAGGCTCTCGCGCAGTGTCTCGTTAGTCGCCTTGTTCATCTCGATCCAAGTAGTAATCAGGATATGAGCGACGTGCCAGAGGAACACACGAGGGAATCCGAGAGGTTCACCGAACACAAAGATCTGGTCGACGATGGCAAGCGGATCGTTGATGTCGTAGACGTTGCCCATCTGAAGCCCGGTGAAGTCGACTCGATCCGGATACGCGAGCGCCCAATCTTTAGCGAATCGGTCCGCCGCGTAGTAGGTGTTTCGGGAAATGAAGGTCAACATCTCTTCGCAGAACTTCCTTCCCTCGATGTATACATCTTCGGCATCCCACAGGTCTTCCACGGTCCATCCCTGTGAGGGTAGGATGCAGAGACACCTAGTTGAGTCAGTGTGGTCTTCGAGTAGGGCGCGACAGGTTACTCACTGATTCTTGTGATTCACCTGCCAATGCGTTGCGGCTTGCACCACAACCGCAGGACCTTGGACGCTACGTGCGATGACGGGCGCACGAATTGGACCTAGTGAACGGGGATCGCGAGTACCAAGTTCGGTAGAAAAGAAGGCCTGACCGGCGCCCGGACTGAACTTGGGGTCTCTAGTTGCATGGTTGACTGGGTCAACGACAGTGTTGTTCATATCGGTGGGGGACGCAGGCTGCTCGTCTGCAATTGTTGCGGTTGGCGTGTCTGCAGCAGGCGGAGTGCCCGGTGGTTGGGCAGTATCCGACATAGCTGAACTCACTACTGGCTCAATAAGGGAGGTGCGAGTAAGTAAGGCTTTGCGTGGGACAAATGGAGGTGGTCTTTGCAGCAGGGGAAGGTCTTGAGCGGCGACGAATTCCGTTGGAAACTAGCAGCTGCGATGGAGAACGCGAGGTGGGAAATACTTAAGAAATTTGTGGCAAGCGCGAGGGTAGCACAATAAACAAAAGTTCGTCGCTGCTTCAGGTGGAAGGAGCAACAAGTCTTGGCGCCGCCAGAAAGAGGAGGTGGGCGTGAGTGACCAACGCTTGAGATCTCCGCGCGCCGCTCTTCCACTCACGCTATTGGTCTCAGTGTAGCTTTGGCGTGACTTGTGAAGATGCTGAGTGACTGGAAAAGAACAGAAACAGAGAGACGTAGTCACCGAGGATTTCGACATGATGAAGCACAAGGACGCGACGAGAAGTAAGGAAATACAACACCTACACCTTACAGGACGTTGGAAGAAGCTTTTCTTGGGGATTTCTTTTGCATATGCATGTGTTTGCATCAGTGTCTTACCAGCGACGCAGCTATCGGCCGCCTAGCCAAACGTCTCTTCCCGAGCTACTGAGCGGTGAAGCCTTTAGACATACCGGGTCCAGAGGCAATCTCGAAAGCCAATAGTACTTTCCAGTATGTAGTATCCGAAATCACAGGCTGAGTGGAGTGGGTATAGTAAATATCACATCTCTCCACGCTCTACACCTTCTCCGTCTCCTTCGGTACCGACCGTATCAGCTTCATGATCTCGCTCTCGTTCTCTCCAGCGACTGTCAGGGTTAGCATGTGTACTACTTCTCTCCTTTGCGGATACATACCAGCTTTTCCCTGATTCCAGTCCACGACAAGCGGTCTCTGGAAGGCGCCTCCGTCCGCCTTCAATCTCCTCATGGCGTCTGTCTCGTTCTCCGCCCCGCTGATAACTTTGCCTGCAGCGCCCGATCCGCCCAAGTAGTCCAGAATGTTCTTGAGCTGGTCGGTTGTCGGTGGGGCTTCTGTGACATCGAGCTCGAATTCTGTGCGCTCAGCCTTGTCCTGCGCTTGGTGAGAGCTGGCCTGGTCTTCAGTTGCATGCGAGACTGATTGTGCGTTGGCTTGCTTGAGGAGGGTGAGGACGCGAGTGGAAGCTTGGTTCGAAGGCGCGTGGAAGAGCGTCACGACGTTCTTTGCGCCGTGCTGGATGATGTTAGCAGGTGATGCTCAGAGACAATTCCAGAATTGCTTACCTCTCCAAAAAATCGCTTGAACATGGTTGCTGTTGGTGTTGTACTGTTGATGCTCTGCAAATGCAGGTGTTGGTGTTCTTACAGCTCAAGTGGAGTGAGGTTCGGGTGTGACGTAGATCGCCGCTTGGACCTGCCGTTCGTTCCCGCCGTAGGTATGATCACAAAGATCTACGATGCAGCACTCGAGGATCAAGTTACAAACAGGTAATGCAGAGCTTAGAAAGCTCTTGGTTCATTGATTCGGATCAAGGCAAGCTTGCCTAGGGCGCTTCGCTGTGCACGACAGTTTTCTCATATCTGGACGGGCTTGTCCGCTTTCGCAGGCGACCAAGATGCTATGGAGCTGCCAACTCAAAGACGTGAACTAAATCATCACATTGGAGATTGAAACGCAGTTCAATAAGTAAAACACAGCATCGGACCTTAGTGAAGTATGGAGGGTCAGCCAACGCGAAATGAGGCAACGCATGGCACACAGTTCAAGGTGACCAGATTTGGGAACACAAGCAGCTAGATTTCGTGATGCAGCTGTGCAAAAAGCAGAATGTACATGTACGCCATGAATATGCCCCCATCATCCCAAAGTGTGGGATCATGCTGCTGCTGAGGAACGTGCCGTGGCGACGTCCGTGATTCCCACTTCCCTCTGATCCAGAGTCATAGCCATCCTGAAGAAACCGAATTCATGACCGTATTCTCTAGCTCATAGTGCTCGTTTCGTTCGCCCTTCCTCTCGTGTTTGGCTTATGAGGTTGGGTTAGGGTTCATCTGGGACGTGTCAGTTCTTGCCCAGTATACAGGTATGCAATCTCTACTGACCTTGCGCTTGCCACCGGTCATGGTGACGTTCACGAAACGGCGGGTGTATGTGAGCCTCTTCTTGGCGCGGCCCTTAGGGGTCTTCTTCTTCTCCTGGGGCTCAACCTGTGTAACGTGTCAGTCGGTTGTCCACATCCACTTGACATCCTTAATCAATCCGTCCTTCTCCTCAAGCGTCGCGTGATCGTGATTCGACGTGTCGCTATCGGTTGGAGGCGTGGGTGTATCGATGGGTGAAGCTTACCTTGGGGGCTATACATTGTTAGCAGACATTCGCAATCGTTCCACATGAGCCAAGACTTACTTTGAGACTTGACCTTTCCGGCACGAGCGAGGGATCCGTGAACCTTTCCCATATTGGCGGTTGTTGATGGGTGTGATGAGTCGTTCGAAGTTGTCTGTGTGGTGGCAAAGTCCGATTAGCGGTGTACCTCTGGGGTTTCGAGTGATGGGTGCGGGTGGAAAGTCTTGGTTTCGCAAGGCTTCGCTTCTGGTGCAGGTGCAGTCGTAGGAGCGGACGGGATACGTACAGGTTGCGGTCGTTGGGTGTTCGTTGACTGGGCGGCGACGAGAGGGTCAAAATGACTCCAGGGCTGTGGACGGCGGCTCACCGGATTAGCCGAGATCACGTGCAGCGCTAGTGCATCGAGGTGTGAACATCGAGCTCAGCGCAACGACCATTATGCGTTCACTATAGCCATGTTCTGTGATGAACAATTAGAGTAAAGTGCACATATATAGCTGTATCATATCAGGAAGTTGTTGCTGATCATGTCGCTGCGCCTAGATGTTCCGATCGTTGAGTGGAAATCTCGCCTCCACATGCGCTCAGAGATGATCAGATAAGATAATGTGAGCCATCATCAAGCACAACGGATAACAGGTTCGACACGCGAGCTTCTTCAATGGCCCTCAAGCCACTTTCAAGGAGCGCGGTCATGCTTTGTCCAGATGCTCATGGATGAGCCATCTCTGTGCCCAACGCGGTCATGCCATCCGCAATAGACTTTACCTTTACCCTAGTCGGAGATCCCCGCCGCGGTTGGGTGTCGCATGATGCGTCGTTCCGTAGCTTCGCTCGGACGCGTCGCTGTTTGCCATCAGCCACCACCTTTACTGACGCTTCACTGTAGCTATCTAGCTCTTGGAACACCCTATTGCATCTATATATTACTCAGATACAAGCAGTAGCAAGATGCGTCTCCAAGCTGCCCTCGTAAGCCTTATCTCCGTCGCCTCAGCGTCCAACCTGCCATCACCCCAGCACTTCTTCGCGAATTCGTCCTCCAGCGATGGATCCGGCTTTAAGATTCCAACGGTCCACGAGTCTGCCGTCCAAGCTCGCAGGATCATGCGCCTAGAGAACATCGGCACCTTATCTACTGTCTTCCCAGATTCTCACATCACTGAGCAACGACCTTCGGATGTCGGCGGCGCGCCCATAGGCCTGATGGACTACTTCGGTGATTGCGAGTCCGACTCAGGCAACCCGACCATTCTCGCCATCACCATCGCGACCTCCTTCAAGAACGTAGATGCCGGCTCCAACATCACCCTAAGCATGCGATGGCACCCCCAGGACAACAAGTGGCGCAGCCCAGCATCGCTCCCTCGCTTCTCGCTCGTCGGCCGTCTTGAGGACATTGATATGGATGCTGTCAAGAAGCTGGGTGTGACGGCTTGCTATGTCAAGAAGCACCCGGATGCTGCGTGGTGGCTGCCGGGCAATAGCATTCATGAGAGCAAGTGGGTGCGTCTCGTTGTCGAGGAGATATACTGGATCGGAGGCTTCGGAGATCGTGCATACATTGGATGGATTCCCAAGGATGAATGGTACAGCGTTACTCAAGAGGAGATTGATGGCGTTCAGCTGCCTGGAGAGAAGCAAAGTGTCTGGAACACTCTCGGAAGCTGGTTCGGAATGGGTCAGCAAGAGGATGGAGCGTTTGAGCTCTAGATTGATTAATGAGAAACAGGGCATGATACTGCTTGGCACCTTCACATGTGGATCATGTAAGGTGACTTAGCTGGACTTCAATACACCCCATGGGGTGCAGACCATGACTTCTAGTGCTCTTCCATATGGTATCCGTTTGGGCCATCACGACAGGTATTCATACGCTACCTTTAGCTGACTCTGGCTACTTGTATGTGCAGCGAGATCATATCGAGATACGAGACCTGATTCCCTTCCTTAAATTGTTCGAACCACCCGATAGTCGAAGCTTTATTTAGCTTTCACGTGAATAAAGTTCCCGAAATTGGCAAAGTTTCCTTCCTTTGACACACATGCATGTGCGTCTTGTTCCGCCGGGTCTGCAGTATCTCTGCGGTGTCGATGAGAGGCTGTTGCGTGATGTCGCCTAATGGTGGAGCCTCAGGATTCCACCAAAGTGAGTCTACGCAGCGCAACGCTCCTTCCTCCACACGTTGCCCACGCTACGATGACAAATGAAACCTCCCGCCTCTAGCGGAGGCCACTTGAACACCTTGCGTTCTTCATCTGTATTCTAGTCTATGTGATTCGACTTGAAACTTTCGCGAAAGCAAGGTCGTGATGGGTAGCCGCGTAGTGATGGTGGAACGGCTCCTGCAGCTTTTCGCCCCCACGGCTTGTTGGCCTAGTCTCGCCACCTCTCAGCCGCTCTTCCAATGTTGCGCTACACGTTCTCTCGGGCAAATTCTGCATTACACGCAGTATCTGCGAGCGCTTCAGCGATTCAACTCGCATACAGTATATCGTCGTTGGCGAAAGACTTTCCAAAGGAACTGACGACAGCATGCGCCTACTCCGTGCGGTTGATATGACGTTCCACGAGTTCGAAGGCTCTTCTATACCCCCTTACGCCATTCTTTCGCATCGCTGGGAAGGCGAAGAAGTTACATATCAAGAGATAAGCGAACGTGCGACTTTCACCGAAAGAAGATCTTGGTTCATCATGAACCAGGAACTCAAGGTCCGAACGGCTGCCACAGAAAGGAAGTCTGGGTTCAAGAAGATACGACAATGTTGTGAGCAAGCATTGGAAGATATGATAGAGTACGTGTGGGTAGACACATGCTGTATCGACAAATCATCAAGCGCAGAATTGTCCGAGGCCATTAACTCAATGTACGCCTGGTATCAACGATCTTTGGTTTGCTACGCATACTTGGCCGACGTACATATTTGGCCAACATACCGGACAGAAGACGCCGATGGGTCCTGGGCGCAGGCGATTGATGGTACCGAACACATACCAAATGCACGTGGAGGCGGAGCAAGGAGGCGTAATTCTGCTCCGCAGTCCACAGAACCCATCACGAGTATGATAGGATCCAAGTGGTGGACACACGGATGGGTAAAATCTCCAATGTACGAATTGCGTGTGAGACATACTGACTTCGTACATCGACGTTCTAGACGCTACAAGAGCAACAGGCCGTAGAACCTATCGCGCGTGTCATGAGAAGCAACTGGTGGACACGAGGATGGGTAAAATCTCCTATGTACGAATTGCGTGTGAGACATATACTGACTTCGTACGTCGACATTCTAGACGCTACAAGAGCTAATAGCCCCGTCTGAGATCATTTTCTATGCGAATGGAACAACCGGCTGGAGCAAGATTGGCGACAAATCCACTTTGCTTGATTTGGTTGCGAAAAGAACCGGTATTGAGAAGTACATACTGCTTGGTGGGGACGTCATGAAGTGTAGTGTTGCACAGCGCATGTCTTGGGCCTCCGAACGCGAGACAACTAGGATGGAGGACTTGGCGTATTGCCTCCTCGGAATCTTTGGTGTCAACATGCCTTTATTATATGGAGAGGGCAGCAAAGCGTTTCTGCGCCTCCAGGTAGGATCGCCATGCACTTAGCTCTTCATGAACTCCCGCTCACTTCAAACAGGAGGAAATCATGAAACAGTCTGATGACCAAACACTGTTTGCGTGGCAGCTCGGTTTCGAGAGCACGAGAAATGATCTCGTTGGACCTTTGGCTATACATCCGTCCAAATTTCGAGGAGCCAGCACTTTGATGCCTATTCTTGATGACGATTTCCAGAGTCCGTACTCAATGACAAACAAAGGCTTAAGGATCGAGCTTCCGATTGTTCATCACGGCGAAGACCCTTATGGATTAGCTTTTTTACATTGCGGCACCTACAACACACGGACTGCCCTACCTGTTGTGCGCCTTGGGCCACCAGGAACAAATCGGTATGCTCGCGATGCTCGCTCCATTGGACCATTGATGACTATCGAAGTCTATCAACGTGCACCCACAGTCATTTTCATGAGTCAAGAGCCTGGTATCAGAGTAGAAAAGCGACGGCCTCTCCAGGTAGTCATCAGCCAAGACATTCTGATGCTATTCGATAAAGTATACTGTAGTGCCAGGGTTGACCAGTCAGCTGTCTCAGGTGCAGACGCTATTCAAGCGTACACATTTCCTGTTGGTTGTCGTCGCGGCGCGATACTAATGCCTGGATATGGCTACAATCTACTACTCTTATTCAACGTCGAGCTACAGCATGTCGGGCGATATACATGTAAGGTTATTTATGCAGGAGATCGTTTCCGTTTCCACGACTACTTGGGCACCAAAGTCCAAGAGCAAATCCTTCGCATGGCGCGCAAATTGCAAGTCCTTCGCATCAAGCGCGAATCGCAAAAAACGAATCAAACGACAGAAGCCGCTTTGGTTGACGAGCTCGAACAACTACCCATGTGGAATAGGATCCACGGGGACTCCGGTCCACCAAATAATCGGACTAGCTTCGCTGACTTACCGGATGACCGTAGGATCTTGGCCAAGTTTGCGCCATATGATGCACTCGATAGCAGAGACGACGGCAATCTTGTGCTACATATCGATATGCTGGATCAATCGGAAGGTCCACAGGAGCTATTTGAGCTGGAGTAGAAAGTAGGTGAAGGGAAAAGAGAGTGCAAGAGATAATAGGGATGAATGGCTTGGAGGCAGCCTGGGAACAACTGTGTCTGTCCATGCGGACACGTCCTCATGTTTCACTGCACCTTAGTCACTTAATACACTTCTGCCTCGCAAATGTGCACGCCGTGCAGAGTCCTGCCGCTACATCGTGCCACTACATCGTGCCACATGCTCACTTTCCAGATGTAACCGCAAGATACGTTGCATATGTTCGAACAAAAACTGAATTCATCCACAGAATCCTATGCACAAGGGCACTTGCCGAAAAGATGGCGTTTTGAATTGGTCTCGGAGAGGATTTGGATGACTACATCATCGTAATACATGCAAGATTGAAGGAACCAGTACCAAAATGTTCTGATGCATCATCAGACCATACGAGCGGAAAGACTACATTATACTTACACTGACCGATGACCGAAGACTGTCTCCGGAAACCAGATACTGGAGATGGCTCACTTCGTCTGGCGTGTACTGCAGCGAGCTACCTGCACCATCTTCACTACACGTTGGTCACTTGATACATATCTTCTACCTTGTCCACGCTATACATAATTCTACCGCTAGATAGCACACACACCTTCCTCTTTCTGCACCGTCTTTCTGCACTACGCCAGTTCTGACCCCAGCACCACTTCAAAGCAGCCGGCTCTTTCCCCAGACACAAACCGCACACCGCCTTATCGCATCAAGCTTGCGTCAACACCACGTGTCTCTTGCGCCGTGCTTGCGTGTACAGCTCGATAGATCGTATGTTCTTTGCATACGGCCAGATAGGATACACATATCGAGACGTGCTCAGATCTTCCCCAGTCCGCTCGGCTTCACAACAACGCATTCGCCCCTTCGCGGCGTATTAGTAATGACGATCGGCTGCAAGTCAGCGCTGTCAGGTCACTCGACCTCAACGCCGCTCAGATCTGTGCACTTCGCTTCCCTTCGGCCAGTTCAGCCGGTACACTCACGGAGCGGCTTCGTAAGTTCTCTTCTTGCCCTTTCGGCTCCAGCCGGTACACCTGCGGAGCAGCTTCGCAGCAACTCTCCACGCCCCTTCGGCAAGGTCAACCGATACCTTACGGAGCAGCTTCGCAGGAACTTCTTCGCGACCCACATGTTGCGCTGAGCAACTTTGAGTAACCTGGAGCAACCTAGTCGATGGATTCACGAGGCCACCCGCTCCTTCTCTTTCTCGGCGAGCGAACGCATTTGGCGATAGCTGACAGCCTCACATTCGCACACCGCATGGTCGTCGCATCGCGTAGGAGACAAGTGCGCTGGCGCTGGCGCGAAGGAGTCGTGCGCGCAAGGATGACGATAGAAAAATGACAAAGGAGGACAGCCCTACATCGACGATGGGGAACGTGTTGTCTCGATGAACTACTCAACATTACCATTGCAAGCTTACCAAGCTTCTTCCATGTACCTAGGTGGACAACAGCTTCATTGTCGCCCGACAACCGCATGATTCATCTGCGCCCCTTGGGCAGCGTCTGTACCTGAGCGTGCGCGCAACCAGGTCATCCCCAGCTTTTTCAAAATCCTTAGTCGTTGCTCATCCACGTTGTGTGCCTGATGTTGACAAGGAGCTTCCCAGCTGCGACAAGATCACGTGGCCCGGCCGTTTCTGCCTGAAAAGGACCTACTACACACGTCCCATAACAACCATAATATGATACTTAAAAAGGCGGTGACGTGGTGCATCCCAGTCGCATGAACGCCTCACAAGCGCGGCACGAAGATGAAAGGGAACAGCCTGGGAATCCTTCGGTCTGATCATCAATCACGTTGCAAACAAGCATCATGCCGGTAAAAGTTCTCTACGCGAGATGGACGTGAACCATGGGACAACACGAAACAGTCTTGCGCGATATGCGCGATTCTAGTTCCCGCAAGCCAGCCAAGCTCAATCGCTGCTTGTCGCTCAATGGCGAAACTCTCTTTTCGGCGATATCGTCATTTGGTAGCGAGAGTGGTAGTGAGGCGATCCCGAACGGTGGATGCCCAACGCTCTCCCTAGCATCAGGTCCGGAACGAGTCGCAAGGACAATACGAAGGGAGGGTGATCCGGCGATGGCGGCATGGCGCAATGGTACTTTCCACGAGTCGGCCCTTAGGTGTGATTTCCCTTTTCTGACTCAAACGTTGTTCCGGGAAGAGAGGGTGAGAGTGTGCTGAGTTGGACGATGCGGGTGTGCAGGGACGAGCCTTGATGTTGGCTGGAAGCTGGGATCATCCCATCTCTGATCATCCGCACGGTCACATCACTCCCCAAGAAGCCTTAGTTCCGGAGCATTTGCCCGCCTGGCGCTAGAATGCGGTTCGTGTGCTTGGTGATGCGAACGGGCAAAGGGTGGGCGTGGGCGTTCGCGCGACGCGGAAATTGGGCGATCACAGCTGTCAGGCTGCGTGTGCTGGGTGCAGCTATGACTCTGGCAGCATGCTGGTACACTGTGGATGCTCCGCCGGTTTGGTCTGTCTTGTCAAAGGCGCAAAGGCTGGTATTAATGTCCGAGATAACTGATATCGGCTTGGGGCTCGTTGCGGGATACGGTGCATGCTGATACTCACCGCCACGTGCTGCCAGCACGAATGCGATACAGATATCCACAATAGCACCGCCATTGTTGGTATAGCTGCCATAGCTGTCGGCACTTGGGATTCTCACAAAGACGGCGCAGACGGCTGTCGATCGCGGTTTTTTAGGCAAATCTTCGCGTCTGACCATGACAGTGGCATCACCTGCTCTCTCTGTCGGAAATTTCGGACGAAGCTTGCGGTGATGAGAAGGGGCCCTGGTCGACGGCAGGATGCGAGTCCAAGGTCCCTGCTTGACTGCCTTGTCATGAGTAGCGGAGAGAAGGAGGGGCAACGGTCGGTGTTATGGATAATTCCGTGCAAACCTCCTTCTCGAAGGTCTGGCGCGCAGGGATCATGGCTGATAGTTTAGAGTGCTATTCGCAAGGCCGCGTAGGGCGGCAGTAGCAACAATCTCGCAACAATTTCGCGGGCAAGTCGCCCAGCCATGACAATCTAGGGAAAGATTGCCTGGAGCAAGATTGCATACATCCGATGATAGAGCGCTCTGAGCTGCACAGCTGCAGAAGTAGGTGTTGTAGGTTCTGCGTGGTGGTGTTATTTCGAGAACGTCCCACCAAGAACCGTCGCGCGTTTGGTTCCGACGCAAAGGTTGGTTGATTGGTGATGGTGCTGATTAGAGGCAGCGCTGAGTGGCTGTGATTACGAAGGTTCCCCTCCCTCGGTACCTTCAATACTTGACGGCACCAGTCGTGACGGCAAAATGGTACGATACGTTCCCTTGATCGCCGCTGGGCGTGCGCATCGGTTCTTGGTTGTCGGAATTGATAGACGCATGGTGACAGCATGCGTTGGCGTACTATTTTCTGTAAGCGGGTGCGCGCAGAAACAGAATTGCTGTATGGCTGGAGGAATTGTGGGCTTTGTGTTAGATGGCTGCTTGGAGCCTCCCCTGCCGTCGTCGTATGGCCCGTATTGCCAGGCTCATCAATCTTCTCGTTCTGGATGCGCCATGATTGCAAGCGAGATGGAACTAGAACCTGAGACACTTGCGCAAAACCAAGATGATGCGCAGATCTTTCGCGAGCACGATCCAAGGGCTTGAAGGGGCGCTCCGATCCACCTGCATCAACAACCCGATTGGCACGAATCGTGTGCCAGCTCGAATCAAGGGAACTGCTAACGAGGTGGCGCTCCTTCATCTCCATCCCGCGATTGCTTTTTGTACTCTTGCTCAGCGGCTGTCTTCGCCTAAACTTTATCACACCTCCGGCAAGTAGCACACTTTCCGTCATCAATGCGCAAGAGAGCTTGGAATTGCTTGTTGAGTTTCAAGGTCTCAACCGAGGGAATTGCTTTTCACCATTCTGTGGGGAGACGATGCGTAACGACGCTCTGTGCGGTGTCGTGTCCGTTGTAAAGGATTCAAAGGATTCCTCTTCCGCGAAACGGATAGACGAGTGAACAGGGGTCCGGAATCAGACCATTTGTTTTCCTTTTGACGGCAGCCAGTGAGCCAAACGCAACCGACCTCACTCAATATTGACGTCGGCTCCTGGGTGGAGAGCCCGCATCGACGAGTTTGGATAACGAGCCGTTGCCGTTACGATGGTCGCCGCAATGCTGGTTTCAGTATTATTGAAAGCACGACTTTGTTATTCCGTATCCCACATGGTTAGATGAGTGACCCGGGGTTCGGAGAATAGTTAAGTGACGATCGTCGCTCAAAGCTCATGCGTTCATGTGCTGGAACACCTGCGGGAGGATGGGGCCAGACTACTGTATGTTGGCAAGTCACATGCGATCCCGAATAACCGCTGCGTGCTGCAGCCGAACATCGGGGTTGCACTTAACGTTGTTGACCCCTGAACAAACGGCTCACTGTAGAAGAAGCATGCGAACACAAGCGACGTTTGGTAACCACGTGTGGAGTAGAATGCGGGCATTAACATTACGGAGAAACTTGTGACCCAAAAACATGAGTCGGCATTCCGAGAGGGACATAACCTACCTCAGAGTCAATGGCACAGTATCGCCTCCACGCCTCCTAACTGACAGCGCATGACGGTTGACTCCGTGTACTCCTTCAACGCACTTGCTTTGTTCCAGGGTGGGATTGACGGATCGACACGGTAGTAGACTCAGGAAGACGTGTCTCTGAGCAAATGCATATTTTTTATCCATATAGACCGTGGCGAGGCGGAATGGTTCGATAGTCCGGACTTGGCTCCATGGACAACCGTTTTGGGGTCCATAGGTGTCGTTTACAGAACAGCATGGCCCATCCGGGAAAGAGTGGGCGGGTAAATGTCTCCTTGAACTTGAGCCCTGATCATAATGCAGTGCAATAAGCATCCAACGTAAGATTATCACGGGAGATGGACCAGTGACTCCAACGATCTGCAGGAATCCAGAGGATCGTTACGGCCGCTCGTATAGCTCGGGAACATGCGGTGATCCCGGAGTTGTATCAACTACCGTGGGGTCTTGCCGGGTTAGATGCGTGGACAAGCAGCTTGGAAGTGATGGCGACTGATGGCGACTGATGGCGACTGATGGCGAGTGACTCTCGCGTACGGATTAATTGTTACGCGAGGACTGCGACATGGATGACCCATCGGGAACGATCTATGCGCTCTCGAGGTGTCGTAAGTGTCAAGTGTGGCTCTGACGTGTCCGGTTTCCACTAGGTTTAGAAGGCGACTGACATGCAATGCGAAACATGGTTTCGCTCAATAAATCCACAACAACACAGGCAATAGCATGAACGTGACTTGATTTCGTAGACAGTATAGATTTGATCAGTTTTGGCGCGTGGTGGAGCATTGAATTTGCTCATGCAGGATCCCTACTATAATACAAGAAAATAAGGGCGGCTTGTTGGACTAATGCCATGCGCCTTGATGCGATAGCCAACAGCTGACCGGACTAGAAACTAAAGTTGACTGAAGGTAGCGTACATTATCGCAGTAGGTAGCGATACAGGATATCGTTGGTGACACGGGAAAGAAACTCCGGTGAAATGCATGACACGATGGAAAGCGCCCGAAACGCCGATGCGTGAAAATGGTATCGTTGGCAAGATGCGGCTGAACAAAGCATTTCGTGGGTAGAGACCACTACATGGTAGGTCGAGGCTTGTCAGGCCGATTGCGTGAGACGGTTGGTGATGGCTTTTAGCTCGTTATGTCGTCAGGGTGGTGCTGGAAGCCGCGTGGCAACCTCGCTCGTGTCGCTTCATGTTGCTGCGCACGCTGAAAGCTTTGCCACATCCAGGCTGCGGGCACTTGTAGGGCTTCTCGCCTGTGTGGCTGTGACTGTGGATGCGTAGGCTGCTTGGCCGCGAGAAGGCCTTGTTGCAAGTCGAGCAGATGTACCGATCCTGGGACTGGGGAAACTGAGACTGGCTAGACGTGCTAATGTAGTGATGGTGTTGCCATGGGTTGGAGCCGTTCGAAGCCGGGCTGGGTACAGGAGCAGGCAGGGGTATCGAGTGGGGCTGGAAGTTGGAAGGCAGCGGGCGTTGCGCATACATTGCTGTGTTGTTGTTGTACGAGTGCTGTTCCGGCGAGTAGAATGAAGTCGAAGAGGCAGCGCCTGGTGATGACTGATACGGCGACTGGCCATAGATGGAAGTACTGTAGGGGGACATGGAGTGCGACTGCAGTGAGTCGCGCTTCATTGGAGGCATTGATGAGAAGGACTGGCGTTGCTGGTGCGGCTCCATGTTGTTGAGCGAGCCGCCAACGAAGTAGGGCGCGGATGCGGCAGAGTGATTTGATGCAGCTGAGGGAGACTGCGTACCGTCGTGTGATACATCTGGGTGCATGGGCGGTGTCGGAGGCAGTGTCATCCTGGGGTTGCTCGGAGCAGGCGCTTGAGCGTAGACGGTTTGTGATGGTTGCTGCATGGCTCCTGCCCCTCCCTGCTGTGCCTGCCTTAGTTGCGGCGATGACGACTGGCGGTGCTGTGACTGCGGACTTTGGGAAGCTGCGATGAGTCAGTATGATGGTGAGGCAAGGTGCAATGATTGGCGCCTACCTGTCTCGGAAGCAGCCTTGTCGTTCCCAGCAAACTCGAGGAGACTTGAGATAGATGGCAGTGAAGGCTTCTTCTCCTCTGCTGGTGGTGATGGCGGCGACTGCGGCCGTTGCTGCTGCTGTTGTGGTTGGTGTATGTATTGTTGTTGTTGTTGATGTTGCTGCTGCTGCTGCTGTTGTTGCTGGCGGTATTGCTGCTCGACCTGAGGTTGAGATGGAGTATGCACGGGATATGAGGACGCGGCAACACCCGACATGGGGAAGGCGCGAGGTTGCGACTGCTGGAAGTAGGCCGGGTGCTGGAACGACTCGCGCTCCCTAACGCTGCCGTGTACCATACTGGCGAGATGCATGGCCATGGAGGAGGTGGATGTCACGGGGCACAGCAGTGGCTGCGTAACAAGAGAGAGAGAGAGGAGTGGGTGAAGGGAGATGGATGATGACAAGATGGAGAGTAGTCAAGGCGACGGGTACAAGCAGATGTAGAGCCAGGAATTCGGGCCTGCAGCATTCAAGTACGGTGTCGAGGGGATTGGCGAGATTCAGCACGAAGCCCGTTCGCACCGTAGCGTCGTCAGTGGGCCTGTCGTTCCCTGTCCAAATTGCGTTTGAGCGGGCGATGAGGCGGCGGACCGTTGTCAAAAAGCCCACGTCCCACTCGAGTTAGCCCGAGACGCTCAGTCCCTTGCAACGGCAATGCAGATGACAGACGGACGAGGTTTAGAGTGAAGATGTGCACGCCCCGTAGTAATGCCTTGGCCGAGCGATCCGCCCACGCATCCCAGACGTGCCAATCGACGCTGCACCGGCGCAACAGCGCTTTTGGGACAGCCCAGGCAGGGGCCCTGGCCGCTGAGCCAGGACAGGCCACTCTGCACTGCAGATCGACCGTTCCAGGAGATACCTGAGGAGAATCCTCGTGGGCTAGTCGGAAGCAAGTAAGCTGCAGAGCCGCTGGGATCGAGTGAATGCCCGCGACGTTCCCAACGGGGCGGAACAACCCTCGCGGATTCCTCTCACGCTGCTGCCGCCAGATGACGACTCAGGCCGCACGTCGCCGACTGCTGAGTCCTGCCAGCTGGCCCTCCAACGGCGCTTGGGTTGACGACGCAAAGGGTCCTGGCTGCACGGGCGCCGGGGATGCACCGATCGGTACTCTTGCCAGACTCCAGAGCGCACTGCCGACGTACTTTCCAACAGTCGAGGAGATCCACCGCGGCCTGTATCTCTGGGTGCGGCGGCGAGCAACACGGATCGCGCTGACGAAGGATTACGCAGGGGGCGAGGCTTGGGAACGGCTGCGATGCTGGCCTTCGGAAAGAGACAATGATGAGACGTGCCAGACACGGTGCTGCGCCTTTGGCACACTTTAAAGAAGCCACCACTGTCCACCCACCTCATGCCGCCTTCGTGAAAGGGCACCGTCGCAAACCATGTCAGTCAACTAGACGATAGCACCGTATCGTCCCGGGGGCGTTTGGCTCCAGGCAAGTCACTGCGGAAGCGAGCCAAGCGCCTCGTGTAGCAGAAGCTGTCTAGTCGTACCCACCAGGCGCTGTCTTGACCATTGTCACGACTGCATTTCTTAAAAATCTGATCCCGCATTAGAGAGGGTCCGCCTGCAGTGATGCACATGGCTGCAGCCGCGCTGGGTGAAGCGAAGCATCGCGTGCGGGATGATTTGCTGGCAATTATTGGAGGCGGTCGACCTTCGGTCATGTCTTGTAGTGCGCGGTCGTACAGAGCTGTCCTGGCCACCGTCACCGCCATGACGGGTGAACTCGACGGACGGTCACGGGACTGACTCGTCCCGACCTCACTCATTACCTTCTCCAGGACATGTCCCAGCACGCTGCATCGAGAACGCTCACCGCATGTTTGCTTGCTCCAGCTAACAGGTTAGGCCGTGTGCCAGCGACAGATTGGTTTCAGCAAAAAGGCAAGCGCGGGACGTCAGAACGACGGCTCGACGGCTGTTGCCTCTTTGCAGCGACAGTCTCCGACCCCAGCACGCGACGTCTCTGCGGCGCCGCCAGGGCGGGATGGCGGCGTTATCCCATGTCTTGGCCTCGTTCGTCTGTGGAGGATCTCGTCGAAAGAGGCGGGTCGATCAGCGACAAGCGCATGCAGCTAATCCCGGGGGCCACGTTGGCTGTCACCATCTGCTCACTACTCTAGCCGACCTCCCGCCATCCAACCACGCTGCCCTCTGCCATGCTTAGGAGCGCCTTCGAGAAACACGCTGCGCGCGAGTGAGATGCCACCGCAGCCTGGCACCGCTTGCTTATGTATCGTCCACCACGAGGCGCCGCAGATCCAGCAAGCAAAGCCGAGTGTCTGGTGCTCAAAAGGAAGACTGCAGTTACCGTGCAATCTCTTTCCTGCGTCGTCATCAAGGGCATGATACGTTCCGGTGTCGCACAGCATCTTCCCAGCTCGGTGCAACACGACCTCGTGGCTCTTTTCTTCGCTAGAACAATCGAAGCACAAGACTTGCAGGGCTATCATGTGTACGACCACCGACGCAGACGTGACCGACCGTGGCATCCCACTCTATTGGTGCTCTTGATCTAGAGACATGGGCACAGACGTGAACTCAGGGCTTCCGTCGATGGAATTTGGGAATTTCATCGCTTAGGCCTGCGCGAGTGCCGGGCGTCTCGCGCATCACATTACCACCGTCCTGGATACCGAAACCGCAGTCCACTTCAGATGCCACGTTGCGCACTTCTCAAGCTGTGGAATTTGAACATAGCTGCAACACCGTGCGGAGCATAATCCCATTCGGTCGCCAGTATCTAGCAACCTGGACAGCGTATCTGCGTGGTAGAATGCGAACGCCGAACAGGGTGCATGATCTCCCGGAAGACCACCACCCAGGGACGCTGCGTCCGGTCTCAGGGTGCGCGGGACTGGCAGGGATACCGATACTTGGACCGCATCATGATCCATCATCAGCGGGAACACGCTTACTGCAAGGAGCCTCCCTAGTGCTTTCCGAGCGATCGTCTCGGCGTTTCATTTTCACGAATCGGCATCCCAGCGGCATGTCACCCACCCTCTTCCCCGAAGCTTCCCCGTGTCTTCCAACACCTCTTCCCAAAATCCGACATTGTCGTCAGGTCCACAGCGTATCGCAATGCGAGAGCATTTTTTTCTTTCTTCTTCTAAATATCCACAGCGCTTTACGGGTCAGTGAGAGTAGCTCTGGCCTGACCCCTGTACTTTGTACCCCCGTCTGCTCCATGCATGACACTCTCCAGGGTTTCTCCGGCTAAAACGCCCAAGCTGGACAAGCCCGAAGATTGCAAGGCTGTTCTCCTCATCAGGCGTCTCATTGGCCCTGACCAACAAAAATATTCCATCGATCTGCCGCGATTCGTCCAGCGTCCACATCGTGTGATGCTCAGATGAGGGCTATGCGAACTTGCACTTTAAGCCATGACGCAGCCACGCGCTCTCGCTTAGAGTAACAACAGCCTTAATCATCCCAGACGTCACGGAACAACGCCCTATCAATTGCAAATCCAGCAGCTACAGTTAACCTCCAGCAGAAGCTAGTTCGTAGTCACGTTTTCGAACTGCCTCATCACAAGATGAAGGTAGAACGTCATGCACGAGCTCTAAGCAACTACCCGGTCAACTGGCTCCGTCATCGTCTTCATTGCATACATCGGTGGGTTTGGTTCTGAACTCGTAAGGGTGTACCCTGGCAAGTTGACTCCTCCAAGCGCTTACTCGTGTAAATTAGGCAAAGAAATGAGCCCAACCAAAATGAGGCGGAACCGACAGATTGGAGATATATCGCGACAAGGCCAGCGGTACCTAGTACGCAGGAGTGTTAAGAACACATGGTCTGCTCTGAACTGCATCGGACATATCTATCGAGCCTTGATCCTGCACTGCCGGCAAATTTTCCCCACCTGCACTTCTTGCAAGCAAATTCGGGTTGAGTCGAGATTCAGAATTGCTGGTACAACGGAGATTACCTCGTGGTAACCTCTAACATGATGAGATTCACCATCCGTGATCCTACAATCGCGGTGCCATCAATGCAATGGGTCAACTGGTACCTACCTGCCAGTAGATCAAGTCTGATCCATCGCGCCACTGTTACTGGGGCGCAATTGCCCTGCAGAACCCCCTTGCGGAGTTGGACGGTGTTGGCAATACGGCTAATACGTTGTGTCTGTGGTCGAACAGCACTGCGGTGCGTTTTGAGGCGTCCCCAGGAATTGAGCATACTCTGTCTTCAATCTCCCCAACCTCGTCGCTGTTTTGAATCCACACACAGGGGTTCGGGTGAAGCAACAACAGCAGCCACCAAGCGGGCCGAATGGGGCAGCAGAGAACCCAAAGAGTCAACGGCGAAAATGAGCGGCCCAGTCGTGTGTCTCGTACCCTGTTCCCTTCGCACCATTTTGAGCATGTTTTCCGGATCCATTACGCCACGACAAGGGACCGCGTAGATCATTTCTGATCACCGCGTCGAGGTGGGCTCGGCTGACAGTGAGATTCACCAGGATATCGTGCGGCCAAGTCTCAGATCAGCCGGATCAGAGGGGCTGCCAACCAATGCCGCCTTTGCCGGATCACGGGTGAATTGTATTTCGCCTTCGATCTAACCGTCCGTCCGTATGCTATGCGCATCGCCGCCGATGAATCCCCATAAGCAAGGTGTTCGGTACGACTTCCATTCATGGTTGCAGCGGTACCTGCCGCGGATATGCCTTCTTCGTCAGAAGACGGAGAAGCTGATTCAGTATGGGGAACCATATGTCCAGTGCCGCTGTTTCAGCCGCTCAACTTCGAGATCCACTTCTGCAAGACATTCAAGCCATTCACCAGCTAACCATCTCTGGCTCTGCAAAAGCACGACCACATCAAACAAGGCATGTGGAGCTCGCGATGTGAAGCTCATGTAACCCTCGAGCCGGACCAGTTGCGTATCAGCGGCCGCCGATACTCGATAGTGGATTCAAATTGTGGAAAAGCGATATCTTCCAGACATGACTGGATACCTGAGGCTTCTTTTTCTAGGCCCCTGTTCAAGTGACTCGGCCTGACCCACCAACGTCCGCGTCGGCCTGCCTCACTCCCCTGTTATTGCAGAAATCGTTAGCGCACCCTCCTCCGCGTGGCTGACGCTCAGCGAGGCTATTCGTGAACGTTGCGTGACAGGACGTTAGCATCGTTTGGCCGGCGCCATCACAACGCTACCGGCGATACCATGAGATCGCTGCCACTGCTACACACTCGCGGCCTTGCTCACCGTATCCGGTCTACTCCAAGTGTCAGATCTCGAGGAGTTGCCTCTAGTGTTACCCCCGTGTCTTCCTTATTCAAGCCAGCAGTGCGACAAGGTGAGTGGTCAATATGTGACCTGCTGGGAGTCTCCTGCGGCAGCACAAGGCTTGCTTCTGAAAAGTGGTCCGACATCCGCATACGGCCTGTATCCCGCCACATGATTTCCACCACTGGGAATCTTGCTCCCTTTGCAGTGCTTCAGAAGGATCACATAGTCGCGATCGGCGCCGATCTATGCTCAACATGATCCGCAATTATAGCGCCAGGGGGTACTCAAGGAGAGTTTTGTTCACACGGCGGTCGATTCACAGGTGCATAATGAACGCAGGACCAAGCTCACCAGTTTGCCGCTGTCAATGCGCTGGACTCTAGACCTGGGATTATGCTGAAGCAGTGGATTAAGCCGTTAGTGACCGTTGTTGTTGTTGTTTTTCCACAACGTCTATCCGAAGGAAGCTCCTTGTGGGACACGAATGCGCAGTCCATCGACGATGTGAAGGAGTCGAAGGATGCACCGCAAGATTAGCCCGAGGGGCCCACGACACGTCAATCACGAACCCACGATCTCCGTTTGAACTTCGGCTTCTACTGACTAGCACATGTGAGACCCGGTGCCGCGGGCAGATCCCAAGTGCTTTGCAATGATTACGGATCACCCTGTCCGTCTGTGATCTTGAGTTCATGTGTCGGCACCCGCGCATATCTCGCATTCGGAAGCCCACCCGCTACATCCCAATCTGCAAAGGTCATCACACGTAGGGGCACGATCGCGCCGGGGTTTTGGATGTCGGGCCCCGCGACAAAGACGAAAAGTTCGCAAAAGGCTTTGCAGTTTGATGACCCAGTGACCCTGTTAATACTGCGAGGCGCTTCAGTGTATGCACCTGCAACAGTATATTCCGAAGCTACTGCTGCAACTGAATATTGGGTGTGTTGCATTGCATATCGCCGAACAGCGCGCAGCAAACGACACTGCCGTGATCAAGGGTGGGGCACAAGATCACTGTCACGGTCTGTCGGTCCTTTAACAACGTGAAACTGTCAGCAGATCCACGTTTATCGACCTGGCTGTCGGGAGCCGCACCGCCCAAGTCAGATGTGTACGTGGACATCACTCTATCTAAACCTAATCTCCATCAACTCCGGGTAAGGGCTTTTACGTGTGGTGGGCATGTAATACCGGTCGGGCTTATGCAGCCTGAGGATCATAGCATGGGTCTTTGTCCTTGCATCCTTTGACCTACCCCATGTTGGTAAGCTCCGTGCAATCTGGATCGCTCAGGAATATGGGTTTTATTTTTCTTTGCCAGTCTGCATGCATGCGATACGGTGGGCTCCGCAAGCAACGCAGTATGTCACTCCCGTGTGTGAAAACCGTTGCAGATACATTGGTACTTCGCCGACGACGTTTACCTGCAGCCGAAGGAAGGGGGTGGTATGCGGGCCTAAATTCAATGAGATGTAACGTACATCGCAATATCTGTTTAGCTTCTTTCCTGGATCGTGTCGATACCCGAACCCAGTGCGGGATCTGCCAGCCTGCGTGCTCCAAACTTGATATGCCGCAACGGAGGCAAGTATGACGACATGAACGGGCCCACAACGTCTATCACCAAGGTCCCAAATCAAGACACTCCGAAGCCCCCACTTTCCGATACATGACCGACATCATATTGGAACAACAACTTGGTCGGAACACGAGAAGGGGTCTTGGTTACTGTACCAGAAATGCAAGGCAAGCAATATACCTGCCACTGCAGTGCTTCTACGTCATTCGTGGGAAAACCACACCCCTGGTAGATGTAAGAGCACGCACGCATAATTCATTGCACTCCCGCACACATCCTGCAGCCCAGCCAGCCACCCCAGCTTACCCGAGCTCGGAGCCGCCGCAATCCCATCCCTCCCATCCCTTCCCCCATCACATCACCCACCCTCGCTCTATACCAGGGTAATCTTATCATCAGCATCTCTTACCTCGTATAACCCGCCAATTCGCCAAAAGGCTTGGGTTATAATGGCAGGCCCCCAGCCTACTAACAACTAACTTGGTTCCGGCAGCGGTTCTTCTTTTCTCTCCGCATATGCGCCGTTGATCCGCCCTTCTGCACCGCTCCTCTCTCCCCACGCTCGTATGACGTGTGCCATTCTGTGCACCAAGCTCTACAGTGACGCCGGATAGAAGGGTTTCCGTAAAATAATGCCGCGCCTTATATGTACGCTGTATATTCGCTTGACCTCAGCCTTTTCGTTTGCCTGGCGAATCGCTTGGATATACACTATACCACATACTCACTCACTCTCGCTCACGCGCGCCTTTATGCAACCGCAAATGCAAGCTGTACATACACTAAAGCCGCAAGCGAGGGCTGTCTTCTTTGCCTAGTCTCCTCGCTATTCGTCTCCTCGTCGACGATATTCCGTGCGCTCATTTCTCCCGGCGGCCAATGACTCCTCCTGCATTTTCTTAGTGAAAGCGACGGGGTATTGTTGGAATGAGGTACCAAGGGTAAGCGAAGGATTCTTGACAGTCGCAAGGTGATGCGATGCGGGCTTAGCGTGGATCTGTGATCTGAGGTGATCGCGTGGGTCAAAAGATGGGGCTGGCGTTTGCAGAAGGTTGGTCGTGATGGAGGGTGGTGACGTGGTTGTGACGGCTGGGAAGGCAGTGTGTGGCTCCGATGGAAGGCTGGTGTATGGCTGTGTCGACGCCAGTGCGGTGTGTTGTGCGTATACGAACGGCGAATCATAACTGCGTGAGGGGATGCCTATGAGAAATACTCCGTAGTTAATATGCCTACTTGAAGTCGCCTAGGTCAAGTTCACAGCCGACCGTATGTCTCTTGACACATTCTGCTAAGTGTGCATACTTCAGCATCTTTAAGGAGACAAAATCAAGTTTGATAGTACAACCTTTCCCATCTCCATAGAAAGAACCACAAGATCAAGGGATGCTACTTTTCGAGCTTCCCAGTTACATGTATATGTTACTAACCTCATACTCAACCTTCTCTGGCCACCTGCGATTGCACAGTATACTTCTAACAATGTCACCTGTGCCATGTGTGCCATGTCAGCAGGTGAGAGCTTATAAGTGTATATCATGATACATTGTTTCCTTGCTGGCATCTTAAATCCCAAACTGGGACTTTTTGACTAGTGATATCCATGACGTGGGATGAGAACGGCAATCGTGGGCACATCAACGACAGCGAAAGAAGTAAGATAATCACATCTTCGCTGTTACCCAACATCGTTTTCGGGTGCATACATTTCGCACAGAGTATGGCTAAGCAGGGGACAGATAACAAAGCAAATGACCCAATTGACATGTCGTTCCTGGCGGGGACATCTCTGGTAGGAATTATCACTATAACGAGATAGTACATTACTCGGATAGATACATTCGAACAAAAAGGTATAAGATTAGTAGGCTTTCATCGATACGCGGGAAAGCTTTCTCCTTAGCGAAGCTGCGGTCGCAGTCTCATCATGTGCATTACCAACTCTTTGATCTCGATTGTCACATGCATCGAGTGACTACCGCAATTATACCCTACCATCTCATCCTTCGATACAGTCGCGCGCAATGCCTGAGGTACAGATGGCTCTATGCCCGGGCTGTTATGATGGATATGCATAGAAACGTATCGAGACACCACAACTCGACCACTTCGAATGCGAAGAAGTAGCACGCTCGTCTCAAAGGGAACTTTGAAGATGTCGATGTCACCCTCCAATCATATGCCTACCTAGTACTGGCGAGCCGTCTCGCTGGGATCAGAAGAGAAGGCAAGATTGGAGTGCACGTCATCACGCACATATGTGGAGATTGAGCACAGAACTACAACGATATGCGTTGATTGAAGCCAACGTGCGAACCTTGATCAGGATTATCACAACCGCTCATACCTGCCTGTTGTGCGAAGCCACCTTACGTGAAGGAGTGTTTCCACCATCAGACTACTCTTCACGACCCCAAATATCCATATCCGGGAACCATTCGAAATCTGGTAACTTACCCGTGAAACCAATCCCAAACTGTTGTTCACCATCGAAAACCCTTGTATAAGACTCAAGCATTTCCACGTACGCCTTTGTTTCCGCGTTTATGTAACGCACCGGGCCATAACGACGAAGATCGTACCTGGCCACATCTATGTCGCCAAAATCTTTGTCCTTACGGTTGTTGTTCAAGAATAGGGCAGCAGGACCTTTGCCATCCGGTAGTTCGGTCGCAAGATCGGCTATAAGTTGTTTGACTGGAACTGAAGGCCAGCTCGAGAACACAAGGGAGCCTTCATTGATGGCCAGGAAGCCTTGAGGATCGCTCACTACCTCAATCGGTTCTGCTAGCGTAGAAAGCGTCATGCGGTCGAGGGAGGTGTAAGCAGGGTCTTGCGCAATAATTTTGATGGGCTTTTCGAGCGGTATGCCTTCTACTTCATACAATTGTTCGAGATCGTGAGCAATGAAAGAAGCAGTCCTATGCTGCACTAACGAGCGAGCTTTCGCAAGGTCTGGAGCTTCCAGAGTTCCGAGACCTATACAGACGATGTTGGAGATTCGGACCGTGTGTACGAGCTCTCGAAGGCTATGGTGCAAGATGTCGGGCGCGCCGCTGGAGCGCCAATACCACCCGTACAAGTCCATTATGAACGCTAGGCTGGGACGGCTGTGAAGTTCGGGGCTTTCTGGTAACGGGTCACCAGCTCTCAGATGACTAGTGTCGACGTGATCAGTGCGTACTTCTTGACGTTCTCCAGATCTTAGAAAAACTGGGAGTGCAGGGCGGACGTCATCAGCTTGGAAGATTTCAGTGAGTTCATGGATTCCGGAGTAGAACAAGACAGGAGCTTCACTGTCGGCGTGTTAGCGCTAGAACGAGTGTCTTGTTGCATTATCATAAGTAGAACATACTCGAACGAAGAAAATATTTCTCCTGGGAGGAAGAAAGGCTTGCCATAGCAATCCAACAGTGTAACGTCCTGGCCGCTGCGAGCTCGAGTCAGTTGATCTGCGGCGTTGCCAAGCACGAAACGACTGTAGATCGGGCGGCCTCCAAGTGAATCTGTGAAGGCTTTGATGTCTAGAACTGTATGGGACCCGTTTGTGGATCCAATTCCGATTTCCTCAAGCACATCGGCGAGGGGCTCGTGAGTCCGGGTGGGAAGTGTCTCGTTGGCTGATCCCTGGAATTGTTGCGCGCCGATGGGACACATATCCCACCATATGGCAGCTGCTGGAGCGGCTGAAAAGTTCATTCCCGATGATGCAGGCTGCACGCCCCATGTGTTCTCCATTGTTGTTGATAATCGTAGTGTTAGAAAATTCGGTATCGAATGAGACGTCGAGAACGATCGGATGAGTAGTTGGGAACCGTAACGGGCGATATGCTGACAATAGTGGAGGTGTGGGACAATGATGTGCTGACCTAACGATATTGACAATGGGTTGATGGAGGACGAAGAGTGTAAGAGTCAGCTGGGGATGGAAGTAAACATGACCCGAGCTTGTGAGCAGATGCCTCATGTACGTATGCCACTGCTGCTGACGGTGATGTGAGGGAAGAACAAACTTGGATCTATGGGTTGGGCAAGATCATACTGTAGCGCAGTCCGTAAACCCGCCGTTCTGCCATCCCTGCAATTGTGAGTGCCGGTAGCGATAGCGTTGCTCTATAAGACACATCCAGTGGCCCTGTAGCTGTCACAGCTGATGATAGAGTGACACAAATCCCTAAAATTCGCATTGTAGCCGCCTCGACTAACGACGGAGAGGCTCCAGTCACCGAAGCGCATGTGGTGGATGTTTCAAAGGCCACCTGAACAGCTTTGGTAGCCATTGGGAGTGTCTTTCAGATACCTTGCGGTCCTTGAACTGCTATTGCGTATCATTCATCAGAAGTGTGGCTTCCGCGCAGCCGATCGCGATACCGTATGCAACTTGACACATTATGTAGAAACTGCGAATGAGATGAGGACATCTTCCCTGGGAGACAATGAGCGAGAGCACGTAAGACACGCGCATGCATCAATGTTAGTCTTCTCTGGACCGTCGCGAGGCGCGACCCCTGAAGTGAGGCTCATCGTAGACGGCCTGGGTAAGCTCCGCAATCATGAGCGAAAGCGCGTTGAGGTAAGTTGGGAGGTGCAACTACTCTTGAGGTGGCTGCTGTGTTGCAGAGTAGGCGCGCAGGGACGATGACGCGATAGCGCGGAAGTGGACCATTAGCGTCTGTTTCCATCGCGTCTTCCCCACGTGACGCGTCTCTTACCCTCCTTTGGATCTGCATCGTTGCATTGTCGCAAGCCTCATTCAGGCGCTCGTTCACTGCTAAAGTAATTGAATAGACTGCTCCTAGATCCATGGTACCTGTTCTTCCCTGTGTTATCGGCCATAATTTTTGAGGGCCTCAATTTTCACCTCGGCTTGGGCGAGTGTCGCCACCCATGTGGCGCCTAGTATTAACGAAGAGACTGCGCCTTTAACTTGGTTTAGACTCTAGTCTAGGTTTAGGCGGGTTAGGAAAGTCGTACTTTGGTATGCGAGTTGATTGTGATAGCTCTGAGGTGGTTTGCTGGAGTGCTGTTGGGCGCTTCACCACAGTACCGTGGTCGTTGATATCGAGCCCGTTACGCGCCCGTTATAACGTGAAACACATGATTTCGGCATTCAGCACTCCCAAGGAACATTGTACAAGCCTTTTCACTCAAAGCATGAGATGATCGTATACTCCAAGCGCACACCATAGCATAGATAGTCCCAAAGCGGCCCTTGTATACTCATTATCTACCGATGACGGATCGCTCTACATGTGATGCATCGAGGTTATTCAGAAATCACTGGTTAGCTTTAAACAACTTACGAGAGACCGTGAGCTGTGAATGTAGACTAGAAAATGTCATAGCGCGTGGAGTTTGCTGCAACAAGAATATCATGCTCTAAGCCAGGAACGAGGAAAACCAGTTCTTTGACACCAAAGCATTGTTTTGTGAACAAAAGTTGTCAATGTCGTGCCTTTTCTGGCTGTTGCGGATATTTCGAGCGGGCTCTATGTCTTCTGACATTGAGTCACTATGTACCCCAATCTGGCCTTAAGAAGGTATTCACATATCTGAACAACTGTAGTAAGGGCAGCATGACTATTTGCAGGTGGATAAAGATATACCAAACCTTTTGAATAGAGTGGTACTCTGGCTATACTCTTTCCTGGTACGTCGAAACCGTTGTAATTTTTGCAGTGCAACGTACCTATGCACTGGCACGAAAGCTGCAACGTTCCCTAGTCGCATGGACATTTTCAGCTGACTGCATACGGATCCATTCCAGCTACAGTCATATGCAGCGCTGAGCCTCTGCTTACAGATATGCTGTCTTTGATATCGAGATAGCATATACAATGCCTCGTTTCGTGGATAGAGTCTTGTGTACCTGCGGCAGTTATCGTTGCTAGCATCGGCTACAGGTACTTTGTTAGTAAGTCGCTCAATCCTTTTGTTGAGACTTTCGCACGCTAACGCCGTTAGTGTTTGCGTGCCTTACGCTGCTCCGGGCAGTAGTCCTGCAGACAGTGGTTTGGGGTGTTCAAAGACGAGATTGTGTTACAAGTGACAGATGCGACGAGGAGCAACGAGCTTGGAAATACGCACACGCATATGATGCCCTGGCATCAGGGTCTAGTTGTAACTGGGCGAGACGCGTGCGATACTGGAAGCCCGGTTTCGAAGCCTCTCGGCCTTTTGAGTTTGTCGCATCAGAGTCGCGTCGACAAGTTTCCTTTGCCATGTTTCAGAGTGAGCCAATTAGGCATGTGCTCTGGTAAGCAGAGATACGGTGTGGGCGCAGGAAGGTATATCCGGCGAACATCAGGTATGCAGGGAGCCGAAGGGGACTAGGGCGGGCGAAAACCATGCAGACCCGTGGGTGGAATAATCAGAATCTGAATAATTTTAGTGCAGCCAGCGCGCGTATATACAAGCCGCCCCTCCACGTTCTCTTCCGTGTGTCTGCCCTCGCTTTTTCAGTTTTCTTGTTGTATAGACTCTCCACTCTTCCGTTGGGGCGTCTCTACATTCACGCTTGATACCCAGGGTTTTCACCCTTTCGCGCTGTTGGGCACCGCTTACGCTTCAGCCGCCGCGAATAATTCCATACCGTATCGATAAGCCCCTCCACCAAAAAGAAATCGCTCGTCGCAGATTCACAGCGCAGCACCACACAACCTTGGAACCGGCTTCTTTCGCAGATGCCGCACTCCGAGTCGCCGCCTATGGCTCCCGCTATTGTCGTCGACAAGGCCAGCGCAGCCCCTGCGCCCTCGCAGGAGGATGTCAACGCCTTCATCAGCAGCATCGTCACCGCAAAGACGTCGCACGCCTCAGTAGACGCCGCCTACGCCCTCACAACCCTCCTCCAGAACTCAGTAGGCTTCCGCGGCCTTACTGGCTATGGTATACTCGAGGAGATTAAGAAATCGGCGGCCAACAAGAAGGATGCTGTGCGGAGGGAGGGCGCCATGAACGCCCTCGGTGCCTTCTTCGAGCGCCTCCCGCGCACACAACGCCTGACAGAGGCCATCTTCCTCGTCCAGAACGAAGGTCTAGTACCCATGGTCCTTGACTTGCTGGCAGACAAGACTGGCTCGGTCAAGGAGTCGGCCAAGTACGCTCTCGACTCGCTGTTCGAGAACCTCAGCGCCGAGGCCAAGGTCTTCGGCCTCTTGCCTGTGCTGACCAAGTACCTGGGCAAGAAGTCCGGAAAGTGGCAGGGTGCTGCTTTCGCCTACGAGCTCATCGGCCGTATGGCTGACAAGGCCAAGATGGGCATGGAGAGCCTCGAGGTCGAGAAAGAGAAGGATGTTCTCCGCGAGGCCATGGGCAAGAAGCTCGAGGGTCTCATCCCCATCGTCGAGGCCGGCATGCACGATCTCAAGAATGAGGTAAGATATCTCACGCGCCGTCTCACACCCACCGTACTAACCACGAGCAGGTCGCAAAGCAGTCTGTCAAGACAATGAACAGCCTTACCACCCTCCTCCAGAACGACGACATCGCGCCCCGGATACCCCTCCTGGTCAAGGCCATCGAAGACCCCTCCACAACGAGTCTGCAGAAGGCTATCCACGCCCTCTCCCAGACCACCTTCGTCGCTATTGTCACATCCCCCGTCCTTGCTATGGTCACACCTCTGCTTGAGCGCTCTCTGAACATGCCTTCCACATCACAGGAGGTCACCCGCCAGACTGTTGTCGTAGTCGAGAACTTGACCAAGCTCGTCCACGACCCTATCGAGGCCCGCGCCTTTTTGCCCAAGCTTCGCCCAGGTGTGCAGTCCGTCAAGGACCGCGCTTCCCTGCCTGAAGTCCGAGAGATCGGTCAGCGTGCGCTGGACGTTATCGAGAAGGCCATGGCCGACCCAGACCACAACATCGACAGCGGCGCCATCGCGAGGACACAGCCATCAGATGTTCAGAAGCTCATAGAGAAGCAGATCAGCGCTTCTGCCAACCTCCTTGACTTCCCCGGAGACGCAGAGGTCTTGACTATCACCAAGAGGTACATCTCCGAGATGATCGCTGAGGTTGTCGATCAGCGCGAGCTTCAGCGCCTCCCAAAGCTCGTCGGGCCCTACCTGGAGCCTTTGCTCAACGCCGGAGACGCCGACAAGGTTGCAGAGGCCGTGCACCAGTTCTACGTGGACGAGGACCACCGCAAGTTCGGCCAGCCCGTCAAGGAGGACGACGGAGAGACGGAGATTGTAAACGCTGTCTTCTCCCTAGGATACGGTGGCATGTTGCTCCTCTCACACACTAACCTTCGCCTGCTCAAGGGCCACCGCTACGGTCTTTGCGGTCGCAACGGTGCTGGAAAGTCTACCCTCATGCGCAGTATCGCAAGCGGCAAGCTGGAAGGTTTCCCTCCTCAAGAAGAAGTCAAGACATGCTTCGTCGAGCACAACCAGGGAGAAGACGCTGATCTCTCTATTCTTGAGTACATCGTTCGCGATCCGCGCTTCGCGGACGAGAGCCGAGAGCGTATCTCCGAGGTTCTCGAGGAGGTCGGCTTCACCGCTGGCCCTGAAGGCAGGCAGTCCGCTAAGGTCGGCTCTCTGTCCGGAGGATGGAAGATGAAGCTCGCTTTGGCCCGTGCTATGCTTATGCGCGCCGACGTGCTCCTTCTGGACGAACCCACTAATCACTTGGATGTCGCCAACGTTGCCTGGCTCGGAAAGTACCTCAAGTCCCATACTGAGATTACTAGCTTGATCGTTTCTCACGACTCTGGTTTCCTCGACGAAGTCTGCACAGACATTTACCACTACGAGCAAAAGAAGCTGGTCTGCTACAAGGGCAACCTTGCCGATTTCGTTCGACAAAAGCCTGAAGCCAAGAGCTATTACACGCTCTCGGACACCCAGGTCAAATTCAAGTTCCCTCCTCCTGGTATCCTTACTGGTGTCAAGTCGAACACTCGCTCCATTCTGCGCATGACAAACTGCTCCTACACCTACCCTGGCGCTTCCAAGCCATCGCTTACCGATGCTTCTTGCAACTTGTCTCTGTCATCCCGAGTCGCCATTATCGGTGCCAACGGTGCTGGTAAATCTACTCTTATCAAGATGCTTACTGGCGAAACCGTCCCTCAAGAAGGTACCGTCGAGAAGCACCCCAACTTGCGTATCGGTTACATCAAGCAGCACGCTCTTGAGCACGTCGAGATGCACATGGAGAAGACGCCCAACCAGTATCTCCAATGGCGTTACGCCAATGGTGACGATCGTGAGGTGCTCATGAAGCAGACACGTGTGCTCAGCGAGGAAGACAAGAAGCAGATGGAAACTCCTATCGATCTAGGCGACGGCTCGGGCCCCCGTAGGATCGAAGCGCTTATTGGCCGTGCGAAGTACAAGAAGACCTTCCAGTACGAGGTCAAGTGGCTGCACATGCTGCCCAAGTACAACACCCAGATCTCGCGTGAGACGCTTCTTGAGAAGGGCTTCTCCAAGCTTGTGCAGGAGTTCGACGATCACGAGTCGTCGCGTGAGGGTCTCGGATACCGTGTCCTGGAGCCCAAGGTCATCTCCAAGCATTTCGAGGATCTCGGTATGGACCCTGAGATTGCGAACCACAACGAGATCTCGGGCCTTTCCGGAGGACAGAAGGTCAAGGTCGTGCTTGCCGGTGCCATGTGGAACAACCCCCATCTTCTCGTCTTGGACGAACCCACCAATTTCTTGGACCGCGACTCTCTCGGTGGTCTCGCTGTCGCCATCCGCGACTACAAGGGTGGTGTCATCATGATCTCGCATAACGAAGAGTTTGTCGGTGCTCTCTGCCCCGAGCAGTGGCACGTCGCTGATGGTCGCGTCACGCACAAGGGCCATCTCGCTGTCAACATGGACCGTTTCGAGGACTCGCGCCCTGGATCCAGCAATGTTAGCAGTAACGTGAGCTCCGCTGCGCCGTCCACCACTGGAACTCCAGTCATGAGTGACGCCGAGGGCAACAAGGACGATATGAAGTTCAGGTCAAGGAAGAAGAAGAAGATGACCAAGAAGGAGCTCAAGGACCGTGAGGTCAGGCGTAGATTGAGGTACATTGACTGGCTGAACAGCCCCAAGGTATGTTCCCTCCCTTTCCACCCACATCGATGCAGATTGCTAACAATTTCACTAGGGTACCCCTCAGCCACCCAACACTGATGACGAGGCCGAGTAAATGTTGTTGCAACTGTTTCGGATTACGATCGCATTATGATATCTTAGACTATGCAAATTTGCATTGCTCGGCGTTTAATAGAGGCCTGGATGATTGACTGCATTTGCGTCACCGATAGATTTTGAACGTCTAGCTGCATCCTTATGATGAATCAAAAGCATTTCCTTTCTTTCAACTTGGTTGTTTCTTGACTTGCGTGAGCTTTCCTAAAACAAGGTGATCTTCATCTGGTATGACGCATGAGCGCTCACGCTACGCAATGGGGTCATGTAGGAAATTATCCCGGGCCAACACAATGCACCGGACGGTAGTTGGGTAATTGAACTCCATGGAAAATTACTGAGTCTAGCTGTACTTCTGCAGTGAATGTGCAGACGTATACTGCAAAGATGCTTGAAATGCTGTCGCAGTACCACCACTTTGTGTGCAGTGTCTTTGATGTTTTGAATACTCAATGCTTCAGCTCATACTTACTGAACGGTCGTATTTTCATCTGGCACCTTCACTTGTTTATCAGCGCGGCTGTTCGATTGGTGGGCGCGGAGCACAGATTGCGTGCAGTTCGCTCTTTCCACCTTCACTATCTCACCAATCTCACCAGTGTGCGGCCCCACCTAACGAACACTCACTCTCCGCAAGTCGAATCCTGAGAAGCCCAGGTGAGTACCGCCTCTCAACAGCTTCTGCCTAGCGTAGCAAATAACTCCAGGTCTCCTCTCGCCTTGCTCAATATAAGCCCGCCTTCCTTCTCTTCCTCTTTCCATTACCTTCTCCCCGCTGCTTCTCTCTATCAACCCCACCACACTCCCTATAGCCCATACGACCACAACGACAGAATTTGCAAGTACGCTTCCATGAAGCTCCTCACCGTCGCCCTCGCTGGACTGGTGGCGCTCGTCGCTGCCTCGCCAGTCGAGACTACCATCGCTGCTGCGGCTTCCGTGTACAAGAACGACGATGTCCACAAGTGAGTCACTTCGCCTTCTCTCGATGCCATTAGAGGGTAACATACTGATTGTCAACAGATACAAGTGCGATAGTGACAAATATGTCCTCTCTTGTCTCCGCTCCGGCACCTGCTCTTTCGTCGAGAATTGTTTCGTCAAGTGCAAAGTCAACAGCGACGGCGCCGAGTGCACCGGTTCAGCTACTGATACCAGTGTTGAGAATCAGGCTGTTGGCCGCCCTTCAGCCATGCACCTGAGCAACGACGTAGTCAAGTAGGTAACCTCCATCGCTCATCAAGAAACGTTCACTAATCTTATCGCCACAGGTACTCCTGCACCCAGGATGATTGGATCCTCGCCTGCCCCGTCAACGCTGCTTGCGCCACCATCGAGTACTGCCTGGTCAAGTGCATTGCGAACGAGCGAGGTGCTGAGTGCTCGCCCGGTACATCCGAGAAGCGTGAGATCGAATCCGAGGTCGATATCGAGGAGAAGAAGACCTACCAGTGCGCCAAGGATCGCACTGGTGTCTTGGTTTGTCAGTACGGCTTCTGCCAAACTGACCACTATTGCAACAGGGGCTGGAAGTGTCGCGACAATTGCAAGTGCTGCAAGAAGTCCAACATGTTTGCCCGAGAGATTAACGACGTCGAGACTACTGAGGTAAGTTCACAGTCTAAGGACATTCCCGCTGCCTTTCCATCTGTCTCTTCTGCCCCAATTGTTCCGACCACCACATACGGTCCTTGCAGGCGATACCAAGGAGGACTCTCATATTGTCGCGAGAGTATCTCCATGGCTTTCGTGTGCGACCCTGCCGACTACATGTGGAAGCCGATTAGCAAGTGTGCTGGTCGCGCTTGATGTATGCTGCAAGTCCTCTCAACTGAGATGCATCGTCAACACAAGAGCTTGATTTATGCTGCAAAGCGCATCGCGACAATTCGAATGCAGCTAACAAAAGTCTTTAGATTCTCGAAGTCGGCGCCAAGCGTGACGCTCCCTGTGCACCTGGAACCTATACCTGCCTGGACTCCCCCTCAACGGGTGCCTGGATCATGACCTGCGACTACAAGGGTACTTGGCAGTACTCGTCTAACTGCGGCACTCTGAAGTGCCTTTCGCGATCCGATGGAGCCGCCCATTGCTGGAACCCAGGACCAGAGTGGGACACAACTCCAGCAGTCGCCAAGCGTGAGGCTCCCTGTGCGCCTGGAACATATTCCTGCTTGGACGACGAATCAACGGGTGACGCCTGGATCATGACCTGCGACTACCGGGGCAAGTGGGTGCAGTCGTCCAACTGTGGCGCTTTAAAGTGCCTCGCGCTTTCCAACGGTGCCGCGCATTGCTGGAACCCAGGACCAGAGTGGGATACGGCGCTTGGGGCTCGCGATGACTCATCCGAGGTTCCATCGGATGCCGCTCCATCTCAGTCCTGTGAGCCTGGAACATACGATTGCACCTGGAACTCTAACACGGGCACAAGTTGGGTAATCACTTGTTCTTCGTCTGGAGTCTGGCTGTGGTCATCCGACTGTGGTAAGGGACAGACCTGTCATCGAGCAGATGACGGGAAATCTGCCCACTGTAGTCAGGGTCCGAAGTTTACCCTTAGAGCTGCAGCTTCAGCAGAGGCTTGAGTGGATTCTCAGAGAGTAGAAGGATGTGAGGGTGAGAGCGAACGGTGTTAGCGGCCTCACGGGTACGCCTACTCCCCAAAAAGCATGCAAGGCGCAGATGGCAGTCGTCAGTAGGACTTTAACCACTCTTCATGACGTCGTTTCTATAAGTCATAATGAACGAGACATTTCAGATATCTTGCTCCTTCTCTTGTGTTGCATCGTGATGTCTGATCCAGCTGTGACTGATCTATGCGAGATCCCACCCCAACCAAGTAAAACAATGAAGACCATGGAGCCTACATCACCACAAAGTCGTCCAGTTTGCTTGATTTATCCTAGTGTAGTCTGCAGACCTGTTCAGCCATTTCCTTGTATGAGGTGACCCGGTGAGCGAATAGTTGAGGATGATGTCGTGAGGCAAAAGAATGCGATCGATCGAATGCGATGTCGCTAATAGTTGGTGGCGCTAAGGATCTTATGCCGCGGATCTGAAGCTTAGCAGCTGCACAACAACGACATCGCTGCGCGCTACGTTAATCACTAAATGTCTTTGAGGTGTCTAGGAGACAGAGACGCGAAAACGCATCTATCAAGTGTAATGAAGAGATGGAAATGTAAAGTAAAGTCGGCAGGAGCCCGTCGCCAGCAAGAGACCACTTAGAAAACTGGTGGGGCGCACCCAGCACCTAGTCTCAGATCGACATCGCGCCCCTGCATACACTCGTCATACTTTAAAAGAAAACCCTCTCCCAGCTGACCAAGAAACATGCACAGTAGCGCCAAACGTCTACCGCTGTTGTGGCTTGTCAGATGTTGAAGATCTAGACTTTCCCCTCGCACTCGTCTTGTTCTCTACTCTGTACGACTTCTGCGAGCCTTTACTTTCGCTAATTGACCTTCCGCGGAGCTTTGTCTTTGCATCCAGGCAACAGCCACGATGTCTTTCATCGTCGAACACGCGAAACAGGCCGTCACCGACAAACAAACCAATGTCGTCATTTTCTCGGCCACGGCCATTGCCCTCTACGGGTATGACCAGGGTATGATGTCCCTCATCAACACCAATTATAACTATCTCTCTACCATGGGCCTCGAGGAGGAGTCACCAGTCGTGGGTGTCATTGTTGCGGTTTACTACCTCGGCTGCGCTGTCGGCGCTGTGCTCTTTTCCATGCTCGCTGATAAGCTGGGAAGGAAGAAGAGTATCTTCGCCAGTTTGGCAACAGCTAGTTTGGGAAATCTGATCATGTTCGTGGCTGGAATGGGCATGTTGGGAAAGAGCACGGATATTGCATTGGGAGTTATGCTTGCTGGACGTGTGGTGATGGGACTGGGTGTTGGAGGCATCGACGCAGTCATTCCCACCTACTCCTCCGAGTTGAGCGCCGACGACTCTCGTGGCAAAGCGCTGGCCCAGGAATTCCAGTCCAACATCTTCGGTCTCGTAATGGCGTTTGGCATTAACTTGCTCGTCACCATTCTTCTTGGAAAGCAGAACCAATGGGCGTGGCGTGTTCCCATTATTGTCATGCAGGTCTACCCCGTTCTGCTGATGGCGTTTGTTGAACGCCTTCCGGAGTCACCGCGTTGGTTCATCTTCCATGACCGCCAGGAGGATGCAAAGAAAGCGTTGGACGACATCTATGGAGATGAGGGCAAGGAGAAGCTTGATGAGCTGCTCGAACAGCATGAGAAGGAGAAGGATGTCAAGGTTGGATACATGGATATGCTCACCCCCGGTCACGAGCAGTTCCATCCCACCATGGTTACGGTAATGTGCCAGGTCAACCAGGCGCTTACGGGTTACGGTGCAGTTAGTGTGTACGGGCCGCAGATTTTCGAGGTAAGTTGTGTCCATGATCAGAGCGGTACGCTTTTGGGACAATACTAACAGGTGAAAACAGCTCCTAGGCTTCTCAGTCCGCAACTCTGAATACCTCACCCTTGGCAACTACGTGTCCTACTTCTTCCTCATGACGCTCGCTTGGCTCTTGATCGATGCTATGGGCCGACGCAAGATCATGATTCATAGTTCTGTAATCCTCGCCACCTCGTTCGCACTTCTCGGCGTTTTCGGTGGACTAGCAGCAAACTCTGAGCCCATGAACATTCCCATTATCATCCCCGGAATCATTGGAACGGTCATTCTTTTCGTGGCCACCGGCGCTTTCGGCATCGGCTGGCTTTCAACCGTCTGGCTATTCCCCACAGAAGTTTTCCCTACCACCGCACGCGCTCAAGGTACCGCCATCTCAGTCATCATTTGGGGCCTCGCCAACTTCGCCATCACCTTCCTTACGCCTGTTCTGTTCAACAACCTCGACTACTGGATTTTCGTCGTCTTCGCTGCAACCAATGCTTTCGCTGGGCTATGGACGTACTTCTACCTCCCAGAAACTGGCGGCAGGACTTTTGATGAGAACATGGACTTCTTCAAAGAGGCGGGCGAGCAGGGAACATGGAGGGTCGGCAAAGTGGGCAAGGGCGAGTGGAAGAAGATGTACTATCCCGATGCTGAGGGAGGAGATGCCGTAGAGGCGGAACGCGTACCGCTGTTGCAGAGGGTGGAAGACCAAGTTCCTAGCGTAGAACAGTCTAGAGAGCCAAGCCAACAGCGGGGACAGTAGAGAATGGAAGCCCATCCTTCTATGACGCGGGGGTTCCTCGAAACCTCCGCGGGATAGTAAAAGCGGAGCAAAAGGTAAGTTATGCTGGTCAACTTTACTCAGGGCTGCGCTGACGTCACCATCAATAGTTATTACATCAACTAGCATTAGAATGAACATCCATTTCTTCAAGACTTCCAAAAAATATCAATACGTTGATCTCCATGATGTTCCTGGTTCATGCTCGACGTTCTGCCCCACAAACTAATATACACGATATAGCCATCCCGGTTACGGAGAATACCCGGCATCTACATGGTCCAAGTACCGACCACGAGCCACGACTATTAGATTGAAAGCGATCAAAATTCCTTGAAAATACCGTCATGGTTCTGCACATAATTTGTTGCCAAGAGGCTAAACGATCTTCATACACTCTGTTCATAAGTCTTGCAGACTCCGCAAGATGGGCGCGACACTTCGTTATCTTCTATGTCCACCGCCAAGATGCGTTCACTAACGTATAGAATTGCGCTCTGCATCTTTGTAGCCAGCGCTACAAGCTTTGCGACGGCGCAAAGAACAGGCGCACCGTCCGACTCACCCCAGGACTCTGACATCTATCAATCCTCCTACCTCGGCGGTGAGCACAACATCGATCCCTCCGACGTCCCAGATTTCACGCAACTCTGGAATGCAACCTTCAACCCGGACGAGAAAGTAAATTGTTATCTCTGCATCCCGCCTCTTCCCCAACATTGACACCACCACAGCACTGGGCGCGCCCCCTCGTTCACACACTCTCCTCCACCGGCCGCCAAATCGTCCTCACCGCATCCACCGAGAACCGCATTAGAACCTTCGATGCAGAAACTGGGCAGCTTCTAAACGAACGTCAAGTCGCTCTACCATGGCCAATGGACCAAGCCTACTGCACAACGCACGTCAGCAAAACACTGGGCATCATGGGCACACCCGTCATCTACCGCGAAGACGGCAACGAAATCGCATTTTTCTACGTCAAGAGCTACATCGAAGACTACAGACAACCAGGCGGCGCGTATCCGCCTCTAAACTCGGTCTACTATCTCTACGGCGTGTATCTGGACACACTACAGGATCTCTACAAATACCCCATGATCATCGATGGCCAACCTTCCGATAACGACATGCGCAAAACCTTTCTCGGCGGTTTGGTGTTACAGCGACCGGCGCTGCTGCTGCTGGGCGATGTGCTGTATGCGGGATTCGGCGGACTGTGCGATGCGTTTAATTATACAGGAAGCGTTGTCGCTGTTAATCTCGCGACGCAGAATATGTATACTTGGACGACGCAAGCAGGAAACGCGAGTTTGTACAACGACGACTGGACGGCGTGGCATGGTGGTGGTGCTGGTGGTATCTGGCAGGCTGGCGCGGGTCTCTCGTCGGATGGTAAGGACGTCTTCTTCACGATTGATAATGGAGGTGGGTCAACTGCTACGACGCTCGATGTTACGCCGAGGAAGGGTCACGAGCCTTTGGGTGTTCTCTCGGAGACTGTGGCGCGTATTACGCTTGATGAGGCGGGTGGTGCGGGGATTCAACTTGTTGATTTCTTCCGCCCGTCGGATTGGCAGACGGATTCTGGACAGGACATTGGGAGTGGGGGGTTTGCTGTCCTTGATGGCGATGTGTTCAAGACTAAGGATGGGAAGAGGATCGGTATAGCGACCTCTACGAACCCGAAGATGTACGTGACGGAAGTTGACAGCTTGGGCGGATATCTGCAAGGCACAAACGGCACAGACGGAATCCTGCAGACCATTCCTTTAGAAGGCGAGGTCTTTGGTGCGATTGGATCTTATCCGCTAGAAGGTGGTTATGTCTACGTCAACCCTGGCAACACCGCCTTGTCTGCCTACGCATTCACTCCGAACGCATCGTCCTCGCTCTTCAGCTTCGCTGGCAAGTCCTCTGAAACAAACGGACATTGGGGCGGTGCTGGCCTTCCGACTGTCACCAGCAACAAAGGTCAGCCTGGTACAAGTATCGTGTGGGCCACGGATGTGCAGGCCGGTCTGAGAGCGTTCAAGGCGGTGCCGGTTAATGGGACGTTGGTTGAACTGCCGCTGCCGAAAGTGGAGGGTGCGGTGAAATTTGGGCGACCGGTGTTTGGCGATGGGAAGGTATTTGTGGTTGACGGTCAGGGACGCTTGATTGCGTTGGGGAGGAAATAGTAGGCGTAGACGTAGATGCAGTAGTAGTGGGAGCAGTACATGGAGTGAAAGAGAAAGGAAGAGGAACTGGCTGCATCCACAAAGGGAGCGTGTCCATATTCGAGTCGAATGAAGTTGACCTTGTGGTGTATCCAGAGACTGCATCCCCATCTCCAATCCAGAGCTTTTGAATTGTCTCTAAGATTGCTGCCTTGGCCCTCTAGGGCTTACTCGGTGATCTCGGACATGTCTTTCGGCGTTAACAGCGCCATCCCAGGCGAAATCATCAAATCCGCCTCTGCATCCCGCCTCATCTTCGTCTCACACTCCCAGGCAACAGCATAACAGCCAGCATCGGCCTTTGGAAAGAGCGCGACCCGCGATTTTGCTGTCGGACATATAGACGTATAGCCCGGCTGTCCATGTCCACCAACGAGAGTGAACGCGCACAGACCCCCCACCCGCTGTATCATGTCGGCTCCGAGGATCTCGTTCGCTGGTCCCTCTGAAACTAGTCCAGTTTGACCATTAGCGCCACCAGCTGATGTGTGCACAACATGTGCATGAGGTGTTGGTGTGAGGGGGCGGTTCTTGATATAAAGCTTCCCTAGACGTTGTGGCTCCCATAGTTTCTCATTCAATCCCCTCATTTCACAACCATCAAAATCTCAGTCTTGCCACGGTCTTCGCCAACGTGAGAGACGTCCAGGTTATCGTCCGAGCAACATCTAGAACCTTGTTGTACCTAAGCATATCTCTTCGGACCAATCACAGCATACGTGTTTGTGAGCAAGCAGCGAAAAGAGGCGTAACAGGGCGAACGGGGATTATATAAACAAAGCACCGGACCGACTTCGACTTTGAGAATCAACATCGACGTCGAGATTACAGCCTGCAAGAAAGAGAAGAAGAGCGACACCATCCCATCAACAAACGAACCCCGATATGTCGACCACACACCTCACAATTCACGATCTCCTCCGCATAACATATACTTACGAAATGCGCGCCCTCGAAGCACAAGCACAAGCACACGTGCAGCCTCGACCGCGCTCGGATTCAGCTTGCTCGGTAGGTCTCAAGTTCATGGACGAGAGACGCGGAATGGTAAAGACTAACAACATACAGATGCCAGAAACATGTGCCCACCTCTCATCACCCACCCCCACCACCCCCGAACACGCCATCTTCGAAACCGACTTCACAGAAAAGTACTGTCGCAAAAGCCGTCGAGCTTGAAAAGGCCTGTACTGTTCTGATTAGAAGACCATTCGACATGTGATTGCGAATAATACGCCACCAGCACTACCACCACGCTATTAGACCGCCAGAACGCCAGAACGCCAGAACGCCTTTCACCGGAAACCTTGTCACCACGGTACTACACCAACTTCCTCATTTCGAACTCGATGACGACGAGCGCATCATCGCTTTTCTATCCGCGCTCATGCCCATGCGCAATGTAGTGGACTTGTTTGCGCGTCCCGCCGCATGAGGCTTGCATGTGCTGCATGATGGGTGTGTGAATCGGTCCGACTGCGGGAGTGATCATTGGCCGCGGGAAAGAGGAGCTGACGTCGCGTGGGGAAGGCGAGGAGGTGAGGGACATAGGGTTTTCCGCGCATGCGCTTCAAGCGCTGGAGTCGTATGACATGCGGTGGATGCAGGAAGGGGCGATCCAAGACTTGGGATTTGTGGAGTAGTGTTATTATAGTTTACTGGAGGCGATGCAATATACCCCTTATTTCTTCACGTAATTGACATGTCTTGAAGCTTGGGTTTGTATGACCTTTCATGACTTCGTGGTGTTGCATGTGATTTTGTCTGATAATTTAAAACTATCAAGTCCGTTACCATGCTTGACCATATCCACTTACCGCAATATGACTTGGTCTTAGAGACTCCCGCTCGACTGTTGCACGTCGCGCATGTAGCACCCTGCGCTTGATCTTGTAACCATAAAGCCTACGTTTGCAAATATGCAGAAGCCTTTCCAAACCCGATTGAAGCCTGTGTTGATAATGAAAAATCTGCCTCTTGCATCGAAGACAGCGAATACTATGTCGCTCTTCTACGTTCACCAGTAGTAGCTTTGTCAGGTGATGATGATGGCGATCGCGAGAGTAGCGGTTATTGCATGCCGCGGGAGTGCCCTATGAACGCTAAGAGCGGTATTTGCAACTAAGGCAGTATGCTGTCCCATTTCTGCGCGCGATTCATCGCAATTACTTCTTCCCTTCTTGAAGGATTGCAGCAGCTGCGCCAGCTTGCTAGGTAATGGTGGGAGTAGCAGACGCGTTGTCAGGAGTACGTGATACCGCAAGCTGAGCTGCAAAGCCAACAATAACAGCGCAGACTCTTCTGCAGGAGCCTAGAAAGCTCGCCATGCTTGGGAGCGAAAAGAGAGGGGCGTCTAAAGGCAGAGACAGCTCTCGCAGTTGCCAGAGATAGCTGTGCGATGGGTGTAGCGATGCACCAAAGTGAGGGCGTTGCAGCGGAGCTCGCAAAAAAAAGGGCAAAAAGAGACAAACCAGCAACAAGTATACGTATAATCAGCGACAGCCTTCGATCCACAGTATATTCCTATGTCAGAACAACTGGCAAAAAAAGGTCGGGGCACATAGTGCAATATGCTATGCGAAGTGAAAATAATCAAAAATCAAATGGCAAAAAGAAATAACATCCACTTACCTGATGCCCAACTTCAATACCCAGCCGATCCCATGGGGAATCGACTTACCGCACGTTGTCGATTGCCGGAACCTCTAAAGAAAGACAAGACGTACCTTGACCAGATCCTAGACCGCTGAGCCGATTCGTTTTGTATACCGAGAATGGTCGCCCGGTTTGATTTGATGGAAGATAGTGGTTTTAATTGATATGTATACCCCAAGGACCTCAGATTGGGTGGGTCCAATGGCATTTTGGATTCGGGGCGGCGACGTAGGCGATTCGCTAAGGCGGGGCGACAACAGGGTTGCAGGGAACCTCTAGACGATGAGGAGCACCAGGTCTGCGTTGTAATTCTTTATCTGATGCTCGACTTTGTTTGGGTAGCTGCTCTGCTGCTTGAGACTCTTCTCCGCGACCACAAGCTTGACTCCCTCCCATCTCCTTGACTAGATCGTCCTGCGCCAACGTTGAGCTGAATTGGACCTCGAATTCACGAGAGCTCTATCCCAATCACCCCCAGTGCAGCTTGTTGGGGTGTTGCATCTCATATGGCCCAGTGGTGAGCCTTGGCGCAAGTTTGGCTTGATACTGCCCTCCCTCGACGGCAGCAACACCACCATCACGCCACCTTTGCGCACCCGAGTGACATACTAATGCTCGGGGGAGATATAGCATCCAGCTCCTGCAAATAGAAGCGGCATTGCAGATGTTCAATCTGCCTCTCTTGCGGACCTCCGGGGCGGCGGCAGCGCTGGGCAGCACCCAGCAAGACACCCACCAAGCCGGCAACCACCTCGAGCAGCCTGCATACCATTCTGCAGGCAAGCGGAAACGGTACTCAACACCCTCGTCGCAGCAGAGATATCGCTCATCCAGCCTGCGCCCGTCGTGGACATCCGGCGCAACGGCAAGTTTTCAACACCATTCGGTATGACACACAATGGGCCAGCGCTCAAGTCGCAAGACTTCGCTGACTCTGGCAAGCCTTCAGGGAACTATTGGATAGTCTGCAAAGCTCCCTGCTCGCGACGGCGGCGGCGATCCCTCGAACGAGATCCCCGCGATCATAAGTATCTCTCGTCTTCTGGCGGTCTCCTTCGCGCCGCTCGGCTACGATGACAGCAATACGCATTGCTCCACCAGAGGGTGTGGGACAGTATCGCCAACAGACAGAGCAAATGCACATGACCATCCGTGCGAAGAGCTCCTTTCTCAAGGCTGCCTGAAGGCCGCATTCGCCACAACGGACTCCACGGGGGTTTCCAAGTGGACCAACGAGCGTACAACACCATTCTCGCAGTGATTTGGGGCAGACAAGAATAGAGACTGAGGAAGACAAGGGGCATTCACACCCACCTCAGGTAAGGTAGGAGAAACTGTTACCTCTGAACCTCGGAGCGCCTTCGGAATCGCCTGCACTCAACCCGGATCCCCAGGGTTGAGGACTCTGATGAAGACGTAGGCTTGCGAAGACTGATAGTGCTGTGACAGCAGATGCTCGACATGCACGGCATGAACCCTGGCCCTTCCTCGAAGACTTGAGAAAAGTCGGGCGCTCCTTCCGCACAATGCGCGCTCCAGCCGTACGCTACCACAACTCGAATGTATTGAGAAGCCGCGAAGCAGGACACCGTATGACCCGATCTCGAAAACCACCCCTCGAGGCATCTGCGGCGATGCGCAAACGGCTGTTGTAGCAGATGGATATTGGGCTATCGCAACGACACAGTAGGAGTCTGCATCGCTCACACGCTGGTTAAGGGCAGGACCGAGAGGCTAAGGACCGAGGGAACACACCCCCATCAAGGAAGGATCATCGTATGATCGAAAGTATAAAGGCGCTGCGAGCGCTGGATCTGGAAGGCTGGTATGCTGGCCAAATTCTTGGACAAGGAAGAGAAACGATCTAAGGACATCTTCAGGCGTCGAGGAACAAAGATTTGAAGACCAGAAGGCCAACGGTACAAATGGGTAGTAGAAGGTATGAGCGGAGACTTCGAGTCTCCTGACCGCTTACCATGGGTAGGTAACCTCTGGTTGAGCCTCTTACCCACTTCGCATAGCAACCTTCTCTTACCTGAACAACGGCCCTCGACGCAAACGCAAGCGAACCGAACCTCTTCGACAAGAAGGATGGAATATCCTGGCGACAAGGGCAAAGTATTGGCAATATGCACGAGGTACTATTACCTTACCTCGGTCGGCCGAATCGGCGAGGTCTGGCACAACGCTTGGCTCGAGTACTGAGTGTCTTTCCTCGACGCTTGGCTCGAGTCGTCTGGGTTGTCTGATGATATGCCAATTGCTTCGCAGCAACGGATCAACAGATTGAAGAAGATGTACATGTCCTTCGAAACATCTGCTCAACACCCGAGAGCGTCAAGACAGTTTCATGAACCGCATGCATAGAACCCTCACATCCACTATGGCAGTGTCTCGGGCTAGTCTAGTCCATGCTGTAGGTGTCAGGCCATAGCACACTCCAAATCTGCAACGGCAAAGCGTGAGACGAGCGCCACAACGCATCACCGCCGACGTATCTTTGTCAAGCCGTCTGACGCAAAGAGATGAGGTGAGGTCCAAGCTGATCTATTCCCGCAACCAGCGACTTGAGGGCAATTGAGGGCAATGGTAACATTGTGAGACTTGGTAACGGACTTTCCGGACAGTAGACGCCATCGATGACGATTGAATCGCCACCGCTGAGGCTCTCCAATGAAGTCAAGTCAAAAAGACGCGCACCCAAGCGCTCCACCTCTTGACCATACTCGCTGTCGCATGAGGATATCCATTCCTAAATGACGGTCTAGGTTGCGGCTGGCAACAACTCCGGTCAAAACTTCAGATAATGTCAAGAAGTTGGTGATAAAGACTCTGTCTTCTGATATCGCATCGAAGTTAGGGTCATGGCGTTGTGGTGTTGGTCTGTGTTGCAACGGTATGCCGGCATCGCAGACTCCCCTGACCACAATGAACGCCGCTCAGGCCGGAATGACACAGGTTTCGCGCGACCAGTCGGAGTTTCATTTGAATCGACCTTTTCTGAGACTTGCTACCGTGCAGTTTACCAGCTCCAACGCTCAATCATGTCTGGGAGAACGGCGAGGTGTCGGTCCCTGTTTCCTTTCTTAACAACAATGCGGAGATGCATCTCCAAGTCTTGGAGTTGATCTTCTTGTCGACAGTGATATAATGATAGCAGTAAGCCTAATGTCGCTTTCGAACGATGACAGCGTCGTATGTAAAAGACGTCGGCGAAATGAGTTGCTGATGTTTCCCATGCGCTCAGCATCGGCCATGGTACCACCAATACCGAATACGTATATTCGAAGGGGGCGGAAAGTTTGCCAAGTTGTGAAGGTACAGGTCGGGTCGATTATGACAGCGGTGTGTCCAGCTGCCAACCTTCCCATCGCTGTCGGACTGCACGAATACCCCAAGCATGAGGACCTTGACGCGTCCTTCTGCTCGACTGATCGCACGCATGCGCTCTTCGCCATAGTCCGCAAAATGTGTGACCCTTCAGGCGCGCAACATGCCAGAGATCGCCCCCAGGTTTCTTTGTTCAGCCGTGTTGTCCATTGCCGACATCAACTGCATCGCATATGCTAGTCGCTGGCCATCGCTCCGTTCGAGCCTCATACGGTCATTGTATTGCGCCGCAACAACTGCGGAGTTCTGTTGCCCGTTGTCGTCAGCCCGACGAAGGTAGGAAGCACAACACCAGCCTGCGCGGCGGCGAGACTTAGTAGAGACTGGTCTGAGGGAACATCATCTGTTCTTTGACTGCTCTGGAGCCAGAGTATGCGTCGTTCCTCGCGAGTTCCTCGCGTTTCCCATTTCGCGGATGTGCATAGCGCAGTGCTCTTGTTCGTCTCTTGCCCGCCTTCCCGACAGCAAAGTCGCCGACGCCGGATCCACCGCTGTGAGGAAGGCAGAATGCCAGCCTCCACCTTTGTTCGATCAGTATGACATGGTGTTCAGGCATCATGACGGAATGAGATCGAGGGGCGTAGGGTGGTCGCGGGGTGAGGCTCTTGTGGATGGGCGAAGCGTCCGTACCGTTTCGTAGAGTCGGACGTCTTCACAAACGTCGGCGTGACCAGAAGCGTTGCTGCCCATACCGTGACCAAAGCAGAAGAGGGGCAGTCGGCGCCGTAACTCAGTAGTGATATATGCCGTTCAGCTCGTCGGCGGTCGCAATGCAGTATCAAGCCCTCGGAATCTATCGAAGCTTCTTCAGGCGTTGCGTGGCCTGTCCGTTGCGAGGTTGTCCATGGCTTGGGAGGTGCCCAGCAAAGCAGTGCAGGTTCTGCCCCCTCCGAATGGAGGATGAATGCCGTATGAGCTTGCAATAACTTTCGGCCGCAAGCGCGTATTCGTAAAAGTATCAGCTTGGCAGGGAAGTGCAGAGTGGTCGCGATACGAGGCTGCGGTTGACTGTCGCGAAGCTCCGCCTGCGCTCTCAATGCTGGAGGCTGATCCGCGAAAGTATGAGACGAGCTCAAGTGCTGCAGATACTTGGATACACCGGCGCATCCTGCACAACTGCTCTAGTCGTCGGCTTAGTGTTTGTGAATCGCATCGCGTCGTCCGCGGTGTGAATCGTTCTGCATAAGAAGCTCTGCCGTGCCCCCTCGGAGAGCGTCGCGGAGCTCTCTGGCAGCGACTGTAGTATGTGCGGCATCGTGTACGATCAAGAAGTCTCTGACACGAGAAGGGCGGCTCTATCGGAGAGGCTTGCGAATTTGCGGTCGTTGTACGTTCCATTGACGGGGTCGGTGGTGACAAGTAAGGTGGGGATGAAATTGTGCGGTCTGCCGCGACTAAGACGACCGCTTCATGGCGGCCAAGACGCCCCCAAATGCCTTCGCATTGCAGGACATTTTCGCTTAATCCTACTCTGCGTCGCGCAGGAGTATCGAGAAGGAGACGAAGACGAACGGAGTCTATCAGTCGACAAAGTAATATCTGCCTGAGAAAGGGTCATGGCGGCAAGACGCAGGTTGCGCAGTCGAAAAGCTGCGAATACCTAACGCGATGCTGCTAAGGCGGTATCGTCGACAGCAGGACAACAAATGGTTCCCGCGTATCTTTTGGGGTGTGGTGGCAGAGGGTCCGGCCGCCTCAAGCTGGGTCGCCACAAGGAGGGAGTAGCGTTGGCGAGCATCCCCGCCATCCGTCTCGAACATGGAAGCTCTCCAATGCAAGTATGTACAACAACCCCAAGACACGCAGAATCGCACGTGCGAGCACGGGGAGTTCATCTTATGCAGATCTGGATCAGATATGAGCTACATTCAACATGGACCGCTCTACGCAGGCGGCGCCATACAGCTAGATGCCCCGCAGTAGACGCGTGCTGCATTCATTACGTTAAGATGGACATAATCGGTATCATACACGTTCAGTCACGATTGAAGCAAACACGGTTTGGGTATTGGAATCGTTATTCATTTCCATGTCCTTCGTATTGACCAGGGCTCGGCAAAACAGAGCTACCAGAATTTCTGCCCTGCCAATGGGGATATGTGCCTGTCATGCTCTCCAATCGTCCATCCAACGCCAGGCTTGCAAGGCAATCAATGGCCAGTATCGAACAAAGGAAATGGGCAGTATCGGAAGGCCAGTCCGTTATGAATACTAGGCTAACTCGATCCACAATCGCAGGGAAAAGCTATAGGAGAACCCTCCTCTGCTATCTCAGATTGTGCCTTCTTCCGAAGGCAATACGATGATCTTGCCTGTGCAGACCGCATAGCGTTTCCGTATATGTGATCTTGACTATCTCGGCGCTCATGGCTTCGCATACTGCTGGGTCCATTCCTGCGCTGTCTTGATGGCTTGTGCCTGGTTCTCTTTCCATGCCTGCGCGACGTCGTTCGCGAGAGGGTCGTCAGGGTTGGGCGCGCCCAAGAGAGCCTGGATCGAGAGGAGAATGGTACGGATCTGGAGTGCGGGCGACCAGTTGCCTAAACACGTTAGCTAGGTCGTCCTTTTGCAAGGTCAGGTTCCACCTACTCTTGAGGACGTCGAGGCAGATGCGCCCTAGACGGTCGATGTTGGGGTGGTAGATTTTGGTGAGAAAGCGAACCTTGGGCGGCGTCATGGGGTAGTCATCTGGGAGGAAAAGCTCGAGCTTGAAAACGCCTCCTACGAGACTTGTTAGCCATGAGTCGAAGATTGCCGCATGTGCAAACATACCCTCATAAGGAGATTGGCTGGGTCCGTCGATGGTGACGTCGAAGTACCGGAGATTGTCGTCGTGAGGTGTCGCACTGATGCCTTGCACACTGTACAGGTATCTGTGTCAGTAAAGCCACAGAAGTTCGTGTAGTGGACATGCTCACGGCTCGTTGACCAGGCGCTCGGTTTCCTTGATGATTCGCTTGGGCAGCGACATGACTGAAGGCGGGGCAGGACTCGTCAGTGGTAGAGGGGGGTGATCGCGAAAGATATGCTTCACGTATAAGAAGTTGCGACAGTCGTTGAAGCCTACTTGAAGCACGCGAGTTGATTTCTCTAGGTAAGAGAAGAAGATGCCGCGCCTTCGCAGTAAGAGCCACTGCGCTAAACCTCCCGGGCTGGATGTTTGACCTTGCGTAATCGGTCGGGCATCCCACTGACGTTGCCAAACAAGGCTTAGCCTATCAGCCGGCATCTCCATCGCTGGGGAGGCGCGCCAAGGGGCCAGGGCTATCACCAACATCAACACTCTCACCCTCGTCCATCGCGGCCAGGTTTGCCAAAGCCCAGGATGGCGGCCACAGGGGGTGGGCCATCGTCAGCCTTCAAGTCGCCAACATTCGACGACGATGTCTTCATAGATGTAGATGAGGACATTGGCGCTGCGAGTATAAGCCCAGCAGGACGCGACGTGGTTCTCGCCAGCAAGAATGGCCTTCGCATCATAGATCTGGATAACTTGTGGTCTCAACCCCTCATCATCCCAAACCAGTCTTCATGGGATGTCGCAGATGTACAATGGTCTCCCTTCGCAGCACGCGCCGAGTGGATCGCGTCCACCCGAAATCAGCTTGCGCTTGTATACAATCTCTCCATGCCTTACAACAACAATAAAGCGCCCATCGAGTATACCCTGCGCGCGCATGACCGAGCTATAACAGACATCAACTTCTCTGCACATCATCCAGACCTTTTGGCAACGTGTGGTGTTGACAGCTTCGTCTTCGTCCATGATCTTCGCAGCCAAAAGGCGCCGCTGAAGCTTGCCGACTATACCGCAGGAGCCACCCAAGTCAAATGGAACCGCCAAAACGACAAGATTATCGCAAGTGCTCACGACAAGTACCTTCACATCTGGGACACTCGTCATGGAGCCAATCCTCTTTCTACTATTACCGCGCATACGACCAAGATTTACGGTATCGACTGGAATCGCAACGACGCGAACAAAATTATGACCTGCTCGCTCGATGCGACTATCAAACTCTGGAACAACGTAGGCTTAAAAGACAACATAAGTGTTCCTCGCCGCGTCATTCGCACTGATTACCCCGTGTGGCGAGCGCGACACACGCCCTTTCCACACGGTATCCTCGCCATGCCGCAACGTGGCAACTCCTCTCTCTGGCTATACAAACACGTTGATGGTAGCGACCCTTCGACTTTTACCAATACATCTGCTACACACTTTCCCGAGCACGCCCCTGATGCTCAAGTTCGCGAGTTCCTTTGGCGCACGCGTGGCTCCACCGATGACGGGTTCGACAATAGGGACTTTCAATTGGTTTCTTATGGCACTGACAGGCGACTCATACTTCATCGTCTTTCTTCAGAAGATTTGGAGAAGTGGGTCGGTCACCGTAAAGGCGAGCCGCTTGTCGAGCAGCCCAGCACGACGCGAAAGGGTGCCACGTATGTTTCGTATCGCGATGGGCCTATTCCTACTACCACAAGTACAAACACTCAGGACGAATTTGGCCCACCTCGCAGACAACGCAAAGGCAATCTTTCCACTCTCCTCCAAAACCACTCATTGAAAGAAGATGCTTACGCTCCGCGCTACCATGGCCGAACGCATCCTCGGATTCAGCATGAGACAATTCCGCGAGAAACCATGACGGCTCGCCCGATTCGGCGACATGATCCACGCGTAGTCAATCACATGAAATGGATTAATGGCATCAAATTCGGGAGTGACCGTCATAACGATATCAATGACCTCCATGCTCCCACCAACCATCACGACCGCGCTAAGAAGCAGCCATTTCAGGAGCAGAACGACCTTGGTGCAGAGATTGCGTTGGTAGGCCACAAGTACAAGAAGCTTGCTTTTGAAGAAATCGATATTCCCCGGCGCCGCATCAAGGTCTCCTTCAGCGGTCCATGGGGTGATTGGGATGCAGTCACTAACGAACCTAGATTAGTGTTTCTTCGCTTCACCATCAACTTTCCAGTCTCCTACCCGAGGGCAATCAAAAGGGAAGAATCGGGCTCCGTTTTTAGCAGGATATCGACTCCTTTGCACATTGAGTTTGAGAGAACGACAGCGGCGATTAGCAAAGAAACTCAAGAGGAATTAACGAACAACATGCACCGCATTGCTGAAACCTGCGCAGACCAACAGCGAGAGGGCCTGGAAGCAGTCCTATCGTATGCGTTGGGTGAACGAGCTTTGGATGACAGCCTGGATCTAGCCGAAGATGGTGACCCGCTCGCAGACCTTGGACCACTACCTGGCGAGAGCTCTAGTGAGGATGAAGACCAAGAGGGCGAGTTCACTGATGACGTCATGCAATCATCCCATACTAATGCCAACATACCGCTGCCGGTTCAGTGTACTGCACGGTTCTCGGTAGATGGATCCCTTGTAGTTGCAAGGATACCCGTAGCAAAATCCATGCCTGGCTCAGATACCTTCAGATTCCAGATTACCAGGAGTCTCAGACAGGGTGTTTCGAAGAATGACATCTTCGACTCGTTCGGCCGCTTTACGAATCGTCATCCGGGAGCCTCCGATGGCGCGTCGTCGCCATCCTCCTCCGTTGGATCATGGGAAACATCCTCCACCCTATCTTCATCGTCCGACTCCCATCATGCAGGAAATTCACACATAGGCAACTTCCAGCCACCGCTTGCTTGGCAAAAATCGGCATCCCGCTTCCAGTCGCGAAACTCAATACCCTCTTCGACTGGCGGAGGAAAGCAGGCTGCCAAACCTAAGTCGACTGTGACAATACTACTTTCTGCCACAGACGATCTGGTACCCAGTAAGCGTGAACTCGCGGAGGAATACCGGATTTTTGGACCTGGACCAGTGATATGCGAGCACAACTCTGAAGTAGCTCGGAAGCACGGCTATGAAGATCTCGCGGATATTTGGATCCTTTGCAAACTGATTTTGAGTAATGAGGTGCCCTTGGAAATACTACCTCAAAAGTACCGGAGGGACCAGGTTCTTGTGCTCGCCCGAAGAGCTCTTGTGAGAATCAAACGCAAGGATAGTGGGCTGGACCTACAATTCGACGAGGCAGATACCGTGGCCAATCCTAGGCTCAAAGCTCGCGTGAAATGGGGACACCACATTGTCGTCACATGGTTGATACCATCACTTTTCGACCATTTCGAACGCCTAGCAGATACCCAGATGCTTGCTATGCTGTCATGCATCTTTGCGGAACCTGCTGCTCGCGAAGGTGTCACTTCAGCTATGGCCAAGATGCGACAATCTCAGCTGCCCATGTCCATGGAAGCACCAGCGTTCTCATTGGACTACTTCTCCTCAGTGGATGCTGCGTGGAGCTTGTTTCAGCCCACAATTTCTGTGCCCTCTACTCCGTCGCACTCGCGCTTTGCAACGCCGGCCAATGAGTTTGCATGGCAGAGACTAGCCAAGAACTTCGATACGTATGGCAGTCATGGAAGCTCGAATGGCCCTTGGGGTAGCGATCATATCAGCTCCGACCCTGTCACGCCATACTCTACTGGTAACACGCCTCCCGCCTTGTCCAGGGCGTCTACGATGAGAAGTGCGCAGACCGCTAATCACACGCCATACGGAACATCGCCAGAGCAAAGTCATACGGCGCATAAGAAAAGCTCCACTGCAAATTTTGCAAGTGCTGTTGCCGCATTGTCGCGTCCTTTTGCAAACGCAATGTCCTCTTCACCTCCTGTAAGGTCACGCATGGACGATCTCTCAACTTCAGCACCGACCAGTGGTGTCACTTGGGGGACAACCACATTTTATGGAAGCGACTCCCACGATCAAAACAACCTGTTAACCTCACGTTCGAAGCACGGCAAGCGAGCAAGCTTTGGGCAATCAGAGCAAGTCAATGTCAACTATATCGAGGATTCTGATTCCGACTATGAGAGAGTCGAGGAGGAAGGCGGCTACAAACTAGCAAATTCAAAGGAGAGTGGTGCCTCTGACCAACCTAAAGACGGGGCAGGCAACAGAGGAGGCATCAAGGTCACGCTCAAGAACCAGGATCAGTTCGATGATGAGGCTTGTTTTAGTAGGCCACTACTAGACACGAGTAAAGACTGGTTGCATCGGGCTTGGCGCGAGCAGTATGCTGAGATGCTGAGCCGCTGGGGTCTCATCAGCATACGGGCCGAAGTACTGAAGTTCAACGGCCTTGTGTCATACTTCCCAGCCGAAGCTCCCCGTACCGGCCTAAAGCATGGCTCAGTATCGCTCGCACTAAAGACATCCGCCGACGAAAGCGGCGATGAAAAAGCATCAAGACACCTATCTCGAGCTTCATCAACACTAGTACCGCCAACCCCTACTACAACGCAAATGAAGCGCACACCTGGCGCATCACCTCGCCACTTCTCTTTCAACCCCGAAGCAATGGAGTTCCAACCTGGAACGATATCTGGCGGTATATCAGAAGAAGGTCTACCGTCTTTCAACACACTCATTCCAACGGAGCAGTATCTCCAACTTTCAATCCCCGTCCCAACCCCAACGAAAGAGCTAGACGAGAGCGTTGCCGGCCTCGACACGTCGCCTGGCCAGAACCGACTGCAGCCTCCACCCAGCAGGGCAAGTCGACCCAGCCTATCACGCGGCACATCGACCGTCTCAGCCGGTTCATCGTGGCGCGACGGACGCTCACGCACCAACCTCACCACTACATCCTCCAAGCCCACCAAAACAGACCCCGTATACAGTTGCAGTATCTGCTGGATCCGCGTCTCAGGCCTTTTCCATCTCTGCCCTTCATGCGGACACGTCGCACACATGGATTGCATGAACGACGAGCTCGGCATGGACGACGGCGAATGCGTAGTTGGCTGCGGATGCGGCTGTGGTCTCGAAAACGACGACGAGCGCAGCAGGATGGAAGCTTACATCGAAGGCGTACGCGCCGCGAACGCTGCTGGTATCGCGTGGGAAGAAGGCAGCGAGTGGCTACCTAGCGGCACCACAACACCTGCTCTGTATGCCGAGAGCGCCTATGGTGACTTCATGACGGGCGGTGCGAGTAAGATGGCGGGTATGAATGGTGGGGAGGAGAAGAGGAAGGAGAGGCTGGGTGGGCGCAGTAACGTGGTTAGTCCTACGCCGGGTAAGACGAAGAAGAAGGGGAAGAAGAAGGCTAGGGCTTCGGCGTTAAGCTATTATTGACTGTAGGACTACGAGAGGAGATACCCTTTTCGGCTTTCATAGTGTTTAGTTTCCTAGGCGTCTTTGCTGTTTTAGCGTTTGCATGTTGCGCGGCTCTTTTTTAACAGCGCATGTACGATTTGGTAATGTAATTCTAGCTGCGTTCTGCTCAACTGACCTTGTGTAACTGTACTCTACTCCGCGCCCCTCTGCCGCCCTTCACTTTCACTACTCACCCGCTCACACATTCGGTTCTCCCCCGGTACACTACACACTCAAGTTTTCTTCTTTAGAGGATACTACCTAGGTCCCATTTTCATCGCCTGCCACACCACAAACAGTCTCAAGCTCATCATGGGTTTCTTCGACAACGCTTGGAAGGCTTTGGATGGCGTTGGACAGGAAGCTGGAAAGCACGCTGGTTTCGCGGCACAGCACACCAGGCAATGGATTAAGGAGCACCCCGGAGAGACCACGGGTATGATCGCCTGTGTCCTTGCCGCTCCTCTCGGTATCGGCGCTGCGCACAGCGTTCTACGTATGGTGGGTTTCACGGCTAAGGGAGTTGCTGTGGGTACGTCACGATCTCCTTGTCTTTTATGTTACGCACCCGACTAACAGAATCATAGGATCTGCCGCTGCTGCAGCTCAATCTAGTGTCGGAAACGTTGCAGCTGGAAGCACTTTTGCGGTTCTCCAAAGCGCAGCGGCAGGCGGCGGTGCCGCTATACTTGTCAATGGCGTCGCCGCGGGCACTATCACCGCAGTTGCTATCGCTGCTACGGCTCCTGGTCTCATCAAAGCTATGCAGGAAGGCAAGAAGGAAGTCACTGTCGATGGTATCATGTACGAGATCGAGGACAAAGGAGAGGTAGAGGCCTCGCCACCAGATCAGTAGAGTGGCTGTGGACTGCGATGGTGATGGGAGAGTGTGAAGATGCCGGGGCACTACATGTCGCTTGAGACTGACACCGCATGTTTCCGTCTCATGAAGGACGACGTAAAGATACGAAAAAGCTTAGCCTCCTACTGTTTTATGTGTTTGTGCACAGTGCCACCCAAAGAGGCCGACTCCAAGTAGGCCGGTCTAGATTCACTGACGTAGAGTTCCCAAAGAGAGTACGTTCGCAACACATGCTCGACGGGATCTCCCATGGCTTTGCGTCGCTCCCGAAACAAGGCTGAGCCGTTCGTGGAGCGGTTCACCGCCGGCTGCAAGGGTTACGAACGCGGATAGCGTCGATGGAGCCTGCACCACGTCCCAAAGCAACGGCTAATCTCAAGACCCTGCCGTCGCACAAGTCTCTGGACTCGAGTAGCGACCGCCGTACATCACCAAGCACAAGACCTCGAAGAAGCAAAATCACGATCGCGCATGGTAAAAAAAGATGGTGCAGCCAGACCCTACGCGTGATTGGCGAGCCCGATAGGTGTGGCGCTAATGACTAGGCGTGCATCTCCCCAGCTTCTTCTCCACTTTAGATACCGCCGCCTTCCTGCTTATCTACCAAACCTCCGATGATTCTTCTCGTTTCCGCGCGTAGCTAGTCAATTGTTGTTTTGCATATGATATCTCGGGCCGCCGACAAATTCGCCCAGCGACCGAACGCTCGCACCTTCCGCGGCAGATGGCTGAGGCTATCGCTGTTTCGTCATCCTCAATCGTGCTGAGATCACCCGAGACGGCTCCGATCGACGTCAAGGCCGCTAAGCAGGCGTCATCTGCATCAGGTTCCGCGAAGAAGAAGACAACCAAAACCTCCGATACTTCTGGCGTCACCAAGAGGAAGCAGTCCAAGAGCCGTAATGGTATGCTCACCCTGCGTCATCTCTTGTCGTTTACACGATAAGCGTCACTCGACCTGTTCCTGCCTGTGACTATACTGACACCTCTACATAGGATGCGTTTCCTGTAAAGCAAAGCGCTTGAAATGTGACGAAAGGCACCCTTCGTGCAAGCAATGCGAGAGACGTGCAATAACATGCGGCGGTTACGCCAAAGACTACAAATGGAAGCACTACGAAGAGTTGAACACTGCAAGCAAACCGTCCATCAATTCACGTCAAGGTCATTCTTGCTACGGATATACTGATACGCGTCTGACCGGCTCAACCCCGGTCTCCCAATTACCAACAGCTGTGTCTTCGCAATTCCAACGGCAGTCCGATCTCCAAGACTACCAACGCACCTTCGGTGGCCCGCCCCACCATGAGGTATACTATCCGCCGCCTCAACACTCATACCCTTTCATGCATGATCCGCCTATACAACCAACCTTTTCGAACCCTCCCTTGGCACCTATGGGAAACTTGTTCACTGTCCCGACGACATCGCCATTCCTCATCTCTCAGTCAATATCACCAGTGGAGTCGTATGCGCCAGGTCCTTTCGAGCCATTTGGCATCATTCAAGCCGAAAGTACGACTACTGTGCGGACCAACACGAACTCTGACTCAAGTCTTTCGTCAGGCCAGTCTCCCCGAATAGTGGACCTCCTAATCCCAGGAACAGATCTGAATGTGCCACCGGAGGAGTACTCTTCCTTCGTATCTCAGCATGAGGCTTTCTACCAGCCCTCTGGTTTGACGCCGCCAGCGCCATTGGATGACGATGTTGATGAAGAAGTTGTACGCGATAAGATTGACGAGTCTGCAGCTTGTGTGATGTGGCTGCCATCGCCCGCGACACCAAGCTCGTCCGGCTCTTCCTCGCATTCTCCCGACTTCAAGATCCCGGCCCAGTTGCATTTATCTATGACATCGGCGGAGTCACTCACACGGCGTTATCATAGAGACACGTGCGGCGTACTGTCAGTGAAGGACGGGCCTACAGAGAACCCGTGGCGGACCCTCATCTGGCCTCTCACAAGGGACTGTCCAGCACTCTATCATGCCATCGCATCGATGACCTCCTTCCATCAGGCAAGAGATATGCCTACCTTGCGCATTCAGGGTATAGATCATATGCGGAGCGCCGTACATGCATTAGCTGCTGGACTCCAAAACATGCGTGTCGATGCAGCTATCTCGACCACACTTGTTCTGGCCTTTGCCGAATCTTGGGATCAGCATATCAGTACCGGTATCAACCACATCAAAGGAGCTAAGATCTTGATCAATCAAGCACTTGTGAACCACCGTCTTATGCCAAAGCAAGGCGAAGAATGGGCTCGGCTAAAGTTTCTTTGCAACACTTGGATTTACATGGACGTTCTTGCTCGCCTTACATCTGCCGACGAAGACGACGCATACGATGTCGACAATGTGAGAGAAAGCATATATGCTGCCGGAGACACCGACTCTGCTCTTGACCCATTGATGGGTTGCGCGCACACGCTCTTTCCCATCATTGGCCGGGTGGCCAATCTGGTAAGGAAGGTACGGAGATCTGATAGCAACGGGCCCACTATCATATCACAAGCAGTGCAGTTAAAATCCCAACTCGAAGAATGGACCCCGCCTTCTCACATCGAAGAACCAGAAGATGAAACAACAAGTCCGCAAGATGCCATCAAGACTGCGATCGCTTACCAATACGCAACATTGCTGTATCTTCACCAAGCCGTGCCGGAGGTTCCATCTCAGCCACCTCGCGTGCTCGCAAACAAAGTACTGTGCACCCTGGCTACCGTTCATCCACGCTCGCGTTCGATTATCGTGCATATTTACCCTCTAATGGCCGCTGGCTGCGAAATGACTAAGCCAGATGATAGGGAATGGGTCAAAGACCGCTGGTCTCTGATGTCTACCAGAATGAAATTGGGGATCATAGAACGATGTTTGGAAGTCACGAAAGAGGTCTGGAATCGGCGCGACAATCATGTGCTTGAGCGTACAACCATGAATATGGAGAACTTGCGCAGCGACAGCTTCTCATCAGACGCATCCATAACATGCGAGAACGACGCCTATTCTGATGATTACGACGTCGATCGCGATTTCGGCTCACGAGAGACACCATGCGGGATATCGGTACCGTCTGGTACTTTAGACCCCCAGGATTCGGGAGTCACGGTCAAAAGTCGCTTGCATTGGTTGAGTGTCATGAAAGAATGGGAATGGGAGGTCCTCCTCGGTTGAACCCTGACCAGGCCTTCAACTACGTTTCTGCATTCATCAGCCTTTCCAGCAGATATTACGCATGCCATTCTCTCTTCGGTGGCTTAAAGTTTGCATTTCAAGGTCGGGTTTGCTTCGTAATGCCTGTTTTAGGAGTTGGCGTTGCGAGGTACAAGGAGCGAAACTAGCCATATCGCTCAACAATATCCAGAATTAGGCTCAAACCTCATTCAATGACAAACCAAAAGGTACAATCGGATGACTCAAATCTTACGCTCCAGCAAGGCATTGAGGTACTCAAAGCTTCCAGCATATTGCCGTAATACACATCGATCTTACTTCGATGGACCTTCGTTCGCACCACACTAGGCCCTCCTTTTGGCGATAAGAAGTCAGTCCACCAACTCTCAAATATCAACGATTGTACTTCGTTTCAAATTGCCCCAATCGAGCTCACCGGTCTTGTGCGATCGTTTGAGCGCACATGCGTCACCCGGGCGGCCAGTATCAACGTGCCCGCACGACATACACTACGTCTTCCTCTCGAGGTGGCTTGCACGTTGATAAACTGTTCGAAATTAAGACACGTTGTTATAGGCTACAGTAGTATCGTCATGAATACAGGGGCTGTCAGACAGCAGCCACAGACTGTAGTGCCTGCTGTCAGAGCAGCCAACCGCCTTACAGCGCAGAGGTACTACAGAACGCATGATTCATGCTTGGAAGACCGATGCCAGAATTTCTCGACATATCTAATGCAATTAGAGTTGGCTCAGTACGTCAACCATGCAACTTATCACATCCTACCGCAAGGTCCCGTCTGTGGCTTGCATTCCAAGTCGTCGTCATCCATGTCAGTCTTCCACCCAAGGAAGCTAGTAAGCTGCAGCCGTCCAATGTTCAGCGGGCGTCTACATGAGCAACAAATCTATCGTGATCCCGTGATCATGTTGACAAGGCAAGCGCCGTCAGGGTCGAGTATTGGGCCGTTGCGCAAACAAGGTACAGCTCGACCGATGTAACGCTTGATGCTTGCGGTGTTCTCGCTTGACTGCCGCGAGGACCAAGCGCCAGACAGTAGGTATGACGGAAGAGCGGACTGAAAATACCGCATGACGCTATCGCAATTAGAGAGAGTTGCACGGAATACACAGATCAGTGGCCCACGATTGTATCTCGCGGCAAACCAATTGCACATGAAACAAGGGTCTTAGCACCTCAACCAACCAAGCCAACTCAATTGATTCAGTTACACTGCCAACTAAGGCACACGCGTCATTGCCAGGTTCTTGATACCATATGGAAAAGGCAAACGAGGCAGATAGTCTTCCTCGTGTACAGTACCCGTTGCCTACACTCAACTCTTGCTCCGTTAGGATTACCCTGCAGCACTCTGATCATCAGCGCACCTGCTCGGCAAAAGAACCGGATAAGTACAAAGACAGCGGTAACATGCATCTTGGCATGAGACTTATATGCAAGTACATTTTCTTTCGGAGTCTCGGAGACCAAAGGCGGACGATGACACAGTGAAGACAGGCGCCTGACAGCCCACTACGTGTCCCATGAAACACGAACCTCCAACAGGCATCAACCCCGTCAGCCACGTTATCGTGACCCCCGAGCGGCGCAACAGCGACACAGGCGCATGTATGTGATGGGCCATAGGAGCATTATTGGTGGCGTCCCACACGGAACAAGGATTCACCCAACAGCAGTACATGACGGATCATGTGACTACGCGATACATTGGTGGCGTCTTTTGCCTTACGTGACACCGGCGAGATTCTCCCGTTGAGAAGTGAACAGGGGGTGCAGCAGACTGACGTCGAGGGTGTTACCGTGAAGTGTGCTACGGATGTTGCAGCATGGACGAGCGGGACTTGGATAGGACCGCAATGAGCATTAAGGGATAGCAACTACGAAGAGGGAGAGAGAGAACCAAGTGAGAGATTGGAGGGAAGACAAATCCAGATATTGCGAGAAACGTAGAGTGCATTATGTAAATACCACCTAGCCCGACCACAACATGTCACTCACCACATCATACCATTAAGCCGGACCACCTACATCTACACCTCAACATCAGCGTCAGCATCAGCACCATCTCCTGCCCTCGCCTTTACCTTCATATTGACCATCATAATAGTCTTGACCCAATCCCTCCCCACACTCTGCTCAACCTCCAATCGCTCCTGCAGCTTCTCAATGCGCTTATCAGACTTGGCCTGCCGACAACGCAGGAAGTCGATAGTCTTATTCTTGTCCTGGAGCTTAGCCCAGATCAAGTCGTCGACGTCTTCTTGGGTCGGGGACTGCGCGTGAGCGGCTTTCAGGGAGAGTTGGTGTTGTAGGTTTTCTAGGTTTTCTAGCTGAGCTGAGTGCTCGGCACTGGTGTCTTGGGCTTGGCATAGTTGCTCTACTAGCTGTGCTTCACGCTCATTGGCATGGTCTTGGACTTGCGATAATTGTTTTGCTAGGGAAGTCTCACGACCAACAGCCTTGTCCTGCGATTCCGCTAATTGCTCGGCTAGAATCTGGAGCTGATGTCCAAGAGCCTGGATAGTCTCGTTGGTAGCTTCGGCATTGGAGCGAATCCGTTCTTTCAGCTTCGCAAGTTCGCTTTCTTTGGCTGTCAGCGCTTCAGAGGTTTCTTGGAAGAGAAATTGATTGACTTCAGACTGCTGCATCAACTCTTGGTTACGAGTGTGTAGATGAGTGTTGATCGCAGCCAGATTATCGTTGTCCTGACTCAAAGATGCGAGAGAAGGCGCGATGGAAGGCGTAGCAGAGCCTGTTGGTGAGCCCATTACCGAGTCGTTGCGACGGCGCATGCGGCTAAAGAAGCCGCTTTGTTGAGGCTTACCAGTCAGTGACGCGGACATGATGCTAGGTTCTTAGGTGGGCGTGATGTGAGCCGATGGACTTCTGCAGTGCAAGACGCCGGACAAGTGATACTGAGAGGGCTACAATGACTCTGAACTTGAGTCTATTGCTGCTACTCTGGAAGATGTTTGCGGTACATGGAGGTATAGATTTATATGGAAGCGTGTGGAACATGTTGCATTCACAACGTCAAAATCACAAAATCACGAAGGTACCACTGTACACACACTGAGAAGACATTATATGCGGCACACCACGCGATGGAATTTGATGCCAGAAGGTCGAAATCTATCTACCAAACACCAAAAAACAAAATCGGGAAAGGGGAAGAGAAAACAAGATGAGGAATCAGAACGGCACCAAACCACCCAACCCATCTTCAAAGTTCCTTGAAGATGCCGCTCCGCACTTCCTCTCCAACCCGCAGAACGACCTTCTTGTCAGATACAATGTGGGTTTTGACGAAAACCCCCTTCACCTGTTCCGCCATCTTCTTGCGGAGAATTGCCAACAAGGCGTCCTTGGTGGTCTCAAGATCTGCGATCTTGGCGGCCGCAGCCGATTTTTCTTTCACCAGCAGCTCGACAACGTGCTGGTACTGCTGCTCGATACGCCTGAGCGCATCAACGGCGGGGCCGGCGGCGAGAGCGGGGTGCTATACAGATATTTTGTCAGTGCTGATCTGAATATCATAGAGGGGCCCCGGGAGCTACTCACGTCGCTGGCGGTGAAAATGTCGAGCTCGGCGGCGACGATGTCGGCGTAGTGGTGACCTCGGAGGGGAACTTGGTGAGACATATTAGTATATGTGGTAGTCTCGGTGATGTTTTGCAGAATGTTTGTGAGATGTGGAGAGGATGTATTTTGCAAAGAGGTTTCTGGCGGTTGAGGAAATAGGAAGATGGGAGGCGGTTGGACAGATTATATGCTAAGCAGAAGATGGGCTGGTGAGGGTGAATGGAGAATTGGAAGTCGAGGTGAAAGGGAATTATTGCGAGAAGATGGTGAATTCGGGCTATACAGAGCTGTTATGGTGTGCTCTTTTGAGCTGTTTGTATGCCTATGCTTCTTCACCTAGAACTCTCGTCTTCTTCACTCGTCCTCCTTCCCAGTATGTATTCATGCGCCCTTCTGTACCAGCTCTGTGACTTGTTGTTCGATGGCCTTGTCGTCCAGGCCCTTCAGTGACAGCTTCCGCTCCTTTCCGAAGTCTGCCCCCAAATTATTAGCATCGCTCTCTTGTGTCTTTCTTGGGTGTGACGCACCAAATCGCGCGTAGACGGTGGGCTGGGTGTTGCTGGCTTCGCGGATCATGATGGGGATGGATGGGTTGGCCTTCTTCATGGCGGGGTAGCTTCGCGTGAGGAAATTCCTGTCCAGTCGGTCAGCGCGGTTCGCTCTATCCTGTCTGTCCTATCTATCCCGCTCTTGTGCAATGGCCTGCGCGTTGCGTTGCGCTCCTTCACTTGGTTGTCGCATACCTTGTCGCAGCGCTGTGCTCGCTGGTCTGGCAGAACAGGAACCTCAGCTCCTTGAGGCCGTTTGCGAATGCTTTTGACGCCATGGTAAGGACCGGTACTGGTGTGCGGGGGTATCAATCAGTGACTGTCGTCACTGGGCCGGCAGCGACATTCAATGTTCGTCAAGCTGCCAGGCGCACGCCTTACCCTTTCGGGCCTAAGCAGTCGGAGCACCCCCATCGTAGGCCCGGATTTATCATCTCAGTGCTTGAGCCCGACATCGCGACGGCACACGCACACGACACTCGCTCCGGCCTCGACCTCACTCTCGACGCCCCAATTCCTTCTCCCATTCGAATCGCCGACCGAGAGAGTACAGGGAACAGCTCGCGATCATGTCGTTCCGCCCCGGCTCCCGCATCTTCAGCTCCTTCCGACCTTTCTTCCAACGCGCAAATGCCCGCCGACATGCATCGACTGCGGGCGCTGAGCCCGCTGGCTTCCAAAAGTTCTGGAACAGCCCCATCGGTCCCAAGACTGTCCACTTCTGGTACGCTGCCTCCATACCATCTCCATGCCCACCCGCAATGCGCTGCCAGCTCCCCGCACTGTCCGAAGCGCATCCGTATCCGCATCCGCAGCAGCAAACACCCACCCCCAAAACCCACCACACCACACCCAATCTACCACACAAATGCTAACACCCCAACAGGGCCCCAGTAATGAAATGGGGCATGGTCCTCGCCGGCGCCTCCGACTTCTCCCGCCCCGCCGAATCCCTCTCCTTCACCCAGAACTTCGCTCTCATGTGCACAGGCGCCATCTGGACGCGCTGGTGCTTCGTCATCCGCCCCAAGAACGTCGCTCTGGCTGGTGTCAACTTCCTCGTCTTCTGCGTTGGTGCCACACAAGTCGGTCGCATTTACATGTACAACAAGAGTCTGGAGAACACTGAGGGCCAGGCTAAGGGCGAGATGCTGGATGTTAAGCACACTGCTGAGAAGGCCGAGAAGAAGGCCGAGAAGGCGTTGAAGTAGATTTGGAATTGCAGAAAATAAGGTTGAGGGAGTAGGCGGTGGACTCCCGGTCGGAAAGCTGGACATTGGTTGCGGGCAGGATAAGGAATGGGATGAGATGGATGTATATCTACTACGGGATTATGTTGGAGCATATGCACCAGCATGTCAGTATGATGATGACCTTTTTGCTTCAAGTAGCAAACAAATTCAACGATCAAAATCCTTCACGTCGACATTCGAAAGTTTTGCATGCTCGGATTTTTTGGATCTACAGTCTGTCCTACTTCCTGATCATGCCTCTCCGCCCGGTACTTAATGCGCCAGGTCAAGAGCATGCTCTCCATCTAAATCATCGGTAGTTTCGAACGCGATGCTGAGGCACAGTACCTCCAACAGACCTGATGACACCAGCGCGCAAACGCATATGTCCAGCCTGAAGCTATTGCTGCATCCCGTCTCATCTCCTCCACTTGCGTGCCTTGTTCTTCAGCCCAGTACCCAGCTTGTTCTTCAGCCTGATACCCAGATTACGCATCATCCTGTAGCAAGAAAATTCTCGCATGAGAGAGCGAAAAGACATCTCCTCTACGCAACGCGCAGCAGCCTCATTCTCAACACTGTTGTTGACACCAGACTGTTCGGGCTGTAGGAGAGCAACTTCATCGGCATCGTTGATTTCGAACAGCGCCATGGGACTAGAGAAGCTGAGTAACTCGACCTCCTCGTCTTGTTCACGCTCCTCCTCTTCAGCCGCTCCGCATTCCTCAGCCACTTCAGCTCTCTCCCATCCTTCAAGCGGCAAAAGAGCATGATGGAGATCAGCGCAGTGTTGCAGAACCACACCGTCAGGATCCCGCGGTTCGATCACAGGAGACGGATGTCTGAGAGATCCTCCATGCCTAGGTGGATCGTGTGCTAGGGCCTTGAGGAAATAATTGAGACTGAAGGCGTGTTTGACGAGAACCATACGAGGTACTCTCTTGATAGCATGGGCGGTTATCACGGACGGACTAGGTGCCACGGGTTCCACTCGTATGCGGTCGGTGTGTCTTCGGAATTCCCTCGGGACATGTATGCGGGACAGTAGATGTGGGATGAAGGGTATCGGTCGAGAATTGTGGACTGTGCTATGCGAGTTAGGGCTGACTGGAGGGGTCGCCAGCCGTTCATGTTCGTCTGTGTGATTCGATCTGGAGCTGCGATCTGATGCCTCGTCATGGAGTGGGCCGACTACACTGTCGCCTCTGGATTCGGTCGTCGAACTCGAACAGTCGGTGGAAGGATCCTCATCGTCTGTCGTGATACTGTTTCTCGGTCTCAGGCTTTCCTCGTCTGAATGATCTGATTCATCGCGATCCTCTATATCGCTCAACACCCGTACGAGTCCGCGGCCTAGTCTCAATCAGCCCAAATACGGCACGTCAAAGTTGAATCAGACTGACCAAGAGGACGTGGAGGAGGAGGTCGCGCTGGTACGACTTCTGGTTCACTTTTCCAGACAAACTTGTGTTTACAAGTCCTACAAGTCTGAGATGTGTGTCTGGAAAATAGGTATACTGTCGCTCCACATTTAAAACATATCCTACGGTCTATGTAGAATCTACCACAGCGACGCATATGGCGAGCTCGTCGACCTGCGTTCCCGGGCATGACTGGGACGTCGATTAGCGTATAGTCGTATGATATGTGCCTGGGGATAGATAGAGGCACCTGCTATTAATGTTCTTTGCGAAGAGAGAGCAAAGCGCGAATGCTTCAAGTGGTGCCTCTGATGACTGGATGCCAGTGCTGAGAATGAGATGGAATGACTGCTGCATCACATTAGAACAGTCCCGAATCGGTCATGCTCTGGACACCTTTGATGACGTTGTCGATCGGCCTCGATATAAATAGACGATAGCGATAGAGCTGTAGTGATAGAGGCGACGAGTGATGAACAGAACGTTGTGGTAGAAGAGTATAGCAGATACCACTTCGAGGGTTAAGGACCATCAGCATGGCATGTCGCACGTGCTCGGTATCTCTGGGAGTCGCAATGGCGAGTGCTTTCTGTCGTGTCGGCGTGTAGGCACGCATCCAAGGTAATCGCGTTCGTCCAGCGTGCGAAGCCCTCCTAGCACGCTTCCACCTTTTTCTCAGCCATCCTCCACTTTCACATGTGCTTGATGCCAGATTTTGGTTCGCCATATTCTGGTTCTGCGATGACCCATGGACCCCTAACGCTCCACTCACGACACCAGTAATTCAGGCGATGCCCCAAACAAGAGCGCGCTCATCGAATGATAAATACCGCAAACTTTTCTGACTGACGGGGCCTCCATCCTCTTTCTCCTCCCTTTCCATGTTTTTTGCGTCAGGTGAATGCCTTGCAACACCCAGCACAACATTCGCCACAGCAGTCTCCGCAATTACTACACGCATCGCCCAAACAACCCGCCATACTTGCAAAACACGCAATGATCGATTCGATGCACCATGGGCCTGCCAACGTGCAATCGATCCGCTGGATGCATCGTGTGCAGCAGTCTTTCGGCTCGTCGTGCGCGGGTGTAAACTCCTCTGTCTCGGGGTTCACTGGAGCGTAATTCATCTTGAATGTGTGTGGAGAGAGTGGCGAGTGCTGGTTGAGTTTTGGTGGTAGAGGGTCGATGCTGAACGAAGGAGGAACGAAGGATGATGTAAGAAAGAACCAGGTAAGCTTGTAAGTCAGGGACGATGATGTATTCTGTCAACAGCGGGTACGAAGCAAGATGACGATAATTGACACGTCGTAGATGTAGATGTTACTGCAATATAAGCCTTGGTGAGATGTTCGATGTTTTTGATTTTCGACCCGCGAAGTTCAAACGCGCTTCGCGTGAGGTCAGGCACGCCAGGCCACCCACAGACACAGCCCGCCCCCTCGGCTAGCAGCACGTGGCTACGAGCGCCACCGGTCTTGCTAACTGAACAGAGGGCAGAAAAACACAGCCTCTGCAATCGCACGAATACCGTCGAAAGCCGCGATAAGCACTCAGAAAGTGAAGGTTGTGGCTGTTCGCGAACACGGCCAAATAGTGGGTACACGTTATTTCTGTCTCACGCGATTCTCAAACAGGTAAAGGATGTGACAACGCAATACGTATATGGTCAATGTAGAGTAACAGTAATGTTCATTCACGATGTGGGTATCTTGTATGCGCGCCCGCAGTAATGGCCTGTAGCAAAACTAAAACCCCAACTCCCTGTCCGGAGGACAATGTGACAATTTGAGAAACATCAGAAAACTCCAGTGCTAACGTAGGTGACCGGGCAGTCACGCCGCAGCCTATACCCGAATTACGATGTGGATTCCCAAGCCTCTGGCCTCGCGAATAGAGCAGCCCAAGCAAGTCCTTCCTACGCGACTAATGATCGCATGAAGGCCCTTTTCCGCGCACCATGCTCGTGCGAGTAACTGAAGATCAGTTGAAGCCCTGGCATCTAGTACCAACACAGCCTTCTTGCTATTCTTGATTGTCTGCGCTGTCTCGCTGTCGTTGCTCCGTGACAGATCAAGTAGGCGCTCCGTAGACTTGGATGTGTGCAGCTCGAAAGGTAGTAAGAAGTCAGGATCCAGAACATCTGTAACTGGCACAATCTTATACGAGTACGACTGGTGTAGAGGATGCGCGTTCATGGGCTTACTGCTAGTCGCAAGCGTCTCGACTTCTGGTCCGGTAGGCGCTTCGTACATCCGCTTCGGCGCAATATTTGCGGCATCCGGTGGATGCGATAGGAGCGGCTCAAAGCCGTGGCTGTTGCGGCGTGATAGAGTCACGCTGTGTTTTGAAGAGGACCTCGAAATTGTACCGGTACCAGAGCGCCTTAAGACCTTGGGGCGATGCGTGAACGAGGGAGGCGCAGACGCTGCGGTGGTACAAGGGAAAGAGGTGACAAATTGAACATCGTATGTTAGAGTGACGGTGTGGCTCGCTGCATCTCCTCTGGAGACAAACGTCATCGATGGGGCATGCATGTCACTTTCGGTTGGCGGTCCTGTCAAGCTGTCACCATCGATGAGGTCCGTGTTGATCGGGACCAGTTCCCACTGGGAGAAGACGAAGGAAGGAGCCAGGTAGGAATCAGGATCTTGAGGAAGAACAAAATCTTCCGGCCGCAATGAAGTGAGAGAATCAACCGGCGCAATGGCGGACTCTTGGGCGACTGTATCCGAGCCATCTCTCAGTCGCAACCGGTCCTCGTGCGGAAGAAGTTCGCTGTGAATCGAGTACCAATGGTCGGCAGGGCTGTCAGGCAGCTTTGGAGATGAGATCCAGCCCATACACTCTGTAGAACCCTTGGCACACGCCAGAATACGTCCAACAACAGAAGCCTTGCTCCAGAAGGTTCTATCGCCAAAGGTAAATCCACCGTACAAGTTTGCTGATTCTCCCAAGTTGGCAATAGCATTGCCGTCGTTCTCAAGCAGAGTCGAAACGAGAAAATGTGAGATGGCTTCTCCAGGGAGCACAAGACCAGTCAGGTAAGACCGGCTGAGCCATCCTCCGATATTGTAGCTGGACGTGGCATCGTTTTCCGAGATGGTCGACACAGGGGAAAGTGGCATGCGTAGGGCACGAGAGTTGTTGCGATTCAGAGCCGGCTTCCCAATATGGCCAAAGTAGCTGTCCAGCTGTTGACCGGAAGCGAGGGGTGTTTGCAGTGGCGTTCCGTAGACACTGATACCGGAAGGTGTGGCCATGGCCATGTCGAGTAACCTTCCGCTGGGTGATGATGGCGTGGGTTCCTCGATCTTGTCTTGCTCTCCAAGCTTCCGAGCCAAATCCGCCGAGACTACATCAAGGCTAGGCCATTGTAGTGTCTTTGCAAAGTGCAGGAGCCCAGAAAGCTGTCTGGCTTGATGCTGCGGAAGTATGATCAGGTCCGACTGCGGTATCTGGGCGTGGGCGCCTTGGCCTAGTAACGAAAGTAATCCACGTAGTTTGGGTTTGGGTGAGACCGGCGCATCGCTGCCTCTCATAATGACGATGTTGTCGAGGAATCTCCGCGCGAGCACCAAATCCCAGTCAATCTTCCTCGTCTTGATTTTGAGGAATCCTTCAATATCCTTTGCGTCAATTCGAAGTCGGATCTCGGCGTCGGTCGCATCGGCATTCGTGAAGGCATCCAGTCGAAGCAGCAACTCACAAGCCAAGGTGATCTGCAGTAATAGTATCTCCCGCTCCGTCCACAACGGGTTATGCTCATGCTCGGGGGCTGGCTCGGGTTCACTCCACAGTATCTGGCCAAGCCTTATCCTCCATTCGACAAGGCTGAAGTCGTACCAGACACCCTTCAGTCCCAACACCCTGAGTAGAGCCACGATTTGTGTCTGCAAGCCTGTTGGATCTGCCGCAGAATCGTCATAGCCCGGAGGGGTGAGGAACTTGGTGAATAAGTTTGCGTACAGGTCTCCAGAGCTTTGGTTGTTGAGAATTGTCATGGGCTCAGGGCTGTCTTGGAATGCCTCGTACATATCCTGGAACTCAGCCAAGCGGTCGTATATGAGGTTGAGGTCCACCGGACGAATACCCAACCGCTCAGGAGCTGCCTGCATGACCTCCTTGTTCCTGCTCGACTCAGCAGAGTCTCGACTTGACTGAGATGTGTCCAGCTCGCTGGCTAGCGTGTCAGATCTTGGTAACTCGAGGAAATGCGAGAAGCCAACAGTCCCCGGCTCGATACCCTGGGCACTGACCATGCTCGGCATCTCCATCACGTCCACCTGATATCCATTGTACTGTTTCGAAGTCTCGGGTAGCTGTCGGGTCCTGGATGAGTCTTCGCGCAGGGTCGCGGCTGAGAAGGCGGGTTCGGCGAGTGGAGCTGTATCGGTTGCTTCCTTGAGCACAGCATCCGTGTTCCAAGGATGAGTGACGGTTGGTACGTAGCGACTGCCTGTCTTTGTGATGCCAAACTGCGGGGCCCCAGCGAAGAGCGTACGAAGCTGGCCCTCACCAAGAGTCTCCAACTTCTCCTCTTTGGATTCTTGCGGTGGTGTAGGGACGCGATCTTGCTCCAGTTCTTCTACGGGCGCCATGCTCTCATGATCGACTGCGGCACTCGGTTCCTCTTGGGGTATCACATCGAGTGTTTGTGGAGGGGCTGATTGCGGGGCAGTGTTATGGTGCTTTGGCGGTGACTTTGTCGGGAAGTTTGCTATCAGCTTCTTGATCATCATGCGAGTACCGTGACGATACCACCAAAGAGAAGGAGCAGGGGACATACAGTTACAGGTACAGCCACTTCATCGTGACGCTGTGTTTGCTTATGCTTGAAGGCCCTAAAGAACCTCAAGACGCGCTGCCTCTTGCTGTCCTTCCGCAGCAGCTTTCCGGCATTCTCGTCAACCATGTCGTGGTGCAGTCGTCGCAGCATCCTGGCGGCCTGCAGCAGGCAGGCGAGGCATACTGGCGGCGGACATTATAAGGGGATAAGGGGACATCAACAAAGCTCAGCAGGCTGGGCGCGACACAGGCTGCACACATGCACGTCAAACATGGCAGCCATCCCTGTACTGACAGGCGCGCACGTCTCGATGGTTGGTGCGAGGCCGCAGCCGGTCCCTGTCCCGCACATCAGCCAGGGCGATCAGACGAATCCACGGATGACGTCCAGCGTATCGCGCCGGCTGAGTGGCCCTGCATGGGGCCAGCCCACCTGCACCTCTCGGTAGCTGCAGACACAACACGCCAGACACTCACGTTTCTTGTTAGCAGCGCGCCACTGCGCCTACACGACGCGCATACATCAATCAGACACTCGTAACCCGTTTGCACTATCCACGCCGTGGTCTAAAGGCCGTTGCCTATGACGCTATATCGGTCCGCTCGCCTCCAGGTTCCAAGTCTCGTTCAACGGGCCCGTGCCAAGCTTCTAGAACGTGGAACCGGGTCGGTCATTTCCGCGTCCCTAATCTTATCGCCTACCACGAGCAAACTGCATTGTATACATAGGTGTTTCCCATCTACAGCGGCAGTAGATGAGAAGAGGATTTTGAACTTGAGCTGGCTATCGTTGATGGACCAGCAAGACAGAGTCATAGTCGCGAAACTCCAACAGCAATCGCCAGGCATCGTTCATGCCCCATTGGGCACGATTCACCCCAATGTTTCATAACGATCGATGTTAAACTTGGCCAATGGGAGATTGAATGAACCCTATACTCATGAGACTTGTCGTACGACTTAACCTTGTCATATGTCTAGTATGCCAGGTTTCTTACTTCTTTTGTGCGAGTAGTGCATGCATTGTTCCGTACCAACTTCATCAACGTTATGCAAACAATCCTCCGTATACAGTATCGAGTCACTACTACCTCTGGCCTCTGCGACTGATACCAGCTATTGAGACTGTAGTCTCGTCAGCAATGGCATCCATACGTGGACCCTGCATGTTGTGGTGTTACACAGCAGCACCTCCACATTCACCTATCCCGCGCTAGTGCAAACACTGGACCGCTGTCACGTAGCAACACTGTCAACACTGCGCACGACACCACACGCACAAGCCAGATCACCATCTCCGATAAGATGGGACTGCTTGAAGACGCGCGAAGACTCGCCGAGACTTACGGGCCAGAGGCGGCGCGACATGTAGCATCTACTGCAGACAAAGCGTGGAAACACGGTAGCGCTTTCGGTCAAGAAGTAGCAAAGCGTGCTGGTCCAGCCACCGCAGATGCGAAAGCTCATCTGGACAAGCTCAGCAAAGAAGCGGGCAAGCATGCTGCTCCTATCGCCAGCAGTGCCTCGAAGCATGCTATTATACTTGCCCGCGCCGCCTACAACAGCGGCAAAGAAGGTCTACAAGTCCTACCACAAGTCCCGGGCGGATACATAAATGAAGAGTACGACTGGAAGTTCGTCGCACAGTTTGGCGAGGACATGGCAAAGCAGCTTGGCAGTACAGCAGGCGACTTTTGGGAGAAGCTAGGCAGCGGCGACATCATCCACGACATTGGTCAGGTCGCTATCCCGAACATTGAGTTCACCAAGGAAGATCTCTCGGGGTTCAGTGAGAGGCTCAAAGCATGGATTCTTGCCAACCCTAAACAGTTTACGACATTGCTGGCTTGTATCGCTTCAGGCCCTATCGCTCTTGCTGTCACACCAGTTATGCTGGGCCTTGTGGGCTTCACCCCTATCGGTATCGCTGCTGGTACGTATCGATCCGTGATCACATATCCGGACTGACTTCTAACACATGAATTAGGCTCTGTGGCCTCTACATTCCAGGCAGGCGTCGCTCCCATCGCTGCCGGTAGCGCTTCGGCCATTCTCACTAGTGCCGCGATGGGAGGGTATGGGCTTGTGATCGTCCAGGCGATTGCTGTAGGCTCAAGTGTGACAGGAACTTGCGGCATCGCAGCTCTGGCGTTTTTGCAAGCTGTTAAGGAAGACGAACAGTGTAGGAAGTTGAAGACGGAACAGATGACGTAGTTGGGGGGCTTCCACAAGAGCATGGAAGAAGCATGTACCGGGAGATAACACATCAAGAACGTTGTGATGGAAAGAGGATGTGGGTTAAACTTCCAGTAGTCATTACCTCCCCAATCGTATATGCCCGACCCGATGGCCACTCCGTGGTCAAGTAGAACATCGACTCGAAAGAGCTTAACAGCGGATTAGCGATACATCGCCGACTGCGATTTGTTCGCCCCATCCAACTCCAGATCCGCTCTGCTCCCATCGTGAAGTTCGTACACCTAGCCCAAACGTTAGCTCCAAACTCCTATCCAGATTAGCATTCAAACGTACCGGTTCCTGATGCGGCATCTCAGCTACATGGTACGCTTTGGCTACATCCTGCTTTTGCCTCTCTACCGCAATCTCGTTTTCGATCTCCTGGGTCTTCTGATGCCTCTTCCTTCTTCGCAATAGGAAGACTGCTGCAACACCCAGCAGAGCTCCCACACCAGCACCAACACCCACGCCGATACCGATATTGCGTCCCGAGTTCGATTTGCCTTCATCTTTCTTCTCCTCGTTCTGGCCGGACAGGTTCGCTGCGTCAGACGACGGCGTGGGTTCCTCACTCGTCCCCGTCGCTGCCGGTGCTCCAGTCGAAGATGTCGGGTTCGCGCTCGAGGATGCTGCACCTGCGCCTGCGCTTGAGGAAGCCGGACTCGCACTTGGCGATGCCACCTCCGCACTCGCAGAAGCCACTTGCTCGCCTCCGAGTTCCTTTGGAATCCTGATTCTTTTCGAGACCAGCGCATCAGCGGAGGCCGAACAGCACGCGTTGCTGTCTCCACAACACCAGTACTCTGATTTGGCTGTTCCGTCGCAAGGCGTCAATTGTGAGACGGAGTCTGCTAGGTTCTAGTCTCTTGTTAGCTCTCTGAAACTTTGCACCTGCATGCATAGCCACAAACGGAGAAAAGCAACATACCCCATCTCTGCAAACATCCAAGCAACCCTCCCAGTTCGCATTCGCACAGTAAACACGGTAGAAATGTGTCCACGGCTCTGCTTCTTGTCCAGGTGCGCTGCTAAAGCCTCTGTTCTGACACAGCCCGTTCGGCATGCATTCATCCGCTGTAGGGCCGTTTATAACATCGCCGCCCGGTGGGTTCGGCCATTGCGTTTGGCAGCATGTGTTGTAGAGCGGGGAGGAGGATATGGAAGAACAGCGCGATGTTCCTTCGTCCTGGTGCGCGGTGCCGTTGGGGAGGAAGCAGGTGGGCGTGCTGGACGGCAGTGACGCTACGAGAAGGAGAAACTGTAGCGATATCGACGCTTGCGACAACATGCCGGGCATCGAGTATGCGGACTGTACTCCGCGAAGGTTGTTTTTTTTTGTCGCTGTCAACAGCTGAAAGTTAAGGTGGAGAGAAGCGGGAAGAGAAGAGTCTGAGGAGCGATCTGAGCGGAAATACACAAACGGGCTCCCACTTCTTTCCTTGCACTGCCTGATCGTGATGCGAATAAGGCAAACCATGGAGCTAGGGTCATCCCGAATTAGCGTTGGGGTCGAGGGGCCGCGAAATTAAAATTGGATACCGTCCCGTCCCCTTTTGGGTAATTTCCACTGCTCATCAGCGGCTTCAACCGTTGTATTCCGTTAGATGATAATGTCAAAGTGGGCTGTGGTCGCCGACCGTTTTGCGAAAGTAAAAGTATACATTGAACGACTGTAGACTGTTGATGATAGAAGATCTGAACGAAAGGATGGGGTATCTTGCACACGCTGTAACGAAAGACAAAATCGCAACGCCTACCACAAAAGGAAATTATTTGTCTCGAGCGGAATCCTTCCGACTGCGAACACCAGCGATGCTCACGTCTGCCGACTAAGCAGCAATTCCACCGCTCGGTCGACCCTCAATCCGTCTCCTAGATCCGTTAACCTTAGCGCCTCTCGGGCTTGCTCGGCTGTGAATCCCATCTCGACAATCCGCCATATGGCCTTATCGGCAGTGTTCTCATGACTCAGAGATCCATAGATGTGGTGTTGTTGTTCGTGCTGTTGAAGGGCTCCACTTCTGGGAGTGGAGCTTCCGGCAGATGACTGGCTGCTACTCTGACGCATGTGGCGGCCACGGTAAGGTATGGACATGGGATGAGGGCGGAATGCGGGGTGAGGCGGTCCGGGTGGTTCTGACAGAGGATGGTGTAATGGATCCTCGAGGATAGAAGGCATAGATGTGCCTGTGCTGTAGCGATGCCAATCACGGCTGTTTGTCGCTGTGGAAGCGGAGGGTGTCGGCAGAAGCGGCTGAGCGAACATGCGGCGGGGTGGAGAGCTTGCGCTTGATACGCTGCCCATGGTGTATAGATCGCGGTTGCTCTGGACTGTTGTGACTGAGGGAGATGGTAGAAGGGGCTGAGCAACGGTTCGACGTGGCGGTGAGGGTGTTCGTTCCCTGATACGTCCTAGGATCGAAGAAATGCTATGTCGGTCATAGTTACTGGGTACTGTGGAGGGGGGCGGTGATGGAAGCAGAGGCTGAGCCACAGTTCGCCGAGGCAGTGAAGCTGTTCTGCTGGATGTCGACCTTGATCTAGGAAGAGCCACAGATGTCGACATGTCCTCTACGGAAGATGATCTCAGTGCCGGGACATGAGTGATGATGTCCTTTCCCGGGCCTTGTGATGGTAGTGGAGGGCGTGTCAAGTTTCGAATCACAGTATCCCAGTCTGACATGGGTCTTTCTTGAGACATGAGAACCATTGGTGGTTGCTCACCACTCTTTTTGCGATCCTTCAGTTCGTCAATATGTTTCTGGATACGTATCTTGGACTGCTGGCGCTGCACGTCGCGGATTGAGATCTTAGCATATGTATGCGCAATCTTGTCTTCGTAGACGCGTCGGGCTGCTTCTTTGAGGAAGTATTGCCGTGTACCGTCAAGCACAGGAGGCTTCCAGTTGACCCATCCGTTCTCCGCCGCGATAACAAAGGCTTTGGGATCCGAGGGGTGAAACGGGCCAGTGAGCTTGAGAACAGTGTCAAGGCCAAAGGTGAGGAGGTGGTAGATCCATTCGTCTGGTCTGGTTAGCAAGATCCATGATCATGCAGCGGATAGACGAACCAAGCATCATCTCCTCGCCGTCAATATCGCCACCACGAATGTCAGTGTTGTCGTAGATACCAGCTTGTCGGGCTTGAACAGTGCGCCCTTCGAAGTTTTGTAGCAGGACAGAAAGACAGGTCCATAACTCCATCATGTCAAAGAGTTGCTCGGCGGTAAGGCCGCCTTCATTCCCTTGCCCGAAGCACTCAGGTGCACCGACCAATGTATCGCTCATGAGGTCTGTGCTCATCATGCTGAAGGTACAGGTCGCCTGATGGACTAGCATACCACCATTGAGCCAGTCCATCTGCGCAACAATATCCTCCTCACGCCCTTTGCCCGAGCCAAATAGCTTACAAAATGTCCATATGCGCCATAATGCGTCGTCAACTCTAGCAGACTCAGCTGGACAGGCGCTCATGAGCGCAGCTGATATCTCCGGTCGTACGAAGGACTGGCATTTCTCCATAATCTCTAACTTGATTGTGCGGATGACTTGAATGTCTCGCTTCTGGAGCTTGAGATACGACGTGGGGCTGTATTCCTCTGCAGGTCGTGTGGTCTCAAGGTCTGCTGCAAGCAGAAGTTCATGTCCAGGAAAGGCGATCTCTCTAAACTCCCAGGCTGGTGGTGACATCTTCCGCAGGGTAGATTTGATGAGATCAAGTTCATGCCGTTTGAACACACGATAGAAGCCTCGGTTGATAGAGGCCGCGGCGAAAAGATCGTTGAAGTGATCTAGATGCTGGAAGATGTTGAGTATGACCTTCTCAGCTCCGTCAGACGTGATCGGCGGTTTGGTGGTTTTGGCAGAAACTGCTCGCGGAGAGAACACCAGATCCACACTGGAACGCTTGTACTGCGGAATCATAAGTGTCAATGTTCTGCTCGTCCGAAAGGATTTTCGCTTCAGCTGTGAAGCGATATGATCTCGCGGTAGACGGTTGACTTCAACAGTCGTCCTGGCTGCCAATCGCCGCCTGCTGGACTTACGAGGGACAGCCGGAGGAGCAATATCAGGTAGTACGACATTAGCGAAATCTTTTCGGGGCTGGCCTGTGATATCAATAAGCTTCCCGTCTCCAGCTGACGCCTGACGCATGCCTGTCCAGGGAGGGTTGCATTCTGCAAGGGGCGTCCCATCCTGGGCAGGCATGCGAGGATCGCTGTTGCTGTCAAACGAAGAAGCCAATTGCACGTGCAGGTCGAACTCAGCCTCGCTCAACGTAGGGCTAGATGCACGTGGATAGATTGGAAACGCTTCAGATCCGGAGGCTATCGCGTCGTTGATCATGCCCATACTTGCGTCCTCGGCTAAGTTCTGCCGCGGACCGCTCCGCTTTGAGGACTTCCGGTTCAATCGTGGCTTGCGCTGAGATACATGGAGAGCACAGGTTGGTCGGAAAGGGAGATTTTCATCGCTAGAGGACGGGTGGACGTATTTTCGGGGCGGTATCGACGGTGGAGCATGGGATTGGCTCCCGTTGAAAGATAGGGTGAACTCAGAGCGAGCATGTAGAGTACCTCTAGGCTGGCAAGTGCTTCCTTGTGTCGGAGATTTATCGACCTCCACGCTAGTCTCTGAAGAGTGGTTGCTGTGCAGTGATGAAGCATCGCTATCTTGCGATTCATTACACGAACTGCTTGACTCGAAGCTACTCTTGAGTTGCTTCGGTGTGTGTCGCGTGTTTACGGGGGCAATTTGGCTGATTGTGGGCTGTGTTTGCGGATGTGTAAGTGGAGATACAATGGAATCCCGCATGCGATGGTGGCTTGCTGACGGAGGCGAGACCTCGTGGTAGCTTCCGAGATCGGTAGGGTTCGTTTCGAGTAATGGAAGAGCGGGCAGTGGCTTTCCACAAGGGATTACTACTTGTATCTTAGGCTTCGCAGCCGGATGTCTGTTCCCGCTCGGAATGTTCTTCTTGTGCTTAGTGGTCGTTTTGCGACTCTTCTTTCGCCATTGGATTTTGCCGTGCTTATAAGTGCCGATGGTGCCTGTAAGCGATGCGTGGCTTGATGCCGACAGTCCATCTGCAGTATTACTGGCTCCCGTCGCGACTGCTACCGAAGCAGTGCTCTTCCGTCTCCTACCCCAGATAGATGTTGATCTTGAAGGCAACGGTACGGTCAAACCTGCTGACGACGGTCGGTTGCCGTCGTTGGCGTCTCTGCGATCCTGGGTCGCTGTGTTGTGATTGTGAAAGGGGAGAGCCGCATCGTCTTTAGTACTCTCTGGAACTGCGCGTAAGATGGTCGCTGACTTTTTCGATTTTAGCTTAAGTAACGCTGACATCCTTCTCTTCAGTGCGCCAGGTGAGGCTGATCATTCAGAGCAATGTGTCAACATGGGCAGTTGGGTTTGAGCAAATCGATTAATGACGTATTAGGCTGCAGAAAATGTGCGAGGAGCTGTCTGGAGTCGCTGAGGATGAGTAGTTGGATAAGGGATCTCCCATCGGAGCCGCGACTCGGGCATGGTGGCAGGGCAGGGACTGTATATCGTCCGAAGCCAAGATAAACATAACCTAAGGCGCTGCTAGACACCAGCGAGCTCCATGAATAGCCCGGCCGTGGCGTTCCGCACAGAAGATGCATGCAGCGCCCGGCGAAAGCTGAGCTGAGTGAGATGAGATGGAGGCCAACTCCGTGCGGGCGGCCAGGACAGCATGGGTAGGCAGGCTGGCGGAAACCCAATGACGCACGCCCCCCGGGACATATACGGCTCCTCATTGCGCAATAAACGTTATCACAAGGATGCGTTGTAGTGAGGCATAGCAACGGGGAGCAATCAGAGACATTCAAGGTTGTTGTGTTTTGGCGCTGGGGCCGTGCTATTTGCGGCGCGACTGCTTGCTCAGCCCTTGTGCCGCACTAATTAGGGGCCATTGTGCCGGACACGACGTCCGCCTCGAACTACTCCATAAGCACTGCGCCTTACTGAGGCACACCTCATGTATGTCTAAATCCCACGGCACCGTGCATCGGTTTCCATCTCGTTTCAGCTTCTCGACCCCAACATCACTGATCATTCGCATCTGCCTGGATCCATGGACTAGCGGTTTTCAAGGTTCGCTCTAGCTGTGACCATGACGTCGCTGACATCGCACTGCAAGGAGCTGTGCTGGCCCTACTAGAGTGAGGCTGTTGGCTACACCGAATGTCTTCAACCGAAGCGGAAGGATCAGAGCTCTTTGGAGAAACCTGGCCCCTCCAGACCCTTCATGTAAGGCGTGCGCATGCGAATAGGAATGGGCGTATGGCGCGGCGATACACACTACGGCCCACACGGACTTCGACATCGCCCATCTAGTGCCCCGATCAACTTTTAGTCCGCACATGATCGAGGGTCCGTGACTGCGACCCTGTTGCGTATCGTTTAATTGCCGGTCACACCCGTGACGGTGGTTTCGGCTCATATCATCGGAGCACTTGTCAATTTCCTACCGTAATGGCCTTGCAACGCATAAGGAGATAAGATGGCATGGTTTCAAACACTTACACGTCGTAGCGACTCGTTGCTTGGAGGTCGTACTTGCTGGCTTCGATAGAATGAGAACGTGTCAATGCTGCGAACACTCAAAGGTTAGCAAAGAGAGTCTTGTTATCCCGCTCCCGAATTTCGGACAGTCAATACATAGTCGATTGTAGGAAGATAACACGCTACATGTTGTGTAACGTTGCTCATAGAGCTGAAAGTACCTCTTTGTACTCTGCGCTAGTAACGAGGACCATGTTATCAATCCAACATCATCGTGATGTCGAGAAAGTTTCGACGCTTCATTGCTTCTTCCGCAACCCAGCGCTACTGAAGCTAGCGATCGCTCTGGATCCAACGGCGGGAGATTGACGTTTAGCGAGATATGGATGCTAACCAGTGCACCGAGCAATGTCAGCGCACGATCCTGAAGTATATCAACCGCCTTGCAATTTGTAGATACGCTACTGACTAGATCCAGGAAGAGCAGATTGCTCAAGCAAATTCAAGAGCAATATGGGCCTTAGCCTGTCTCAAAGGCCTACCACTAACCTCAGGATCGCCGATGAAATCAAAATCACCCGCATCGCTAGGTCAGAACAGCTCAACATTCTGGAAAGTCGGGAAAGCGCCATCAAGAAGTGAGTCTGGTGTGTCTATGATCGTAAAAGTGGTCGCTAATACCGCCAAGTCAAATCAAGGACGACCTGGAACAATGCTCTGGTCAGCTTCTCGCGCCTCTCCTCAGCAACATTCACGCTTCACTTCCGTTGGGGGTCCGTGAGAGTATCTATGAGAATGTCTTCGACACCAGCAAGCCTATAGTCATCCCAAGAATGGAAGATACCAACACCAAGTTCATGAACACAGGAATACAATCTGGCAGCGCTGGAGCGGGCGAGCATATGAAAGCCATGCATGAAGAGTTGAATCCGTTCATGCAAGACTATTGCTTCTCCACCGCTGTGATGGGCTCACAGACCAGTACTGAAATCAAAAACCTGGTACTGCGAAAAACGCCCTTCTACTTCCGTGGCTCAAGAAGGGTTCTGAACGTCAGACACCTACTGGATACCGAGATCCGGCCGGGGGGTTATACTTTCGCAATCTTGTCCGCCATCTACGTGTCTACCTTCGCAGCAATGCCGCCTTTCACGAAGCCGAAGACTTTGCAACGGGTGTAAGCAGGGTTCAAACAGCAAGCAATTCACAACATGACACACTCGACGTGTTGTCAACGTGTGTAACGTATCTTGATCGTCTAGAAGGCTTGGAGACGCTCAACTATACAGACCACACTGTTGTGCTGGAGCTTTGCTTCCTTGCTCCCACCGCTCCTGAAGGGATACTGTATAAGCCCGGTATCGAACGTAGTCTGTATGAGATGGTAGGATCGGTACACTATCGTGCGAGGGACGGTGGCGCAGACGTCAAGGTACGGTATGAAAGGTTCAGCACAGGAGGCGGAGAAGACTGGACGGAATGTCTTGAAAGGGACAGAAGGGAAGCGGTGCAGGTATGTCGTACTGATCTGGCCATGTCTTTTAGCAAGACACTGACTTCAGCTAGTCCAAACCACAACAACACGCGTTCGGCAACGGCTCACCAGCAGCCTCCTCACTTCACGATCTGTTCAACGCACCGATCCTGCCCTCCGCAGCGAACATAGGCTGGCAGCACGACTTTTTACACAAATATTTTCATGAATGTGACTGCATATCGTGCACGCAGGATAGGTTGAGGTACTCAACACACCTGGTACACTGAATCCACTAGCGCAAACTAGGGATATGAATAGATAGTCATAACTCGAGGCTACCAGATTTAACTGTTAGACGCTAGACAAAAGATACAGGAGGTACAAAAGCTACTACCCAACACGAGCAGGTGAGCAGGTCCTGAAGTTGACGTGCTGTAGGCCCCCCCCCCCCCCCCGGTTATGTTTGACGGAGGAGATCGAATACCGGAAGTTGAAGTGAAGCTGGCAAGATTACTCGTGGAAATTTGAATTGACATTCATGATACTGTCGTACACTTCTAATCCTCTCAACACCAATTTAGTCGTCCATCCTACGCCGTCATATCCAACACCACCCTACCCTGCAGCTTGCCCGCGTGCATCTCATTGAATACATCGGTAAGCTTATCCATCTTCTCCGTCCTAAAATGCGTCTTAACAATACCCCTCGCCGCAAACTCCATCGTCTCAATCGCTTCCTTCCTTGATCCTACCGCAGAACCAACAATCTGCAGCGCCTTGGCGACCATGACACCAGGGTTCGCGCTCTTGATGGGTACGACGTCGCCCTCGGGGATACCAACACATACAACGCGGCCGCCGAAACGAAGCAGGTCTACAGATTGGGCGTAGGCCATGTTATTCGCTGTGCAGACAACAACGGAGTGAGCACCAAGACCATTGGTAAGTGCTTGAACAGCTTCGACCATATTCTCTGTGCCGTCTACGGGGATGAAGTGTTCGGCGCCGCTCTCCATGACAATATCTTTCTTGGAAGAGTGATCGATGCCGATGACGCGGTGTCCGATTCCCCTGGCACTGAATTGTACAGCCAAATGACCCAGTCCACCTCCGGCACCTGATATCACGACCCAAGCACCTGACTCGGCATTGGTTTTGCGGAGCGCAGAGTAGACGGTTACACCAGCGCAGAGGAGCGGTGCTGCGGCTGCGGAATCGAGGTCGGCGGGGATGGGCGTGACGTAGTTTGCGGGGGAGAGGACGTATTGTTGGAAGGTTCCTGGTGTGTAGTATCCTGATACTTTCTGTTCACCCTCACGTTAGTTTACCAGGCTCAAAAGATCATTGGTACGCTTCTATGAACAGATGAACTCACTCCTGAGAAACACGAAGCGTCCATACCCGCCCTGCAAGCCTCACACGCCTCACAAATCCCCGCCATCCACTTGATTCCCACGCGGTCCCCCATCTTCACAGCAGAATTTTCTGTTCCAGGTCCCATCTTTACAATCTTGCCTACGCCCTCGTGGCCACCTACTTGGCCGGCTTGTGTGGGGAAAGGCAGCGTTTTCCAGGAGTTCATCATCACGCCTAGATCCGAATGGCAGACACCAGAGTGTGTCAGATTGATGAGGACCTCGCCGGCGCCTGGCTCGGGCATGTCGAGATCGACGATCTTGGTGGAGATGGAGCCGGGCGCATCGTAGATGGCGGCTTTGTATTTGGAGGGAAGAGACATGTTGGGTGGTTGACGTGGTGTACCGCTGGATGTAGTGACTACTACGCGAACGAGGCAATTCGGGCAGGGGAGGATGAGCAATAAGAACGGGTAGATTGAAGACGAATAGAAGCAGAATGACAGACACCTCAATACATATACCTTTCCCCGCACCACCTAAGCTCCATAACGCGTCGAGCTACCCTGACTCTCCCCTAGCTAACAGCCCTATCTCTACCCCACACCAGCTCCATCAACGGCCCTCCAACACAATAGATACGAAGTACATACCTAGAAACAGTGTAGTACCCTCACCCACAATCTACCTCATCCATCTACCGGGCCAATGAACTCCAAACACATTCGGACCGCCGCCCTTGCCCAGATGTGTTCCACGAAAAGCACACGCGTCTGACATACCCACAGTCCAAAGTTCCAAGGTTCCCACTTCACAACCGAAGCCGAGGCAAACAGCCAAAACGCGTGACCACATATAGCTGAGGTTTACCCCGCATCCGCGATTGGGGGGAAGCTGTAAGTGGGTTGGGAACGAGGGACCGAACTAGACTACGTCGGGCGGGATGCATGTGAGCGCGGATGTGGGGTTGAGCCAAGACTTCCGAAGTCCCGTTGCTGTACAAATGAGTAAGCTGGGAGTCTAAGAAGTGGATTCATCGGAGATTGGGACGTATCAAGGCGTGCAGTGGATCTACATTTTCTCTTCACTTGGTGATACAGTCGGTGGTTTGGATTTTGCGTTCATGTGCATCGATTCTGGGACGGTGGGGTAGAGCTTGTGGTGATGCGACTGTGGCAGCTTCAGCCACTGAACTTTATTATGGAAGGCACGTCATTGTGGCGAGCACGTGGGGTCAAGATAAATCTAATCGACTAGAGAATTGTTTGAATATGTATGTGAAAATAGTGGTTGCGAAGGGGCTAAGATAGATCTAATAGACAGCTATAGTACAAACTGTCTGCACCCCGTCCAAAGCACCCATTAAAAGTTTGGCAGCGTATGCACATGCTGCGTAGCACCTCCCTTTCCTTCTACTAGAAAAGCGTATCGAAAAGTGGTATAGTACAGAATCATTCGCGCATGTAAGCGTTAGGGGCGTTAGAAAGGGAAAAAAACTCCCAGAGAACAGAACACCTTGGGGACCACTAGATGATCAGGATATACCACGAAATTCCCAATGATGCTTCTCCGTTCCATGCTAGAAATATGTTGTGCGCCGTATGTGAAAAATTTATGCACCCTGATTAGTTATGAAATGGCTGGCGAGAAGCTCGTCAGCACTGGGACGCTTCTCATGATCGATGAGGAAGGTCTGCGCCAGGAAGGTTCGGGCGTCGTCGCCAGCGTTGTCGGGAATGGTAGGGCTGGCATCGCCACTGCCACCGATCTTGAAGATAGCTTGCAGTTGAGTGCAGTTGGGATGCGGGTGGCTTCCAGTAAACATCTCGACGACCAGGCAGCCGAGCGACCAGATATCGGCTTTGCGGGTATAGGCTGTCTGTCGAACTACTTCTGGTGCCATCCAGAAGACTGAGCCTTGGAGCGAGACACGCTGAGCTCCCTTCTTGCCGCCGCCTAGTGTAGAGGCTTCAATGCGCTTGGAGATACCGAAATCGGAAATCTTGACTGAGCCCTTGTTGTCGACGAGGATGTTTGCACCCTTGATATCACGGTGAATGATGTCCCGCGAGTGAAGGTACGAAAGACCGGTCAGAATCTGGCGTACGAAGTTCTGGATAAGGGATTCGCCAAGGGGGCCGTAGTTCACCAGCATGGTCGCCACGGAACCACCCGGGACGTATTCGAGGAAAATGTTAAGATGGCTCTCATCAGAGTTGGAGCCGAGGTACTGCACGATGTTCTTGTGCTTCAGTTCCCGGAGCAGGCCGATCTCGTGTTTCAGGGCTTCGACCATGTTAGTCTTCCTGCTGTCCATCTGGGAGGCGCCTGCTACGGAAGGAAGCTCGACCTGCTTGACGGCCATGAGCTCACCGGTAACGGCATGTAGGGCAAGGTAAACGCTGCCGAAAGAACCTTGACCGATGAGAGCTCCCTTCATGTACTTGACGTTATCCCAAGAGTCCTGTTCCAGGTACTCAGCCAGTTCGTCGTCTGACTCCTCGCCATCCTCGGCAATGGCTTCGGAAAGGCGTTTGTTGAGTGAATCGCCGTTTTCGGTATTGCTGCTACTGCTACCCGCAAGGCTGCTGCCGCCATCGTCGAAGTAGGATTGTAGAGTGGTGTTACCCTCTGGATCCGTGATGGCAAGAGTATCCGATTCACCTCCAAACGACACGTACGACTTTCGGTTTGGCTCGAGAGGTGATTCCTCGTCGAGGGGTTCCAAAACCGAAGATGCCATAGAGTCACGGTACCCAGATTGGTTAGGTAGACCCAGTCGCATGACGGATAGCGGGCGGAGTGGCCGGGCTTGGGCACCTCCTTGGAGCCAAGTGTCAGCGATGGATGGTAATGGCGGCGCATCTTTCAAGCTGGAAGCAACGCTGAAGTTTGATGCCATCGATAGACGTGAGGCCGCGCGGCTGAGGCGGTGGGAACGACGTATTGACATGCGGACGGTCTTGTCAATCTCATCTTTCCCAACGTCAGGGAAGTAAGAAGTTAGGTCAGAGGTAATGAGTTCGCTGGGAGGTCGAGCACCGTAGAACTGCTTGAGTTTCCGGGCACGAGCTTGGAAGATGGGTGACCTGTTTGGATCAGAGGGTCCTTCCAGATTCTGGGCTGTTGAGTTGATGTGGCGTTCTCGTTCTCTTGCGGAGGTTGGTGACAGAGGGTAGCTGACAGCAGCAAGGGACTCGCCCGTCAGCTTCTCAATCTTGATCTGGCTGCGATTGCTAGACGGCACGTAGACGTTAGAACCTTGCTGGAAGTTCTGTTGTGCGTAGATGCCTGCGGCGGCCTTCAGTTGGTCCTCATCGGGCTCACCAGCGTGGACCTTGCGAAGTATTAAGCGGCCTCTTTCGTGCCTGTTGGCATCCTTGACGAGTCTGAAGAGCTCGATGTCACTCAAGCGTTCAGATAGCGAAGGGTCTGGCTCTGGGCTGTTGAGAATGTAGAAGCAGTAGTTCTTGACATGGGCTGTGTTGAGGTGGCCCTTGGTCAGAGTCTTCAGCATGACCTCCTCGGCAGTCTTGCAGCCTTCGATGTTCACAACTGAGGTGCGCCCGCCATCGTAGATGACACGAACTAGAGCCTTGTCGTGTGGCAAGATGGCGCTGTTGGTGGCACTGTCTACGCTAGGACTCGCACGAACGTGGTGGGCGAAGCGGGCTGTCTGCGGTGTTTCGGTTGGTGTAGTGCGTTGGTTGCGCGAGAACTGGGAAGCGATGTTGACGGAGCTGCTGGAGGCACTGAGAGGATGCGCGCCGTATGTCTTGTTGCCAAGCTCCTTGGGGCTGTTCAATCCTCCCTGCCGTTGTGACCGAAGGTTCCGGGTTTCTTGGTCGACGAGGGGAGATGCGGGGCGCGAGGGAGGTTTGGCACCGTATGCGAAGCTGCTCAAGTCGGAGTTCATGATTTGTCTCGACATGCGCTTCTCGGTTCGCGAGCTGACGGGATTCGAGTTGGAAACGGGAGGATTCGATCGTGCAGAGTAGAGCGGGCGAGGAGAGCCGGAGGATGGCGGAGTGTATGCTGCGTTGTCGAGCGTGGCTAGCGATTGCCTATTTGATGTGCGTCTTGAGGCTTTCTTGTACTCCTTGTTGCGCAGCTGCTTTGCTTGCGAGCCGATGCGGACGCGGTCGCCGACCTTCTTGATGCCCATGTCCTTGAGGTGGGTCTGGTCCATCTCCATCAGGTTCTCGCCGTTGATGTGGTTGTCTGGTGATGTTAGTAGTCGTCGTTGTGGTGGGTGTAGTGACATACGCTTGAAGAGGTCGACATACTGAGCGCAGTTGATGCGCTTTAACCAGTCACCAACCTTGTCCTCGTCCCAATGTCTGTCCATGTTAGTGATGAACTTGTGGCTGACAGCTGTGAGCCTCACCTGATGGCGTCGGGAGCGTCGTATATCTCCGAGAATTCTGACTCGGTGGGAGAAGCAAACATGGACTGCTCGGCTCGTGTATTTGAGGCATGGCTGCGGTAGCCGGAGAGACCGCCGTTGTATTGGGCGGACGACTGCGAGGCACTCCCACTCATGGAGGGCGCGGGATACGGAGACTTTGCGGCGAGCATGGCCATGTGTGCGGATGTTCAAGAGGAGTGATGGACTAATTAGGTAGTAGGTAGGGCGGTTGGTCGTACGTCGGTCGGTCGGTCTATTCACTCTATCTCATATATGCATTATGTTTGCTACGCGTGACAGGATAGAAGAGGGTGGGCGAGGTGAAGCTGCGTCGCAAACAGAGGGCGGTGTCTGCGTCTGTGGAATGCTGAATGCGGGTCCAAGGCGTCGTGGAGTTGGTGCGGTGGGTTGCAGGCGGATGGCCTTGTCCTTGTGCAATGGGGGTTTCGGCCTTCTATATTGCGGCGTACGCGGGCGCCCGGGATGCTGGCTCGGAGGTGGTCGACGAGGGCAGGAAACAAGACGCGGGCTCGAAACAGAGGATGATCCCGTCGTCTGCTGAGGGCCAGCGCGAGCGCGGAGACACCTTTTGCCATGGCTCCAAGCCTGAAACGCTAGTGGGTTTGGGGTCCCAGCACTCCGCCAATCGCACGCGCCCGCCCTCGGCGCTGCCATTATCGGCGCGCCCACACGGCATTGTCTTTATCAGCGCACGCAGCTACACACTACCGTCACGTCGCGACACGCAGTAACTTCCCGTGCCCTCATCAAAGACGCGTGTTGAGCTTCATGCGCCCGTCGCCGTAGATCCATCGTCGAGTGTTGAGTTCAGCGGGCGCTTGTATGCATGGGGCTCCGGCGCCGTTAGCGACTAGCCCGCATCTGCCTCACCGCAGACCGACTTAATATAATCTTGGCCGCCTCGACAAGACATGTTCAGGGACTGCCTCGCCAGCTGGAAATAGTTACAGGCCCTTTATCCATCCCGGTACCTGTCACTTGTCATCTATCTGGCGACTCTGCTCGACCTCGTGTTTCTGTTTGCTGACTCTGCCTGGCGTGTTACAGACCGCTGGAAACGCGTACACATGGAAGACGAAGATAACTGGCGCCTACGCCATGCTGTGCTTCTTCACTGGTTCTGCGCCTGTTCTCACGCACACTGTCTCACTTCAGCCGCCTCACTGCTCGTCACTCGTGCCCCACCCGTGACCGTATTCAAGGGAACTTGAACACACTACCTACTGCGTGAAAGCAACAAGAATTTATTATTCATGCTACTCTAGACTACAGACACGTACAGTGCGACTATCAATGCAGACATCTTAACTTGCTTTGTTCGTAGTACAGACTGCTCGGCTCCTCTGCTATGAGCTGGCCCGTAACCGCCCCGATGCGCATAAGCCGACCGTGATAAGGCGTCCTCATGCCACCGGCTCGGCACCCCTTTTGCGCTGTTTCTCATAAGGTAGACGGGGATGAATGGGTTCAATGTCATGCCGTGACCTGGACGCGCAGTGGCCAGCAGCTGGCAGCGCCGTGTGGTTGAAACAAAAGGCATGCAAACGAGCGGAACCTCGCCGTCACTGACAGCTGTCGCTACCGCGCTCAACATGCGCTAGAACTGACGACTACTAAACCAAACAAACATAATCACCGTCAGTCCGCGGTCATCATGCCCCCAATCCTTTGCTCCTGAAGATCCTCTGCCTGTCCTGAAGATCCTGCCCGTCTGCCCCTCGGCTGGGGTTGACTGCAAATAGACGTGATGACGTCCTGCTATTCCCAGGCCTGCGTATGACGCAGCAGTCGCCCTGCACCCAGCCTGCGGTGCGGCACGTCGATGGCACTGCACGTAGAACATGGCCTTTCGCAGCCAGTCAAACCCCCTTCAAGACACGCTTGTCCGACCTGCTGCTTGTTGCCCTCCTCACACTCCCTCTGCCCAGGGTATCGCTGCCTTAGAAAACGAAAAGCCCGCAATCCACCGGGCTGAGCCGTGTTTGTCACCACAGCCTTTCTGCCAACATCTTCTTTCTTCCGTGCCCACATCTCCATTTTGCTAGTCCTCTCCAGCAACCTGTCACTGTCGCGCGTGCATGGGATTTCTGCAATAGCAGCAGCACCTATTCGCTGCGCTCCACAAACGCTCGCCTACTCGACAACTCCCCCTCGCAACGTCATACTGCAGGTGCTCCCGAGCGCCTGCCATTGGGCTCCAGCATGGCCTATCGCGACCAACCCGACCCTCACCACGCTTCCTACGTATCGCCGTTCGACAAACAACACTACGATCGCGGGAGAAGCCCCGACTATGGCACGAGACCCAAGTCTCGCACTGGCACCAATGCCTCCGACTCTCAGCCTCGCGACTCCAGTCCTGCCTGGGACCGCCGCAGTTTCGACAGTGGCTCGCAGCCAATCCAGCAGCCACTGAAGAATGCCATCGGACATGCCTTCGACAAGTCTGACGCTGCGCGGGTTGTGGACCCAGATCTCATTGCTCAGATTACGGAGCAAGTGAAGAGGTCCGTCTTGGACGAGATCAAATCAAGCGGCATGACTGGTGCTACACAAGCACAAACCATGCCCGTCTCTCCGCAGCAATGGGTCCCGCCCTCGCCAGTGTCGACATCCAACTCGATTCCGCCTCGAGACGTGTACACCCCGCCATCTCCAAAGCGCACCGACTTTCCAAGCCAGCAGTCTCCCGAGCGCGACCCCTTGTATCGCGATCCACTGCTGGATGGCAATAGCGACCTGCCTACCCCGCGCTCTGAGCGAAGCGCACCAGTAGAGCGAGAACGGCCATCTGCGCGACCAGGCCCGGCACCCAGGATGATGACTGAAGACTATACTCCGATCGAGAAGATGTGGCAGCGACTGTTCGAGCCAGACGGCCAGCCTCTGCCTCGTCTTGGCCAGCTCTTGCGTGGACTGGCTCTGCACTTGGTCCGTACCCATGGCAATGTAGAGATCATGCGCTAACGATGACATAGATTGAAGACTATGAACCTAAGCACAGTCTAGTCATCTCCCCGGCCAAGATGCTTAAGTTCTATGAGGAGGTCAAGCTCAAGGATGAGATATATCCATGGCAAAGTAAGCACGCGTAACTCTATTCTCTCACTGACATGCTAATGTATGCAGCCATCTTTGGAGATCTCTCGTATTCTGCTCTTTCCAAAGTATACCGCGACATGCGATGCCAGCACCATCTCATCCAAGAGCATCCCGCAGAAGCGCCTTACATCCCTGCGCTTACTCCCGAAGGCTTCCAGGAATGGATGACGACCATGATCCAGGCATATCCCGACGCCGAGTACGAACGATTAGTAAAGGCCATCTTGGACATGCCGATCAGCAACGCAGACGACCGGAAAGAACGGTTCCCGAAAGAACTTCCTCGCAGGATGTTCCCAACCATCGAGAACCTACATGCCCAGCAAAGATGCGCCGCAGCCTTGTCTGCTGAGGGTGTCGGGCCGCTTCGTAGGGCACCCACTTTCCCACCACCGCCGCCCAAGACCCGAGGCCCTCCCCCAGGGCCCAGTCTTGAACGCGAACGCAGTCCCTATTCCTCGAGGCCCGAAGTGAGGCCAATGGACTTTGAAGATGAGCCCATGTCTACGTCTGTCCCTATCGAGCGGGAGCGCAAGCCTTACTCAGCAGCTCCTGGTGGCGGAAAGTCCTATACCGAAGACATGAGCTCCAGCACCTACTCCGATACCTCAGCGAACGAGAAGCGTCGACGCGCGCAGTCGAATGCCGGGCAAGGACCATGGGCGGCTCCTCCTACGGACGCTCACTACCATCAGCAGCCACCTCCCCCTCGTGGCCCGAATGTTAGGCCGCGGAGCCCAAGCTTCTCCAACTTCGGCACTCAGTCTGATCCCGCAGTGCGCGACATTCCCAGCAACTATTACGCTTCCAACATGCACAATGCCGCAGATGATCCCCATCGCCGCCGCGAGTCTGATAATAAGAGGCACACTCGTCAACGAAGCGGTACCAATGGCATGGGTGCATCTTTCGACTCTCAGGCCCGATCCGTATACGACGACGATGATTACCTGAGATCGAGGTGGAACTAAAGAATATGACCGCATATGCTATAACCACCTCTGTCACTACTAGGCAGTCATGTCGCTAGAAGACGGGCTCGCATCGGCCCCCACCCAATTTACGACTTTACGACATATACCCCGAACTTTCCTGTCGCTGTTGCCACTTTTCCTTCTACTTTCGGTGTATATCTGGTTTAGTCACAAGTCATACTGTTCGTTTTCTGTACTGGTTTCGTCACATACCCTGTTTCATGTCGTTATGATCTCCTTGTCTGGTTATCTTGTCGAAAAGGACGGTCGCTGTACAATATTACGCGAGTTTCTTGAAGAGACCCCGAAACATGTTCTTGCTGTTTCTCTTGCGCGATGCAACGTCACCAACTTCATAAAATTTAAAAGCCATTGTCACACATACATATGACTTGAGAAATCGGAGTTCGTATAGAGAATATGTGCATTTCGACACTTGTATCTCGTCCATACATCATTCCCCCCCTTTCCCGTACCCGCGCCTTCTATTTAACCACCTCACCCTTTTTATCCCCACCTCCGTTCTTCCCCTTTGTACTAGCCAACTTCCCAACCCACCGACAGATCCCGACACCCATCTTGACCGCCTTGGCACGATGTGTCTTTGCCAGCCTTGCTTCTTCCTCTTTGTCAAGATCAGACATGGACTTCAGCTGTTGATGTGACAGGATGTCTGTGAAGTTTTGGGTTGGTTTCGTCGACGACGAGGACCGCGTCATATTTTGAGTTGGAGACGCTGCCGGTTGGGTAGAGTGCGTGGACTGGTTTGAGCGAGTTGAGTGCACGCTGTGTTTGTAGGATGACGGGTGGCGTGGTACAGATGCTCGGTGGGGTGTTGCGCCGAATTGGATGTGGGAGTGTGCTGTGGGTGCAGCGGAAGTTGGAAATGGCATGATGTTGCTGGTGGTGTTGGTTTTGGTGAAGGTGGTGTTTGACGACGTGTTGAGTGCTCGAGCAGTGCGCTGAGTCGCTTTGTTGTGCTGTAGCAAACAATGTAGAGCAGAGAATGAGCACAAGAGAACTTGTCTCGAACGGAGGGTGATATGTGATACTGGATGTGTGAAAATAAATACGGTACGCGCATACACTGCTGACTTTGTTGTGAAAGTATAAGGGTTTTGTGACTGGCTGTATAGTTTGATGGATGGAAGTGTGCATGAGTCAACGTAGCTGAACCATGGTACGAAGACACTGTATGGGATAAAGGATTTGTTTGGTGAAAGTTATATCTAATTGGTTGTACTGATAACCCTTGGTAGGCAGCTACATGCCATCGGTGGGTGTCCAAATATGAAAGAGAACGTACCTCCTCCGACTACAACGCCCCAACTTTAAGTTCCTACATGATTAAATGCTACCAAGACTGACTGGAACTCGTAATCCCTCCCCGCAACTCCAGAAAATCATTAAACCTGAGATACTCGTTATACTCATCTTGCAACTGTCGTCTAGCGTCCATACGCTTTCGTGATCTTTCTATTCGTCTGGTCCTTGAGAAGTCTGTGGGAAGTTTGATGTCAGATGCTGATAGAACGCAGCTTAGATATGTTACTTACATTTGAATGGTTTGCACACCCACTGCCGCAGTTTAGGCGAAGAGGCCAATCCGATTAAGATACCGGCCACAGCTACGCACACGCCAACTAATGTGAAGATGGCTTCGTTGGTCCATCCAGTCAATGTATGATTATCGGGTACGTTGCCGTCTTGTCGAGGCGCAATCGAAGATCGGGAGCCAGCGTTGACTTTCGCTGCAAAAAGGAACAGAAATAGTACACATAAGTATATTAGTGCCATGCTGGTATAGCGATGGTTGTGCTGTAGTCGTATAACGGTAGAGAGGAGTGTAGTTCATATATGTAAAGTGAATCTGAACGACAGCGGCGAAGCTACTATCTGCAGAAGCTCGCTTAGGGCGGAACGAAGATGATGGTCAGAAGTATGCAACCACCCAGAGAAATGAAGCAATGTCTCAAGCCTTCTGGGTTTAAAGAAGGGGCGATGGCAGGAGATCAGAAGCAAACAAGTGACTGTGACATGATCAGAGCATAAGAAAGCCACTCAGTGTGGTTAATCTTCAGTATATATATGTTCGTGCCCACCCATCCGGTGTAAGAAGGCCGCAGATGTTAGAGGGACTGGGCCAGGGCGTTGAAGCTGCATGGCGTCGTTGCTGCAGGCGCCACTGGTTTGCGGACAGTACCATACCTGGACCTGCGGCTTGAAGGCGGTGATACACTACTTCAATGTCCAACCAATCATATAGCTATTACAGCTACTCTGACCTATGACAGTATGCCTTCCAAAGATCTTAGCGAGTCCACAATGAAAATATTACCAGCCTGGGAAAGGCTCAGCCTGCACGCCCGTGAACTGCAGGCATTAACACCCACTGTTTTCGGCTCCGACCACCACCATACTCGACCTTATAAGCCTTGAAACAAAGCCGAAGTGGGGCGGCATACCCGTCTGCTTCCCCGATGACCGGCAAGGTCTCTATGCAGACTAGGGCACGTCAAAATCCTAACCAGTGCTGCGTGTGGGCGCCGCGCCCGCGAACATTGATGCATCCCTGTTACCAATCAGTGTCTTTCTCGCAGCGAGGCCCCCACCGCTTGCTTCTTCCTAACGGATTGACCCGAAATCGGTGTACATGTCATCGTGTCACCTATCATATATGTCTGCCTTACTACACCAACACCAAGCAATGTTTTTCTTAGACCTAGACCTTGCAATTCCCTTTCTCTTTCTTGGGTCGATCCGGAATCGGTGTACGTCTCATCGTGTCGCATATCACATGTATGATACTGGTCAGCATAGGCATATCTTACGAAACAGCTGATGCACAGCCACATCTCTTGAGGCTTTGATTGGTGACCAAGTGCAGGCCCTGCCGCTAAGTACAGTGCAGCCGGATTCTCATCCTAGATGGGCGCAATCTACAAATGCATCATCCCTGAACAACTCAATCCCCATGTGCAGCATCCCCGCGACGTCATTCACGCCTGCATTGTCGGTGCTCAAAGCTGCGTTCCAGGGTACATCGTGCTACCACGAGCGGCAACATGCAGACGGCATGAGTATTACTCTGGGGTATCGGCCTCATACATGGTGACCTTCCTTCGGTCATGAAAAGAAGCCACCAACGCTGTGTTTAGCAGCCATAGGCGAGAGAGAGATCGGGTGGGCTGAAACTATGACATCGTGGAAGTGTAGTTCCGGACGGAAGCAATCTAGAGTTAGTTTCCAGGCTGATGGTGACTTCGACACTACCTCCGAGCGATCGAACAGAATCATTCGCTAAGATGCATGGTGGTGCGAAACACAACAGTAGGTTCTCTGGTAGATGGTTTTGTTATTGTCAGATGAGTTCTGCCGTCCGAAGTGGGTTGCAGCCCCCAAAGGCGAGAAGCAGACGTACGTTCTGCATCTCTGTGCCTGGGCGCAAACACCAAACACCAAGAATCCCATCAATGACTACCACATTCCATAATTATAATCTTTCAAAAAGTGGCACACGGCTGGTCGTCGGTTTCGACCTCCCAGACTTGCCCACAGTCGGTATAAGCTCCTCGTCCGGAACAAAGTCCTTAAAGTCGTCATGAACGCTGTCCCTAACGTCCACCTGATTCCGATCTCTTGACTTCCACCTGGGCGCCTCCCCATTCTCAGCCCGACCTACGCCCATCTCCCTCCACTTCTTGGGCGGCTTAACACCCATCTCCACCAAGTTGGACCATATTCTCTCTCCACGTTTATTCCATCTCTCCATCCTAGCCTCGTATTCTGCGTCGGAAGGTTGCCACTTGCTCTTCAGTATGCGGCGAATGGCTTCGGGCGAGACTTTGAAGTGTTGCGCGAGAATGGGTGTGGTGAATTTATCGGGTTGTGTGCTATGCAGATGCCGTATGCCTTCCATGGTGTCGGGCGACAACTTCTTGCGCGGATTCCATGCCTCGCCTCCCAGCTTCTCTTTCAGCGCTTCCTTTTGTACAGCCCATGCTGGACGTTCGCGCCTTTGCTCTCGCTCGAACTCTCCCGTGAGAGCATCTTCTATCTCGACTTCTTTCGGTTCCGCTGTTTGTGGTTCAGCGGTGGGTATTATGGGTCCAACTTTTCGTAGTCGGCGCGCGTCGGTCGAGAACCGCGATTGTTGCGGACGGGAGAGCGGTCGTTGAGCAGCGAAGACCTTTTCGGTGGGTACGAAAGAGCGGATGAACAGGCTCAGCGTCGTCCTGGCGCAATTGTGGCAACTCATGGTTGTTGGTGTCCGAGTATCGATAGTGCTTTCCTTTCGAAGTTCCTTAGGGTATCGCACGGACCTTCATCTCTTGCCACAGCCTACAGGCGGGCGACTAACATGCACTCTAACACCGACAACACAGCAATAGACTTGAATACGGAACACTTCAATACGTCAAGGCAACGACACTGCCGAATCAAAGCATTCTATGTCTTGCTTGAAACAAAGATCCGCCCATGTCGCCGCTACTCCGGAAGCAGGAGCCTCATCTTATCGCATGACAACACCCTCAAGGCTCATACCCGATATCTTTGGGAAGTCGGAAAGCAATACGAATATTGCTACTTGACACCAATAGCAGTGTCTGCAAGAGCTCATGCGATAACCTCGTCGATCTCTTCCCTTTGTATCTTCGGTCCTTCCTTGCCTGGCGTACCACACGAACAGCTTGAATCCGTCTTTCATTCCTCCTGTTCATAATCTCTATCGTTTCTACCATTCTCTGCTATTATTGATATCTCTTGAACTCCCACTTCTTCAAGCACCTTCCGGTCTCTCCTGCTTCCCATGAACCGAACAACAGCCTCATCGTTGTACTGCTTCGGCCCCCAAAAGCCAAGACAACACCTCGCTTCCTGCGACCAGCTCTCGTCAATTCGAACCCTTTTCAGCTTCACCCCATGTACACACAAGATTGTAAAAGCCTCCGCAGATATACCGAGCGGCTGCTGAGCAAGTGACGGGAATTGCAACAAGGCTGCAAACTGCGGCTGACTCAAATGGCTTTTTCGATTGGTCGGAAATTACTCCCAAGCAACGGAAGGCTGTCGCTAATATGTATGGGGTGCTACAACGTCGTTATCTTCATCCCGAAACGTATAACGTTGTGCAGGTTGCGGTGCGCCTTCGGTCAAAGTCGTCCTATTGAGGAATGGCAATTCGGCGACCATCTTATACGGCATATCATAGAGAGCACAACGGCAGTTCAAATATGTGCTTGCTTACTCCTGTTTTCTGGTGGTCAACTCCAAATTACCCTATCCTGAGCCCTCTTCGGTCTTCTTAGACAGCAAGCAATTGAGCGTTCCCAAGATGACTATACGACCTAGCCAAGTCCTTACCATGGCATTCATCGGAGCCTATCTTACATTCGTAACAGACGCATTCCCGACCGACCTTCATATATCGAGTCCCGAGCCACGCGACCTCGTAACCACAGACGCGAAGAACCTCAGAGAACACATTGAAGTTTACGGCATACCATATGGAGTTCTCGGCGCGGTCTCCCATGGCCTAACCTTCTACGTAATTCTCTGTCACTTCTTCGGAAGAAAGCCTTTGCTTCCGTGGATGGCACTGGAGAAGGAACGCTGGAACATCGCGGTGGTCACACTCTCATCGCTCATCTCGATCATCCTTTCCGGGGTTACCATGGCACGAACAAGGGGCTCCCGCCCGCTTCTCATACTTGCGGGTATGCAGATCGTACTCCATGCTCTGATAGATATCATCCACATACATCGCATGTGCGTTGGATCTCCTGGTTGGAGTAACTCGACATCTTTTTGGGCGATCCCTCTTGTAGTGGTGTCGTGCTTCTCGATATATGCCTTTTACGAGTTTCCCTGTAAGTTGCGCTGAGTTCGATCGTATGCAAGGTAGACTGACATGCACTCCACAGTCGAAGGAGACGAGGGCAATGTCGGAAGCCTTTTCGGTACTGCCATCTTTATTGTTCTAATTGTATGGATTGGCTTGACTGGATTGAAAACCTTGATCGGCATCTTGATATGCATTTTCTCCAAGTTCAAGAGATGTGCGACATTTGGAGTTGCAGCAGTTCTGCTCAGCTGCGGACTCTTCTGGTTTGGTGATTTCGGCATGGCCATCGTGAGCAAGAGTACGCTGGGGACACCGTCGAACCAAGTGAGGGCACTGTATTACACGTACTGGGTTGTTGAGAGGCTACCGCTATTCACATTCTAAGATGCGCGTTGGCGAGACGGTGAAATGCTATTACACATGATGTACTTGTAGCATTTGTCGGTATTAAGGATGCGTTCTGTTTAACCTAGCACTAGGTGTAACGCTATGTCGGAACCGGCTCGCTCTTGCGGCTCGAAATCTGTTCCGCACTAGTACGCGACGAGTCTACCCGGAGTGGTGACATCAACGAACATGCGTCAGTGCCTCCTGCATCTTCACGCTATCTCGACAGCGAACTCTTCCGTGGCAGTTTCCTGGCAAGATCGATCGCGGGGCGATCGCGGCAAAAATGGAAGTGGATCCCTCATACCCATGCACGCTAGGGCCTCGGTATCATATGACGGACCATCTTCGCCGTACATCGTGTAATAGTTATCTCTTGTCGAATATCTGAGTGTTTGACGGTGTCGACAACGTTTACCTGTGTTTCGCTCTCATTTACCTAGATATGGCTATGCCAAATCTGTTTCAGAGGCGAACAGCCAACACTAAAGAGTATGTCCAGAAGCGGAAGACCATCGATGGCGCACACTAACCGCTATTAGTTGCTGGGGATACCGATTCGAGTGGACGCCTGAACATCTTACACCGGAGCAAATGAGGCCCATGAAGTTCTCGTATGATGTTTTGGCAGAGGAATGTCTTGATCGTTTGAACGCTATCTCGCCACCGCACAAGGGTGCTCTGCCAAGGAATGACAGCAACCGCGCCGCGCTATCATCAGTTCCGGGCACCGAAGAAGAGAAAAAAGAGCCATTGCCAGTACCCAAGAGAGATCTATACACTTTGCTGGAAGAACATCACAACTCCGATCCTAAGCTTGCGGAACTGTGGCGCGAGGTGCACACCGTACCGGACTGGGTAGACTGGGAACAAATCGCAAGAGGACAGGATGTGTTCTATCGATATGGCGGACCCGCCTTGACTGGTCTCACTTTTCAGTCACTCTTAGGTGGCATGGGCGCTGCGCGAGTGGTGGAGACATTAGCCAGAACAGGAGGCTTCAGTACGAAGGTCGCAAGAGGGAGACTCTTTGAAACTACACAACACATCCTCCAATGCACACGAACACTGGATGGACTCAAACCAGGTGGAGAAGGGTTTGCCTCATCAATACGCGTTCGCTTTCTACATGCCGCAGTCAGGCAGCGCATCATGAAACTCGCAAACGAACGGCCCAGCTACTTCAACGTGGAAGAATGGGGAATTCCAATAAACGACCTGGACCAAATCGCAACAATTGGAACCTTCTCTTCAACTTTGATCTACCTCAGCTTCCCCCGCCAAGGAATCTTCCTACGCAAGCAAGAAATCGACGACTACCTAGCCCTATGGCGCTACATCGGCTACCTAATGGGCACACCCGACGAATGGCTATCTACCTCAACCAAAGCCAAAGCCATCATGGAATCGCTCCTTTACCACGAAGTCGACCCCTCGGAAATGTCGAAAACAATGGCCAACAACATCATCTTCGCGCTCAAGGAAGAGCCCCCAACCTTCTCCTCCGCAGACATGCTAACCGCCAGCGCCCGCTGGCTAAACGGCAACGCCCTCTGCGACCGCCTCGGATTGAAACGCGTTTCTGCATACTACTGGTCCCTTATGGCGGGGCAGTGTCTCTTCTTCATCTTCTACTGCTACACATATCGCTTGTTCCCTAATGCAGATCGCAGGAGGATCGACCGCGCGAAAGAGATTTTCTGGACGCTGATAGTGAAGGCGAAGTGGGGATTAGCAGGGACGGAAACGTCGTTTGACTTCAAGTACGTGCCGCAGTATGATACGTTGACGCATTTGGGGGATATTGGTGAGAGGAAGAAGGTGGCGTTTAGTAATGAGATGAGGAATTTGAAGGCGTTGGGGATTGGAGTGGGGGTTCTCGCGGTGGGGACGTTGGTTGCGGTTAAGATTGCGGTAAGAGTTGTTGGGAGGTTGTGGTAGATATTCTTGTAAAGGGTTTGTATGATATCGGGATATGATGGGTTGAGGGCTCTGTTATTAGACTTGAAGTTCGACGAATATACCCAAGTGAAGTTACCGGTCACTTCTACCCTGTCCCATCTTTTCATATAGCTTTACTTCGGTAAGAAGTTCGCTCACCCTCACGTTGTTCCGTAGAGTCACCACCGTTGTACACATATAGACAGCCTCCACTGACCATAGCATCATCAAATATAAGTTCACGTCCCCGTCTCCATTTTCTGTCCTTAGCAATCTCGATCGCAATAACAACACAACTTCCGTGTGAGCTCACGCTTGGCACACCCCAACATATACCGACAGCCCATTATCAAAATGGCAAAACGGAGGTGTCCACAGAACCCACATCAAGTTGGTGTATGCGGCTGCCCTTCGTTCTGGAGGTATCTGAAAGCCAAACCCACGCCCGACAACAGAACTGTGTCTTCTTCAGCTACGAAGCGTTCGTCTGCAGCTCTCATCATCATCGACGGCGAGCCGGACTACGACAATGCCTCGCAGAAGCGACAAAAGCGCGAAGATAGTGTAGTCACCCAGACTAGTGTGATTGGTCTCTCGCCATCGGAGTCTTCGGCGTACATGGCCAACAAACTCGTGGTTGGAGAGTCTGATAGGAAGATGCAACAAGCCAAGGAGGCAGCAAAGTGCGCTCTGAAGAGTCGCTGGATGAAGAAAGAGACATCGAAGAAGATCGAGCCGGTACGGATTTTGGTTGACTATGGTCTACCTGCTGATTCTGAGAGGTTGGATTGGGACACGGACGAAGTTCGTCGGATGATCGGGGAGATTGCATGATAGAGGCTATGATCGATGGGATTGGACTACGATGACAGGCATGGAGGACTTGACCCGAAATGAAGCGGTGACAAAGGTCATGAAACAATAATGCATATACAATCTAGTATGTGGGTATAGGTACTGCCTAGCGGAGATTTTGCGAAGAGTATGCACGGATATGAGAGTCGTAACCGTCATAAATACATCCAGCTGTCACCAAATGTACGGCTAAGATTAAGTCAGTAACTAATCGGCGAGTCCAGTGTGAGATACTGACCTTGTTCTCGTAAGTCCAGAAAGTGCCGCTGTGCTGTATGCCTTTGCTCTTGATCACTTCGATCATCTTCATCACTGACTCTTCTGGTGTGATTATGCCCTGGACTTCCCATGGCAGTTGAACATTTGCCATGTCTGTTGCGACTTCTCCTGGGTGCATGCACAAGATGATGGTATCATCGTCCTTCCTCTTCAACTCAGCGGCCATGTGTCTTACTGCCATGTTGAGTGCAGCTTTCGAGGCAGCATACGCAGCGAACCCGTCCTCCATTTCACGGAAGTTACCCTGAGAGCCTGAATCGCTGGACATGAAGACGATGGTGCCGATTGGTATGTTTGTTTTCAGTAACTTCTGTGCTGTGATGATGGGCCCTATGGTGTTGGTATGCAAATGGAAGGCAAACTCGTCGAACGACCTGGCGAATGTTAACTTCCAGTACTTCAGCCACTTCAGATTGATTGTCGTTTATCGAAATGCACGCTTTAGCCATAACCAGCAAGGCGTAACGGCAAAGTTGATGGAAGACTCACAGCTCAGTGGCCCTCTACATCGGTTAGTGCGGCTCCCTTGCATGCTGTCGACAATGTCAGACTTACGTTTGGGTATCTTAGCACTCCTGCGTTTAGTACGACATAGTCAATCTTCAGGTTCGGTATCATGGCCAGTTGCGCAACGAATTTCTGCGGATTGCCGGTTAGTTCCCCTCTGCAATCACAACGCCATACGCAACAGCACACACCTCTATGCTCTGCTCTGACAATATGTCGCATGTGTACATTTGGCATCGGCCATGATCGCTCCCCGCTTGTCCCCACAGACCGCTGGCATGGCCGGCCCAAGGCTCCCGTACTGTAGCGATGATGCGCTCATTTTTCGTCAACAGCTGTCTGACAAACTCTAGCCCGATGCCTCTGCTGGCGCCGAGTATCAGCCATGTGGTAAAGTCCTCATCGGCGTATAGAATGCCCGGAATCTGGTCCATCCGGTCGGTCGAGGTGTGGCGGGGCACGATGATGTCAATCGTCGAGCTGGGGCTGAAGTGCGACTGACCAACACTAGAAGGCTGTTTGCAAAGAGGGCAGAATAGTGTCGATCCTGGCCGGCGCTTGAAATAGTAATGTGCTGCTGTGCAGATAACAGAGAACGTTATTCATGACCCTGGCCCGTCACGTTAGGGAATCAGGTGCGTGGAGGTGCGCGGGTTAGTGGGCATGTCACATCGATTTGCGGACCCTTGTACAGGCTTTACATATCGAATTCGGTCCAGGGAAAGCAGGGAAGAAGCGTCCTGCAGGGCAACGAAATAGGCCAGACGCTGCTTATTCTACCACCGGAGGAAAGAAGAGCGAAATTCTTCACGATGATTGACGGCAGCAAAAGTACTAAGAATACTCGCAGCAGCCGACGCAGCATCTGGTGACGGCATCATCCCATAAGCTTCATGCAAGATTGCCGAGCAAGTTTGCGAAATAGCCTAGGGAGTCAGGAGTCGCAATCGACGGCGTGGCGTCAAAGTAGCGACGACAAGTTGGCTGAGAAACAGAGACCAAATGCGGCGAGAGCACCGCCATTTGATCGCGATTCCTGTTTGCCATCCCGGACCGGTTCCACCCGAGCACTTTTTGCTACTGAGTTATACCTGTCGCCTGATTGGCCAGTCCCGTGACCCGTGCTCGCGTCAGGGCCCTGGGCCCGTCATTTCGTCGCGGCTAACGGCAAGATTCTTAAAACTCTCTCAAGCCTCTCAACTCCTACTTGGCCATCTTTTCTCTCTCACTACCTCTCAGTCACGACCAAAGTTACATTAACTTTCACCACTCCACCTCTACCAACACTTAATCTTACCCCAACCACCACCACATCTTCAAAATGGGTTTCGAGAAGGGTACGTTATCTTGACAGCGGTCAGACGTCATTGGCCATCTGTTACTTTGTCTACCATCGTCTGCCACCCATTGAGCCTGCGCGCATACCAGTATTCGACTCCCATGAGGAATCAATTATTCCCGGTGCACCGTCCGAATAATTGACAACTCAAGAAGCGGTGAGCGCAAGGTGGCAGCTTTGCGACAAAGCAAGGACGGTGGCGGATTGTTTGGCTGGGCAAAGAAATCTCATCACGACACATACAGCTAACACTTTCCATAGGCGATGCTAAGAAGGGTGCCAACCTCTTCAAGGTACGAACACGCTGAGCTGGTCCCAGGGCCACCGTACACGACTCCCGAAAGCAATCTAACGACTATCCAGACCCGTTGCGCTCAGTGCCACACCCTGAAGGAGGGTGAGGGCAACAAGATCGGCCCCAACCTTCACGGTCTCTTCGGCCGCAAGTCCGGTCAGGTTGAGGGTTTCTCATACACCGACGCCAACAAGCAGAAGGGTGTCGAGTGGGGCAACGAGACTCTCGTACGTTATACCATAAGAAGACGCTTACGTGGTAGGCATGCATGCTGACGAAGCACAGTTCGAGTACCTCGAGAACCCCAAGAAGTACATTCCCGGAACCAAGATGGCTTTCGGTGGTCTCAAGAAGCCCAAGGACCGCAACGACTTGATCACCTTCCTCCAGGACGAGACCAAATAAGCGTATCACCTCTCGAACGTTTATACCATCCTATCGACACGCCATGACCTTTCTATAATACCTTTTCGACCCAAAAACTGTTTGGATTGTACCATCATCGATGATAGACGAACGACGGAGGCGGTGAGCGCAGTTAGACCGCAATACCCCTTCATGTAGATTATGTTAGGTGTATCATTTCAAGGCGCTTTTCGACTTTGGTGCGGCATAGAGCCTGTTTGGACTTAGTGGCACTTTCGGAATACCAAATCTCCTCTACCGATCATCCAATACGCTCATCATCTTCGTGAACAAGTTGCCAATATCGTGCAACCTCCAGTGATTCCTCTCGACTGACTTGCAGACCCGGCAGAATTGGACAAAGCATCGTTTTCTAATCTCAGGCTACAAACATCCAGCTGATGATGAGCCAATTGCAGACATCGCAAATTTTCTGACACGTTGAGCGGCATTTCCACAAAATGTACAGACTAGGGTAATAGTCTAGTGCTAGCCTTAAGGGAGCGACTCACGCGAGCAGCGAGCAGCGAGCACCTTGCACCCTCGGACCTGAGGAACATGCAGCCAGGAACATGCGCTCTGCCGGTGCTTTCTCCGACAGCTAACCGAGGATCGTGTGGCTGGAGCTCATGGATGCTTGCGGAAGACGTGCAATGGCAACAAATCGTTTCGCTAGACAGCGTGGGTAGTAAAAGCAATAGGGACTCAAAAGAGTAGACACATTGTGTCTCGTCAGCTGCGGGATGCCAGTAGTTAAAGCGTGAGGCTTCGTGGCGCCTTTTCCACATCATCTCCACGTGAAAGCAGGTCAAGTGTGGGGGAAGCGCAGGTGCACGTCGCAGTGGTGTCATCGCCGGAAGACTCCGTGTACATCAACCATCTAGTCTGTGCCATAGGGCACACGAGCACATGCGTCTCTCTTCCACTTCACCCTCCTCTTACTCAAATCGCTTCGCAGTATCCAGACGCGCCGTTACCTCGGCCTGTATCATCAAGGCCAATTAGCGTCATAGTGGGGCGGGAACTGTGCTTCGGGTAGCTCGACAGTGAACACCACCATCACCAGCACCACTTTGGCGAATAAGCAGCGACAAAGGCCGTTTCGGCCTGTACAATTGACACCATGTCGTGGAAACGCAGCGAGAGGCTGATGGACACCATCAAGGTAGGCGAGCCTATCGCACAGTCGCGGTCGTAGCTAACATTGGGATAGCACTACAGCAACTTTCCAGCAACCGGTATGCAGTCCGCATGGTCACTTACAGCATTCGTCTGACACATAATCAGGTGTATCATTACGGCAAATGGTACAATTTGGAGAGAAGCCATCTACAGGAACCCTCTTCCGCGCGTCACAATTCCTTTCCGAAGAACTGCCCATACGGTTAGCACACCGGGTGGAAGAGCTCAATGAACTCCCAGATGGCCTCAATGAGATGCCGTCGATCCAAAGAGTGCGCGACTGGTATGCGCAGTCATTCGAAGTGTGTATTGCTAAGGTTCTTGCTGGAGCGCGTTGACTCATCTGACAGGAACTCGTCGAACTGCCCCGGCCGACCCTCTCGAGCGAGGTCAAGGAGCGACTACTCAAACCAGCGAAGAAAGCCGGCGACAAGAACCTGATGAGCAAGCCGACGCAGAACCCTAGCATCAAAACGGGACAATACCGGTCCGCGCCGACGACGAATGGTAACGGGAACGGCAATGCCAACGGAAACGGCGGCACAATCACAAAAGAAGTGAAAGGCGCAAGCCGGAGATACTATGCCGCCGCAGACGACGGACAGGAATGGCCGCCAGAGCTGGGCGCATACAACACAAAGTTCGCAGACACATTGGAGAAGATCAAGAGGCGGCACGACAGCGTCGTTACGACGGTCGCACAAGGCATTCTGGAATGGAAGCGCAAGAGGCAAAGGATGCAGATTGACCACAACATCCAAGCCTTCCTCGACCGTTTCTACATGTCGCGTATCGGCATCCGTATGCTCATCGGCCAGCACATCGCCCTCACAGACCAACGCTCGCGAAACGATCCCAACTACGTCGGTATAATCTGCACAAAAACCAATGTCCAAGAACTGGCGCAAGAGGCCATCGAGAATGCGCGCTTCGTCTGCGAGGACCACTACGGACTCTTCGATGCACCAAAGGTCCAGCTTGTATGCAACCCGGATATCAGCTTCATGTATGTGCCAGGGCATTTGTCGCACATGCTGTTTGAGACTCTCAAGAACTCTCTTCGCGCTGTGGTGGAAAGACATGGACAGGATAAACAAGAGTTCCCTGTGACCAAGGTCATCGTTGCAGAGGGCAAGGAGGATATCACAATTAAGATTTCGGATGAAGGAGGTGGTATCCCTAGATCATCGATCCCGCTGGTATGGACATACATGTATACGACTGTCGACCAAACACCGAGCCTGGACCCCGATTTCAACAAGAGCGATTTCAAAGCACCTATGGCTGGCTTCGGCTACGGATTGCCCATCTCAAGGCTATACGCGCGCTACTTTGGAGGAGATTTGAAGTTGATTTCCATGGAAGGGTACGCACTTCCCACTCACAACCCAAGATAATCCCTTTACTAACAACATCGGTTACAGCTACGGCACAGACGTCTACCTTCACCTCAATCGCCTCTCCTCCTCTTCAGAACCTCTGCAATAGCAATTACCCGTCATGAGGGGCGGATGGACGTCGAGCGAACTCATCCGGTCATCCCGAGGAATGGCGCAAGGTAACGGTTCGCGAAAGTATAACCCTTTCCTGGCGAGCAAAGCAATGAAGCTCAAGCTTTCGGGTCAGGTTAGCAGGGAGATTAGTGAGAGAAGACAGGTGGGCGATGCGGCGGATATGTTTGCTGATAAGGCGAGTAGCGAGGGGGAGAAGCCTTGGTGGAGGAATGTCGGTATGGAGGAGGGTATGTGAGATGTACGATTTTCGGTTTGGCAGATATCGCTCAGAGATGCGGTTGAAAGTTAGGGGAAACCGATTGGCTTTGGCATTTTCCGCGACCTTGGTGAAAAGGTATCAATCGTTCTTTGGGTTCGGTCTGGCCTGGGCTGGCAAAGGCTTGGGCTTTAGCAGTTAAGAAAGACACGGCGTTTGGCGAAGGCCATGTATGAATCTCGAAACAACGAATGAGAATAAGACGGAAGAAACAAATAGTTACGCAACGCAAAATAGTAATGTTGTACGTCTTGCCAGTACAAACTTCTTTCATATGAATAGGACAAGAACAAAAACTGGGGTATAACGCGATCCGCCTTGAATCCAAAATAATGCCAAAATATCTCGTCATCAACCCATGACCTTCCGTTCAAGCAGGTGCTTGTCCTGAACTAACCCTTTTCCTCATCTTCGCAATGTCCCTTTCCTTGCCCTTTCCACTCCTCGCTGGACTCCCACTTCCCATAGTACCCTGCCCTTCTGCGGCTCCAGACCCTCCAGTACCTTGTACTTCCCACTCGTCGTTCCAATCCGCAGGCGGCTGTTCAAGACCGAGGACGATGTTACGGTAAAACGCGCGCGTTTGTGGTATACTCTATCCATGCACCACGAATCAGCAGTCGTCCTCTTGTTCAACTCATGTAAAAGGCGCAGCACATGGCATGACATCGCATAAAGAAGAGAAGTAGATAGAAAAGACATACCTCATTCCTCACCCCCGCAATCCACATGAGCATCTCCTCACTCTCCAATATACTAACCGCCTCATCCCTCCTCTGTCGCTCCTCCCACGCCCTCCCCTGCACCTCACCAGACGCAGAATGCCAATTCTTCCCCCGCGCCTGTAGACTCTTTCGTGTTTCTAACGTGGATTTGCTGGGAGCCTCCCCCTTACCACTACTACCACTTCCCCCAGCCTGTGGCGATTGTCCATGTAAACGATGCGCGCCGTATCCTCCGCTACTGGAACCAACACCGGTGTGTACATCGTAGTCTAACGTGCTGCGTCCCAGCTCGTTGAACTGGGCGTTGAATGCAGCCTCCGATTCAATTTCGTCGTTGGTAATGGGAGCGTGGCCGCCGGTGGCGGGAGTGAACGAATGGTGCGAGTGGTGCTGGTGGTGCTGGTGGTGCTGGTGGTGCTGGTTGTGGCTGTTTATGATTTGTTGCGCTTCGGCGATGAATTGGAGGTTTACGCCGCCGGGGTTCGGGGGTGGCCATGCCATGATCGCATTGCTGGGGCCTGGGCAGGGAGCTCTGGGATTGAGGCGTTTACAGAACGGATGTGTTAATGAGGCGTTGCGTATGCGCGGTGTGGAAGGAGCTTGGGGTTGGGGTGGGGTTGCGATGATGGTCAATGTCCGCGGGGGAGGACTAGATGGGAAGGTGGCAGCGACGAGGCACTACGATCATGCTTCCCAAGACTCGTGGTACGTGCCTGTCTGTTAGTGCTTCGCGTGGTGCCTGCGTCTTAGGTTCTAATGAATTAAGAGCATATGCATTGCTCGAGACCGTTCTGATATCGAATGGTTTTTGACATTGATATCTAGTAGCTACTGCTATGCTTGGAGACGTCGACTCCTTCCCATCTTGACCGTCGACCTTGGATATTGCCGTCTAGTGATGTGACCAAAACGCTGAAATGCCAATCTATGCCCAATGCTTAACACACGCGCCGAGAGATCAAATCCGACTTGATCGAAGCGCAAATCCCTGAGTAACCTTCTTTGCCCGTCTATAGTGTCGAGCCAGGCTTGCACTGGCCTAGTTCGTTACGATTCTTCCAACATCCGCTCCCAGGGGAGCAGGCGCGCCGCAAATTTCCCCGGGAGCTGGATAGGAGTTAGGCTATGTACCGCCATTTGCCTGCTGATGCTCAGCCTTGCTGCCCTTACCTCGCCAGGTGCTGACCGCCGGTATGTCGGCTTTCAGTCTCTCTTCCTGTGTTGAGTACGCCTTGGGCGTCAATTTTATCAACGTGTGTAGCGGGACCTCCATCCATGGGCTCTGCTCCTGCGGTACGTTCATGAAGTATGCGTAAATACACCTCAGGATGGCCTGATGTGTAACGATCAAGATGTTCTCGCTGCGCTCCAACTCCATAATAATGGGCTCCAGACGAATGACAACGTCCCGATATGACTCTCCGCCCAGGTAGCGGTAGTTGTATTTGTCCTCGTCGCGTTGCTTGAAGTCTTCAGGGAACTTCTGTTCGATTTGAGCGTATGTGAGACCGTCGCAGACGCCGGAGTCGAGTTCGTCGAGCGCTTTCCATTCCAACTTTTCGAATGTGAGAAATCGCGCGGTTTGAATCGTTCGCTTCAAGGTTGAGGTCCAGACGGTAAGTTTACGACCGTCGCCGACTGATTTCGCAACCAGACCGGGTAGCGCATGCGCGTAAGCATCTCCTCGCTCTGACAGGTTTGCGTCTCCTCCAATCTGACCCGTGAGATTGTACTCGGATTCACCGTGCTGCCTTGATTAGTTTTCATAGCATGGGTTTGTGACATGTACTTACTCGCGATAACCAGATCGAGCGCGGCTTAATGTGGAGATTCATCAAGTAGTAGACGACCCTACTCTGGAGGTAGTCCTGGATCTGGTTGATGATGACTTGCTTGCCCACGTCGATGAGCTTGACGTATGTAAGGTCGCGCTCGTCCTCGTCTATGGTCTGGTACACCTTCTCGTAGTTCCGGATACGGTTGCGGAAATCCGCTGCAGCTTCCTCGGGGTCTTGACCGACATAGTCTGGAGATGTCGTCTTTACTTCCAATATGTTGCTCATGATGAGGTCTTCGTCGTCACACTTTGACTCAACGAATAGTGTCTCGATGTTCTCAGCAGCGCATCGCTCCTGTATCCACCTGCGCCGGCTCTTGGTCGAGTTTGTGGCGTCTAGTATCGCGATCAAGCCCCTGCCCTCGGAAAACCATTTGCACATGTCATTAACGGCTGCTTCAGCGGCTGCTTTTCGGAGGCGTTCTCCTTCTGGGTTGGAGGTATCGAAGAATTCGGCGGAGGGGTTTGGGGTCGCAGTACGACGATACTGGCCAACGTTGAACGTCTTGGATTTGATCGATAGCCAATGTAGGTAGCGAACCACTGCGTTGCAATTCGTCAGTGGCTATATGAGGCCGCGCAGGAGAAGCTTACCTTTCTGTGCAATCAAACTCTTGCCCCGCGCGGGCAAGCCTACCATGACGACGCATATCCGCGTGTCTTCGGCCTGTACACCAGCACCGTTAGTCTTTCTGCTTGGTCTTACGAAGTCGCCAGCAGGCACCGCGCGCATATTGGGCGCGTAGAATCCATTGGAGTCGGCATTGGAGTCGGTCATTGTATGCGGCAAGTCCAGCTCCCTGAAAGCCAGTGACGATGCGACTGGCGAAGCGAAGTAAAAGTTATATGAATCGGAAATCTAGCCGAAGGTATTCCGAGATGCAGCGAGAATGCGGCTTTTAATCAACGATGCAGCAAGGGCAGATGCTAGGCGGTCAACAGAAGCCTGTGGAGTCGCACGGCTGAAGTCGTCTGTTAGGTGAAGCAATAAGTGTATGGACGTCGAGTGTCGTGTTGCAGGGTCGTAAGGTCGGCCCGGCAGTCAAGAAGCGAGAGGAGATGGATTGATTGACGATGATTCCCCCGCATTCGGTACGGCGTCCTTCTTTTCACAAGCCAGAGCAATAAGCGTTCGGATTGCGGCTCCAGGCTAGCGGGCGCAGTGGAGCAGATGTAACGGGTGATTCTTATTCGATAGCACGTGTGGCTGCAGTCCAATGTGTCCACATGTCCGGCATTCGTGACAGTGCCAGCAACGGTCATCGTTGGCGCCTACCATGCGCATTCCTTGGTACTTGCCCGCAGCAATGGGCACCATCAGGACAGCTCCAAAACTTCAAGCCGTTGCCGTACTGCAACGAGCTCTCCGGGTCGTGTGCCATGATGCCACATGCTTCTGCGGTATGACGACAATGGCTCCAGCGACATAGCTAGGGGGTCCAGAAACATGCCTGCCTAAAGCCGCCGATTCCCGGAAAGACGTGATGGATGGGAGCGAAATTTCTTTACACTGTCGTAGTCGCGCGCCAGTCGTCGTAAATCGGCAAAAAAACAATGGTGCATCCTGGAGATGCTAGCAAGGAAAAAAAGACTACTTACAGTAGATATGGAGTAAGTCCGGTGATGCATTGTTGACATCAGTTATTGTACGCGTTGTGATGAGGGCGTCACGTAAGCTTTCGTCGTGGCGGGGCAGTGGGCTGCCAAAGTATCGTGTACCTCGCTCGCAATCTGTCGCTTGGGTGTTGGAGGTGGAAGGATCAAATACACAACACGCAAACGGGATAGACTGCTCTTGCTTAAGGTGCGTACACGCAAGCCCGGGGTACGTCCAGGCCGCTATCGCTCTGGTACTGCAGTGTGTGATCGCCGCGGGATTGGTTCACTCTCCCCACGTGTGGCTGATCTGATAACAGCGCATTGCGTACATTTGAAAAAGCACCCATCAACACAGATTAATAATGCGAAAAGTAAACAGTTTTTATCATGTCGTGTGCAACAACTCATTACATCGTTTCCCAGATTCGCCGACGCTATGTGCAATCCTACGCCAGAGTCAAGCTATAAAGATGCGGGTATCTAGCAATGCTAAAATCATCCTGCGCTACAAATGCCATGTGAAATCACTCTCCATACGGCCGTTATATGTCATGGACCTTGATCCATCCAACTAAATATCAAGCATGCAGTTTGGCCATGCCGTTAACCCTGTGGGTATTGTCGATGCCACTTTGCAAAGCAAGTAGAGTCGCGCTGGCATCCAATCGTCGCTTCAACGCCGCCGCTGTTCGCTCCTGTCCCCGACTGCCGATGCCTTCCTCAACCCATCGGATCTTGTTGATCATGAAGCTGAGACCCTCATGAGCCTTGCTCTTCCTGCTCGAGATGCCATACTCGACGGAACCGGTGTACTCCTGGAGTTGCGGCAGGATGAGTATCTCAATCTGCAAGTCCATATCGGCGGGTGGTGTTACTGGCGCCGCTGGCACCTTTGTTAGAACGTCAGCGGCATCGGCTGGGTCGTTCGGCGCAGTGATGCGTGGATCGAGCATGGTCACATCGACAGTATCATCCCATTCACCACGGATCCATCCAGAATGGATCGCAGCAGCAATAGGATCTGAATCGTCGCGGTACACGCGCGCACCCCACAGATGCCTCTCCAACACGACATGCTGGCGTTGTCGTGGCTTCAGGTAGTATCGCGGTACTCTGATAGTGAACGTACAATTGATGGGGTTGACGTCGAAGCGAGGCAGTCGTTGCGGTTTCGAGGCGTATCCAAACTGGTCATCTAACGATGAGTTGGGCTTGGGTAGCTCTGTCTTTGCATCGTACAGCTGCGATCCAAGATGTTTGCGAGGACGTTTCGCAGCTTCGTCAAGAACAGGCTGTACATCGTGGACTTTGGTCAGGACCTTTGTTACTTGCTGCATCGGCTGATGGTTAGGTCGAGGGGCATGGTGGTGGTGATGATGGTGATGTGGGTTTCCTCCAATGTGATGGTGGTGGTGAACTGACTGGCCAGGGCCAGCTTGTGGCAGACTGGGGTGCCGCCCGTTGATCGTAGTTGAGGTTGGCTGAATTGACGTATCTTCGTCGGGCTTGTGTTGGTGGTGGTGATGATGGTGGTGACTATGCTGTTAGTACGCATCTGAAATGGCACCGAGGGAACTCACTGATGATGATGATGCTTGTTCCGTTTGGTCCCACGCGCGCCAGGTGTTCCTCTACCATCAATATTCTCGATATCGAAGATTCCTTCCTCATCCTTGACTCGCTTCGGCTTCCTTCCTTGCTGAGAACCGATCCTTCTCATCATTTCGCCGTTGTCCGATTCAAATGAGCCCTGGCCGTTCTGTGGCATGGGACTTCCCCGCGAGGGGGTTGTCGATCCCAGCCCGCTGCCGAGACCGGAGAACATGCGCCCGAATTCGCTCTTGATGCCAGGATCCTTGCCAACGGACAAGGGCTGCATTGAGGCCCCTTGAACAGCCTGTGGAAGCGGAGACGCTCTGCCCGTTCGTCTGCTCGCCTCCAAACCAAAGCCAATGTGTGATTTCGAGTGTTGCATGGCCTCACCCATCCTGGAAGGCTGGTCGTAAAGCGATCTTCCGCTGGAGGATAAAGAGCGTGCGAGTGGCTCGGTCCTCTGTCGCTCTAGGGAGTTGGGGTCGGAGGTAGGAGGAGCGTGGTACTGCTCGACTACGCGATGGCCCAACTGATCTACACTGCGTCGCAACATCTCCTCTGAACTTTGGGCGCCATATCGGGGAGCGCCCAGCATGGATGGGGGGTAAGGGCCATAGGTGCGATGCATCGGCGGAGGTTCCTCTGCGCGACTGTCATGAGGAGGTTCACGGACAGTACCGGTGGGCGCTGATTGCCGCCACAGACTGCGTGGGGGTTCCGATGAGCCAGAGATATTGCGCTGCGCCTGAGGTGGACTGAAGCCAGACTGCGACACAGGGTGAACAGTCACGGGTCGATCCCTCTCCGAGGCATTGTGGTTTGTGCCTGCTAAGAGTTCCGCGGCATTGGGCCTTGCATGATGCGACTCCCCCAGTGTGCGTCGCCGCTCCTCGTTTGGCCCGTATGCGCTGCGCCGGCCTGGAAATCCGTCGTACGAAGATCTGCCCTCTTGTTCGGTGTTTGCTAGAGGGCCCATCGGTTGGCTATTCGGTCGGGGTGGGACATTCCCGGCGGGCTGTCGACCTGTATCCTGCGCATAGGGGCGGTGGCCGGCAAAGTTCATGGGCTTGTAGGGTTGTGTCGTTGGTGGCAGCGACTGGCGGCCCGGATCAGGCGAGCCATGGTTGCTGTAGGACTGTCTGGGTGAGCCGACCGAGAACGCATGGCCTTCAGATGGCCGCGAGGTATTGCTGCCGTACATGTTGCGTTCTGGGGTGGGTTGACGGCGAAACAGAGGAAAATCCGACCGTGAGCCAACAGGCAGGCCACGTCGAGGCGAAGGTGGCTGCATGCTGTGGCCGTTGGGTACTTGAGTGTTGGTGGGAGGCGAGGGCTGTGATTGCGCTGTTTGGTTGAGCGCACCTGTGTCACCGCCGCCGCCGCCGCCGCCGATAAGAGATGAGATGGACATGCTGCTTCCCGGTCGCAACGCCTGACCTAGGCCAGGAAGCTCTCTGTTGGCGCCAAAGTTGGACGTGTATTGCGAACGCTGCGGCTGGGATGCATGCAGATGCTGCTGTGTGGGGGACGATGGAGGAGGCATTTGGGGCCGCGCGAAGGATGGTGGAGGTGGAGGTTCGTGAGACGGGCCTGGAGGAGAGTTAGTTTGGGACAAAGCTTGACCATTGCTTTTGGAAGCGGGGCTGTACCATAGGGGTTCGGCGAGCTGGCGGCGTTCAGCGACGAGGCACGCGCAGCATCGAAGCTATAGGGCGCCGGGGCTGGAGGATTGTTGGAAGTAGTCATTTGCGGTGGAGGATTCGTCTGGGAGTGATGAGTCTCGTAGTGAATCGGTCGCGCTAAAGACATGGATCAGCACAAGCTCGGACGGCGAGTCGCGACTTTTCGAAAGAGGTTTAGAGGCCCGCGGATCGTGCATTAGCTAGGAGCCACATCTGCGGAGTGCGCCATAGAATTCGCCAGACCCATGCCATCTCCACCGACAAATGGCGCGCACCGTTGAGCAACCCAGATGTTGGTGTGGCTCGGGATGGCATGGCGACACTAGTAAGGAAAGACTGCCTGCATTTGCCTGCGTTGATATGACGGCGACAGGCGGTGAAGTGCTTTTTCGCAATTGACGTGTCATGCAGACATCCATGCAGGCAATGCCTTCCCACTACCGTCTCTCTTGCCTGTTCCTCGAGCACCAGACAGCCACGCGAGCGGTGCCACAGACTTGAGACATAGAGGTCAAAATGCAGCCTGGGTGACTTGGGCACCTTTTGTGACTGGTAAGAGGTACAAAAAATTGCACAGATGTCTCCAGGCTACACAGACCCTCCGCCCTCAGTGCGTAATGCGCAGATGTGCTCTTCAAGACATTTGTGGAAATGGCAGCGCGTACCTGTATTTGACCAGCCACCCTGCCCTTGTCCTTCATTCTGGCCTTGCGGCGCATTATTACCAGCCGGTAGTCCTTGACTACTGCGTCGAACGTGTTGTGGCCCCGAAGGAAAGAATGGGTCGCGCCGGGGCATCGAGTACGGGTCGGCGGCATAGGGAGCGTGGAGTGGCTGTTGAGATTGTGGTTGTGACGCTGGAGGGCGGCCTGGGTAGGCTTGCGTTGTCTGCGGATGGTAGTTCATAGGGCGATCTGGTGGACGTTGGTACGGCGGCGGGCGGTCCATAGTCGGCTTGGGCTCATCGGAGAGGTGGTGAGGATGAAAGTGTCGCAGGTACGGGATAGCAGTATATGCTCCCGCTCGCTAGCGTAGTGTGAGGAGTACAATGGTCGCCGTCTTGGTCGTCGTCGTGTGGAGGGGTGCGGCTCAGAGCAAGCAGCAGTATTGCGGAAGAAAAGAGGCCTCGAGCATGCGAGGAAACGAGAAGGCGCAATGGGACCAAGCGTCACGATCCCTGTAGGTTTCTAGCGCAGCCCCGCATGCAGCGACGAAAGCGCGAGCCCGACTAGAGGGCAGGCACTGGCGATGTGATAGGGCTGCTTCGCACAAAGCGCCTACACCACGCCCACAAGGCCACAGGACGTTTGCTCGACTCAAAGCCCTCGGGCGCATGATGATGCGTATATCAGAGAGCCCCTGGCAATAGTTCGTCGTAGCCCCGCCCAGACTGCCCGCTCTGCGCACAAAAAGAAACACCCATGCTCGTCGGAACATGCGACGCCCGTTCCCATGCAGCCTGTTCCTGAATCGTTCCTCCCAGTTGACCGCCTCGCGCCAAGCCCGATCGGCAGGTGCACCCATCCATGTCCGAGTCCAGCCCAGCCATCAACACCGACACAGCCAGCAGCTGCCCCTCGTCGTCTGAGCCGCGCCACACGTGCCCGTAGCCATCACCTCCAAACCTGCGATATGTGAAGCAACACCAACCTCTGCATCCTATGCCGCTCCTCCCCATGCCTGGCTCTCCCGCTTCTTCCTGGGCCGTATACCGTGCGCGCCTCAAGGCTATCTTCCATGGCGCCGACCCACGTGTGTGCGCCGCCTTTTGGTTGTTCGGTATGCATGCACCTGAACCTTCAAAGAGGGGCACCAACACTATCCTGTCCAACGCGACTAACACGCCTAGGCCTCATAAACAACGTGCTCTACGTAATCATCCTCTCAGCCGCCCTCGACCTCGTCGGCCCAAATGTCCCCAAAGGCGTCGTGCTCCTCGCCGATGTCATTCCCTCGTTTCTGGCCAAACTGTGCGCCCCGTACTTCATCCACAAGATCCCCTACAATGTGCGCATCGTCATATTCGTCGGGCTCTCCGTATGCGGCATGCTCATCATCGCCCTCACGCCTCCACTGCAGGACTCGGGTACAATCGCCATCAAGATGTGCGGAGTGATGCTTGCCAGTCTGAGCAGTGGAGCTGGTGAACTGAGCTTCCTTGGCCTGACACATTACTACGGCCACTTCGCTCTGGCTTCCTGGGGCTCAGGCACGGGAGGCGCCGGCTTGATCGGCGCCGGAGCCTATGCCATTGCGACCAACACGCTCGGCATCACCCCTCGTACAAGTCTACTCGTCTTCTCCTTCTTGCCGCAAATCATGGTGCTGAGTTTCTTCATCATCCTTCCACTCGGTCCACTGCGCGCTGGCATCCAAAAACAAGGCGACTATGAAGCCATCGATGACCACGGGGACGATGACGAAGAGGAAGTAGGCCAGGCGCAGGAACAAGACGACCTGTTGTCCTCATCCATGCACTCGGCTTCAGGGCGCAGTTTCCCCTCTGTCAGTAACAACGGTGCTAACAGTGCGCTAAGTAGCTTCCGCGCAAACCTCAACCGCGCGCGGGGCCTGTTCTTCCCATAGTAAGCATGTTACTAAGACCTGAAACGCTCCAGACTAATCCATCACAGCATGCTGCCCCTCCTTCTAGTCTACATTGCCGAGTACACCATCAACCAAGGCGTCGCACCAACTCTGCTTTTCCCTCTCGAATCCTCTCCTTTCGACGAATACCGCTCCTTCTACAGCACATACGGCGCCATTTACCAGGTCGGTGTCTTCATCTCGCGCTCCTCCACACCCTTCATACGCATACACCACCTCTACGTCCCGTCATTTCTTCAAGTCGCCAATCTCATTGTCCTCACGCTGCACGCCATGTTCAATTTCATCCCGAGCTATTACATCGTTTGCGTAATCATCTTTTGGGAAGGTCTCCTAGGTGGGCTGGTCTATGTCAGCACCTTTGCCGAGATTACGGATAACGTGCCGAAAGAGGATAGGGAATTCAGCCTGGGCGCGACTAGTGTGAGTGATTCTGGAGGTATCTGTATCGCTGGTTTCTTAGGCATGGCTGTTGAGGTGAGTCTGTGTCGTTGGCAAGTAAATCATGGCAGAAATTACTGCAAGCTGCAGTGAAATCCATCTACGTCAACTTTACATCCTATGACTCCAGCTGTCGCGCCTCACCCTTAAAAACACTCTCGATCTCGTTGGAGGGCTACGATACGTGAGCAATAATGACATAAAGTCAGAAACAGGACCACAGTTTAACTCCAGCTATCTATAGTATATACTCGTCTTGAACTTTTCCTCTCAAAAGCATACACACCTCACCACGAATTTCTTCTCACTACGAATTTCTACTCACCACGAATTTCTACTCATCACACAACAGTCCTAACCTACTACACCATGTCGATGCAGTTCACGACAGACCCGGCTGAGACCCGGGGAGTCTTCTCAACCCTCTCTTGCGCTACGTCCGACACAGCATGCGATACGGACTACGAGCATCACGACTGGGGGCCAGGGCAACAAGTCAAAGTTCTACCACAATACCACATCGCCACCATACTGGTAAAATGGCAACCCGATAGAGACTTCATCGCCGCTTATCCCGCACAAATCGTAAAATGCCCTCCCAATCGTCACACTATGGTTGAGCTTTGCTAACGCATACTCACTAGATCGGAATCAAGGTCATAGATGAGGGTGTCGAAATCAATCCAATTGTCAACAGCTGGGTTGACGTAGCGAGTTTGCGCCTCGAAGTGAGAGAGAGGTCGGGCAAGGAAGCTAGGGATAAGTTACTGGTGAATCCTTGGGAGAAGGAGTGGAATGATATGTGTGGGTGTGAGGGGAGTGATGATTGTTTGCGTATCGATGACGGGGATGAGGATGTGAGGGTGGGTTTGGAAATCATCATGGAAGATGCAGACAGCCTTGTCAGGGGCACTGTCTGCGATGAAGAAGATGATGATGGCGACTCTGTCATGGAAGTTGACGAGAAGGTAAGCGCCGAGCCTTGTGTTGGCATGGACTATGTTTGGCAGGTTTAGGTCGGTCATCAGAGGGAGGCTAGACATCAGTCTTCACACACGCACATTCGAATTCGAATTCGAATTGTATCCTCCGAAGTGTTTCATCGCTGTATCCATATTTCTGTCATTCTGGCTTTGGCGATCCCATGCGCGATCAAGTGATGACGTTCGCCTGATTTTCCACTCCTTAGCGACATCGTGATACACGTCACGAGCTGATCCACTTTTCCTCACCATAACCATGGTCCATCCGCCTCGTCTGTCTACACGTGAGCCTATGAGTGAACTACAGTTAGCAATACCGCAGTAGGGAGTCATGTTAGAGACACGTATAGTAGATATGTGGCATGTGTTTCTCTCTATCTCTCAACTATTCTTTCCGGCGCCCATCTTCCATGCCGTCTCATACTCATACCCTTGGCTACACCACAACGAACAAACTATACCTTCAACCAGTGTCTCTTCGCATCACCACTATCAACATGCCCGCGCAACGACCGCGCATGCCAAAAACCTGGCACATCGCCACGTTAGCACCGGGTTTCGATAGCACTCGCCTCTGCTTTCCGATTCTTGTTGTAAGTTACCCCCTCTTACTCACAGAAATCTTGAAAACGAGCGAAAGAGTATCTGACAAGTACGAACAGGCCACCAACGACACCAGCAGCAAAACCCGCATTTCCTCCCAAAGCGAACTAGACACCCTGCTCAAAACACACTATGGGGATGCTGCGTCCGATATACAAACTACAACATCTTCATCACCACAACGAAACGACAGCGTAGTAGACCTATCCACTCCAAACGACAAATCCCCATCAAATCCCTTCACGGACGACTACCTCACTCCCTTGTCCTCCCACTTCATCGACGGGGAGCTCGTATGCACAGGCGGTCTCGCGGTCGAACATGCAGAATCCTCAGATTCTTCCGATTCTTCAGACTCTCCAGACTACGCCAAATGGCTCAAAAGGGAAGAGACTGAAGTAGTATATGGAGGCGATGGGCGTTCTTTTACTGTGAAACTGGGTGCGAGGAAGTGGAGGAAGAGAAATCGGGTGAAGAAGGCTGTGTCGAGGCTGAGGAGGGGGTTGCTGTTTTTGGCTGCTATCCGATAGCTTTTTCCTGTTGGTTGGTTTTCGTGTTTGAGTTATGCAGTACTATACCCAATCGAATTATATCTTTTGTTGAAGAATGACTGGCGCAGACAATAAAGTCCCTGGTTGTGAGTGCCTCGTTGCTGTCTTCCCAAGTGGCTAAACCAAGCTGTGGTGGTGAACCATAGTTCAGATATCCTCAACCACGTATCGCCGGATTCGAGACAAACATTCACTGCGAACATCGTATATGAGCCATGACGGACCCTGCATACTTTCTCATCATTCCCAAAGCATACCGTTTACCGCACGATCGACCAAGCACACTACAATGTCGTCAACCACGGCTACAATGTCGCCAACTACGACTACAACGTCAGCATCCACCCCAAAGGAGTTTCCTTATCAACGAACACTCGACATCCGCGAGATCGAAGAGACACCCATTTCTCTTATGAAATTCCCACTGACGATTGTAAGTACGCTATAACCTTGTACATATCGTTTAAACCCTTCAAAAGTAGTACTTGAGGTTGCAATAACTTGTGAAGCATACTGACTTCTCCGCAGATCGAACCAAACTACGAAGTCCCCGGAAAGGACACCACTGAAGAGGTACATACCCTAGAACGCCTCAACGAGCTATTGAGAAAGTATTATGTCTTCAGGGCCAAAACTTGGTATGCGAAGCGTGGGTGGGTTTTCCGCGCACAGCTGCCATCGCAGTGTCCATGGACGGTGGAACCGGATATGCCAATGGCAAGCGACAAATGGTTGGTTCCGAAGCCATACGATGCTGCTGCGTGGGCTGCGGCCAATGGAGATGAGCCTTGCGTGCTACCGAGCATACGCGTGGCTTATCCAGGACTCTTCGACGACTCGAAGAGAGTTGATTACTGCAACCCGGAAAACGAAGTATGAACAGGACAACATTTCAGTGAGCGTCTTGGGTTTCGCGTGGTAGGTAGGAGCACAGTGCCAATGTGATAGCGTATTGTAGCGCTGTAGGTAGCTGGCATTCGTCGGTTCTGGACAGGTTGAGACGGTATCTCGCGAGCTAGCGGGGCATGCTCATTGCTACACATGTTAGAGGAACACGAGGGCGGTAGTTGACTGTCTTTTGTAAATCATCAGCTGCTCCAATGCATTTCTGGATAAATCCAAACTCAAGTCATCAGTCGGTCATGGCGCGTGGCCAGGTGGTAGACGGTAGTAAATTGCTCTTTTCCAAGACTCATCTAGAATACACATGCCTACCCCTCACATCCATCGCCATGCGCACTCGCTCTATATTTACAAAGTATCCTTGAGGAGCTTGTTCATCTTGGCCATCTTTGCGGCGACGGACTTGTCGATGGTGCGGTCGGCGATCTCGACGATGAGTCCACCGCGGATCTCGGGGTTAACCTTGGGGACAACCTTGAGGGTCTGGCCGTTGGCGACGTATTGCGAGTTCTTAATGGCGTTCTCGAGGCGGCTGATGGTCTTGTTGTCGAGGGGCTGCACGTTGTCAGTTGTTGGGTCCCTGCAATTTCCTCCTCTATTCTTGGGGTCTATCCTTCCGTCCTTTCGCAGAATCAACGTACCGCAGCGCTGGTGACGGTCAGCTCGACCTCACCACGGTGCGCACCCATGAGCACACCGAACTTCTCTACGACACCCTGTAGTACGCCCAATCGGTTGTTCTCAGCGAGTGTGCCGAGGAAGTTCTTGACAATGCCGTCCTTGTCGGCGCCGCCAATGTGCTTCTGGAGCTCCTGGACAATCTGCTGCTTGTCCGAGACGGAGAGCGAGGGGGCGTGGAGGATCTGGGTAAGCTTGGGGTCCTTCTGGAAAACACCCTGGAGCGCCTGGAGAGACTTCGCGGTGGGGTCGAGGGCGTTGGTCTTGGAGGCCGCGGTGTACTGCCACAATTGTTAGCCAAGCTCTTGTTCCCCAGCCATTGGCCCGTTTTCCATCCTCATATCATCGCCAGTATGCCAATTGGAGTCGTGGGAATCGTACCAGAGCGCTCGCGTAGGTTCCGTCGACGCCAAAGAGGGCAACCGGGGGCTTGTTGGCAGAGCCAGTCGGGGCGGCGGCGGCAGCGTAGCTTCGGGTGGCAGCGTAGCGGGCGGCCATTGGGGCGCGGGGCGCACCCGCCCGGAAAGCGGTGCTGAAGGCACGAGCTGCAGACATGGTGGGTAGAGGGGAGATGGATTGCGGGATGGGGCAGCGTTCGGAGCGCGGGTGCAGTTGAGGATGCTGCGATGAGGTTTCTGAGCCCGGCTCGGCACTCGCTGAGACTAGCACCGATTGGGTCGCGGGACCTGAAATGTCACCCAACCACTGCGCGACTCCATCAATATCTTCATCCACTCTTCGGGACCTGCATTGCTTTATTTGAATACATACTTGTCGCTTTTGCTGCTGAGTTGTGTTGCGCAGCTCAAGAGGCTACCTAGAGAGGGTAGCGGTCGACGTAGTTGACGTCCCACCTTCAAGGAGCGTCTTGGAACTTAGAAGAGCCAAAAGCATGTAGACTTTAGGCGGGACGCATTTATTAACGATTTCCTGGAAGTACAGAATTGGCTGAGGTGAAGGCTTTTGCAGCGAAAGAGATGCGCAGCAGGCGATCCTTCTCTGGAAGTTCTTCTTACCCCTCAACACTCTTGCTATTGTGGTGATGTAGTCTAGCGACCAACTCAACCCATCGCAACAAGATCTCTGGTGTCATGCATGGTCTGATCACTTCCTGTTTTCAGTATGCTTGCGACCTGTACATGAGCCCACGTATTAGTGGTCGACTAGAAAAAGAGTAGCGGTCTTTTATCATTGTTCACCTTCACCTCATCATAGCTTTCCTATTGTGAACTCTGCGTCACCATGATTGCGGAGACACCCCGCCTAGAGTCTGCTGTAGTTATATATCACCTTTACATATCCTCCCTCGGTCAATCTATCAACAGCTTGCCTGCCTTACTGCTCAATCAACCATCGTATATCAACTCTACTCATACCCATCGCAATCCACATTCAACATGGGACCTCCAGTTGAGCGACCACAGACGCCTCCGCTATCGTACCTTATGACACCACCTTCGACCGGCGGTATGGCTAAACGCGTTCGTTTTAGCAACGACGAGGGCAGTGCCTCAACCGCAGGCAACTTCGACCTCCCTTCTCCAGTTCCAGCAGACTCGTACACTGCCAAATCCACAGCTCTCGAGAAGCATGACCCATTCGCCTCTCTTGCTCTCGCTATTGACGTCCCCGTAACCAACAAGGAACCGTTCCCATTCATGAACCTCCCCATCTCCATCCGCAACATCATCTACTCGCACCTCCTGGTCGTCCCCGGCTTGATTTGCGTCCGCCAAAAGCACACCGTATTCCACGACGAGAAGAAAGCCTTCCTCCACGCCGAGCGCCGCGAGTTCCTCCCTGGCATTGCATACGCGCTCGTTCACCTCCATGTCGACGGACACAAAACCCGCTTCTCGCTCGTCGGCCGCACAAACATCAACATCCTCCGCGCGAACAAGGAGATCTTTGCCGAGGCCAAAGCCGTACTGTACAGAAAGAACATGTTTGAGATCGTTAGGCCGACGAACGAACTCTGCCCGCCACCTGACTACAGTGTAAGGCTGTTTCCTACTGGATGTCAGCGTCTTGTTACAAAGCTCAATATCAAGATCCGTTCTTTCTACGATCTACACTGGTTGCTGCGTGGCGGATACAACGTCATGAAAAGCTACTACCGCGGTCTTGTCTCCCTCACTCTCGTTCTGGAGATGGACTCGATTAGCAAAGGCTTCGGAAAGACGTGGACTAGGAATGGTACTGAAGAGAAATGGGCAGACTACGTTCAGCGCCTGCGGGAAGAGATGGCGAAAGAGCTGTTCAAGAAGATGAAGGTCAAGGGTACAGACACAAAGACTGTTCCGATCTGGATGAACTTGCGCGTCCTGTTCTCGGGCGAGGCATACGATGGCAGCGTTTGTGCTGTTAGAGATCTGAGTGATGAGCAGCGAGCCAAGCAGGACGAGACTAGGCAAAGCTTCATTGAGGCATGGGAGTTGTTCAAGAAGGCTGGGAAGTAGGTTTGTGGCAGTTACGGTTGAGAGGACAAGACTTGCATCTGTATCGTCGCCTAGTATCACATACGGATGTTGTGTACTAGTACGCCATCTTGAAGATCCTTTTTGGACTTGCCGAGATCTCAAATGGGTTCGAAGGACATCTTGAGCATAGCGGCGTGGAACATCAGGCCATCGCGCATATACCGTCACATAGTACTTCGAGGTGATTTACGAAGTATATAGATTAATAGCATTACGCATTATACCGATATCCACCAAAAAGCCCGGCTCCACCCAAATGCAGATTGTAGTCCTCTCAGTGCATGCCCAAGTCGTTATATATCCCTATATCCCATCCATAGTACCAAGCGCCGCGCTATATGATAATGCATCAAATCGTTACCACCCAATTTTTTCTCCAAGTCCTGCGGCGGCCGAGCTCCTCACAGTAGCAGCGTAAGCCATCCCGCCGCACCAATAACCAAACTCTCAATCCATTTGTCCAAACCGCCCGTATGTGTAGAGAGTCCGACTCCCTTGCTTGTCTCGCCTATTCCGCTCGCAATCAAGTCTCCAGCGTCGCGACTCCTCGTTGTAGAAGCGGAGTCTGAACGTGTCGTGCTGGCGCTGTTGCTCTTTGGAAGTTTCGGAATGGTGCTGGTCTGCCCTTTGATGACCAAGGCCGTGCCTTGTTCGTCTAGAGAATAGGTAGTTCCGTCGATTTCTATAGAGGAACCGGGTGCGAGGGTTGTTCCATCGTTCAGAACGTACTCAGTTGTTCCGTCTCGGACAGTGTGTGCATACGTCACGCCATTGATGGTCAAGGCTGGTGCGGCTGTGATCTCAGCACCAGCAGCTAAAGTGGACGTGACGCCGTTGACGACGATGACAGAACCGGATGCGCCCGTGGGCATGGAGTATGTGGTCCCAGAGATCGTGAGGACGCCACCTGGTGTGAGGGTTTGATCGGGAGCGAGGACGTAGGCTGTCGTGCCGCTGACGACTTGCGCAGTAACGGATCTTCCGCCGTCCAGAGTAATGGCTGATTGTCCGGCGTTCAACATCGATGTTTGTCCGTTGATGACGAGGGTTGATCCATGACCCTCTGCCGGCATGCTGTAGGTCGTGCCATCGACGACAAGCGTGCTTCCTGCACTAATCGTCTGACCAGGCGCTACAACGAAGACTGTTGACCCTCCCACAACGGTTGCTGAGACGGCTTGACTGCCGACCGTCAAAGTGGGGGCTCCGGTAAGCGCCGGAAGGTTTGCGATAGTTTGTGTGGCACCATTGACGATAGCCATGCCGTCCGGTGCCATGCTGACGGTATTCCCATTGATAGTAATTGGAGGGCCGCCCGGCTTCAACGTCTCGGATCCGAGAACATACTCTCCATTCGAGTTTGGTGTGACGGTCCCCCCACCCACAATGAGCAGAGGTAAACCTTGCGTCGTTGCCGGATTGAGAGCAACCGTGCTGCCATCTACAACGATCCTTGTTCCTCCACCGTTTGTAGGTATGACTACAGGCACGCCGTTGATGGTCTTCGTTTGCCCCTGTGTAATTGTTACGGTTCCAATAATGATTACTGGGGGAATCTGATCGTGATTATCGTCGTTCGGTCTATCGGGGTTGGTCTGAGTCGGTCTGGGAGTGTTGACGGGTAGGACCACTCCCCCAATCGTCACACTCTTGGTCGAGGTCGCGTCTGGAATGCTCGGTGAAGTCTTCCCACCACCCTGGGTCGGCTTGGCCGTATTATCAGCCGGTCTATCAGGCTGGCCCGGTGACGGAGAGTTGTTGTCATGCCCATCGTCGTCGTTGTGATTTGTGGGAGTAGGATCTGCAACTTTGGCTGAGACCGTAGGGTCCACGGCATCTTTCACAGATGTGTCTTCACATCTTAAGCAACCTCGGACCGTGACGTGAACGGAGGTGGACTCAAAGCTGGTCGCAAGATACGTGCCTGTCAAGGGCGACAGGAAGACAGGAACCGATGGTAAAGCTGGTGCAGCCGGTGCGGCGGTCCCAGAGGGCATCGGACGTAAGTTCGACTGTGGCGGTCTACTGTAGCTACACGTAGCGATATCCGCGCCGTGAAATTGTCTCTGGATATCTGTGTCATTTTTTAGATACTCAATAAGCTTGGATGGTAAAGGCACGGGCTCATCCCTTCCTGGGCTTGGAGGAAGTTTTCCAGTGTGGGTTGCGATGAAGTAACTCCAGTCTGCGGATGCCGTTCTTGCAGGGGCCCAACTCGTTAAGGGTGTGACTTTCGGCGAGCACTCTGCTGCTGTCATGTTATACTGAGGCAAGAACACCTCTCGGTATTTCTCTACTCCACCAGAGAGCCGGTTGTAGATCACGTAAGTTGGACCTGCATCAAGGTGAAAGAATACACCTGGCGTTGGCTGTATGGTGAATGTTGGTGTCGAGCGCGTGATTATCTGACCCTCATCCAGGGTAAGGGTCTTGGTCTGATTGACAGTCCGCTCCTCGGTGACCACAGTGTCGATAGTGTTATTGTGCAAGTAAGTCGCATACTCTGTGACAATCGTTTCGGTCACCACTATACTGGTCCATGGGTTGTAAAACTCCCCAGGATTGTAAGACGTGGTAATGGGGCCATACGCTGCAATGATACATCCGGTACACACGTCGGTAGGTATTGGGGAGTTGCTATCGACTGACGTGATGTTCGGGAATGGCGGCGATTGTCCGTAGGCAGTAGATGTGACGACTGCGGGTATCATTGGTGAAACCAAGGTACTACTGCTATTCGTATAGATCGGAGCCAGTGGAGAGGTAGGTATATCTGGAGGAGGAACAAGAGAAAATGGTGTGGGTGTGTCCCAGGGGTGCACCTCATGAACCCAATCTAGACTGGTGACTGGGGAAAGAGATGAAATCGCTTGCGGCGCAGTCGAATCATGTGATAGACTGTCACTCGAAAGTGTTGTGGCCGAGAATTCCTTGCCTAGAACCATTAGTACGAATGCCTTCAATTCCAACACGGCTACATACCATCTGGGGTATGTCAGATACATGATTATGATGGGGAATATGACGTACCTCTCTTGTTGTGCCCGTTGGCGTCTGAGCCAGCCGCAACCAGTGCAGGCCCGACGAGACTGATAAATCTCCGCATCCTGCTATGAGCCTTTCACACCAAGCGAGTGACAGTGTGAAGGTCAAGCAAGAAGTTGTGGACGAAAGAGAGTATGTATCGCAAAAGCGAAAACAGCCAGTTTCTGCCCTAAACTGTTCGAATTCGAACCATTCGATGGAGGCTATTCGGACGCATGATCAGGTTGCGATCCATGCACGGCCCTAGTGATAGCTACGCTTAGCGGAAACACGAGGCACATACCGTTGACGCGTATGACTGCCAGGGCATCGTTGAACCCTCGTCTGCCATGCTGATCAGTTGGATTTGCATGCTCTAGTAAGTCCGCCTAGAACCAAGCTTAATGCTGACACGACCTGCAAATAACTGTCTCCAAAAGCAACTGTGGCAGTCTACGACTTAGCTATCAGTAGCGCCATATGCAAGGCTTGTCTCGATTTCCTGGTGTCAATCGGCATACCCTATATCACCTAGGAGATCTGCCCCGCAAGAACGATCCAGCCTTGAACCGATCTCCTGGAGGTTGGAGCGACGAACTACTGGGTTTGCCCTTTAGGGCCAAGTGAAGAGATTGCTGGGCTACGTCTCAGGTTCTCGGCGAGAACAACACGACCATGTCAGGCGAGATAGTGCGAATATGTGACATGTCAGCGTGCCTTAGCCGATGCGACATGCGACATGCGACATGCGACCACACTGGCTGAGAGGTCGCCGTTAGCTTTTGGCATGCATAGGTCGAGCGCCATCAGAGAAAACATGGAATAGCATGACGAAGGCGCTTGAGGCGTGGCCGCTTGGGCCGAGATGGCATCGAAAGGAGGCTGAGAGGATCAGCGGGAAGTCGTCCCAAGGCTCCGTCATTGGGCGGGGCGATGACTAACGGCGCGCTACCCCTTAGCAGGCCAACGGATGCGCCTCTTCCATGATACCCTCGTATTCAGCTCGACTGACCTTCGAGACTAGCCGAACTTCCCTGTTGCTGTTACCGAATCAGGCTGCACTGCCATGCCAATCTAATAATTAGAGTGTGGGCGATCGTCACGCAGCGCCCGCACATGTCGAAGTGGGTTCTTGGAGCAAAACGCCCATGAACCGCTCTGGCCTTGAAAGCTTCCGATGGCCCTGGAACCGCATTCCCGGTAGCTGAGCTGACTCGAGCCGGTATACCAAGTCCTCCGAAAGACAACCCCGTTATGTGTTGCACGCTTCGCACCCTCTAAGTCGACGACCGATCGCCGCCAGGTCCATGTAGGGACATCTCACAACCCTCACTACCATTCGCTCGCTACACCATGCGCCTCACACCGCGCGCTACCGAGGCCCCGGAGCCGTATGTTGTGCCACCTTCGAATAAGTTCGACGGTGCCGATGGAAGCTGGAGTACTTTCAAGATAAGCGTTGGAACTCCAGGACAAGACTTTCGTATACTGCCGAGCACAAAGGGAGGTGTCACATACGTCATTGCGCCTGAAGGTTGTTTGGATGGAGTCGACCCAACAGATTGCCCACAACTCCGAGGAATAGAGGTTTTCCAAAGCGCGCAAAGCACCGGCTTCCAGGTCGACGCGTCGACAACATGGTCGGCGATAGGGCAATACGATGTCGATTTGGAGGATGCGCTCAACTACACAGGGAGAGGATTGTTTGGCCTGGATACTGTCACTCTGGGAGCAGCCGCAGACAGTAGCTCTTCTGTGTCGCTAACGCGCCAGGTCGTCGCTGCCGTTGCCGACCCGGACTACTACCTGGGAGTTCTGGGCCTTGGTCAGGCAAAATCCAGCTTCAACAGTGGGAGCCAGCCAGTCGACTCGTTCCTTTACCTGCTGCGCGAAAGCAAAAAGATACCCAGCTTCGCATATGCGTATACGGCAGGCGCGAAATACAGGTTGAAATCTGTGTTCGGTAGTCTGATATTGGGTGGCTACGATGCGACACGGTTCGAGACCGGCGCGAACGACTTCTCCTTCACCTTCTCACAAGACCCTTCGCGGCTCCTGACTGTTGGGGTGGACTCGATCATGGCTACAAACACGCTGCAGGGCACCTACTCCCTGACCTCTGGAGCACACTTCTCTGTCATCGATTCTACTGTCCCACATCTGTGGCTACCCGCAGACGTGTGTGCTGAGTTCGAGACAGCCTTTGGCCTGACCTATGATCCTCAAACAGACTTGTACCTTGTCAACGACACGATCCACGAAGAACTCCTATCGAAGAACCCGACCGTCACGTTCAAACTCGTCGACTCCCTTGAAGATACGACCACAAACTACACCAATATAGAGCTGCCGTATGCGGCATTTGACCTCCAAGCCTCGTACCCGTACTACACAAACGCAACGAATTACTTTCCAATCCGCCGTGCCGCGAACGATACACAATATGCACTGGGCAGGACGCTTTTACAGGAGGCATATCTCATAGTAGACTATCAGCGCGCAAACTTTACGGTCGCGCAGGCAGTCTTTCCTGATCCTCTACCGGCGTCAGACGTCATTACGATCAGATCTCCGAGCGATTCTGCTGCCACGCCAACTTCGTCTTCGTCTTCGGGTCTCGGCGTAGGTGCCATTGTCGGCATAGTAATCGCTGCAATCGCTGCTCTCGCCCTGGTCGCACTTGGCATATTCTTCTTCCGAAAGCGTCGCGGCAAGCAGCAAAAAGAGCAACGGTACGAACTCGCAAGCAAGCACATATCGGAAGTTGGTTCAGGAACCGACATTCTCGCCGGCAGCCAGCCACACAAAGCTGCGGGCCCACAGGAACTCCACGGGACACCGTTGACTGAGCTCGCTTCTCCTGTCAACGAGCAGTTCGTCGGCCATGCATATCCGCAGGATCAGAAGACGGTCATCAGCATGGCGGACGAACCACAAGAGCTGCACGGCGAGTCAATGATGCCAGTCACACCTAGGTGGCGAGAAGTACAGCTGCCGCAATACCCTGGCCCACGTGAAGCGGATGCCGAGAGTAGCACAGGGCGCAGTGTGAGCGGCATGGCTAGCGACGACGGATACGCGACAGGCGAGTTTGGAGTGCGCTCTGGCGTATCACCAATGACACCCCAGTTCCCGCATCATAAAAATTAATGGCCAGCATTGAATCCTGGGCGGCAGTCATACTAAGGCGTTTGGATTTGGCGTACATCTAGAGATACCACTCGTGGATTGGGAATGGGCGGGATTTTGGTTATGAGCACACGAAACCGAATATAATAATAATCATTCACAAAGAGGCATACAACTCAGCCACCGGTAGCGTCGCATGCGCGGACCACGACGCCCGAAGTCCTTCATCAAACGATATTCTTGCACTATGGTGACCGGAGAAGCTACTACAATATCTTGGGATGCACAAGCAACTTGATGCTGGCTTTTGCAGACAAAGAGGATCTGCCAAGAACTACCCGGGTGATCGGCTCGTAGGGCTGATGGGGACGCATTATCGTGACCAGGGTAGCAACACGAAGTTGGAACTGTGGGCTACTGGCATCATGACCTCCATCTGGGAAGTGGAGACGTCGATTATGATGAGTTTGATGTATGTGGTTCCCAACTCTGTGCGTGCTTCGTTTTTTCAGGCAAGGACCTTTGTGGAAGTCTAACCACTGGAGTATCGCAATTATAATCTTGTAGATGTCCCCTGGCCCTTCCACGAACTAATTCTCGACAGTCGAATACGAGACGCAGGGACAACAATGCTAGAGCCATAATTACCACTTGCAGCTTCCCAGGGTTGTCCGCGACGCGTTCCGCTCGTGAGGCTGATGTCAGACACCACGTAGGCAGATGCAGTCCAAGCATAAGGAGAAGAACCACCAAATCCCAAGCCACTACAAGGCGTTCGCTGCATGACCTGGAAATGAACTGCATGGATCGCGCTTGACTAGATCCACCTCCAACAGGGCAGCTGGCAGCTCGACTATGTTGAAGCTATGACGTAGGTGACACGCATGGCTGAAGCTGCCATCACCCCTCATCCCCGCGCGCCTCCTCCAACCTAGACAACACACCAAACACCTAACTCCTGCCTCTGGTATTCCTCCACGTCAACAATACACACGTACCCCGATACCCAAACCCACAACCTAGAACAATCAGTTGAAAATGGACAAGATCAAGGAGAAGCTCCACCTTGGCAGCAGCAAGAACAAGACGGCTGAGGACGATGTCCGAGCTGGCAATGTCGGCACCATCGAGGGTAAGTCACGCCCCCGAGTTCTCGATGATCTATTATACACATATCCCTCGCGAATCACCAATCCAACATCGCGCCTTCCCAGACTTCTAAACCCTCAGCCTCACTCCAACCCACAACTAACACACTCCACCAGACAACCGCGACTCAATCGACTCTGAACTCGCCGCCATGCCCCCCTCAGAGCGCGTCGCCTACCTAAAAGAATTCGAAGACTCAGACAAGCACGACACGCCCAAGAAGGGCGGGCTCCTCGAAAAGCTCATCGCCCGAGGCAACAAGAAGACCGAAGACCAAATCGCCGCCGAGACCAAGGAGCGCGAGGCACGCGAAGCAGCCCACCGCGAGGCGACACATGCGTCTCTGGGCCCTGGCGCTGGAGCCAGCGCACACTCGGCTGCCGGACCCGGTGGATTGTAAGCGACACGAACGAACAAAGGGAGCATGATTGATGGATTGTGAGCGACCAGCATAAAGGTCCCGGGCGAGTATGATCGGCTTCGTGGACACACTTTCTGCCTGATATTCGATTGTGAAGAAGGCTTTCTTGGCGATGGACTGCGATTACATCTACATACACTTTTCGAGACATGATGACTTCAACGATATGGTTATGAGCTGAGTTGTGTTTTCAAGGCTTGTGCAGTGAATGACACTGCGTGATATGTATTCCGTCTTGCTTCCCTCGTTCGTCTCTGACTTCGTCTATGATGGCCAATGGCCACTTATGCGTGTTCCGTTACAGACCACTGATTCTTCCTCACTAACGTCCATGTCTGCGTCGAATCCACTGCTGTCGTATGGGCTGTTTGGAGGTACAATCACATCATCACCATCTGTGCTCAAACCACAGAATTTGTCCTATCAAAGTTTCCTGATGCATCAATACCACCCGTTGCCAATGTGTGCACAGCCTTCTTGCGGCGGTTCTCCTGAACCTCCCTATCATGTAACATCTGGCGAATATAGGCAGTTGGAGCTGGAGCAGGAGTCGGCGTGTGTTCGGGCTCGCTAGATCGTTGACAGTATGGAGCTGGGTACGAAGGTGATCTTGGGTCGAAATACCGCACACGTGAAGATTCGTACAGGCCGCGAGGTGGCTGTATGGGTGGTGGGTTAGGGTATGCGGAGGCACTTTGGCTGATGCCTTTCTCTTCATTCGGCGTGACAGACGTCTTCTCCTCCTCCTTCTTCTTCTCCTGCTCCTTCTTCTCTTCTACCTCTTTCCCCTTCCCATCACCATCTTGCTGACGCTGACATTGCTCCCACCGCTCGACAGCTAGATTCGCTCCAGCTAGCACACCTCGACCGATAATGCGGAGTTCGTTACGGTACAAATATACCGTTCCTGCCAGGACGAGCGCCTTAGCCCATCCACCCGTGAACCAGCTTGAGGAGGCGGGTTCAACATAGATGTTGCCTCTGACCCCTTTGTTCTTCAGCTCGATGTTCAGTGCTGAATTGCCCATCATAGTGCCGCGTGGGCGGAAGAAACTAGAATAGGAGATGTATGTTAATGAAGTTCTGATTGCTGGGTGAGGGGGCAAGGGAAATGTACACTTGGCCGTCTTCGTTCTCGATCTTAAGAGTGATACCCTCTTTGAGAGTCCCCGCTCTGATACTGTCCCTTACTGTCTTTTGCAGGTCCATCATATCGTTTCCATGCCGTAGTTTCTTGGTCTGGTCTTTCAGTTCTTGGATCGAAGCCGTCTTCCAATTCAATGTTTCGTAGAGGGAGCCCATTTTGAGTAGGGAAAGGATTTGCCTTGCTCCGAAATTTGTGAAAAAGTGGTAAAATGCGAAGACATTTAAAATTTTGAAGTGATGGAAGGGGAAGCAGAAGCGATCTTTCGTTGTGTCAAACATGGTACTTGTGGTCGTGCCGTGGGATTAGGTCTTTGGTTCTACCTATGGGGTGTCGCCTATAATGAATAACACAACAGATGGACGTAAATGAATATAGATAGATGAAATCACTATGGACCGTGGACCCTGTGTCCTAGAACCCTGACTTGCTCAAGTGACGAGCTGGTATACTACAAGTGCTCTCCAACATGCTCCCTTTTTCCTTCCAATATGTATGCCAAAGACCCATAGTCATGTACAAAAGGTTATAAAGGCCCTTAAGGGTAAGCGGCTGATAGAAAGCTGGGTAGTGAGAGGCGGAAGATCAGTGCTCTGCCCCAACTGTTGCGTTGTAGTTCAGCGTGCAGCTGGTGGTAATGGCTGCCATTTGTATGGCCAACTTCACACAGGAAGTCCCTGTTCATCAGGTGCTTCAGGCGCCCCGCTCACAGCCCCATATACCCGTATTGGCACATGAACCTCGAAGCTCTCAGCGGGCAGTCGTTGCGCCGCTGCTAGTATGACGCCTCGGTCGTCGCTGGATATCTCCTCCAAGAGATCATCCCACGACGTCTCCTCTCCGTCCTCATACGTTAGTCGCGGAGTGATGAACTCAATTCTGAGTTTCCACTCGAGACTGACGCCGCTGGTAATAAACTCCGGTGTTGCATTCGGTGGTATAGTAGGCGAGAAGGCAAGCTTTTGCGCAAATAGCGCGTTTTCTGAAAAGGATGCGTGCACCTTCTTTGTGACACGATATATCGAAGCATTCGAGCGAAGCGCTATCGCCGGATCGACCTTCTCTGAAGTCTCCAGTGAAATCTGTATTGAGTAGCAGGGAATGCGTGAATCTGTAAAGTCAATTACGGCAGACATTGTTTCGCCTAACCGGTAAGAGGGTCGCGCCAACATGATGACCGCGACACGGCGGCCGCTGCGAGCGATCTCAAAGCGATTGGCGCTCTGATTGGCAGCGCCTGTCAAGTTGCTGCGCAAAATGGCTGTATCAATAGCCTCCTTCATGGTCTGAGGCCCTTCAGCAATCGTTGAGCGCCCAGGCATGGTGCCTGTAGGTGAAAGTAAACCCATGCTAGAATTGTGCCTAGGCCGATCGAGAAGATTGTCGACATACTCCAGAAAGTCGCTGAAAGTGTTCTCTTCCGTCTTGCCTGAAGAAGCGCCCTTCTTAGTCAGGGAAAGTTTCGCGCTTGACAAAGGGTCTATGCTGGCTGTTCGAGCTTGATCGCGCAATATGATGTACGGGGACATGAGGTCATGTCCGAGAATCTCGCCGCGGCCTGCAAAGGATTAGCATGTCAATACGTGTATACTCGGACCAAACATACTGTTCACGCTGCCAAAAACCCGAAACGGAACGTCCACATGCTTCACTTGCTGCTCTTTGGTCGATCCCGCGCGTTGTGTGCCAATGATGAGATTGTATGCTACCTTCATCGACCGCCCTTTGTGTGAAGGTGGCAGACCTCGGGGTATTGTAAAGCTGTACGTGTAGCTGCGGCTTTCTCCAGGCGCAAGCCTCAAATCGACGAACAAAATAGACTGGGGTGTAGTGATCAGCGGCACGGTCTTGGAGCTGGCAACGCCTCTCATCTCTCGGATACTGGAGGGCTCGGAAGCGCCCAGTAGTCCACCCAGCGACTCTCCTATGTTACCCCAACCGAGCGCGCCGAAGAGCCCACTTTCGCGCTTCGTCTTCTCTACACCCACTACACCACCTCCACCCTGGCCGCCTACTACTCCCTTCCTCTTTACCTCTTCAAAAGGTGCCTGATTGATCAAGGATCCGTCCAGCGTGAAGGAACCCATTATCTGCGCATAGCCCATCATTATCGACTCCGGAAGAGCCTGCCTATTGGGTGGTGCCAGATGGGACGATCGTCGATGATGCATCGGACGTTGTAGTAGACGCGCTGACGGATGAGCGGCATATTCAGAAGCCAGTGTCTCGTTGGAATTGTTGCTCATCGAGTAGAATTCTCCACTACTACGCGGGGTGTCATTCATGCTCGACCCAGATATTATCCGTGCAACAGGTGAAAGCACCTCGAGATTGTGGTTTCCAGATTGCCGTAGGTGATCATGCGGCGGTTGTGGCGAGTTGCGCCGTACATGTATGGGCTGCTTTGTCGGACTGCTACTGGGCTGGGTATGGGTGGCATCGCCGGGCGGAGGTGCGGCGGGGAACCTGAAGTTTTGGGAGAAGGAGTTGGACGGTTTTCGCCCTGTAGTAGGAAGGGCTGGGGTACTCGGGGTGGTCGTGACACCAGGCCGTCTCCTGTTCTGACGCGCAGGAAAGGCAAAGTCGTTGGTGTCGCGGGCTAGCGGAGATGACGCTTCGCCAGATAGTGGGGATGGATGAGTAGCTGACCTATGGCCTGGTGAAGCGACTGCTATCATGTCAGCCAATGTCGTGTATTGTATATGTCGTCCGTACTTGGATATGAGTTTGGCCTGCCAGGCACGACCTGCAGACTGGCTGATCTTCCGTGCCCTCTTGCTGGACGCCGGATGGGTATGCCTCTCTCGTGACTGGCTTCAGTTCCCGCATCTGCCCCTAAAGACACAATTGACACGGATCTTCCATGCTTGTGTGTTCCCGTGTTGTTGGCATGGATGATGCTCGGCGCAACAGACGATGGGCGGTCTCCAGCTGTCGACGGCGTGTGTAGTGATAATGCAGGGCGATGTCCGCGAAGCTGTGACGGCGGTAGCTGCGAGGCAAAGGACGAATTGCGGGATACCGAGGGGCGCGTCGACGAGTGGACGGGTGGTAGTTTGCGCTGTCTCTCCCCGCCTGTCGCAAAGCCGTTCTGCCTCCGGACCGGGGAGCGATCGCGTCCCTCAGGCAGGGCTACATTCTTGAAGGTAATGGTGCATTCTATGTCTTCGCCGGCGAACACGGTAGAGTCCTTCCATTGTACGAATACCCGGATGTTCGACGCGGACATGGTAGGGAGGCTGAGCGGCGCGGGCTGCGGGTTCGTAGGCAGCTCATCTGGTACAGCGGTCAATCGGCATGGCGACTGCTAGAAATTGACCCCCAAGACGACGGTGATAGCAACAAACTCCAGGTTGAGGGTTGGTGACGATGGTGGATCTCGACTGACAGCTGCGCCGTCATGACAGGGATGTCCACAGTCTAGGCGGCCTGTGCTTCGTCCTCGCATCGTACCTGCCCATCGCGTCGCCTTCAGCCAACTACGACACCACATCCTTCACTACCAACATTTTACACACCGAATCAATATCATACGAATGAATTAGACGCCATTATAACTACTGCAAACACCAATCCGTCAAATCCAGCTCTACCGCCTCATCGTTTACCACCGTTGCATCGATTGCCCCATCTATCAATGGGCCATCTTGTGCCTCCCACAACATGCGCGCAACTCCACGTTGGAAAATACGTGCACGATATTGACCGTGGAAGCCACCATCGATCTCTTTAACGAGCAATCCCGTCACAAGATCGAGTACGCCTTTGCGAAAATCGGTCACGTATATGATCATCAACGGACGCGAACTACTGCGGCAAATTGGGAGATCGTCAGAGGTTCTAACGTACATCCATCTGCCCATGGTTGGTTTGAGAAGAGACCTCGCAGGTATCTCACTCTGATCGCTCGAACACACCAAGACACCTATTGCGCAAAACAACAGGCTTACCCCATGTTTTCAACACCTTTGGATCACGTGTCGTCATGAAGTCTTCCTTGAACTTCTCATACGGCGGTAACCAAAGCTTGTTGTGCTGCGTCGGAAAGATAGACCAGGCGATCATGTTTTGATCCTCCTCTTCAGTCAGATCGAGAAGGACGTATATGCTAGACATGCTGCCGATGCGTTCATCAATCTGCCGATTAATGAGCAGACGGCTACGGATGCAGGTGTCATTACTATTCGACCCCTCCGAAAACCAGCCTTGTATCATCGCGACAGACGAAACCAGTGTGACTGTAATGATGAGAAGTTGGATAGCAAGGCATGTCATACCCAGGGTGACAGCGTGGACACCAAAGGCCAGCCAGCAGAAAGCACGGCTAACCAGGTGGAGGTTCTCGGACCTTGGTCGAGCCTCGATGGGCAGAACTTCTTGCGCGATGCCCGTCATGGTAACAACAGTCAGGCGCTTGCCGTTCGGTGAGGTGATGAAGAGCTTGACTTCCGTCTTTTTCGTCTCTTGATCGTCTAACTTCTTGATAGCCTCGTCGATGCTGTCGCGGAAGTCGTAAAGGATGCAAGCCCGGATTACCACCAGAGCGACGAGACTGAAAGAAGCAGCGAGACCATACCAGTCTTCTATGAGCATCGGCCAGATGATCAAGAAAGCGTTCACTACAACAGCTAACCCAGTTCCAAGCCACTGCTCAGTCTGGGATCCAGGGACATGATGTACAGCTTGGATCCTATGCCGCGAAGAGTTGTACGACAACTTCTGACACGACAGCCAGCGTGTGAACCAAGCGCTTAGATCAGTTGCCTTGAAGGCTTCTGTGACGTTGTATAACTCAAAGCCCGGAACCGGCTCCATGACTGAGTTATCTGCGAAGATGTGACCGGCGAGGAAAGGAAGATATTCTAAGGGGGAGTAGACGAGACGGTCAGTAGACTTGCGGATCGCATCGGCGCCCAGAAGCATTACCATACCGAGCGCGTCAATCTTGAAGGGACTCCAATTCTTGATATTAATCGGTGATGCCATGATGATACGAAAGATGAGGGATGAGGGATGAAAGGGCGGCGGCAAAAGCAAAGGCGGTGTACGCAGTACTGCAGTGATGAGTGTACAATTCAAGCGCTAGAGGGGTTTCTACGTATAATACATCCATTGTGGTTTGCTCTAAGGGGTTGAGTAAATACCAGTGTGGTGGGAATAAAGACTGGGAACTGCGGTGAGTTCTAGAAGCTTCATGGAAGAAGTGTTAGAGAAGGGTGGTTTTGAGCTATGAGCAAGCAGGGATGTGCAAAGCAAATGCATGCGTCACGAGTGAGAGTTCACCACGATCTCGTGGCCGTACAAGCACAGCCCGACACATTCACCGAAAAGGGCGGAATCGATTAGCTTTTTCATGTACATGTCCTATCGCAACTATCTTGACCACAATACCTTCACGCGATGCCTACGTTCTCTACATGTGTCTCATTCTTCTTCAGCATCCAATCGTCAAATCAGTTGTTTGAAGGGTAACGGTAGTCGAAAACCGGGAAAAATTCCTCCTTGATCTGTCGCGGAGAAACGAAGCGAAACATAGGATTAGAAGAGCCTGCCTTATCGTTGGTTCCACTGGCGCGACTTCCACCGAAGCTCTGCTGGCCGATGAGCGCGGCAGTGGTCTTGCAGTCTGATGGCTCGTCAGCGATTGCGTCGAGCGCCGTTTCGCGTCAAACTTACTGATGTAGAAGTTGCCAGCAGAGTAACGAAGCGCATCTTCCGCCTCACGTATAGCGGTACGGGAGTTGGCGAAAACAGCACCTGTGAGCGCAAAATTACCACCAGCCTGATCGACATTCTCTAGAATCTGGCTCCACTCCGCATCAGGGTAGACGTATATGGCGAGTACAGGACCGAAGATCTCATAGTTGAAGAGCTTGTGGTCTGGCGAGTCTGCAAGGTAGACGGTTGGCTTGATGTAGAAGCCTTCAGAGTCATCATAGTTACCGCCAACTAGGAGTTTGAGCGAAGAATCCTGATTACTTTCGTCGATGACAGCCTTGATCTTTTCGAATGAGCGACGGTGAATGACTGGGCCCATAAAAGCGGCGAGATCTTCGTGTGGATTACCCTGAGTAATACCCTTCGCATCCTCGACTAACGTATCGATGAACTCCTTGGATCGAGACTCTGGGAGATACAGGCGAGACGTCGCCGAACACTTTTGACCCTGGTACTCAAATGAAGCGCGAACGACGTGCTTCACCGCAGATTGGACATCCGCCGTTGAATGAAGGAGGGTGAAGTTCTTGCCACTAGTCTCTCCTACCATTCGTGGAAATTCACGATAGGTATTGTTTCCGATACCCTGGCCGATACGAGCACAGAGAGACCTGAAGACGTCTGAAGAACCTACGAAATTGAGCCCAGCAAAGTCTCGGTGATTCAGCACGACATCGTTGATCTCTTCAGGCTCGCCAGGCATAAACTGAATGACGTCAGGTGGCAGACCAGCTTCAAGCAGGATCTTGTACACGATGGTACTTGCGTAGATGTTTGAAGGAGACGGCTTCCAGAGTACCACATTACCCATGATGGCAGGGCCCGAGATCAGGTTACCACCGATAGCAGTAAAGTTGAACGGCGAAACAGCGTAGACGAACCCCTCCACCGGGCGGTAGTCCATACGGGACCACATTCCATCTGTACCTCGCTCAGGCTGTTTCCCCAGGATCTCCGCCGCGTAGTTACAGTTCAGCCGGAAGAAGTCCGCCAGCTCAGCAGCAGCGTCTACTTCGCCTTGCCAGATGTTCTTCCCTTGGCCAAGCATGGTTGCCGCAATGAGCTCATACCGGTACTTGGTCGCGACTAGCTCGGCGGCCTTGAGGAAGATTGCTGCTCGATCGACGAAAGCTGTATTTTCCCATGACTTCTTAGCTTTGAGGGCCGACTCGATGGCTATTGAGACCTGCTCTTTGGTTGCGAGTGGGTAATTAGTGAAGGTAGTTTGGTGGTCCGCCGGTAATGGCTGATCCCAAGATCTAGAAACTTGTTGTGATTTGCCATTGAAGTGAATCTCGCTTTGAAGGGGAATTTGTGACTTCATGCGCTTTAGAGTCACCTCCAGCTGAGTGCGCTCCGGAGAGCCTCTCTCGTAAGTTGGATTTGGCTCATTGCGTGCGTCAGGTAGCCGAAATGGTACGGTGGCTTTTGTACGTAGCTGGCACTGGAGGCGGCATCTCGATATACTTGTGAGAGGTCGCTTTGTATTTTCAGAGAGTCGTGTGAGGCTTCGAACGGTCAACATGGTGGGGTAGAGAGGGGTATGAGTGAGCACTCTGTCGCGGACCTATCTTCTATAGTCGCCTCTCCACGATAGTTCGCAACGGCAATGCATTCCGACGACACATACTATGCCTAGCGATATCGCTGTGACCCTCTTGCCCGCGAATACCCGTTTGCGACAAACAGTACCGCAACTTTCGGTCGGCTGATAAGCTTACCATGCCATACCTGCCTTCGCATCGCTGCGCAAGTTGATCGGGAGGCCTCCCGACATATGGTCGCGTAAATGGCATTACGGTCAGGGCACCAGACAGGAAAAGACGTTCAGACCCAGATTAACTTCGCCTCTCCATTCTCGACCACAAATTCTTTCCCAACGAGGCTAAGAGTTCCAATGGATCAATCTGTAAAGCGGTGGTTGGAACGCCCGATGAGGAACGCTCATGTGTGAGGGACGGAAGCGCACCCGACGCACGGCTCAGTGTGCGATGCGCTAACCCAGCCGCTTAGATTGATCATCTAGGGGAACGCGTAGGGCATCGTTACGTCGACGCGTCACTTCAAAGTCGCGGGCATATTATAGACTACGTTGCGATCTCGGAAGGTATGCGTGAGAAAGCTCACCTGATAGACGGATGGTCTTTGATGGGGATCAGAGGTGCCCACGCACTCACACGAAGGCAGGTGCCAAGCGATTACATCATCTCCCTATCAGTCCCCGCATTAGTGCCCGGGTGGTATCTAGCCGGAATCGGCCGTTGATGTCTCTGGCTCACGACTGCAGAGCTTCTGCATGCGAGCTTTTACGCGTTACTTTCGCGTCGTTACCGACGACTCAGTAAATTTGCCAGGTGTCCTTCCGATTCGTGAAGAGCCTCGGCAAGCACGATGCCATCCTCGAACGACCATCAAAGAGTGACTAAACGATCATCAAACGCGTACGCAGCTTGCATGGTGCCGATGTGGTGCACTATTGACAACTACGGGCAGTTGCTCGCGATGCAGGAGGCAGAAGATCAAATGCTCGGGACAGCAGCCGTGCTCCAATTGTGGCAGACGAAGCCTTACTTGCATCTTCGATGATAGAGAGAATAAGATCCTAGTGACTCAAGGGTAGCTTCTAAGCACTACTATCTGAATGAGCAAACACTAATGCTGCTCAGATATCTCTCCGATCTCCAGGCTAAGATAGCCCGGTTGGAGCAGAATCCAACATACGAGCCGGGTGCATCACAAGCAAGGACGACGGCTAACAATAGGACGGCTCAGGCCAGAGATGGAAGCTCACCAGCAGCGGATGACAATCGACCATTGATGAACCCATCGAGCTTTGAGAGGACAAGGGAAAATTCACCCATGCCTAGACCCGACCCAGATGAAGCAAATCTGATGAACCCGCTTATTGAGTCCTCTAAGTTCATGTCTTCATCCTCTGGGCGGCCATGTAAGCTTTTGGCATACGCTTAATGAATCACAGCTAAGAGCTTTCGTAGTTTATTTAGGCACGTCTTCGAACTGGTCATTCCACGGACAAATCCTCAATTTGGTGCACGAGCACATCCGAAAATCACCGCTACCTAGCGCCGAATTGCTATTCGATGGCTCGGCATACGAACATCTCTGGGATGGCACACGTAGCCTTCCAGACTCCAACTGCCCGATCATACCTAGTATCGACTACGCCATCTTTCTGTTCAATGCTGTGAAGTTTCACTGCGCTCAGCTTATCCATCTCTTTGACGAAGACGAGTTTATGGCAAACTTGCTTGCCTTCTACTCGAACAATGAGAGAGATATGTGGAAAGAGAGCTTGTGGTACATACACTTTCTTCTCATCCTAGCTTTTGGAAAGACCTTCATCCAAGGGAAGAGTCAGACGCCGCGACCGCCAGGCGCCGACTTCTTTACCCACGCTGTTCAACTTTTGCCTGATACCAGTCGTCTTTGCCGCGAACCCTTGATGGCAGTCGAAATACTTTGCTGCATAGCGCTGTTTCTGCAAGCATTGGACTCAAGAAATGCAGCACATGTAACAGTACGGCGTCAATTAGATCTTGTTGATACTGACTGACATTGCTAGATTGGTCAAGCCATGCGCATATCAATGATTGAAGGAATGCATACCGATATGCCGGTGGAAAATCTAGGCCAGCCTCTTGTTCAGCGATGCCGTAAGATCTGGTGGACGGTATATATCCTCGACCGCCAAATGACATCTTTGATGGGACTACCTCAATCGATTCGAGATGAGGATATAACTTGTCAGCTTCCAGATTTTGGGGGCTCAGCTCAAAGAGTAACAGCCCTCGACATGCAGATCAAGCTTGCACGTATCTATGCGGAAATAGCTAGGAGTGTGTGGGTCGACATCTATCTCATATACGCGATTGCTGACCAAACACCTAGCTGTTTATGGTTCTAAAGGTCGGCTACGCAAGAAGTTTGTCTTAAGCATCAAGGCCGTTCTAGACGATCTTACGTCCTTAGCGGAAGAACTCCGACGTTCATTCCCACTGCATGCGGACGAGCGCTTTGGCGGAATCTCGAGGACACCGGCTTATCTACATCTACTCTACTATCAAGTAGGATCCACATCTCTTGCGATACCGAAAAACTCTGACAAACTACTAGACAATCGTTGTTGTGACTAGACCGTTGCTCTTCTGTTGTATGAAGAAGGTCTTTGAGTCACCAAGAGAGGTGCAACCGCTGATCTCATCACGCAAGATACGCCATTTACTATGCATGTCACTTGAATCTTCTCAGAAGATCATCGATATCCTAGAGATTCTACACGATCAAGGATTACTAGGTATAGAGCTCAGCCACTCCGCCATGCCGTGGGCTGACCATGACACAGAGACCTTCCTCCCGTGGGATCTTGATGCACTCTTCGTATCAACTGTGGTCCTTATTTTGACTCGTTTCATCGATCATAGTCTAATGGACGGCCAAAAGCCATATCTGGGCAAAGCTTACAGCTTCTTTAAGACCATTGCGTCTAGCGGCAATCGCATCGCGAGGTTTCGCTACGTGGAGCTACGCAAACTTGATGAGATGTTGGCGGAGTACTCCGAGAACAGGGAGCGACCATTGACGTCACCTAACACTATTGGCGTGGAAACAAACATGCAACGTTCACTTTCATTCCCCCCGGGCTATCAATCTGTAGCCGGATTGCCGAATTTGCAAGATACGGTGCCACCATCTTATACAGGAATCAGTGACGAGGGGAGTGGATTTGGTGATGACTTGACTGCCGAGCAAATATTGGCTGTAGCGGAGTCTATGGACATGGAAGGAACGAACTGGCTCTCTTTCGCAACGTTGGACGACTACCAGATCATTGATCCGGGCATTCGATGACCAATACCAGCACACTACGGGCCACGCGCAATGATCAAGATGAGCTTCACGGATGGCGGACATAAGCCGAAACCTCTACATCTTCGGCTTCACCGCTTCCTGTTCTTGCACATCGCGAATCTCTCTAACAGTTCCTATCCGCCAGCTCACATCATGGTCAAAGATCTCTCCCTTGGCTTTCTGCTTTGGCACTCTCCAACGCCACCTCGGAATACTCTGCTTTCCGTCGGGTGCGTTCAGCAGGTTATCCACCCACCTTCCGACGATCGGGAACATCTTGAAACCATGACCGGAGTCACCCGTCAGTATCATGACAGAAGAGGAAGTGTTCGGCACGTAGTCGACAATGAAGTCCGAGTCTGCTGTGTCTGCAAACCAGCATATGAACTTCTCGACCAGAGGTCGATCGGCGAGGCAGGGCAGTGTTTGGCGGAGAAGTTCGCGCATCCGTTCTTCGTCTTCTTTCGGCACGAAGCGCATAAGCTCTTGCGGTGCTTCAGAAATCCCGGTGCCTGGGTTAGTGTTGATATAACCACCTCCCATCGGGCAAATCTTGAGGAGATTTGTCTTTGGGTCTGGTTCGAAGAAGAAACCGAGGTCGCGGGCGTATGTAACTGGGATGCCGCGAAGTGCTGCCGTCTCATCGTCGGTAAGGCGGACGTGTGCAACTGACCACGATTTCGCGGACACTTCGGCACCGATCTCAGGAACAATCTTGTGGGCTGCGGCACCAACAGTGACAATGACCAATTTGGCAGCATGAAACTGCCCAGCCTTTGTTCGAACACCGACGCTCTTTCTGCTCTTGCCTGACCCCTCATATACGATCTTCTCGACCGCACCGACCTTCTCACCCAGAAAGAATTTAACGCCATTCTCCCTAGCCTCGCGATGAATCCCTCTCAGCGCGTTGGCTGAGTGCACATAGCCGTCGTATTTACACACGTATCCCTTCCAGCCAGACATGTCCCCTGTGAACTGCCAAGCTCCAGCTATATCACGTACGTCTTGAGGGCCCGAGATGGGATGAAGGAACGGCTTCATTTCCGGGTGCTTCTCAGCAGCCGCTTGAAACCGGTGAAGCGTATCCACTGCTTTTTGTGATGCAGCACCGGAAACAACATTGAGGTAGCCGACGCGGTGGAAGTAAGGCGCGTAGAGTGGCGTTTGCCAGGCGTGGGTGGCTTCCTTTTGATCAGTCAGTTGTTGTTCGAACGATCAATCCCTATTGGCATTGCGCAGGCTGCAGACAGCTACCTACCACAGCCAAATCTGTATAGAATTCGTCTTCGTACTCTGCCCGCATGATTTTGTTCAGATCGTTTCCAGCCGACCATCGCGATGGAATGTCTTCATCTTTCTCGAAGACCGTTACGTTCTTGTAGCCTTTTCTAGAGAGCTCAAGAGCGGTGGAGAGACCGAACGCTCCTCCTCCGATGATAGCTATCGCATCACTTTTAGAAAGTGTCATGGTGATAGAGCCACAAGAGAAGTGATGTGTGAGTGCAAGGACAAACAACTTGAGGCGTTACAGTATGTCATGAGACCTTCGAAGTAGAGGTGCAGTCGTGCGACATGAGTGCCCAGTCGACACACGACACGAAGCTGTTGACTAAAGTCTGATCATACTTTCGATACGGAACCATTCCCGTTGTCACATAGATTGTCGAAACCCGCAGATGTTGCGAGCGTTATCGTCCTGTTGTGATGCCCCCTTTGACTTGCCCAATGAACGCTAGTGTTATCGATAAGATCGTCTCCACAAAATGTCTGACGCTGTTTGGTCCGTTCTTTCTCTCCTCCTGCAAGATCGGATGGCCTCCCGACACTTCGAAAGCGAGACTGGTATCCAACCGTGTCTTATGCCCTCTTCCGGCATCGATAATAAATCGAATTGCTGGCATTACCGACGACCGAGCACAGCCGTGATGTCTGTGACCGAAGTCGCTCGTTCAGCGATAAGTCCCACCTTGACAGCCTGCGGCAAGCCCTTCATCTTCGTGCATTAGGTATCATCCTCTGACGGCATGCCAGAAATGTAGCCAAAAGAGCAATTTTTAGACAGTCTTGTTCTGCTATATACGTCTGAGACACGATTCTTAAACTCATCGCGACAGCCACGGCTGTTCTTCGCAACGAAGCTGTGTCCTACATATCGACGCTTTATGCACCCCATATACGACCAACGATAAGCTAGACAAGATAGTTGCCACATGAACGGAGAGAATGATCGGGTGCTTGCCATCCTCATCTCTCTTCTGTCAAGACGCTTCGCCAACGCACTTCTCCAACTAGGAGGAAGACGTGCACTTTGTCCAGACATGTTTTCAGAACGCTGCAACGAGATCATGTATCGAGACAAGACATACCTCCTTGCGCGATACGAGCGGATTGTACGAGTGTCCACAAACGTAATACTTAAAAGGTAGCTTCGCCCTTATATTACGCCGACATCGTCATGCATAACCCGATCCAAGCCGCGTCGACAATCAACCCCGCTTTGGCCTACTTCCAGAAGGATGTCGCGTTCGGTCATTGTTACTATTGGTCTCGTTCTGCTTATCACTTCGCCTTTTGCATTATACTATTGGTAGTGCCGACCACATCCGGACTTTCCACGCGATTCGGTTGCACGTCCGAGCTATGGACCTGGACGCGACAGTCACGAGCATGGCAATGCCCCACGTTCGAGACGTGGAGCGGGGTCGTGCATCAGATGGTAGAGATACGGTTTGAGATAAGGAAGGTCATGAAGAGGTAAGGTTGAAGGAGCACTCTACGCATCAGCTTCAATTGTCTATCTTGAAACACTCTTGCATCTTTGCCTGGCTTCCTTAGTCTCGCCACCTCACATTGAATTAATAATGCTTCATCAACGGCTTACTAGATTAACACTGCGATGTGTAGCCAGCAGGAAATGCCTCATTAATGGCTTCAATACGTTCGAGACACGTCTCAGCTCTACAACTGCATTTCCACGGATGAAGGCTACGGCTACACAAATACCAAAACCATCACTCGCACAATACCCGCTATCAGCAATGCCGACGCACATGTTGCTCCGTTCGCTCTTCGTTGCCACAATATCATCTAACAAGTTCCTTCTGATACCATCACTCAACCTGCTCTCCTTCTTCTCGAAACCGAATCGAAGCCTCTTGTTCAATGTAGATCGAAACCCCGCATTGAAAGCAATCTTAAAGAGAACGCTATACAATCAATTCTGCGCAGGAGAAACCCAACAAGAGACACGAGCTTGTGTAAAGCAACTGAAGGATCTGGGGTTCAAAGGGGTGATCTTGACGTATGCAAAAGAAATGGTGTTCGATCACAAGACCAAGTCTGCAAACCATCATACCTCGGACAACTTCGTCAATGAGAAGGTTGCTGTGGCGTATGATACAGACATCGAAGCCTGGAGGATAGGCACACTAGGAACGCTTGATCTCATATCCGAGGGAGACATCTTAGCTCTGAAGTAGGTGTGATTACGACGACTTACTAGATGCATTGCTGACATCTTATAGAACGACAGGCGGTGGTCCAGCCGTCTCATCAGCGTTCAGCAAAGGCGAACTTCCACCCCAGCAAATGCTTGACGCCCTGGATGAGATAGCGACCGAATGTAAAGCACGCAATGTCCAGATCATCATCGACGCTGAGTCTCAACACTGGCAAGCAGGCATCGCTCGCACGACACTCGAACTAATGCGCAAGTTCAACCGCAATGGTAAAGCTGTCATCTACAATACATACCAAGCCTACCTCAAAGATACCCCCAAAGTCCTCGCACATCATATGGCTGAAGCGGAAAGAGATGGGTTTACTCTTGGTCTCAAGCTCGTGCGTGGTGCATACATCCTCTCCGACAACCGCTCCTTGATCCATGACACCAAAGAAGACACAGATAACGCCTACAATACGATAGCACAGGGTGCGCTTCGTCAGCAAATAGGCAGTTTCGGGGTATCCGGATCATCTACCCGTCGTTTCCCTTCTGTGAACCTCTTCCTCGCATCCCACAATCGCGAAAGCGTACTCTCGGCTCATAGACTCCACCGTCAACGTTCGGAAGCTGGTCTTCCTACTGTTCCTGTCGCTTACGGACAACTTCACGGCATGTCAGACGAAGTCAGCTTCTCCTTGTTGGCGGAAAAAGGCGAAGGCGGTAAGGCGCCTGAAGTGTTGAAGTGTACTACCTGGGGTAGCATGGGCGAGTGTGTGGGCTATTTGCTTAGGAGGGCAGTAGAGAATCGCGACGCCGTATTGAGGACTAAGGATGAATTTACCGCGTTGAAGAAGGAAGTTAGGAGGAGGTTCTTTTGGGCGTGATGGAGGGTCGCGAGGCTACGCTTAGGAAGTGAAGGTGATCAAGTTGCATGAGGGTAGCGGGGCTTGTACGATGCATGCTCCTAGGATGCGCATTAAGTATCGTTCATGTTTTAAATGTCGTAGTCATAGCCTAAGAAAACAACTTCTTCGTTGCACATACATGGCTACTTTCGGCGTCTAGGCGTTATCTGTGTCAAGAGCGCGTTCGGATGCAGAGGAGATGCAAGCGCAGATGTGGGTCTACGGCCGTAGTCGCTTTCCCCGCTGACAATGGCGCGAAGAAAAGTGGGGACCGGCTTTCTTCCCGAGACCATCATACGTAGTCATCAGATCCAATGTGTAGAGCGGAGATAATATCAGTCAAGTACGCTGAAGAATTTGAAACTCTTTTGAAAAGGTCAAGATAATCAGATTAAGAGTTGTGGAACAGAGTCACGACGAGAGACGCGCTTCCCGAGTTGCAGGCATCAACACTCTCGCCAGCAACCATGTCAGACAAAACACTATGCATGCTGGGATGTGGTAAGTGTCTCCCGTGAAGAATACGAACAAGACCTCTAAACCAGCATCGAACAGGCAATCTCGGCACCTCCATCCTCCAAAGCCTCGTAAACGCCCCTCCAGACTCTCTACGCGGCATCACCCAATTCATCGCCTGCGTGTCAAGCGAAGCCTCCGAAAGACGCCTCAAATTCGTCTTCTCACGGTACGAAAACGTGTGCATCACTCGAAACGACAACGTGTCCGCCATCAAAAACTCGCACGCGATCATCTTGGGCGTCGACCCCTCACAAGTAGAAGCCACACTGAGCGACATCGTGGTTATAGAGGCATTACGTGGAAAACTCCTCATTAGCATAGTAGCAGGCTGGACGCGTGATGCTATTGAAAAGCTCATTGACGCGGAGTGGGCGGTTTGGGAGGGTATAAGGGATCAAGATACAAGAGGAGCGTGGGTTCTACGAACACTACCGAATGTGGCGGCGCTCGTCTCACAGTCTTCGACTGCTATCGAAAACCATCCTTCACCTTCATTTCCACCGCACTTCAAAGACCTAGCAACAGCCATCTTCACACAAATCGGTAAACCTTTATCCATTCCACCTGCCCTCATGCCCGCCACAACAGCAGTATCAGGCTCCACACCCGCATTCTGGGCCATCATTGTCGACAGCCTCGTCGATGCTGCAGTGGCCGTAGGACTTCCCCGTAAATTGGCTCAGGAGCAGATCTACCAAAGTATGAGGGGCAGTGCGGAGATGCTTCAGAGCGGTATACAGCCGGGCGAGTTGAGGGATATGGGGACGAGTCCAGAGGGGTGTACGATTGCGGGGATTATGGTGCTGGAAGAAGGTGGGGTGAGGGGTGTGTTGGGGAAGGCGTTGAGGGAGAGCGTTACGGTTGCTAGGGCTATGGGGAGGATTGGGGAGAAAGGTGGGGAGGAGGTGCATGTTAACGATACTCGGAAGATTTGATGGTGGGCTTGCGGTCTCAGGTTGAGGTTTACAAGGTATCAAGACCTACAGTACCGTCAGCATAGACACCCAAAACATGAGAGCTGTTGGAATAGAAAGCAAACTCCGCCAACACATCATCACGTACACAAGCAACGAGAAAAGTCTTAGAATCATCAACATCTGCTTACTACTCACTACCTACTCACTGGATATAAACCATACCACAGCACGTCAACCGTCGCCGTAGCGTAAACGTACATCCATCCCGACTAAAGGGGCGCATGTGCGTGCGAACACAAACTACGCCTGATCCCCTTGAACCCATGCTAATGCACCTGCCTGTGATCAAGGTATTTCCCCCACCTTTCGCTCAAACCGAGCTGTCCGTGAAAAGATATAAACGCCAAGTTGGTAGTAAGGTTGAAAACGCCAAAAGTAACCCAAATAGGTATACCGGAGCTAAGTAGCAAATGAGATCTGTTGTGACGCCCAAAGGAGAATACACACGTGGATGGTTCGGAGGTGGTGAAGGAAAATATACACGGTAATGTAGAGTGTGACTGTGTGTGTGAAATACGAACAGTGAGTAGTTGCGTTGATACTTCCTTCTCTTTCTTTGTTCTTTAGCCTTCTTTGGGCTTTCAATACTGTGATGACGATGTTGTCATGTTTAGAGGATGCCAGCCCACATGCCTGGGCCTTGTGGGCGGTAGGCTTGCGCGACCTCAGTGCTGCAGCACGACCTCTTCTTGCCAAAGTCCTTCTGGATAGGAAGACGCGAGCAATAAGGAACAGTGTTCTTAGGGGACTGCAGCCCCTTTGGTTCACTGCGCGATGAGAGGGCGAATGAGTGCGACACTGATCTATCAGGGAGCACAGGCTTCTGACCGCGAAGGTCGAATGCGGAGCGAGTGCTGTGAAGCAAATGGCGCACATTCTGCTGGAGATCGACCGAAGACCTTCCACGCTTGCGGCTTGCGGGGGTGATGCACGCAGGGCTGTCGACCTTGCCTGGCGACGAATCCGAGTCATCAATATGGAAGCTGTCCAGATCGGGTGAGGACATGGGCTCACTTGGAGCATACTCGTACTGCTCCTTGCACTTCGACAAAACCGGGTACGGGAGCTTCGCGCTGCGGCAGGTCGCCAACCGAGCCAAGCTGGCCTGGCTTTGGTTTGGCGCCCAGCCGGCAGACGAGACCGACGAGATTGATGAAGCACGAGAAGTGCGCGAGTTGTCCGAGATCATTGACTCTGGAGAGGACGATAGAGACGAGTTGGAAGGAGCCAGGGAAGGTCGTCGGCTTGGGAAGTGGTAAGCTTCCAGTCCGTTCCTGATGCTTGGGTTGAACTGGTCTACACAAGTGCGTGCCAGTGAGGAGCACTGTGCCTGTTGCATTGCCGTGCACATCGATGGGCGGCGCGATCCGAAAGCCATGGCACTCGCTGCAGGAGTGTTGCTGGTGATGGATTGCGGCGTCAAGGACGGGGTTGGTAGGGGACCCAAGCGAGCCAGGGATGGCAGTGACGGAGTGTGGGGAAGATCAGGCTTCGGCTCCAGGAAGCGAGGCACCTGATAGCGGGATGGAGTTGGTGTGCTCTCTTGCGATCCGTAGCCATCCATTGATGGGCAGCGGTAGGGCGACGCATTCAACTGCGGCCTCAGAGGAGGACGCACGGGAGCGTTTGCTGACTTCTTGGGAGCCAACTGGACGATATCCAACTCAGGTGTCAAAATAGGAATGACATCTTTCCAAGTGTTGGGGATGCTAGCGCCAGGTGATGGCGGAGGAAGGGTAGGCGTGTGTCGCAGGACGACTTCTTGCCACTTCTCCCATACCGAGTCAACAATGTGCAGTTTCCAGTTCACAGCTTCGAGGAAAGCCATCTCGTTGGTGTTGATCTCGCAAACCTTAAGACCGGAGATCTTGCTCCATGCGCGAGCCGAGTAGTTGCGGTCCTGAAGGTACTTTGAAGCGAGGATAAGCGCAGCAAGGAACATGCGACGACCACATTGCAGCGCACGAAGAGATGCATCTTCAGGCTGCGACATTGTAAAGTCGTGCTTGGGCAGGTGAGGCTTAATCAGGATCAAGTAGTACAGGGCAACTTGGAGAGTAGAGTAGCTGGTGCGGGAGCGACGGAGGGTCTCCTGGATGAACATACGGAGAGGGAGCACTCCGCGCCCAGAAGCATTCTCACAACGGCTCTTGGGCTCTGAAAGTTGCCAGATAACCTCGACCATCTGAGTAGCGGAATCTTAAGGAGGAATAATCAGCGGGGGAACCATGGTCCAGGGATAAAGCGTGTACTAACCGACGAGGCAATCGACGAAGTTGACCTTTCGGTCGGATTGCCGTACCAATTGAGGTGGGGGCTTCTGGTTGACAGTGGTCGACGATCGGCGAGGATTCTGTCGCTGCTCCAGAGGTGCCAATAGCTCAGTGCGCAGGGAAGGTAACCTCTCCTGTGCAGGCTCTCGGCACACCGTAGACTGGTACTGAGGATATGTGCTAACTCGGCTGATGGGCTGGAAAGCTGACAAGCTCGCAGGGTCGACAATAGTCGGCGGTGCCACTTGGTTGCGACTCCATTCTTCCGAGTCCCAGTTTGAGTGAGACGATGTGGAGCTTGCGCTAGACGCTTGTGACGCAGCGTCTGAGAATACTGATGAGGTGGAAGAGGAAGCGGAAGAAGAAAGGGGAGCGGCATAAGGGTGGGTCTCAGCCATGTAGCCGTGGCTAGGGAGAGGAATGGCAAGACTCATGGTGAAGGAGGGGTATACAGGACGGGGCCTGGTAAGGAAAGGTAGACAATAAGGAGTGAGCGGAGATGTGACTAGGCTTTGTCGTTACGTCTCGAAGTGCTGACCGTTAGGTAGACCTGGAGGGGTGGCGCAGAGCGTGATCGGGTGGTCGTGGGGTGACCGAGAACTTAACCGATAGGACAAACCGTAGAGGACAACCCTATGACCTCTGACGTATAATTCGAGACGCTGTTCTCTTGTTGGAATCTTTTCCTCGATCGCGAAATCTCGTCCGTCAAGTGGCCTGATCGTGTATGATCGTGGTGTGACGGAAGCGGTCTAACGGTCTGAAGAGCTGGGAGAGGGTAGGTTTCGAAGGCGGGACGTATACGTAGGAGGCTGGTAGGGTTTGACGAGTCGCAAGTGGAAGTAGGATTCGAGCAGTGTCAAGTGGTCGAAAAGCTGCCAGGTGCAGACTAGAGCGGGCTCCAGTCACTGTCAACTGCAGAATCACCGAAACAAGACCGTGGTGGAAGACCGTCCGCGAAGCACTCTGATGATACAGCTACTGAACAGCGGGCGCTGTCGCAAAAGCTGGATGTCTGAGGGGGTGCGGGGGTCTAGCAAGCGAAGCCTTGGGTGAAGGCTTTGGTTTCGGAAATGGTGGTGAATTCTGAGCGACGAGTGACTGAAGCAGTGTAGGCCGAATGGCACATTGTGGTAACGGGGTGCGACGTGGGAAGCGTTCGAGGATGGCGACTACCTTGACAGGATCACCAAGCTGAGCGACTTCGCGTGTTCGCGGTGGAGGGCGGGCGGGTGTTTGAGTGTTTGTTTGTTGCAAGTGTTTGTTGTATTATTATTGGGTGTTGGGGTACATAAGAGCTGTTGGTGGTGGAGTTGGGAGGTGTAGGTCTGACGTGTGAGGAAGTGGCGGTCGGGGAGTCGGTAAAGGTGGGAAGGCGCGACTAGAGGGCGTCGGATCGCGACGCAGGTACGGGAAGAGGAGGTATAAAAGGACAGGCTCTCTCGTCTCGTCTATGACTGGAAGCGCGAGATGAGTCTATGCGGTAGGCGGCAGTGTGGCGGCGACCAAGGTCGATGCGGAGACTGCTACCTGGACAAGGATGGAATGGGTTCGGTTTGGGTGGGTAGACGGGTAGGCGACAGAGAACAGACAACACTATGAGCGGTTGGCGTCCTAGATTAGGCCGCAGGGGGCGCTGTAGATGTTCGTGAAGTCCATTGCTGCTGTCTTGATGAGGGTGACGGGCTGGGCGGCGCTGGCGATACTAATAGGAACCCCGTACCTACAGCGCCCCCAGTCCAGTCATCGCACCCGGGCGCTATGGCCAGCTTGCCTCTTTGCCACACAACCCAACCTTGGAAGACTCATCGCGCTGGCTTTTTTTCATTTGCCATCAGCCCTCATGGCAGTGCGTGATTTGCAGTTGCGTTGCTTGGGCAGCGATGTCGCTTTCTTGCCCCCACCGCACTGCTTTTGCAGTGAAGCAGTTGCGGGTGCTCTACCCTCATCTCGTGAGGCGTGAGACGCTCCATCATCACGCATGGCTCCAAGGCTACAGGCATGCCAACACGGCCTGCCGCCATGCCTGGCGCAGCGGTAAATGGCCCTCTGTAACCCGCCCACTCCCTGCGCGCGCGCTGAGGCTGTTCACGCTGATTGCGACGCGACAAGCTGCTGCGACACACGGCGTCTCCTTTTCTTTCACACTAGGCGCGTTTGCTCTCGAACGCTCCGTGCCATGGTACGCTGGTAGCGCCAGAGTCCCAGACTGCCTGCTACACCCCCTCATTCTGCCTCTCAGCTGTGTTGAGATGAAGGGACCGGCCGACTGGGAGCCAAGGACGCGTCTTCCCATTGCCTGCAGCGCCATTGGACGTGGAGACGACGCCATGCCAGGAAGGGTCATTTTGCGCCTTCACCGTGCTTTTCGTGGCTATATTTGCGGCCGACCCCCTCGACGGCTGCTGCGACGCTCGTAATCTCAGCTGCTCAGCATGCGACGCCTTCATTTGCAGCCTAGCCGGTCATCGCGGCGCCGTGATGCAGCGATGCAAACACGGCAGGAAATGCCTCAGCGCAGTCGCCATGGCACACAAAGCCATCGCGATGACGCAAACGGCGCAAGCAGCAATGAACTGCTGCCAACACATCGCCGCCTTGCGCTGCGACGGCCCAGCTCCACTCCCCTCACCGCAGTGGCTGATGACGCCGGACCTCTGTCCCAAAGCGATGCCAAACGCGTGCATCTGTCTCTGGCCTCGGCTCTCTACAGCCGCGACCATTCGACCGTGTCTCGAGAGCGCGCGATGACCATGGTTCGCGCCTCCCACGCTCACAGCAGAGTTTGCAGCTGCATGTTCATCGTCGCCCCTTCCAGAAGCGCCAAGCGCCCGACGAGCTGACGACTCATCGGCGTTGCCCGCCCCCCATGAGCGCCCATCGGCTGCCGAGATGATCCGCCTTGGTCCAGGGCTGAGTCACCTCGACACACCAACGAGAGCCCTCTCACCATCTCCGCGCAGGCAGAAGAGACACTCGTCCTAGCGTGCCACGGACTAGATCCATAGCCTCACTCAACGGCGCAGATTTGCGCCATCCTGTGTGACCAACTTCCAAGTTTCTTGTACGAGTTGCGAGGCACCTGACACCGTGTCTTCACCAGTCGCGTCGAGTAGCCTGGCGCGTAGCCACAGACTAGCATGAAACCATGATCACACGTCTTATGGATAATGAGAAAAGGAGTTATGACTCACTGTTGCCTGCGGAAGTTTTCCTAAACAGAGGCCAGCCCAAGAGGGTTGGGCAGGCAACCATGGGCGGCCGGAAGGCTGTGGCGGGACCGTCATGCCACTCCGATATCGACTTCCAAATCTTCAAACACGAAGACACATATCTCTCGATAAGATGGCGGTGGCTCAATAAGGGTACGCTCAGGGTCTACAATGTCCAAGTTCGATGGATAATGACATATTGAAAACACGGGTGTATAGTACAACCGGAGTATACCTAGTGTTACCCACTGTACACGTACGAACTATCGAATCTTGCTAGCCGGCAGGAGAAGACATCGGTTCAAGGTGTACCCACAGTCGTTCTTGCCGTGCATGTAGCCCTCTGCGATAGTGTGTTCGCGCAGCCAAAGGTAATTGCGAAGAAGTTCGATATTGAAAAACGTACAGTCGCTCGCACTCTACTACATTCAAACGATGCTATGGCGTCGCCTCTTTAGTAGCCGTCTATCTTCCCACGACCTACCTGCAAGTTCTTGGTATATATCCTTCCATCCCAGAATCTTCTCCTTTGCGTCGATGGTAAACTCTTCATCCTCCTTCAGCTCTCCGGACGCCTTCCTGAGACGTCGCTTCCGCGCCCACAGTGTCACTCTTTCCAAGGCTGTCGGCTTCAGCGGCTTTCCTTCTCGCTCTCTCGTCTCTCTATACCCCCTCTTTGCTTCCCTTCGTAGACGACGTGCCTCGAATCTCCACTCGTGCTTCAACGAGCTGCAAGGTCCAACTCTACGAGGATCTCGTCCCGGCCCCACGAGAGATCGCGGCTCTTTCCAATGTTAGCAAGTACCGCTTGTGCATTCGAGAACACGATCAAGTGATCGATGTGGTCGGCCAGCGTCGCAGCAGCACGGAAAGCTTCCTGGATCGCGATGAGGCTAGCTTCAATCCAAGAAGGATGATGGCTCACTGTGATGTGCGCTTCCCATTCCCCAGATAAGGGATCGTGGTATCCGATAGCTGCCGTGCATGGGCCGTCGTCAAGGCGTTTACCTCCATTGCCATCGGCCCATACGACTAGCGTGCGAGGACAGCTAGGCTGGGTGTAGGTACTGAGCGCGAAGTCTTTGGCCGCGACGGCGTCTTGGATGTGAATCACTCCGGGGAATGAGGATTTGGTCTCCTCTTGGGCGATCAAGGGATCAGATGATGCGTGTGCCTGCATTGTTAGTGCCACTTTCACTGGGTTGGCCGCGAGTAGTGCTGTAGTATGAGGAGGTAGGCTTTGACGGATTATTTGATGCTGCTGAGGATGAACGAAGATTTGAATGTTAAAGTTCATTTCTGGGAAAGCTCGCAAGTTTGGGTAGTACCAGAATCATTACCATGGTTCAAGCATGACTACAATGCTCGACACTCGAGAACATCAACTGTATAATTCTGCCCGTTGAAAAGGTGCTCTCATATCGATATCGACTGAGTTAAGATGGGGTTAGAACGAACAGAGATGGGACATGAAGCCGAGTTCTTGTCGGAGCATGAGATTTATGAATTTCGACCTCTAATCTCAGTTCTGGGGCGGACTAAGAGCATCGAGAAGTCTACTGGTCATACAAAGTTTACCCAACCCGGCGCCGCATATCAGCAATACCTGTTCACTGCCGGGTTTCTGTATCTCGAGGTATTCCAGAGCGAAATGGACAAACAGTTGTTTATCACGAAATACCAGAAAAGATTCGAGATAGCTCCGGGCGAAGCCCTTACAAATGATCAAGTCTAGACCATCGCAACGTAGTTGCAGAAAGAAGGATATGACCTCGGCACTGGCACTGCTTCCAAGTTCGAGAGTCCAACGCTCAAGGCAAGGGATTTGAATGGCACATACCATGGCAAGATAGTCATAATACGTCTCTACTTGATCGGCCGCAAACGGGACCAGTTCGTCAACAAGAAAGCCGATGCTGATCCACCCAGGTACTCTCACCACTAATCACGCTTACCTCCTAAGATTATAACTGATCTCATGCTGAAAGCAATATACGTTTTACCCGTTTCCAAGCGATGTTGCCCAGCATGCCATTCGTTGGAGCGATACCTGACATCATATCACAAATGCAACTTTTTGTCTCCTCTACCACGACGTATGGGCAGCGACTGCTCTTCCTCCCTGCGTCTCAAGATCTGTCTGTCTTCATCTTTCAAGACAAGCTAGGATGGCCCTTAGTTACCGGTTTCAGTATTTCCTGAACGGCGAGATAGCTGTGCGTAGCTCAAACGCTAGGCAAACCGAAGACACATCACATCGCTTTTCGATAGGGCGTGGAGGTACTTCTCTGCCGCAGACAGTACCCTAAATCCCTGTGAGAATACCCGCAGTCATTGAGAAATGGGAATATCCGGCCACGAGGCGGCGTAGCGGCTACGACGGAGGCGCGGACGGCGGGTGATGGATAATCGGGTACCTTGACGTATACAACGAGCGCTATGCGGAGAATTCGTGTCCCGAGACTAAAGGCTGAAGATCATCGGCTTGTCAGGTCACTGTCGGTGTCGGTGTTAGCTGTTAGTGTAGTCGGGGCTGTCGAGGTTGACAGTATCTCGGTAAACTAACAGCCGCTATGGCGCCAGACTTAACTAGCGAGCATCGTACCAAACAGCTTTAACTTGCTCGGAAGATCATCCCGAAACGCAGCATCGTCTTCGCCGACGTGTTATTTGAGTTATTGTAAAGTGCAGGGGTGCGATCATCGTATCTGCATAGATGGGTGATGTTAGTGCGTATGGTTGAATCGGTGGTACTCCTCGAATACAGTCTTCATGATCGGGGGTGCATGGCAAAAGGGAATGTTACTTTGATCGAAAGTGGTACTTAGATATGACTGGAAAGCGAGGCTCGGTGAAGATGTTCTATTGCAACAATATGGTATATGCTAACAGAATTTGAACCTGGACTGCAAAACCACCGCTACGCTCATTAAGCAACCGCCGGTAACTCCTTATGATCCAAACAAATTCAAATGTGCCATCTCTCTCTCTCTACCTTCACACACGTACATGCACCTCAGTTGAAGCCTCCGGGCATAAAAGGACATCTGCCGCCCTCAGCCTCAGTATTAGAAGACGATGACACAGCAGGGTGATCAAGAGGCAAGCCCTGCGTGGTCGACATCTTCTCTTCGGTCGTCATCTTATCAAGACGTTCGATAGTCTCTTTGACTTCCTCTTTGCTCTGAATGAACTCGTCGGGTAGCTCCTGCTCTTCGGGCGCCTTGATGCCAGCCTGAGCTTCATCGAGGGCGTCTGCTGGTGACATGTTCTTAGGCTTTTCCTCTTTCTTCACGACGCCGTCAGGCGCGATCTGCCTGAACATATCCATAGGGTCGAACCAAGTGCGAACTGACTGTAGTTGCACCTTATCGTTGACTGTGGCTACTGTAACACCTTGGATGTCGATCGAGCCTCCGTGTGCTTTGGCCGTGACCTTCTCGCCCTTGTTGTTGAAGCCGACGTAGTCATTCTTCATTTGGCCCCAGTGGCGCCATCGGAAGCTGACTGTTGGTGGGCCGCTGTAGACTTCTAGTACCTCCCATGCGAAGGTAGGCATCATGCGCTTGAACGTCTTGTGTGACGAAGCGAAGTCGGAGTAGTCGGGCGAGTAGTACTCATTCGGTGCAATGATAGCATTGTACGTGCCGACCTTGAGCATAGCCTCTGCACCTTCTGCCTTGCCGCCATTGATGGCAAATGAGTAGTTCTCCCGATCGATGGTACGCCAGTCGTCGATGTTGGGTTTGAAGGACGCTTCGACTTCCCAGTTCTTGACGAGATTCTGTACGAGCTCAGGAAGAGACCCGGCTTCGTGTGTCATTTGCTTTGCTGTGCATGATTAGTAAACTGCACGGTGACTGACATGCAGGCTCGTTGCCGCATTTGGTAACTTACTCTCAGAGAACACCTTTCTTGTTTTTGAGTAATCAGGCGCTCTGCCGTAACGCCACTTGGCATCGTTATCTCCCAGGACAGCATCAGGGTTTGTGAGGTAGTCAGGTAGTGCGGGTGCAGCTTCCTGCGCAGGTGGCTGCTGAACGTCTGTGCTCGCCATTATGGATAGTAGGTATGTGATGGAGTAACTTGGATGGAAAGAATGTACAAAGTTGGGAAAGACTAGCACTGAGTACGCGCGACTGGGCCTGATATCAACCTGATGTGGCAAAGTGCTATGAGTTTTGAAGTGGTACGAATATGCTGTCAATACAGGGAAAGACGCTCGTGCTTTATATGTTGGGTGTAGTCTGTAAGCAGGGTAATACCCACAAGAGACGACGCCAGTCAACAATGGCTTGATGACCCTGCAGCCGTGATACACAGCCTCTATCCAGTAGTTTGCGGGCGGAAAGGGTAGAAACCTCCGCAAGGAGATGCTGAAGCGCCTGGGCGAACTTTCCCACCGTGAAGCAGACTGGAGAGGCAAAGTGATGTGGGGTACCAGCCGTCAAACTGATAGCCGGGACGAAACGGGGCAAGAACTGCCTGGGTCTAAGGGTCTAGTCCGTTAGACGAGTACGCCTAGATGCATACATGGTCAGGTTGTACCATGTCGGGATTTACGTTATATTGATCTGAAGTCAGGTTGCACAGACTGTTAGCTTTGTGAGACTGTTACATAGCGACAGAGACTTCATCTCGAGGCTTTTGCTGCATTCCTCTCTACTACACTTGCTCCTCTTTGAGGTAATAATAACCCCATTTGCCATCGCGCTGCTCCTCGCCGTTGCAGCGCTGTAGCGGCACGCTTAGCGCGATCACATAAGGGCCCAGGGTGAAACAGCGGAAGACGTGCCGAGCGGGAGATCGCTTGGGGCGTAACTCCGAGGAGGCAATATATAGCTCGCTTGTTTGGAGTTATCCAAATCCGCGTTCGAGACTCTGGTTCCGAGATGCAGTGATATTGCCAAGTAAACAAGGCGGCCAAGGTGGAGAGGTTGAAGCAATCGTGTTGTCGTGAAGGAGCGTCAAATCTAGACTTAGGAGAATGCCATGAGCGGATTTCGCAGCAGTATTCGCGCTTCATGCACTATCCGTGTACAACCAGCAAATCCCCTGACAGTTGAGTAGGCCGAACACGCGGAGATCCCGAGGTACGGCTAGTAATGCCCCGTACGGCTTGTTGCGTCTCAGGATAATTGCAAACTTTGGTACGGAGCTGATCTTCTGATTGTAGTGTCTCTTGCACAGTTGTTGATGACGGCTCCAAGACACCTGTTAAGCCTTTATGAACGTACCAGATACCGGGAATAACCACCTGTAGCACGAAATACACCGAGTTTCTCTCGTGTCAGACAAGATGGTTGAGAGCGTATCGGCAAAAGCCATCCTGGACGCCCTCGAACGCGGCGGATGAACTCAAACTGTGGCGCTTTTGTGGCGGTTATGCTGGGTGCTAAATGTTAGCTGCAGCGAGAGGTATGCCCACCAGCCGTCTCGTCAGGTCTAGCCGATCGTCGAAATCGCTCATCCACATGGCGGGAACTCCGAATCTTGGTGCGAGCTGCTCAAAATTTACGGTGATGAAGTTTGGCGCGCTGGTGAAAATGCGAAGGCGCAGGCAGTACAGGCCTTGAGGCTCATCGATAGCGCAATGACATCATCCTGACATTCACGGGCCTTGGGACTGTGCCTAGGTAGCGTTTCGCGCGTCCGCAACGCTGCCTTGTGTGTACTCTACCAACAACAACCGCGACAAAATTGAAACTCAACATGGGGCGTCGAGACCGTCTCATCAGCGCGTCTATATTACGCGCCGTTTTCAGATCGGATTCGCCTCGCAAGGATGAAAGCGCGCGCCTGGGTCTATTTGCGCGCATCTATGCCTTCTTCGCTGTCTTCAGTCTGAGTCTCGCCCGTTATCGCGCGTCTCTGTTCAAGAAACTGAGAAATGACACCTGGGACATTGAAGAGGAAGAATACATCGAGAGCTTTCGCCCCAGCAAGAGCAAACGGACCGATCTGATCGCCATTGGGGACCTGGGCTACTCAGGCTCGGTACGCGCGGAACAAGACATCTGAAGACGACTAGCTAATGCGCATCAGACATTCTTTACAACACCTAATTCCAAGTACCTGATCAAGTCCCTGCCACGGAAGTTTGAGCAATCATTCTTTCGGGATCGTCTTCTCGAGCCCTATGTCGAACACATGGAGCTGAATGAGGACTCCCTCCTTGTCCGCATAACCGACCTCCTCTACTGTCCCACAGCTACTGTCGGAGCCGCTGTAGGCACCGCACCGAGCCATCATATAATAATGGAGAACATTCTGTACGGGAAGTCGAGCTGCAGCAAGGCCCAACAGAAGCGATGGGAGACATATGACCTCAAGCCCAATGACTACTTCTACCCAGAACGCGACGTGGCTAACGGACGTCTGGCGCCTGAGAGCGTCAAGGAGCGCCTCATTGACGAATTTGAAGACAAGATTCGAGTGACTATCGATCAGAAAGAGGAGCTTGTTGCGCAGCTGTCCAGGGATTCTAAGATACTACAAGCCAATAATGCGGTTGACTACTCGCTATTCCTGGTCCGCTATCCCGCCGACCTGAACTCGGGTGACGTGCCGCCGCCCCCTGGCCGAGGATCTACATGGCGCACAGGTGTCGTATCGCGCGACGGCAAGTGGGTTTACCGGGCCATCGTGCTCGACTTCTTCTGGGCGAAAGACGCACTCCAGGCCCAGACGATGACGGGACTCGTCAAACTCTTCAACACGTTAAAGTTTGGAAAAGATCATGGGCCGATGAGTATTACGACGACAAGCGATGAATATAGACAAAGATTCCTGGGGATGGTGGAGGAAATGGTCGAGGTACCAGACAGCGCTGGCAGACCAGCAGGGGAAATACGCAGCCCTGCATCGGTAGCTGCTGATCAAGTGTAGTCGAGCGGCCCACGATGACTGAATGATCTTCATCTCATTCTCTCAGTTGTCGGTCTGGCGTTGGGTTACTCGGGAGTAGTAGGATGCATAAGATACCCGGTCCATGCGCATGCAGTTGGACGCTCAAATTCTAATCACATTCCTCCATGAAATCCGTACGAGTGCGCGTAGAAAGCCATGCTGGTGTAACCCATGTCATGATGGCGGTGAAGCACAAAAGCTCGAATGTGGCGTCATCGCACATAGCCCCAACCCTCCGAGTGGTCGATGTCACGAAGCCGACGAGCCTTGCCAACGCACAGCAATGTCACGATAGGCTGCACCCTGGTCATTCCTTGTAGATACCCTGCGTCGTAAGGAGTTGCGACCCGGTTTTTGAGCAAGGGGATTAGGAATGTGTATTCCGAGTAGTCTTGACCCGCAGCCGGCTAGGAGACCAGACCTGTGTAGGATTACACGCGGAGAGTAGGTGTAATGCCGACCGTGCGTCCCTTGCATTGAACATGATCTCCGAAGGCCACAGTGGACGAGATTTGTGTTGCTGCTGCTGCGTCTATGGGGAGTAGAGAGCAGAAAAGAGGCGCATCGATGACATGCACATGTGCATGAATGACTGCAAGATCACCATTGATCGAGGTGCTTTTTGTATCGTAGGATTCATCTACCAGAGAGGCTGACAGAGCGACGATCCCCAGGTTGCGGCTCCAATGACAGCGGCGCACGAGCCAGGCGGATGACGTACGACGTCATTTTGGCAGTTTGGAGGAGGCGGCTGCCACCGCGTCGCACGTATGCGCCGAATCAGCTATATCATCGTCTTTAAGCGCAGCTACCCAATTGCCATATGTAATTGCTTCTTGCCGCCATCCGTCGAGGTCACTTGCCGCGGCGCATCCTATAATCCTTTACCTCGCCTACTCCCCCGCGCACTTTCTTCAAGACAAATTCTTTGCCAACCCACCTCACCCCTCTCCAGGTGCAATCTACATCGCTTATACGCACCATAACGCGCGCTGAGTAGTCCGGCCTATCGCTATCCGGCCTTGCTGCAGACTATCCTCCCAACCTTTGGAACTAGACCCCCTCGTCAAATCGCTGGGACCGGTCGACTGCGCTCCAATCACAGCGCTGCTCGCAAGACACTCCTACGTCACATCACGACATCCGGCTTTCGCGGCCCCCATTTGAACGATGGCGGCCCTAGCCTTCAAGGCCATCAGCTACGGCGCAGAGCAGATTCCCGATAGCTTCTTCCACAAGTTACCCGGCGGCTACTTCGCACCCCCAGATTCCAAAGAGGGCAAGAAGAGAGGCAAGCACTTGAACCACAACGAACGAGACGCGAGACAACGGCACCGGAGCGAAGACCGATTCAGTAAGCGCAACTCCCGGCAAGAGCGCAGCCCGCCGACAGAGTACTCTGACTACACCGACGACACCGACTACGAGCGCGAACGCGAGCGCCGAAAGAGGGAGCGACGACGCGCAAAGAGTACGGGAACCACTGCTAGTAGGAGTCTGAGTCGCGGACGACACGGGAGACACAGCAGCGACCTGGACGGACAGCATAGCGATTCAAGAGATATGGCCTCACCTCAGCAGGGACAACCTTACTTCCCTCCTCCGCCCACTTCCGAATACAAGCCCTATAATCCGCAGGAATATGCACCGAGCCCCGTGCAAGATCGCCGCCCTTCTGTCACTCCAGCCTACGGATACTCTCCTCAGGTAAATAATTTTTCCTCTTTTCGACGCGCAACGCTTGCGACCATGCCTGAGCATCCAACACCGGCGAACTCTTGTCCGCCCATGTTGCGAAGCCGGACGACGTCGACGTGCGCCAGCCCCTTTCCCTTTCAACCTCATTTACTTCGCACGCTTTCTCGTGGTTCTCCCGTTTCTGCTGCTTTCACTCCGTCATACGAGCCGCCTCTCGCGGCCTTGCTCCAGCGCCCACTCACTAACACTCCGAAGCCACCACCTACAGAGCCACGCAATGTCTCGTTGGACTATGGCCAGTACGATGCGCCTCGAAGCTCTAGGTACGCTCCCGGCCCCGGCTACGCTCCCTCGCCCGCCGTGGATGCGCCTATCCCTCCTCCGCCAGTGGGATCAAATTCCCCTATGAACCCTTACCACCACACTGAGTTCCCTGCGAGCGCTGCTGGCTATCAGCCATCTCCCCCGCCCTTCAACCGTCAGCGCTCCAACTCTCAGCCTACTTTCGCGCCAGTGCCCAGCGCGGTCTACCCGACCTACATACCCCCATCTGCTGAACAGTCGATGGCCGCATACACCGACACTCGCTCCTCCCGCCGTGAAAGTACCAAGCCTCGTCGCGAACATCGCCATAGGGCTAGGTCCGTCGACTCTCACTCCCACCAGTCCCGCTCTAGCAAAGATTCCCGTCGCGATGATTCACGCATGACTAAGATGCGTGATAGATTTGACGGCATGGATCTGCGCGAAAAGAGTTTGGCGGCTTCGGTGGGAGGTGCGTTGGCGGGGGGCCTCGCGGGCAGGTCCTTGGGTAAAAGTAGGCTGACCACACTGGCAGGAGCAGCTGCGGGTGCGTTGGGTGCCAGACAGATGGCGACACGCTCGAGGTGAGTATTGCGCACACGTTTGACTGGTCTTCGTTCTAATTCATCACAGAAGCGGAAGCGATCGCCATTCTAAATCCCGTTCGCGCTCCCGATCACGAACGCGTGCGCATGACCGCGAACGCAGCAAAGGCCCCAGCCTCCGTGCTAGAAGCCGCAGCGTGATAGACCGCCTCCGTTCCAAGTCGCGCGGACACGACGATCGCGACGCGCGAAAGGATGACAGGCGTGACCGCGATCGCCGTCCAGATCATGGATACGACTATGGTCGCGATGATTACGACTACTTCAGCAGCGATTCTGAGGGTGATGGCAGCCCTGTGAAAACGAGACGCCATCGCAGGAGGGACTATTAGAGTCTAGACGAGGACTGTGGGTAAGCGTAGACATCCCTACGAGTGTATTGTTATATTTCCTCTGCTTTTCGAGCTTCTTGCGTTCCATCTGTGTTCAGTTTTGACTGCGATTTTGGATCATGTATGGGTACGAGACGACGCTTACGATTTACGACAATGATGAAGGATACGACAAAGATCAATGATGTGGTCAGGGACGATTAGCTTTCGTTTGTTTACATCGCGAGTCATACGCATCGACCTTGATAGCTTGTTTGTTTACATCAACCGGTCGTTACTTCGATGGACAGACGTAGAGATGTGAATGTGATGCTTTCAAACGCTGCCTGTACCCCCCCAAATGCCAACCACCGATCTAAATTTTGTAACCCAAAAACGCCCTCAAATGCTCAGTGTACTCTCAAATCATGGTATCATGCCAAAATGCTTGTCCCAAACAATCCCTCCAATTTACCCATCCTTCGTAAACACACCCAATCCTCAGCACGGAAACGGGATCAAATTCACGACTCCCGCCTCGGCAACCTCACTACCCACACCCACCTCCTGCAACGCAGCTTTGAACCTAATCTCCGTCCTAGCCGCCAACACCTGCCCGGCCAATTCCACCAAGCTCTGTCCGCACAGCCTCTCCCTTCCCACCACGAAATCAAAGTAGCTCTCCGGAAAATCAAAGTGCAAAGTAATGTCCCTGACGAGCAAATCCTTCATCGCCTTCTTGAACAACGTGTTACTATCCGCCATGTAGAACCCCGTGAGCAGTTTCTGAACTCGCAATCTCTCGGTATCGGCCTTGAACTTGTCGCTAAGGGCATGAGCGCCCTGGCCGGTACTGCTTCCAACGTAGCGGCGCGTGTCTGCGCAGATTTTCAAGCTGAGTAGACTGGGTGAGACGGTGCTGAGGAGGTAGGCTAGGCTGGTGGTGTAGCGGTCTGCGCCTGTGCAAACGGGTTTCCAGATCCCGTCGCGGGAGTCTAGGGATGTGGTCATGGAGGTAGGGTAGTAGAGGAGGTCGACTTCGAGATGGCGGACTAGGGGGAGGTCGGTGAGTTGGAGAGGGGGTTCAAAGGCGCCGGATCCTTCTTCTTCTTCTTCTTGTTGTTCGTCGATGGCATCTTTGCTGGATGGAGTGGGTGGTATGGATGTGATGTAGAAGGTGTTTTTGCCGAAGAATACGGAGCGGGCTTCGTGGTGTATTTGTTTGTTTGTGCGGAGGATGGCTGTGTAGAGGTCGTATTTTATGTCTTGACGGGCGACGGAGCCTTTGATGGATGTTGGGGCGACGAGAAGATGTGTGTAGATATGTAGACGGAGCTCTGGGGGAAGGATATCCAGGAACGGTGAGCGTGTTGTTTTCGCCATGACGGTTGGCGTCTTCAATGAATTGAGTTTATCCGTCAACTTATAGTAACTCGAACTGATGATTAGTTGGTGAGAAGGAGGATATGGGCCGAAATGTCGTATCGAGAAATGAGATTCAGATCCTTAGCAAGGCCAGCCCTATGGATCGTGAGAGAGTTGGGATAGTAGAGTGAGCAGCTTTCTACAACATGAACATCAGCCACAGCAGCGCACACCCCCGGTCTTTATTCTCGACGACTGCATCAAGTGACCCATTCCGCAATCGTCATCCTGTTGCAAGCCCATGAATTTATTACACTTGACTCGCTCCACCTAGCTATCTAGGAAGCCATGTAGCCAGGAACCCCTTCACTGGCAACGGCCTTAGGAGACCCTTAGCAAGACAAAAACGTCCATGCGCTCACGATGCACACTTCCAAATACTCCTAGCTCTGCCGTCCAAAGACGCGATTGACGTGCAGATCATCGATGTTCGCAAGGATCATGTGGAAGGACTGAGGCGTTCGGCTGCACACATCCTTGCGCCCAATGTACCGGTGTAGAAGGTGATGAAACTATGGTAGGTGCTCAAGGCGGTTCGGCAAGGCTCCGGAGGGCATGTCGAGCGGCTGGCTAGCAGGCACGAAGCAAACGCACCGATATGTCAGGGAGAAAGTCCGGTAGCGCGGGCATGGTGTGTTTCTAGAAACATTGAAAAGAAGGTTTATTCGATTGAGAACAGACGTCCAAGAAGGTAGTCTCGCATGTCGGATGCGCTAGGTTTCCAAGTCTTGTTCTAGAGTGTTTCCACGGGCGAGCACGGAAGAGTCAGTCCGCCGCCTGTCTGATGCAAGTCTCAAGAAGAGCGTTGGTAAGGCCCCAAACGGCCCACACGGCGAGAATGCGGCATCGTGTGCAAGTGGAGAGTTGATGTCAAGTTGCTCCCTTGCTTTTTTTCTTCTTCGCTGGATTGCCGAATCGGTATGTTCCTTTTTCCTGGGTAACCAAGCCGGGCTATCTAAACTCCAGTCGGGCAGACTTGCAATCGTTCCTGCTGTTCTGAACAACTCAGTGCCTGTCGGCCGAAGACTCCGGCACACACCCCGTAAAACAGCGCCGTTTTGTTGTCCTTGTGTCGACTCCCGAGGTCCACCCTCGTTGACCTTCCAAACAGCCTCAAGACCTGAAGCACAGCCCGCTGTATCGACTAACTAGCAAAATTCCGCTGTGGTAGATGCTCTAGCTGCAGCACTAAAGATTCACATGCGATTCGACGGCGCGCCGTGCATCTACCATGCCGCGCAAGGCTCAAACGCTCGGCATCACAACAAAGCCACAGCAGGTAAGATACGAGAAACAGAAGCGGGAACGCACATGGCACGCTAGCAAGATCAGCACTAGAGGGTCGGGAAGAACAGTTCCACGCGAATGATAAACGAGGGAGACGCTCAAGTCGGCTCCACACTCGTCTCTAGTTCCATTGAACCGGAAAGGGCGTTGTGCCTCACTCATGCAATGTCATGCACCAACGAGCCATCGCCTGACCTGACTTTGGGCTTGAATGTGGTCTCCTCTTTACCGCTACTCATCGCACATCTGGCGCGCTTGTCGAACAAAGACGATCCCACAAGCTACCAGCCGTGTCGAAACAAACCATCAAGTATATGCGCGAACCATGGAAACAAATCTGACATGCGGCAAGCCACCTAAGAGATTTCCCCCGTGTCATAGCATTGGCATGGCGTATCGTTGGGTTGGATCTCTCCGAACGACAATCGGACCCTGAACATCCATCATCCCACCTATCTTGCATGCGCATCGTCGATATACCCCTCCGTCCGGCTTCTGTCTCCGCTCCGCTCCCATCGCACCCTGCCTCATATGACGACGTACCAAGACCGTCCGGGCAGCAACGTCGACGCTTCCTGCCAGCAAACCGCACCAAAAGCCCAATGGAAGGGCAACAAAAAAAAAGACGCTTTGAACCAAGCAATAGATAGCGGTGTGTAACCGGATTCAACTCCGCAGGCACCTCCTCAATCAACCTGCATAGCCCACATCATCTCTTGTGACGAGGCGGGGAGGGGGGGCGCTTACCATCACAAACGGTCCGATCGCAGGTGCCGCTCTCCAAGCAGAAAGGAAAAGCGAGAGAAACCGCTTTGGATGCATTTGTCGTGCATGTAACTTCGCAATCTAAATCCATCAACTTGGCCGAGAGGGTCGACAGGAGCAAGCAATCTATCTTGGATTTTCCTGCCCTCTCGCGCTACATCCGGAAGGCGTACCGAAACGACGTGATTCGCTGCCCTCTTTTTAATTTCCTGTTTCTTTTCTTTTTTTTCTCGCTTCCCTTATCACGAAAAGACGCGAGGCTAGCACATGTCCATCATCGCAACATGAAGATGGGCGGTCGTCAGAAATGCCAATGTAAGTAAGGACGTGTATTTTAGGTGGATGCAGGGAAACGCATATACCACGTCTATGTAAGATTTTGGAAGGAAAGTGAAATGACCAACATGGGTCATGCTGGTTGTGTCGCGTTTCTGCCAGTTGCCGGTGAGACCATTGGTGCGGGAGAGGAAGGACAGAGCGTCGGTCTTGCAAAGTTTGGCACCCTGGACGCAATGAGGTCAGAATCGTAAGATGTTTACCATAAGACGGGCGGACATCGGTGCTTGGGGGGTGGGCGTATACTCATTACGCGGTTTTGTTACTGTAGCCCAGGTTCGCGAGATGATCCTGTAGATGGGGTGACAGCATGTCAAACCTGGGTTTGCTCGGGCTTGGGTCGCGATTAAGCTTTTGGGTGCACGGCGTGCAGTTGGAATTGGCCGGTCCGGATGTTGTTCCTGGCCTCTGGGAGTCGGTATCGCACACGGTATGACGGCCTTGTGCTTCTTGTAACGCAGTCTGGGGAGCGCTTGGCTTGGGTATCGGACAATAGCGTATATCGCCTTTAACCCTACCACTACCTCTTTTGGTAGCCTTGTGCTTTACTTTTGTCTATCTAGTCCTCAGGGCCGATTAGATATCCCGCAGAGTATTCCGGTTATGTCCACCAGTAGAATGCTTTGCGCATAAAGGCCTCAATTTGGAGTGTACGGAGTGTACTCCTAGACATTCTACGGATTCATGGTGTGCTATGACGCGATGGAGCTAGTGAGGCGCGTTATCAAGATCGAGCATTGTCGCACTCTCTTGAGATCCATGGATGGCAAGTAAAGAAGGGTAGCATCGCATGTAACACATCTTGTCACGCCTACATCTAAAGCAAGAAGTGGAAACATCTCGTGTATTCTATAAACAAGTCGGCTAGGCCTAGGAACTAGGAAAACGTAGTATGCATGTACTTTGCTGTACAGACTCCTCGCAGACCTATCCTTGTAACCTGAATGTGAAACAAACTGTATTGGCACAGATCGTGTGTAGCTTGTCACGACAACCGACTGCTTCAATGCACATGAGTCGATGTTTCAGCGGTTGCGTTTTGTACAAGTAGGACAGCGCGGCGCGACTTCCGAAGATACTTTATACGAAAACTACACACTAGAGCTCCAGCAATCCAGTAAAGATTCCACGCTCTTCAGATGGCATCTCGTATGTTCATTCGTTGTCGCTGGGTATGTAGATGACCTCGTTATCTTCGTTTGGAAGACTAGGCTCGCGACGCCGCCTAGTGTTCCCGCTGACTGAAGCGGTGTCCCTGTTGGCGAAGTTGTTGATGCCATTTAGCACACCATCGAGAAGATTCAAAGACGGAAAGCCGCTTGCACGCCTGCGTCGTGATCGCGTCGACTCTGTGCTGTTGCGCGTAGAAGGCGATACAGTTCGGGACTCAGTAGCCCTCGCCGTCCTAGAGCTGGTATTTCGGGAAGGTCTGTGAGGGGATGCGCTCCCGGTGAAGCTGTCGAGCCGTCGCTGTTGAGGAGCGCTCTCACCGGTCTGTGCCAGAATAATATCAAGATCGGAAAGATCATCTTCCGCTCCGATAAGGCCCTTTTCGAAGGCTTCTAGGGTTTTCGCAATGGTCTGATAGATCGTCTGGGCCATGATTGGTGGGAAGGCATTGCCTATCTGCTTCGTGGCCTCAAACTTCGCACCAGTGAATTCATACACATATGGGAAACTTTGGAACAAGGAGAGTTCCCGAGGTGTGAAGTGACGTGTTCCTGACGGATGACAAGCTGTTGTGCCACCGGTGGTGATGCATCCTCGGAGGAACGTCCGCGGATCGTAGGCTAACTTAGGGACGGGAAACAGTTTGGGCTGATGGTAGGGGTCGTTCATAGCCCGCCTGCCCTGGCGGGTGATATGCTTGAGGGCCTGATCGATGTACACGAAGGGTTTCAATCCACTTCCTGGGGCGCCATGTGTGGGTTTTGGGAAGGGAGGTAGAGGTGTACCCCGTCTGAAACATGTTAGTATGTATTATGGGCATGTAGAACTTAGATGGCGAACCTTGCAGCAATTATTAGTAATCGCTTGCGCTTCTGTACAAGACTGTAATGGCTCAGATCCTGGATCTTGTAGCGAACATCGTAGCCAGCTTTGCCAATATCGTACAAGAGCATGAGAAAGTTCCTCTTGTGCTGATCGTGGGTGGCGAGGCCAAAGGTCTGCTCCAGTGTTGCGACACGCGGTTTGACCTTGTTAAGGATTGGACCAACAGTGTAAATGGCTTCGTAGTTCTCTTGATCCTTAGGTCCATCGTGGGTACTAACAAATATTAGTAGATGATCCTATCATGAAAATAATCTCTTACTGTGCGGGGCTCCAGTAACAGCAAGGAGGCGAGAGGTGGAGTACGTCGACTTTCCAGTTCTCCTTGCTAATACCGTTTGGCGGAAAATCATGCGCATCCATTTTCCATGCGTACGCACCAGGATGGTTCAGGCGGTATGCACTAAGCGCGCGTTCATCATTGTCGAGACCCCATTGAACATAGTACCCGGCTTGGGCAGCGCCTTGACTTGCACCTCCAGCTCCGCAGAATACATCGCCGAATATTAGACGGCCCTGCTTCGAAGGATAACGAGTCTTCCGCTTTGATGGCTCATGATCCAGGATCTCGAAGTCGGGAGAGTCATCGCGTACACGCCGCTTCTTCGCGGAAGGCTCCTTGCTCACGACAACGTAGCCAGGCTCTTCAGTATCTTCTATCGCTATCGACGTCTCGCGAGAAAGACCGGAATCTTGAGTAGGAGCTGGCGTCGCAGTTGCATCCGCCTCGTGGGTATATAGATGACGAACAATACCACCGTATGGCTTTGATTTGGTTCCACTCATGTAGAGAATGTTGACAACACGGCAAGTAAGTCTACCGCCGTGGAATATTTGCTTCTTGACGTCGTCCTTAGTCATACCAGGCGGCCATGCAGCACAGCCGTCAGATCGGAAACTGAGGAACGGATAGGGTTTGTTAGTCAGCGTACACTCGCGCACTCGGTGAATCTCTTCGATTTCAACGTCTTCCATGCCCGCGACGAAAGGTGGGCTACGATCATCTTCGTTGAGACGGAGGACCATGCCCAACTCGTTCATCTTCCCTTGAGGGAAGTCAGTATATGTCCTCCAGCATGTCTCTGTCGTACTTACAATCGAAGATCTGGCCAAGGTACTTAGTGCGTCGCATTCGCCAACCTCGGAGTCGCACCTCATCCGTCTCCATGTTCATAATGATGGTTTTGATGCGAAGAAAATCTCCCGAATGCATAGCACCCTCATCATGGTTCGAACGGTCTTTCAATTCTACGGTATCGCCCGGATTTATGACGAAACCTGTGCTGATCCTGTATCTCTGGATTGCAACATGCGGTAGAGAGATGTCGTTGCTTGGAGGAGGGTTGCGCGTGCGGCTCTTTCCCTCGTTCGAGCTCGGAGTGGGCGGTGTAGCAGACGCCTCACAAGAATTACTCGCGATCATCTCAAGATCGGAATCGGAATCTGAAGATTGAATGTCAGTCAATGGAGTCAGTCGAACGAGGAAGTAGCGACCCACCATAGTCAAGCAACTCGATATCGCTCTCATCGTCGTTCCACCTTTCTTCATCCTCGTCGAATACGATGTAGGGTCGTGTTGACGACATGTTGTATGCTGGTGCCGCTGTCCTTTCTTGTCAGCAAAACGGACGTGAAAGAGAAGTGGAAGGCGCGATGGTCCACGCGATGTACCTGACAGTAGCGTGCCTTAACAACGACAGCTGACGATTTATTGGAGTTTTGCAATTGCGAAGTGCAACGAAGGTGCGGGCACGATGTTGCTGGGGCGACGACTAAAAGGTTGTCGTGTTGGCGTTAGCAGTTGAAGCTGAGGCAGACGCTATAATCTTTATGGTACCAAAGAGGCCCAAGCGTTGAGATGTTCACGGTGAAGGTGAACTTGCAGACGCCCGAAGGGGAAGGAGAGCTGGCTGCGGAGCAGCTATTCTTCTAGATAGCGTGGGTAGCCTAGAGAGCTCAGGCGTTCTAGTGCGCGGTGAAGGTGAGACTTGGTGAGGAGCATTGTCAAATGAAGGTGACGCCGGACTACTGGTAGCCACAGTCCTGAAAGAATGTGTGTAAAACGTGTGATCACTTCTTCCAAAGAGACAAAAAAGAAAGATAGTTGTGGTGACTGGAGGAACCGAGAGTGGAAAGAGACATGCGCTATAATCGTAAGAGTACTGTAGTAAAGGCCGCCCCGCAGTTCCACGCAGGCAGCATAGTAGGGGTATGTTCAGCGAGATGCAAGTTGAAGTAATGTAGGAATTTAGAGATAAGAAATGCCCTCTAGGATGCTATATCCCACCTAACCCAACTATACAAAAGCGCCCGTACCAAACCTTGCTGTCACGATTTCGCGTCGTGACTCATCGGATGGTCTTTTGTACAAACTCCTTCTCCAGCCGTCCGACCTCCTGTTTGAAGGTCTCGACCTCTTTCCAGCAATCCAGCGGACGGCGGTCGTGTGTCCTCAGACATGAGACGACAGCCTCCTTCGCCTTGGTGACATCGGCATCGGCCTGCTCCAACTTCTTCCTCTGCTCGAGCTTCGCCTTCAGCTGCTCAATCTCCTTGGTGACACTGTCCCTGCTCATGTCCTTTTGTCTTTGCTTCTCGGCGAGGGTTGAGCTGCTGGATGTCGCATCCTGGATCTTCTCGACTAGGGAGGGTTCATCGGACTGTGGAGTCTCGCTGGAGAGGGTTTCACTGAACTTGGAGAAGTTCTGGGTTTCTTGCTCGCGCAGCTTCTCGAGCTCGGCGGTTAGGCGTTCCTGGTACTGGAGTTCTTGCTGTCTTGATCGCGCCGAGTCTGTCTACAAGTGCGTTAGCCCTAATTCGCCCATTTGAGCGATTTAGACGTACGAAAGTGTTCTTCTGCAGCGACCCAACAAGTTCATTGGAAAAGCTGTAAGGGTGATCTCTGCGCGCAAATTATCAGCACACGACGTCACTGGCTGATTCATCTCTTATGAGGGGCTGGAGCCATTGATTGAGGCAGAGGCGACATACGAGGAGAAGACATGCTGCTTGACCTCTGACGAGGGTTTTGAGTTCTCGGCGCCCATGGTTGCGATGGTGGCTCCTGGGGATTTCTAGGGCGATGATGCTGTTCCTGCAAGAAGTCGGAGCTGACGGCTTGGCCGACGAAAGCACGCTAGGAAGCATCCCTGCAAACGATCCGAGGGCGCGTCAGGGAAACACCAGAAGTCTCCCCTCATGTTTGTGTTTGTAGATTGCGCTTCCATTACTTGGCAATTCACCAAGCATCGCGAGGATACGACTTAGCGACTCGCTATTCTCCACGTGACCATCCATTGGTTATCATTGTCCAGACCACGACCTACGACGACATCATCACCGCCAATTCAGCCTCCCTCTTCCCGCCGCGATGCAGTCCTCCTTGAACAACTGGCTGAAGAAGCCGAGCCTCGATAAACAGCCTGCGCCGCCCTCAAATGCTCCTCCAATGGCATCATCTAAGACGAACCGGCCACCGCCTCCCCCAAAGTCTGTCTCTGCGCCGACGCGCGTTCCCTCTAATCCGACCCCTACGCCCTCAGCCATGGAGAACTGGAACGACATACCCGACGACTTCCTCCAAGCTCCCTCAAGACCGCGGTCAAAGAAAAGCCCTCGTCCTTCTCGAACAGTCACGCCTGCTATCTCGCGCATACCCTCGCCCATCTCCCTGTCCACTCAACAACCAGCCATCCCGAAGCTCTTCGACCTACGCCCTCTACCGCCGAACGTCCAACTTGTACCCCTGACCGAAGACTTGCTACCGGCATTCAAGCGCCTGAATACCCTCACTCTACCCATTTCCTACCCAGAGACCTTTTACAAGGAAACAATGACGGAGCCACACCATGGCATTACCCTCGTAGCCGTGTGGTACTCGTCGCCCACGAATACCGACTCAGCATCATCCACAGAGAAACCACATCTCGTTGGTGCCGTCCGATGTCGCATCCTTCCTTCCTCGAACCTATACATCTCCACTATTGGCGTCCTGGCTCCCTACCGCTCGCACGGCATCGCCATGCATCTTCTACAAACGATAGTAAAGAAAGCCGTTGAGCTTCACAGTGTACGCTGTGTCACAGCACATGTGTGGGAGGCCAATGACGAAGGCATGGAATGGTACAAAAAGCGCAACTTTGAGATACTTGAGAGAGAAGAGGGATACTACAGGAAGCTGAGGCCACAGGGCGCCTTCCTTGTGAGGAAGTGGATTGGTGTTGGAGACCTTCTGGGAAACGGTACTCAGCAACAGAACGGAGCAGGCGGTGAATGATCAGGCACTACCCTCCGGCCACGGACACTAACTACCGTTCATTCTACCCATGTGCCTCTTAACGCACTACTGCCATCACTCGCCTAGAGCCTTCTCGAGCAGTGTCAACCCCAAAGTTTGGCTCAGCATGCAATAAGCCCACTCTTCTGCATCTCAATTATCCGCACCCGGATTACGGTACAATCCTGCGATCGTCTCAAGCGTCGCGCGGGTTTCCCGTCAAGTGTTCCGGCTACCAGTCTCACTGCTTGTATCAAACAATCTATCCTCTCGCCATTTGGAGGAGGGAATCGAATCATGATCGCTCTGGAGTGAGTGCGAGTTTGGTGTTCTGACATGGGTCAACTGGGTATCAATTTGCGGCTAAAACACATCCTAGTCTATAAGCGTGGCCATGGATAAGAATAGCATCAAGAACAGTCGCGAAGCATCTCGGAACGCACGCGAGCTTCGACTTGCCGTTTGGGCAAAAAATCATGGCGAAGGCCCTGGAGCCGCGTATCGTGCGTAGCCCGTCCAAGAAGCACTCTACAATACACAATAACAAGCATGGAAATATCAACAGATGGCGTCGTCTTCTATCTTTCCAAGGCCCCAAATGCATTCCTGAGTGCTTTGTCGTATTTGGCTGACTGCACGAGATTTCGCCATGCTTGACATTGCCTGTACCGTCACAATGGCACACAAATTCGCTAGCCACAATATAGGCGAATGCAAGAGCAGATTGGAATGGCCTCGTATCTGAGCTCGGCCCTGGCTAGACTGCTTGTCCATGATGGAGCAGCGGGTGTCCAGAACAGTAGCCACGAAGCTAACATTGAGCCTGTCTTTGACTTCCTAGGCATGGACCGACTAGTAGCACAAGCTCCGGGGTATAAGATGCTGTCGCCGTCCCATCGATTCAGACCCCTAAGCTGGATCAGCATCTTCGTTCACAGATATATCATTGTCTGACTATCAAATCGCCATGCAGCTCACCACGCTTGCGCTTTTGACAAGCCTCTCGGCAGTATGCCTTGCGGTATGTAGCTCGATACTTGCAAGTGTATCTCATACTTACTTAACAACAGGCGCAAGCAAACAATCATGTCGACATCGTGCCGCGCCAGACGTACATCATTACATGCATTGGAGGTCGTTGCACCGACAACATCAGCCGACCTACATCGGGTGTCCCACAGCCAACGACAAGCAAAGTCACAATAACAACAACCAAGAAGCCCGAGCCGACCACGTCAAGCAAGAAGCCCGAGCCAACGCCTACAACCACTTCAAAGAAGCCCGAACCACCCAAGTCAAGTACGAAGCCATCAACTACTACGACCAAGAAGCCAGAGCCAACTCCGACAAAGGTCAGTCATTGTAGTCTTTCATCGTGAATCCATACTAATCTACTTAGACTACTATCAAAACTACTACAAAGTCTACCGAGAAGCCCACAAAGACCACCACTGAGGAGACTGGCCCGAGCAGCACGAGATGCCCTGTGCCTGCTTACTACAAGTGCGGAGGCTGGGATTACACCAAGCCTTGGGACGGCTGCACGGTTTGCGAGAAGGGTTCGACATGCGTGGAACAGAACGGTATGTGGAAACTAATGCAGTATTCCTCTGCTACAAAACTAATCTTTACTAGAATGGTATTTCCAGTGCGTGCCAGACAACGCCATTGTGGCGGAGTAATGAGATGGTTCAGCTTTCATATGCGTCTAAAGTAGGAGTACCGCACATGTCTTCAGGTCTATATCTGCCCAGGCATCTTCAGACTTAGCAATCTTATGTTTACACTATGTTTTTAGCCAAGATGCCTCACGCTTGTCTCTTGCCTTCGCGCCGCTTTCTCTTTCCTTCTATGGTAGTGAATGCGCTAATCATATCATCAAAGCTACCTTACATTGAAGTTACCTAGCAAGGTGATGACCAAGGCTTACTATGCACGTTGAAGCATGACAGGGCGCGCGAAACGGATATGGTGGGGTAGCTCCAACACGTCCATTGCACGCCCCACCATGCTAAATAGTTCCCCATGTCAACGTCATACCTACGGACTGAGCTCCGGTAGCTGCCGTGATGGTTGCATACATCATTTCACGCTTTTCTTAGACTTTACATTTGTAGCGTTTGTTCTGACCTCATCTTCTGCACGCGCTTTTACCGCCGAACTTTCAATTGACCCAGTTCCCTCGCGTCGCGTCTCGTCACTCCAATCTTCCTCTTCCAGCAGCTACAACAGCAAGTCTACGAACGGATACAATGCCTGACCCACGAGTCTTTATAATCCGCCACGGCGAAACAGAATGGTCACTTAACGGACGCCACACAGGAGTCTCGGACATTCCACTGACAGAGAACGGCGAGAAGCGAGTAAAGGCAACTGGCAAAGCGCTCGTCGGCGACGATAGATTGATCGTACCGAGCAACCTAGCTCACATGTACGTTCTGAACTCTTTATTGAAATCCCCCGATAGAACCAAGAAACCCAAAAGACCCAACCACTAACCTCCCACACCCACACAGCTACGTCTCCCCCCGCACACGCTCCCAACGCACCCTCGAGCTTCTCAACCTAGGCTGCAAAGAACGCTACCCCTGGCACGACTCCTCAAAACCCCACACCCCCGACATCCGCACACACGCCACAATCGAAGTAACCGAAGCCGTCCGAGAATGGGACTACGGCGACTACGAAGGCCGCGTCACTTCCGAAATAAAAGCGGACCGCGAGAAACGCGGCCTAGGCTCCAACTGGGACATCTGGAAAGACGGGTGCGAAGGCGGCGAGAGTCCAGAAGATGTGACGGAGCGGTTGGATAAGCTAATTAAGGAATTGCGGGAGAAGTATCATAAAGGCAAGTTTGGCAAGGATGGGAAGCCGAATGATGTGCTTATTGTGGCGCATGGACATATTTTGAGGAGCTTTGCGGCAAGGTGGGTAGGGAAGAGGTTGGAGGAGAATCCCAGTTTGATTCTAGAGGCCGGTGGTGTGGGGACGTTGAGTTATGAGCATCATAGCATTGAGGAGCCGGCGATTTTGCTGGGTGGTGCGTTTGTGGTTGATGTTGTGGAAAAGGAACAAGAGGAAAAGAACGAGAAGTCGTAGGTATTTTCATGAAAATCACCCAGGAGTCTACATCGCCTTCGGATCTTATCAGAGTTCGTTTTTTGTACTAATGTAGTCTGCAGTGCATATGTCACATCACAGCAATCATCAGTAAATAGGTTCAGTTCCTTGCATTTGTTGTCGTAATCCTATCGTTCTTTTCTCAAAATCTGCGTATCTCATCAAGCCCCTGCAACAGCAGCTTTCGGCATGACGAGCTGGTACTCCCGACTCTTCTGTCTAGCCACTGATACTAGCTTGTCGCTGTTCTTAATCGCCCACAAACCGAACTCGCGTACCGCAAAAGCGTTCATTAAACTATCCCGGCCATACTCTGGGTCGCTCTTGAGATTGATGGCAGGATAATCGCGACACAAGCCATCCAGTGCTAGCTGCGCCTTGCTGAGTGGACCTTGAGCAGCCTTTTCGACGACCTTGGCAATATCGACAGCGCGTCCGTGAATCATACGCAGAGCGTCTAGGTCCGAACGCAGGTTGTAGCCAACGATGATGGTCTCTTTATCGACGAACCTGTGTAGCGCGTCTCGGGCTGCCGCCCAGCCCTTAAAGATTTTGTATCCGGCTTTGCGAGCTCCCTCCATATCACCCCAGCTGAACAATCCGGTGACTGAGGAGTACCAATCCTTGACTTTCGCACGTGGATCCGTGCAGACGAGGTGATTCATTAGGATGCGAGAGGTAACTAGGTCGATAGCAGCAATCTTCACAACCTCTGGGCAGCCATCTCCTAGCAGTACCTTGCTGCATGCGATGGCGACCGCGCCAAGACCTGGTTTGGCTATGTTGCGTTTGGGGGAGGGCTTGAAGTCGCCTGACAGATACTGAGCCTTGTAATCCTCTTTCAAGGCCTTTGGAGGAGGTATGTGTTCGCCTTGCAGCATTTTTGGGAGATGGCACATGCCGTCAAGCATGGTAACGACATCGTGCTGTTTGGCGACACCGACCCGAGTCCATAGGATGTCGCAGACGTTGATTTTGCCATCGTGTAGAATGAAGACGTCTGATTGGATGAGCAACCGTTGGGTCTTTGCCTGGATGGATTTGGCCTGCTCAAGGTCCGCAACACCGCCCATGTTGATGCTAGTGGGCGTATGAGGTAGTTGTGGGGCTGGCAAGCGAGGTTGCTGCAGCGTTGGACGGGCGAAGGCAAATTGCTGCTGTGGTATGTTTTGTCTTGTTGTAGGGGGTGTCGCCCGAGGACCGGAAGGTGCTCCACGAGGGGTTGGACGACCTCCTTGGCCGCCCCGACCTCGAGAGGAAGGAGTCTGTTGAAGCAGACCTTCTTGCCGCATTCGTTCTCGCTCGCGGTTGCTGAGCATCCACGCATCGCGGCCTGCCAAGTTCAATACCTGACCTCCAATACCATGAGCATCCTGTTTATGTTGTTTCAGGCCTGCTTCGGACCTGAAAGAGCGATTGCAGCCGTTGGAGTTGCATACAAAAGCAGCAGGGTCGCTGGTAGGCGTGGAGGATACATTAGAGGAAGTTTGGGCTCGAGGTGTCCGTACACGAGCAGTTGCTGCCCTCATATGATTCACGATGAGTGGAGAGCTACCTGATGCGGTGCCCGGGAGCACCTCGCGGACTTGTGTGGTCGTCGATACAGGAGTGCAACCTAGCATGTGGTTGTTGTAGTGACCCATGGAGTGGAAGGTGCGCTTGCAATCCTTGCACTTGATGCCGATATCGCTGTCAATAGAGTTGGATGACGATGATGCACTATCATCATAGTTGGGGACTACAGATGGCTCGTCATTGGGCTTGTCGAGGTCAACATACCCCGTGGCAACTACAGTGGGTGTCGGTGGCTGCGGCCTCGTAGTAGTGGTGGTGGTGTGCTTCCAGTCAGCGCACCCACTCGCCATGTTGCTGCGATGGTTACTGTATTGCTTCTGGGTGACGAAATGCTTCTGACAACGATCGCAGTGAACCGCCATTTCGTCGATCGATGGGGTAAGCGCGGCCGTCGAGCTCGTAAACGCTGGTTGGGAAGGCGCGTGACTGCTCTGTATTTGATGGAGCTCGAGGGCGTGTGAGTCGTCGAAGTACCAGCCGCAGGTGGCGCACACCAGCTTCGTGGTGCTAGTATCGTCGTGGTTGGCCGTGTGGTGTTTGAACTCAGCTTTGCTGGAGAAGGATAGCTCACATATCGCACAGTGATAGGCGGCGGGCTTAGCGCGTCCTCGGTGCGCCATCACCGGTGAGATGGCAACCGGCAGTCACCGTCTTCGTTCTCTGTGAGGTGACTTGGCAGATCAGGCTCTGTTTGCGGGGTCAAATATTGCGAGGAAGGCGCGACAGGCACGGACTATGTGCGGTCGCGATATCACGTGCGTCGCTGGAAGCTTCTGCTACTCGAAGACGGTTTCGAGCAGCTTGCCCATGCCATCGATGTGTTGCACCTTCACCGGAAAGACACCTCTCATCCGTTATCTCAAGTGTTGGCTGTGAGTTGTTTCCAAAAGCACCAAAGAAACTTTCGGATTACATGTAGGCTTGCTGACTACGGTGTCCTTGCAACAGAGAAGCTTGACGTAATGCATGAGCCTGTCGCCCTTCGCGACAGTGAGGGGACGTGTTGGCTGTCAACACAATGACACACCGAGCATCAGGGAAAGCCGAATGGCTACCCTGATCGTCGAATATCTCGCTTTGGTCTCAATTTCCCAGTTGGGTGTATCGAGCTGGCACATGAGCCTGGATGCTTTCAGAGTATCTTGTGAGATCAGTGGTTGGGCTGATGTGGGAGTCCGTAGATCTTCGAGGATTATTGTTGACTGAAGTGGGCGAGTTGATAGGGGAACCTGTCGACCTTCGCGACATTGTGTACTTTTACGCGGCTGAAGAAGACGTAGGAGAAAATCCCAAGAAGTGAACATCCGCAATCTCATGACTTGAGTATGATATCGCGTTTGAGTATCGTCACTTCAGAGCTACTCGAGCTCAGAACTGCTCGAAGTATTGCAGGAATGTGAATTCTTTTGCAGCGATCGGGGTGCTCTTGGTTGACCACGGCCAGACAACGATTGCTTAGAGTACTTGTGTGCGCTGGATAACCAGGATGATTTGATGAAGGTATTTTAGAAGCTATGCCAGGAGCAAGGAGTGATGAAGCTTGGCCAATCCACGAAGCCGGAAATGCAGCAAGCGAAGAGATTGCTCAAGCGGGCTTTGTTCGAGCCGTTCCATGAATGAACAACTCGTAGACTCAACCAATAGTCCTAGTGGCACAGCTGGCTATCCTGCTAGTCGTGCTGAAGACACAGAGGCTCCGAGTGATCATTGCTCCCATGGCGTATCCGCCTTCTATATCTCCAAGTTCAGATCCATCCAAGGGAGCCGATCCGCTAGCATATCCACGTCCGTTTGTGGTATCCCCGATGTCTGGTTGATCGTGATCAAGCTGCTGATTGTGTGCGACGTGGCGAGTGCACTTCCAAGCACATGAAAGAGAAAATGAAAGGCATGAACTTATGGGCATTGAACCCACGGCGGAGCCCTAGGCCCCGCTCCACCCCCACCACCCTTCTTCTAAAAATCGCCTATAAAAATATACTGGAAAGTGGACGAGCAGGGCCGAGATCAGGCCCGAAGCCACGCCAATTAAAAGCGAATCTACAACTATGTCAACCTTATCATATCTTTAAAATACCAGTATGTATCAGTGCGTGAAGATTTCAAAAGCCAGCGTTGAAGACTATAGTGGTTGATCGCGATGCGTAAGGATTCGAAAGGCCATTGTTGAAGACTGTAGTGATCAATTGCGATGCGTGACAGATATCGTGAAGTATATGTCGCCTTCACATCCTTGCTCGATGGAGGAATAAGGTTCGATATTGGTGCGCGCTCGGGACGTCAAGAGTGGCTTTTGTGCGCATGAGGTATGGGAGAAGTCTGCGGAGTTTCTTACTGATATTGGTACTCTAATAATAGTCAGCAAGGTTCGGCACAGAAGAAGGGGAGAGTATGTGCAGCGTGGGTGCGCAAAACTTTACGTACCATGATTGCGGGATCGGTGAGAAGACATGGCCTTGAGCCCGACAAAGCTCGTAGGTCACAGATGCAGCTGTCGCGAGAAGGTGCTGTCGGTGTTGAAACATAGCAGTCGCTATCACAACGGCCTCTGCACTTGACTCAATCGGAAACAAGTAGGAAGGGGGACGTCTATGGTTATTTTCGAAACCAAGGGATTAACTGTAGTACACATCTTACTCAGTATGACCTTGACCTTCTACAAACAAGAGTCCTCAATCAATAGCCCTTGTCCCCCATGGTTGTACCCCTCGACAGCTCCCATTAGCTCCGGGAACCCCAGTTTACAACACAAGACCCGTTTCTGCGGATGGTTCTGTCGGTATCCCAGATGCTTGCCTCCAAAGCGTGCTATGGCGGAGCCCAGAAGCAACCGGGTCTGTTCGTTCTGCGAGTTTTCTTCGACGAAGAGGTCGCTAGCAACAAGCTTCCTCCGCAATGTTTCACGGAACCACACGACAGGAAACGGAAATGTGTAGCCGAATATCTTTAAGCGCGCGCAATCATCGTAAAGGTCAGTTGCGAGACGTTTTGTAGGGTTGAACTGATGATAGCTGTAGGGTGCGAGCCATGCAGCAGAGTACTCTGGAGAAAGTCCTAGGGTCTAGCAGGGAAGGACGAGCTGGTAGTATAGTTCGGTATAGTTCGAATCCGTAATGAGACTATACTGGTTGCTCCGAACATGTTTTCGGGAGATCCGGATGAGTTCGCAGAGCGGTAGGTACTCCTTACGTTCTTGCTCTGTTGTTGAAGATACTACGACAGGCATCGAACTTCCGCTGAGTGGTAGGTACTGAGGTTCGGAAGTAAGCGCTTCGAGAAGTGCTTCCTGGCTGACTCCATACGCAAAGGCTATATTCTCGAAGAGGAATTGGTACAGGCGTTGTGCCCTCCTTATATTGTCGGGTGCTGCCGCGGCTGCTGGATATAGGGTGTAGGATGGTGGATCCATGATCTTCGAGTCAGGTCGACAAATGGTGAGTAGAAATTGGATTGAGGGTGTGAGGAAGGAAGGAACGCGGAAACAATCGTTGGTATGTTCAAATATTAAATGCTTGTGGGCTCGAAGATTACTGAGACCGTTCCATGGTTCATGCCTCTCGAGGACCCGCTCTTACCCAGTGAGGGTATCGTTGCTTGAACGCCATTCGGCAATCGTGAGATATATCCTGCACGCGATTAGATGCACAACCCATCGCAGCGCGACGAACGAAGGTCGATAATTCCAATACATTCATGTCATAGGCTTTTACCCATTATGACTAGAAAGAGTACTCTTCATGACCGCATGCGAGCCCCTATGTGGACCCCAATCTCAGATCCCTACTCAAACGACCCTGCTATCTTTGTGGATGGAGGTCATCTGGAAGACGTCGAATCTGCAATTTGCGCCATGGCGTGGACCTTAGTTGAGAATCGAGCGTTCTTTGCGGACGCTTCTATGCATCTGTTCTGGTTCGCGGAAAGGCGACCAAGCCGGGTAGCAAAAGTCAAAGGCATACGAGCAAGCCCATGTGGGTTTGGCGGACCTTGCTGACGTGGTTCGGCCTCCAAACGTGTAAAGTCTGCCGGGATAAGATCGCAGTGGGTGTCGGCCGCAACACTCAGTGTAGTCGATCACCATCGCCCCACGGGAACGGCGGAACTCCAGATTGGCGTGAGGGCTACGGTATCTTGATAGCTGAAGAAAGGAGTTGGAGAAGACGCCACTGCGAAATTCGCGACGCGCAGCTCGGACACGCACGGCAAGGCAATTCACGCGCTAAGTCTCAGCTGTGGGGCTTGCGGGGTAGCTAGCGTGCTCTCCGCAAAATTGGCAGCTGCTTCCCGCCCTCGCAGGACGCAACGGCCAAAGTTTCCTGTAGAATGCGCAACTTTGATGCAGTTTCGCGTCTCCGTTACCCTCGAACACTCCCATTGATGGCATCCAATATTTCTGTATGACGACACAATTAGGCTAAACGCATCTGAGATGCATATGCATGCACCGTTTCGGCCATGCGTCCTACAGACAAGATAAGACGCAAGGCCAGCCTAGACGTGCGTTTGTCGACAAGGCATTCCCCAATGTTGGCACGCAAAGGCCTATGAAATGCCGGCCCCTGTGGGGCTTCAGACGAGAGAGAGTTGTGCGGGGGTCGCAGAGACCACAATTTGAACACTGAACCCCAGAAGGCGCACGCTACCCCTGGTCGTGGAGGTCGACGAAACTTGGGGGACGTCGATCGTTCATAACGCGCGCCGTCCCACGTTGTTGACAGCTGCATCCTGGAACTGTTCCTCGGAATCCTTCCATTGCTTTTCGCTTCATCCTTCTCTTCTTTTTTCGGAGATTATCATCAGTACTGTGCGGGTACAACCGTCACGATGGGTTTCCTCGGTATCGTCGAGGACAAGCACCTCGCTCATGTGCCGGCAACCGTCGTCCTCAGCGAGGAACAGAGCACTCTCCCTATTGCAGAAGGAACGGTGGCTGCTGCGACGCTGAAGCGTGGCACCGGTAGAGATGCAGACGTCATCTTGATACCTCAACCGTATGTGTGCCTATGGAAGAAGCGTTCGGCGCGTTCCACTCGTAACATAGTTGACACGATATAGCTCCGAAGACCCCAATGATCCCTTGAACTGGTCGTACACCAAGAAGATGACCATTATGGTCATCGTCGCGTATGGATCCGTGCTATACGCTGCTGTTCTGGCTCCTCTTCTGTCGCCCGCACTTGTCGTCATCGCAGCAGACTTTGGAAAAAGCGTCGGGGATATCACAGTCATCTCGGGATACATGCTGCTGGTGACAGGAGGTGTTGGGCCCATCGTTAGTGCATTGTCCAGGAAGTACGGGAAGCGCCCTCAGCTTCTGGTAGCGTCGCTCTTTGGTCTGCTTGGGACTGTCATAGGCAGTGCTGCATACAGCTATGAGGGTCTCTTAGCCGGGCGCATCATTCAAGGAGGTTCCATGTACGTATGATTCCTCTCACTGTGTGTCAAATGCTAACTTTCAATAGCTCGGCTTTCGAGTCTCTCGTAGTCGCCATGATCGGTGATCTATTCTTCGTCCACCAGCGCGGCGGGTTCATGACACTCATCCAGTTCATTCTGGGTGCCGCATCGAACTTCTCTGCCATCATTGTCGGACCTATTGCGACAAATCTCGGTTGGCGCTATCTGTTCCACATGCTCATCCCTTTCACGGCCCTCGAAGTAGTCTTGCTATTCTTCTTCGTTCCGGAGACCAACTACAATCGCGACCATCGCTACGATATCGACGAGCTATCCAACGACAACCTCGCCGATCTCGCTGCTATCGAAAAGAGACATGCTGGGAACGACGAGAAAGCCGGAAGCGATGACATGGTGAAGATCGAGACAGCAACTAGCTCACCGCCCGCTATGCGCCCAAAGAAGACCTTTGTACAGGAACTGGCTATTTTCACCGGGACGTACTCGAACGATAACCTTCTGCAACTCGTCATTGCCCCCTTTGCTGTTTGCGCGAACATGGCCGTGCTGTGGATGGTCATACTGACCGGAGGGCTCACCGCTTTCTTTGTTGCGCAATCATACGTCATGGCCCAGATCTTCATGGCTCCTCCATACTTGCTCAGCGCAGCTGGTGTGGGTTACCTCTCGTTGGGCCCATTCCTTGGTGGTCTTCTGGGATCCCTTCTCCTCGGTGCGACACTTGATCCACTTATCAAGTGGTGCGCGAAGAAGAATAAGGGTGTGTACGAGCCGGAGTATCGCCTACTCGGTATGATTCCATCTGTAACAATCGTCATTGGCTTGTGCCTCTTCGGTTTTCTCGCAGAGGAAGGCAAATCATACTATCTTACAGCTTTCTTCCACGGTATGGACCTTTTCGGCATTGTCATAGCTGCCATCGCCGCGTCTTCGTACGTCTTGGACTCCTTCCGCGACATCAGCTCAGAAGTCTTCATCATGAACATGGTGTTCAAGAACTTTTTGTTTTATGCCTTCTCATACTTTGTCAATGACTGGGCAGCCAGCGACGGGCCAGCAGTTGTATTTTATACCTTTGCAGGTCTAGCTGGAGCCATGATTATCACGACCCCTGTATTCTTCTTCTGGGGAAAGAAGTACCGAAGCTACTGGCACAGGCATAATCTGCTGGAGAAGTGGGGCATTGCGACGCATGCGGAGATATAACTGTAGCGAGTTGTAGAGCTCAAGAGAAGTTCCATGTTCATTCTAGTGTCAGCTCTTCGGCAATCATCATAGTGCATTCCATATTCGTCCCACATCTCGGCTTCGCCGTGCTACGATGAATTTCCAAACTCCACCTGGATATGCAGAATCACGTGTCGAATGTAAGCCTTGGCTTCAGTGTATCGCAACCATGGTTCTCAGTAAAATCTTATCTCAACAACCAAAGTACACCACAATCATATCCTGCTGCTGGGGCCTGGAGAAAGGACGGGAAGAAAACTTTGCACCTGTGCGTCGTTCCTTCTTTCTGGATATGCAGAAGCAAGAAACCTCGTACAAGGAAGAAAAGAAAGAAATTCGTAGAACCTACATGAACGTCAGGCGACCGAATTTGCATGGTTTCATCTTGATGTAGGCTGCAGACCTGTTCAGCCTTTTCCTTCTATAAGGTGAAGATACTATCAACTCTTGCCACCCTTGCTACCAGGCTGAAGATTGTTCTCAGCTGCTTGGAGTATCCTAATTATGTGCTGCTGGCACAGGCGCATCAGAGGAAAATGATTTCGTTCCATAATTAGATCGCTGTGCTTGCGATGCTCGCGTTGACACAGCACGACATGGCCCGACCAAGCGAAGCAGCCCATCATAGATCAACGAGCAGTGTCCGAAAAGTTTAATACGTGACAAAAACCCAGGCGAGTGGGAATATATGAGTATGCATGCGCAGCGCTGTTAGACCAAGTTCGCTCGCTCCGATGCAGCCTTACGATTGGGCGGATGTTTCGAAACATGTCCTGCATGTAAGATAGGATAAATTGCCGCGCTCAAGCGACACCGATGTGCATGCGGGGTGCGAGTTCTAAATCAGAACAGTTATTGACGTTCAGTCTGTGAGACTACTCAAGGTGCGTAAGGGAGGCATAGCTGGGGCCTGTAGCACGATGCAGCGCGTGCTCGTATGGTGCTCTTAGTGGGATAGCATCCGACATTGCCGGCTGTTGGCAGTTCGATACCTTCTCAATCAATAACTGACATCATCTTACTTGGGCGCTTCAAGAAGATAACACTGTACTCAGTTGAGGACACGCGCTCGGTTCGGCCGAGCCCACATTGTCTGCTGCACGTCAACATGTACCGAGCAAGATCTACATCGTCACGCTTCTCGAAGACGCTTGAAGCGCCAACAGGCCCATCGAGACGCCCACGACATCATCCAAGCGCTCAGCGTGCACGCCATCTGAGACGTCGGGCTTGCTACATCGTGGCAACTTGACACGTTCGATTAGAGTTGCAGCCACCAACCCCACTGCACGTAGTTGAGCGCGTAGACAATCTGAAAGCATAGCGGTACCTGAAGATCCGGCAATTTGCATTATCGGTTCTCACACTAATCTGATCGCATTGGGTAAGCTGAGGGTTGTAGGGCTGGCGGTTACGCATCGTCCATGTACGTCAACATGCGGGGCGGCCGGCAAGGTGGTCTTCGGGCGCCTAAGTTTTGCAGGTTGATGGAGTCTGTGTTTGCATGTTTGCTTACAGAGATGTACGACTGGCCTGTTCTGGTACGCCTGAGCGCTCCGAGGGTCATGCAGGGGAAAGAGACTGAGTCTGAAGGTATGACTGTATCACGGTGACAATCTCTTTTCAAGGCAGGGTGGACCTTACAGATGCCGGACTGTGACTGCATCTTGTCTTTTGGCGAATCTGAGATCAGAACCGAGTCGTGGCAGAACCTCGCGATAGAGAGGACCCACTCCTGCCTAGAGATGGAACGGGAAGAAGGGTGGACCGACCCACGCCGTGCGATCAAACCCTTGAGGACTTGACCGACTCTTTCCATGAGCTTTCCCAGCGATCTACCGAGCTTCAACGCTCGTGCTGTAGTGTCCTTCGTGGTGTGAAGTGTCGGATGAATCGTTCCAACCAACGAGGACCGAGCTCGGTGACCCCAGTGGGCCCATCAAAAGCTTGACCTTGAGCTAGTCTCGTTTCGGATCGTCAGCGCTTAAAACCTCGATCGATATCCAGTCAAAGCTTCGCAACACCAATGCACCCCGCTCCACCGGCCTGCTTTTGCCCATGCATTCGCTGCAAGTCTCTCCAGCAGGACTGCTGGCCTTCGGAGCTTCAGTCGCCCAATTCGCCCAATTCGTGGTCATGCGAACGAAAGGCCAGTCCATTCAGGTCCACCATATGGACCTGAGCTACCGAGGGGCGGGAACCCTGAAGTCTGTGATACGGTTGCGAGGTGCGTCTTGGTACCTATACTAACACGCTATGACACTAAGTTGTTGAACGGGTTATGCTATGGTCCCAGGATGACGAGTTGTCTCACATCAGATAGTAACTCGGTAAGGAGGGGGGTTGGGACGTGGATGCAGTGCAGCAACTCCAGGACGTTCTGGAGATGAAGAGCATGTAAGAAACGGGCACAGATCGAATGGCGATGTCCGCTGCAACCGAGAGCGCCTCCCGCCCGAAGAGGATGACCAAGGCCGGTCCGCTTCCATGACGGACCGCCACTCGCCAGTCACAGCGCTGATCCTGCATGATGCGCAGTGCGCAGTGAGGCGATAGCAGCCCTCCGATAATTTAATGTGTATTGCTGCAGCCCGCGAATGTGACGATGCTTTGGATCCGTCATTTCTCTTTTAGGGACCCCTGTTTGACTTGCTATCACACCTTGGCCCAATAGCGCGGGTTTTGGTGAGCGGTTGAATATCATTTACCATTTGCTGCCACGATACGACGGCTCTTACCCTTGCGAGTCACCCGCACTCCACTTGCGCATCGAACTTAAGGAACCGGACTGCTGCTCGCGCACGGCATCTGAACATACGCATTCCGCTGCTGCGTGTTCTTTTGTTTGTTCGTACCCGTTTGCATCTATACCGAACATCCTTTATCGCCTTTATCGCATTGTATGTCGGATTAAGCGGTGGATAAGTCTTTGCTACACGGGAACCTCTGCGCCACCGTAGGACAGCACCCCCGGATCCAGGTTCCGCTGCACCTTGCACGCATTGTCACAGTCAATCCTACATTTCGGTACCCATGTAGGAACGGACCCCCGGATGTTCATTAAGCCTCTGCTACCCCAAATCAATATCCGTTGGCTTAGGACGCATTCCCACTGTATTCCGGCTTCTGCTGGCAGAAGTGTTTCACGATCACCACGCCAATTGTTGCGAAAACAAACCCAACAACGCGATTATGCCGGTCCTTCGGGAAGCTCTCGTGGAGCGGACGGGTGTGGCCATGGAGCAGCTGGGCGTGGTAGTGTCGCACACAGAAAGAGAGATTGTCGATTCCGTCTCGGCATTGCTTCGACGTGTGAACATACCCTTCAACAGCACAAGTCCAGCTGGTCTCATAGAAGCCAACACCGTGGACCCATGGAGCAAAAGTGGTAAATATGCGCTCGCATATGTCTACTTTTGCATACCTCTGCTTGTCATCGCAGCCTTGATGCGATACTATCATCTATTCACGGACAAGATCCGGACAGCACTACACCAAGAAGAGGTATTACAGTCCTCGACGACATCCTCTCCCGACACAGATTACGAAATGTCGGTACTTGATACTGACAAGTCCACCATGAAGTTCTTTCCTCGCGATGGTCCGCTACCCAGCGCGCCAAAACAACAATCCAGCGTTTCTTCTGTCGGGCCGATCAACAACCTGGTGGCGTTTTTCCGGTTCATCTTCTACCGGCCAATCCCACAGATCAGGGTCAAGAAGGGATGGAGGCCAATCGTGTTCCCATCTTTGGCCATCGTTGTGATTGTGTTCCTAGCTCTGGTTCTGGGAGTTTTATACTGCACCCTTCCGCAACCGCTGTTCTGGGACAGCATCGCTTATGGTTCGCCTCCATTGGCAGTTCGCGCGGGCATGATGGCTGTGGCACTGATGCCATGGATCGTTGCGCTTGCGACCAAGGCCAATTTGATCTCAATGATCACTGGCATTAGCCATGAGCGATTGAATGTGTTGCACAGATGGGCGGCGTACATCTGCCTGTTGCTAAGCATCTTGCACACTGTTCCCTTCTACGTGACGCCAGTCTGGGAGAAGGGCGCGCAGCAAGCGTTCCAACAGCTGCTTCAGCAACAGAGCGGGATGTACATCTACGGGACTGGTACGACTACCCTCTCTATAATCGGAGCAAGTACTGACAGTGTTCAGGTATTGCAGCACTCGTGCCACTGTGCTTCCTATGCACGCACTCTATTGCGCCCCTCCGCCACCGAATGTACGAACTCTTTGTGGCTCTACACGTACCAGTTGCCATTGTGTTCCTCGGAATGATGTTCTGGCATTGCAACAACTACCTCACATCGTGGCACTACTTACTGTCTACTCTGGGGATCTGGCTCCTCTCCTACTTCATGCGCCTGTTCTACCTGAACTGGACTCGCCCAGGCCAATTATCCTGGCTCATTGGCGATGAGGCCGCCGTGACACTCATGCCAGAGAACGCCATAAAAATCACCATCCCAACCAAGATGCGGTGGAGACCAGGACAGTACGTCTATCTCCGCATGCCTGGAATCTCGGTTTTCGAAAACCACCCCTTCACCATCGCTTCGTTATGCAGCGAGGACTTCCCTTCGGAGTACGGCGAAGGCTACCGGGACATGGTCCTCGTCTTCCGCCCATTCGGCGGCTTCACGAGAAAGGTCCTTCAGAACGCTCTCGATCACGGCCCATGGCACACATACCGTGCCTTTGTCGATGGTCCATATGGAGGCATGCAAAGGCGTATCGAGGCATTCGACGACGTCGTACTCATTGCTGGAGGCAGCGGTATCACCGCCATTGTCTCGCAGTTGCTCTCTCTTATCAAAAAGATGCGCGATGGCAAAGCTGTTACCCGCAAGATCCATGTGATCTGGGCCCTCAAGCGTCCCGAAACCATGGAGTGGTTCAAAGAAGAACTTCGCATCTGCCGCGAGTATGCGCCTCCCGAAACGGTCGAGTGCCAATTCTACATTACCGCCGCGAAGCGCAACCCAAGCGGCGGACTTGTCAGCGCAAAGACGCCTACCCGTCCTGTATCGATGTTCTTTCACGACAAGGTCAACGACGCTTTCCAGAACATCGCCGACCACCGCCTTTCCGGAGTTTCCGGTATTTCCTCAAAACGACACTCGGCTCTTATCCGCGACGAGGCGCAGGGAGACCCAGAGAAGGAGTCTGAACTGCGTCGCGAGAACGAAGACAGCATCACAGCGCTCCCACAAGCGCACATGGTCCCCATTAATCGGGGCCACCTCGCTCCACCACATCCAAATTACAACAGCGGGCGAAACTCTGCCGAATCAGCACATAGCTCGAACCCCGATCTTATAGCGCCTGCGCCACGCGGCCTTGCTGCCCGACGTCAAGAACGCAACCTGTCCCTCGACATCAGTCAAGCCGTCTCTTCGGGATCCGGCGCGATTAATCCGGACATACTCCACAACCCTACAGAAGGGCAGGGCTTTGACTTCGGGTTCCCGTCGACACCCACCGAGTTCCAAAAGAACCTCATGCGCTTCGCATTCCTGCCTGCGGCCGTCAAGAAGAAGGATGGCTGGAGCACAGAGTACGGACGCCCAGATATACCATATCTGCTCAAGGGACTGAGCAAGAACTTTGGGCGCAGAACGTGTGTGTTTGTTTGCGGACCCCCCACCATGCGTGTTAGTGTCAGTGAGACGATTGCGCAACTCCAGAGGAGTGTGTGGAGTGACAGTGGGCGCGATGAGATTTTCCTCCACGCCGAGAATTACGCCTTATAAGATGTGGGTGTGCTTTTCTTTACCTTCGTTTGTGCATAGCGTTTGGATGGCTTGGTGTATATACCCCCTTTCTCTTCTTTTCATTTCTTTTCATTCTATACCTCTGTATCTGTACGATGATCGGCGATGTATCAGTCGCTGCTAGGATTGAATCTAGAATAATCCAAAGATCTGCCAACTCGTGTCTCAATGAAGATTTAACTTTGATACATGGGCTTCAGAGAGTTTGCACAAAAGTCTGACACGGAATGTACGCGTTCAGGAGACATTGTGCTAGCATTGCCTGGCATGCATTAAGCCTCGGCAAGACGACATCCACCAACGCCATGGCGAAGCACCGCGTGCCATACCACGGGCAGTAGGAACATAGAGGCTTGATACTTGGAGTGCTCCTCCAGCGGCACATGGTCGTCACGCTCTCATACCATTGTCACCTTCTGCATCTGGTTCGCCCACGGCCTGCCAGGAGTACCCTACCCCTCCTGATGCGAGCTGGTGGGGTCAACATTCACCCATGAACCTCGCGGCACAATCAATGCATCCTTGTCGCTGATTGTGGAGAGGGTGTGGGTGCGGAGACACTATCCCGCGCTTTGATGGGCGTGACAAGTTCGAGTGCGGCACAGCGCTGTGGTCGTACGGGCGCAAAAGCAAGCAGTCGTGGTTCAGCATCATGTTGCAGTGGGTGAAATCGCCGACCGCCTGCTCGCCCGGTGCGATACGCGCTGCGTCGCGGATGTCAGCATGTGCAGCTTGGGCGACAGCTCAGGGCGGCTGCGTACGGGCGCATGAGGACGGCAGTACATAGGGCTGCAGCCGGCTAAGAGGAGATGAGGGTGTGGGATAGATGGGCGTTCGCAGGCCTTTGCTTTTTGGTGAGAGGGTTTGGGAGGCCGGACTGGCCGCTTGGCGCATCTCACTCGCCCTTTCGTCCCAAACCACATCAGCGTGCATATCTCCCCTTCCTCCTCCACGCAGGCCTGCTGCAACGTTTCCCAGCAGTCGTAGCCCACTAGTAACAATTGCTCCACCCGCATCCTCTCCAGCCGTCGCACACGCGGAAGCCAGGGCGCAGACTTCCCGATCGACCATGTTCTTAAGATAATTATGTGCACATGTCCGCCATCCCAGTGTCTGACCTGGGCCTCAACTCGAGCGAGAGCAGATATCTCCAGCAGCAAATCGCCGCCTCGCAGCAAGGCTCCAATTCCTCGCGCGCTGCCTCTCACGCCTCCAGCCAAGGCCGTCTCCTCCTGGATCCTTCTAGTTTGCAGGCGCTCAGCGCCCACTTTGACCGTTTGATGTACTCCATCCAGCAGCGCTGGCAGTATGTGAGTTTGCATGTTCTTAGCCTCGATGTGCCTTGGTTTTGCATGATGTAGTACTGACAATGGCCAGCTCACCCAGCAGACACAAACAGCAACCCAAATACAGTACGACCGCGCTGGCAACGCCATGCAAATGGCCGACGCTGAAATCGCCCGCTTCCGTGCCATCCTCCGCGAAATCGACGAGCTTCAAGTGGAATTCGACAAAGTCCGTCGCATTGGAGAGATCGTCAAGGGCTTCAAGTCGCGCGTCGACCGTCTAGACCGCCGGATATGAACGCATTCCAGTGCGCTGGACCGGCACCTCCCAGTACCGCAAGCTACCTTACACCCACCGACCTACCTACACTCCTTTACCACTACGAACAGACATACCTCGTCCCCAAGGACGCACACACACTATACCTACTAAGAATGGAAAGCCTCGCGGCATGGAAAACACTGGGGGATACCTGAGAAATTGGAAAGCCTCACGGCTAATGGCGTTTCGGTTGCCTTTTGCAGGATGTTTTGCTTTTGGGGATACCCACGTCTTGTTTTGCTCGTGTCTCAGTTTGATTCGTATACCATACCCATCTCGTGTCGTTTGTGACACTTTGGATTGCTGCGTATTGCTGCGAACCACCGCCTGTTGTACGTCATTGTGGATCGCTGTTGCACGACCCGATACCCTGTTCAGCTTCCGTATGTATGCTTTGCCCCTTCGAGTAATTTGCAACACCTGCTTCGTGTTCTTCTCTTCTTTGTGATTAAGACGAAAATCGCACGGTGGATTGACAAGTCTCCTTGCTGGGTGATGTTGATGATGCTTCTATCTTGAACTCACGTTGTCTGTTTCCATTGCGTGTCGAGCAGCCTACTACTTTGTGTTCTTCCAGATGCCACAAAGACGTGGCTTTACAAATGTGGTGACCGAACGAACCTTCGATGCATTCTACAGCTCAATGTCCGTGTTGCCGTGTCCATTGATCTTAGACATGTACCTATAGATATGGTGGCACGAGGCGAAGCATAGTCGCAAGCAGCTACAACACTTCGCGCAAGCCCAGAAGGCCGCATTATTCCCAAACTTCTCTAGAGCATTACAGCCAATTACACGTATTCAAGAACGCTGTCTCAATCGCCATTTGTATGTAAACACATGCATGCCTCTTTCGAGTTTAGGCCCCTGACAGCCCTGAGCTAACCTGGCATGGCTAGGCTGCCCTGCAGCTATCCACTCTCTTGGCTGTTGAGTTGGTACTGCCATCACTGTACCGTACTGAGCAGAACCTCGACGTTATGCAGGACATCCGGTTGCCATCGTTTATCGATCTCCAAGTATGCCTCTTGTTCACGTCTCGCCCTAGGGGAAGGGGAGATCCTAGTGTGTATTTGCTCCTTTAACAGCCATTTGCTGACGCCCACCGGGTCCGGGGATGCATCAAACGGCTAGAACGGCCCTGTTCAGGCGGACAATTAGGCCCTATTCGGACTTAGGGGACGGGCGCAGCAACTATGATGGCCATCATGCAGCCACCCGTGAAGAAGGAATGGGCTGGGCGTCCTCGCATTTTCGCTCTGTGTCCTCTCTCCACTTCCTGTTGAACATCATGGGTTCGTCGCTATGCCCAAACTTCTTACGCGACCAGGGAGCAATCCGTTACGCTCATTTTCGCGCGCAGCGCGCTTGCACTGGAAGTTGATTTCGGTTATTGTTTCGTTATTGTTTATCGAAGCATACGTCCACAGACGCAACTACGATGTCCCTCGCCCGTCGCCGCCCCTCGATGCGCCCTTCTACACAGGATGTCAGGATCCCGTCCTAAACACAACTGCGCGCGAATCCGCCGTCTTCATGATGCTCGCGCGCAACTCGGAAGTCAAGGGTGCAGTCTCGAGCGTGCGAAGCGTTCAGGAGCAATTCAACGACAACTTTGGGTATCCCTGGGTATTCCTTAACGACGAAGAATGGACTGAAGACTTTAAGCGGAAGGTGGGCAAGGCAGTCGGAGAAGGCGCAGACGTCAAGTTCGAAGTTATACCCAAGGAGATGTGGGGATATCCCGAATGGATCGATCAAGACCGCGCGAAGAAGAGCATGCAGGATATGAAAAGCCGGGGTATACAATACGGAGGACAAGAGAGCTACCACCACATGTGCCGCTTTCAATCTGGGTACGTCGCATCGTCCACCCCAACCCTCTCTCACACACATACTTAGCACACAACACTGACAGCAACCCCACAGCTTCTTCTACGATCACCCCGCCCTCCTCCCGTACAAATACTACTGGCGCGTCGAACCCAGCATATCCTTCACGTGCGCCATAACCTACGACCCCTTCGTCGAAATGGCCCGCCACAAAAAACGCTACGGCTACACAACCGCCCTCTGGGAGCGCGGTCAAACCGTCCCCTCCCTCTTCCGCAAACTCTCCCTCTTCAAGAACGAATACTCGATCCCCACTTCCACGCTCTGGACCGCCATGATCGACGCAAGCTGGATGCCATGGCCCTTTCGTCGCATGCTAGCTGCGCTGCGTAATAGGGACGAGCGCGGCGATTTGTGGAACATGTGTCATTTCTGGTCAAATTTTGAGATTGCGGATATGGATTTCTTCCGCGGGGATGCTTATCGTGCTGTCTTTGACTATCTGGACCGCGATGGCGGGTTTTATTACGAGAGGTGGGGTGATGCGCCTGTGCATTCGCTGGCCGCGGCGATGTTGCTACAGCCGCAGGAACTGCATCATTTTAGTGATTGGGGATATGTTCACGATGGGTTGCAGGTTTGTACATTTGCCAGTACTGAGGAAGAAAAGGCAAGAGGGGTCAAGATACCCAGGTACGAGGATAGTTATGGGGATGGGAGAAAGGAGTTGGGGTGTAGATGTAAATGTGATGATAAGGCTAGGGTTGTGGAACCGGTTTGTTTGAATAGAGTTGGGCTGACGACTGGATAGTCGTCAAGTGCCCTGTGTACATGTGGTAACCTCGCTACATCCCGTTTCTACTCTGGTGGTGTCTCTGTCTCTGCCCACTGAAGATCTACGTAACCACCTGACTTCACTACCTCTTCAGTGATGTCGTTACCGTTGATGACGAGCTGGCTTCCGAACTTGATCCACTCATCCGCTCCACGTACGCGAGCCCAATAATGTCCATCACGGCATCCACTTGCAATCTCCATTCCACAGATCACCATGTCCCACTTGTGCGCTGCAATGATGTGGATACCCTGCACGACAGTTCCTTCGGCGTAAGTACCTGCGCGCACCCGATTGACTGTAAAACATCAGTGACTTGTCGAAGATAGGTAAATAAATTCGTACATCTGATTGTTCTGCGCGCGACGTTACATTCGAGCTCAGCCTCGAGCTCAGCTCTGAGTTCGAGGAGCTTCTCGGTTTCTTTCACCATTTGGTACCATGTGCGAAACGCGATGAATAAGGCAAGCGCAAACGACGAGCCGACCCAGGCGTTTGGTTCGAAAGCAAGAAGGTCTAGCACAAGGCGTGTGCATCTCGCAGGTAAATTGGTGATGAAAGTCCAGAAGTCGAGGCATAGTAGCAGGATGCGAGCCAGAAGCCTCAGGACAGACATCACAAGAGCTTCCAGCATGGCGAAGATAGTGGGCGTTGCTGTTTCTGGTAGCCGTTGGGGGCTTTCGCTTTGCGTAGGAGAACGAGAGTGGGGGTACTTTTCGGTCGCGGTTGAAAGAGGTGAGAGCGGCGACACAACAGAAACTAGCCAACAGAGACTGACCGCATACTTTGTCCTTCACTGGGGCACACAACCGTATGCGGGTTCTTTGCGGTCTAGTCGTATTAATATTAGGTGAGTGACAAGTACGCACATACCACATAGCGGCTACATGGTACTGCTGAATCGCAAGTTTCACTGATGAACTCGGCATCTTGGTTGGATATGTATCGAGAAATAAGAGGGGGGTATATATCGTTCCCAGTGTACACAGAGTAGAATTGACAGGGAAATGAACCAAGATCCGCGGCCAAAGCGTAGCTGGTTTGCCCAGCCTTGATGTTTCGACAATCAGTATCTTCGTGCTCTTCCTTCTTTGAACGCTCCGGGATCGCGTAAGAGCATATTGCGCACGTCCTCCATGGTAAAGCCTTTGTGTTTCTCAACACAAGCCTCCATACACTGCAATATCTTCCTCGGCCATTCCACATACTTCACCCATTGTCCACTCGCATCGGCGTCTACAGCTGCTATGATCCGGGCATTCCATTGGACAGTCGCCCTGATAGGCGATTTCAACGCATTCTTTGGCGCCGATAGTGTCGACAGAAGAAACCGTACGGCGCAGAAATGCGCTAAGACGACGTTGCCGATCTGATTTGTAGGATCGAAGATGTGCATAAGTGCCTCATGTGGCCAGGTAGAGAAGATAGTGAGGATGGCCAAGATAGAGACAAAGGACCGATCGGAGTCCGGAGCGCCTGGTGGCGCATCTGTAATGTTTTCCCAGTCGATCTCGTCAAACACCATCCTGAGATCTGCTGGTAAAATTGGGTTGGCGAAGGGAAACAGATGTAATTGTGAGCTAGATCTGAAAGCTGCTTGCGACATAGTGCTGGCTTCTGTGTGATCCGTTGTTGGAATTCCGTCATTTTCGTCCTGCATATCCGAATGCAGCAGAAATCGAAGCGTTTCGACGAGCTTGCCAACAATGGCCTTCTCGATGGAGTGCTCACCAGTTCCAGTCAGTACACCGGAAAATTCTCTCAAAGACAGTAGAGGCTCATGTAGAAGTTCCTGATCCATATCTGGACAGTTACGAAATGATGTGTCCATGGCTATCGTGCTCAGACCTTTTTGCGTGGAGAAAGGGCTGCGGAAGCCCTGGCCTATGATAAGCTGAGAAAGAAATGAACACCCTCGTAGAGACAGAAAGTGTTCAAGAAAGCCATCTTCTATGTAGCTCGACTGAAAGCACAGGAGGTAAGAGGTTGCTAACATGATATGCGATTCCTCGGCTGTTGGAGGCCAACTAGCGAAGGCATCCTCTAGGCCGACGATTGCTTTTTGTCGATGCTGCAGTGCAAGAGCAGTCTGTGGATTTTCAACTTGAACGGCAAGATGAGATCCTGCCAAAGCAAGCATAGCATCCATGAGGTACGGGTACTGAGCAGTCAGTATCAGGCCTTTTGCACCGTGAACATGAGGTTACACTTACTTGATGACATGCGGCTGGGACATCTTTGACCCAGAGTTCCTCCCAATCATGCGGGATCCAAGGACGTGCTGAGATGAGATAGTGATGAAACAGCTGCATGTCTTCTGAGCTGTAGATAGTAGGTGTGTCCGAGAGCTTAACGAGTTGACGAGGACTTGACGCTTCTGACTCGATGTAGTCACGTCGTGCATGCTTGAATACATCGGGGTATCTGCAAACCACTACAAGAGTTGGTGAGGTTCTGATGATAATTCACGACGCCACACTTACGTCCGCGCTTGTCGCAGTTCGCGCATGAAGGCCATGTCTCTGGACACTAACATAGTTTAGCGATATGATGAGGCACCGGGAAATAGATGCAGTACCTTAATCTTGCGTCGCTTGCACGGTATGCAGCCCAGACGGCTTTTAGTGTGACCGCGTCGCTGTCGTAATCCTGCCGGTGCGGGTGTGTTGCCGCTAGATACGGTGGTGCTGCTAGGTGTGAGTTAGGCATAGTTCTGTGCATTGCGTAAGAAGCATACGATTGGTCAGACCCATTCACGTTGTTTTCTTTTGATCGTATGGGTTGCTTCGATACTCCCGCATCGTGTATTGTTTGCGGAACATCGTCAGGTGCTTTGGGATCTTTGGCAAGAACGCTGTCCCCAAGAAAGTCTCCGATGCCATCCAGTACCATGTAGCCATCGAACAAGTCGTCCATGACTGCGAATATATCAACTAAGGAGAAAGGTATAACGATGCAATCTACAGTTTTCCATGTCACGGGTGGTGTTGCCTGAATCAGCTGGGATGATGCCAAGCTGTCAAGGTGTCATCGTTCGTTGGAGGCCTTGTAGTCGGAAGTCGGCGTCAGCGGCGCTGGATCCGAGTATTACAAAGACACTTGACGCTAGAGGCCATGAACTCTGGGTGCGTGCATGTCTTCTCATACAGATATATGCATATGCATGAAGCGGAGGCATGAAGGAACTTGAGAAGTCGTCATCTTGACAGGATACTAGTCCCACATTGGCCTCGCGGACGCAATGTCGCGTGAGAAGGTCGCGACGCTTTCAGTGAGTGCAATGGCTGAAATGCTGGGTCAATGTCACATTTCCAAGAGCAGGACGATGTTGGAATCTCGTGATCATCCGAAGTAGTTGTGTGGATTACGGATATGGTGTGCTGTGGGTCGGCAAACCTGACGGGGCAGAAAGCGTTGGATGGGTTTCTCCCTTGTCCGCCCAGTCGGGTGGTTAGCCGCAAGTGACGTCTCCCCTTCACCAGCACCGCCATTCTTCTTACCAACACCGTGGCAATCTCCACGCGGCACCTCGACATTCACCTCGCCATCCGCACGCAGCCTCGACTGGCTTACCAAGCGGACTGCGACTCTTCCCATGTGCTGCCTAATAGTGGAGTGAGGAGCACGCCCCACCAGCCACGCCCAAGCCCAACGGCTGAGCACTCGAGCACGCCCAAACCTCGACCAACTCCTCGCTCGAGGTCGCGAAGCACGCCGCAATGCCTTCGATTCTCTCCGACGAGGACAAGCAGACGGTGAAGCGCACCGTGCCCAAGTCGGCCAACAAGATCCACACCGTCGCCGTCGCCAAGTTGTACATCGCCTACCCCGACCGGCACCGATGGACCTACACGGGCCTGCAGGGCGCCGTCGTGCTGGCAAACGACCTGGTCGGCAACACCTTCTGGCTCAAGATGGTGGACATATCGGTAGGTGCGAGGGACGCCATAGCACAGAATGCACGACTGACGGATGCAGCCCCAAAGTCGCGGTGTCATATGGGACCAGGAGATCTACGACACCTTCTCGTACAACCAGGACCGCGTCTTCTTCCACACCTTTGAGCTCGAGGACTGTCTGGCCGGCCTGTCTTTTGCCGACGAGAAGGAAGCCAAGACATTCAAGAAGAAGCTCGACGACCGCGAAAAGAACGCCCACAAGAACACCAAGAACAAACCCTTCAGCGCATCCGCAGGCACCAGCGCGCCTACAGCCAACGGCAAGAGCGGAGGCCATGGCCACGGCCTGCTGGGAAGGCTCACCGGACACCGCCATCCTTCCTCACCCGGCCCGCCGCCAGCGTCCATCATTCCACCCACCAACGTCACATCGCCTGTGCAGAGCACCCACTCCAACGCTACCAGCGCTCGCAACTCCGCCATCGACACCACCGACCCATCATGGAAGCCGCTGTTGAAGGAACTGCTGGCAATGGGCATCACCGAAGACCAGATCGAAGAAAACGCCGATTTCATCAAGCTATACATTGAGCAGCGGAAGCAAGAGGAGAAGCTCAAGGATGAGAACAACCAGCGCAAATCCAGAGCGCCTCCGCCTCCACCACCGAGTGCGCCTCCCATGGCCGCATCTCTCAGCCCTCAGAACACAGGCGGTTCCAAACGAGGTCCTCCGCCCGCACCTCCGCCAGCGCGAAGGACAAGGACGGACGCAGCCCTCAACCGCAACTCTTCAGGAAGCCCTGCGCCGCCATCACCACCGCGCGAAGCTTCACCGTCTCCAGGACCGCCCAAACCAGTCTTCAGAGCGCCTCCTCCACTTGCAGAAGCAGGAAAGTTCGCGAATCTACCTCCTGCACCACCAGGCAGGGCGCGAGCCTCATCCAACGCCGCCAACCCAGGTCCTCCACCGCCGCCACGCCCACCCAAGACACCCGTACCCGACGAAGAGAGGCCAGTGGGAGGCAAGTTCGGTGTACCTCCGCCCTTCACAGGCAACCGCGTACCGTCTGGCCCACCTCCACCACCCCCAAGCCGAGGGCCAGTTCCTCCACCGCCTCCCGCAAGAGACACGCCATCTGCGCCTCCTCCACTTCCACCCAAGACCTCGGCAGCCCCGACACCACCCCCGGTCCACAACATACCGCCGCCTCCTCCGCTACCGCCATCTTCATCTCGACCTACACCAGCACCCCCTTCGAGCGCGGCACCAGTCCCGCCGCCTCTACCCCCAACAAGCAATGTAGCGCCGACACCACCTCCGCCGCCGCCCATGCCGGGACGATCGATTCCTCCTCCTCCACCGATGCCCAACAGCTCAGCACCCCCTCCACCACCTATGCCAAGCACAGGCGCACCACCGCCACCGCCAATGCCTCCTGGCTCTGTACCTCCTCCGCCGCCGCCAATGCCTTCACGAAGCGCTGTGGCACCTCCTCCACCTGGCCCCCCTCCCCCACCGAGCGGCGGCGCACCTCTGCCCAAACCAGCGCCAGGACGAGACGGCTTGCTAGCGGATATTCGAGGAGGAGCGAGGTTGAAAAAGGTTTCGGATTCAGAAAAGAAGGATCGCAGTGGAGCCGCAGTTCCTGGTGCGGAACCTGCTGGAGGCGCCTCTGGAGGAGCCAGTGGCGCGGCTACACCTGGAGATGCTGGCTTGGCTGGAGCACTGGCTAGTGCTCTTGCGGCAAGAAAGTCAAAAGTTAGTCACAGTGGTAAGTACAATCATATTTGCTGGATTAGCAGTATACTGACGTGTTTACAGACGATGAATCCGACAAAGATGATTGGTAAACGTATAGAACTCAGAAGTAGCGACAAATCGACAAGCCAGGCCAATCACAACCTCATCCAAACGCCGAGAAACCCGCGACGCCCAGTCATAAGATATGAGGATGTGGGAAGGGCCATCAGAACGTGTACCCGGGTGATGTAACGTGGCAGGAGCGCCACAAGCAATTTCAAGAGCAGAGCCGCTTGGCTGATTAGTGTGAAAATGATAGTTGATACCAAGAATGATAAAGTATATTCTTCGTCTTCAAACTCGTCGTCTTCACCGCTTGGACACCGTCTCATGCCCTATTAGTTCCCCTGCCTTCGCAAGCCGAATCATCACGTTCTTAATCCTCTTGACTTCATATCCACAAGTCACCAACAGCGCAACCTCTAGACACACATCCGCCATTAGTCTCTCCTCTTCCCCATATCTAGCGTAAAATTGTTCAGGCCAACACATGTACTCTTGACAGCAGGCTGACAATGCTGCTGCATGGCATAGCCGGCGCAGCTTATCCACCGCATAGAAATCCCATAGCGGAGGTTCTTCTAGGCTTCCGATGTATTCATAGAATGGCGCATGATGTAATCTGGATAGACTGTCGGCTACTGTGAGACAATTCAGAAGACGCGTAGCTAGCTTCTGGGAGACAATGGGGAGACTGGTAGTATGGGCTGTGTTTAGAATCGCAGAGGTGAAGAGGTTGGTATGGAGGCCAGATTTGCGCTGCGTATGAGACCACCAAAGGAGTAAGTAGGTAGATGATGTACGAGGGAAATGTTCGAGTGTTATATTCGTGTTCAAAGCGTGTAGGACTTCTTTGTTGAACGTCCCTAAGATATATATTAGTTGGCCCGGTTCTGCGTTAGTGTCTTCGTGCAGAGCAGTTACTCACGGCACACGAGTCGCAGATCAAGTGCTTTTGTAAGCTCGTCGAATGGAGGTATGTCTTCGTTTACGAGCTGTGTAACTGTGTAATCGATGATGATACTCCAGAGTTCCGTAGGGAGGGCGGTGATGCCTGCGAGTTGTGATGTAGGTATTGGGGTAGATGAGGGCTCTTGCGTCAAGTTATCTAGTGGCTTTCGAACGAGAGACTTTAGGAGGAGGATAGTGTTCATAGTAGTGACTATTGAAAATGTTTTCGCATGTTAACCGAAGAGCTGCCGTCTCTCCATATTGAGGTTGTGGAAGGAGCGACGGATAGCCAAGCACAGACGCGTGTCGATGGCTGGGAAATCAGGCACCAGGATTCGTTAACTCTGTGGATCGCGCCCCGCGAGTTGGTGAACCCAGCATACTCTCTTTACCGCAATGTATCCTGATGGCAAAACTTTGGGTTCTAGGACTTTGTATATTTTTCTGCAAGAATGGTATTGTATCAGCCCCGAGATCCCGATCTCAATTTTCAACGGGTTCATGGTTGGTCTTTGCGCCATCAGCTCCTGCCCCATGTACATCATTCGCTTGATTGAGAGCGCACGAGAAAAAGCGAGGTTTGCGAAAGAGGTGAAAGAGAGATTGAGACAGATTCCACAATCATGTATCAATGGTGTCGAAGCTTTGCCGGTAGAGCTGTGGAGTCAGGTCATTGGATTCCTTGTGGACCCCTGTTTGCAGCACAAAGAGCTGCAATGTGATGGCCTACATACAGTGCTAGATCTGAGGTTCGTGTGTCGTGAGTACAGGAATGTATTGCCTACCACGTTCAAGAGCTGACTCTCAAACTAGATGCCTTTGATAACGAGATACAGCGGGTGTTGCATCGGCAACTAAGTATGTCCCAAATCCCATACCGATATTTCCTGGTACATGACATACATAGGAGATCAAGCTTGGATCCCACCTTGCGCGATGCTCTTCTCGCATCGGCATTGTACCGCGAAACGCAGCTTTATCCTGGAGACCGCCCAGCACAGCTCATGGCATACCGCATCAAGAACTGTGTCCTCATCGCCCAGCATCTATCAGCCGACTACAGCGTGCAAAACGAGCAGTTGCTGTACAAGAAGCTTTGCACCGTTGTTTCTGCATCGCCCTGTTGCTGGAACTACATCTTCACTCTCCGGTACAGTAACGGCGATGCCTTCGTGCATTGTGTCGACCACAGTGGTGCATTTCCAAGGGAGCAGGATATTCTCCTAGAAGTCTCCCTGCTATTGGTTATTGGATATCAACTCGCAGACGTCAGGCGATGGATGCTGAGGCTGGGCAGATTGAGCATGTTGGTTGGCTATAGGGAACATGCTGTTGACTCCAAGCGTCCTGGCCGAGCGTTGGCTGGTAGGTCGGATCTATGGCCCTTGAGCGCCCAGGTGCATGTGCAATATGAGATTGCTAGTTGGGCAGAGGAGGCGTTCGAGGAAAGTGCAAGAGCATCGGAAGAAGCGCTTGACCGGGAAATCGACGACGAGTTTAGAGATTTAGAAAGACGATTCAACATCTAGTTTTCGGAGGCTCTGCGGCTTTGCAGGCATGTGGAAGCGGGACCCAGCCACCGTAGCCGAAGCGTACCTGGCGCGCACATGTGCGGGATGATGCGGGGTAGCAAGTCAAGGGAGATTGCGGGCAGACAGTCGCACACAAGATGAGGTCATGGCGGCAGCCATAAAAGCGTAGTATTACCATCAAAGACATGTGCAGTGAAAGAAAATCATCGTGCAGCCTGTCGCGCTGGCGCTGCAAGACATTTCCGTGCGGATGGCGGATATGTACTGCCTCGGTTGACGGCGGTCTATCCATCCTCCCGAATTCTGCGAGCCGAGCCATGTTCATGTCCTGAACTTCCTCAAAGACCTACAGTTCCCTCAAAAGCGCGAAGTACGACTGTCCCTTTTCTTCAAAGCTGCATTGACGTCGTCCGGCACGGCAGACGCTAATCAACATGTCGGCCTTCAGTCGCAACCTGTGCAGCACCGCTTCACGAAACCTCCGATCACGGTCCAGCGTCGTATCGAGAGCCATAAGGCCAATTGCCCTGCGAACTGCTCCCTCGAACCCAATCACTTCGCGCACAGCAGCCGCGTCCTCCTTCTCCACCATGACAGCCCTCAAGAGCTCCATGCCTCAGACGCTGAGCAAGCGCGAGTATGATCCTGAGATCAAGGACATGGCGAACTACATCCACAACACCCCTATCGATTCCGAGCTTGCGGTAAGGTTAATTCGTCTCTCAGCGAGTATCACGGCTAATCAAGCTTCATATAGTTCGACACCGCCCGCTGGGTGTTCGTTGACACGCTCGGTTGCGGTCTTGAGGGGCTGCAGTTCGAGCAGTGCAGGAAGATCCTCGGTCCCACTGTGGAAGGCACGACCGTCCCCAACGGCTGCAAGGTGCCCGGTACCAACTACCAGCTCGACCCCATAAACGGCGCCTTCAACATTGGTGCCATGATCCGATGGCTCGACTTCAACGACTGCTGGCTAGCTGCCGAGTGGGGCCACCCCTCCGACAACCTGGGAGCGATCCTCGCAACTGCCGACTGGATTACACGCACAAACAAGGCTGGAGGCAATCTCGGCAATGGCAAGATCTTCAAGGTCAGAGATGTGCTCGAGGCAATGATCAGGGCACACGAAATCCAGGGCTGCATGGCCCTGGAGAACTCCTTCAACAAGGTCGGCCTGGACCACGTCATTCTGGTCAAGCTAGCCTCGACGGCTGTCGTGTCCAAGATGATGGGTCTCAGCGAGGCTCAGACTCGGGATGCCATCTCGCAAGCGTTTGTCGATGGCCAGTCTATGCGTACTTACAGGCACTCGCCCAACACCATGTCGCGCAAATCCTGGGCTGCTGGTGATGCTTGCCAGACGGCCGTTAACCTCGTGCTGAAGGTTATGAAGGGCGAGCAGGGTCTGCCTACTGTTCTCTCAGCTCCTACGTGGGGTTTCTACGACGTCAACTTTGGCGGCAAGCCCTTCCAGTTCCAGAGAGGCTATGGCAGCTACGTCATGGAGAACGTTCTCTTCAAGGTCTCTTATCCGGGTAAGACGACTCCTTCAGGTCAATGCTACTTGTGAGCCATTTGCTAATTTGGTCCAGCTGAGTTCCACTCACAGACTGCGGTCGAAGCGGCGCAGCGGCTGAACAAGAAGCTGGCAGCGATGGGCAAGAGCGCCAAAGACATTGAGGGTGTAGTGAACCGAACGCATGAGGCCTGCATTCGTATCATCGATAAGCAGTTCAAGCCTATGGAGAACTTTGCTGACCGTGATCACTGCGTTCAAGTAAGTCTCACCCTTCGTGGTTCGCCGCCTATGCTGACATCATGGTAGTACATGGTCTCCACCATGTTTGTCTTCAACCGCCTTGAAGCCACTGACTACCCAGATGACAGCGAAGCTGCTACTTCGGAACTCGTCGAGTCTCTCCGCCAGCGCATTAGCTGTGTAGAGGACCCGCAATTCACCAAGGATTACCACGACCCTGAGAAGCGCACCATCTCCAACGCCTTGACCGTAACGCTCAAGGATGGAACCGTGCTGGAGGAGGAGGTCGTCGAGGCTCCGCTTGGCCATCGGTTGCGTCGTGAGGAAGCAAAGCCTGAGATTCTTGCCAAGTACAAGAGGCATCTCGGCCCGCACTACCCGTCGCAACACGTTGACAAGCTCGTGGCATTAGCGCAGGACACCAAGTCGCTCGACAACATGGACATCGATGAGTACGTCGATCTGTACGTGAAGAACTAGAAATCAAGACTAGCTAGATTGAGTGACTTCGCGATGGGCGCGCCTCGGCATGGCTGACTATCGCGTTATCGCGTTTTCGCTAATGCAACTAGACGCGGTTGAACGAGCTCCCGAAATCGGGAACGTGCGCTTCCGCCTTATTACTGCTTTCTATATCCCTGTCTTTTTCACCAAAAGTTACTTCCAGCCGTCACACCTAACCACCGCATTGACCCCCTAGTATATTTTTGCAATATTCCACCTCCGTCGCGTGATCCTAGCCTGCCGACATGTCTGTACGACCGTAATATCGGATGCGTTATGACGACGTCGTCACGGCCGAGAGAAGTCTCCGGATCGATATCGAGGCTGTGGGGTTGTCTTCCTAACCCAACATTGAGCAGAAACTACCGACATAGGCCGTCCCGGGTTTCCATGTCCTCCCCACGGGGAATCCCTCACGAGCTGAGCACGGAGCGGGGGCGCCGACTGCCAACTGGTTCAGCTTGGGAGCTGTCTGGTCGGGATCGACGGAAGCTGGTCTGGGACAATGTGCCATCATCGGGCTCGTCTGACTGCAATGCTTACGGACATTGGTACCGTATACTCCAGAGATGAATTGTGGATGGTGTCGCCGCAAGGTTTGATGATCCAGATGACACGACAGTGCGCCTCATGGCTGCTTCCCCAATAAGTACTTCTTGAAAGCACCCAGTCTAGCCTGTGCTCATTACCAATCTTTGTTCACTCGAACGCTCCTGCGTTGTTACCAATTTGGCCAACGTCACCTGTCCGTTGTCCTTGCCTTACCGTCCTCCCGCCTATCTCCTTGGACCCTGGTCTCGTCCCCTAGTGCCAGCAATATGTCACTCACACCGAAGAGCCCTCTTACTAGCCATCGTAGCGATGATTCGCTCGATGATGCAGAAAAGGGCATGTACGATAGTACGTTGGAGTTGACTGCACCTGGCTTTGTGTATATGGAGCCAAAGAGGCCGACATATATTGTTGCATCGTTGCTGCCCGCTTCCCCTGTTCACCAAGGCATAACACCATGTACAAGTGTACCGGAACTCTCACTCTCACTGCCAAAGGGACGGAAACCTACCGATGCTGCCGCACTGGACACTACCGTGAAGAAACCTGCAGGAGCCAAACCTCAAAAGCCAAAGATCAGTCGGTGGATCCTTTTCGACCTCTGGTTCAACACCTACAGGAAGTTCTTCACATTCGTCGTCTCACTCAACCTCACCGGGATTGTCTTGACAGCGTGTGGTCGCTTCAAATATGGAGAGGAACACCTCGGTGCTTTGGTACTGGGAAACCTACTTTCCGCCATCTTGTTCAGAAACGAGTTATGGATGCGCTTCTTATACATGGTCGCCATATATGGACTAGGGGTATGTACTTCTTCTGTCTCCATCACGAGTCCTTCTGACCAGTTATTGTAGTGGGCACCAGTATGCGTAAAGCTAGCTGCGACCTCTGTCCTACAGCACGTCGGAGGAATACATTCTGGATGCGCATTGTCTGGTGCTGCGTAAGCATATCTTCTCCAGCCAATTCGAACAGCACTAATAAATCCTTAGTTGGCTCATCTACAAGTGCGTCGACATCATCCGATACCGTGCCGTACAGCACCCTGCTGTAATCGCTAGCGGTATCATCACCAACGTTTTCATCATCATCTCGGTCCTGAGCGCCTTCCCATGGGTTCGCAAGTGAGTAGCTCCGATGGACGTGTTACTCTGTGATACCATGCTTACGCCCTGGTCAGCACCTATCACAATGTTTTCGAGAAGCATCACCGATTTGTTGGATGGCTAGGCCTCGCAGTATGTATCCCGATTGCGTTCTTCCGAGAACTCATACTAATGCCTGCTAGATGACATGGGTTTTCGTGGTCATGGGTAACACCTACGACATCAAGCGTGGCGAGTGGAGGACCGACACGCACAGCTTACTCAGTGCGCAAGAGCTTTGGTTCGCTGTCTTCATGACAGTATTGTAAGGATGCCCACACTTCAACCAGTTTCTCGTACTGACCAAGCTTAGCATTCTCATCCCATGGGTCACCCTCAGAGAGGTGCCAGTCGAAGTCGAGATCCCCTCACCAAAAGTCGCTGTCCTCAAGTTCGAGCGCGGCATGCAGCAAGGTCTTCTAGGACGAATCAGCCGCACGTCCATCATGGAGTACCACGCTTTCGGCATCATCAGCGAGGGACGCAATGCTACCCATCACTACATGATCTGCGGTGTTCAAGGGGACTTCACGAAGAACCTTGTCGCCAACCCACCGAAGACTGTATGGACACGGCAGCTCAAGTTCGGTATTATCCTCCCTCCTTCGTCACAAGCTACATTGACTAACATGATCCCAGCCGGCGTCGGCCACGCCTCTGCAATGTTCAAGCGCGGTATTCGTATCTGTACTGGTACAGGTATCGGCGCCGCACTCTCAACCTGCATCCAATCTCCCAACTGGTTCCTCATCTGGATCGGCTCCGACCAAGAACGCACATTTGGCCCCACCGTCACAGGCCTCATCCACAAGCACATTGAGCCTGAGCGCATGATCCTCTGGGACAGCAAGAAGCGCGGCGGCCGCCCGGACACAATGGAGTTGTTGAGAGATACATGGAAGAGATTCGGCGCTGAGGTCATCTTCATCACGAGTAACAGCCAAGGCAACGATGAGATGATGCAGGGGTGCGCCAAGGAGGGTATGCATGCTTTCGGTACACTTTGGGACTTTTAAAGTTTCGGCTCGATATCAAAGTTGGAGTGGGAGCGGCTGGTTCAACAGAGTACAGGGATATGAGGTACGAGATGTTAAGGAACATAGCGGCATTGCGCATCTTGCGGATGGAGTTTTGAACTTTCTCTTAGAGGTGCATTGGGTAGACAAAGGGCATTTCTGGCTTTACTTTCATGTTGGTAATAGTGCAAGTATAATAGCAAAACATGCAACATCATCGCATCAACTCCAGCTCTCACAGCGACCAATTTGACATGTGACACCAAAGCAATCCAAGAACACAGTCAGCAAAACGAAATCCCATATCTCGGTGTAATACAATCTTAGATAACGATTCCGACCACCTACCACATAGCCGGTTCACCATAGCGCCCTATGTTCTAGATCCCGCTATCGCACCCACCATCCTCGCAAGTACTACCCACTCTGCTACAGCCCACCTACTACCACATACACGGCGCACGGTAGTCTTGGCCCCACATAGTTCATACCGTCCGATCGCCAAGTGCGCATTCCCTCACGTGGTAATAACAACCGGCTGATATATGTACCTGATCCGCGAAAATGGCGCTATTGGAGTATACTCGCAATATATGTTAGATTGCGCGGCTACGATTGGGTGGGGACAGTGCGATGCATGGAAACGCCCTAGAACATGTATATGTATATCATCACATGCGGTGCGCCTTTCATCGTCGATGCGAAACAGGAAGGCGATGGTGGAGGTACAAGTGTCATGTACCTGAGGGCATTGTGGCGCTGCGTGGGGTTGGGCTGCGATGAGGGTTTTCGCTTGCGGGTGGGATTGCTTTTCGGAGCGAGATTCCGTTAGTGAGATGGAGTGTGGATGTAGTAGTTGCGACGTCATAGTTTGAGTCTTGGTGTATTGAAAGGAAGAAACGGAGATATAGGTCGTTGCTTCACCCAAGAATATCTCTGACACGGGAGATCTTCAGGCATACGATGCTACGTTACAGAACGGAGACCTCCGGCTCGGTGCGATGGTCCCGTTCAACAAGCAGAACTTAAGCTTTTGTCCACCCCAACAAGCATCGGTCTTACGCAGCAGGATGTAGAAAATCGAAGAACCAGGGTCTTGCTAGTGATGCCAACCTTATAAATAGTTCACGACGCAAACATATACTTCCGTCCTTCCTCGCTGCTTATCCAATCTTCAGGATAGCCTAGTTCAGATAGTACTTTCTGCACGAGTTGGGTTGGATGAAAGTAGAAGTGATGAGCCACTTCGACTGCCTTTGGCCCGTATCTCTTGAGCACTGAAGCCATATCGTTGATGTAAGCATATTCTGTGTAGCAATGTCAGCGATACGTAAATAAGGCAGTAACATATGTTGATGTAAGGCAGTTCATGTTAAAGTACAAGCGTTTGCCAATAGTAGCTGGAGTTATGGCTGGAGTTATGGCTGAAGATGAAGGATTGAAGATGAGGGACTGGAGATGAAGGGCTAAAATGAGGGCTTGAGTACCTCCTAGCTTGGTGATGATCAATATGTAATAGTCAAACTTGACTCCGTGTGCGGCATACAAGTCCTCGATGTCCCAGAAACTGAAGGGCAACGGAGGAGCGCTCATTGTTTTGTCTGAGTATGCTACATGGACCTTCTTGAGGTGTAGACCATTTGTTTGCAAGGAAATCGCGCTGGAGACCGATGAGAACCTCTTCTGAATTGGCCAATCTTCTCCTTTGTCCATCATCCACATACCAATTTTCACACTCAGCCGAAGTGTTCGAAGACTCGGTAAAGCAAAGTGGCATGCCACAATTGAACTGGAGTAAGATCCATCCTGCATATTTATACCGATAGTCCGGATCTCGTCGTAGGATGAATTATTGACTCCGTTGATTAGACTGCTTTGCGTAACCTGGATGACAGGATAAAGCTATATGGGGGGCATCGCCTAGGAACGCGCCAAAGCGCGATTCCACATGAAGGGCGTCCATGATGAACTCTCGTAGATTGGGTGATCTGGCAACCACCAATGCGAACTCAACCTGAGCGGGGTGTTCCTCGAGTGCTTCCGCAAGTATATGCCGTACATCATCTGGCCAGCCTCGTCGGGTCACCAAGGCTGACTCGAGCACCTCTTTTGGTGCTCCCTCGTAAAGTGGCCTTCCATCGATCTCAGCATCGCTCAACACCTCGATGTGCCTGCAATCTGGATATGTATCATGATAAGGCCCAGGCCGAGCTCCCTGTGCGAGAGTTCCAAACGGGTGGCGGAACTCCCAGATGAACTTCTGACGGAGGGTATCTCTTGCGACGTGGGACAGAGTGCGACAGAGTGCGACAGGCGCGTGCTAAAGAATAGAGAGTTGCGTAGGCCGTCGAGAGGCTGTATTTGCGATCACGCTCATGCAGCCTAGCTTGCCCACGGTGGTCGTCAAACAATTGATTGAAGACAAGAGTGAGGATTTCATTGGAAAGTTCGGGAAGCTATGGACGACTTGCAATGGCCTCGGTGGACATGCTGTCGTCTTACTCGCAGTGGTTGAACAGACGCAGAGGTTTGCAATGTGCGGGTGTGAAGGTTGGTGAAATGTCTTCAAGCAAACAAACAGGAGATTACTGCGTGGCTGGGACTCTTGACACATGCATGCACTCTGCCGGGCGACGACGTGTAGTCGTTAGAATCGTGCATCGAGAAAGTGATAGATATCTTCGTTTGTGCTACAGCATACATGACGCATGCTAACTCTGCTCAACATAGCCCATCAGCAAATGAATCTGTGTCTTCGGGGCATGGAATACGGTGTGTTGGCAAAGAGTAAGACTGATTATATCCAGACCATATGTCCGGTCTGTTCCATAAAGAATTAGGCCACACGAGAAGTGGGTCTGATCGGCATCGTCCAAGTGCTTGTAGCCGCCCATGGCCACCGTGTTTCCTTATCGTGTCTTTTTATCCGGTCCAGCAGTCCCTCTCAGCTTGTTTAGCTTGAACGTCCTTGTGAAGTAAAGATCAAGCGCCGCAGTCGGTAGATATGTCCACGCGAACCATACGACCCAGCTCATCTTGCCCTCCCATATCCATCTCGTCTTGGAGAGTATGCCGTCTCCAGCAAGCACCTGCCTCACGCAACTGCTTGCGTATTGCTTGGTATCCATGCCCAACTCTTGACTGTGTTTTAATCTTCGCTCGTACTCGGTAGCAAGCGGTTGCATGTAGGAGCCCGGCGGCAGAGTTCGGTGCGTTCGCGCGATGTTCGATGTGACGCCGCCAGTCACGACGTTGATAACGCGTACGCCCAGAGGAGCGAGTTCGACGCGTAGGGTGTCGGAGTAGGCGTGCAGCGCAGCTTTAGAGGCATTGTATGGTGCACCCCAAACATAGGGCATGATACCAGCTAACGATCCAGTTTGTACGATTGTACCCTTTGCTTCTACTACAAGAGGGGTAAAGGTCTTGCACATCTCCATGACAGAGAAGACGTTGACTTGGAAAAGCTCCTGCAGCTCATCCTCGTCGTAGTCCAGCGCTGGTATAACGTAGTTGCGTCCGGCATTGTTGTATAGTATGTCAAGTTTTCCACTCGTGATCTCAGTGACGCGCTGGTGGAGTGCGCGTATGGATTCCTTGTGGGGAAGTTCGAGGGGTAGATATGTGATGTTAGGGTGCGGCGAGGTGTATTTGGACGGATCGCGAACGGTTCCCAGAACTTGGAAGCCTGTATACACCGATTAGTAACCAAGAATCATGGAGACATGGTGTTATACTGACCTCGTTCGGCGAATTCCAGCGCGAGATAGTGCCCAATGCCGCCGGGCGTACATCTGCTCGCGTCAGTTGGAGCTAGAAAGAGCTAAGCCTACGACTGTCGCGACTTGTAGCAGTACTTACCCCGTGACCAAAGCGAATTGCGTTCTCTTTCCTTCAGCCATTGTGTGTGTGTGTTAACAGCTGCCAATGTGTTAATGGTAGCAGGTGTCACAGCCCACGAGGCGCATTATGCAGATCCGCCTCGGTTGTTCCTGCCACTAGCGCGTCGACGTCACACACGCCCTGTCCGTATCTTGAACCCACCAACTGACCTATCATGTCATCGACTACCATAATGCCTGACTAGCATATGTTCCCGAGCGTTCCATTAGAAGATGGAGCTTAGCTGATAATGTTCCTTTTTGGATTCTGTTTTATGTTTCCTTTCCTCCACTCTTGCCCTTGCATCCTCATCGATTGATTGCCGTTGCGACCGCGGATCCGCTTCCGAAGTATCCTACAATCGTAATTTTGAGATATACAGGATTCAAAGACATCATGACGGCGTCACAATGGCTGAGCGAGCACATTCCGACGCTTCTTCGCCCGTCCATTTTGCTTTTCATTGCAGCATATCGTGAGTAGCATTGCAGCTATCATCTAGAGTACCTATACTGACTCGTACATAGACTTCGTAATGACCATGTTTGAAGTCGTGTTCTATGACTGGCGCCCATTCTCACTTTTCAACGTCACCAAACTCCGATTCAAGGCCTTCGCCCGCCTCTGGAAGAACAACGGCGAAGCAATGTCTGCTGAAATGCCAGGCCCGACATTCTCGCTTTTGGCCCAGTGCAAAGGCGTTATTCTTGACATCGGCCCTGGATCCGGAGAGATGCTTTCACGTTTTAACCCGGATATCATTACTGCTGTGTATGGGGCTGAGCCTGCCGAAGACTTGCATCCAGGGTTATTGAAGAACGCGGAGAAGAGAGGGTTTGGTAGCAAGTTCCATGCCATGGTCTGTGGCGCTGAGCCAGAGAGTCTAATTCCAGCATTGCACAAGAGCGGGATCCTGGATGTTAGTGGAAAAGGCGGGCTGGCGTCCGATGGTGTGTTCGATGAGATCTGCTGCACTCGCGTGCTTTGTGGCGTTCCCCATCCAGAGCAAACTATCAAGGGACTCTACAACCTTCTCAAGCCTGGCGGTCGCATGGTGATCTGCGAACACGTAGCGAACCCCTGGAGGACCGAAGGTAGAGTCTCTGCACGCTTTATGCAACTGGTGTATACGATTCTTGGGTGGCCATTCTTCATGGGTGGGTGTGAGCTTCAGAGGCATACGCCGGACTTCTTGAGGGACGCAGGTGAATGGGATAAATTTGATCTGAAGTACTACGGTCCGCAAGACTGTATACCGTTCATCGTTGGAGAGCTGATCAAGAAGAATGGTTCGTTAGACAAGAGTTACGCTGAGGCTGTCAAAGAGTGAATGGAGGATCAAGATGTGGTGAAGTGGTTGTAAAATTACTGTAGATGTAAGGCCGCCAGATCTAGTACATAAAAGTGCTGCGTAGATATCGCAGGTATGGCTTTGCTTGAAGGGACATTAGGTTGCTTAAGTTGGTACTGTTGTACATGTGCAGTAGAGTTCCGCTCAAACAAAAAAAAGCCAGTGTTCATTTCCCCATCGCATTACTTATTACACTCCGTTTCATGAGATAATCGCGTTGCCGAAAACCAACAGCAAAGAGACCACAGCCCATCGTGGCCAATACATTTTTTCCGGGGCAGCATTCGTAGTCTGCTCTGGCGCAGTAGCAGCTGCCGTTGGAGAGCCTGTTCCCTCCGCACTTGACAAAACAATTGTTGACACAGTAGCCGGCGGTTCTGCGGCTGAAGATGCAGGAATGCCGCTCGACGGGACGACCGAGTTCACTGGGCTACCTGATGCTGCTGATGTAGGGGTAGGGGTCGCAGCTGAAGAAGGGGAGTCCGCGTTTCCAGGCACGTTCGCATCATCCGTGGGTGTAGCACTCGCAGCCGCATCTGACCCACCAGTAGCAGTAGACACTCTGGCCGTCGTGCTACTCGCTGGTCTCGGTGTTGGTAGGCTACTAGGTAACGCTTCTGCGCTGTCACCTGCACAATCTGCCTGACCACCAAGCTTCACAACCATTCCTACTCCAGCCATCGCGTCCCCTAAACCATTGTCATCTTGGAATTTCGTGATATCAAAGGCCTCGTCGTCTCCTGGCAATTGCAGATCTGTGATCTCTTTCCGTCCCGGGTTCGTGTACATGAGGAAACTGTACTGTCGGTCATCTCCTTTCTCGCCGACGGAGCCAGGAGCAACGTAATCCAGAAGAGCAGGTGAATCGGTTTCGATGTTGGTGATGTCGAAGTTGTTCTTGAAGTTCGCCCGAGCGTAGTGGAGTTTCCGAGCGTTTGGACATGTGCTATCCACCATGATGATTGTGTACAGCGTGCCAGGGGAGATGCCACTGCTATCACCAAGAGCGAACGTGGGCTCCTTTGCTACAGCTAAACGATGTGAGTTTTTGTATTCTATGTTGAGCTGAACGACTCACCATCTTTCTCGAACACTGTTCCGTCCTTGAAGCCATTGATTGCTTCGCCTGTGAAAGAGACCTGTACCTCGTCTCCACCTGAACGGAAGCCAGATCGAAGATCTTCGGGTATAATTGTGTCGTCTTGCGCTGCGACGAATGCCGCGAAGGCAGCAATGAATGTTGCATGCTTGAGAAAGCGAATAGCCATGGTGTGTAGATTTGAGAAGATGCTAGGCGGAAAGGGTTCAGGTCTGGCGCGCTGTCGATGGTGTTTTACTCCCTTCTAAAGCACATTGGAGCCCCAGGATATATACACCCTCCATAATTTCTGCATACTCTGTGAACCTAGGGCGAAGTTTACGCCGCGTTGTCCTCCCCACACAGTCCACTGCGCCCCAAACCCCGGAAGGCCGTTGTGTCCGGCAGATGTCGGTGAAAATAGACCTTGGCAGTTCAATATTGCTTGATCTCCAGACGATAAGCGCACAATCATACCATTTTAGGTGGTTTGTTGGCGCCCGGCTGTGCTTGTCAGCTGTTTTGGTTTCATGTCGTTTCGGCAATCAGGCAGCCGGGCGCTTCTGACAAACGATCGGCTTTACTAAGATTTGCGCATCGGCGGCGTACCCTTGGTTGCCTCTGGGTTGCGACAAGTAGACGAGACGGTACTGTGCCTGAGATATTGTTGCGAAACTCAGGTGTCACTGCCGAGCCCTTCGGGTCTTCAAAACGCGTGTACCAACGCAGAGACTCCACGGGAACTACTCCCAGACTTCCAAATTCTCGTACACTTGCAGCATCCAGTATGAGAGGAACCAATCCTTATCCTACTTGTAGGAACAGTTTGGAAGTGGGCTAGCATTAGGGAGAGTACTCAACTGTGCACGGTGCGACAGCGACACTTGGGTGTGGGATACATTTATCGCATCCGCGCGATGCTAACACTACGAAAAGCTTGATTGGAAGCCGGCGACGATTATACAGTACTTTGAGAAACGAATGCGATGCTGTGTCTTGGTATCTCAGGACTCACGGCGCACCGGAGGCGGGGTTGTTCCGGCGCCGCACCACGCCAAGGCTCTGCTTAGCGATTTTTGGCGCCCCACACAACTTGAAGGTCATCGAATTCGACACCCAGACGCTCCCACTCTCGTCAACTCATCACAACCGCCAAAATGACGAAGCGCACAAAGAAGGTCGGCATCACCGGAAAGTACGGTACCCGTTACGGTGCCTCGCTCCGTAAGCAGTAAGTACTCCCTCGCCGCAATCGCAGAGCCAGGGACAGCTATACTGACAATATCTAGGGTCAAGAAGATGGAGGTGCGCAATCCCACACGACCTGTACAACCTCAGTAGAACAAGTCACTCACCTACAATAGATCACACAACACGCCCGCTACGTCTGCCAATTCTGCGGAAAGAACTCTGTCAAGCGTGAGGCCGTCGGTATCTGGAACTGCAGGTCTTGCCGCAAGACCACCGCTGGAGGAGCCTACACCGTCTCGTAAGACTCCCCGCACACCACCGCACCCATATGTCGATGCGCAAAGACTGGCCGTATCGATACAGAACAGGACAAAGCTAACCGCTACCCACAGAACTCCCGCTGCTGCCGCCACTAGGTCAACGATCCGTCGTCTCCGAGAGATTGCTGAGGTTTAAGGGAACAATGAGCATTGGGTGGAGTTCTTCGAGAGTTTTCTCTGCATCGGCAGCCATAATCCGATAAAAGGCTCATCGCAGCATTCGGATGCTGGTCTCATAACGACCAGGGGTTCATCAGGGAATCATACAAAACAATGGCACGATCATGACAAAACAACCACCTCGTTCTTTGCGCGCCTACAAGCTGTGATGAATACGTCGATGATCTGGGCACGTCATCGGATTTATCCTCTAAGGCTTGTGCTCTCTTACCACGCGTCGTGCCCATCGTCTTAGTCAACTCGCTAATCCTGTAGGTTCGTCGCATTCCTGGGGTATGCAGCGGTACCGTTGCAGCAGGCATGGACACTGCGCCGACTATATGGATCTACATTGGTGTCATCATACTGACAACTGCACCGTTTTTTGCACCCAGAGTGTTGTAGTCATAATACCTTGTTTCGTCACTTGCACCACATTTCACCAATGAATGATATACACACCTACAGAGACTAATAGGGGCGACTTTATCTAGATGTCTATAATGCCTCGAGATTTCTTTGATTTCAGTTTTGACAACAATGTAGACTGCCAGAACACGGGTTCAGTCTGCTCGATTTGTGAGGTGCTCGCGCTGAACAAGTCGTGGGTAATCTTCGGCTCGTAGAAGTCTAGTCCGTGCAGATGCAAACTCACCACTCTCCCACGTGCCACCTTGGATTCGAGAAGGAAAGCTTCTATCGTCGCTTCGGCTCACATCCATCTCACATCCATCGGTTCAACAACGTTACTTCAGATGGCGCTATAATCGCCAGTGCACATACTCGAGGACGGACAGACCGTACACAAGATGGTTCGCGCTGTCATCGGAGAGGTCGGTATTGCCCCAAGGTGGATTAGGCATATGTGTGAGGTACGAATGTATTATGCGACAGCCCCGTATATTTGCCATATTATGCAGGAGTGACTGAGCCAACCGAGCGTTGCTATCGTAAAATCGTGAGGCACACGGTGGAGGTCACTCTACGATCATCGATGCGACTGAAGTCATACGCGAAGAACATCTGGATCAGACCACCTGAACGCCCGTTACACGCGTGCTCGGACATGCACGGCTGACGAAGATAGGCTACAATCTAGGCCTCTCCGAAACATATGCAAATTTTGGCATAGGCCATCCACGCGCGACGTCATGCCGTGATCCTGCCGACCGGACCGCCCACTAAGTGGAGTCCCGCAGAGCCTCAACACCAAACTCTTCTCACAGTCCTGGAACGCTAGAGCACATAGTGTCCGTACACGTTAGAGATAGCAGATTTTTCTCGTCCGTCCACGCTTCGTAATGACACTAAGTGAATCTATTGGGCATTTGTGCACTCATACTATGACGTCAAAGCTGATAAACCTGGGATACCCCTTTGTAATGGCACATCGTCCCTCGTGCCAGCCTGTCGGGTGTTTACGGTCAGGCCATGGACGGGATGAATGCCATCCCACACACCGCCCCTAGTGGCGACGATGCCGTCCCTCGCCGGTCTTGAGGAGCAGGATATACATATCTGCTTTCCGGCTCCCAAATCCCATTCCTCTCTCTGATTACGGTCGTCACTCCGCGCCCATTCCTTTGTTTTCCAAATAGGAACCCCCACTTTAATCTTCGATCAACATGTCTGGGTACTACGGTCCCTCCTTCAACCACAAGTCTTCGCGACCTCCATCTCTTGCTGCCTCGAGAGCAAATTCATCATACAGAGTAGCTCGCAGTGCACCCGTCACACCTCGCAATGGTTCGATCATCACCCCTCGCAATGGTTCCATTGCCGCTACAATCGCCGGCACGACTGCAGCACAAACAGCAGCCAACACCGCGGCCAACACAGGTGCTACGACACCCGCGTTGCTCTCGAGAGTGAACAGCAAACTAGAGGAGGAAGCCAACGGCAAAGAAGAAGCCCCTTCCATGAACTCGGAAGTATTGCGCAACGAGAAGGGCGAGCTCATTGTTGGAAGGATCGCGGGCGGCAAGCATCTTACCGACGATATCGAGGACATCGATCCTGGTTGTGGTGAGATCAAGAAGGTCGACTGCGACATGCCTCTTACATTGACCGAGATGGTCCACCATGAGGGCAAGGACTACATCGTACTCAGCTTTGCCACTGGTGACAAAGAGAACCCGTTCAACTGGAACCCCTGGTACAAGCGCAGTATCACCACGATGCTGAACTTGATGACTCTGTTCATCGGTCTCGCGACAACGGCATATAGTTCGGGCATCAACAGGATGTGCGAGGAGTTCGGTGTCGACACAATTTACGGTCAGCTTGGACTGTTCACCTTCAACATTTCGTGTGCCATCGCTCCCATGGTACTGGCTCCCTTCTGCGAGCTTGTAGGCCGTAAGATCGTATACGCCAGTGCCTTTCTCTGCTTCTCGCTCATCTTCATCGGTCTCGCGCTCGCACAGAACATATCCACCATCATCGGCCTCCGTCTACTGCTTGGTCTCTTCGGTTGTGTCGGTACCATCCTCGTCGGTGGTACTTTCGACGACATGTACGAACCCCACAAGCGTGGTCGACCCATGGCCATGTTCGCTTTCGTCGCTATCTTCGGTACTGTCGCTGCACCCATCTACGCCGGGTTCATCGACCAATCGCTCGGATGGCGATGGGTTGAAGGTATCCAGGGTCTCGCCAACATTCCTCTCCTGATCCTCATCTTCGTCGCCTTTCCCGAGACACGCGGCGGTGCCAGACTACACAAGCGAGCCAAGCAGCTGCAAAAGGCAACTGGCGATGAGCGATACGTTGCGGAAGACGACATTTACACCCCCGATGTCAAGTCCATGCTGAAGGCTTCGTCCGTCAAGGCCATCCGCATGCTTGTCACAGAACCCGTCGTCTTTGCCTTCGGTCTCTGGATCGCCTTCTGCTGGGCCGTCGTCTTCCTGTTCCTTTCGGTCATTCCAATTACTTTCACCGAGAAGCGTGGTTGGTCTGAAGGTGTCAGTGGTCTGCCTTACATCTCTCTTGCCATCGGTACTTTCCTCGGCTGGGCTGCCCACCACCTCCAGATGCGCAAGTACAACCAACTCCAAGAAGATCCCAACGTCCGCATCGTTCCCGAACACCGTCTCTATGGCGCCATGTTCGGCGCTGTCTGGCTGCCTATCGGTCTCTTCATCTACTCCTTCACGCAATACGGATACCTGAGCTGGGTTGGCCCCGTCATCGGTCTCGCGCCCATCGCATTCGGTATCTTCTTCGTTTTCGAGAGCACTTACTCCTACACTGCCGATTGTTATGGCGAGACGTCTTCCTCGGCTATCGCTGGTCAGGGATTGATGAGGAACACGCTTGGTGCTGTTACGCCACTTTTCGCGAGCGCTTTCTTCCACAACGTAGGAAGCCAGTATGCGGGTTTAATCCTTGCGATGTTCGGAACGGTGTTGAGTTTGATTCCGTTCGTCATGTTCAAGTACGGGCATCTGCTCCGCGCGAGGAGTAAGTTAGCAAAGGAGTATTAGTAGGGGAGAGTCGTTCAGATATTCATAGCGCATTAGCGTCGCATATTAATCAATTACCTTGTTGCATTCTCTCTTGCACAAATTGTTAAGGGCATGTCGCTGGTTGATGTTTTCGCCGTTCCCTGATGATGCAGATGATGACAAGGAAGGGCACGTGGGTGACTTCCTACAGGTGAAACTCTTCAGCCCTACGCGAAACAACAGGCAACAGCGACGTAGCCTTCTACGTAAGACCTTACAAACGACTACAGTTTTACAACATGCACTCACCCCGACCGCATCTTCTTATTCATTGTTCTCTTAGCTACAGAAGCGGCTTTCCCTCCGAAAAGAGCGAGATTATCGCAGATAGCGCTCGGCCCACAATCCACGAATGCTAGCAGGTCGCAACCCATTCTTTTCCGAGAACACATCATATGTTACCTTCGAAACATACCAAAAAGACGAGGTCTTCCAGTTGCGACAATGAAACCTGTCACTCTGAGCTCAATTTGCGAAAATTGCCAGAACTTTCAGATTGGGCGTTTGTTTGGCGTTACCGAGGCGAAGAAAACTGGAAATACTGATCTGATTAGCGGAAAGTACCGTACCCGCCTGGTACCGGGAGGATGTGGGCTGTGCGACTTCTTCATGGAATGTTTACCGGAACGATGCAAAATACGCGGTGCGGATGGCACATGGTCTGTCTGTATGAACTCTGCCTCTTCTGCCGACGCGAGAGATCCTGCACATGTAGAGGTCTCGTGCTACCCGCCTAAGAAACAAGAGGGAAGCCTAGGGGGTCTAGAGATGATCGTATATTCTGATAAGATCCTCATTGGGAGCGAACATGTTGAAGTCTCACCGTTTGTGTGTGTATCTATCGAAGATTCACAGACTCACGAGCTGCAAGCACCAGCCGCACACCTCGATCTGGCACCGATATCTGATTGGTTGAAGAAAGAAAGATGCACGCAACAGGCTCAGTGGTACAAGGGGGAAGATGGCGAGAGCTTAGATCTCACCGTCATTAACTGCGCTGAGCGCACGCTTGTGCCCTTGCTCAAAGAAGAGCTTTACGCAACGTTGAGCTACGTCTGGGGAAGAGCTGTCCAGCCTCCATTGGATAACACTAATGGTAACCGATTGCCCCGACATCTACCAGATACGATTCAAGACAGTATCGACGTTTGCAACGTGCTGAGCATCCGTTACCTATGGGTTGACAGGTATTGTATATCAGCTGAAAGTAGCCATCTTCGAAGTCTACAGATCAGTAGGATGGACGAAGTATACCAGAACTCGTTCCTTACAATTGTGGCATGTGCAGCTGATGATCCTAACTCTGGTTTGCCAGGAATTTCTAGACGGCGAAATCCGAACCCTTGTATCGAAGTTGTTGGACTTGGCTGTATAGGAGCGCTATCGCAGTCTATCGAGATCCATGCTGGTATCTGGGCGACACGTGCGTGGACATATCAAGAAGCCCTCCTCTCCCAACGGCAAATCTACTTCACGGACAAAGAGACATTCTTTGGGTCAGCTGACGGCATCCAAGGGGAGAGAGGGGTAATTAATAAAAGTAGTTTAGAGCAATTTCTGCCTGGATATTTGCGTACCGGATATCCAGTCCCGGAAACTACGAGCACTGCGCGGGACCGGAACCTCAGAAAATATTTACTCGGAAGACTGCACATATGGGAGTGCATTTCCAACTACTCCATGCGGACCCTATCGTATCAGGGCGATATTCTCAATGCTTTACTCGGTATCTTGGCATACTATCGGCGGGAAAACGGTGTCTGCCATCTGTGGGGCATTCCGTTCTCTACGTTTGTCCTAGCTCCAACGCCAGCGCAGCCCACCCATCTCGATTTCGATCTGGGCCTGCGCTGGATCGTTAATGGTCCTTCCTCTCGCCGGGAAGGATTTCCCAGCTGGTCCTGGACTGGTTGCCACGGTTATGTACAATATCTTGGCATAAATCGGGGGACTCGGTACAACGTAGCTAGGACTAAAGAGGAGGCCATCAAGATCGAGGTAGAGCTTACATCTGGTCGAGTCTTGAAGTGGTCCGACTATCAAGTCGACTACGCGAACATGCAAGATTATGGTCGCGCTCACTCACCAAATGAGAATGCTAATCAACCGAGTCGATTCATCCACCTCGAAGCGCTTACATCTCGGATTATTGCGAAGCACCCGACCAACGGAGGTATCAATTACTACTCTATCGACGCGTCAACAATAGCGCCCGGTATAATGGAGTACTTCGGTTCAGTGGAGAGTCCAAGCCGCACAAAGTCTAATGCAGAGATCGAGGAGAGTCTCCCTCTTGGCTCACTTCTGGCATTGCATCTCCCCCCACTCGATAGCTCGAGCTTGAGAGGAGGCGTCAATAGTAAGTCGCACTATTCGTTCTGGAACGATGGATGCGCACTCCTCATCAGAGATCTTGGAGACCATTGGGAACGAGTCTGCTTGTTGGGGAGTAGAAGGGGCTTGAAAAGAGAGGAGGTTCTCAAAGTCCGCAGGAAGATCCGGTTGGGGTGAGCTCGTGACTACGGCTAGCCTCAATTTCTGTCGCATTCTTCGGAAAAAAAATATCAGGGCAGGAGCCTACATCATCTTCTAGTCTGTATAGTTATTAAGTTACAGTAGTATGTATACTGCAAACTGTGGCACGAATTTTACAAAGATGAACTTCTATTTTTGGCTGAAATCAAGTAATCCCGGGAACTGTCATAGCGCAAATAAAGAATAGAGAGCATGTAACTTTTGGTAAGACTCGATGTAACAAGATGAAGGGATGGTTGACCAGCTCAAGGCGGAACGGATGCCCCCTTGTCAGATGTATTGCTTCTACACCATCGTTAGTCGGAGATTCTGGTTTGAGGATGCATACGTACAGCCTTCCATCCGGCCCAGAGATCCTGATGGGCGTAGCGCTTCATGGTTTCACGAGCTTTCTTCAAAATGCCGTAGTCTCCTACGCAATCGAGTTTTGCGGCCCGGCAGCGGGATGGTAGGAGACCGTCATAATCGGTTCTGGTGTTGTTCAAGTGGGCCCAGTATACCAAAACACTGAGATGCATCGAATTCACACTTTCTGGAAGTGGATGAAGCTCTGCTGCATCCAATACTTTAGTCGTCAAGCCAAATTGGGTCAATGGACAAAGTTTTGATCCACATTTGCCGACGTCCTTAGTAAAAGTGTTATGCAAGGCGGTTTTGCACGTCTGTAGGAGGTCTTGGAGTACTGCAGTACGGGCTTGGCCGGCTTCATCTATACTCAAGATTAGCATCGATGAGACCACATTAATATGACCACCTCATGCAGGAAAAAAGCTGAACAGGCCTGCAGCCTACATCAAGATGAAAACATGCAAAGTGGATGATCCAACGTCAACCTAGGCTCCAGGGTGCTCAGTGCTTTGTCCTTTCTTGAATGATCTGGGCCTATGTACTCACCTTGAATACGCGTGGGGAAATCAGCTCGAACATGCACCAACTTATGGTCGTATACCACGCAGTAGCGCTTGTCTTTGTCGACGGAGATCTCCATGGCCAGCTTGTTAACAAGGTATTCGTAGTCAGCCGTGAACCCGAACGCGGCCGTAATCATCGTAAAGTCTTGAAGATCGATGTCGGAAGGCCAGAATGTACCACCGTCTTTGTGTTGTTGGATCCAATTCTTCAGCTCGGCTGCAGCATGCAGGAGACGCTCTAGGTCGTACTTGTCTGACAAGACTGCAATCTGTACCAGCTCCTGCTGCGATAGCGTCGCAGGCAGCTCTTGAAGTTGCCAGTGAGCAATTCGGAGGACAATGTGAAAGGCGTAGGATGAGTCTTCAGGAAAGGCGATTTCGGACATGCCGCTCTCAGCCCAGTTGCCGTTCATCATGGCATCCCATACTTTGCTGGCATGTCGGAAGACGCCCTTGTTCACTTTGTAGGCTTTTTGACCATCAGCATGCTCCGGAGACCCTACTATGAGGGTAAGGTCGTAGTATCTGTCTATCGTTATGACTTCGAGGTCCGGGTCGGTAATCTTCCTCTTGCTCTGGAGGTCGGATGGCTCATCATCGACCTGTCCGCTACCAAAGATGGAGGAGCCGTTGGTAACTACAGAAGTCTGGATGGGTTGAACGTCAGTTGTATCCTGCGGGCTATCGCCAGCGCTGGAGGCACTTGTTGGTGTAGCCATGATGTAGGAGGTCCGACGACTCGTGATGTTTTTTTGAAGGATGCTTCGTCGGTACTGTATACCCAAAGTATAGGATAGAGTTGATGGTAGAGACCTGGAACAGATCACGTAGGCGGTAGGTATATATTACCGGTCGGACGATCAGCTAGTACTAGCCGAATCTGGCAGACAGGTGAGAGAAGCTTGAACGATACCATCTTCTCCGACGTCGTCTATTCGCCACCGGATCTGAGGTAATGACTTCACGTATCGTGGAAGTTCCTTTACCGACTCCTTCAGTGATTGCAAGATCATAACTTCCAGTAGTTAGAAGCTTGAGTCGTCACCAACGTAGCCCATGCCCTTCCTCCACCAGCTCCAGACACCCATCCTCTGCATACTAATCCCGAAGTCTTTCACGCTCTCCACTTCTTCTAATTTTCCATACGCGACGTGGTCTTCCGCCTCTTTCTCTTCAACCCCCTTTCCGGCAGGCTTCTTTACCAGCTGAAAATCCTTGTAACGCAGCCTCTGAACGCTTGCTACCCATTCCTTTACACCTGTTTCAGAGCCTTGGCAATACATGATGCCTGGACAGCCACCATACCGTAGTAGAGCGTATATGTGACAGTTGGATGCAGCAGCTTTCAACTTGGCCACTTTCTTGCGGGAAGTTATGTGATGAGTTCGTATTAGAGCGTTGTAGATCGGATGAGACATGCCATCAATAGGGGTAATACCCGATGCAGAAGATGGGAGTTGTCTTTGTACTGTCATGTTTGGCGAACGATCCACGGGCATGGATGCGGCCGCACGTGACGTCACTAGCGCAAAATGATTTTCCAAGGATCGCCGAACGCCAATGACGTGCGGGCGAGACGTGAGCGATATTCTCGAACGACTTCAACAACGACCGTATGGATCGCTGCCGTATACGGAACTGTACGTATGGAAAGTTATGAAGCCTACCTTGCTTCATAGAGTCGCCGCCCCATCACCGTCGGTTCTGAGCTTCCTGAGGGCCCAAGTCACCAATGCATTCGAGCGACCGCTGGCGCAATGCGCACAAGTAACCGAGCAACGACGCGGATATAGGACGAGTCTTGGGATGAGATGGACTTCTGATGATGCGACATGCAGGATAAAGACACAAAGTTGCAAGAGGAGAGAGGGCAGTAGGACATTCGCAACTTCGCAATGTCTCCCGGCCAGGAAGGTTTCGCAACCAGTCCTCGAGACTTCGCTTTCTGTTCGACAGGCTACGGCTCTTTCAGTTAGAGACGTCGACCCTCAGGGTCACCGCAGTTTCTCTACAACACCTTCGAACAATGGGTGGAACATTTTCAATTCAGCAAAGATGCGAAAACTGGCCCAACTGCAAGCACCGCAGCCGCCACCGGATGAAACTTCGTCAGGTTCAACAGGGTTCGGAAGCAGTCTGGGACGTATAATGCGACCCACGAACGAGCTCAAGATGCGGTGTACGGAACTTGACGAGCACGGCAACGTTACACTTGTCAGTGGAGAGTTCAAGAAGAGCGAGTTGATCGCTAAGGTACGCATGGCGACGAGTCTATCTAGACTATATAACTGATAGTTGAAAACAGTACGGTCTACTTCCTCGCGATCTCCGCAAAATCGATTCCTCGCTCCTCCCACATATTCTCGTCCGGCCTTCTGCGATCCTGATAAACCTCCTCAACCTTCGTGTCCTTCTGAAGCACAACCGCGTACTTGTCTTTGACGCCTACGGCACCACTGACTCAAAGTCGCAGTCTGTCTTCATGTACGATCTAGATCTCAAACTCCGCCAGAAAGAGTCCACTGTCAACGGCACCCTCGCCTACGAATTTCGAGCACTCGAAGCTGTCCTTATAAGCGTAACATTGAGTCTGGAGAAGGAGTTTGAAGGTGTCAGTGAGCCAGTGGTGAGAGTTCTCAGGGAGCTCGAGGAAGACATAGACAGGGACAAGCTACGGTACCTGCTCATCTACAGTAAGAAGCTGGGTAGTTTCGAACAAAAGGCACGATTGGTCAGGAACGCGCTGGAAGAATTGCTGGAAGCAGATGATGATCTCAGCGCCATGTACCTGACTGAGAAGGCCGAGGGCAAGACGCGCGAAGACGACGATCATACAGAAGTTGAGATGCTCCTGGAGTCTTACCACAAGGTCGCCGACGAAATCGTACAAGCAGCCGAGAACTTGGTGTCGAGCATCAGGAACACTGAGGAGATGTATGTGTTCTATTCGTCTTAATCCGTTTTATATCGCTAACCTTCCACAGTGTCAAAGCCATTCTCGACGCTAACCGCAACTCCCTCATGCTTCTCGATCTCAAATTCTCCATTCTCACCCTCGCGATCACAGCCGGAACCTTCGTCGCTGCTCTCTACGGTATGAACTTGAAGAACTTCATCGAAGAGTCCGATCTTGGTTTCTTCGGCATAAGCGCCTGGTGTTCAGTCTTCGGCTTCTTTGTCGCTGTATACGGACTGTCAAGGCTTCGAAAGGTACAAAGAGTCAGCATGTATGGTCACGGACCTGGTGCGCTCGTTAGCAGAGAGCCGACCAGGCCAACAGTAACCCCAGGCGGAGGATGGGGTCTTGGTGCATGGGGTGGTGGCAGTAGAAACGGGGTCAGTCGAGGGGATATGGGCAGTACGATGCCTACCGGAGCGCCTGATCTGGGAGGTATAACGAAGAGAGGCGATACGCTAGCCAGCGTTATGGAAAGAGAGAGGGCGTTGGCAAGGAAGTTGGCAAAGGTCGAGCAGAGGGCTGACGATGCTACGAGACGTTGAGGTTGGCTCCATCTGCCTGTGTGGAAGGTTCCTGCATTTCTTCGATCTGGTTTCGATCTCTGCTCAGATATCCCTCCTCTTTCTTAGACGCTTTTTGTATGAGTAACGTACGGGTTCGGCTGCATAGCGATGGCGTTTGGGACTGATGATAAGACGAGCATTCTTAGACGGGATACTCAGGGTATATCGTCAATGTACAATAGTGTATGTGTTCATGCCCTGCTCAAGCTTCTCCTGTCTTCCAAGCTATCATAGTTGGTGTGCATCCATCCCTCGCGTCCTTTTGTTCGTGAAGCCTGGCCTGCTGCCACTATGCGCCAATAGTCCTGTCCATGTCCTTGTCTCCACCGTATCCCTGCTCTCTCCTCTGCTTCGCCGCATTCTCATCATCGTCCTTCAATGCTTCAGTACCACCGAATCCGCCTGGTTATGATTAGCTTGCCGTTCGCAACTATAACACTTATCTGCCGTTGACGTACCTTCCGCGTTGGCCTGGCCCGTTGAACTTGTTGTCTTGCCACCCATACCGCCTTCTTGGATACTCTGGCCATATCGGATCTTGTCCGCGGGGGTAATGCCTTGGGTGTTGGGTGCGCCGGGGTCGGAGGTCTTGGTGTTCACTGAGGTGCCTGTTGAGGGGTCTGCAGAGGCCATTGGTTAGCAGTTGCACAATGAAGTTGGCAAGAGAGAGGAAGTCATACCACCTAGTTGACCAGCTTCCTTCGCGTGAGGCTCGACAAAGGTGTGAACGCCTTCGTACTGGTTCTGGCGCTCGCCGCCGGGCTCGGTGTCCATGAGTTTGTCTGACATATTTGCAAGTACGGAGATTGTTTTGCTGTGGATATTGGAAGGCTTATATGTGGAGAATGTAAAGAGTATTTCGATTGTGTGAGCCTGTAGTGGTATTGAAGCTGAGAAACTCTAGGTATGGGGAAAGCTCCATGCTATGACGTAACCGCCAAACGCCGAACGCGAGACGCGCTCTGCAGCGCCAGAACACCCTGGTATGATGACACATTATCTACTTTTCCTCCACGCCTGGACCGTATGCCTGTAAATGTCCGACTATGACGAATCGAAATCGATGCCCATGGCGTAGCTGCGACAGTTGTTAGTACAGGCCTAACTTTCTGGAGTCCAGTACGTACCTCTCGTACAATCTCATGTACTTTGCGACGAAAGCTTCCAAATGAAAGATCTGCTTGGCGCCCATCTTACACCTGTGCTCGTAGAACGCTGCCCACTTGATGACCTCCGGCTTCAGCGCATCTTCTGTCATGGGTATGAGTTTCCAGGTAAGCGTTTTTATGATGGTCGTGGAGTCGATGCAATGCGATAGCAGATCGTACAGTGATGCGCGGACTTGCAGAAGGCGTTGAGGAGATCGCTCCTCGACGATTTGGCGGGCGATTTGCTGGATGAGTGCTTCCCAGTCTGGCGGTGGGATGTGCGTCTGGTCCGTGATTTTCTCGCTGTTGATACATTAGTATGAGGTTGGGGGTGTAGAAAGAGATGAAGCCATACTTTTGAGCGTGTACTGCTTCGAACATCAACAGCGCTTTCCTCAGGTTTCGCCCGCTGTCCCTCGCTATCCTCTGGTTCAGACTCTCAACATCCTTCCATCCCTCCTTCTTGCCCACTTTGCTCAAAACACTGCAGATCTCGGTCTCTGTAGGCGCTGACACCCTCACAAGTAGCGTTCTACTCCTGATGGGCGCAATGATGTTGCTTGTCGAATTGGCGAGCAGGATCAATCGCAAGTTGGGACTGTATTTCTCCATGGTCCGTCTCAGCGCTGCCTGCGCATCTCTTGTCAAGTGGTCTGCCTCGTTGATCACCACCACCTTGAAGCGCTGCTTTGCGCCCAAGTCGACTTGTTGTGTTTGCGCAACCTCCTTCAGCAGGTCTTGGACAACCACTCTGTCATAGTTTCCGACATCTGAAGGTGTGATTTCGAGGTGATATACAGAAGCGACGATGTTGAATTCGAGTTTGCGGTTCGTGGTGGTCTGGAAGACGCGCGCGTCGATCTTGATCTTTTCGACACCAGGACCGTATAGTTCTTTGAGTGTTGCGACGATTCGCGTCTTCTTTCCTGCACCGGAAGGACCGTATACGAGGAGATGTGGGAAGTCGCCGCTTTGTGCCTATAGGGTGTTGCGTTAGTTGCCATGTCCAACGGGGAGGTGGATGGATTCCTTACAAGGGCTCGAAGACGATCTGAAAGCTCGGGATGGTAACTGAGCGCCTCGAGATTGCGCGGTCGGTGTTTATCTACTAGAAGCGCCATTGTGTGGATACGTCGTGGTGTTGTTCGTGAATTTGCGGGTATCAGTGGATGGTGAGTTGGACGCGTCCGGGCGACGCGTAAAGTGGTGGGCTAGCTTGGCAGCCCACACGTCGACGCCTGATCGCGCTCTTCGTCACACTCCATCTTAAAACCACGTTTCTTGGATTTCTAGTGCAACGTCTCCCTTACTCGCAGACAGACCAGCCATTTAGTACTCTACCAAATGCATTTTCCGTCCGTCGCTCGAGCCATAAACCCATCACCGAGGCGTGTCTTTCCCAATGGAATCCAAGCCAGCCTGCAACGCCTAGAAGAAGACACGTGCTAGTGTCGTCGCGCAAGCCGGATGTACTTCAAGGAAACTAATGAATCAATCTCGTACAATATAGCTGGGGCTGTCTACTACAAAGATTCCTTCCAGCATTCTATCGCGAGTAGCTCATTACGTATACTCCGGCCTTCATGACAACGATAGAGATATGGACTAATAGAAGGGTTGTGTTCGAGAATCTGGCATTATTATCTGAGTCGGGTTCGACTTTCGTTCCGGCATCTAGCGCTTTTTTCCTCGAAAGCACGCGTATACGCCAGAGATATCTTAAACCTGCTGCAGATTCAGGCTCCATGGGACTGAACACTTGCATGCAAGTAAGACGTCTTATGATCCGAATTTCGACCCCAGGAACTAGGTGAAAGCACCATCTTAGCCACGTTCAGTTGGTATGAGTCGTGCAACAGTCAGAGCACATTTACCAGTCGCTATCACATCTGGGCAGAGTTCTATCACGCTGTGGAATCACCTAGATCATACAGTACGGTATATTATAATGTTCTTCCTCACTCACAATGAATCAGAAACACGTTCCAGTCACTTCAACGCAACTACACACTTTCAACTGCGAGGTCTCAGGTGCGGCTCAGAAAGACATTTACCAAAACGACAGCAAACATCCCATCGGCTTCAACACTCAACATTCAAAACGCCATGGCAGCCTTCCATGGACCCTCAACCACTCCATTAAGCGAGCTGAACTCCTCAGAGTCTGGTAAGCTGGAGCGGAGAGTATCAAACGAAACAAGCAATGGGGATGGTGGGTCTTCCGGTACGGAGCAATCTTTTCGTACTGCGTACGCCGATATACCTCCTAAGCCTAGGCAAAGTCGTTTCATCGAGCGATTCGAGAGCGTGAAGCAGCTGACCGTGGGGAACCTCGCTGCACTGCAGGCTGGTTACAATGACGTACAATCTCAGCCTACATCACCTCTAGACGGCGAGTTGCACCTCAGACCGTCTCCCGGTGCAACGGCATCTCTCATCAAACGTAAGCCGCTGCCAGATACAGCGCAAAAAGCAATCATAGAGATGAGAAATGAGACCGATGTAGAGTCGTTTGGAAACAGCGGAGATGAAGCTTCCCATCAAAACCACACACTTGCGCATCCAACGCACGGCCGCAGGCCGTCTTTCCATCGCACGAATACCGTGTTCACGGATTTCTTGCCTTACAACCAGGTGCGAACCTGGCAACAGGTTGATAATGAGGAATATCAAGACCGTTGTAGGCATTCCTTATCAGCTATTGCGTTGGATAGAATGAAAAAGCTCAATCTAGACCGCGATACACTATCGGCTCAAAGGAAGAAGACTGCAAATCAGTTGAAGAAAGTGATCGAACAGCACATACTTGACAAGGAGAAGTCAATTTCATAGATCTTTGACGTACAGCTAGTTGTTGAGTGAGGCAGACTACTTTAGAGAGTTGCAAATACTGTTTCTAGCGCCACGCGAATTGCCTCAAAGATCATGCATTGCGACCGGCTTGCTCTATCCGTCGCTTCGACTCCCAGAGTATCACTGTCCCGACCATTCTCCTAGTTTGCAGTAGCACTGAGTTAGCGAGTTCTTCCTCGTTGAGCTACAGAGGCGCACATGTCTCTTTGCGTCTCCTAGTCCCGGCCGCAGCTATTCTAGACTAGCGTTGTGTATCTCATGATATCGGGGCTCGCGTACAGTTAAATCTTTGCAGTTGACTTGTGTTGTAGAACAGATAAATGTGATTGCGTAGGCGGTGCCCGGACCACAGCGCCGATGTGTGGTTGCGGTTTCGACGCTCGTAGTTTGTGTGACTGTCGGTCTGCCACGCGTTCCTCACGACACAAATCCGAGAAAGCGAGAAGGTCTGTGGTGTCGCTGCGTAAAAGGCAAGTAGAGCCTGTGCAGAACAACCGCAAATGATTTCTGCGTAAATGCGATACGGCCTCTGCTGTAATTGCCATTCAACTTCCCTACGACCTAAGTCGCAATATCCGTCACAATTCCTCATTCATCGCGTGTTGTTGGGTCGATACCACATCTATGTAAAGGTTAGCGCAAATGTTGTGCGCATTCGATTGCACTGTTACGATGCGGGTGCAAGAGCAAATAATCGGCTTTACGATCGATAGTTCTGCACGGCGAGTAGGTTCGCGACGAGCTAACTCGGGAGTCGTCATTAAGCAGTGTAATTATGTTAGCAGGCTGTCATCGAGCGACTGATGGACGATATCCTCTTTAGCCGTACACTTCATCTCGACTGTTATCTCCGCAGTCGTGCAGATTGAGGAAGGTTGTCTTGATTGTAGCCCGCATCGTATACGATGTCTCAGCGGAGTTTGTGCCGCTGTCGTAGAAGACGGTCGGTATGATGCGCTGGCAGAGACTCGTAGGCACGATAGAGAGAAGGTGGAGGATCATACACACCTAGAAGCTCTGGATGAGGAAAGGCCAAGTCGATAGTATTTGCACTCTCAAATACTGGTGGGATTACTGTCTCCATTGCGACGTACTCGGTTCGTATTAGATGTAGTTTGCATCATCCAGTTTCTCCATATGTTTCGCTGTAAGGTTATGCATAGACTTTGTAGAACTTCGGGTGTAAATAAATTCGAATGATGAACCGTTGGTGGAAGTTATGTAGCGCATTACACCAATGGACGCACACACATGTCATTCAATGAACGGTGTATTCTTGGAGTGCCGCAACAGCTTGAGACAAGCTTTCGCCAATCGAACTCATATGCTGAAGCCCGATTCCAAAGCATCTGCCCAATCCCAAAGCAAGCCTTGATCAAGATCCATTGCAAGGTCCATGTTGTACTGAGATGTCTCCAAATCAGCGAATAAATGATCCTGTTCTTCCAGGGTGGATGGTGTATGAAGCGACGTTTCCACGAGTTCTGGTAGTGGTCCAACGGGTACCTCAGCGGTCTGAGACGTAGAATGCGCTGTATCGTCTCTGAGATTAGAAGTAGAGCCCGCAATCTCGCTGACCAAATTGTCCTCATCCGAGTTCTCTTCGCTAGGCACTATACGTGCGCGGAAATCCACCTCATTTGACGCCTTCTGAGCTGGGAGCGGTACATTCGGCTCGTCGATGCTACGAAGCATATTACGGATGTCTTTGACGTATATAGCATACCTTGGGAAGTAAGAGAGTAGACTTTGCAATGTCGCGATGAATGCGACTAGGTATCGCCGTGCGGTTTCGGGTTTCATGACGTAAGCAGGACTGTCACGGTGGCATGCGTAGAGTATAGCACACGAGGCCTGATACAAGATAACGAAGCAAGATGTATCGCTGACATAAGGACTGATCTCCACCAGACCGTAGGTTGATGCAACGATCTCGCCTATGGAGATTGCGTGCTCGAGGCATTTCGACTGCGCGTATGCAACAAGTTCGGGTGAACTGGAGTAGATAACCGATTGCGGAAGAGCCTCGCGGTATCCTGGATTGAGCAACCGATAAAGTTCGCAATGACAGTGGTGGAAGTAAAGATGTAAAATAGTGAAAGTCGTGCGCTCGGGAGAGAACGTCCGGAGTTGATAGGCACGTGTGCTGAATACCAGCGCTGCGGGCAAAGACTCGTGTATCTCCCTAAGCTCTCCTTCAAGCATTTGGAACTGTGCTAGGGAAGTCTCCGGGCTAAGCGAAGCGTCCAGGAGTTGTTTCGTATACCTGCCATATTAGCGAAATCTCAACACATGGCCATAGTCGGGTAGCTTTACTGGAGTACATGGTTGCGGGTGTTGAAGATACGCAGCAAAAACGCCGCGGGTGTAAGCTTGGAGTTGTCCGCTTGGGTTTCATGGATGTGTGGTGTCGCGACAGGAGTGTCGATTTGGAAAAAGTGTTCTGGGCACGGAAGTTGTACATGTACTGAAGTCGCGGGCAGAAGGATGTATTCCTGCTATCAAATCAACACTGATTCAGCATCAAGTGAGCGAAGTCATGGAAAATCCGCCAACCTCTCTTCACAGAAGAGATTCAAGCGGATAACGCTGAAGATTGACGTCTTGGGCGTGGACTTACCGGAACACCACCAGCATGGAGTCTATCCAATGCAAACATGCACCACAAGAGCCTCCGTCGAGATTCCTGTTCAACAAATGGCAGCTGTCTGTCCTCTTTGTGCAGCTTGAGTAAGTAAGCCATCCTGACTGCCAACGATATATACGTGAAACTTTTGCCGTTCTGGTGATTATACATGCAATGCAGCTCAAGGAGCATCAACGCCTGAACATCAGAAACATTCATTTTCCCCATGTTCTGGAATATGATCGTCTCAGCCTGTTCGATCCATGATTTGATCATGCCTGCTCGTTCCCTAGCAGATGACAGGAAGCGTGACGACACACCGCATACGGCAAGAAGCAGCGCTGGTGAAACAATGCCAGCCGTGTACTGTCCCAAGAATTCTGCTCGATGCAAGAAGCTGAAAATCGGAACTGGGTAAATGTAGTCGTAATAAGCGTCAATATGTTGTCGGATGACGGCTCGATCGCACCCAAGAATTCTGGGTCCATTAGCTATAATAGACTCAATTGAGTGAGCTCATATACTTGTCAATATGTTCAGTGGAAGAAGTATCTGGACTCGCTGTAACCTCACTCCCGGTTGTCGGCGTGCCATGCATTGCCCTGCCGACGTCATCCCCTCCCGACTGGTTAATAACTTGTTCGGCAGAAACCAGACTTCTTTTGTGACGTTCTCCAGCGCGGTATTGGCGAACCGAAAGCGTATAGTTGCATGGAATGTTGAGCTCTCGACAGCGGCGACAGCTAGGAGTTTCACCTGTGCATCGCGATCTCTGAGAACGACATGCATCACATGCTCGCGTGCCTCGCTTTCGAGATGCCACCGGTAGGTTGCCAACGTCGGCGATTGGGGTAGTAGCAAGGCCCAAGGAGCATTGAAACCCCAGTCGCTTACATGCATCGCAACTAACTGGGCCGCCTTCACATCGAACCTGTAACCTGAGGTAAGCATTTACTTTATAGACAGTCGAGGATCATTACCTTTCTTTGCCTACACTGAGCGCAGGCTACCATTTTGGACGTTCTTTGCAGCCAGAACAGGTTTGCTAGGTGGGACCAGGTCTTTCGTTATCATCAAATTTCCGAGCGAGTTGTCGCCGCCAAAGATTCTAGCCACCACCACATGGTAGCAACACAACAGTTCCAGACAGTGATCATACTCTCAAGACCGTCGGTTATTGAGACCCGGTACGGGCCTACGGGTCGTGCTGGATGTGTCTAAACAGGGGGCATATGGCGAAGAGTGGATGAAGTCGAACTAGGAATTAGCGTCCGGCTGTCGGCATCTACGAGCGCCGATTGGCCACATGGCTGGAGCGGACTACACAGTCTGTAACAAGCCCGACGACTTTGACTCCTGCAAGGTTCAATTCCATCCATTCTACCGCATAGTCGACGGCCAAGCTCACCAGAATTCGTCGCATTCTCTCCATGCACCATGATTTGTATAGTTTGGAAAGACGATCAGGGAATTATCACCCCACCGCAACTGCCACTCATCAAGTGCGACCCGGACAGCTGTCATTGACACCAATCCCCTCAATCCTCGAGAGGCACTGCCAGAACGAGCGCGTCCGTGGACCTTGGACATACAACCAACGACTGTCTGCTCAATTTCAGGGTTGTCATTCACGAGAACCAAATCATGAATGCAATGATAATACTTTCGTAGTTCTAGTCACATCATGGCTGTGGACTGATATACAGCAAATGGATGCAATCTACTGGACCGTTACATGGACTTCATATCCCCGCACCTCAATGTTTCCGAACTCAAGCGACTCTGCGCTCCATGATACTCTATTGGAATCTGGATGCCTCTGCTTTGAACTTCCGAGCGCTGATCTTCTCATGAAACAGATGATCCAGGGTCTCCGGTGTCATGCCCTTTGTTTCTGGTAGCCTATAGTAGGCCCAAATCAACAGACATACATTTAAAATAGCAGCAGGAAACGCAGCTTTCCCCTTAAGATCCCACTTGCTCGGATTGAGCATGTATGGCGAGATAACGACGTTGATGATAGAAAGGAAGTAGTACATGTTACGACCAAGAGCGATTGTCTTATAGCGCAACTGTACTGCGCCGACTTCAGCGGCGATAGCATAAGGAATTGGACCAATCGTTATGCCTAACCCAGCGTTAGCTCTGACAAGTATTCGAAATCAGGAGCTTATACTTACCGTAGGTGAAGAACCAAATCATCAATATGGAGGATTGTGCCCATTTGATGCTGGAGTTGCTGCCTGCGTTTGGCGCGAACTCGAGAAAAGCAACAATCCACATGATTGGCAGCATGATGGCTAGACCTGCAATGTAGATGGTGCGCCGCCCCATCCGAGGCTGCAAGAACCACGATGCGCATGTGCCAACAAAAGCCATACCAAAGACGCCCATCGTAAGGTTGAAAGAGTCACTTGGAGCAAGTCCGGCGAGGGTGAAGAAGTAGGTCGTGTATCCCTGGATGATGAAGCCAGGAAGTATTTGTCCGCCCCAAGAGAGCATTGCGATCTCCGTCCTACGCAGATTCGTGCCTTTGAAGCAATCCAGGAAAGATCCACCAACTTTCAATTTACGCTCCAGTGCAATGGTATGCTGCATCATGGCAAGACGATGGTCGTTGTTAACTATCCCAGAAGGTGCGCTTACCAGGCGGTCCAGCGTCTTCCTTGCTTCATCGATACGCCCTTTGCGAACGAGCCACCACGGGCTCTCTGGTGAGAACCAGGTGGCAAAAATCAATACTGGTGGCCACATCCACTGGAGCGCGAACGGGACCCTGAAAGACCACTCCGACTGCACCGGTAGCATGCCTCGTAGGACACCGGTCGCAAGGATTCGTCCGATGACCCAGCAAAGATTGACGTATGTCGTAAGGTATCCTCTTAGTGCCATAGGGACGATCTCAGCGGCGTATGTCGGTGTTGCTGCAGCGAAGAGGCCCCAGGTACACGCACTATGCTTGTTAGAGCTTTCCAGGCATCATTTTTTCGGTGCCATCAAGTACCATAACAACTCGCCCGCAAACAGTATCTCAACGCTCTGCGCTGTAAAAATTATAGCGACAAATCCAGCCAGGAAGCAATGCGCTGCGATCATGACATATCGGGGTCCGTAGCGATCACCAAGGTATCCACTGGCAAACACGCCAAAGATGAGACCGATCAGTGATGCTAGACTTAGGCCCAGCTGCCAGTCTGCATCGACCTGCCATGTACCGTTTGGCAATTGTTCACCGTACTTTCGATTAAACTGGGGAAATGCGTAGAAGGAGCTGATGAGCTGCATGTCGTAAGACTCCATGATGGTGGCCATGGCTGTTGACAATGTAAGTAACAATTACAAGATCACAACCCCGCCTACTCACAAATAGTAATAGACCAAAACACGGCTTTTCGATAATACTTGAAGGCAGCCTTCAGAGGCATGGTCTTCTCCTGTTCTGTGCCTCGGGCAGCTTCGTCTTCATACCCTGTAACGTGTTTATCTGGTTCCACAGCTTCCATCGTGGTCATGGTGTTCTTTTCCTCTTGTGAATCATTTGGTGCCATAATATCAGAGTCTGTCGATGTACTTCGTTCTTGTCTGGGCAGGAGTGAAATATGATATCCACAGCGTTTGAACTGCGTTATATCTGCATGGATCACTTCTAGTCAACCTTATATACAGCACTGAGTCAAGCCTCTCTGGGCCTTCTTCGGCAAGCGGGTAATAGAAGCTGGGGCAAAACCTGGGGATGCAAAGATGTCCTGCAGGATTTCATTAAGCCACCTAGGATTGTCGGCCGTTTGCAGCTCCGGTTGGTCGCGCCTAAACAGCGATCAAGTCGTGCCTCTAGCCATAATGACGATATCCAATACCACATGAGTCGCGGTACTTTCTCAGGATCATGTGGTACGCGCCAAAGTCTTGTCGGACGAATGCTCACTTGGTTGAGCCACCGACAGGCGTCGGTTACCAGATTTGGACGAGCCCGACACCCGTAGCGTGGGATCGCTCCACTCAGACCTCCGCATCGCGTGTCTCCTCAGCCCGTCTGCTCTCTTGCGCCCAAGCTACTATCAGTTTGCATTACCGATGAGACAGTGCAGGATGGATTTCCGAGTTTCTTCGAGCCAGTTGCGGCTTATGCTTGTCCGCGTGACGGCTAATCACGCGTTTAAGAGACGCGTAGTGCCCTAACATGACATCTCCCTTCTTCCACCATTCCTTCATTTATGATTATTAAAGTTATTCCAACCATCCTGACAGAGATTACGAAAGTGAGCGCGCGTTAAAGGCTTTCTCAGTATTATACCGAAGATGGCGACACAAGACCGCCCAAACATCATCTTCATGATGGCGGACGATCACGCCTCAAAGTCCATCTCCGCCTACGGCGCTGGCATCAACCACACCCCGAATCTTGACAGGATTGCCAAAGAGGGCATGCTATTCAATCATTGTTATGTAACGAACAGTATTTGTACTCCGTCGCGTGCTGCAATTTTGACAGGAACCCACAACCACGTCAATCTGGTCATGACACTCAACTCCGAGATCAACGAACGCCTTCCCAACGTGGCCAAAGCCTTGCAAGCGGGAGGCTACCAGACAGCAATGGTGGGGAAATGGCACCTTGGCGAAGGTAAGGGACATGAGCCAACAGGTTTTGACTACTGGAGTATTGTGCCTGGGCAGGGCGAGTACTACGATCCTATGTTTATCGAGCCATCAGGTACAAAGCGGGTTCCAGGATATGCAACAGATATCATTGCCGAGAAGAGCCTGGACTTTATCAAGAACAGGGACAAATCGAGACCTTTCTTCGTCATGTGCCATCACAAGGCGCCGCATCGTAGTTGGGAATGCGACCCGAAGCACAAGCATCTGTACAAAGATCCAGTTCGATTACCGGATACCTTTACAGACGACTACAAGAATAGAGCCAGGGCTGCCAAGATCGCGAAGATGCGCATTGCAGACGACATCACATATCATGACTTGGGATTGGTCCAGCCAGATGGCGGCAACGAAGTCGGTGAGAAACTGATCGATATATACTGGTGGAGTGAGCGCAGCCCATCCATTTCGTTTCTACTTCTCGGCGTGCTGATTTTGCTACTAGACGATCGAAAGATTCCTAACCCTGAAGATGTTACTAAGATGCGCCTTCTCGATAAAGACGACGGAACCGTCTTTACTTTCAAAACCCCCGCAGAGCTCGCCGAGTTCAAGTACCAACGATATATGCAACGCTATCTTCGCACCATCCAATCTATTGACGATAACACGGGCCGAATGCTAGACTACCTGGACGCAGAGGGTCTGGCAGAGAACACAATTGTAATCTACACCTCAGACCAAGGCTTCTTCCTTGGAGAGCATGGTTGGTTCGATAAGCGCTTCATGTATGAAGAGAGTTTCCAGATGCCGTTTCTGGTACGCTGGCCCAAGGAGATTAAAGCGGGATCCGTATGCGACGACATCATTTGCAACGTGGACTTCGCGCCAACGTTTCTTGATGCTGCGGGTCTGCGCATACCGAGCTATATGCAGGGCGTATCCTTCCGCAAGCTGCTACAAGGCCAGATACCTTCGGATTGGCAACAAGTTGCATACCACCGGTACTGGATGCACAACGACATGATTCATGCGGCATATGCGCATTACGGTGTGAGAGACCAGCGATACAAGCTCATTTACTGGTACAATGAGGACTTTGGGATTGAGGGTGCGAGACCAGCGGATGCCGAGCATAAAGAGTGGGAGCTGTTCGATTGCCAGGAAGACCCGCTGGAGCTGTTCAACGTGTATGCCGATGCAGGATACAGGGATGTGGTAGAACATATGACACGGTTGCTGGAGGATAAGATGGCAGACATAGGGGATACACCAGTGCATCCAACAAGGAACAGACCTGGTGGTCTCACCAAAGGAAGGATATGAGGATGAATGTAACGCAATAATCTTATTACCAGATTACAGGTGCTCTCGGAGATTCTTGCTCCTTTTGCTACAAGCTGCCGTTATAGCTTCCGCGTCTGTGTACCTTACTCAACCCAAAGGCTCTGCATAGTATTCGACTCGCTTTGTCAATGTTTTACATCCGTCCATAGATTGATTGAGCAACAATCGCAGCTGCGCCTTGTCTTCATCTTCCTTCTCATCCAACCATGTATGTCGGAACATGTTCCCATTCTCTGTTTTGTCAATCACTTTCTCCAGGTCTCTTTTCTTCTTTTCCAAGTCTGTCAGTCGCTCAAGCAGCTTAATCTTCTCAATCCGCAACTGCACGATATCATTCATGAGTCGGGTTAGGGTTATACTAAAGTAGGTTATAATAGACTGTGATAGAGGTAGTTTTAGTAGAGTCTTAGTATGAGTAACCTTCAAAGCATGCACCTACGTTAAAAAGATTTCTATAGTTATTATACTATTCTGCGAGCCTAGTATTCTTTACAAACTTTATTAGCAAAAAAGAAAGTGTGTCGTTCCGAAACTTTAGGCAGGCATTCTAGCGGCATCCTGAGATCAAAAAGAACGTCGCCCGACCAGGGACTCGAACCCTGAGCCTTGAGATTAAAAGTCTCACGCGCTAACCAATCTAAAGTATGCCCGTTAGTCAACTGTTGAGTTGTGGTAGTAAGGAACGGTGAGTTCTTACTGTGCCAGCCGGGCTGTGATGTGGTTGATGAGCAAAGTCAGCGGTATGATATTTATAACTTCCATATTTGAGCCACAGGTTTGCATTGACGGTGCTGCTCGTTGGACGGTCAACACAAAGAATGATGGTGGGGTTGGTGGAGTCATGCTTTTAGTCGCTTCCTTAGTGCTTGGTGCTCCGGTGGGGTCCACGCATTATGCGTCATCGATTTCCTCCATCAGAGGAATTAGGTAGGCAAAACCAATAAAGATTGTAGACATTTACATACCTCACAGCTAAAGCGTTGAGCGAAAGTCAAATAAGATGTTTGTATGTAGTTAGATGTAATTACACATCTCCCAGATCCATTTACAGAAGAAAGCACTTTTGTGCTATATATCCAACATGTTCAAGTCGTCACATCGTAGATGCCCCAGGCAACCACACTTACTGCGGCGCGTTGACCTTTCCAGCAACAAGCGCAATGAGCGCAGCACCAACACCGGATCCATCCTTCGCGATACCGATCCTGACTCTCTTCTCGCCCTTTGCACCAATTTCGGGCACCGCACGTAGCGCCTCACGAATGTACTCCTCAAAGTTAGGGTAGAATTCAACGAGCGAGCCATCGACACCGACATCGATCTCGTCGCCTTCAGTGGCTTCGACATCCCCACGTGCAGGCTCGATGCCTGACTTTTGCTCTGTGGTAGCTGATCCCGAAGACCTGTCCAGACGACCAGTGTTGATGACAATACCGGCGATGGCGACGGCAGCAAGACGCGCCGCGCGGCGACCGATTGCTCCAGCAATTTCGCGGACTGCTTCTGCGTCCTCTGCACTGACGGCGGAGATGTCATAGTCCTTGTCAAGTGTCTGTCGGAGCATGCGGTAGCCAGGGCTGTTATCGCCAGCGCATACGCTGAGGAAGCTAGTGTCGAGACCCCACTGCTTCCATATCGGGCTACTGTCGTGAATTTGGGTGGTGCTGTGGACATCGTTTGAAGACGAGTTATCGTCGGTGAAAAGCGGAACATTGGGGTCCTTAACGAGCTTGAGCAGGGCAAGACGTAGAAGCTCTCCCAAGAACATGCCTGACACGCGCTTTTCGAACATTTGGATCCCAGGGTTCACAGAGTCCTTGTCAAGCTGAACGTCATAGGGGCTGTTGGGCAGCGTGCGGAGAGAGTTGTCAAAGGAGCCCCACTCAGTGTTGACAATCATCTCTCCAGTTGACTTGTCGTATGCGCCAGTGCTGGTGTCCTTCGACATCTTCTTGACCTTGTCCAGCTTCTCAACGTAGGCTCCGTTGGTACCAGTTCCAAAGATAGCACCGAGTAATGTGCCAGTCTTGCCAGGCGAAGTGTATGAGCGGGCCATGAGGGTTCCGACAGTGTCGTTTACCAACGCAGCCACCTTGACGGGGAGATGGAGCTCGTCAATCTCCTGCTGAAGCAGGGCGCATACATCCTTGCCAACTGCGTCTTGAATGTCAAAACCCTTTGTCCAGCGCATCAGCATACCCTTGTTGATTCCAATCTGGTGTACGGGGAATGAGAAGGTGAAGCCCAGGTTGAATATCTCCTCATCTTCTGGCTCGCCTGCCTTTCCCTCTCTGCGCCTGAGTGTTCCGGCGTAGTGTTCTTCGTGGTGCAATTTGAGGAAGGCTTCGATCTGTCTCGCGAGGAAGGAGAAGAGCTCTTTCGATGTCTTCGCGACCATGAGCTCGCGCGGGATGGCTACCTTGCTCTGAGTGAGGGAGAAGGTGGTGTTGCCGTGGAGCTCGATGGAGCAGACGCGGAAGTTGGTACCCCCGAGATCGACGGCCATGTAGAGGCCCTGTACAGCATTAGATGAGGGTGGATACCGGCGTATATAGAACCCATACCTTTTCCGTGCCATTGGGGACGGCAGTGACGTATGTCGGGATCTGGCTCATCTCAGTGCCTTCCTTCTCTAGACCTTCGTCTGCGCGTCGTCAGTGGCCAATTGCCCAGTCCATATTCTTGTGCGTACCCATCTCCCGAATAAACTCCTTGACGGCCTTGTTGACAGCATTGTCGTCGAAGTCGAACTCCGCGGCGACGCGCTTCGCCTGGTCTGCGAGTGTCATGCTGCGCTTATGTTGTGTGTTGAAGGTACCGACGAACTCGACCTGCTGCTCAGGCTTCGGGCAGATACTCGGTTCCTGGAGGACGATCGGATTTCGGAGTGAGAAGGAGGGAGCTTGTTTGTTGATAACAGTGCGTAAGACGGCGTTGGAGAAGTGGGGTGCGAAGAAACCGGTACCCAGCGCTAGCAGCAGAACAAGGACGGTGACTACCGTGTGGGTCGCGAAGGGACTTCTTGTAGGTCTTGGGCGATCGGGTCGCGCGCTCTGTGTCGGGCTCTGAAGCGGGCGCGTGGCTTTATTGGGGCGTGACAGCGAGCTGATGCTCATTCTGCCCCGCGTTGTCCAGCTATGACGGAGAACGAGGGGTAGGCAAGCTTGGGCGTGCAATTACCATGCATGAACACCATCACTTGCATGCCAACGCGTTGGGATACGAGTCAAAATCACTCCCGAGACGTGCAATTGGTTTAAAGGCGGAACGAGAGCATTGCCTCACTTCCGGAAGCTCTTTGCACGGCACGATGCGCTAGTGAAAGTAACGAGCGACCTAGCCGTCGGCATCGTGAAGTGAGGAGCTTGAGCACGTGCACAATCTCCCGTGATCTACGTAAGCGGCTGGCTCCGGAACAACGGCACAACACAGTCTCCGTACAATCACAGAGCCCAGAACTTGGCAACAGCTTGATATGCTCTATTAATTTCTTGCCTCCCCTGACAAGAAGTCAGCTCGGGCAGACACCTAGCTGGTCACCAATAGAGCATAGGGGAACATTGTCAGGAGAAAGGAACGTCTTGCTTGCTTTTGTGCTCGTCGGCCTACATATGCTCAACTACGAAGATGCTTCTCCATCCAGCCTTCAACATGGTACGCGCTACGGTTTGTGTAGCTATGGTAGGTATACACAGCACTTGGGAATAGGATAAGCCCATGGGAGCAAACAAAGGAAAAATGAATGACAAGGTACAAGCAAGCAAAATCCATATGCATGTATCGAAAACTCCGTAGCATAGCAAACAAGTGGTAAAGGGAAATAACCCAACCTCCACTGAGCATAAAACCCATCCATGCAAACAAGGAAAACATGATTAGCGGGCTGCCACAGTCTGTGTGTGTAGGAGAAAAAGGGAGGCTGTTGCCGCCGCCGTAAGAGCGTTCTACAAGTATGTACGATATAGACAAAAGAGAAAACCCGAAAGCAAAGGCTTCAGTCGTGCGAGGCCGGTTTGTGTACGTCAAAATGTGTCCCTTGCCGGCCCAATTCTATTCGTCATTAGGACATCCACCATCTGGACGAGCCTCTGGCTGTCCATGAAGCCGCCCGGACCGCCGTAGAGAGTCTTGTCGGCTGGATGGTGATGCTTCGGTGCGTATACGTGTTTGTGGAAAAAGGTGTCGAAAGAGACGTCTAGACTGCTTCGCTAGCTGTCTTAGACGAGAAAGGATGTGTGTCGAGTGAGGACCAGTAGATGATTTCGGCAATGTCGTCGAGGTTGAAACAGTGTCCATGCCAGATGCCAACATTCAAAACGGATGGCCACCAAATCTGAGTCGAACATTATCCCAATTACCGAACGCCAACGGGGGGACGGGGTCCAAGGCTGCTTTGGCTGCTGTGCGCAGAGTTTTCCGTAGAATCTACTGCTTTTGCGCTAGCGGAACTATTTGATGCGCTTCCAGTCAGACTGCGAACTTGGGTACGAGACTTGGGCGGGTAGAGATTGCTCACCCCAGCGTGTTGTTCAACTTGTTGTGGTGCCACCTCGTTTCCAGGGTTTCGTGGCATGGGCTGCCTCATGCCAGGAGGCGATGGCCGCCCGTTAGGAATCATTCCATTTGGAGGCATGCCATTGGGGACCATGCCGTTCGGGGGCATGCCATTGAAGCCGTTTGGTGGTGAGGGTCGGCCCATAGGTCGCGGGCCCGGACTGAGCGGGTTGCCAGGTGACTGGCTCATGCGGCGGGCGTTTGGTGCAGGATAAGCACCGTAGCCTGCGCCCCCTGAAAGCTCATCTAAACGAGCCGATGTTAGTGAGTTGGTTCTGGATTGCGCGCCCATAGCACCGCGATCGACGTGTCCGTAGCGGTCGGAGGAGTAGCCCATGAGGGGGTTGTTCATGATAGAGTCGTGGAGGCCAGGAACATCTGCCATCAACCGAGCACTACTCCGATTTTTGTTCATCCCCGGACGTCCAAAGGGGCCCCTGCCGCCCCTGTTCGGTCCAGGCGCGAAGCCTGCACCCTCGGGGTTTTGACGAATCTGCTTGGCGCTGGGTGCTGAGCGGTTGCGACGCGACGTGACGCTCATCATGTCGAAGTTGTCGGGGTCGATAATTGGGCCTCCGCGGCCTCCCATAGGATCGAAGAAGTCATCGCCATCATCGTCATCGTCATCGAATCCGCCCATTGATGGGGGTGGCGGGGGACGTCCTCGACCACGACCCATGGGTCCCATTGGAGGTCCCATCGGAGGTCCCATAGGGCCTGGACCCATTGGACCGCCACGTCCGCCTCGCATGTTCATCTCCTGCTCTCTGATCTGGAGTTCTCTCTGCCTAAGCATCAATTCTCTCTCGCGAAGTGCAATGTTGTTGGAAGAGTTTCCGGCGCTCTCGTAAGGGCCGCCATTGACGGCACCGTCTGGAACCATGTCGTCGTAGAGCATGAGATGGGAAAACTCCTCAAGATTGCCAGGGTCCTCGAAAGAGGGACGCCGATTAGGACCTCCGTTCATCCTAGGAGGATAGCCGTTGGGGCCCGGGGGTGGACCACGACGCATCATTGGAGGACCCCCATTGATTGACGGAGCACGGCTTCCTGGACGAGGGCCGCCCTTCATACCGTTACCGTTCATCATGGGCCCTTGGGTAGGGGGCCCACGAGGCATCGGCGCCGAGGATTGTCTAGGGGGAGGTTGCATGCCATTTTGAGGAGATTGTGTGGCGGGAGCTGGAGCAGCTGGGCGTGTGCGGTTGACGATGTTGAGGTGATGGAGTGTGGCATACAGAGTCTCGATCCGAGGCACAGCGACACCAGTTTCTTGTGCAATCTTGAGAGGGGATCCAAGATACGTCTCGATCTCCATCGGGCGCTTGGCCTCAAAGTCCATCCACATAGTGCTGTTGTTGTCCTGTGGACGGGTCATCTCTTGAAGCGTTGTTTCGCGGAAATCTTCGGGGAATGTGCAGTCGGAAGCATTTGCAAGCGCGATCATCTCATCAAGCACTCCGGTGATGAGAGCACGCACGCCAACCTTGTCCATCAGTTCAGCGTGGTTGGGTGTCTCGAATACAACACTGGCAGGGTGGAAAGCGATTGGACTGTCTAACGTTAGTTGATGATGTGCGACCATGGCACAAATGACATACCCTATCATTCGCTCGAACTGCTGTTGTCGTATGTTGGATGAGACCTTGCAGTCAACCTGTCCGGAACTCAATGTCATGGCCAGGGCTTCAGCCATGTCTGACTGGATCTGCGCAGGAATGTTGGCATTCCTGTTGGCAGGACCAACCCAGATGTCGGTCGCGCCTTTGTGCTCAAATTCGCTAGCTCCGAGCTGCGAAATTTCTGCTCCCGATACTAATGAAAGCACTACGTTTGTGGGGAAACGCTGCTCGAGATAGGATTCAACGCCAAGGCTGTGTGTAGTGTTCATAAGGATGCAGGTATGCTGAGGGGAGACGACCGACTCGATGATGTTGGCGATATCGTATACATCGGGCAGGGCTTTTACGCAAAGAAGGACGTAATCAAAAGGCTGCTTGGAAGAATGGGCGGCATCTTCGGGTGTGCGGACGACTGTGGAGTGTGAGCTGTACTCAAGAGTAAGAGTGACCTAGTTGGCTTACCAGCATGGGGCTTGAACCGCTCGTTGCCGTAGAGGGCAGATCTATGACGGGTAAGTGAGAGGCCATGAGAGGTACGCTGGCAGGAGGGCCTACTTGAATGATATGCCGTACTGGGCGACGCTCTCGTATCCCGACTTCCATACGAGGGTGACGTCGCAGGCATTGGTTGCTTGCAGTCGCCATGATAAGAAGGCCGAGACGGCATTACCGCCCACTGTAGAGAGTCAGCAGTTGTTCGGGCGCTGTGATGACGCGGCCCAACGCCCACGATGCAAGAGCAGGCGTGGGCGGCGTATATGGTACAGGCAGAGCGTGTGCGAGGGCAACGGAGCCCTCGGGTGCCGTGCGACGCTCGCGGGGAGATGACGCACCTGACAGAATGCGTAATCGGGGGACTGCTGGGGCCATGTTTGGATCGCCTTAGGGTGGGCCGCGAGGTGACAGACGACAGCGGCGGCGTGGTGAGGGTAAGGAGAGCCAAAAAGTTGGCGTTGGGAGCGCGCTTCGATGTAGCGCAGTTTGCGGGCAACAACGGACAGCGGCAGGTGAATTATCGATTAAGATAGTAGCGGAAACGAGTGTGCGGCGGCCTGGGAGATGAATCACTGGGGCGACTCGTAGCAGAACATTAAGAGAGAGGCGCGGGTGAGGAGGCAGGACGGGGACAAGACCAGACGGACTGGGTCGTGACGGGCGCAGACGGCGGAGGGTCAGGAAGCTACCACGACTACTGCAGTCGGGTCAGCGTGAGAAGGAGCGCACGGCGGGACGCGGGTTCCACGGCAGAGTCTCTGGCAAAGCGAGCGGACGCAGGCAGCAAAGATGCAGTGCAGGGCAGAGAGGATGGGTGAGGATGCTGGGTGTCGAGGTAGCGGTAGCAGTAGCAGTAGCAGACAAGCAAGCAAGTGCAAGCAAGGTTGATGCGCTGCCACGCAGAGCTGGATTGATATCCCGCTGACTGCCTGCTGGTGCCCACTAGAATGCTTTGGGCACAGGCCCTGCACTTATCGCTGTCGACGCCAAATCCATCGTTGATTTATTATGGGCGGGGCCGTGCCCGTCGTCATTGTTTTTTTGCTTCATAAAAAGGCATATGCGCGGCGTGGCGTGCACATCGCGCTCACGGTGCTCATGATTGCGACAGCAGCGGGCCCGGCCATCGCGCGCGAACGCAGAGCAGCCGGCCGCAAGCCATTGCCTCTGCGTCGCGCTGCAAACTGAGCGTTTTGCTGAGAAACACGCTGGAAACAAATCCACCTCGCAAGCCCTGGCTGCCGGATGCTTGCGCGGCATCATCCCGGCGAGCCAGGGAGATCAGCTTCGCCCACATGCATTCGACGATCTGAAGCCGTCGCCTACCACGAAAACCTGCTGCACCTCGCGCTTGGTGTCGAGCGCGCCGGCCATGGCTAGCTTTATGTCGCCCTTCATACACGGCGCTTGCACGCTGCCTCAACCATCCTGCGCGCGTCTGGTTCACAACTCACCACCGTCAGCGCCAGCCCGCAACCGTGCTAGCACCAGTCAAACTCGCGTGCTAGTCGTCACTGCAGCTCCGCGCGTCTGACGTCGACGTTCGCTACGTCTGGGCCAAGACCAGACCGTCCCAACGCCTATTCCACCGTCGAACTGGGGGCCGTGCGACCGCTGTCAATTCCCATCCTTGGTCCATCTCTCAACGGGCAGCCTGAAAATCCTCTAAAAGGGGCTGCCACTGTCCGAGATACAGCCCCGCCCAGATACGCCTATGGCTAATTTCCACCTGGGCCGTTTGGACTTCTCGGAGCTTCATTACGCCCGTCGCTGCTCGGACGAGTTTAGTCCTCGCGCAGCCTTACTCGGTAGAATAACCTGTGGGCCTTGCTGTACCTTGGACTCGGTCTTTCCACCAGCACCTCACCGCGAGCGGCAGTGCCGCCCGGAGCCACTACCGTACGATTCCTGCGACTAAATCCACCGACTGGAAATGCACGGCTCGACTTGCTTCCCGCATCCGAGCCACCTTGTGAGCTTACAAAATCAGACCAGAACTGGAGCGCCCAACTTAGCCCCGGGTACATGTGCCAGCAGCCAACACGACAGCAGCAATACACAGCGCTCGCCGTGTCTGAGGTTGAGCAACCCATCAATCTGCACGCCAATAACTAGCTGTCGCTCTTGCCACATTCTAATACGCCACCAGCTGCGTGGACCACTGTCAGCAGCCTGTGATATCGCCGCATGCAGCAGATCCGCGACTTGCTCCTGGATAGGACATCTCGCCAAGACATGCGCGAATCACTGTCAATGATCACTGCTTCCTTCGCCTGCTATGTGTACTCCTACCCGCACAGCTGAGCTTCAACAGCTTCACATGATCAAACTGTGCGAGTTTATCTGGAAGCGAAGCCATCGCTCTCGCGCTGTCAACTGCCGACCCACTGCGATCGAGATCTCGCTTCAGACGCGACCGCTCCTTCCTCGCCCATCTCATCTCTGCCTTGGCCGCACGCGACTCTAACACAGCCAGTTGCACTTGCTCGGTAGTCGCTCCTTCTACTTCCGTTACGCAGCACATCAACGCTAGCCTTCACTTACTTAGCCCACTCTTTGGACTCGCTCACTGTCTCCTTTCTAACCATGGTACATCTCACAGAAGTTGCCGCGCGATGCCGGCGACTCTGACAGCGGGCGCCAGACGGGAATTACAACCACTCCATTTCGTCCGTAAAACGTTGAAAAGCTTAACGCCTTAACCTAGCCAAGCAATCGCGTCTTTGATGTTCCCTGCGCCCGGGGCAAGGGATCCCGTTATTCGTATCCTCCCGCCGCGTTGGAAGCAGTCGAACTACTAGCAGACGGCGGGCGTGGAAAACGCGTCCAGCTAGGATGTACGCGTTTCGGCCAACGGTCGCTCAGCATGTTCCATAGCACGCGTCGTATACACGGGGAACGGGTCAGCCTAGGTGTTTCAACCGCTAACACAGCAATCATACGCGCTAACACTACAGTCGAGACGCCACATAAATGCGATCGAACATGTATGGGAAATGACGATTGCGATTTTGCAAGCCTGCCTATAATGCAAGGCCCTACCATATGCGGTCAGGCAACCACTTTCGGAACGCGATCTCAAAATAGATCTCTTCCCCCTCTGCCCATCACTTTGCACGCTCGCTGAAGCTTCATCTGCAAAGGGGCGAAACGGCTCGCCACATTATCAGCAAATCAATTTGATAGACGTCTCGCGATAGTCACTGCATTATTGAAACACGACTTTGCATCTCGTTACCTCTTATCGAATCACAAACTATGTGGCTTTAGCCTTCTGACATTTCGCTACCCATGTCTCATTTCAACCTCACTAACCGTTTCCGAGATCCTCGCTCGTGCTTCTGAGCGCAGCCCCGCCACGCGAGTCACTCTGCTCTTGTTCCTGACATGTGGCGCCACTGCGGCCCGGCAATGTGCGCGGCTGCCGAACAAGGGACTGGGTCGCCGCTGTCGATCTTCACATCACGAATTTCCGCAAGAGAAATATCGAAATAGCAACGCGGTGATCATCGCCTTATGTTGAGCCCGGCCTTGCGGATGGTGGTCGCGATGCGTGGCAGGCCCCTCCAAACCTTTGCCTCCCGCATACACCGCTTACCAACTTTCCCAACTTCTGTCTGTCGGCTAAAGAGGGACCAATAGTCCTTTATGTTGACAAAATACCGATGATCTCCAATTCACCAATCGTCTCGTCTAGGGGCACCCGCGGCTCCAATCGCTTGCTCGGAACTTGTCGCAGCCGTGCTCTATGTTCCGTAATCATATTTTAACGTCTATCAAATCTTATTGATATAATGTGCAGGTACGGACATGCCGCCAATACTCGAACGGAAGTTGCAGAAGCGAGATGAGCTTTGGTAACAGCCCTTACCTTTGAGACCGCTCAGCATATGGAGCCCGCAGACATCACGCCAACTTTTCTCCGCTGACCTGCTGCACCAACTGCTGTGCTCATATCCGGTATGAGTAATTTATGCGATACCCATAATATAAACAGAAGTAGTATACACCAAGTGGAGAGGCGAGTCTTATGTCATGTTCTGGTAATGTATCGGCTCGTAGATCGGTACAGGTTCCCCGTGAACATATAGACTGGGGGCTTGCATATAGCTGGTGCGCGGCTCGGAATCCGCGATCTAGATAGGATGAGCTATTTTTTTGATCTACTTTCGTAGAGGGCTGTCTCTATTGCAGCGACTCCACTACCCTTGCTACAAGACTGGCCGACTATCCTACAAGTTCTTCAAGAAGATTGCATGAGTCTAGTAGGCACAACATGAAATACCAAAGCCTTCAAGCTCGCGATAGGATCATAACATCTCAGAAACCAAGCCATCGCTAGAGCCTATAGTCGCGTTCGCTGCATGGTCTTCTGGCTGGTTGCTTCCAGATGACACTTTGACACCAAGCTCCATAGTCTTTCGATGCCGCTCAGAGTAGGCTGAATGTCTGTCGCATAATGAAACTGCTTATAAATTCCCCGCAAACCCCCAAGAGCAAACAAATGTGTATTCAACAGCCTTCACCTACAGGATCATGTCTCAGCCCTCTGTAACACCATGAAAGAATCCAACAAGTACGCCAGGCTACTGTCCCACGCGTTCGGTAACCCATCCACAAGCCATTTACTCTTTTCTCTATCAAAATGCACATATACCCTTTTCAGACAGCTGATCTACAGACCCTGAGCGACGATGGTCGCTTACTGCGGCAGTAGCCGTGGTTGAGGAAGAAGCAAACGGGAAAAGCCCTCTTCTAGCTTCTGCGCTCGAGCACAGATGGGCCTATATTTAGGAAAAGAGCGATACAGAGCTTCGGACTCCGATGTCCTTTCTATTCTTCTTCGGCACGCGGCACTCTTCGGGAGCAGGGCGTGTTGAGCCTGCTTTTGCGATTGCCCGAGCCGAAAAAATGTCGTGCTCAGCCAAAGCAATGCGGGTAAGAGAAAAAGAAACAAGGTACAGTGTCACGTTCGTGCTTGATGTCTAGAGTGTCGGAACGTTAAGATCACATTTGCGCAAAAGAAGTCATTGTGGACAGAAGGTTCGCATATCAATTTCTTTGGTTCCTCTCATAATGAGATAATAACTCTTGAAGCCTGCAATTCAGAACAGACTTCACCAACTTAAGAACCACCTTGCGCCGTTGCTTACGTGTTCATGGCACAGAAGGTTAATCGTGACTTTTGTCCAAAAGAAAGAACCCTCTCCTGCACCTTTTCCGTCACTCCGTCCGAGCGGATTTTAGTTGTCCATGTAGGTGGACGAGTTGATACCATCCTCGGGGAACTCAGGAAGCTCGACTTGGAAACGTTCCTCGATAGACTTGAGGACGGCCTCATCATCTGGGCTGCTCACGAAGGAGATACTGAGACCCTTGGTTCCGAAACGACCGGCACGACCGACGCGGTGGAGGTAGGCATCGGCCTTGTCGGGCATGTCGTAGTTGATGGCCACGTTGATGCGCTCGACGTCGATACCACGACCGAAGATGTCGGTGGAGACACAGATACGGGTCTGGAACTCCTTGAACTCCTTGTAGCGCTTGATACTATAGGTGAATCAGTATTGAACTAATGAGCAGAAACCGTTGAGTACATACCGCTCTTCTTGGCTAATGCCAGAGTGGACAGCAGTGCTGGGGAAGTTGCACTCGCGGAGAAGCTTGTCGAGCTCAGAGCAGCGCAGAGTGGAGCGAACGAAGATGATGACCTGGTTGAACTCCAAGCTGTCGAGCAGGTCGTTAAGCTTCCGGTTCTTCTCCTTCTCGTCAAGCTTCATGTAGTACTGCTGGAGACCGTGAAGCGTCAACTTCTTCTCGTCATCGACGTAGATCTCGAGCGGGTTCTGCATAAACTTCTTGCAGACAACGCGCACCTCCTTGTTGAGGGTGGCCGAGAACATCATCACCTGCTTGTGCTGAGGTGTAGCGCGGAAGATGGCCTGAACGTCGTTGCGCATATCTGCAATGTGTTAGCAGAAGTAGGTTGAAACAGACAAGTATACTGACCGGGCTGATCCAACATCTTGTCACACTCATCGAGGACGAAGTGCTTCAGGTTGGCAAGGCGGAGATGCCTATCGCGGACGAGGGCGTTGATACGACCGGGAGTACCGACGATGATGTGAGGGTGAGTGTCCTTGTTGCTAAGGAGCTCGATGTCCTTCTGAACGGGAGTTCCTCCGTAGAAGACACCAACCTTGACGTCAGGCAGGAACTTGGCGAAGCGGTTGTATTCGTTGCGGATCTGGTAGGCCAACTCGCGGGTGTGGCACATGACCAGGATAGTGGCAGTGCCGGGTTCGGGCTTCTCGTCCATCTGCTGGAGGGTTGCGAGAACGAAGACGGCAGTCTTTCCGAGACCAGACTTGGCCTGGCAGAGGACATCGTTTCCTAGGATGGCCTGGGGAATGGTAACTTGCTGGACTGTAGGGCACACGTTATGTCAGAATGATCTTTAAAACGGTCGAAACGAAGCGTGGGAAGCGAAGCGTCCGTCCATCTTGTGTAGCCGAGGTTTTCCATCTAGCGCGCGTGCCAGTCTGTCTTTCCTCCCCATACGCTCAATGGTGTGCCTCCTCTTGTACACCCACAACATGCACTCCTCCTCTGAAACCAGTCCTTCGGGACCACGGTAGTGAGCCAATAGGCACCACTGGCTTCTCGATGCATATACCGGTGCGCCTGCGAAAATGCAGTGCGCGTCGACGCTCGTAGGTAGCGGAAGGCACTCGGTCCCTCGCCACTTTGCTCGTATATAGACAGACCAGGCCGCATTACAGACAGTGCTCGTTTCGTAGATGGACAGACGCTTGTAGGTGGATAAGGCTGAGGGGAATTATTAGACTAACCCTCGGAAGGATGTTCGAAGCCACAGTCCGTGATTGCTCGTACGAGCTCGTCCTTGAGCAAGAAGTCGCGGAAACCGGTCGAGTGGATGCCGACGTAGCTGCCCTTCTTGTCGCCTGCAGCATCACCGGCAGTGACGCCGCCCTTGTTTGCAGCTGCGCTGCCGTTGGCGGGCGCATCAGTCGTCTGAATCTCCTCGTCGGAGTAGTCGATGAGATCTTCCTCGTGAGACATGATGGATTATGTGTCCGCGTAAGAGTGTGTCGTGTGTAGAGTTGGTGGTTGCGCGTGTCGCAAGTAAGGCTGGCAAACGAAGTGGAGTCGCGACGGTGCCGAGGCGAGGTATTATACTAAGAGCTACGAGTAGAAGAGATCAGCAATTGTATCGCGATTTCACGGTGACGCGAATTCGACGAGGTTGCTGTGGCTTAAAAGGTTCGTGGTGGGCGGTGGATAAGAGCGGTCGCCGGTCGCTGATGTCGAGGTAAAAAGCTCGGGGCGCCTTGCTCGGCGCGCACTAGGCTGCAAACGGACGGCTCTGAATCACAACCCACCACTGCCAAATCCTCTGATCTTCTGTTATCCATCTGTGAAACCGTAATTTACGTACAAGGCCAGACGACAATACAGCACAGCATCATGAGCAAGGTCAAAGCACCAAAGACGAAGGGCATACCAAACAAGCATCTGCACGCCCGCTCGACTTTTCTCTACCAAGCAGCCACCTATCTGACGCTGCAAGCGGCTACTCAAGAGCACGTCGCAGCTGAGGTCGCACGAGACAAAGAGGATGACTCGATCGAGACTCAGCTACATTCACCGCTCGCACTCGAGCTCGGATCCGATCTCCAACAGGTATCACGGAAAGGCCAGCTACGGCTCGCTGTCGACTTGAAGCGCTCTATGTGCAAAAGCTGCAATACAGTTCTCATTCCTGGACGCACTCTTACTCAGAGTATTGAAAACCCCAGCAAAGGTGGCAAGAAGCCTTGGGCAGATGTGCTCGTCGTTGTTTGTCTCATCTGTGGCGGCAAGAAGAGGTTTCCCGTAGGTACAACGAAACAACTCAAGAAGGCTAAGAGGAGGACTACCCATACAGCCATGTTGTCAAAAACTGCTTCAGAAGATGGCCAATGCTCCGAGACTACCCTTGCCACGGGTACGGAGTGATTCAAGGTCATTTTATGATTGACTTCACTCATTCGCTACACGCAACGCTTGAATCACTCAATCGAGAAACCTACGAGGGCTTCGAGAACTATGCCAGAATCGTTTCACCAGAGAAGAATACATAGGCTACTATGGTCTAAACCTTAGAAATCGCAGTGAAACATACGAAAAGCATTCGCCGCCTCTTCGAACTGTGGTAGTTCCACGCACGTCCAGTTACGCCGCCAGCAAATGTAGCATTTAGCTTGACCAATTCTTCCCGACCAAAACTTGATTCCCACCGACCGCTCTCCTTGTCTTATACGGCCATGGATGGTCAAGCTCCCAAGAAAAGCACCCCGCCCCTCCAGTCTCTGCCAGAAAAGATCCTGTCAAGCGTCTGCAGTTACCTACCGCAAGGGGCTCTCTACCAACTGACACTCGTCAACAAACACGTCAATCAGTTCGTAGTACCGGTCTTGTACAGTTTCTTCTGCCAAAATGGAGGCGACAGCATGCAAGTTCGACAGTACTTCAGGACCGCGGTACGAGAGCCTGAATTAGCTAAGCATCTCCGCGAGGTTACTATCCAGGGTTCCATCAGGATAATTCACAAGCAAGTACGGAAATGTCTCCGGAAATTAGACAAAGAGAGCTGGGTTCATCGACTTCATGAACATCATCTCAATCTCGCTTACGATTATTTTTCGTATGGACCAGACTTGGTTATTGCTCTGTTACTGAGTTTGGAACCTAAGATATACTCTATTCGTGCTCTGCATCCTCCGAACCCCAGGAAGAAAGGGCACATATTCCGGCTCCCTATCTACCTCGAACCCATCCGGGGCATTCTGGCAGGACGCTCTGCACTGCCGCAATGGACCAATGGGATATTAACCGACTTCACCGCTCTGACCGAGCTTGAGGTGCACTACTCTCATGTCGCGGACAACCTCCTTCCGCCAAACCTCTGCCGGCTCATCGTACGCGCAACCACTCGTGACAAAGTATGTATCATGAAAGACATGGAAATACTAGCACAAGAGTTCAGCAAGCGATCAAACCTCAGCGTGACACTGAAGTATCGGCACTACAAGAAGCCAGACCACAAGTGTCCAAAACTGCGCAAACTGCCATCCATGTTCGCCAAGTCAGGTCTCAACCTGTCGCTTTACGTGTATCCTGTTGTCGGCTCAACATGTAAATTGCCCGCAGCAATGTCCCTTGAGAATGAGCTAACAGTCAGAATAGGGCACTTGATCTCGAGGTTCGACACCATCACTGCATGGCAATCGCAAGGGCCTACCGAATTCGTCTCAAATTATTCAAGAACCTTGTCGAAGCGATTGGATTCGACTTACGATTGTCGGAAGATCATGCTCGAGGAAATCAAAAGCATGGTCGGAAAGCATGAAAACTTTTAGAAGAGCAAGGACAACGATCTCGACTTCATGCTACCGTATCTTTTTAGAAACCGGTACAAGGAGTGAGGAGAGTAGTCAGTTGATACGAAGATGCGGGCGGAAGGATTGATCTGTCACGAATGGGAAGGTGGCCTGGAAGAGTGATGAATGGTAGCTCTTTCTTCCAAACCGAAATCTACTTTAAACACATCATGGGCGCTATTTCTATGTTCATCATTCCAGTTACCTTAACCACCTACTACTCACCACTTATCCCTCATCGTTCGCGAACATTCCAATACCGGTTCATGAAACTCCCATCGTCTTGACCTACCAACTTCCTACCCCCAAACCCAGGTTCTCCACATCTCAACAACAGCACCTCCTCATACTGAAGACCATGGCATCCAAAAAACTCTTGTAACGGCAACGACTTCAACACCTCAGCTGACTCCGAAGTTCACGAGGAACACCACACTGACGAAAACGTCCGCAAGGACAGCAAAACGAGATCTGCGCTCGGGATCTGCGTCCTCATTGCCTTAGTCCCCCTCTTTGCACCCACGATCGTGCTTTATACGGCAATTTTGGTCGCAGGTAAGTCAATTACCGTACTGCGCTTTGCGTTACGACTTGTTTGCTGACAAAGTACCCAGGATCATTTGCAGCAGTCGGGCAGTCAGCCAAAGACCGGATACGGGCGCGCAGGGATTCAAGGACGTAGATGGAGGGTGTTCGGAAAGTTGCGAGATGAATCTGTTACTTGAGTGAGCAGGAGAGAGGATGGGAATGGGTTATGCTCTTGATTCGGCGTCCTCTCGTGATGCTGTGTCAGATCAGCCTTCCTCGATACGGTGATATATCTCTTTGACGAAACGAGCCCTGAGACCGGAATAGAGATAGACATCGTTACCCCTTCGTACTTAGGCCGCAATCAATACGCTTAAATGTGCAAACAAAATGATAATGGTTTATATTATCTATATACTACTATCATCGGGCGTATCCCACAAGTTCAACATCTACACCCCTACCATCCCCCTCAACCCCCTAATCTTCCCCCTCAGATCCCCATACCCCAACCAAACAATCCCCTCAGCCATTTTCCACGCCTTCTCCCCCGCTCCCTCTCCCTCAAGCGGAATATCCATAGGCGGCGGAATGCCCGTCTTAATCCCCGCCCAAGCCCACCGATCCCTCGTAATACTCTTTTGATTACACAGACTCCTCAGTCCCTCTTTACCCGCAAAACGACCGTAGCCACTACCCTTTGTACCACCAAAAGGCATCTGGACCATGTAGTAGACCGCGAAATCGTTGACGGCGACCATGCCAGCTTGTAGGGAACGGACGACGAGTTCGAGGTCGCGGGTCGAGGTGCCGAAGACGGAGGAGCCGAGGGCGTAGGAGGTGCTGTTCGCGATTGTGATGGCGTCTGTGACGGATTCGGCGCGCATGAGTAGGAAGACGGGGGCGAAGAGTTCGGTCTGCGCGATCTTCATGATTGGGGTTACGTCGGCCATGAAGGTGGGGGTGAAGTAGTGGCCTTGGGGGTGGTCGGGGTGGGTGTAGCGTTTTCCGCCTGCTAGGAGTCGGGCACCGTTGTTGACAGCATCTTGGATGAGCTCTTCGAGCTTCGTGTAACTCACATCGGATATCGATGCGCCAATGTCGATGGGTGTATCTGAGGTATTGTTCAGAACGGAGCCTGGACGGAGCGCGAGGATCTTGGGTGTGAGGTACTCGACGAAGCGGTCGTAGACTTTGGGTAGGGCGATTACGCGCTCGATGCCGATGCAGTTCTGGCCGGCAGACTGGAATGTGCCCCTCATGAGGATACTGGCCACGCGCTTGAAGTCGCTGTTCGATAGGTCATCCAGTACTACCGCCGGGTCTTTGCCGCCCAATTCCACGCACACTGGTGTCAGGGCCTTCGCCGCCGATGCGCAGACATGGTGTGCTACTGGTCGCGATCCGATGAATGTTATGTGTGATATCGACGGGTGTGACGTAAGGTGATCGGCAACGTCAGGCCAGCAGACAACAGACTGGACGATATCGGGCGAGTGACCGCAGGCTTCGAGGGCGCGAGTAGCAATCGAAGCGAAGTAGGACGAAGACCAAGCAGTCGCTTCCGAGCCTTTGACTACGATGGCGTTGCCGGCGAAGATGGAGGCTATCACGGGGCTTATAAGGTTGTGGAAAGGGTAACTGTAGGACTGTTAGTTGCCAGGATCAGATTCAGTGACGTTGGACACTCACTTCCAGCTCACGCAAGCCGCAACGACGCCCAGCGGCTCATAAACAACCTCATTCCACTTGTACATCATGAGGAAGCTTGTGTCCCTCTTCTCAGCCTTTAGGCTCTTTTCGCCGTGTTTTATCGTCCACCTCAGCTTTTCTACCGTCACCAGGATCTCGCCCAGGCTCGCGTCCACCATTGTCTTGCCTGAGTCCAGACATGCGACTCGCGCAATCTCTTCTTGGTTCTCCAGGATGAACTTGAGCATAGTGCGCAGCACCTTTCGCCGCCTGAGGAAGCTTGTCTGAGCCCATTGTACCTGAGCTGCCTTGGCTTTTGCGATTGCGCGGTCGATGCCGTCGGCCGTGGAGGGGTTGATGCGCCCGAGGGCTTCACCAGTTGCGGGAGCGTAGCATTGGATCAGGGAAGAGCCCGGTACCTTTCCAAGTCAGTAACCATGATCTATGATAAGGGAGTGTATGCATACCTTCAATTGCGGCTTCTCAAGCACCTGGCCCTTCCATCCTTTCCTCGCCTGCTCAGGTGTCTCAACTTCATACTTGACAGGCTCCTCGGGATCAGCGCGACAGGTAATCCAGATGAATGCAAGCGCAGCTATCCAGAGCGCGCCGTATAAGGGGACGTTGAAGTCATTGTCAGCGCGTGCGGTAATGCGGTCCATGTTGCCGATGGCGGTCTGACCAGATGTCGCGTGGTCCAAGAAAGTCCGATCCTGGCCTGGACCCTGAAACGCCATCCCAACGCGGATGCGCTAAGACGCGTGGTCATCTGCAACTACTGCAGGCGTCGAAGGCATGCTTGACCGAACGAATCACTCTGCCATCTCAACTCCATTTCCCATCTGTCACGATCGGTCAGATTTGCCCGAGCGAATTGGGTAGAGCTTCTCACTTACGCTGTCAGGTAATTTCAATGAAGTGTTGATTGCGGTGGAAGACGTCCCGTAGCCACTCAGTGCACTCGTCCACTGTGAATAGCCATCCATGAGCTTCTGTGACGGCTGCATAAGCCGCGTTCCTGACTCCATTAGATCCCAAGGGCTCTTGTGTTGTTGCGACCTCTGTGGTAATAAGCAAGTCGCGCTAGCATACAACACGATCGTTAAGAAGAGCAAGTGTTTAACTGATGATATTGTTCGTCATAAGTATCTGATCTCATATATCATACATCTGTCATAGCTACCATTTCCTATCCGTGGACCTTGGTGCTCTTCTGTTTCCTCAATAACTTGACCCTTTGAATTCGCGCTTACTTTGCGTTGTTCTTGGGCGCCTCAGTAGGTGGTCCGTCAGGCGTGGTGTAACACCTCGTCATACCACCATCGATGACGAAGTCAGTGCCGCTGACGAAGCTACTCTCATCGCTGGCGAGGAAAAGAACACCCTGCGCCTGCTCGATAGCCTCGCCGAAGCGGCCAGTAGGGAAGTGGACTTCGCGGCGGTGACGCTTAGCTTGGTCGTCGCCGAGCCAATCTTGCAAGAGTGGTGTGCTGTTGCTGTCAGTATATCTTAATCAGCATATTGATCGGGAGTGAACCTACTTCAATGGTGCAGGGCAGAGCGCGTTGAATCTGAAGCCCTCACGTGCGTGAACCATGGCCAACTCCCGTGTCATGGCCAGTACAGCACCCTTGCTGGCGGTGTATGCGAGCTGCGGTGTTGCGCTACCGACCAACGCGACAACGCTGGCGGTGTTGATGACACTCGTCTTCTTCTTGCCGTTCTTCCTGAAGCTGTTGACTGCGTGCTTGCAGCCGAACCATACACCCTTGACGTTGATGGCTTGTGTCAGGTCCCAGATCTTCTCGGGTGTGTTGACAGCGTCATCGTCGTCTGAGTGCATAATGCCTGCGTTGTTGAACAGTACATCCAGACCACCCCATGAATCCACGTGCTCAACCATAGCCTGCACATCGGCCTCCTTGGAAACATCGGTAATCTTAGTCTCGACCTTTTTGGCCTCTGGGACGATCTCTTTCAGCTTGGCCGAAGCCTTCTCCAGGGCTGGGCCGGAGATATCAGAGAGAAGGACATTGGCGCCTTCCCGAGCAAAGAGGATGGCAGTCTCGAGACCGATACCGCTAGTTGTTGTTAGCAGATAGTTGCGGTATGCGGCATGATTCTGTGTGTGCTGCTCCCCGCGTTGAAAGATGAAAACATCGGCGTTGAAGCCAGTAATGAAACATGGTCAAAAGGGTAGATGACTGCAAAAGAAATGCTGATCGGAAATGTGTCGTGGTATGTGCGGGATCGGTGCTTACCCAGCGCCTCCAGTGATGATGCAGTTCTTGCCTTCAAGACGACCCATGTTGAATGTTTGGTCTGGTTATTGTGCTGATAGAAGTGTATTGAAGGTGCTGCAATGCGGTCAATGGATGTGAAGGGCGAGGCAAAGTTTTGTGGAAGCTGTGAGATATGACTAATATTTTGCTAGAGGAAGCGTCATGAGAACAGCACACGGGCCTGTGAATGGGGAAGGTTTGCCAAAGGCGCAAACAGTCTCAGTCTCCACACTCACCTATGAATCGGACTCTGTAGTGCGGGCTGGCGTATGAGGGGCGCTGTCGGGATCGAGAGTGCGAGGAGATGGAGATGACGAACGGGTAGTCTCGGACAGCGAGCAAGTCATTCAAACATCAAGGGTCCCGAAATCGGCCCATTGCATTGATAGACTACGATAAGGGCGGGCTATCGCGTTGGCGGCTGTCATCCTTGGGCACACACGACGAAGGAGCGGTGGGCGAAGGCACGATAGCAGCCTCGAATTAACAACTGTCCTACACAGCATGGATGCGCCAAACACCGTTACACGTCAGGGCTGATGAAGTATGGTCATTACCCCGCCATGATGGATGACGTGCGTGTTTGCCCGTCTCTTGTGTGCCGGCGCATCATCACGATTGTCGCATAGGGATTCATGTTGTCGCATTGGGAGGGTGTCGAGGTGTCGCGTAGGAGAGATAGCACACATACGCGTGACTATGCAAGATATAGCCTGTACGCGCATGCAAGGCCAGGCTATGATGTCGTTGGATGCATCGCAGCCCGCATCCCGATAACCCCTCATTGGCCCACCCCAGCTGTCCCGCCTATCGCATCCTAAACGCCTTGGGCCCTTAAGCTCTCTATCCGCGCAAACCTGATTGCGACGCGATTTCTCTTACCAACGACACTCCTTTCACTCGTAAGCTTCAACAGCTACATCTCTCCAGCCCCCTACATCCTCACCATGGCCGCCGAATTCGATGCCTCCAAGCTGACGGCCGAGCAACTGCCCGAACTACTCAAAAATGACCTCGCAGTCAAGGTCGCGGGCATCGATGTCGACGGCGTGTTGCGCGGAAAGCTCATGGCCAAGAAAAAGTTCCTCAGCATAGCCAACGAGGGCTTCGGTTTCTGCAGCGTCATCTTCGGATGGGACATGCACGACCAGACATACTTCAAGGAGCTGGCCATCTCCAACAAGGAGAACGGATACCGCGACTTGCTCGCCATACCTGACCTGACGTCCTTCAGGAGGATACCGTGGGAGGACAACGTGCCTTTCTTCCTCATCAGTTTCCACGACCCGGACACCAAGGGCACCCTCAGCGCATGCCCGAGAAGTCTGTTGAAGCGCGCCGTGGACAAGCTGAAGGAGAATGGATATGGCGCCATGGCTGGTGGTGAGTCCAACGCCGGTTGAAGAGCGGGTGCTGCACGTCGTCAATGAAGCTGATGTGTTACTGTGTAGCCGAGTACGAGTTCTACCAATTCCGCGCACCCCAGAGCCACGATGGCTCAGAGAGAAACACATCGAGCACCGCCGCCTTCTTGCGCGACAACCCCGTCAACTCGCTCCCCAGCCTTACCGAAGGCATGTTCGGATACAGCATCACGCGGCCCGTTCACAACCAGGAGTACTACTACGGCATCTTCAACACATGTGCCCAGTTTGGCTGTGGGATCGAAGGATGGCATACAGAGTCCGGCCCGGGCGTCTTTGAAGCGGTGGGTGTACCAACTCTTGGATACGGACAAAGCAGGCTGACGTAGTATAGGCTCTCGAGTTCGGCGAGATCCAGCAGATGGCGGATAAAGCCTCGCTGTTCAAACTTGTCGTCAAGTCGCTCGGATCCAAGTACGGCATAACACCATGCTTCATGGCAAAGCCGCGCGAAGGCCTGCCAGGAAACAGCGGCCATATGCACGTCTCAATTGTCGATAAAGAAAATAAAAACCTCTTCTACCGCGGCGAGGAGGACAAGAACGCGCCATACTCCGACATCGCGTACCTTTCGGACCTTGGTCGGCATTTCCTCGCAGGTTTGATCGACGGTCTCCCCGACATCATGCCTATTCTCGCACCCAATGTTAACAGCTACAAACGGCTAGTAGAGAACTTCTGGGCACCTGTTACGGTATCATGGGGTCTTGAGCATCGTGCAGCGTCCATCCGTCTTATTTCTCCTCCCACCTCTTCTGGTAAGGCAACGCGCTTCGAAGTCCGTGTGCCGGGCGCAGACACAAATCCGCATTTCGTTCTCGCTGCCATTCTAGCTCTCGGCTGGCGAGGTATTGAGAAGAAGATGGAGATTAGCATACCGCCTCTAGGCAAAGGCGAAGACGTTGGCGGGGAAGCAGACAAGGGCGAGCGACTTGCCAAGAGCCTCAAGGAAGCCACAGAACGGTTCATGAGGAAAGAAAGTGTGGCGAGAGAGGTCTTCGGCGATCAGTTTGTGGACCACTTTGGCGGCACCAGACAACACGAGATTAGGCTGTGGGATGAAGCGGTCACTGACTGGGAAGTCAGAAGGTACATCGAGACGGTATAGATTCTTGTTTATGATGTAGGTAAGATTGAGGAAAGAGGTGGAATCTTTTCACGACGTAAACTACTGTTGACTCTATGATACCACATTCCTATCCGCGATACGCGTTATTCTTTGATCGATCAATACCTTTTCCAAGAATTGAGTGCAGACAACCTCGGAAGTATGAACGCCCAGAGGAATACATCCGGGAAAATTTCCCGGTGCGTCATTAGCGCCAACGAAAAGTCACACTACACATGCAACTACCTGATCCTACCAAGCATCACTAGAACACACGAGGCTACCCTTCGGCGAGCACTGCGCCGAATATTTGAAGTCTGGGGTAGATCGCCGCTCACGATGCGGAGATATTTGATTGCGGGTGCAATTATCCGGTTTAGGCGTGCATTTGTCTTAAAAGGTATTTAAGACGACGATGTGATGGAGGCAACGATGTCCTTGAGCGCGTTTGAATCTTCTGTAGACCGAGATGAGGGCAATCAGCTTCGTCGTAGCATGTCTCGCCACACATGTAAGTGCTGCAGCAACGAAACGTGGCAGTACAGTACTATCTTCGAGTACGTCAATCAGGCTTTGCTGTCTAACATCAATACCTTCTAACCTTCTCAAATAGACGCACAAGATCTATTCGATTGGTCTATGCACATCCAAGATAACCGCTACGATGCATCCTACAACTTCATCCAGTACTCAGACAAAGGACCCTGGTCGACTCGCTTCACAGCCTGGTATGTTGCCGGATTATTGCACAGAAATCAGGGAGACGATTTAAAACATGCGGAAGCTTCTATTAGGAACATGTACGTATCAGAGTGCAGAGAGCTGAAAGCGAAGGAACGGAGGCTGATAATGTGACATCAGACTGGCATGTCAGATGACAGAAGACTTCGACGCTCCATGGTACGGAACATACAAGCTATCTCCCGATGAACCAGATCCAACGCTCGATTCAGGTTTATATGTACCAAAGATATACGTACGTTCCCAAACATCTACCATCATAACCATCAACCTCCAAGCTAACATCAACCCCCCAAAAAGACGACCTACGACCCCAATTGGCGCGACTTCATTGGCACGCAACTAATCCAAATCCTCTCCGAGTTCTCCCCCCTCCTCGCCCCCTCCCTCATAACCTCCATCGAAGACTCGCTCGAAATCGCCGCTGTGGGCAGTATGCGTCGCAATGGCACTTACCCCACAATCGACGACAACTTAACAATTGGCTACACAAACCCAGCTATGATGCGCGCTCTCCTCTGTGAATACATCGGCACACGTCGATCCAACTCAACTTTCCTGTCCTTTGCGGAAGATCAAGGAAAGAAGATATTGCAATTGTTTCAACGAGAAGGCGCGGAGACGTTGAGCGAGTACAATGCGCCTACGTACTATGGTATCGATGTTTGGGCCATGGGCGCACAGATCAAGTACGGGGTAAGTGATTCTAGCATGACGAAGGCGGCGAAGTATATCCTGCCGAAGATGATGGGTGATTTGGCGGAGCATTACAACGGGTATCTGGGGAACGTCGTTGGGCCGTATGATAGGGCGTATACGAGGGATATCACGCAGCATTCTTCCGTTCTATCCTTGGTACTGTGGGGTCTTTGGGGCAGGGAGCGGACTAGCCAACCGAAGAAGATGGAGGGGGATTTGCTGTTTGATGTCGCTCAAGGGGCGGCTATGGCACTCGTCCTTGGGGGCGTGGAGAAACTTTTGCCGGCGCATGTGGAAGAGGTGTTTACGACAAGAGACTTCGTTGGTGAGCCGAGGTGGCTGAACCGCACGGTCTGGGATGAGCTGGAGGGAGGTGAACCGAGGATTGCGTCCAGTTGGGTCAGCAAAGAGTTGATGATCGGGGGACAACAGGTGGATGAAGATGTGAACAGAGGGGATCAGTTTGTTCCTGCTATTGTTCACTGGGCGGGTGATAAGGAGCATAAGCCTTATCCGCTTAACACCTTCTTTGCCCTGTACCCGTCTGCGTCGTCGATCCACGCCGTCGCCTCGCCGAATCATCTGTCCGTCAGCTATCCCAACCGGACGCAGGAAGGAAGCGATATCTTCACATTTGCGCTGTCAAATGTGCCGCCGAGTTGGACGCTGGGAACCGGAAGACGGATTACTGGGTTTGAGGATTTGCCGTGTGTGGAGATTGAGGTCGAGGCAGCGGGGCTGGTGAAGCAGAATGTGACGTATGGTACGGCGCTGAGGAACCACCTGTTCTACAACATCTCGTATGTGGTTCCAGAGGACTTTGAAGGCGTGCCGAGGGTGGAGTTGGAGATTAGGTATACGTGCTAGCTAGCTGGCGAGGTATGATACCTTGACTGCTCTTCCGAAGCGCCCGTATCTTTGGCAGTGAACTTGTCGTGGTTTGGTCGTATGTATTCTTTTTCGCTGTTGCAGTACCCGAATTCGTTCTCAAACGTTGTTGCGATGTCGTGGGTTTGTGGCTTGAGCGTCAAACATCTTCCATCGCGTCCTTCTCATGTTGCCCAAAGAGTTCTTCGACCAACCCAACAAACTCGGCCATGGCGTCTTTCTCTCCCTCGTTGCCCTCTCCTTCTCTTATGCCCTTCAACTCCTCCATCGCGTTTTTGTCTCCCTTCTTCTGGGTCCATTTCTCTTCCTTCCCCTGCCCTCCATTCCAACCTCCATGTCCACCTCTCCTGGCTCCCCGGCCCCTTCCCCTCATGCCTCTTCCTCGGGAAGCGTTCTGTTCGAGCATGCGCCGCCGCCTCTCAGCTTCGGGATCTGGTTTTATGGTCTTCGCGTATACGCGTTGGAGTGACGGGAGTAGTGTTGGATGTGTTTTGAGTAGCTCTTGAAATTTCGGATTCGTTGCTAAGACAGAGAAGTCGGTCCGCTTCTTCAGGTAGCGCGGTACTGGGGCGGGAGGAGGTGGTTGTGGGAGAGCTGGTCCTGCTGGTTTTGGGGCGACTGACGTGGTATCGGGATGTGTTGTTTTGTGCGATTTGAAGCACAATAATGAACAACTTTACGCGGTCAGTATCGTAGATTTAAGAGATCACAAATAGCAACGAACTATGGAAGCGCGCAAGTCGGGCACTTGTATTTCTTGGGCTCTGCGTTGCAGACGCCGCAGAGGACTTCTGACATTGTGCTGTTCGTTTGCGGTGATCGTGACGTCAAAGCTGGGGGGAGCGGAGGAATGTGTGTCGTAAGAATGGTTGTGCTGAGAGTATCGAAGATGACGTTCGCAATCAATCGCGACTTTTGCGCTCCAAGACGCGTTCCGAATCGGGCTAAATCCCGCGGCGAACTTCCATTGCTCATCACTCCGCCGAGGTTTCCTCCATTGGCTCGTTGACTCTTACAACACAACATGTCTGCCGCATCGCCATTACGACAACTTCCCTCACGGTCGCTGGGATCCTGGACTTGCCTATCATGCTCTCGCTCGCTCAATAGGATTCCGCGCGCCCGCAATCCCGCCTTGATCGCACGAAGATGGATAAACTCCACGAATTCCGCGCGGCAGCATGGTACCGTGCCCAGAATGGATCAGATGCATGCGCAATATAAGATGAAGAACCGCACAGTCATGTATGTGAATGGTTCTGTCGGTAGAAGGCGCAATCACTGACGGTAGTCTAGGAACTATGTCTTTAGTGTAATAATAGGCTTCACAGCGCTCAGTTATGGCTCAGTGCCGTTTTACAAGATGGTATGGCTATAGATCACCCCCTTATTGACAGGAACCCAACTCTAACATATCCGTCAGATTTGCCAGGAGACCGGTTGGGGAGGCCAGCCCATAAAGTCTGCGGCACACGGCGGCGATACTTCCGTTGATCCCTCCGAGCGCCTAAAGCCCGTAGAACACCACCCACGTATCCGAATCACATTCAACGGCTCCGTATCCGATGTCCTACCTTGGAAATTCGTTCCCCAACAGCGCGAAGTCCGAGTCCTCCCCGGCGAGACCGCCCTCGCTTTCTATACTGCAACCAACAAATCGCCAGAAGACATCATTGGCGTAGCCACCTACTCCGTTACACCGGGACAAGTCGCTCCATACTTTAGCAAGATTCAATGTTTCTGCTTCGAGGAGCAGCGATTGAATGCTGGGGAAACGGTGGATATGCCTGTCTTCTTCTACATCGATCCCGAATTTACAAAGGATCCTAGCATGAAGGGCATCGAGACTGTTACATTGAGCTATACGTTCTTCAAGGCGAAGTATGACAAGGACGGCCATCTGACGCCTGTCCCTATGTGAAGAAAGGTTGAGAGCATGTACGATATGTGTACACAATACCTGTGGGAAGCGAGACTACGCTGTAAGGCTGATGTAGGAATGCGTCATATCAAGCACCACACCCCTTTACCTAAGTCATATACCAAGCCAAATTAGGTCCGAGCACAATGGCAACTTTTGTCACCCACTAAACTACCATTGTGAAATAGCATCGATCCATACAGTGCATCACCCGTGCACCGACTTCATAAGAATCTGGCCAGTCCGGAAACTCAACGAATTTCACACAGAGCCGGACTCGCCACCCTCATAGTTCAAACCGCACAGTAAAGCTTTTTCTAGGAGCCACTTGCTTACATATCTCCCATGGGTAGACATGCAGAAGAAGAGCTTCGGGAAAGCTATTACATCCACTGCCGCAACAGGGGCTACACCATCGACGAAGCCTCTGAACGCAGTCTCACCTACGTTAGGCGTGTTCTCAACGCAGATTCGCTCACCTCGAAAAGATACCTAGAAGAGCTATATCAAGCGAGTGTAGCGCACCATATCTATTCATCGTCTCCATCCTCATACGACGATGAATCGCCTAAGTATAGCTCATTGAAAGCTAGAGATAAAGGTATACATGATGCCTTTAATGGGTTCTCCGGTATGATGGAGAGTCTTTTTGACGACAACGACAAAACATTTGCAGAGATGCGAACGCAAGAAGAAGACTGGAGCATACCAAGTGTACCAGGATATCGCGCTCCTCAATACATCCCCTCCCATTACGACTACCGGGATAATAGTCGGGAGCCACAAAGGCAACACGCGGAGGATTGGAGTACACCGAGCTATCGCCGTCCAGATTACATCCCTTCTGCCTACGACTATCAGAGCAATGCTCGGCAATCGCGTGAAAACTCCGACAGATATACTACCAGAGATTATGACCCGCAGCGTTCATCCTCTTATGGCCCTCGTAGTCATCCATACAGTTGGTCTCACTCCAGTAATAAAGACCGCGAGCCACCTTCAGGCTATAGGTATTGGAGTGCAGAGTCGAGTCGCTCCTCGCACTCTTCATCAACACCCAGTTATACATTCTATTCGTCGTCCGATTCGTACCCGACCAACTCTTCTTATTCTTTCCGCCCCAGCGCCCCACCTAAAACTTCTTATGTAACACCGCCGCCATCATCATCTCAACAGCCAGCCATGCCACCTCCGCAGGGTATCAAACCCAACACAGATTTCTATATCATGCTTGGTCTCAGTCGAAGCGCCACAGCCGCTGATATCAAGAAAGCGCACCGTGCTATGAGCCTGAAGTGGCATCCTGATCGCTGTCGTGGACAAGACAAGAGGAAAGCTACTGAGAGGATGGCGGAGATTAATCAGGCGAACGATGTATTGAGTGATGAGGTCAAGAGGAAATTTTATGATACATGGAGGTTGTTGCCTAGTGAGGTGTAGAAGAATCACATGAGTTTGAACAGATTTCAATGTTTATGATTGAAGACAGTGATCAGTTGCTTTCCTTTCAGGGGTCTACGATTTTTGAGCCTTGTAGCGATTTAGCGTTTCTAGTTCGCAGATCTAAATGAGACATGCCTATGCTTTCTCGAGGTACCAATAGACAGAAGGACAAAGTTTACCACTCGGCTTTGGACGTACCCGTACCATGGCCTTCAGCGCGTCTACCAAAACATCCCTCGGGTATCCTTCGATGAAATGTAACCAACCGACACCTTCTTTTGAGTCGACAAAAGCTTTGTACGCGATACTCTCAGCAATCATGCGCCGCAACGGAGATCCTGGAGGGGTGCCTTCGTAAGCGATGCTGACACTCTCAGGACCCATATTCCAGCTCGAAGCCTCGCAGGCTGCTATTATTGTCTCTATCACCGCATTTTTGTACTTCGCGTCGATGATCTTTTCTCCAAAGACGTATGCTTCTGCAAGCAGAATGAAGACCTTCTCCGCTTCGTCGGCCCTCTCCTCCGTTGTGTGTTTCCTCGCTTCGTAGAGCTTGATGGTGATCTTGTCATGATAAAGCCACTTGACGTAGCCGGTGACCAGAGGTGCCGAATCCTCTGGAAGATTGACGACTCTTTCTCCTTCGGTGGTCCACTCTGGCTTTACAGCATTTTGGAAGAATTCTGAGCTCTTGCAGAGAACACCGCGGTGAACATTGAGACGTGCTGTCTCCCCAACACGGCTCGAGACTACTAGCTGGATGATTGGGTCGGTCGGACTACGTCTGTTAGTGACTGTGAGTAGATCCATGGACAGCAGGATGTAGTTACTCCATTTTGGCCGCTGCGTGGAACTGATGGTTTGTGAGTGCGAATGCGCGTTCTATCTCAATGGGTGGAGTTGCTGTTACGGGAATGCGAAAGAGTGCGCCGATGAGGGTAAATTGAGCTGCCTACCCGCAGGGAAGGTGCGATGTGGCGCAACGAGTGCGCGACTGACGATTGGTACTCACACAGCAGTGAGCGCAAAATCACTATACAATTCACTAATGTGTAATTTTTGCATTGAACGATTTCTCGTATTAATGAACGCCTAAACGTAGAAGTTACGACAGTCTCTGATAATTGTGCTTTCTCTCATTCGAGAGTACCTGCTCGTAGAGGATGGTTATCGCAGTACCAGTAGATAAAATGCATAGTAACTAAAATATGATAGAAGTTACGAATACATCAAAGTTCATTCCAGGGTCGTTACTACTACTACTGCTAAACCACTGACGTTTCCTAGATTGTGTGTATCTAGGGAAGTTCATGGACACTAGCTCCACCAACGAAAACTCGACGATACGCCTCGCAGCCCAAGCCAATGCACGGCAACTGCTTGCAGCCTGGACAATCTAGCCTCCCACACCATCTGCACCCTCGGTATCCTGCGCTCCTCTCACAACTTGTGCACAAAGGCCACTGCTCTCCATTGCTTGTACCCGCTGTCGCCTCATCTACAACAACATCCATTAGCCCTCCAACCACTACTATAACCGCTAACACTGCACGACGACTAGAGTTCGACTTTCACATTGCAAAACATAGAACTCTGTTCATTGCTGCCAGACACCCCACTCACCAGCACTTTCGATGTTCGAAGCTTCCTCAACATGCCCCGTTGGTGATGGCGACAGCGGTCTGCTAACGGTAGCGTGCATCTTCGCACTTTTCAGGCTCTTCCTTTGGCTACTAGCACTGCCAACTTTCTGCGAGCCATTCCTCCGTCTAACCCACTGCATTTTCCCATCTTGCCTCCTCGCCGTCTTCTCCATCATCCCGAGGTCTCTGCGGTCGCTGCAAAACACAAGGACTTCGAGCTGCAGAACCGTACAATATATAGGCATCTTTGATTGATAATCCATCCGTGGAATCTTCTGGAACAGTATGCTAACTCCGTTCAGACCCTGGCTAATATTGCAGCGCATAAGCGTTGTGTAACCAGGCTGAGCCAATCCAGATCAAGATAACCTGTCACGCGGATGGAAACCGACAGATAGAGAATAGCTAACATCTCTAGCTTAGGCTGCTGCCTAGTCTTCGGAATTGGTAACTCACTAGCCGCTTGTACTATTCTGTTTATGCCAAGGCTTGCACGGAAGAGTATAGCAGTGAAATGTGCGAAAGAGAAGCGCTTGCTGTCAGTTGAGGTATCCTATCCGTTCATGCTAGGCTGCAACTGAAGACTTGTTTCTTCCGCACTCGAAGATCAGTTTTCGAACCCGTAGATTGCTATATCGACTGTGTAAGGCTTGATGATCTTCAGTTTCATAGCGTCTAGCTGTTGTGCAATCAGCTTGCTATACGCCTGGTGTCGCAAAGCTTTGTATATAGCAATGGCTTCAACTATCACAGACAGACTTCACTTCATATTACGGTAGATGACGCATTCATCCTACTGCTGTTCACATCCAATAGTAGCCTCTACGTGAAGGAAGCCAATAGCATAGCCTGACTGATTCAGACGAAAACATGAACCCCGCTCCAACCTCACCTCAATCGAAGTAGGAGATACTGCATATCCTATGTCCCAAATTCATTGACTAAGATGGCGGCCAACGGTCAGGGCATCGCAAGTCCTATGCGCGACCTGCAAATCGTCCAGAGACCACCCCCGGAACAGGATCAAGAATCTCGGCGATCAAAACGCACTTATGTAACTGCAATTCAGGATGCCACTCATGCACTTACTGAAGCTTCTGGCACCATTTCCCTCCAAGAGCAGAATATCAGGCCATTATCTGACCAAACGAGTCCCTCTGAGACTCTTTCGATAGAAGCGATCTACTGGCTTCATAGCAGTGGTAAAGAGCTCTCAAATGCCGCCAAAAGTCTAGCCAGTTCCATCGACGCATTGAATCACGCGGCAGAACGCTTGGTTATCAGAAGCATCAGACCCCTTGGACGCCAGAGTGTAGCTGGAGACTCATAGAAACGGACCCTGATCACAAAACTATTCTCTCATTTCGGCAGAAAAATCAGAAACACCATCCATGAGCTTCTCGACACCACCAGCGACCGTAATCTACTGTGGAAGGTCGCCGAAGAATGTTACGACGAAGCCGCTAGCGACTTCGGCGCCCTTCGCGCCAGCGACTACTTTGAGTCCCCGGAAGAAGGCAAACGAGAGCCCCAAAGCCAGGATCGCATGCAAAAAGAGCAGACTTGGATCGATTACTGGCTCACAATTTTGAACAATGCACCGAACGGGCCAACACTGTTTTACCCACCAACAAGTTTCAATAACCACTCGCTCAAATTCGAAGACGTCCCTCAATACCTGTTCCGGGCTTTCGATGCATTTATATTGGGAACTGATGGCGTTATGCGTTCTATCGAGAGCAGCATCGGACCGAAGGGAAAGAGTCGAACCGATTTGTTGTCCTTGAACACCGACCAAGCAACGACATTGCTACACGCACACCTAAAAAAAACCTGTTTCTCACGGGAAAAAGATAACCTGGTATCCTGGACAAGCTCTTTGCTCTTCGCCATCCAATACGCACTCTACAGGCAACAATGCGGACAAGGCGACGCATCTGGGTACAAGATATGCGCCGTAGAAACCAGGAAGTTTCCCCAAGGACAATTTGCACGAGACATCTGGTTGATTCCAAGGTACAGGTCCGATGGAGTCGGACAGTATGAAGCGCAGGATTTTTTCAACTTCCGTCTGCACTATGAAGACTATTACAACGGCGAATACCTTTCCCAAGGAGCCGTGAGCATTGCCGATCGATCATGCGTCACTTCCCTAAAGCTCTTGGAAGAAGCTGGACTCTTCGAACTATATCCGGAATTCGAAGACGCTGGGGGTAGAACACGATGGGCCAAAAGGGTACTTGCATTGCGCCAAGACTGGTCAGAGAAAAGAGGAACAAGCAAACAAGAGATCAAGCTAGCGCTGCAGATGGCACGTACCTGCTTCCCTCAGCTCGCATCAGTCGATGTCGCCACCGCCCTACTTACCTTTCGAAATCGCAAACTTCGAACATCAACACTATCAGGTAAGTGCAAGTTTTCGGATGTTAACGCCAATATAATTGTCAAAGAGCTAACATCCTCGAGACACCGCTAGCTAACTCGATCAACAAATTCCAGAGTGGGCAGACAAGCCAGTGGAAGTACGTCGATATTGGGATGTTACCGAAGTGGCCAAGGCTCGCGACAGAGCATTAGACGTACAAACTGAAGCCTCTCCACAACAGGATCCAGAAGCTGCACTCCTACGCCGCATCTTCTCTCTGCAAGAACGACCCGTTGATTCTAGGGTCAGCTTCCAGTAGCAGGAGGTTGGTCTGGCAAGCCCCGTCAACGAAATGAGGTTCGTTTCGGCTATTGTTTCCGCGATGCGAAGATGGTCCGGGACCGTTGGGAGTAATCTTGACTTCAATAATCTTGACTTCAAGACTGTAATCGGGACGACGGGGACAATGGATAAGAGGTGACCGTTCGACTACCGTCTTCCGTTCTCTCGTTGTGTGGTCTGGCCCAGTGCGTCGAAAACTCGGCGCGTCTGGGGTAGATCTGATCGGCGAGACTTGGGCACGAGTACGGGACGATGCGCTCGGTCCGCGATCTTTGGGATGACGTACGGTACTCCGCGAACTACTCATGCCGTGTGCGATGCCTGGTTTCGCGTCTAGTGTCTGTACTGAGGCGAGAGTCGCTGCATCACGAGCAGCCTTTTTCTGGCGGTGTTTCTGTAAAATCTTGTGGTTTCCCTTAATTGCCTTGATTCCTGCTCTCTCCCGTTTCTCTTCTTCTCTGCCATGATGACTGAGAGTGAGAAAGAAGTAGCCTAGATCCTGAGCAAGTCTAAAGAAAGTCCTGTAACTGTCTTCACCGTAGTCAGCGATACGCATGGAAAGTACGGGCATAGACAGCTTACTGCGGTGACACTCGCCATCAACAACATGCCGAGCTGTGGAGAGAGGAGCTCGAGCTTTTCCTTGATGTTTCATAGCCTCTCCATCAGTATTAGCATTCCCTGAAGTCAAGACTCAGCCTTCTTGTTTGGATCTCGATGTCCGCTTTGACCCACTGCTCTCACGTTTTGTGCCAAGGTTGCTCTCAGCAACTTCTTCTTGCCAAAGACGACGCTAAAGTGTCTCAGGGTACCGCTCTTCGACTGAGGTTCGTTTGTGCTTCATCTCGCAAACGGTCATGTTTTTTGAACCACTTACGTACCCGATCGCGTTCTGGATCGTCTACGGGCGCATCGTCAACAAAAGACCCTTTTGATGACCTCGCTCTAGGCTCACCAGCTTGGCGAAGTCCGGGTGTCTCCTTGTGCGTGAACGGCGCATTAATTGTAACATAAGATGGCGAAGGCAGAGTAAAGAGAACAATCACATGATATGCTTGCTTCTCTCGCTTGCGTCTTAGCCTAGAAACTTGCTCTTAACCTGCGCTCCGCCCGCAAGGGAGAAGACAAGAATTATTCTTTCCTTAAGAGACAACAACCCTTACTAAACGTAGTAATACAGAGCTGTCCTCGACTATTCTCTCGTAGTGTAATGCGAGTACTATTGCCTACAACTACCTCTTACATTAATGCATTCTTTATATGATCGTACAGCGTCCTTATAGACTCCCCGATCCATGGTTCCGAGATCGTAAATATGGCTGTGAGGTTGGCGACGTTCAGGAGAGGTCCTCAAAATCCAAGGATTTTTAAATCACGTCTGAATGTTTCCATCACAGTAGTCGAATGACTGGTACAAGTAGGAAAACTCACAATCGGTGACGAGGTCTGTGAGAAACATGTGAGAGAAGCTACGTCAAAAGTGTACATGTTGAGTCTTCGTTTGACGCAGATCGGTGTATGACAATACGCGAACGGTGTGACTGAGATGTTTTACTTCTCATCAGATATCGGCTGAGAAGGCTGAATTGGAGGAAGAGACCCTGCGAAGATGCCTGCAAATACTGGCCCATGAAATTGTGGCGTTTTGGGCGCATACATTGCCAGATCCTTTGCGCCACCACCAGATTATGTCGCATACGGGGCCGACAACAACCGCGGTGGGCTTTGACCCAAAATTCGAATCAATCAAGGCAGCGGTAAAGATCCAACGCAGAGATGACACGTATGTGAATTTACTTCGTAAGAGGATCGCTGAGGCCCTTCACCATGAATAGGAATGCGCAGAGCACCCTAGATCCGCGGGGCGTCTCAGTATCGACCGTGCAATCAGTAGGCACTTGACGCGGCTCTTTTGGGTAAAGACTTAATGCTTGTGGTGTTAGAATGTCATCGTACGTTGAAACCTACCTATGTAGTGGCTCAGGACGTGCGCAAAGGGGAGCCCCTTGCTGAAGCCCTTTGTTCTCGCATACACCCATGGCCTCACGTTCGGCCGAGGTATCTGAATGCAGATTGGTCCAGAGTCAACTGCGCTGCAGGAGGAGAAAAATTACCGGGCGGCTGCCGCACATGTAAATTTAGCAGCTGGTGGTCGCTTCTGGCGCTTATCTAGTGGGTTGTCGTCCAGAGTCTTGTCAACCAGCATCCTCAACGAGCTTCGAATGACTGGAGAGAACTGCGGATCGATTTGATATGCTTATGGCGAGTGGAGACCCCATCAGTACTGTATGACGACTGGAAAGACGCGAGAGAAAGAGACCCATGACGTCCACATCTCCAAGATGGCTCAGCGACTGTCGGCGGATTGTATGACGAATTCGGGTAGCGAGAAGGAGAAGACGAGATGCGCGGAAAGAGAAGAAGAAGACAAGCACGCTGGACCCATGGTATCTCGCAGACATACTGATCCGATACCTATTCGAACCACGAAGCCAAATCTGCAGATCGCAACGGACAACATATCCGATAGCGACTCTCACGACGCTATTGAAGAGGCGAATTCGCTGGCTTATCAACACGCACTCTACGCGCAGTCCTCCGGGAAATAGTGCTCGGAGAGTACGATCGAAGATCCGCCACTGCAGTGAGAGTCTTCGTACCCAAAGAGCAGCCTAATCTCGTCAGCCGCATGGCCTGATGCCCGCCTCTCAGACGATCACCGCGTCATTGACGAGCGTATTGAAGCTACAGCAAGAAGCCTTTTGAAATCGAAGATTTGCATGAGGCACTCGACATTGGAGAATATTCGCAAATCCGCCGTACAGGCAAGCGACTTTCGTCTGCCTCCTCAACAGCCAGAGAATTGCTTCATTGACGACATCGGGATGTTGTTCCCTGGGGTCTCCGACCGTCAGTAATGTACTCGATCCAAAGCGCATTTTGTGACATCCTTTCGTCTCTGCGAACCTACAGAGTACACAACTGCGCTAGCAGACCACGGCCTTACGTACGAAGATTATTGTCGCTTGATAACTGCGCTGTGGAACTTCCTGAACAAGATCTGGATGGGAATAAAGAGAAGGAAATGTGCAGGACCAGTCGCGGCATTCCCTACTGAAGCCTGTGAATGCAAGACCTCCGGAACGAAGCACGGCCATTCAAATGCGGCAGGTTTTGGGACACAATTGAACAGATGAAGAAGAACCAGCAAGAGGCCGTCGCGCTCAACCAGCTACTCGAAGAGATAACATGGAATCTTCAAGCTAGGGGTGTTTTGGTGATGGTTTGCGTCCATTCAATTTCGCTTTTCGCGCCATCTCGTGTCTCAGAGTCACATATCCAGATTTTCCATGTCGACCGCGACCAAACCTTGCAGGCGGCACTGATGTCTGCGCCTCCGGGCAAATCTAGTCAGCGTATGGGGCAGCTTTTGTCCTTCGTTGATGTGTTCCCAGCCGCTGGGTCTGAGCCATGACCAACACTTGAGCGTCGAGCGATGTCTGTGGCGGAAACGATCAGGTGTGTGGACGACTCTATCCCCCACCACGCACAATGTCGAGATCGTTCGAAGCCATATCCTCTTTAGCCCAATGCTATCCCGCTTCGCAAGCGGGAGGTTTTAGGTGCCAACATCGATCGATATGATGTCGATCCTTACTTTCGAGCCTGGATGAGAGCAAGCATCAATGCCAGCACGCGGCGCAGTACATATGCAAAGTATCTGGCTGAGGTGGAAGACAATCCCCTAGTGAATAGGAGGAAGCAGTATGCCGATACTACACTAAAGCAAGATATCGTTGCCGCGCTGGTGAGCGATGACCGAGCGTCGAAGGAGCAGTTTCCCAGTGCTGTGAACAGAACCAGGTACGAGAATAACAGAAGATTGGAATGCCGTCAGACGGTAGAACGAGGGACCAGACTTCGAGTACTGCGCTTCGCATTTAGGCATCCCATTCATCCGCCTCATACACCTGAGATGGACGCGCTTGGTCTCAATAAGCATGCTTACCACGCAATCTTGACGAACCTCGACCGATTGCACAGCAGCATGCGCCTCAGCTCAAGATGTCCGATGATGCGTATGGTGTCGTCTTTGAATAAGGTCCGGCGAAAGGGGACGAAGGACGCGGTGATAAAAGCGAGGGAGTATATCCGACGACTGAACGCTTCACAACAAGAACTCATGTGGACCATTGAGAAGATACCCTGGGTCTACGAGAAAAGGGGGCGGGAGGAATCGTACAGAGTGGGAAATCAGCGCTTGGAACGCAGCAGATCCACTCGAGCTGCATGAGCAGCTCGAGAGATGGGAGATTATCGAGAACCGAATGAGTCTTGACGACAAAGATTGTACGCGCGTTCGCTCTGGGCATTAAGGCCCGAATGTAAAGGTCCATGGTGCTGCAATGTGATTAGTACTGTAACGTACGCATTTGCACTGGTGGTCTAACGAAGTTGCTGTGAAAGCGCAAAGTAAGTCCAGGAGATGGATGACCGCGCGACTGCCAATGATCCTGAACCTGGCTAGCGCCTTGGCTTGGCGGTGCATTTCCGCGCGATGTGCTAAGCAACCCCAACATCAGCCTTCTAATGACATCGACTTCATCTGTTGGCATGCTGACTTCGGTGCGATTACGGGATTAGCTTGCGGCGATAGAGCCTTGCTACGCATTACTTCCGCAGCGAAGCTTCTAGAGAGTGATTGTCGGAGAGATTGAGTACACCGACCAAGGACCTAAATACCGACCAATACTAGTACCGTAAGCAATGGCGCCACATCGTAACTAAACTGCATGCCATGTGCGGCTTTGATTCGCGCTTCATTACTAAGGTAACGCGGTTGTACGACGCGGATTGAAAAGCAACGCGGATTTGGGGATGTGGGGCCCTGTACCTGCATCATAGGCACGCATAATCACGTCTTCGTCGTGGTATATATGAGAGAGCGTCTTCATCGGTAGAGTCAATCACACAATCAACGATACTCACACCCTCAAGATCACTATCCGCTCTACAACCCAATCAAGCATCCGATTTGTTCTAGACTCCACTATCAACACTTGTAGAACATGTCTATCAAAAACGTCATCATCATCGGTGTATGTATACCTCCCTGGCTACTCCTATGTACGATCACTAACGATATTAGGCGAGCGGCAACCTTGGACCCTCCATTCTGGACGCTTTCCTCAAAGACTCCTCCTTCAACACTACTGTCCTCTCGCGCCAAGGCTCCAGCTCGACCTTTCCCGCAAGCGTCAAGGTTATCCGCGCCGACTATGAGTCCCACGATAGCTTGAAAGAAGCTTTCCAGGGCCAAGATGCTGTTCTGTCACTTGTCGGCGGCATGGCACTGGGCGACCAAAACAAACTGATCGATGCCGCCATCGCAGCGGGCGTGAAGCGCTTCCTTCCTTCAGAGTATGGAAGCAACAACCTTGACGAGCGCGGTCACGAGATCGTGCCCGTATTCAGGGCGAAATTCGAGACGATCAAGTACCTGAAAACCAAGGAGAAGGAGATTAGCTGGACTGGCATCGCCACTGGCCCCTTCCTCGACTGGGGCCTCAGGGTAGCGTTCTTGGGTTTTGACGGCGAGTCCAGGACTGCTACCCTCTTTGATGATGGCGAAGCTGTTTTCTCAAGCACAAATCTCAACCAAATCGGTGTTGCGACCGTCAACGCACTCAAGAACCCCGACTTGACTAAGAACCAATATGTCTACGTCAGTGGATTCCAGACGACGCAGAAGGAGATCTTGGCCGCGGCAGAAAAGGTCACTGGCACGAAGTGGACTGTCAAGAAGGTTAATGTGAAGGAACATATCGAGCAAGGCCGTGCCAAGCTCCAGTCGGGAGATCATAGCGGCATCATGTACTTGATTCAAGGTGCGACGTTTGGCAAGGAGCAGCAACTTGGCGACTTCGCGTATATGGGGCTTTGGAATGAAAAGCTGGGTGTGCCTAAAGAAGATCTTGAGGAGACTGTCAAGGCAGTGTTTACTTGAGCAGTGGGTTGGTGATGGTCGATCTAGTCAGTCGTCCGATGTAGTCCTAATATGCAACATGTCTTATAATCGGTGTTCAAACTAGTTGCAAATAATACATTATGTGACCATCAATTGTAATCCCTTGTGAATGTTGAAATGTGAGGAAGACCATCATTCGTTCCACGTAGGATATGATTCGCACTAGCCTCTTTAGGCCTAATCAGGACCTGGGGAAGATCCCGGCGAATCTCCATCTGAAGGTTGATGGAATGGCCGATGACCAACACGCGTAGAATTGTCGCAACGGACCATTGGAACCACTTTTAATCTAGAGAATATCATCGTACCAATCGCAAAGATGGCAGATCGCGCGGCGAAACGAATGCGACGGATAAGCACCGAGCATGACGAATCCGAGGGCGAGGGATGGGACCAGCGAGGAAACAGCACCAGGTATGTGGCTGACAAGGCGAGCGAATAGCTTGCACCCATCGCCAAGGGAAGCGCATCGAGTACAACGTCCCCAAGAGGCTGTCACTGCCACCAGAGGCGCCCATCTCACCACCACCTTTGTGCCACCCGCCTGCACACCCCTGCCCCAGGCCAACGGACCCGACGGCCTATCTGACGCCGTCGCAATCCTTCCTATCTGCCTTCTCCCGCTTTTGCCGGCCTTGCTCTTCGCTCCTCTGCAATCATGCCTCGCCTCCGCGCGCGCGCACCTCCAGCTCCTCTAACAGCCTCCAGTGCCCCTACCGCCTCCTCGACCCGCCCACGCCGAGGCACTGCCAACCAGTCGCCCGCTGCTGCTGTCATACAGCGCTCCTCGCCCGAAGAGACGCGCCAGTCGATCCACCTCACCGTCAAATCATCGCCGAATAAGCTCAGACAAGCCACTGGTGGAGTCGTACCAAAGGCAGGCGTCAGCAGGCAGAATATAGTCGCGGGCAAACGCGCTTCTAGGAGCAGTCGCGTAGTGAGGGAGATCGACAGTGAGGACGACGAAGACGAAGATGACGATGACGCCGAAGAAGTTGATGCTATGGATGTGGATGACGACTCTGACGAGCCAGACGCTGAAGGGGACGAGGATGAGGACATGGACGCCGAGGGGGATGAAGATGACGACATGGAGGACACGCCAGCACCACGGATTACTGTAAACGCGAATAGAGGGATCCCCGTCCAGCCAGCGCCAGCCATAAAGCTTACCAAAGCACAAGACAAAGTCGAGGCCAAGGAAATGGCCATGGACGACGACGATGACGATGACCTCAGCGACCCCGACTCTGACCTTGAGGAAGAAGACGCAGAGGGCGAAGACGAAGATGCTGAGGGCGAGGAAGACGACGACATGGGTGTCACACCAGGTGGAGACATGGACGAGGAGATGGACAGCGACGAAGACCTCAGTCGCGACCAGACCCCCGACGTCAGCAAGATGACGAAGCGCCAACGTGCCTTGATCAATGAGGAAGAAGATGGCGCTCTCCTAGCGCTCTCAAACGAGGCACAAAAGAAGAAACACCTCACGGCCGAAGAACACGCCATGCGAAGGGCAGAGATGGCCAGGCGAAGGAAGAACCTCAGCGAGAAGAGGAACGAAGAGGAGAAGGTTTGTTGAACCCCAGTATCTTTTCGTATATACAGTCACTGACCTTCCACCCCTAGCTCGACACCATCAACCGTCTACTCAAGAAACAACCCCCGAAGCGCGGCCGTAAATCCATGATCGAGCTCAACGAGGACGGCGAGGAGGTGGAACAGGAGCCTGAGCGAGCGAATCCGCTATTCACACGCTACATCCAGAATGCCAAGGGGACGCAACTCGCTGTGCCAGACGAGTGGCTCCAAGCCCCTGTTGGCAGAGTGTTCTCTGGGGAGATGCAGAAGGGTGCGCAGAAGCCTTTCAGTGGACGCATGGTTGAGGAAGTTGCTTAGCCCATTCTTGGAGTGGCCAAATGCCAACCAGGGAGAAGAATAGATGTACATTTAGCGGTGCATAATCACGGCGTTGATTGTCTTTTCTCACATATTGAACTTCGATAGAACAAATACCTCATACTTTCTCTATCTACTTCACCTCCAATCTCATCGCGTCATACTGGACATACACCGATTCCGGCAATAATGCACTCTCATAATTGGTACCGTTGTACGGCAAGCTAAGAACTAGACTGTTCTCTCCTTCCTTCAGCATAGAACTTGGGAAAAGGAACTTGTGCGCGAGATTGTAGCATATGACCGCTGAGCGGACGGCGCAGGATGAGGATTGATTGTATCTGACACACTTATTAGCACACTGTTCGTCAGGGAATGTTTAAAGCATAGTGGAGGACTCACGGAATAACCCAAGGTTCAAGATCCACCCCATTCACATTAACCGTGTACGGCAGATTTGAATACGGCTCACTCGCATTAAACACATCCGTGTTCCCTGCCGCTGTCTTCGCACCAGCAAGCTGCACGGTAAACGTCGCCGTAGTCCTGTTCCTCAATTCGTTCGCCTTGGCATCAAACAGAATAGTCCAGTTGTAAGGATGATCAGGAACAGGTTCCGGACGCTCGTAGTTTGCTTTTCCGCCGTAGACAGCCCAGTGTACGTAGTTGAGTGCTTGGGACTCGTCATCCGTACCGACTTTATACGTCACGCCTTCGGGGAACTCGTCAATGAAATCGTAAGCACCCCAGTAGAGCCGGTATTCTTCTGTGAGGAGGGGATGCGTGGGGGATTGAGCGTAGCCATGGCGGTATTCGCCCGAGGATTTATCGGGGGTGCCGATGCGGAAGAGTTCTGTGCCGGCGGATTCGGGGGTCCATGTCGCTGTTATGGAAGTGTCTTCTCCTGCGGAGACGGAAACGTCGTCTTGGATGTAGTCGCCAAAGATACCGTCGGCGTAGACTGTCAGGCGGTAGTTTCCGGCTTTTACACGGGGGATCGTGACTTCGCCGGTGGGGGAGATGTCTTCCCAGTATTGGTATGCTTTCGTGTCGAAGACGTTATCTTGGAAGTTGTGACCACTTTCGGTGAGAATAGCGATGGGGTTCTTGGCTCCCTTGGGCAGGTTGATCTTTGCGTTGAAGGTACCGCGACCGGATGTTGGGACGAGGTTTGGGACGTGCTTTGCAATGGAATCATAGAAGTCGGCGTTCCATTCTGGACGAAGACCGTACTGCTCGGCATCTTCTCGGAGTTCTTCGAGCGAGCCGCCTGAGTTGAAGTGGAAGTATTGTGGCCCAAAGGTACGGTCGAAACCATCGGTAATGTTAGGTGTCTGATCGCCATGGTGGTTGGAGACCATGTAGTTGTACACGATGCCATCGACGACGAGGTCGGAATGCACGGGGCCGTTGAAATATGTCTCGACCGTATTATGTACGAGCCAGGCGCCGTAGGTTGAGCCGTTGGCGCTACCGGTACCGTCGGCGTACATACCATGGGCCTTGTGATCACGCCACGTGTCTTGAAAGGTGTACTTGGTGAAGTAGTCTCCTACACCAGTAACGTAAGGATCTTCCTTGTTGGCTAACCACCATGTAGCGTCTTGAACAGTGACCTGTCCCTCGGTATCTGGGCGGGGTGCAGCAAACTTCTCGTTTGTAACGAAGTGCGTGAAGAGCGCGGGTTCGTGGTTGGGTCTGAACAGCGTGCGGAACTCTTGCAGGTTGCGCAAAAAGGGAGTAGTCTTGTTATTGTATACCACACGACTGAAGGTATGCAGACCTGTTTCCCCCTCTCTCAGAAACCAGTATTGCTCTAGCCTCTGACCAGTCGGGGCGTACGTCTCGCCCATACTGATGCCACCATATGGGTTTCCAGTGGAATCCGCGCCATTAAACAGTTGATACTGAACATTGCTTCCTCGACCGGGTGTCCAGAAGCCAGATGGAGTGCAGTAACAGTCGAGATATGGACCAACTCCAGTGTTGCCATCTTCCGTTCCGAGGAGGTTCTGGCCGTCAAGAGTAAGAACATTGATGTATCCTCGTGTCTTGCTCACCGACGCAACGAGACGGTCATTGGCAATGGTAAGACTTTGGTTGTTCTGGCTCGCATCCAGAAACGCCCATGTTTTCGAAGATAACAAGAGCGCCACCGCGGTCGCTGTCGTAGAGCGCATATTGTGAACGGAAGGCACCAACAAGCACTACTTGCCCTCGGAAGTACTTCGCTCCTCATTCTTATACAAGTCATAGCCAGGTACACGGGAAAATTAATTGAAGCCAAGCTTGATGATCCTGGCCGTAATCCGGGGTAAAGGAGGAGAGACTGCTATGGGGAAGACGCGCCACTCGGCCCTTCGGCGTGAAAGCGACCGAGGACAGGGTCTGTTGGAGGACGGAGTGGCCCACAGGTTCCTTTCGGGAGATGCGATGAGTAAACAGATCGCGCTGCATGGCCTGCTGGTGAAGGTCACAAGTATTGTTTGCGATGATGCAGGGTCATTGGCGCCGTTGACGTCGTTGTGGTTCTATGCCCTCGACTAGCCTCCCCAGGTCTGCTTCGGGCGAGACATGAACGGTACGTGCTTCTTACTGTTGCATGGGACCGCTTCATTCTAGTATTTTGACACCTAGGCTACCAAGAAGTTTTGCTGTACAAATTGTTCCAATGTTCTGATGTGACGGTCGCGCCGCACGCGGGGGCTGCTGTGCTGCAGTCAGAGCAGGGATTCTGCTCCTCGTGGGGGGCGGTTACACCTGGACAGGGCATCAAATCGCCCCAACTGATATACACGCTCCATGGTGTTTGCCTTCGGTGTCCGACAGTTATAGCCAGCCTTGACGCCGCAGCTCGGGGCAGATGATCACAGCTAGGACAGTCTCAAACTCAGATACCGGTACTCATCCATCGCACACGGCCGAGGACGTCTTCACGCGCTCCCTCGAGAAAGGAGGCATCAGTGCAAAATGCGTTCCCCTTCAACCCTGATGCGCTCTCTGAAAGAATACCTCATCGAAACTCTGATCGACGCTCCTTGTGACCGTATAGCGGAGAGAAATGGACGCAAACGAAGAGAATTCCACGATAAACTCGGAGCTGCGGCTAGTGCTAAATGGAACGGACGCCTCCCGTCTGGAACGAGCGCGGAAAGTAAGGACCTCTTCGACCTCTTCTCAAGCGCAGACGTCTCAATTCAGCGACAATCCCCGCTCTTCGCAAAGCTGCCTCTAGAGCTGCGGAGGCTTATTTACGCTTATGCCATTGGTGGGGAAGAACTACAGCTTGAACTTCATGAAGATAGTGATACCGACGCCCCGTTTAGCATGAGATGTGTTGAGGCACAAAGGACCTTGGCTTTCACGAGATCATGCAGAATTGCGTGAGTAAACTAAACCTGTTGACAGGCCCAGTTCGTGGCTCCATGTTTCAGCGTCTGACTGAGCCGCCACAGATATGTCGAAGCGACACAGTATATCTACGGGGACAATACGTTTTGCATCCCCAACATCACAGCATTTTTCTGCCTCCACCGCGTTCTTCCTGCGCGCTGGTTTCATACCATCCGTTTCATGAGACTGAGATGGGCATACATGGAGACGGGCGAAATGCGGGAGTTTGTCCACGGATATCCGCCTTACAATGCCTCTTGCTGGTCGCTAATGTGGTCGGAAATCTCCAAAATGAGAGCATTGGAGCGTGTGAGGGTAGATATGGTACCCGGGACGACATACGTATATGCTGATTATGAACATGCTTTGTTCGCTCCACTAGAATCTGCCCAGGGGTCGAAAGAACTCGAAGTATACGCTAGTTGGAGCGAACATAAAGATCTTCAACGTCAAGGGAAGACATGGCCGTTCAAAATCACGCGGGGAATGGGTATGGAGATCTGACTGCATCACGAGCGATGTCACTGCACCTGTATAATCCCGTCTTATTTGGATCATAATCTCCGTAATTTCACAGTACGATCGAGTCGAACGATGCGTTTTGACCCGGAATGTGAATTACAGTCTTCTTAGCCGCGATTAGATCTTGAGGGGTAAGCATATTTTCATTGCCAATCCGCAAACCCAATAGATGCGTTCCACAAAGTTTGTAGCGTGCACATTGGATTGCTAAGACCGAAGAATTATCGACCAAGCACTACCCTAGACTACACAAACGACTGACACGAGCTTCCTTCGGTAAGGAAAAAAACAGGGCGATGAATAGTATGCGTTCCATCTTGCAATCTGATGTAGGTCGTGACCCCAATTCATCATCGTCTTTCGGATGTTTTCCACTTACTCGTCTTGCTATCATTCAACTTGATGTGCTTATAGCTCGCATTCTTGGTTTGACTGCCTTCGGGTTTCCAGAAGGCTTTGTGAAAGAGCCATCCGTGCCTATGCCTGAACCTGTATTGATAATGATCCAGGTCCCAACTGCGAAGAGTGCGTTCGAATCGGCGTTGAAGATGGGGTCTCGTTCAAGAGATTTATCGGCTTGCCATGCCTGTACGAGTCTCCTCGCGTTCTTGAAGCCTATTCAGGTGGAAACAATGGTTAGAAGGGCATCAAAAGAATGACAGACAAATTCAACGTGCTCGCAGAAGGAAATTCATGCGCTTACCATAAGCGTTGTCGGTCATGTCGCTTGTTGCAGGCCTGGCCTGTGTTGTGTGAGTCAACTCGTGTACGATGACTTTGTCCATCAGTACCAGCGCATCGATGGGTCTGTATCTTGTTACGGCTGCGATTGGTATAATTAACTTGCTAAGCATTGCGTAGAATGGTTGGCTCGTATCCTGGAGATCTGTGAACTTGAACCCTCGCGATTTCCGTAAAAACCATGGGCATATCTGGATCTCACTGTGACCTCCAGTAGTAGTCATTGTTATCATCAAGGTAGGTTGCTCGATGTTGTAACAGTGTGCGAACTCGGATTTCAGCTCTTTTGGGTTATAGGCGAGGTTGTTGCGGTCTTTGTTGACATACTCTCCGTCGCTGCGCTTAACAATACGATTGGTTGTGCAATAAAATCGAACGTCGTAAATATCGGCTTCTGAGCTGGTTTGGTCGCTGTCGATTCGTTTCTGAATGGCTGCTAATCTTTTCATGCGTGGTAGAAAGTGGTCTGTTCGTGCGCCATTATTTCCGATGCTGGTCGCGGTCTCTCCAAACAGCGTGTTAAACAAGTCGTCGACATCTGCGTTGACGGGAGTCTTTTCGAGCTCAGTTATAACCGTAGAAATCAATCGAAAAGCTGAATCGATCTTTTTCTCCACGAAGCCTGTATTCTCTGCGCATCGAATGCGTCCGTAAGCTGAGGACCTTGATACGCCATGAACGGAATACTAACCACCACAATCGTCGTCAATCATGTACGCATCGACGCCACATATGAGGGCCAGTATCATTAGCGCAAGGTGTCTCCATAGTAGAGTCATGGTGAGCTCGACTGATAGATGATGTTGAGTGGTGACGAAAGAAGATGTGCAAAACAACCAGACGAAGGCTTGCAATAGCTCTAATACTGATACTTCCACATCTCCGGAGGTTGCAAATATATACTGAACGGATGCAAAAAAGCCCTGGGGCCGTTTAACAAGATCATGTCATTTTTTTAGAAGCTACCAGGCCTGTTCATTGGCCTGAGCTATTCGGAATCCCACGAAGCCATGCTGTACCTCCTCTTCTCAACCTGGCCCCGTGTATTCGCTCATTGCATGTAGGCTTAGGGTATAGAATCTGAGACAGTGACCTCACAACAGTCAAGGTCGTACGTCTTCATCGCTCGATTGCCTTCAAATGGCTTCTAACACCGTGTCAAGGCTGTACATGAGCACGCCGCATGCTAGCATCGGACATCATAACTTTCATGCTGTGGAAGGAAGGCTTGTTCCTCTCGTGAGGAGTCGCTGTGATGTCAGCTCAGGGTTGCGTAGCAATCTGGCTCGTTTCAAACCTGGTGAGGGGACTGGATGATGGCGCAAGTAGGTACGTGAGTGGCTACTATTGCAAGTGATATCAGTGACGCCGCATATGGGATATATCTCGGGACAGATTGGGGCCACAACAAGGTAGCTGCATACTCGAATGAAACTCATGTTCTGCACTACGCCGCGATGAGGGCCAAAACTCGGTCCCCGAAGTCTCGGAAGGATCGCTGAAAACCGCAAGAACGCAAATTGCGTCTTGCGCTTTCTGCTAGCCAGTATGTTGCTGAATTGCCCAATTGGCTAGGGGCGGCGTTTCAAATCTTGCAGTGGCACCCCGATGTTTCTCAGTGCCACTTGGTGTGCAGATGTTGACGTTTTGAAGCGGGGCGACAACCGCCAACCCCAAGGGCGGCCTGTAATATTATGACAGTTTGCATTCTCAAGCTGGGTCCATGATCCTCAGAGATTGGGGCAGCTGGGAATAATCGGGTATCATTATTGGCCGGCCATAGACCAGAAGACATATAAATCAGATCTTGAGCGTGTTGTGGACCTTTGCTATTCTTTCAACGCATCTATTAATCATGGCACAGAGCCGCTTCGTCGTTTTCGCGATACTATTTGTCTGTTGGGTGCGGAGCCAAGATATCACGGTCTCCTTCCAGCAGAATGCTGTCACCCCGACTGCATCTGGACAGATAGGTGTCAATCCAGTGACAGACGTCGGCCCAGATATCTAGTAAGTTCAATAGACTTTGCGCTGTCTGAGCACACTACTGACGATATCTGAAGCCTGAACATTGGTCCAAACACGCAGTGGTACCAATCAGATGGAAGTACAACCAAAGTATGTACACTGCGATGACTTCTGTGATCAGCTCACTCATGTATCAGTGGATTGGTGTGAATACCGAATATCTTACCGATGTAGTGTACACCACTACTGTCGACAATCAACCAGCCGTCACGACTATCCCAGCAGCGATTGTCGCAACTACTGCGACAGCTACTGTGGACGGCCTCGTACCTGGTGATGTCAGCGTCGCGTTTTCTCCAAAGTTAGTTGACACCTTGAAAAGCCTGGCAGCGGAGGCGGAGTCGGCTTGCAGCATCCGAAGAAGACGAACGACATGCAACGTGAATGAGAGATTTGCGCAAAGAGTTTTCGAAGAGTTGTCACCCGGAGGAAGACTGGGATTTATCGACACTGGAATTCTGGCCACGATACCCACAGTCAACGGACCCCAAATAGCGAGCATATTGAGTAATGCACGAATCCTACCGACAGCGGGAATTGGTATCTTCCTTTGGTGGCAAATCAAGGGGCAGCTTTCGGCCTGGACAATGGCCCCTGGATCCGATTCCACTGTTGGTGGAGATGGTGATGATGACGATGATGATGGTTGCCCAGAAGACGCTCCAAAGGGAGTAGATGCTGTAAGTACATGCCAGACTAACAGGAGCCAGAACTCGTGCACTGCTAACGAAATTATAGCCATTTTGTACAGATGCCGATTGCAAAGGAGATGATACCCAACGCAACCAAAAATGCTCACAGGTATGTGTTATGGCCCTTTCTGCCAACGGCACCGACACTGCCTAACACGTTGCAGGGTAGCTGGAAAGGCTGCGACTGTCTGGCCATAGCGGAAATTGGCAGCGCTATTGTTGGAGACATGAATTTGTACGACAACGGCAAGACATGGCTCGATGAACAACAACAACTGATCGATGCCCTGGGCGACGAACGACCTTTCTGCATACACGGCGCGAGCCCGAGAGGAGATCGCATTCCCAGAGGGTATTGCAACTGTGGAGATGACGAGAAAACATTGACTTACTCAGAAGCGAAATCGACGACCTCGCCGTACAACGCATGTCCATACACAACGGATGATGGGCCTACGGTCACTTTCCAGGCCGCATCGACTATGACAACTAGATCAACGCCCTCAGCAAGCCCGATCGTGACATGCAGCGAGCCGCGGGAGAGGTGGTTTAGCTCGACTGACGGATACGACTTCGCTAGCCAATTCTGTAACCGCGGAGAAGGGGAGGTGCTGATGCCGAGACCCGCATCTGGCTTCGCGAGTGCTTATGAGCAATCTTTCAACGTTGACAAAGATCCGCTGGTCTCGATTTTTGCTTATCTAGACGAATCGTGCCAGAGCCAGGGAATCACGCATCTGAATGGAGAGGAATGCGCCATGGCATTGGATAGTATCATGCATGATTGTAAGTTGTTTCATACGAGGTACTGCGGGGAAAAAACATACTTACGCGTGTTGCAGGCGATACGAACACAGAAGAGAAGAAGATGGGAGGTTCGGTGTCGATTGGTTGCCAGTGGTTCAGCATCATGGCTTTCAAGGGGCCGGGTTGTGAAAACCCAACTGATATGGGAACATGCATACCCGACTCTGGAGGGAAATAGGACTGATAGCTGGCTAGATTGATACGTTTGTGGTTTGCTGTTGTGAGGTTTTTTTTAGCTTAGTTCAGGCAACATGACAAGTGTTATTGTGACTAAACTACAGCTATGGTGACACTACCTAGGTATGTACCTCCCAAGGTCGGCAAGCAACAGCGTCTCCCGGCCTGGGTACCAGGTAACGCGCCCGAACAACAATGACGAACATTAATACCTCCTTCTTGACAACATCTGTTGCAGCACAGTCGCCGCGCATGATGATTCAATGGACATGCTTAGATCTTCACACATGGCTATCACCATTGTCATGATGATTATACCTGTGATTCTGAACGACGCCAGATCTCGGATGTGGTATAAAGCCGATCGCTCTAGCAGGCAGGTGCTGTGTGTACGCACGCTGCGTAACATCCGGCTATTACTGTCAGCTCCCAACATAACAAAATGTCAATCGAAATGCGATGCGAGTTCCAGAGAACGAAAGGGCTCCAGGATTTTGTCGCGTCCGCAAAGGGCTAGATCACCATCGCGAACAGGGCGAAGGGATGTGCGCCTCTCTAGCTATGCCTCAAGATGGAGGGCGCTATGCCGCATCAACTTGGTCATACCAGGTAGCTAGGCACCAGCTTACCGTATCACTTATAGATCGCGTTCGAAGTGGACGCTCGCTATATTGCCAACAAGCGTCCAACGAACAAAACATCGGCTCAACGGTACTTATTTTTATCGCTTTTTCTTCTCTTACTACATGTTTTCTCTTTCCACTCTTTGTCAGTGGCCATACGACCTATCAAAGACGTAGCCTGGTATGTGCTCAACAAGTTTGTGCAAGTAGTGATCGTACCTTCATATAACAGGGCCATAGCCAAGAAGCTGCAGAGGCGAAGACGAGGAAAGATAGAAAGGCAGAACACGCTTCGAGCGAACTAAAACGTATCTTTACCACCTATACGCTCCGCCACGATGGAAGTCCCGGCATTGAGCGTAGCAACAAATGTTCTCTTCACCCAGCCACAATGCTTGTTTTTCACGAAGTTGCCTCCAGAGTTGCGGACGACGATCTATCTATACGCTGTCGGGAACGAAGAACTAGAAGTGAAGCCCGGTGCCGTCCTTCAATCTGAGATGCGCGAAGTTCCAGCAGCTTCTGGCCTTTCCACGGCCGTGTAAGATCACGTATGTCTGTTTCCCTACCTGAGGCCTCGCTGGTCTACAGAATATGACTGACTTGTTTGCGCTAGGTATTTCGAATCCATACAGCATCTCTACGCATCCAACACTTTCTATGTCCCTACCAGTACAGCATTCTTCTGCCTTCACCGTTTAGTACCTTCCCGGCACTTTCAAGCAATTCAATCGCTACATCTGAGGCGGAGAAGTGATAAAATAAGCATGCTATGGGAGTTGGTTCAAGGTGTACCGCCTTACGACATGTCCTGCTGGACTCGTACCTGGATGACGATATCAAAAATGGAGGCCCTAAGATGCATAAGGGTCAATCTGGTGACATGGCCGTCGCGCCCTCGACCGTATCATATATATGAGGATGCCTTGTTCACCCCCTTGAAGAAAGTTAAAGGCTTGCAACAGTTTGATGTGTTCATCAGTTGGGAACTCGGCGAAGAAGTAGAAGGAGGAAGGCAATGGCCTTTTGTTTTGAGAAGAACCATGGAACGAAGGAGCGATTATAACTAGACATTGTATTGGCAGGCAATGCGCATCGTCAAGAGATACGCTGTTCATGTCGCATTACTAAATACATAGTATTGTATCAAAACAACCCAGGATCAATGCATCTGAGATAAGGTATACTTCTCCATAGCATACATAGATAGTAATATGATCTGAAGGATGTATATAATCGTCCGGTGTAATAGGGCGAGGAAGCTGTAGGAAGGCACGAACTGAGGACGATGTACTCATCCCAAACGCCGTGTTCCAGCGTTTCGGTGCTAATCCGGGACGAATGACCAGTGACGTCATCATTTGGGGGGAACCGAATCCGCCTTGTGTACCTGCACTCTAAATCATCAACACCAAACATCAGAAACCCCGGGATACTGTCAGCTTATGCGGCTTTCTTTCTGCAGCGATGAGCTCTTCTCAACCAGAGAGCCAGCCGCTGCTGCACAGCTCTCCAACCAAGGTCATAGCTTTCGAGCCCCACGATCCAGACGATCCCCGGAACTGGTCGAAAGCACGCAAATGGCTAATGGTCGCCGCCATTGTCCCCATAGACCTCAGTGTCTCCTGGGGTGCGAGTGGCTTTAGTCCTGTCGCGAGCGACTTTGCCAAAGACATGGGCGTGTCACCGAGCGTCGCAGTTCTGGGACTGAGCATGTATGTTCTTGGGTTGGCTTTTGGTCCTATGACTTTGGCTCCTCTTTCCGAATACTTTGGAAGGAGACCTGTCTATATTGTGTCTTATGGCATCTTCCTCTTGCTTCTTTTGGGGACGACATATGTAGAACGCCTTGGGCCGTTTCTTGTCCTGCGTCTGTTCTCGGGTTATTTCTCATCTACGACCATTTCGAACTTTGGAGGCACCATCGCGGATCTCTTTCATCACCATGATACTGGGCCAGCCATGTCTTGGTTCCTCTGGGCAGCGACAGGGGGCAGTCCGACTGGCTTTGTGCTCTTCTCATTCATCGCCAATGGAAGATCATGGCACACTGTGTTCCGCATCATGTTTTTCATCTGCTTGACCTTCTGGGTGGTCATGGTTGTCGCGCTTTACAGCCTCGGAGAGACACGACATAGTGTAATCCTTTTGCGGAGAGCAAGAGCCTTGCGACAGCAAACAGGAGACGAGGAGATTGAGGTGCCGGATGAAATGAAGCAACGAGGACCGAAGCAACTGTTCAGCACAGCACTCGCCCGTCCATTCAGGTTCTTAGGCTCTGAAGCTATCGTGCAATTTGGTGCACTCTACAACGGATTCCTTTACGGCCTGAGCTTCCTCTTCAACGGCGCCTTCCACATGATCTTTGGCCCAAGCGGGTACGGTTTCGATACTATCGGCGTCGGTATCTCCTTCCTGGGAATTGTTGTTGGCATCACGCTTGGTCTAGCTACGAACGTCTTACAGGAACGATACTATCAAAGACAAGTATCTCAGGCCGGCCATCGTGACGTACCTGAGGCGCGAGTGCATCACGCGAAGCTGGCAGCTATTGTGCTACCAGTGTCTCTTCTGGCTTTCGCACTTACCGCAACGCCGAACATACACCCCTTCTTCGCAGTCCTCGCCAGCGCGTTCTGGGGTTGGTCATTCTACACCCTCAGTAAGTTACACAGATGATCAACGTCAATCATGCTGCACTAACAATTCGATCTAGTTCTCATGACTCTCACGTACACCGAAGACGCCTACAAAACGTACTCAGCATCAGCGCTTGCCGGAATTGGACTCATTCGGAATCTCGCTGGTGCTGGGTTCCCACTCGTCGGGAGACACCTATTCTTGAACGTAGGCACCAGGAACGCGAGTCTGGTACTGATGGCAATCGCCATCTGTCTAGCGCCAATACCATTCGTGCTTGAGAGAAGAGGTGTATCATTACGCAAGAGAAGCCCATGGGCGGCCGCGCATGAGGATGAAGACGAGAATAGCTGAGCCCCATACCGCTTGCGACAGTTGGTCTCGCATTGTAGGGCTCAGCCTGTCCTGTTTACCGCAAGACGTTTGTTGCGCGTCAGATTCACGTCTGGATTTGAAGAATTCGGCTGTCATATGCCTCGACTACGGACCACTCGTACACCATCTCATACGCCAATGATAGCCGCAGTGTGCCGGGTCAAGCACAAATGTCTTCGCAACTCTATATCTGGGCAAGCATGTGGAACGGACTTTGTACCTGACGAACTCCACATTATAATCGAATTAGAGAGACCTGGCCTACTCGCGTTCAATCTTGTCATCAGCCACTGATATGCATCCCTCCTTACTCAGCCCTGCAGTCGTCTAGGCAGCGGCAATATAGCGACCCAGGGGGTTCGATCGGTCGCACGTGACATTCACTACACAGCAAACCCAACACACCCATTGGACAGCACAAAGCATGAACGTTACCCAAAATCAGCATAACAGCGTTTCAACCACGACAGAACGTGTTGTTTCGGATCTGCCCGTGGTTTTAGCGCGTAATCCCATTGAACGTTGCGGGCCAACCAACGCGTCGCGCAGCCGAGAGGGTCGGCGCGTAACGCTAGATCTCGCGCTGCCGACTACCCACCCGCGTATCCACCTGAGATATTCTTAGACCGCACGAAGTCTACATATGAGGCTCTGCTCTTGCGAAGATGGTGCAGTATTCTCCAGCCTCGACCATCTTTTCTTTGCTTCCGTCAATTCTCATTCGGTTCTTTTCTTTTGAGTCCGTTCTGTGAACAACTCTGTGTTTCATTCGCAACGTAACTTGCTTGTTTCCTTCAGTCAAGTCTCAGCATAGCGACGGAGTTGTTCTCTCATCTATTATCTTTCGTCATTTCCCATTTTCTCGTTGCGAGAAATTTTGGAGTAGCGCGCAAGTCGTGTCTAGTACCTACATCGTCATCTCGAATTACAACTAAACCATCGACTCATCTACGAAACGTTCGCAAGACTCCTCGACGGCCTCTTTAGGGATCCCGAATATCCACACCAACACGATAAACTCTCTGTAACAACGCAAAAATGTCCTGCCAGCCATTCACTTCGGTTCCTCAACCACCCACCACACTCCCATCGTGCGCCGTACCTATCGGCGGCTCGAACTCTTCAATACTAGACGCATGCTGCAACGGACACATCAACGCTATCGCGACATACTCCGCCCCCGACTCGACCACATCATCACCATCAGCATCCTCAACACCAGTCATCGTTAACTCAGAAGACAACGACGGTTGCTTCCAATATTGCATCACCGATTCACCAGACATCGTTCAAAGTTGCTTGGCACAGAAGATGGAAGAATATGAGAAGGAAGGTGCAAGTGGCAGGGGTATGTTTAGCTGCTTCAACACGGAGAAGGCGGTCGGTGCGAGGAAGATCGACGAGGAGCGAGGATATGCTAGTGCAGGTGTGAGGATCAGTGGGGCTGCGAGTTGGGTGGTCTCATCGCTGCTGGGTCTGAGTGTTATTGGTGCAGTCGTGGGAGGTATTTGAGCACGATTAAAGAGACTGGTAGATGGCAAGACCGTGAAAGGATGCGAAATGTTTGATTGAGTTGTATACCCAGGGTTTTCTCTAGCATCTCCTGGCGTTGACGCTGGACGTAATGAATAATGACATATTCCAATTCCTTGACTATAGTAGCGGTGTGGGACGACAAAACTAATGAGATCTACGATACGATTGTCTGAACGACTTGGTTGCGCATCCGAACCGCAGATATATCCGTCCAGTCCCAAAACTAAAAAGCAATCATCTACCCAGCCTCAAATCGTCTTCGACAGCTACGATAGGCGGTGAGTGAGCAAAGAAAGACATTCCGCACAGTCACAAAGCGTCTCAACAACATTGTGAGCTAAGAACACTGGCGCAGATCCCTTCATGACTGCACTAAGTAGTGATGTAGTGGCTGCGATAAATTATCAACAGCCCTGGTGTTTGTTCTTCTCACAAGTACCCTTCAAGCCTTCAACCGGAATCATGTCAATAATGCCGGAGCAACCACACATTATCAAATACTGTGACCAACAACGGATGCAACCATCACCTCGGCATCTGGTGCCCATCGTCAGAATAGAAAGTATGGCAGCCAACGCTGAAAAACAAGCTTCTATAGACCTAGCCTTCGAGACGCAGCAACAGCCACAGTCACAGCCACAGACGAAACCAGACGAACCCCTCCAGCGAAAGCGAAAAGACAGCGCGGCACCTTCATTATGTTGTGGCTCACCTATCTCGGAACAATACGAGCAAGGCGCCGGGGATGAGGTTGCTTTATTGTCGCATAAGCATGTGCCGGAGCATTTCTCCAACTCGGGCTTGTTAGAAGCTGGGTTCAACCAGGCGATTTCTCACAGGAATTCCAACTGGCGTCGCTTCTTTTGTAAGCCCTAATCCTAGGAAATTCCGATTAGAAGCATTGCTAAACTTTTAACCAGACGGTTCTCTAGAGTTCTTGATTCCTTTTGGAAGTGAATGGGATAGCCCGTGTTTGATGTCCCGGAGGACTTCCGTTTGAACCGCGTCGAGAGCGCGCACAATAGTTTTGAATCAATGGTATGCCTTAATATGAGGTCTTTTCTTGGTGGACACTGCAAGCTTGATGTGTACCTGATGGTGATGGGTCTGTGGCTGAGGGGCAGCCGATGTGGAGACGAGGGAAAGTTCCCCGCGACCGTTTAGCGCTATCGCACCCCTGCCGCCGATGCGGAGCGTCATATCTTTTTCTTGAACGCGCAAACAGTCACAATCCAATTCCACACCTTATTCTCTCATAGATCTCAAGATGGCATCCGAAAAGAAAGTAGCAGAGAACATGCTCTGGGGAGGTCGTTTCACAGGTTTGTGCAGCCAACGGCTTCAATGAGTCCACCGATACTTGAGATGACTGGACACTAAGACGCGTTGCAGAGGGCCTTGACCCAGTCATGGAGCAATACAATGCGTCTCTCCCCTACGACCGTCTCTTCTACGCCGAAGATATCGCCGGTTCCATCGCATTCGCTCGCGCCAACAAGAACAATGGCATCCTCACCGCTGACGAGTTTGCTGCCATCGAGAAGGGCATGGCACAGATTAAAGAGGAGTGGGCATCAAACTCCTTTGAGGTCAAGGCGAACGATGAAGATATTCACACTGCCAACGAGCGACGGCTAAGCGAAATCATCGGCAAGGACATTGGAGGCAAGCTCCACACAGGGCGAAGCAGGAACGAGCAAGTCGCGACCGATATGCGGTTATGGCTGAGGGAGCAGCTCAGGACACTAGAGGGCTACTTGAAGCTTTTGATCAAGACATCGGTGCAGCGAGCAGAGGCCGAGATCGACGTGCTTATGCCTGGCTACACACATCTCCAGAAGGCGCAGCCCGTCCGATGGTCGCACTGGATCCTATCGCATGCCACCGCTTTCGCATCCGAGCTCGAGCGCCTTCGCGAAGTCATTAAACGCGTCAACCGTTCCCCACTCGGTTGCGGCGCGTTGGCAGGCAACCCCTTCAACATCGACCGCGATGCCATGGCTAAGGAGCTTGGATTTGAGGGCCTGCTGACCAACTCTCTCAACGCTGTCGGAGACCGCGACTTCGTCTTCGAAACTCTACAATGGGGATCGAGCTTCATGCTCAAGATGTCGCGCTGGGCGGAGGATTTGATCATCTACTCGAGTCTGGAGTTTGGCTTCGTGCGGTTGGCCGACGCCTACTCTACCGGAAGCTCCCTCATGCCCCAAAAGAAGAACGCAGACTCTCTAGAACTCATTCGAGGAAAGAGCGGTCGTGCTTTCGGACACATGGCGGGTTTGTATGTCACCATCAAGGGTCTGCCCACAACTTACAACAAGGATCTGCAAGAGTCTGTTGAGCCTCTCATCGACCACATCAAGACGGTCAGCGACTCCATCCAGATCGCCACCGGTGTCCTGTCAACCCTGAAGATCAATGCCGACAAGATGCACGCTGCACTTGCCCCAGAGATGCTAGCCACAGAGTTTGCAGACTACCTTGTCCGAAAAGGCGTGCCTTTCCGTGAGGGTCATCACATCTCTGGCCGTGTTGTTGCCTTGGCAGAGGACCAGAACGTGCCCATGGACAAGCTGAGCTTGGAGCAGCTGAAGGGTATTGACTCCAGGTTAGGCGACGACGTGGTTGAGTGCTTGGACTACGAGCGCGCGGTAGAGCTGAAAAACGCCACTGGTGGTACAAGCAAGAGCGCCGTCATGGAGCAAATCGACATCTTGAAGACGATTCTCTAGAGGAGAGGCCTGCCAAGCGACGCCAAAAACGGGTTTAGACAAAATTCAGGATGATCACAGGTTATGAGATATGAGAAATGAATACTACACCACTAAGATGTTTAGTGATGATGGAATCTGTTCCTTGTGTGTGCTGTTCGCATGTGCTTACCCCACTTCATCTAGCCAGCGGATCCGCCTTCACATCGCAATGAACCATATGCTTTGGAGTGGATCTGGATTTACTGCGAATAATTCGCATCTCACTTCTAGGACAATCATTGAGGTCGAACATCTGTCTAAATAAAGTTACCATGCAACAAGATCCACACAGTACCGACGTCATCACGAACATAAATTACTTCCCTGCCACCGGCGTCCCCATCCCAAAGTCAGAATGGAAAGTCAAATACCTAGACGACAGAGATGAATACACTCGTCCCATGCTCATCCGCGACGTACGAAAAGCCAATAAGACATTCGATCTAGACGTCAACGGCTTCACATTCGTCACATTACCGCACAAAGATAGAGTCGGCCGACACAGCAGCGAAGAAGACGTAAAACGAGGATACTACCCTGAGTTGGAAGAAGTGGTCAAGAAATTGTATAGCCCCACCGATGTTCTACGTGAACGACTTCGTCATAAGAAGCAAGGGATCTAACAACTCCACCAGAACCGGCGCATCAACTGTCCACGTCTTCAACCACGTAATCCGCGCCCACACCTCCCCCTCTCAAAAAGGCATCCAAGACGCCCAAGGCCGCTGGCAAGACATACCCTCCGGCCACCCACACGTCGACTACGCAGGCTCCGCGTCCGCCCTCTCCGGCACGCTCACTGAACTTTCCCTCCCCCCACACATACATACCCTCTTCACCACATCCACCCGCTACGCCTTCCTAAACTGCTGGCGGCCCCTCAAAACAGTCCGTCGAGATCCACTCGCCGTGTGCGACGCGACCACAGTGGCAGATAGTGATTACCAAGTCAGACTTAGGGAGTTCAGTCGCACAGGAAATAAGAGTGAGAATTATGTTTTGAGTTGTGGGGCGCTGGAGGAGAACAAGGGGATGGACATGGGGGAGGGGAAGATGCATGAGTGGTGGTATATGAGTGGGATGCAGCCGTGGGAGATGGTAGTTTTCAAGGGCTTGGATTCGAAGAGGGAGGAGAAGGGGTGGAGGTGTCCGCATACGGCGTTTAGGGTGGAGGGGAGTGAGGGGGAGGAGCCGAGGGAGAGTATTGAGGCGAGGGTTGTTGCTTTTTGGGAGTAGTAGTGTTGAGGGTGGTTGGTGGGTGGGGATTTGTAGAGGGCTTGCCGTACTTGTAGCCGATTGAAGAGGAAAGCTTTCTCTTGTGGATCCCTATAGCATACTTTCTTGCAACGGACAACTGATGGTAGCGGATCTGTTCAGCAGACTAGATGCTCGAAGATGAATTCATTCATGCATTGCTACTTGTGTGCTACGACGCACTTTCCTCAACGATGTGACGGTGTGCTGATATGTGTTCTCATCATACTCCTAGAAACATAATGACCGGTTGTTGAGACCCATCCACGATGCTAATGTTGTACAAATGAACCATATGCAATACCGAGGGTAGCGTCAGAGTCGGCATAAGCCACTAATAGTTGGTCCACAGTCCCGGCCGCACCGGCCTTGATCGAGGTGATCCTAGGCGTATGTTGGAGGTCGATAGCGGCCTTGGGGGCCTCTCAGGCCGTTCGCTTATACTGTGCAGATCGTGGAGGGAGCTTGGCCTGCGCAAATGATCGCTGTTTCGTCGTGATGCATCGTATAACCGACTACTCATCCTGGGCTCTCCTTGGTTGCTCGCTCTGAGATTTGACTGACCACTTGCCATCGCAGCCTGCTGTTCATCGTAGAGGTATTTTGTAAAGACAAAATCCCTCCATTTCAGCTCTTTCTTCAAAGCGACGAACTTCGGCTCTGCATAGACCTCTCGATTGGTCTTGGCCATGCCGTATTTGCAATGCTTGCGGTTGTAATCCTTGATTGCCTTGCCGAGCACTAGCCGAAGCGCCTCGCACGATCTTGTCCCAAGCTGGGCAACAACCATGTCGTCCGAGACGAGTCGACGTGCAAGTAACTTTTGACTTTTGTCCATACCCAATTTCCCCGGCAGGAGGCTGCGTCCACGCGTCCAGAAGGACGGCTTAGTGTAGAGTAATGTCTTGTGATGGTTTCCGCCTTCGCACCTGTGCAACCGGAAAGCGTACAGCTGCTCGAAGACGTACGAGATGTCGATTCCAATAGTTCGTGCTGGCTCCATGATGAAAGTACTGATGAACTCGCGGTCGCTATCCTTTAGCAGGCTCTGGGTGTTGTCGACGACAGTCTCACATGCTTTGTGGATGACATCAGCATATTCGAGAACTACGCGCGTCCCTTGAAAATTCAAAAGGCTGGTGTTCCGCGTAAAGAGGTTTGTGGTGAACAGATTGGGAGAACATGCAGCGAGAGCATAATGAAGCTCGTGAAAGTCGACGTCGTAGCTGTATACCAATATGTCGAGGAGAAGGCGGACAAGAAGATCGACTGCGGCAGCCTTGTCCTGAGGTAGCTCCAAGTTTGTATCATGGCCTAAGATCTGATCTGGTCGGAAGGGGTATGATTCAAAGGGGTGGTGGGAGGTTTCGATCGAATTACGTGGTGTGATGGGCGGGTGGTGGCTTGCGCTGTACGTTTGTTTCGTTGACCCTGCGCTCAGGTTGCCTACACCCTCCTGAGACAGTTCTGGCATTACGAAAGCCCCTTGTGAGGAAATGAATGTTGCTGAGGATAGCGAGAGAGACGACGCTGATACCGACTGCAATTGCCCACAGGGCTGAAAGGAAAGAATGAGGGAAGCTTAGCAACAAGCGCGAGGGTGTCGCTGTGACCCTATTGAATTTCCTTACCACGATCAACGTAACCATCGTCAGGTTGCGACCTGTAGGGGTCCGAAGCGGAGTCATTGGTCGTTTGACTGACCTATCCACAGCCCGAAGTTGCGCGGTTTCCGTCATTGCAGCGGATGATTTGTTGGAAAAGTCTGGATCACATGTTCAGAGCCGATAATATTTGTATCATCCAGCTTATCTTAACCGTTAAGCTGCGTTATTCGTGATGGACCAATACGCCAATTGACTCTACTAAAGTATGGTTTAGTAGAGGAGGCTGAAGGGGCGACATGCTCAAGAGACATGATTGTCGTGCAAACAGTTTATGGGTGAGCCTGCGTTCCATGGCGTACTGGAGAATTCATTGAAGCGTGATGTGAGAAGTCATGGGAAGATTGGAGTTGGACATGTGAAAGTAGAAAGGCGAGGGGTGAATGCAGGGATATCATGCATGACGCCACAGCCGAGGCGTGGAGGAGCCAAAATTGTCTCGGCTTATCGATAATCAAAATTATCGCCGTCCCACTCTCTACCACCCACCAGACAGTGCAGCGCAGTGCTTCTGACATTGCATAGTCAAGGTGGCGTCGATTCCTTTCCGATTCAAATCAGGTGGCAGCGGCAACAATATGGCGCCCATCGCTGCGACAGCGCACCATCACCGGAGCACGACCAAGAAGGACAAGAAGGGCTTCAAGTCCCGCCATGCCACCAAAGGCGCCCTGAAGGAGCAGAGCAAGGGTTAGTCCCTCGCCGCCACCGCACCCAACTCTGCTGACAGAATCTTCTAGGCAAGGTCAACTCCCTCTCGTTCGAATTCGGCAGTCGCAAAACCCCCCACCAGCAAGTCATGAGCAAGTTCGACCGCCGCAACCGCGCCAAGCAGCTGCGCATCAACAAGGACCACGAGCACGCAAAGTCGTCCAACGTATTCGCCGGCAAGGACGGTGCGCCGAGGATCACCGCCCTCATCCCGCTATGTTCGGACGTCTCCACCGCGGAAGCTGTCCGCAGCCTGAACGCCAGTCTGGACATCGAAGAGGAGGTTCCCGAGGCAGGATGGACACGCACAAACGTCGACCGTTTTAAGCAAAAGGTGCAATATTTGATCGTCAAGAGGGATCTTCTGGCCGCTCTCGACGCCTGCCGTGTCGCCGATTTTGTCGTCTTCATTCTGTCGGCGCACGAAGAAGTCGACGCAGAGGGCGAGCTGATCATGAAGTCGGTTGAAAGCCAGGGTATTTCAAACACCTTCACAGTCGTGCAAGGATTGGACAAGGTCGAACCCGCCAAGGTCAGGCCTTCAGTCGTCTCGTCGCTCAAGTCATACATCACCCACTGGCTCCCTTCGACCGAGCGCGTCTACTCTCTCGATAACCGCCAAGAAGCCGCAAACCTCGTCCGATCGCTGTGCACAACTACCACAAAGGGTGTCAGATGGAGGGACCAGAGGAGCTACATGTTCATTGAGGATATCGCGTGGCCTGGAGGCAAGTCGGTCGTCAACGCGGACGGCACCGGTGATGTTGTCATTACCGGCGTCGTGCGTGGGCTTGGGTTGAAGGCCGACAGGCTGGTTCAAGTGGGAGATTGGGGTGACTTCCAGGTCGACAAGATCGTAGCCGCCCCACTAGAGACGAGGAAGAAGCACAAAGAGGAAGAGATGGCCGTTGACACAGACGGCGATGGCATTCTGGAGCGTCCCACAGAAGACCAGGACGACCTAGCAGATCTCGCACCAGAGGAAACAATCATGGACGACGTGACCAACTACGCTACGTCTATTGCGCCATCCGAGCGCAAGGGTGTCTTACTAGACGACCACCACTATTTCTCAGACGAGGAGGAGGAGGTTGCGCCGGCCAAAAAGAGGCGGCTACCAAAGGGCACAAGTGACTACCAGTCTGCATGGTACCTCGACGACATGTCTGATTCGGGATCGGATCTGGAAGATTTTGATATGGAAGTTGACGAAGATGCCCAGAGCCAGCCTGCGCACCCTGCAGATGGTGTAGAGGGCATGGACATTGATGGCAAGGCTATGACCGAGGGCGCTCCTTCAGAATACCCGCAGTCGGAGATGTTCCTAGACCCATCACCAGAGGACGAGGCCGCGCAGATCGAGGAGTACCGGAAGTCTAGAAAGACAGAAGAGGACGAAGATCTCGAGTTCCCTGACGAGATCGAACTACATCCCAACGTGAATGCGCGAGAGCGTCTCATTCGCTACCGAGGACTGAAGAGTCTAAGGAACAGCACATGGGAGACAGAAGAGGATCGACCATACGAGCCGGAAGAGTGGCAGCGACTGCTCGACATCTCCGACTACAAGCGCACAGCGACCAAATTCATGCGCGAAGCCTGGGCTGGTGGTGTCAAGCCCGGAACTCGGGTCAGCGTTCACATTCGCGGTGTCCCGCTACAATTCCAGGAGATGCAGTCACGGCCCATGGCCATGTTCTCGCTCCTCAGACACGAGCACAAGCGCACAGCCGCCAACTACAGTATACTACTCAGCTCTGAGCATGAGGGTCCGATCAAGTCGAAGACTGAGATGATCGTGCAGTGCGGACCGAGGAGGATAGTCATCAACCCTGTAAGTTACCTTGAGCTTCTGTCTTATCACTAGATACTAACAGCACCCAGCTCTTCTCCTACGCTGGCAACACACCAAACAACGTGCACAAGTTCTCTCGATTCCTCCACCCTGGCCAGTCGGCCATAGCATCTTTCATCGGACCGCTAACCTGGGGCAACGTCCCTCTCCTCTACTTTACTCGCACAACCCCCTCTCCCGACCACCCCTCCTCCCTTCGCCTAATCGCGACCGGAACATCACTCCCACCCTCCACCAACCGCATCATCGCCAAGCGCATCATCCTGACAGGCCACCCTTACAAGATCAACAAGCGCGTCGTCACAGTGCGCTACATGTTCTTCAACGACGGCGACGTCAAGTGGTTCAAGAGCTTACCACTATGGACCAAGCGCGGAAGGAGCGGTTTCATCAAGGAGAGTCTGGGTACGCACGGATACTTCAAGGCTACTTTCGATGGCAAGATCAGCCCTATGGATGCTGTTGCTGTCAGTTTGTACAAGAGGGTCTACCCGAGAGGCGCGAGAGCGTGGAGGGGCGAGCTGGAGCAAGCAGGTGAGATGCAACAAGCAGCTTAGAAGGGTACTACGCGTCAATGACTTTTATGATATCATGGGGCTCTTAGATAGGCTAAAATGGGTATGGAGTTTTGTTGTTCGTCTTCCATAAGTTACCTGGATCAAACATCTATGAACCACATCCGTGAAGTAAACGCCGTGAAATGCTTATACGAAGGATACTTTTCACCGCCAACGCCTTTACAAAGTCTTGAGCTGCATTAAGCCATGTCTCCCCAGACCTTACTTCCTAGCAAACCTCTCAAGCGCCGGTCCATAATCCTTCTTCAACCTCTCCTTCCTCTCAATCTGCCTCTTCTGCATATTCTTCAACGCCTCCCTCGCCCTCTCCTTCTCCTCATCAATCACATTCTTCGTCCCACTCTTCCTCAAATACCTCCTCAGCGCCGAATTCCTACCCTTACCCCTCTTCTTCAACATATCCACCTTATCTGGTTCCTTCTCTCCTCTCGCAGCGCGATATTCACGTTGCCTCTCCTCATTAGACGCGAGATCGAGGTTACCGACGAAGTTGGGGTCGAGCGCAATCATCTCAGGTTGGATCTTCTCAAGCAGGGCATGCACTTCAGTTTCGCGGCGCTGCTTGGAGGTTTCGTAGGGGTTGGTGCCGGGCTCGAGGGTGTCTGGGTTGGGTTCTCCGGAGCCGGGCACGATGATGGAGGAGAAGCCTTTGTCGTGCGATATGCCGAGAACGTCTTCGAAGGGGCAGAAGCGCACGCGGCCTACGTTTAGGCCTTCGCCGCCCCAGCCCATGTACGGCATGATGGGGGGTGCGGCGTCTTCGGGGTTCCGTCGGAAGATGTCATCTTTGTAGATGGAGGTTTGTGTGCCGAAGCCGACGGCTGTGAGGTTGCGGTCCGAGATGGAGAGCGTGGTGCCCGGGACGCGAAGGTGGGTTTGGTACATCTCTTTGAACATGCGGACGTCCCAGACGGACATGCGTCGGTCTTGGGATGTGCTGACCATGTATGTTCCTGATCTGTCGACTGCGATGCTTCGGACGGGGCCGCGATGTGGGAGAAGTTTGACGAGGGGCGTGGCGCTGTTGGGCGACCAGAGTGTTACGAGACCTTTTTGGTGGCCAACGTGCAGGATTGCGTTGTGTGGATTTTGTGCGAAAGCTGTCGCGGGACCGAGCTTTGTGTATAGTTGTGGTAGTGACTGTCCGGTCGAAACATCGGTATATCGTATTATACCTGCGGTCGATACCGAGGCGAGGAGGAAGTGGTATGGGAGGTATTCGAGGTGTGTGGCTTCAGAGTGGTTCTTGAGCTTGTGCATCTCCACGCCGTCGCCCGAGTAGATGTAGACACAGTTTTTCTGTGCTACCGCGAAGTTCTTCTGGTTGCTCGTGTGCAGCCATCGCGCATCTCGCACCGTCTCATTTAGTTGCAGTTCGCAGCCGACCTTTCCGTCTCGCCAGTCAAAGGTCGCGACATGTCCTTTCCTGCCTGCGATCAACAAGTCGCGGCCGTTGCGACTGTATTCGCATACGTCGTAAGGACCGAGACCATCTAGTTTCAACTCGAAGCCCTTCTTTGCCGTTTCCAGACCAACTTCCCGCTTGATCTCGTCTTGTCGCACCTTATATGTCCTTTCCAGCTCATTTTCGGTTTCCAGTAGTCCTGGGTTGTTCTCGAGCAGAACTTCGACATTCTTCGCTTCTATCGCTGCCTGCTTGTTCTTTGCCTCAAGCGATGTGATATTTCTCCGCAGCTTCTTGTCCTTGACTGTTTTCGGCCGTATGCGGTCGCCGCGCCCATATTGCTTTGTGGCCGATTCGGTGAATTCAGCGATCGCGCGGGTGTCTTCGTCGTCTATGGGCGCCGCGTTTTGCGACTTGCGCCGCGGTTGCGCTGTGCTGGGCTTGGAGCCGCGTTCGGTGGCCATAATGCAGTTGCGGTGGCTGGCAGCCTTTTTGTGACGACAGGTGGAACTTTGATCCGCTTCGTAAGCTAGTTTTGTGACTGAGGAATCCCCTGCACGTATTCGTTGAGAGTGTATGCGCAAAGGCTACTGGTCGCGAATGCCCCAGTCCTAGAATTATTTCTGCCGGCCTTCACCGCTTCGAAATCTTGGCGACACTAGTGATGCACCTGTGGACAACTCAAACTCCACGCCTCTATCGCTGCATTTACGTTCCGTTGATTCCACCAGAAATTGAATGCCAGGTCCACTGATGTCCATTAATGACTCCGAGCCGCGGTAATCTGGGTCAGACTTAATAAGCGGTAGTATCTCAGCGTGGCATCTACCCTGTGTCCCACCACGAGAGTTATGTTTGTGTGCCCACATTTTTCCTTTCTCGGATTTCAATGTTTGCGCTGGAACTGGAGGTGCTCTTACTCTGTTTTTTTGGGGCTTGATGTAGGGTTCGTCGCCTCGGCATTGCTCGACATTTGAAGTTGAGGTAAAGGTTGAGCGGCCGCTTGATTGTCTGCAGCTGCTTGAGCTTGAGCTTGAGCTTCGGCGTTGCTTCGACAAAGCTGGAACGCAGCAGCTCGGGCGCGACTCTTAGCCTTTGCGGCTTCTGATGGCTTCCTACATTGCCCTTTACGACCCATTGCAGTAGGTAGAGAGAGCTTGGAGAGAGATAGAGGAGGCTGGAGAAGCTGAAGTTTTAGTAGAGGTCGAGACAGCTTCGAGGCTGTGTGCTTAGTGTATATGCTCACGTGTGCGTACAGGGCTCTAGACGATGGTTGATACTCAGTGCCGAGATCGCAGTGTCACATGCTGCTCATGTCTTGCGCAGCTGCAGCTTCTCTCACTGGCTCTTGCCTTCACCTTGAGTTCGGCCCAAACAAACAACGTATATCCGCATGGCTCACTTAGACGTCTCTCTCTCAATCCCACCGCCGTACAGAGTCTCATTAACCCCATTCCACTCACAATACTTCACATACTACCCTGCAACCCCAGTCGCCAACGATGGGAGGCCGCCGCAATGTGCACGCTTACAACCAGGACGAGATTGATAGGTGCGTATAAATAAGGTTCACCAAGGCGATTGATGATAGCATAACTACCAATCAAACAAGTCATTCGCTGTTCCATTCGACCCGCTGCTAACTATTATTACAAGGCTCCAGGGCATCCCGCTTCCCATGAAGATCAAATGTGGCCGGTGCCACAAGAACCTCCCTCAAGTCAAGTACTCCACGAAGCAGCTGACCGATGCACGAATCCAAATCAAGGCCTCAAGCAAGATCATCAAGCCTATCAACTGTCACAGTTGCACTGGGCAGCAGAAGGTCGAGATCGAGTGCACCATGTGTGGCAAGACAAAGGGCCTGGAGGACTTCGCCAAGTCGCAGCGTGCCAAGCCAGACACTGCCAAATGCTTCAAGTGTGTTGAGGCTCAGCTTGCTGATGAGGCCGTCGACGGAGACCGCTACGAGGATCCGCAAAAGGCCTTTGTTCCGCCCGACCACTCCCAGGGTCAATTTCCCGAGTACTGGTCCGCAGCTACGAGTGACACATCTTCTACTTATGTGGGTTTCCATAACGACTGTCTGTGGAAAATTTACTGACCTCTACAGGGAGATGATGAGTGGAAGACTGTCAACGGCATCAACCAACGAACCGAGCGCAAAGACACTGGCAATGGAGGAATAGCGCTATCGGCTGGCTTCCAGAAGGCTATGTCCATCAACGGTTCAGCTGATGAGAGCCTCATCGGCACCGAATACTCCTTCCCAGCTGGCCATGGAAACGCCAACACCGACGGCTGGAGCGAGGTCCGCACCAAGTCCTGGCATACCCAGTCCAACGCGGCTCCCAGTGCAAGCTCTGGCTTTAACCCCAACGCTTATCGTCGCTCGACTAGCTCAGTTACCGGATCTTCCCACACCTTTGCCTCCAGCATGGCTGAGCGATCTGATACTTCAGAGATTCGTCCTAATGGATGGGCTAAGATCCGTGCTGTTCCCCGGGGTCCTCCCATGGTATGTTTCATCACGATAGCAGAGTGCTAAAGTATCTCCACGATTAATACTTGCACCTTGAATCGTGGCAAGAAACCATGCTGACAATTTCGCAGATGCCTATGGGTGATACTGTCCGACAGACTGGATCCACTGTCGATGCTTGGGACTCGGATGAGGAAGACGAAGAAGACGAGGACGATGATGACAGTGACGACGACACGGTCATCTAGTCACTTGACCCCGGTATATGAAAATGACAGAGATGGAAAGGCATGCACAACGGACAAGATCCTGACTCTGCGAGGGTATGCGGGAGTTTGGAGTTGACTTGCATCATAAGATTTAGCTGTGGTCATGACGGCGAATGGTCTACCACGTGCTGTCCCCAGCGGAGGGACGTACATAGGACTACAAAAGTTGAAATCTTGAATCGATAGCGTTATGGTTAGACCTATCGCGCGACTCTGGTGACAGTGAAAGTAATGCTGTCAGGGGTAGACTAATCCGGAAAAAGCGACTAATTGCCACCACGTGATCGCGCGCCGTCGCCCGGACCCCAACGCGCCTTCCTGAGCATGTCACACCCCACTCACACCCAGCGCAGTCGCAGAACCACGACTGTTCCGCAACACTTTCTTTCAAACTACTTTCGTTTTAATCGCTCTCACAGTAGGAAATAGATACAGGCAATATGTAAGTCAAGTTTCGTTATTCGACTCAATGAGCGCGCAAAACTAATGAGTGGCGACAGGAGCGGACGACGACCTAGAGGCGCAGGCATTCGGGGACCGCACTCTGCCCTGACTGACTTTCTGGCCGTGAGTGACATCTGTTCTGGGGACAAGACTGCTCAACACTAGAGACTTGCGACATGAAGATCGAAAGCGGCTGGGCTCTTGCTCGATAGCGGCGGCGCAAACCTCACGGTGCATGATGTCTGAGAGAACTACGGGCTAATAATTCACCTCTAGGCGAACAACATCTCTGCAGCAGAGATTCGCGATTCGTACGAACAGCGCCGTCAACAAGCCGAGCGAGACGCAGCAGAAGCAGGAGATAATGGCGAGGGACCTTCAAATGCTGGTGAAGATGACGAAGATGTCGAGGAGGACCTACAAGCCGAATCCTCTGCAATGGCAGCTGAGCGCACTCGCAAACGTAAACGCAACCAAGACGAGGCCATAGCGAAGATCAAGAAGGGCAAGGCGGCAAAGAAGGCATCGAAGAAGAAGAGCAAGAAGAAGGGGTCAGACGATGAATCTGACTTTGGAGATGCGATGGACATGTACAAGAAAGCGAAGCCACTCCCTGGGCAATTGGAGAACTGCGAAATTTGCGACAAGCGGTTTACCGTCACACCATACAGCAAAGCTGGTCCAGACGGTGGTCTCCTGTGTACACCATGTGGAAAAGAGATGGTCAAGGATGCGAAAGCAGAGAAGAAGCTTGCTAAGCCCGTGGTGCGAAAGGGTCGCAGGAAAATCGAGAGCAACCGCCTTGATGGTATGACACAGCGCGGACCCAAGACACTTCAGCAATTGTGCATCGAGAAGCTCGCCAAACATTCGGAAGACATTGACGAACTGGGCGAGATGCCAGAGGGTATCATGAACCGGATTAGCGAGATCTTCTCCAAGAAGCGAGCGATGAACTCCAACACGATGAAGCTGTTCCTCCAGTCAGACATGCAGTCGATCGCAATTCACGAGGCGGCATATCTTGAGACCGAGGACTACGACCAGATCTTTGCCGTTTGCCCAAACGTCAAACGTCTGTCCTTGCGCAACTGCTGCCAGTTCAAGGACAGCAACATCGATTACATGAATGAGAAGGCCAAGGCACTCGAAGAGATACAGCTGCTAGGGGCCAATCTTGTCTCTAACGACAAATGGATCGAACTCTTCATTGCTCGGGGCCAAGATCTCAAGTCGCTGAAAGTCGAGTGGTTAGACGCCGCGTTCGACGACCAAGTAGTTGAGGCACTCTCCACCTTCTGCCCCAACCTTGAACGCCTCAAGATTGAACGCTGCAAGAAGATCGGCCCGGACAGCATCGACGCTATTGCTCACTTGAAGCACCTGAAGCATCTTACACTCCGCTTCTACGACCCCATTACGCGTGAGAAGCTCGTCCATCTAATCGACTCTGTCGGCGACAATCTTCGCACCCTGTGCCTAGAGCATTTCCTGGACAACACAACAGAGCCCACCGATGATGTCCTCGAAGCCATTCACAACAAGTGTCACTATCTCAGCAAGTTCCGCTTCATAGAGAACAATGAGTGCACCGACGCCGGCTACGTTCAGCTCTTCACCAACTGGACCAACCCACCGCTCCACTACATCGACGTCAACTCAACACGCGATTTGGATAACACAAACCCTGACGGACCCGAAGACGAGCCCATCGGTCTAGCATCCGATGGTTTCCGCGCCCTCATGGCCCATTCCGGCTCGCGCCTCGAGTTCCTAGACATCTCCTCCTGTCGCCACATCTCCCATGCTACCTTCACAGAAATCTTTGACGGCAAGAAGGAATATCCTCATCTTCGCGAGATCAACCTCTCCTTTTGTCCTGTCGTCGACACGGAGATTGTAGCTGGCGTTTTCCGGTCGTGTCCCGCTATCAAAAAGGTAGTTACTTTCGGTTGCTTCCAGGTCGCTGACGTAGTGGTACCGAGGGGTATCGTGTTGATCGGAGCGCCGCGGGCACAGGACCAGATTGAGCAGTTTGGTGACGTGGTGTTGGATTATCAGAGGGAGAACGAAGAAAGTATGGGACACATGCGTGCTATGGGACGTATTGTTCCTGTTGTGGGTTAGGTGGTGTCAGGGATTCTCGCGTAAATGTGTGAAATGGGTTCTTCAAAAGCGGTGTATGGGCGTATGCATGGTATGGCGTACTGGAGGATTGGTGTGTTCATATTCACGCGCCCACGTCTAGGGGACAGCGCAGTGGCGATGGGCGTTCTCTGTTTGTTGTATGCGATATGATATAGATGCTCATGGATGTCAATCAGTATGCGCAGTTCTCCGATTTCTCAGAGCTTTACATACACTCTTGCACTTTGCAATGTGTCCACCAGATGATGGATACATTGATCGTGCAAGATTCGAGATGAAGATCGGAAGTGTGGGATGCGCAAGGGTCTTTGGCATCGAGTAGGCGTATGCAGATGCTGGACGCTAATAGATACATAATACATCGTACTTTTCAAACGCGTCCGTTTCCCTCGCGGAGACGTCTCGCTTGTCCGAGTCGTTAACATGGTGATTAATAACAGAGTAGCTACGCATGTTTTCCCAAGTCCAACCGGTGTCTACGCCCCCAGCATAGATGCACTACTCCACTAGTCGTACCCAGTTCATACCTTGCTTAACCAGATCATGAATCCAAATTGTACCACATAGCTATAAACGAACAAAAACTGAGTCCTCCTCGACTTCTGACCTGTCTTGATATCCTGGTATCCGACGGGTGCAGGAGCCCCAAAGGCGTCTTGGGGTTTGTTGTCGGGCAACAGCACGTATTTCAGGCTCCTCAACAAAAAGAACGAGTTCGCGCTGAAGCAATAAAGAAATATAACCCAGCCGACCCATGAGCTACTAAAACCGATCCAGTTGGCCAAGTTGGTGATGAGCAGAGATACGATAACGTGGACAAACTTGTAGCCGCTGTATGCGACAAGGTCGAGGAGTTGCGAGGAGCTGCTGATGGCGAGGAGGAAGGTACCGGTTCGGATGATGAGAATCTCGAGCAGAGTGACGGCGATGGCTACGGTAGCGGTTTTGCCCAGGAGTTCGGGGTTAAAGGCGCCGCGTAGACCTGCGAACAGGGTTGACAGCAGAATGTAAGTCACCAAGGCCATGGTGGGTATGTACATGTCTGGTGAGTTGACATCTTCTCGGGGAGGTTGGTATAGTAGTGCGGCGGAGGCTGATGGATCGGCCGTGTGTTGACGTTGGCGCGACCAAGGACGGTGCCACCATGGGAAGAGGATGATGCGTAGTTTGTTGAGGACGTAGGAATTTGTGACGTTGAAGTAGTGCTTCAGCGCAGATACTGAGACAAGGCGTCCTAGCTGGAATGGTATCAGTACTCTGTTCATGGACGGGATGCCTGCGCTGTGCCTTGCGGACATACGTTCTGTTCCATGTAGTGCTGCCCTGCATCCACGGCGCTCTTTCCCATCTGGAACCCTAATTGAGCAGTGGGATCGTTGATGAAGCCGCCGAACGACGGGTGCACGCCATACCCGCCCTGTTGAGGCGGCATTCCCCCTGCTTGTGACCCATAGCCATAGCCGCTCTGAGGTTGTGAAGGGGGTTGCGGGGGAGGTGGTGACCGTAGCTGAGGGACTGTGGAAACGTGTTGTGGAACGGGGTGGTGTACTTGATGAAGTTAATACACGGCATCTACAGGAGGCATGATGGAGCGCGTCTTTACGTACAAGGTGGTGAATGCGCCGGTGGTGGGTTGCCGTAGTTGGGGCGCTGCATCTTTGCGCGTCGGGGTGCTGGTCGGTGCAGCGAGTGCCGTGTCTAAGAGAATGCAAAAGACGAAGGAGCCGGAGTTTTGTGATGCGCAATTGGACACGTCGCCGTCAATGTTGGTTGAATTTCTGCCTTGAGCTGCGGTGTCGTTGGCACCTCCGAATTCCGACCATCTGGCAAGAGCGTGCACGGCCCGTCGTCATATCCCACATGTGCCCGCCGCACCACCACGTCTCCCTTCCGCAACATTCCCGCCGCCTTTCACCCTCGCCATGTTGGATACCTTCGAGATATTGACCACTTCCGGCGTAGTCCTGTGGTCGCGCACATATGTCCCGGTCGGCGCAAACGTCATCAACAGTTTAATACGGGATGTCTTCATCGAGGAGCGCGTGCAACCGCACGCCGAAGATGCCGGCGCCAAACCTACATACAAGAAGGAGGGATATACTTTGAAGTGGACCGCGGCGAAGGATCTTGGCCTCATCTTTGTGGTATGAACCCAGTCCTCGTTCCATCAATGGATCGAGATAGCACCACGGCGCAATGCGACGCAGACACGCGCAATAGCTGACTCTGTCATAGGCCGTCTATCAAAGTCTAGTACACCTGACATGGGTCGACAAGCTCCTCGACAACGTGCGCGCGCTCTTTGTCGGTCTCTATGGCGAGCAGCTGAAGACGGAGCACAGCAGTGTGGTCAACTGCGACAAATTCGGCGCCTACTTCGACCGACAGATGCATGACTTGGAAGGTGCAAGCGACTCTGGCGCACCAAGCATCAAGCTCACCACTCCCGAATCGAGTACCGACAACGACAGCGCCGACGAAAGCGTGCCTAAACCAGCGGCACTACAGAAACCACAGCAGTCCTTGTACGATACGAGTGCCGATTCAACACCAGTACCCACGCCAGATACGTCGAGACCTACTACGCCGGCGCAAAGTCAGCTTTTGACTGGAAAGGCAAGACCGTTTGGAGGGAAGATGTCACGGAGAGACAAGAAGAAGGCTTCAGCATTCAGCTCAGCGCCAGTATCATCGGGCGACGAAGCATCAGCGAAGAAGAAGGGCAAGGGCTCAGCAAAGAAGGGCAGAGTGTGGGGCGAATTTGGCGCAGAAGAGCAGGACGACTCTATTCTGGACTATTCGACATCAGACATCCAGGGCGACGCCTCTGGAAACGAGGCGCTTGAGGAGATCCGACCAGAGACATGGGGCCACAAGACAAAGAAGGGCGAGTTCGTGCTAAAAGATCTCGACGAAGAGATGGATGAGATAATCGCAGCACAGAACGCGAAAAAGGACAAGGAAGCACCCGCAGCCTCCGGCGGACTGGTTGGGTCCAGTTTGGGTGCGATTGGTGGCCTGTTCAGGAACGTGGTTGGTGGCAAGACACTCACCAAGGAGGACTTGGCAAAGCCTCTCAAGGGAATGGAACAACACCTTCTTCGCAAGAATGTGGCTCTCGAAGCTGCAGTGCGATTGTGTGAGAGCGTCGAGCGTGATCTCGTGGGCATGAAGACTCCCAGCTTTACCAGTCAGTTGACACCCCTGTCGCTCACTATATTCAGCTACTAACTATCGCAATAGCAATCGAAACGACGCTAAAGTCCTCCATGGAAAAGGCTCTGACCAAGATGCTTACCCCTACGTCCTCCCTAGACCTCCTTCGTGAAATTCAACACACCAACGCCACTACATCCCGTCCCTACGTCATCTCCATTGTCGGTGTAAACGGCGTAGGAAAGTCGACAAACCTATCCAAGATCGCCTTCTTTCTATTGCAAAACCACCATCGCGTGCTCATTGCAGCAGCGGATACCTTCCGTTCCGGTGCTGTCGAGCAACTACGCGTACACGTAGATAGACTGAAGGAACTATCGCAAAGAGAAGGAGGTCAGGTTGATTTGTTCGAAAAGGGCTATGGCAAGGACGCTGCAAACATTGCAGCAGATGCCGTTACCTTCGCTTCAAAGAACAGCTTCAACGTAGTTCTCATCGACACCGCTGGTCGCCGACACAACGATCAACGTCTCATGTCTTCTCTTGAGAAGTTTGGCAAGCTAGCCAACCCAGACAAGATTCTCATGGTAGGAGAAGCGCTTGTCGGCACAGACTCTGTGGCGCAGGCACGCAACTTCAACGCTTCTTTTGGTGCAGGGAGAAACCTCGATGGATTCATTATTTCAAAATGCGATACCGTCGGCGATATGGTGGGGACGCTGGTGTCAATGGTGCACGCGACAGGCATCCCAGTGGTGTTTCTAGGCACCGGACAGCATTACAGTGATCTAAGGACACTTAATGTTAGTGCCATCACGAGGCTGCTCATGAGCTGAGTTTCCACCGAATGACCAGAATCCTGTACTTTAGCCTATGCAATATTAATATTCATGGATCTCTGACCACGGCAGGATATAAGACCAGAACAACCCACTGTTAGCAAGTTAGATGCCAATGCAAGCCCACGTCCAGTCAAGCCTCAAGCGTGGCTAGTGACCCACCAACCCCGTCGTGGCGCATGGAGCAAACCTGATCTCCGTCCCATTGAAGCTTAGCCGTGGCTAAGTCACTGCGCCATAACCGTTTCGGCAGATTTTGGATGTAAGGCCTCCGTACACATTCACTCGACAAAGATCCATTTCACCAGGTGTCAAAAACGATGTTCTTGCCATCACTGCTCGGAAATTGCCGTTAAACGGCAAAAACGGCAGACTAGGTGTAACGGAGCAATGCCCAGCAGCTCTTGTTGAATGCATTACCTTGTTTTGCAGAGATTGTTCGAGTTTCGCGGTGGGAAAATGACGACACCGGCGCTCGTCCCCGCGTGCGCCTTCGACGTTCACGCCTCCCAAGCTTTACAGCATGCGCGCTATCGTCTTGGATCGACGTAACCGGTAGGCTAGACCGCCCTTCAGCCTCTAACCATCCTGCGTTCCGGCCTCCGGGTTCGCTCGACTTGCCCCTGGTTCATCTTGTTTGGTAGACCATGCGCCTAGTCGGAACGCATGTGCCGTCCATGTACTATGACACCGAATGTTTATGGGGAAACGCCAGAGTCTGGGTGCTATGATGCAAGCGCCGTTGTGGAAAGGGTGTCACTGGAACCGATACATCAAAGGCAGCTCGACCTGGTAAATCCACACTGAAAACGACGCCCTCGTTTCGTGGCATCATTCACATCCTCGACGTCGCACATTATGTCTTCACCCAGCGCGTCTTCGCGGTCGGGTAGCCATCGCAGCAGCTCTTCGTCAGTGTCTGCTTTGTATTCAACGCTGGTACCATGTATAGTGGTCTCTGGAGTCCTCGTGGGTGCTTTCTTGCTATTGCGAGCAAAACAGAGGCGTTTGTACGCACCACGAACCTTCCACGATGCACTTCTCGAAGAGTACGTTCTATTACACATTTCCCTCTATATCTTCCATTGAGACTGACATAAACCACAGTGAGAAGACTCCATCAGCGGGTTCGAGCAAATTCGGCTGGATCAAGAAGTTCATGCATATTAGTGATGAATACGTCCTCAACCACCACTCCCTCGATGCCTACCTCTACATGCGCTTTCTCAAGGTGCTTACACTCATGGCCTTTGTCGGTGCTATCATCACTTGGCCAGTGCTATTCCCTGTCAATGCCACTGGCGGAGGTGGTGAATCTGGCCTGGATATCATCAGTTTTTCCAATGTCGAAAACGACGTTCGCTACTTTGCCCATGCACTCATGGCCTGGGTCTTCTTCGGTTGGGTCTTGTTCCTAATCGGAAGGGAGATGTTATACCTTGTCAAGGTCCGAAAAGCCTACATGTTGTCCACCTGGAATGCTAGTCGCATCTCGCAACGAACAGTCCTATTCACCGACGTGCCGGAGAAAGATCTATCGCTCGAGAGTTTACACACCGCGTTTCCACAAGTGGCCCAGATCTGGTTGGTACCTGACGTCAAGGATCTAGAAGATGACGTTGAAGAACTCGAGGAGAATGTACCCAAGCTGGAGGCTAGCGAGATCAAGTTCATAGCAGCTGTCACCAAGCAGCAGCAGAAGAAGGGTAGCGAGAAGAACGCAACCTACGATAAGGCATTGCGACCGACGCATAAACTGAAGCCTCTCATTGGACACAAGGTCGACTCCATTGGCTACTACCGCAACCAGATCAAGGAGCTCCTACCCAAGATCCAATCGGCTCAACAGTCCCATCTCGCTGGCAGGGAGAAGCTTGCAAGTGCCGTCTTCATCGAATTCGATACCATGGCCGCCGCCGAAGCCGCTTTCAACGAACACCAACATCGCAGACCAGCAAGTTTCGAATCCCGCCAGATGGGTGTCTTACCTGACGAGGTTATCTGGAAGAATCTCGGCATGGGCTCCAAAAACAGAAAACTTCGTCATATCCTTGCAAATATCTTCATCGCGCTTCTGATCCTGTTCTGGGCCATTCCCGTGGCAATTGTTGGTATCATCAGCAACGTCAATTATCTCACAGAGAACGTGCCGTTCTTGGCATGGATTGACTCGATTCCCGGGCCTATTCTTGGTGTAGTTACTGGACTTTTGCCTACCGTCCTTCTTGCCGTGCTGATGGCATTGGTGCCTATTATCTGCCGCTGTAGGTATCCCCTCATGCCTTTCTACTCCCAATTAGTACTAACAAATCCCAGTCGTCGCAAAACTTGCAGGAGCAGTAACGATGTCCGAAGTCGAGCAGCAGACTCAAACCTGGTACTTTGCATTCCAAGTAATTCAAGTCTTCCTGATCACGACCTTCACTTCCAGTGCCACCGCTGTGGCTAGTCAAATCGTCAGCGATCCGGCCTCGGCTATCTCCCTGCTGTCCAAGAATCTCCCCAAGGCTTCCAACTTCTACATCTCGTACTTCATTCTGTACGGACTTGCCAACGCTGCAAGGTACCTCTTCAACCTGATGGGGTTGGTGGGCGTGCTCATCTTGAGCAAATTCGCAAAGACCCCGAGAAAGAAGTACATGCGCTACGTGTCATTCACGGAGCCATCTTGGGGAGCGGAGTACCCTAAGTGGACTAACTTGGGCGTCATCGCGATCTCATACGCTTGTATCGCGCCACTTGTTTTGGGCTTCGCGACACTCGGTATCGGTTTCATCTACCTGGCTTACCGTTACAACATGATCTACGTCCACGACACTCACGTTGACACCAAGGGTGGCTTCTATGCTCGCGCGCTCGAGCAGCTCATGGTGGGGGTCTACCTTGGAGAGCTCTGTCTTTTGGGTCTTTTCGGTATCGGTATCGGCAACAGTGTCACATCTGCTGGTCCTACGGTGCTCCAGATAGTGCTGATCGTAGCAACGATCATCTTCCACGTCATGATGAAGCGCAAGATCAAGCAGATGGACTTGCTCGATGACTCGAACCATCCCCAACAGCACACCGACGCTGAAAGACATTCGGAAGGCAATGGCATGCACCCTGGGTACAATAATGTCAAACGCTCTCGCGAGGACAGCAGGCGATCTGAGCAAGCTCTGGTCTCTGGTTACAGAGAGGAAAGCCGCCAGTACGCTGGTGAGAAAGGCGCTGGCATGGCTCCTCCGTCAAACGCCCCGCCACAGCGATCCCTGCTCAAGAAAATGTTTTCTCCGCATACACTCTCCGTCAGCGAGATCTCCTCTTCTCTGATCACACGCTTCCGCCATCCTGTTCCAGCCTATACCCAGCAAGACGTTCTCGAAGCCTACCTACACCCCGCTTTGGCGCAACGCGAAGAGGTCATCTGGCTCGCGAGGGATCACGCTGGCGTTAGCAGGAACGAGGTTGCGGAGCTGACTGAGAGTCTGGGAAGCTATGGCGTCGAGGTCACAGATGAGGGCGCAATCATGAATGAGAAGGGCAAGGTCGAATGGGACGACAACAGTGTGAGGCAGGCGCCTCTATGGGACCACAAGGTTGTTTATTAGGGGTTTCCATCTGTTCTAACGAAGGAAGACGACGATGTTATTTTCGCGACACCAATAATTTTTATTATACCCTTAGCTGATACGATAATATGTTCAATTCACACGTTCCACGTCCTCGCACCATGCCGCAGTCGATGTTCCAGCCGCTCTCAACGCACACCGCCAATGTTACTCGTGGAAAGACTTACCGGGCTCGAGCGCCAAAGCCAGAAAAGGCCTCAGGTACGGTGACACCAAATGTGGGGGAATACGGACTACACTCGATCTGGTGCGGTGCCTGAGAGGCTTGCTGGACAAAAAAGGAACCAAGTCCACTACTTCGATGCCGGACGCTCTCCGTCATCGCCTAGTGGCCGCTTAGTGCAACGCAACGAACAATAAACAAAAGCTATGACGTCTTTGAACCGGAGACCTAGAACTTAGGGTTGCCAACTTCCAAGTACCTAGTAGCTAGTATATGAGGGTGTCGTGTGAAGCTGGAGTATTGATCATACTTGCTACACAGCTTTGCACTACTCTAAACCACTGAATCACTTAACCTTTCTTTCGAATTTACGAATTGAACATCATGCCTCGCAACGGAGACGGATCTAGCGACAATGGCCCCATTGAGGGTCACGAGCTGCTTCATGGAGCTTCTGGTGATGTACGTCTTCCAATGGACAGAGGACTGAACAGTGACTAACACGTGACCAACAGAAAACACTCCAACACACCAAGCACGTAGCACCCATGCCCGAAGTCGAAGCAGGAGACGGTAAGAAAGACCTACAAACCCAAACTCATCCACGTCGAATACTAATCCCACCCCAGCCCTCCCCGGAATGGGTGCCGGCGGCGCCGCAGCCCCCATCGCAGACAACGCCGAAGAATTCGGCGTCAACGAGCCCAAAAAGGACCCTCTCGACGACGAAGAAGACGACGCGGCCCAAGACCCACTCCCACCCAAGAAAGACACATCCTCGAAGAAGCGCACAGAACCGCACCACGGCGCCACCTCGCCCGAGCGCTCGCAGCTAGACCAGAAGTTTACAAAGCTAGACAAAGACGAAGTCAACATCTCGACCTCGTCGAGCAAAGGACAGGAGATGGATGCGCGGGCGCAGCGCGTCGCGGATGCTGTGGGTAAGAGTAAGGGGGCGGGCGATGAGGTTGTGAAGAAGAATGGTGGACATGCTGATGTTGAGGAGTTGCATGGTGCGACAAGTTTGGAGAGTGGGGATAGGAGTAAGGATGGGAAGAGTGGTGGGGCGAAGAAGGGTGGCCAGGATGAGAAGAGCGGAAGTGGAAGTGGGAAGGGGGGTAAGGGTGATGCTGAGGGTGTTGAAGCGCATTTGGGGGATAAGGTGCAGAGAGAGCAGGCTAAGAAGTTTGGTGTTAACCTTGATGATTAGACTGGATAGTTGGGATGTCGGGATGTAGGTAATAAATACCAAATCAGGTTGTATGTATTCTTTGTGCGGGGTTGTGATGGTTCCTTGTATTGTCAAATTATCAATACAAGATTAACCAGTTCCAGCACCCACCCATATTTACAGTCCACCTTATCTATCTAGAGTAGGAAGTTCACGACAACCATCATAATGAGTGCCGACCAGACAGTCCACGCACTTCCTCTTACGCTCGCAGCAGCACCTTCAAATTCGGGCAGCGTGTTGTTACTATGCCCACCAGGCATGGTACCGTTACCACCACTCTCCGCGCGGCACTTTGCAATGACCTCTGGGAACAGTGCAGTAGTATTCGCGTCAACAACAAGGTACTGGCAAATCTCCGCCGATCCATCCAGAACCGCATCGACGTACTCTTCGGTACAAGAACTGAGATCCCAAGTGTAGCAGTACGTAAGCCTCTCGCTAGTGAAAGCGTCAAACTGCACATCAGGGTCTGAGCGGCCAGTGCTCATATACGTGCTGCTCTCTTCCATGCCAGCAGTCGATTCGGTACCAGTAGCGATATCGAGATTGAACAGCGCGCGAGTGAAGATCTTGAAGGCGGTTTCGGGCTGGTACGCTGGGATCGCGTGACCGGCTTGGTACGTGCGGATGTAACTCAAATTACCGTATTGACGAACGAGACCACCGACGTAGGAGTCGTTGGTTTGGATCTCAGCGTATTGTGCAGAAGCGTAGCCAGCTGAGCCAGTCCAATTGATTGCTTTCGCCACGGCGTCACCGCCAGCCCAGGGACAGGCAAAGTCTAGATCACCGTACACGAGCGAGACTTTGATGCCGTTGTCGAGCAGGAAGCCAAGGTCGTCTAGCCAGTTGTCACGCGGGTAGTCGCCAATGTCGCGGTATGCGGAGGAGGCTTGGGGTGAGTTGCCTGTCCAGTTGAGCGGTACGCCGAGTTCGGCTTGTACCCATTCGCGGTTCAGGTAACCTTCGTGGAATGGCGGTGGGAATGGAGGTGGTGACGGGGTCGAGATGTCGTAGTAGTCTCGGCCTGCATACTGATTGTACGGGCTGACAATTTCCGCGCGACAGAACGATTCTGCGTCTTCGCAAATTTCGTTTACACCGGCGTCAATGCCCAGATTCTCGGGGTCGTCTTGTCTAGCGGCATCGCGACAGTTTTGGATGCGCTCGAGACATTCTGGCACTGCTTCAACCATGGCATTGTATGTCGTCTCATTGACGGCTTCGATACCGTATCCGTTCTGGCGAAATGCTTGCTGAGGGTAGTAAGGATACTGCACGTAACGATCAACGCATCCCGAGATGAGAAGCAAGGTGTCGAGATGCATGATGTAGCCTTCCTCGCCAAGAGTACCATTCTCGATGCGCTGGTTCTGCTCCTCCCAGAAAGACATCATGGCGGGGCCGTAGCGTCCGCCATATGACTGAGCTGCAAGGCTGATGCGAGTGTCGTTCGGCAAGTAGTGGGGGAATTCTTGGAACCAAGCTTGTGCAAACTCCCAGGCTGCTACGGCTCCGTTAACACTGCCAAAAGCGGTGTTGTTTGGCTCGCGACTTGGAAAGGTTCCGGTGAGCAAAGTGGTGTTCTGCTCAGGCACGGTTGAGGTCTCGTTGAGAAGCGTGACCTCGCCAGTGACAAGGTTCCGAGTGACATTTTGCAGAGTATCATAGGAGCTGCGAGCAGAAGTCAACAAACAAATCCTTGAACAAGAGAGCATATGTAGCGCTTACAAGCCTACTTGTACCGGCTGGTCGAGGTAGAGCATGTTTGAAGCCCTGTTCCAACTCCACTCCGCCGGCCGTGTAGAGTTCGAATCGGGGTTCGCATAACATGGTCCGTTCTCTTCGAGAATACCATACATGGAAGAAGAACCCGGTCCTCCATTCAGCCAGATGGTGAGCGGCGCATTTGTCGGATCCTCACGAGCTTCAAAGAACCAAAAGAACTAGTTTGCATTGGTGAGCTAGTGCTATGTACGCTTTAGACTTATCACTCACGGTATTGATAGGGTAATCTTGTCCTTGGCCCAAGTCTGCGGTTCCGGGTGGCAGATAAACATGGCCGGAGTAGGACTTTACACCAGGTGTAGTTTCGCAAAGCGAGTTCTAACACGTATAAATTAGACAAGAAATGTTGCCGATAGTTAGATCGCACAAACCTCTTTGAAGGTGATTTTCACACCATCTCCAAAGCGCGATTCTAAAACCTTGAGTCCAACAGGCTCCGCTGGGAATTGTGCCAAGCTAGGCGCGGCAGATACCAGCAACGCGACGGCTGCGGAACGAATGGTAGGAAGCATGGCGAGGCTGTCAATCTTGAAGCTTCAAAACTCCGTAGCCCATCAAGGTTTATGTATGCGCTCAACGGCACCGTCGATGCCAATAGCTTCCAAGATTTTGTTCATCCTCGCAAGCCGTGTTATCGGCTTTGCAATCAGGCATTATTGTGCTATACAGCCTTGGCGACGGCTTGGAGTACATTCAAAGTGGGAGCGTTGAACTTTGGTTGACTATATCAGGAAGGTGGCAGAGGTAGTTGCCAAGTACCAAGTCTCGTGGTGAGCGGGGTGTTGTTGTTGCGCGCGGTAGTGCGAGCCGAGCCTCGTCATCGTGCTGCAGCGACAAGACCTCGCAGCAACCAGCCATTGTTCAACTATACTCCGGTAAACATTGACTCCGGTTCATAATACTGCAGCATAGTTTTCCGGTATTTTCCGCCCGGGAACCGTCGCGTTTCATCACCCGAAGTATGGCTTCCCGTGTTCACTCGTCCATCGGGCCGTCGGAGCTAGTAAAGTTACTTCAGGGCCTGCTTATCCATATGTTCAATGTGAGATTGAAGCACGGCTGAGCCTATGTCGGAGTAAATAGTCTTCAGCTTCGATCGGAGATGAAAGGCCCCAAAACACTTCTTGTGCAGCGTCAGGCCGCCATTATTTTTGAACGTCTCCGCCGTAACGTTTGCAGGATCCCAACTAGACCGTCGGATATGTGCTGCCATACCTGTATAGTCATGTGATTCAAAAGTCAAAATCTGAGCAGAGTGCGCGAGATCATAAAGCTTCTGGATGCTGAAGGGAGTTTCGGAAGCTCTCCGTCGTGCTGGGTAGAGATCATTTTCCAAGAGGAAAGAGATGAAGGAACCCAGAACCATGGCTCGACACTTGGGCTCCCATGATTCATCGACTTGACAGACATAAACGTGTATGATATCGTCCAGGATGTCATAGAAGACATCCAGCATAGCCGATAGTGTAGCTTCCCGTATTTGCAGCATGCGCTCTTGTAGGTTGGTCAGCATATCAACATGATTGTTTCGATTGAGATTGAGATTTTCATACCCAGAAGCCCTGGAGGCATATACTTTGGAAGCTTTTGGCCATCATCCATGATAGCATTGCCGTCGTCATCTAGCCCAATCTTCTTCACAGTGAATCGGGTAAGACGTTGAAAGCTGTCCTTGTAGCCGAAAGTCCAAGCGACATAGAACCAGGCGGGATCGCATCGTTCTCCGGAGTCCGTATCGGGATAGTGGCATTGCGCCCATCCGTAGAGATCCAGGAACGGCCGAACAAGCTTCACAATGTCGTATCTGGCGCACACGACAGCGAGTTCGAGTAGGGCATCGATTGTAAGACCGTCTTTCCGTGGTATTTCATGGAAGCGTAGATGAGCAATTCGAAGTGCAATGTATAATGCATCTACTTCGTCATCCCGGAGCGGCACCTCAATGGCACCGTTTTCTTTCCGGTGTCGCTCGAACATTGCTTTCCATACCGGGCTCGCCAAGGTCATGGCTGTCGAAGATACCTGGACCGGCTGAAGACCAGCTGAATCCGTGCCGACCAATAGAGTCGCGTCGCCGCTATCATCGAGAATAATAGTCGGCTGCAACTCCGACATATCGACATGTCTGTCTTCCACCGATGCAGCTACATCTTCCGGTGTGTCGACCGTGCACTGCACTGCAGCTGTTGTTCTCTCAGGGGTGGGACGCGCTCGGGAAAGGAAGCTAGACCACATGATCCAGCCTCGCGCTTGCTGAGACGAATGACAATGTCCTGCGGTGGCCAAGGTGACGTCGCCAATTGTGTAATTCCGGCTGGAGTGTGAGTGTGTGTGGCAAGCTGGCTACGCGTGCAATGATGTGCACGCGTCCTAGGGTCGGTGCACCGCCGTAGACGCGTCGGTGATCGCGAGGCTAAAGGACGCTAGTGAGAAGAGGTTTCAGATGTTCGTTTTTTCAGCGCAAAGAAAGACAGAACAGCCCTTCGACAGCTACCCCAGCAAGCTGCCAATTTTACTTTCGCACGGTGCCACCAGCCGCCACACTTCGATTGAGGCGATGGGTCAATGCCAACCTTGGAGAGGTCAGCCTCGCCGAGTCGTAGCCGACGCCTAATGCTCCCCCAACAGGGCTCGCCCCGTACACAGATCCCAGATGGACGGATTGTACACCCTGTGTATGCGCGCGATCCAGCCTCGTCGATATATGACGACAAAGCTCTAGCACGGCGCCTCATAGCTCCCAACCATGAGGAACCTGCGAGATCATGCCGAACTCGAGCTTTGGCATGATCAATCGCGGCACGACCCAATTTCCGGAGTAGTATGTCCACAATAATTATACTTCGATGAACGTTCGACCCTTCAGTTATCTGGCAGCAATGCGGTTTGAGCAGAGCTCATGGGCGGCGATCTCCGTGGCCATTAAGCTTTGATACAACGGAATGCCGAGCGGGTGCAGCAGGTTGCAGCATGTTTGTCTGCGTGCTTGCTTCCCACACCGCGCAGGTACACGTAACACGACAGGTTCTGGCGAGGTGCAAAGTGGTCGTTATTGATCAAGTCACCACGGCCTTAAGCAACGAATCAACGTATGAGCACGCCAGGGTCTCGATCCCTATCATGTCCTACCCGTGCCCCGGGTCGCCCAGAGCGAACGACCTGTGACCAAGCCACTGACTCCATATGAAGCTGGTCGTGCGGCAGATATGGCCTGTCTCGGCTGTAAGAATCGATATGCATCACCCTTTCGCTCGAAAGATTTACACTAGATGACTCGATCTGGGACCACTGCACGCGTAATGCGCATTCGCCGACGTACGCTGTGGTCAATTCCGATGACATGTCGAACGACCGTCTATGCATATGAAAGCTCAACTCGGCGTTGCACACATTTTTTCGCACATACCACCATTGCAAGGGCAGGCAGGCCTTATACGTCTAGTGTTCGTTTGGCACCAAACAGCTACTTATGGTTATGGGTGCAGTCTGAGAGAGATTCGTCATCGCCTTAGCAATATCCAGACGAGCAGGACCACATGTCATCTGACACCCACGCCTCAGGCCCAAGGCGTCCAAACACCACATTCACCCATTGCATCATATCAGAAAACCTCATTCCGGCCCAATATCACTCTCCATAGATGAATGGATCGCGGAAGATACAGGTCGTTTTCTAGATTACCGATCCAGATTGCGTCACAATTGCATATCCGATAGAATTCCACTCTGGGTCGATTCAATGCAAGTATGCGGTGACACTGTGTTTGCAAAGACTAAAGCAGGTGTTGAAGTGACTGCGTCTCGAACACGATGCAAAGCATGTTGCATCGAGAGGCGGATGAACCGGAACGAGTCAGCGTCTTGGGCTTCATTGGGGTCATTAGCAAGGACCTCATGGCCGTGCACGATGATCTCCTCATGTTTGGAATGCTCGAAGCGAAACTTTATCAAAGCATCATCGAATCACGACGGGTTTCAAGCGTTCGAGATCTTAAATACACGTAACGTCTATTCAACGCTGCTGCGATTTCTTCGCAGTTGACGAATGAGATGAGTACCATCGTCTCCCGACGAGTGGTAGACAAGATCCGGCTCAGCTACATAAATCTACGGGCTAACCGGTGGCTTAGCTTCCGCTTTGGCCTGTGCGGCTTGTCGGGTCTCATACCTCAGGGTGATCATGGCTGCACTTTAGCGCAGCACCACCACTGTTGATACGATGGACACGAGTGGTACCCAATCGGCACAGGCACATGGTATGTTACCATGCCGGTAGCCTAGCGAGCATGATCAGCGCATCACACCGCCCAGTAACAGTTGAACCGACACATCGGACACATTCTACGCCATAAGAAGCTTCCATGACTGAGCCCGTAGCGTCCGTGTCGTAAAGCATGCACTCGATTGCATTGGTCGCAACTCATGTCACCGGAGATGGCGACAATCCGCTTTCGTCCAGTACCGATCCTATCACTTGTCAATGCAACTCGCAGAACCTGCAAGCATCAACTAGTCGATGTCTTTCTGTCATGTTCAACGACCAGCAAGAATGTCAATCTAAACGTCATAGGAGCACATACCGGGAGCGCCCTATCACAGAAGCCGACATGCAAGGACGTTGAGCTAACCGCAAACCAGTGAGCGTGGGAGCCCTGACTACTAGACGTTCGGTACCAGTCTATGGCTTCAGCTTCTGAATCCACTTTCAAACCCCCACCGATTGTCGAGTGCGTCTCTAGATCTCATTGTCTCGGCATCGGCAAGAAAATCTACGTCCCAAATCGGGTTTGTGCCGACTGTCTTCAACGACACGATCCACAACAACTGCGAGTTTGGGCTGACGCCAACACTGTTGCCTTACAACTCATCAACGAAGAAACTGCGCGCAAGCATATTCTAAAACGCAACATCGAAGCTCGTGGTCGTTATCTTTGCGTCTTTGAGGATCCGGATTTTCAGCACTGCAGGTGGCGACTACATGACCTGAACCTCCGCGGCACTCGCCTGGACTGCCCTTCTGTCCGCAAGAAAGGTATTGCGTGTACCAAGTGTTGGAGGAGGCGTTTACGGAAGATCAGAATCGCACAGTTCTTCACGCCGACGGGCCTATGCCATGAAGAAGCAGACACACTGGTGACAAGGTCGGCAGGTTCGGAGGAGGGCAGTGAGGAGTCGGACGATGACTTGGAAGGCTACAACACAATAACAAGTTGAAGCCATACCAGAAACTGACCTGGTAAGTCGCTCCTCTGCAGTATCGGCCTCGCTAACAGACAAGGTGTACCACTGTACGACCTGCTTGTCATGCTAGCACCGCCGCCGAAGCCACACTGTGCATTCGGTACCGCTTGTGGCTCACGTCTAGGAGGACAAGAACAGGGAACAGATATATGTTCATGGTGCAAGAACATGAGCTTCGACGCACTGTACAAGCAGGCCGAAGCACATCCAGACAAGCCGTTGCTGAGGTACCGCATCGATGTCTACCGGCACCAGCTTGAGCGCGACAGCTCCGAACGCATCAGGAAAGGTTGGACATATCTGTGCGCCTGCAAAGACCCGGAGTACCGCTTCTCAGCATGGCGCAACGACTTCAACCCGCAAGATTCTCGCCTCTGCGGCACAGTTCGCCACCGCGGACAGCTGTGCGCACGATGCTATCGCAAAGCACGAGAACAAGCCTGCCCATGGCTTTCAGAATTCGACGGCGACCGAGTGGGGTTTCCGTGCGTCTTCGAGGACCCAAGACTGAGACGGCCCGTCGACAGTAACTGGAAGATTGGGCCTCGGAATCAGCAAGGCGAGGCAGACCCAAGCTGGGAAAAGGATCCTAGGAGAGATGGACGATGCGACAGGACGAGGTTCAGGAATCAGCTTTGCCAAAGGTGTTTCAATCGCATGTGCGAGATTCGGGGGTTTGGGAGGTACTTTGATACGGAGTGGGGTATACTGCGCCGAAACTATGGCGTTTGATCGTGGAAGTACTATCGACGACGCAATCTTAGGAAGTCACTTCGTCGAGTACCTCACCACGTTTCTCGCACATGGTCGACGCAAACGTGGCATGCGTTCGGTGGATCGAGATCCATATCAACAGTCAGCTCTAGGTGTTGATTTATACCGACGACGCACGCGTTCAGCGCTGGCCTCCTCTCAACCCCTCGAAGCTCTGTTCGTTGTACTATAGTCACAATCAGCGTTTCTATCAAGTTATCGATGACTGGGTCGCAAGTACAAGAGCCGACGGAGTACACAGCTCACGAAAGCCACACTACACATCACCCATCTAACCCCCGCACGACCCTGCCTGAGACAGCAGCCCCGTTTCTCGAACACAGAAGACTTCTCACGCCGATTACGAGAGCACTCACCGTACGATATCGACGACCACAAAGCCACAATGTGTGGTCGGTGGCGCGCGGCTCGGGATCTGCGTGCAAAAGTATTCAGAGGAAGGCGGCGATGAGCTGTGTTCTTACTGCAAAGACACACACCTGATCATCATGTATCGGAACTTCCTGAGGATGACCCTTGATGCAAAGCCGATCAGGATGTCGCAAGACCAATGTGATCAAATATATCTTAATATGTACGACCACCAGAGCGAACGAGCAGCGGCCGTTGTATAGAATAAGAAACGGATGTTGTGCAAAGACGTCCAGTCAAGAGCTGTGCGACTTTTGTCTCTGGATCCATCCTGCTGCTATACGTCCGTGGAGGGACACACACCGAGAGTTCGACGATTTTTTCAAGTGGATTGACGAACACAACGAGAAGTCCCGCACGTGCGTGGTCCGCCGGCAATGATACGCGGGCAGCGCGATGGCGGCGGGTGTGCTCGAAGCCTGGAAAAGAAGTGGTGATTCGGTTGACACTGGCATATTCTGGTGCGAAGACACGAACAAGTATCTCACACTGTCTGTGCAAAGTGCCTGGAATGGATGAGCGAGGGGGTTTGTGAGGAACACTTCAATGAAGACAACACGGTGAAAGAAAAGCCGAAGGCCTAGAAGACCAGGCGATCCAAGGAATTGTTATTGGTCATCTGTGAAGGCGGTTCTGGAAACGGTAATGACTCAAGCGACAGGTGTCAAAGATCGAGACGTATGTTGTATCTACACACGTAGCGAATGTACAAGGTTTCCATCTACTCCAAACGAGGTTCGGTAGTCTAATGTACGAAAGAGTCTCGCAATGACGTGTATGAGTTGAAAAAAGTGTGGAGTTTGGTAAGACTTGCTTCTAGAAGGAATGATGTTCGCGCGCCTTGCCCAATTGAGCCGCTAATGCCGGAGAGGAGGGGCATTACGCCGCCTTCGGCCCTCAATAAATTGCGAACACAAGACTCATACCAGACCCCGATATCTCCGCGAACCCTTACGACTGCCCATACTGTGACTCACAGTTGTTTCATCTATAAGGAAGTCAGTTCCTGGCTTTGTGCTTTTGTCACACACATCAACTTCTCGACTCGGTATTCAGCAAAATGGACGGCATTAAGAAGACGTTTGCGCAATGCAAGAAGGAGGGCAGGGTATGATCTGGCATGATCTGGAAGAGACATACCAGGCTGACATGTTTGCAGTCCGCCCTCGTCACCTATGTGACCGCAGGTTTCCCTACGGCAGAGGAGACGCCAGACATCATGATGGCCATGGAGGCCGGAGGTGCTGGTACGTAAGACGAGCCATTGCGGCCTCAGACGAAACGACGACAGTCAATTGACACGCTCAGACATTATTGAACTCGGCATGCCCTTCACCGACCCCATTGCCGACGGCCCAGCAATTCAGACCGCCAACACTGTACGTTGACTCATTCGCCACAATCCTTTGGAAACCCTTCCTGACACCGTGTGTCTATAGCAAGCCCTCAAGAACGGCGTCACGATCGGCCATGTTCTCCAGATGATCCGCGACGCGAGGAAGCGGGGTTTGAAGGCACCAGTTCTCCTTATGGGATACTACAACCCTCTGCTCAGCTACGGCGAGGAGAAGATGCTGCAGGATGCGAAGGAGGCCGGAGCCAATGGTTTCATCATGGTCGACCTGCCACCAGAGGAGGCTCTGCGCTTCAGGAACTTCTGCCGCAGCTACGGGTAAGCACTCCATCCAAATGAGCTTAGGACGAATACTAACCTGGCAGTCTCTCCTACGTTCCCCTCATCGCACCCGCTACCTCCGAGCACCGCATGCGCGTCCTCTGCAAAATCGCCGACTCCTTCATTTACGTCGTATCGCGAATGGGCGTCACCGGCGCCAGCGGAACAATGAACGCTGCCCTTCCTCAACTTCTCGAGCGCGTCCACAAATACTCTGGCAACGTCCCGGCGGCCGTTGGTTTCGGTGTCAGCACACGCGATCACTACCTGAGCGTAGGCAAGATCGCTGAGGGCGTTGTGATTGGTTCCCAGATCATCAACACATTGATCAAGGCTCCAGCAGGAGAGGGCGCAAAGGCAGTTGAGAAGTACTGCGACGAGATTTGCGGCAAGAGCACCCGTGAGACAACCCGTGAGGTCGGCATTGTCGAGACATTGAACGAGGCCAAGGAGCCCACCGGCGTGCACGTCGACAAGGTCATCACGGATGCCGACACACCAGATGGCCCTGGCCTTGCGGATCAACTGGAGATGCTCAACACCGACGAGACGGACGGCACAAACGGAACCAACGGCACACACGAGCAGAACGGATTTGACGAGACGCACAAGTTCCCCCCACGATTCGGCGAGTTTGGCGGTCAATACGTGCCTGAATCTCTCATGGATTGTCTCTCTGAGCTTGAGGAAGGTTTCAACACAGCCATCGAAGACCCCAAGTTCTGGGAAGAATACCGTTCCTATTACGACTGGATGGGCAGACCAGGACATCTGCATCTTGCCGAGCGCCTGACCGAGCATGCTGGAGGGGCTAACATTTGGTTGAAGAGAGAGGACTTGAACCATACCGGAAGTCACAAGATTAACAACGCTCTCGGGCAAGTACTCATTGCCAGGAGATTGGGAAAGACTGAGATCATTGCTGAGACCGGAGCTGGTCAGCATGGTGTTGCGACAGCCACTGTCTGCGCCAAGTTCAACATGAAGTGCACCATCTACATGGGTGCCGAGGATGTCAGGCGTCAAGCCCTGAACGTCTTCCGCATCAAGTTGCTCGGCGCGCAGGTCGTTGCTGTCGAGGCTGGTGCGCAGACTCTTCGTGATGCAGTCAACGAGGCCATGCGCGCTTGGGTCGTTCACCTCGACACAACTCACTACATCATCGGATCTGCCATCGGTCCTCACCCCTTCCCTACGATTGTCCGCACCTTCCAGTCGATCATCGGAAACGAGACCAAGGAGCAGATGCAGGCCAAGCGTGGCAAGCTTCCGGATGCTGTAGTTGCTTGCGTTGGTGGTGGCAGCAATGCCGCAGGCATGTTCTACCCCTTCTCGAAGGACCTCTCCGTCAAGCTTCTCGGTATCGAGGCCGGTGGTGACGGTGTCGACACCGACCGCCACAGCGCGACACTCTCCGCTGGTACCAAGGGTGTGCTTCACGGTGTACGTACCTACGTTATCCAGAACAAGCACGGACAGATCAGCGAGACTCACTCGGTCTCTGCTGGTCTCGACTACCCCGGTGTTGGCCCAGAACTCTCCAGCTGGAAGGACAGCGACCGTGCCAAGTTCATCGCCTGCACTGATGCTGAGGCGTTCATCGGCTTCCGTCTCATGTCTCAGCTCGAGGGTATCATCCCCGCGCTGGAGACCTCGCACGCCGTTTTTGGTGCCATTGAGCTGGCCAAGACGATGAACAAGGACCAGGACATCGTCATCTGTGTCTCTGGACGTGGTGACAAGGACGTGCAGAGCGTTGCGGAGGAGCTACCCAAGCTGGGACCCAAGATTGGCTGGGATCTGAGGTGTAAGTTTGACAGTACTTGAAGATGGCTGAACATTGCTAACATTCTACAGTCTAAACGATGATATCATTCACATGAAAGCATTCAGATGTTTGTATATAGCTCAAAAGTGGACAACCGTTCAAGTAATGTTCGCTGTACGCGGTTTTTACATGATCTTCGTGAAAGTGAGGCTCAACAGATGATCTACGACTACATCACACGTTGTGAAGCATGATTGGTGCAGAGAATTGCGGGCGAGCTATGCGCAACGATGATGCAGGTCGAGTGGTTTCGGCAAGGATGCAATGCAGGCTATGACTAGCCGCGGCCAGGAGCGGGCCATCGCGAAGACATGCAAAGGTCCCACTGAAGAGGAGATGGAAGCTACTCCTACTTCCCAAAGAGCGTGGGGTTCATGTAGTCGTGTGACGATCAACGCAGACGCTACTCATCGCGTGTCCCGAGAGAGTGTTGACGCGTGGGAGGTGTGGGTGCGGGAGAGCGGATGACGGCCAATGGCCGGCCCATGTGTTCCGTCGCGGCCCTTGTGTGCGGTGACGAAAGCGCATCCACATCTTCAGGCCAGCGCCGAGAAAGGTTCCGCGCCAATCCCACACATCCAAGGTTGGCGATTCTGTCTATGCCGTATTTCCACGTGCTGCAAGCCACCTGACCGCCTGCGACTACGCCCTCTAGCCTGCCTGTCGTAGCGTCTTCTCGCTGGAGACTGCCTAACTCTCTGCCTCCACAACCCGCAATCCTCCACCCTGGACGCCTTGAGCCCTTACCGTGACGCTGCGCCCACCCAAGCCTTTGAGCTCCAACAACTCCACACATCCCCAAAAGAGACACCGCGGGAGACCAAGAGAGAACAAAAGCGACGGGAGAAGCTCGAGCAGCTTCGCGAGGCCGACGAGATGAAGTTCTCCCACAGCCTGCAGTTCAATGCAGTGCCGGACTGGAGCAACCACTATATTGCCTACAGCAACCTCAAGAAGCAGTACGTGGCGCGCCTACAGCAGGAGGAGAGATTTCTTAGTAAGATCGAAGGCTGACAGACGCTACCTACAGAATATACAGCCTTGAGACGCAGCTCAACCAGAAGCAAGCGCACGCCGATGCCGAATCCTCACCACTCCTCAACGGGGACGCCGACGATCCTGACAAGGTCTTCACGAATACCCTCGACACCGAACTGGAACGCGTCACGTCTTTTTACAAGCTCAAGGAGAATGAGATCTTCGAGGAGATGGAGGCCCTGCTCAAGGACGAGGAGCTGTTTGAGTACCACCAGGAAGAATACAACGAGGAGAATGAGAATGCGCCGCCAGGGAAGAAGATGCGCAGCGGAAGTGTGTTCAAGGCCATCGGCTTCAACCGACCGCGGGCCATGAGTGGTGCCAGTGGGCGATCAACAGATCACGGCGCAGAGGCAGATGGGGACGAGGACGATTCGGATGAAGATGTTGACGAGACCGCACAGCTGCGTAAGAAGAGCCCAGACGGTCAGCGGCGACGGAGACGGACAACCGACGAAGACATGGCAGCCTCGCATGTCTCCTCAAGACGGAAGACGAGCGTCGCATTCGAAGACTACAACGACATGGCGTTTTCTGCGCTATACGACGAGGGCGTATCGCTTAAGAAGCGAGCCGTCAGTGTCTACGTGCTGCTGTGCGAGCTGCGATCCTTCATCCAGCTGAACAAGACGGGCTTCGAAAAGGTGCTGAAGAAGTACGACAAGATCATGGACCGCAAACTGAAAAAGACGTACCTGAACAAATACGTTTACCCGGCATATCCTTTCCAGCAAAGCACCATGGACGAGCTCACGCGAAATCTCGAGCGCATGGAACAAGCGTACGCGCAGATCGGCACAAAGGGTGATATTGTGGAGGCGAAGCGAGAGCTGAGACTCCATCTGCGAGAACACGTCGTATGGGAGAGAAACACAGTATGGCGAGAGATGATTGGAATCGAACGGAAGGCGCAAGCGGCCAATATCGGTATCAGCCATACACTGCTCGGTCGCGACACAACGGGCGGTAAGATCAGGCGGCAGGGAGACGAGGTCGAATCAGACATGAAGGAGGTGGATACGCCGATTGGTAGATACAGGTGCCCGCAATGGCTTGTCAGCAGAACCTTTTGGATTCTGCTTGCTTGCATAGCGGTCTTTATTGTGCTGCTCGTGGTGCCCATCATGGAAGCGCCCGAGCAGCAAAACTGTCTGGCCATGGTGATCTTTGTCAGTTTACTATGGGCCACCGAGGTATGCAGAATGTGCGTCACTTTCAGTTCTATACTAATCATTACAGGCCATACCTCTCTTCGTCACATCACTCTTGGTACCCTTCCTCGCAGTAACACTGAATGTTGTACGAAGCGATGTGGAGCCCCACCGAAGATTGGAATCCAAGGCAGCGGCATCCTACGTCTTCTCCGCCATGTGGACGCCAGTCATCATGCTGCTACTGGGTGGTTTCACAATCGCGGCTGCGCTATCAAAGTACAACATCGCCAAGATGATGGCTACCTTTGTCCTTAGCAAGGCCGGAACGAAGCCAAGGACCGTCCTCGTGGTCAACATGTTCGTCGCCATGTTTGCCAGTATGTGGATCAGCAACGTTGCCGCGCCCGTGCTGTGCTTCTCTATCATCCAGGTATGCCAACACCTTCCAAAACATCACAACCAAGCTAACGTCACAGCCCATCCTCCGCAACCTGCCCGCCGATTCCGACATGACCAAAGCGCTTCTCATGGGCATCGCCCTCTCCTCCAACATCGGCGGCGCCGCATCACCCATCGCTTCGCCCCAGAACCTAATCGCGCTGCAAAACATGCACCCGGAACCTTCCTGGGGCGTATGGTTCTTCGTCGCTCTCCCCGTGTGTATTATCTCCATCTTGCTAATCTGGGTCTTCCTCCTAATCACCTTCCAACCCGGCCGCGGCACAAGCATCGTCCCCATCCGTCCGCTCAAAGACAAGTTCACCGGTGTGCAATGGTTCATCAGCGTCGTTACGCTCGTTACCATCGTTTTGTGGTGCGTGAGCCACCAGCTCGAATCCATTTTCGGTGATATGGGCGTTGTAGCTATCATCCCGATCGTCCTCTTCTTCGGTACTGGTATCCTCACTAAAGAGGACTTCAACAACTTCCTCTGGACTATCATCATCCTAGCCGCTGGTGGCCTATCGCTCGGTAAAGCGGTCAATTCGTCGGGACTGTTGCATACGATCGCTGAGTCCATCACCGCGGGCGTGGAGGGCATGAGTTTGTACGGTGTTCTCGTCGTCTTCTGCGCTTTGATCGGTGTGGTTGCTACGTTCATCAGTCATACCGTCGCTGCGCTTATTGTTCTCCCGCTTGTTCAGCAGGTGGGCCAGCAGATGCCCGAACCGCACCCTAATCTGCTTGTTATGGGCGCGGTGTTGATGGCTAGTGGCGCCATGGGACTGCCGACTAGCGGGTTCCCTAATATGAGTAAGTCCTTCCTTGTTGATCGCATACTTGGGAGTCGGGTGCTAACGAAACACAGCTGCGATTATGATGGAAGATCAACGTACTGGACAGAGGTATCTCGCTGTCAAACATTTCTTGACGAGAGGTGTGCCGGCCAGTATCATGACGTTTTGCGTTATTATTACTGTTGGGTATGGATTGATGCTTGCTGTTGGCTTTTAGTTCAAGCGCACGCATCGCATGGTTTTAGACTGTTTTTTTTTTGGGTATGAGTTCCGTTTCCGCATCTTTAGCGAGGGAGGTGGGTTTAACGAATCAAGATATCGCGCTCCTTGATGGCGTACTCTGCACATATCTATCTATGTCAAGAAATACCATAGGGAACATGCCCGTTGGCTCCTCCAGCCCCATGACTGTGAAAAAACAAGTGTTGTAATGGAAAGGGTGTGCCCTGCACGGATCTGTCTAAATGACATAAAGGAAATCCTTTTTCCACTGCATCCGATGTGGTGGCCTGAATCACCTTTACAGATATATCATCGATATGGTGAAGCGCTTGGAGAACATGTTTACCAGTGTCGTGACTGCCCAGGTGGGTCCGCCGACACTGCGTCAACAGCTACTAATCCTTCTTAGTGCGAATACATCGTCCATGCGCTTCGATCTGGAGATGCTCTCACGGTCTACAGACTCATCCTCGTCCTTCAAATGTTTTTCAATCGCCTTCACCGTATCCTCTTTCCCAAAAACTCTCCACACGTAGGACAGCGGTGATACCCGGGCATCCCGATTTCCATTGGCGCTGCAAGCCGTGCAAGCCTGCTAACACCATTGTAAGTATTGAAAAATCTCAATAATTACTTCAAACATTCAGCATTGCAGTATGGCGATGACCATTGGTGTTCGGACGCGAAATCAGCCTTGCGTACCTAGGTAAGCTACCCAATCATGATCCATAGATGTCAGCTTACATACATTAGCGTCACTCAAGCCTCGAGGAACATCTCGCGTGGGGCCAATGCCCCCTTCTTCCTCCATACAACTCTACCTGCTACCGTAGTGTAATATATATCCGACGATAACGAACAAGCAACAAGATGGATAATCGCTATGGCATTGGGTACCTGCTTCGCGGATCAATGCAGTCAGCATATACTCAATACCGTCGATATGTCTAAGCCACGATTGTACTCCCATTGTGCAGACCCATAACCATGCCGAGGGACATTCTTCCTACTCTGTGTTCTTTCAGTTTCATTCGCTCTTTGTGGGTGCAGGCCAGATACCATGGAAGTAAGTGTCGCCGTAACAGCAGTGTGTGATAGTCCTGAATCACAGCATAGCGCCATCGACGACGCAGCAAGCTTTGCCGCCGAGTCGCCCTCCGTCCAGAATCTGCGCATGTTCACCAGATATGATGGGAGCCCTTCAGGTCGTGTAAGCACGTCTGAAGTACAATCATATCACCAAAATAGAGTTACAGGTCCTACCAGACCCCTCAACTCAGCACGCGTCTGCAAGAAGCCGGACGATGCGCAGCACTCTTTACGAAAGAGCAAACACCGACAGACGACATTCTGGAAGACTGTGGGCACAGTTCTTGGGTTCTTTCTTACAGGTCAGTCTCGTCTGTCGTATACACATGACCCCACTGACGTCCTTCGAGCTCTCTTCGCAGCGCTAGGACACTTCATGCTCGTGAAGCATCTCAGCGGGAGACCAGTCGACACTAGCTTCCTCACGCAGACACAGGTTTCGGCAGTCTCTATCTTGTTGAGCACAATCTTCAAAGCTGCACTGACTGCTAGTATGGGCATGTGTTTCGCACAACATCTTTGGTACCTCTTACGCGGCACGGCAATGTCTCTTTCGACAGTCGAGATGCTCTTCGTCATCCGCACGAACATCCTTGCGTTGCTCAATCCACACGGGATTCGGAGAGCGCCATTACTATTCCTCATGGCACTTTTGATCTGGTGTATTGGGCTTGCAACGATCTACCCGCCAGGAGCACTTATTGTGGTCTTCCAGGCTCAAGAATTCACTGAGTCCCGCAATCTGTCGGTAATGAACCCACCTCTTCCGCTGCACTTGGATCTAGCTGGCGATGATAACTTCCCTACGTTAAGTGGCGATGCACTGAGCTTAGGAGCGATGGGCTCTGCTGTGGGAGAGCCCGAGAATCCTCCGTACCGATATTTCTCGTATGGGTAAGACCAACATACGACCAGTCAGTCGAAGCTGACTTTTTAGTCAACCTTTGCCCGCACTGATGTTTATCGCACAGGCAATCGTTTTCAATAATCAGATGTTCACTCTCCCGGGTTATCCAGGAGAAAACTCCACTTATCGATTACAGTTTAGAGGGCCACGTTTCAGATGTACTACTGCACAATATAACAGCACCCTCCCGCTTGACTACATATCGCCGTCTCGCCTTCAGGCACCTATTTTCACAACAGCATGGGATCAAGAACGACTGATGTACATGTCAAAGCAATGCGACATTGCCAACTACACTGTACAACGCGATCCTAGCATCGGGGCGCTAGTGTGGGCCGCAAATTGTGTAGTCAAGGAACAAATTTGCATAGCTGAGTCTGTGCTCTACAACATCAGTGTTATGTTTCCGCGCGGCATTCAGACAGTCGATTATTCCTTCAGCGGTTCAAAAGCACTGTCGAGAAAAGCTGACGCTTTGGGGGCAGAATCACGTTTGGAACTTGAGCTTCCACCGAAAACGCAAGCATTTCAGGATTGGTACCGGGAGCTATCAACGATCATACCTGTCTCCAATGAGTGGGCCATCCTAGATGCAATGGGGGCGCTCATCGAGGGCACATCGTTTCAACTGGAGCCAGTGCCATCGCGTTTGTCACCGTTACCCGGGCATCCGCCTCTTGAGTCCGTTTTGGGGCAGCAATCCAATAGCGGTACAGATTGCCAGCAGAGAGAGAATCCATCAAGTCCTACACTAGTATATGATTGTGGAACGTGGTTCGGTGGCTATGACTACGACACACCAAACTGTAAGTCTTCTCCACGAATTGTACAGTAATGCGAAGACTAATTGGTTTGAAGCTTTACTCAAGGGCACCGTCTTCCACACAACTCGATTTGACCGCCACCCGCGCGACGAAATGTACGACCCAAGAAAATTGCTTAATATTACCGAGGCCATGCTCAATGAGGTTTTGGTGAACATAACCATTTCTGCCATCTCACTGGGCACGTGGTGGGACATGGTGCCAGTGACGAGTACCAGATACCGCAGTACGTATAAACTCAGTAATCCGCTTAACCTCATTCTTCCATACAGTATATGTCTAGCAGCAGCGACTGTCTTCATGGCCATCGCAATTTGGTCGCTCTGGCGCAACCGCGCGCCTGCAGCTGATGGCGGTTTTCTCCAAATCATGATGGCGACCGTGGGCGATACGCAGATGAGCCGAGTCATACTAGAGGAGAAGCTAGCTGCGGTAGACGATATATCCGATGAGTTGAAGAGCTTGAAGATTCGTTACGGTAAATTGGTAAATGCAGACGTGCTAGGGAAAGGAGGCAAACAGTTTGGATTTGGCACAATGGATGAGACTATACCGCTGAGGAAGAGAACATGAGAGCGTCAGGAGCACGAGGTTTCTCTTCCACGGAACAAACTACACCGAATACAGATTTCAGATTCTTGCTACTGTACAATGATGATCCCTATCTAGTAATTAGCCCATTAACGTTCCCAATTCTGATCTCCACTCGCTCACCTAACTCGCCATCCATCGACTCACGAATGGAATAATCGCCGCTGCCCCAAAATGCGGCAAGGCAAACCCCAGTCCGGCATACTTCATCGTCACCAGCCCATCCACGAATCCATCCACCGCCAACATCGTCGCCATCAATGCCACGGCCTTTACATCTTCTCGTTGCAAGAAGATGCCCGCGATGATACCAAAAGTTAAATTGCGACCGCCCATACATTGGACGAAACCAGATGCGAATGTGTCGGCTTCGATGGGCATGCCAAAGCCGGCGGCGAAGGTGGTGGGGGCTAGCAGGGCGAAGAGACCGGTACTGAGGAGGAAGCCGGTTACGCCGTAGTTGGCGAGGAGTTTGAGTTGGGTCGACATGTTGGGGTGATTTTAAGATTGGATGGATGTTCCTGGTCTAGGAGGAAGAATGTTGTGGTGAGGCAGGTACCTACGTAGGGAGGCTGGATGTGACGTCATGATGTTATTTCCTTTGCCGCAAACACCAAATGCATCGATACGTTCACATCTCGATGCCAACGAGACTATTGAGCGCTCGTCCTGATGCAGCTACCACTCTCAATGCGAATCGCAATCGTTGGCAAACTGAGTTCAAGCGCTGATGATTGTAAAGAAAGGATAGAGTGCGCCTTTAACTCAGACTGCGGTCTGGTCCTAGGTCGGACTGGGTCATTGAGATTGTACTTTGGTATACAGTATAATTGTGATAGCTTTGAGGTTGTTCGCTGGAGTGCTGTAGTGTGTCACCGCAGTACCGTGGTTGTATGTGGAGGCTCCTGACGATTCAGAGAGATGCTGTTGCTGATGATTGTAAGGATGTGGTACAATATCAGACTGTCGAACAGCCCGTCGCAAGGTGCGCTAGACCCAAACATGCGCGCATGGGGATTCTGTGACAAGTAGTTGACATTTGAAAGATATAGATGAGTAATCCATCCTGGCGTATTCATTCGCCAAGCCTCTAATATGCGTCGCCAATGAGAAGTAGGGCCGACCGCTTGCTTCCTACTCCGCACATCTACATGCTACAGCTGGCGTTATGTGGTATGTCCGGGGGATTTTACAAATATTGCTTCCTCAGTAAGACTAAGGTGGAGACAAAATTTCAGTGCATGCGGAAGAGCGGTGATACTAGCAAGGCAATCCTTCCTCCCAGCCGTGCAGGAAGGATGGTCCGTAGACACCATCCCCGAGCTGATTACGGATACCGGAGTTTAGCTAGTTGAACAACGGGTTTTCGATCAAGGACTTTCGAGGTGTGGACAAGAAAGCACATTAATCGACAACAGCTAGAGGATATAAAAGGACAGCACTTCTCATCTCTTGTATCTCTCATCAAACACTACAGTTCCTACACTCAGATTACTACCCATCTTTCCAATCTCAACCACCAGCATGACTACCCGCTACGTATCCGCCCATCAATCGCCAAACGGCCCTGGTGATCAACGCCCTACGGCCTCTCAGATCATCACAGATGAAAACCTCCAAGGGAAATGGTCGGACAAGACGGTCCTCATTACCGGCTGCTCTTCTGGTCTTGGGATTGAGACTGCTAGATCCTTGTTCGAAACCGGTGCGACGCTCTTCCTTACCGCTCGAGATCTCAACAAAGCCAAGTCCGCACTAGGAAGCCTGGTAGAGAGCGATCGTGTTCACCTCTTGGAGCTCGACCTCAACTCTTTAGCGAGCGTGCGCAAATGCGCCGACTCGTTTCTAGCCCAGCACGATCGTCTCAATATCCTCATTGGTAACGCAGGCATCATGGCATGCCCAGAAGGGCGCACCGCAGATGGCTTTGAAACGCAGTTCGGCACCAACCACCTGGCTCACTTCCTCTTGGTCCAACTTCTTCTTCCCACTTTGGTCAAATCAAGCACCCCAGAGTTCAAATCACGGGTTGTCATGCTCGCTTCCACAGGGCATCGCATGGGTGGTATCCATTTGGAAAATCTCAACCTCGAGGGCGAATACCACCCCTGGTCCGCTTATGGCCAGAGCAAAACAGCCAACATCTACACTGCGACCGAGCTGAACCGCCGATACGGAACCCAAGGTGTACACGCATGGTCTGTCCATCCTGGACTGATCTTCACCGGTCTCATGGCGCACGTCGATAAGGATACGATGGAGTCGTGGGACAAAAATCCCAATATCGGCAAGGCGCTCAAGAGCCCGCAGCAAGGTGCTGCGACTACAGTCTGGGCGGCTACCGCAAAGGCTTTGGAGGACCAAGGTGGCAGATATCTTGAAGAGTGCCAGATCTCCAGCGTAGTCAATCCTGACTTTGCTTCGAATGAGCCCGGTTATGCGCCCCATGCTTATGATGAGGAGAAGGAGAGGTTGTTGTGGGAGAAGTCTCTGGAGTTGGTGAAGCCTTTCATGGAGTAGATCACAAATCGTCCATCGCGCCTGCTTTCCAATCGCTGCTTGTTTTAGAATCTGAACACTACAGTTCCTTAGCACAATACAAAGGTGACAAGAGCTTATTCTGCCCCGTATATGTGTGGAAATCCCGGTGACTTCATGAACATTCCGTACACCCTCCATATGCGATCTGGTGCTACATGAGGAAACAACTTTTTTGGCGAAATGTTTTAAACAGAGTTTGCGCATCCGCGCGAAGCGTTCGTGAAGTATTGTTCTGAAGAGACGAGACTGCGCTGCGCATGTTGGACTTCATCACGTGCTCAGAGCCTGCTTCATAGAGTGCCTAGGTAGACTGTCTTGACGTTTCCAGGTCAGGACCCTTCGACGCCAAAATTGCAGCCAGGTTCGAGTGTTCGAGTTTCTCTGGGGAGAATAGATGCTCCGCTGCCGGTAACGTTGTGGCCGTGTTGGGCCCATGGGTCCCGCGGATTCCAGGGGCGGAAGGAACATGATGGGGACGCTAGCTACGGATGGCGAATGGGGCACGCGAACCCAACGCGTGGCTGCCAGCTCGCCCGCCTTTTGCTCCTTCTCGCACAGCAAAATCATCACTACACGACCCTCTCCATCATATGCCTAGGAGTCAGCGGTATCCTGTCATGTTTCATCATGCGATCTATCTGCGCTAGCTTCAGATATGAGTCAATCTAGCGGGATATCCTTGGACATGGCACCCAGCGAGTATGTGCTTCAACGTTGCATGCAGCTACTACCTCAGGTCTTGCATTTTCGAGAGAATAGATCATCAAAGGTTCTATCCGAGTCCAGCAGCGCTGAAGCATCGAACGCATGATTGAGACTGGGAGTTTGTTGTCCCCTTGTTTTCATCGCGGAACTTTGATTACTTAGCGGATGGGGTCTGCTATGATGGCAAGTATCGAGACTATAAGACCTGAGTGCTTAGCAGGATTGATGAGTCGACGACAAAAGCAAAAAGAGAACACTCGAGCGTAGCCAAGGCCCAACAAACAATGCACGATCGACCCGTACGAAAAGGAAAGCGAGCTTCTTTTTCGTAGGACAAGATGTACACAAGTAAGGGGTCCTGCCATCCCCAACAATAACACCCCTTCTCTCCTATAAGCCCCTCAATCAACTACCGACCATGCGATACTACAACGCCAGGATGAAGTTCGTGTCCGTCTTCTCAGCCCTCGTGGCCTCGACGTTTGCCACGAATGTCTCGACGATCTATCAGTTTCCCAACGGCACATGGGCCGAAAACATCGCTGCGATGGGTAATGGCTCCCTTCTCGTGTCAACCCTTGACGCTGCTCAAGTGCATATCGTCCACCCACAAGTCTCACCCGCAAGATCATCCGTTATCGCCACCTTCCCGAATGCAACTGGCGCCCTAGGCATCACCGAGTTCCAGAAGAATGTTTTCGCTGTAATCGTCGCGAAGCTCGTTCCCGGGAACGCGACGAACCCACAGAGCTTTTCCTTGTGGAAACTTGATCTGACTGACAAGGAGGAGGGAATCAAGATCAGCGAGATGTCTGAACTACGTGACATGGCTATGCCTAACGGTATGGCCACGCTGAATCACGACACATTGCTGTTGGCAGATTCGATGTATGGGAATATTGCTGCGTACAACGTCGAGACTAGAAAAACAGAAGTCGTTCTGGAGGACCTTAGCTTGGCAGCCAATCTCTCTGCACCTGGACTGCAACTCGGCGTCAATGGGATTAAATCCCACAACGACTACGTATACTACACAAACTCCGCCCAGGCTCTGGCTGGCCGCGTTCGTGTCCACCCGTCTACTGGCAGACCCAACGGCTTTTTCGAAACTGCGCGCGACTCAACTCTCAGCGGTCCCGATGATTTTGCAGTTGCGAAGGATGGCAGTATGTACGTCTCTGCGCCATTGGCAGCACCCACAGGCGACAAGATTCAACATATCGAACTAAATGGCAAAGTTACGACCATCGCTGAGGGTGGATTGGTGGCGGGCTCTACGTCGTCGGCATTCGGAAGAACGGAGAAAGACAACAGTACTCTTTATGTGACCACTATGGGTGGCTTTGGAACGGATGGAAAAGCGAAGGCTGGTGGGAGGGTTGTTGCTGTAAAGCTGCATTAGCAGGACCTGGGATGAGTGAAGCCTCGGACTTAAGATGGTGTTTCGAGGGTCGGGGATTTATGTACTTTCAGGATACCTGATTACCGGTCTATAGCAGAGAGCTACAAATCAAAGGATCTTTATTTTGGAACAACTGACGTCTGTATACGAAAGGGGAAAGTTACAAGGCTTTAGAGCATTTACGGGTAGTAAGCCAAGAGTTTGCAAGCACGTCTCTTCACTCTGGTCGACTTTCTCATATGACCCACTTTGCCATGACGAAATAGGGCATACGACAAGGCCGTAACGCTTTGTCAAAGCTACAATTCTGCTACTAAACGATCCTCTCCGGTACATTGCTTCCACTTGAGCATGAGATACACGTCCGGCCTCCAATATCTCCCTCTCCATACGTCATCGAAAGTGCGATTCGGGGGCGCTACCTCAACTTTGCAGCCGATGGATCTGCTCACTGTCTGCACTATTGCAGCTTTCGTTCTCGCGATGGCCTGTGTCATGTACAGCCTCATTATTACCGCCATCGACAAAGCCACCAACGCCAAACTCCATGCCCCGACATCCGATCTTCGTCTTAAGCGACGCAAGTTCATTGGACATAGGAGTAGGTGTCTTGAGCCAAGTAGAAACTTGCTTTTTTTTTCGCTGACAGAGAGCTACATCATAGTCAACGACGCCAAATACGCAGACACCGACCGACGAGATGATCAAAAACTACAATATCTTTCAGAACAGGAACTAATCATGCTTGGTATAACCACGAAAAAGAAAAAAAGGAAAGGGATATCTCAAGGCACTATGATGCATAAAGCTGAAATACACAACATACAAGGATACATCAGACTGGAATGGCGCCTAAGTGGAGATCTGCAAGCTGCATAGATATCTGGAACACCGATAGGTCATAACAATACACATAGGTATCATCATTCACATCATAATATTAACCTGATGCTTTACCTTGTTTTTCGCTGGGCGACTCATGATATAATTTCCCAGCAGTGTGTTGTCTCAAGGCGAAGATATTGAAGCCCTTTATCCTGCACGTTCACATAAACAAAAGAGCTATTTCAAGCCGGTCGCAAGAAGTGGGGCAATGAGACAGAATTGGAGGTGATGTGGTGAATTGCTACAAACCGCTGCGTCGGACCGTAATGTTGGATAGCAGCCGCGCAGCCTCTCCGTGCCTTGCGGCAAAATCTACTCTAGCTCCAAGTACAAAGCTCTCAGCCGTTTTTTCCTCGAGACCCACCAACAAGGCCCGATCTCGCACAGCGTTGTCTCTTAGTTGAAGTACTCTAGCAAGTGACGGAGATGCCCTTGATAGCCGGGCCAAGAGCGTAGCAGTCTCCAGGCCTGGTGACATTGGCGAACTGATTCACACTGGTGCATGTGGCATCTGTCCAGATAGCCACTACTTCTTGTTAGCTCCATTCATCTTTTCACAGCCCGATCTATGGGTCTGAATGAAGATAGGTACCTTTGCAACCAACGTTGGCGTAGTTGAGCTTCAAGCTCGCTTGGCAAGCGTCGGTGATGGCATTGCATCCGGCGTGGAGATCGCCCGAGCCAGCCTTGTTGCAAATAGTTCCAGTGCAGCCACCACCAGCATAACGGTCGACGGAGGCAACAGCAGCGACCTGGCGAGGCGAGAAGTCGGAGGCAGGGGAGGCGGTGGCCAGGCCAAGGGCGGCAACAATGATGGCGAGAGCGTACATCTTGGAAGGTTGAAAGATTGAAGAGTGTAAGAGTTGAAGAAAGGATTTGTGATTGTTGGCTGGAGATGGTTGTAGTAATGAGCAGAAGGAAAGGGCATTCTTATACTTGTGATCGCACACAACTCAGAAGGATGATCATCAAGCGAGGCTGCAGTCTTGAGGCATCTGCAGCTCTTCGGATCATCGGGAGGCATAGCCTCATTCTTTGCTGTGTTGTCGTTGTTGGTGACGAGAGCTCGGATGTACAGCAGTGTACGGTCTACCCCACGCATGGCCAAGAGCGTCAGCGTAGCGCCAATGCGATTATCAAACGCCAATAGCGATGCCGAATAGCTGACTGAGTTGCCTGTGGCTTGTACTAGCAGATGTGGCTCTTGCGGAGTGTGGACCGTGACGCACCAACGAGCGGTAAGATAGTATAGCTGGCAACGATATGTGATATCCGCGGAAGGAGCTCCGGGGTCATAGGCGATCGCTGAAGGTATTCGGTATCGCTCCGGGGCAGTTTGGTAGCAATCTGCGTGGTAGTTTACATAGGTGAAGACCGTTGCCGGTATGGAGCTAATTCCGAAGATGCAGGGAAATGGGAGGCGTTTCCCTGCTTCTCTATACCCGAATAAGCCAGGACTCTGAACAGTCTTTCCAGGACAGTCGAGGCCATGGTAGCACAGCGTTAAGACCAGTTTAGCGCGACATAACAAAGTGTTATGCTCTTCTCAGCGGTGGCGTGTTTGTTCTGCGATGATAGGGCCACAGTGCGCATTTCCCATGCATCTTAGTGGTAGGTACTCCGACTCAACGAAATCTCTAACACTTACGTACGCTACAGACTACCCAATGAAGGGCTACGCAAAGACGCGGGTGTCGAACAAACCGAACGTATTGGCTGACGAGTCGGCAACCCGGGACTAAACTCATCTTGCAGTCTTCAACGTATACGAAGAAGATCGGTCATCGAGCTGATCATAGGCGGTCGAGCATCATCGAAATATCTTCGAACCCTGCAGCTATATCAGTTGGTTCCCACGCCTTCAAGATAGGCATAATGGTATGCAAGCTCCCTGTAGGTACGATTGCGTGCAGGCTGACATATGAATCTGGTTAGTTATAACGACGAACACTGCTGAGTCTGTGCTAGTCATACCCCTAGTGTTCGTCTTCAATCGCCTGGACCTCATCCCAACTCTGCAAGGCAGGGTCATCTGGTAAGAATTTCTGTAAGGGCGAGAAGTTCTGCAAGCCTTACTGGCAATTTCGCATGCCAGATGTGTCAACAAGCCTTCCAGGGACTAGCTTTCGGGCCACACACAAATGGCGGGCCGAGCCTATTGTGTGCTTCGGCTGCCGCTTACTGCATCGCGCCTGCAGTAGGTGAAGCTAGAATCTCATTTCCAATCTTTGAAGTTGTACTTCCACGTGGGCCATGCTATCCTCACGCTCCGTAGGGAGAAGACCCCTGAAGTGATCGGTAGCCATGGGCATGTAGAGCTTGTCATATACCTAATTCCTCTGCTCGACCATCCGACAGATACTGGACTGGGTAAGATTATAGGTGTTGGGCCTAGACGCGATGGTAGGATGACCGGGTAAAATTGGTCTCGCATAATGGGCGTGCATGCAGACATCGTATTTGACCTGATAACCTGGTCTGTGGGTGCACAGGCGGTCGACGCCGGATCCCCGTCCACCAACAATGGAGCTACATATGTGATCAACGCGCCGGTTTATGAGCTCGGATCGAGAAAGATGAACAGCAGGCTCCGCACAAGATACAAGAAAGTCTTGGCATCTGATGTAGATGGTTGGCGGTCCGTGTGCGGGCGTCTGACTGCTGATGCGGCGGCGGGCAGTGATGCGCGTTCGCCCTGAGTTACAAAGCATTGATCACCTTGATCTGACCACCGAACGCGTCTGTCAGAACTCACTCGACCGTATCATGTTGAAAGACGAGATGGCCACATTGTAGAGCGTGTGATGGAAGCTCCGGAGCGGCTGTCCGCAAGGGCCGTCTCACTAGTGGCTTAGTAAGCCGAATCATTTGATGATCTCATCTCGACGCGTCCATGGGTGAAGTTCAATTTTCATTACAATCACCTCTTGAGACACTTTCTTGTTCTCGCGCAGCCTTGCAAAAATTATAAAGCAACCTCGGACATGCATTTTTGCGACTGTGCACAACAAGGGCTTAGGAAAATTGCGAATATGGAGAAGTGGTCCTTTGCAGCAGCTTCAGATCAGAGCTTCGCGGGTGCTTCTCGTGCTTGTGTCGGCCCACGAGCAGGTGGAAGTGTAGCATAAAGTACAAGAGCAATTATTATGACAGATATACATAACGATGAGTCGTACCCTCCGCCTCATATTAGACTTGACGCCTAAACCTCCTCAATGGTCTCTGTTGATCGGCGGGTTGGTCAGGATCCCAGCCAACCAAGCAATTCACGGTCTCCGCTCCAAGCCCAGGGTCGTTGATGCGGTCGCCGGTTGGCATGCGGAACTGTCCCATAAGCTTGACATACGAGTCAAGCGCATCGACCATAGTCTTCCCTAGAGCCAAGGCCTTCTCAGCCCTAGTATGCGAATAGAATGTCAGGAGTTCGAGCGCATCTTCTCGCATGCCATTCTCTACCAAAGTCTTAGCACTGCGCTCCACCCACTCCATATCTGCGAAGGAAGCGTTCTCGAACCCGTGAAGCATGTTCTGGACGATGGGTAGGTATGTCTCCGGATCCGAGCAAGTGTAGTAGAGCACCTGCTTGAAAATGCGTCCAGCGAAGTGCGTAGCTTCTTGGTATTGGTAGTCCGTGTCTAAGAAAGTGGATGCGGCGTCTTTGTAGAGATAGCGATGGAGACCGTACTCAGGCGGTACGCTCTTTACGCCCAGCCACCACGGATTGAAGGGTGCGGTTACCGATCCCGTCGGAGCGACCCAGATGCGAATCAGATCCGGATCCATATCTGCGCGAAGAGACACAACTTGGCCATAGCCGGCTTCGTCGTCTGAAATGCGGTAGTCGCGAACGCGTTCGATGAGGTCTTTCTCGGTTACCGGAGCCATCGCACGAGTCGCGTTTTCGAGAGCGGCTTGAGACATGTACTTCGCACCTCCGTCTCGCGCGGTGTATCCCTCCGCTTGGTAGGCATACGCATTGAAGATGTTGAACGGCTCGGTTCCGTTCGGGTTCCACCAGCCTTGTTCGACGGCGAAGCTCACGATGTTCGGGCTACCCATGTAGTCTGTACTGTTTTCGAAATCGACCGGGAAGTCCTCAATGTAACCTGGATAAAGCACGCGTACGTCGTTCTCGCCGAGACGTTCTGCAGCCCAGAGCTTCTTGCCTCCTGACATCTGCCATACGACCCAGCCTTCATTCGCGTCTGCAATGAGATGCGAGTTGCCGCCGTAGTCGGCGTACCCGTATTCTGCAATCATCTGGCCAATGAGCTCGACACCTTCGCGGGCGGTGCTTGCTCGTTCCATGACAATACGGGCCAGGTCGGAGTATTGTAACCCTGTCTGAGGGTTTGGCGTCATGGCGATCAGATCATCTCGGTTTTGCGCCCAGATGTCTCTGACAGCAACACCCTTCTCATTCACACCACCGTTCGTCAGAGGAGGCGGGAAGCCTTCGAAGTCGGAGTATTCCATCGAAAGATAGCGAAATGTGTGCGGCACTTGTGAGATGTTCATCAACTTGCCAGGTATCGATGCGTCTTCAGTAACTCCAACTGTGATGGTCGCATTCGGGGCGTGGTCCTTTGCTGGAAAAATCTGAAGCCAGTGCGAAGACACTTCTTCTCCGGTGCCACCTAGCATCACGCTGCCATCCTGTGTCAGGTTCTTTCCGACGTAGAACCCATAGCTTGCCCGAACGGGTTTCGCGAGGCTCAGAAGCCCTACCGCAAGAAGTTGTGTAAGCATCTTGCCGTCCGGTGGTGAAGATGAAGATGCAAGAACATCCAGAAAGTATCTCCGAGTTTTCTTTCTTGCGGATTCTTTTCTACAGCAAGGGTGGGGGTGCTCGAAAGCGGTCCGACTACGTCAGATAACTCCGACACGGCACAATGCGGAGATCATATCGACTGGAGAAGGTCAAGCTTGTAGTGTTGAAGATGCGCTATGCAGGAACCGGTTCGGTGGGCCTTGGCACCTGAGTCGTGAACTACTGTTCGGAAATATTGTCGGGCGCGGCGGCCATTTATCGCACACGTGAGTCCAACAACCGTCGTTCCTTCACAGCTGCACCCATCCTTGACTGCTGGACATTGTAATGTCGTGATACAGCGGCGTTGGAAAGCATATGTCGCAAAATGAGGAGGCGGGGTTGATTCGCAAGCCACTACGCTAATCATGCGCGAAGGAGCGGGTCGCCGGGTATGACTCTTTCGTGGCACTGTCTGAATTCCGTCGCCAGCATGCATCCAGAACTTCTCCGGTGCCAATGAGTTCATCATACGGTGGATTCAATCGCTGTCGTTCAGAGTGACTCATGAAGGCTCATGTCCTCCGCATGTAGCTTTTTTCAATCACCATAGCGGCCGTCGTGAGAGTTTGGAGGGCTTGCGATCTCGAAAGAAACGTAATGTTGATGCCTGGAGGGAGCGCGAGAGCGATAAGGTAAGTCTATGAGCGGACTGGGCAGGTCGACAACGCCCTCGCCAGGTTTTGCGCAGATTACGCCCTTCAGAAAGGCGTTACATTGGTATGTGGGAGGGTCGCGAGGATAGTAAGCTGCCTAGTATTGAATGCATACGCTAGGCAAACAGATCAACCTGTAGGAATGGGTATAAGTATCTGAGGCATCCAGGCTGCAATATAGCAACTCTACACTTCCCTTCCAAATTAGACCGGAGCCCTACAACTATCATCGCATCTTTGTCGTAATCGCCTGCAATGTCTTCCCCCTCGGTAGCCTCTTCCGTTCCGCGTCAGCGCATCCGCGAGCTGTTACCAACTCTGCATCTCGGTCGCTATCAACCTGGCCCAAAGAACAGTCTGACAGACGTTCCCGGTGTGCTCGTACACACTGAGTCTATCCATTCATCTCCTGCGTATCCCGATGCCCCGCCGAACGACATCAACACTGGCGTAACAACCATCATCCCGCGCAAGGACTGGTTTCACAAAGCTTGTTTCGCAGGCATGTTCCGCTTCAACGGCTCTGGAGAGATGACTGGAGCGCATCTCATCGAGGAGATGGGCCTTCTTTTCTCCCCAATCATCATTACGGGGAGCTTCGGCGTTGGGTCAGCGTACAACGGCATCTACGAGTATGCGATCCGCGAGAACTGCGACAAGAATGGGAAAGTCGATTGGTTCTTATTGCCCGTCGTAGCGGAGACGTTCGACGGCTTCCTGCACGATGTGTCCAAGTTTGCTGTGACGCCGAAGCACGTCGTAGATGGCATAGACAAAGCGAGCAGCGAACCTGTGAAAGAGGGCAACACGGGCGGCGGAACGGGTATGGTCTGCCATTACTTCAAGGGCGGCACTGGATCTAGCTCTCGTGTGGTGCCTGGTGAAGATGGCAGGAGCTATACAGTCGCGGCTCTGGTCCAAGCGAATTACGGCAAGATGTGGGATCTCAAGATCGGAGGTGCGCCGATTGGGAGACTCATCTATGAAGAGCAGAAGCGAAAGATTGAGGAGAATCCTGACGACCCGGAATTACTGGCACAAGCGAACCTTCTGTTCAAAGTGAAGAAGGAGAAGGACAAGAAAGATGGATCTATCATCATAGTCCTGGCCACGGACGCGCCGCTCCACCCGCAGCAACTGCAACGACTTGCCAAACGTGCGACTGTCGGATTGTCTCGCGTAGGCGGCTACGGCACAAACTCTTCCGGAGATGTCTTCCTCGCGTTCTCTACCGCCAACGAGTTGAACGTGCAGACTGTCACAGCGGGACAAGCATCTGTCGATCCGTACAAAGCGAGAGAGGTATCCGTGACCATGACCGACGATCAGACAATCAATGCCTTATTCGAGGCGAGCGCTGACGCAGTCGAAGAAGCAATATACAATGTGCTCTGTATGGCAGAGACAATGGACGGTAACGGAAACAAGATTGAAGGGCTGAACTTGGGGCGCGTGAAAGAGCTGATGCAGAAGTACCTGTAGCGTAGTGCATAGTTACGAGAACGGGCACCCATTTCCTCAAAGTGAATCGTACAAAACAGTGTTATTCGAGGGGCGTTTCCAAGCCCACCGTCTGCAGTAGCTCGTGTAAGGATTGGGCAGTTGTACTAATTTTGATAGTTCAAGAGAGCCTGCTACTTGGCCAATGACGTGGTGCGTGTGTCGGTCGCTGTACCCTTTGATGCGATTTGACAGCTGATGCTTGTGTAGCGTGGATCGTCATGCATGATCCAGGCACGAGCCTCATGATTGATGGCTGAATGCTCCAAGTCGATGAACGGATTCCGAGTGCACGCGCTGGGCACGATGGCCACGAGGCTGCTCGTTTCACAATATGGAGATCAGCAGCTTTCCCAGCACCAATGGCAAGGCTGCGCAAATCTACAATGGAGATGATCAGCAAGAGTGTGTGGGGAAAGGGTACCGATCCAAGCGAAGAGACATTCCCGACTCATCGCGCGGAGGTGTGGCGCAGAGATGCACGCGAACTGGGAAGTCGTGTGGGTAAGGTAGAGGCTGGCGAGATGCCGCGCCGCTGTATCGGAGATGCACGAGCAGTCTAGGCCCAGGGCCTTTGGTTTACGAACACGATTGTCGAGCAGCTTTCGATCGGTAAACCCCGGTCGTTGGTTACACACCCAAGAGACACTACAGTGAAGATGATGACTCCTGACTGGAACAGGTAGGTGGAAAGCAATGCCGTAGCTGCTTCATGTATTTGAGTGGTGGAGGGACGGTCAACTTTAAGCTTCCCGGGAGTCACTCCCTCGGCAAATAGCGTACAAGGATCGTACGTTACTTCTGGAGCGCGTAAAGCTGGATTGAGCGGCAGCACGCGGTAGTGAGTTTTTGGGCCACATGATTCGCATAATTGTCTTTGCGTGGTGTTCTGAGGTCTGGACACAGCGCGGTGCAGCTGACGATGTCGGTTCCGCATTGGAGAAGGCCGAAACTCGCGGTAGCAGGAGCAGTAGCGAAACGAACCGAACAGCAGCAAGACTGCGCAATCTTAGCAATACGTGCTCATGGAAAAACCCAAACACCATGGGCGCGTCGTGTGGCGGCGTCTTAAATTCCCATGGAAGTTCTTGCCCTGTGGCACAAACCGGCTGCTGCCACTAGCGTGTGTCAAAAGTGGGTCCGGGCTGTGAGGTTCGAGGCTCTCCCAGAACACCCTTCTTTTCATCTACGCGGTCTGGATCACCGGCCACGACTGCGCGCTACCCTATAACGTCCATCTCAGCTTCAGCCCGCCTGTAAGGCCATAGTCGCGGCATCTGTCATGCCGTGTGGCAGCGCTCATATATGCCATTTGTCCCATTTCCCATCTTCTTCCACCACAGACGTCACCCCTCATGGCGATCACTACCTTTCCTAGTTCTTCTGTCCCAGACCTCACTGAAGTCTTGGAGCGACTCGGGCTGACTCAGTACGCTCAAGTTCTAGCTGAGAATGGGTTCCACAACTGGGAGACGGTTGTAGACATCACGGAAGACGATTTAACCGCGCTCGAGTTTAAGCTTGGCCACAGGAGATTACTACAGCGCGAGATTGCTACCTACCGCGGTATCCCTCAATCGCTATCACTGGAGCCAGATAATAACTCGCCTGAGCCTACGTCATTATCGACCTCTGCTCTGGAAAGCTTCACCAGGCAGACAACATCTCTGCCACCACGAGAGAAGAGGAGGTACAGGCGGCATCCGCGGGCAGACCCAAACGCGCCGAAGAAGCCAAAGACAGCCTGTACGCTCTTCGTACAAGATAGTATCAGGACTTGATCTAACACATTGGCAGATGTAAACTTCGCCGACCAACTTCGTACCGATCCTGAGGTCAGCCAACTGTCCTTTGTGGATATAGCGCGAGAAGTCGGTCGAAGATGGCAAGAGCTTCCTGCAGAAAGAAAGCGTGTATGGGAGAGCAATGCGGCTCGAGCCATGCAAGAGTTTGAAGCCCAAATGGACGAATACAAGAAGACGGACAATTGGCGAAAGTATCAGGCTTATCTGAACGAATTCAAGACGCAACAAGCAACCCCAAGCACGGGCAAACAACGACCTGCGAACAGTCGCTCAACGACAGATACTTCGAACAACACCAGGCAATACTCACGTGCCAGTCCGAGCTCTTCAGATAGCCCCGTATCTCTCCAGTCATCCAGCATATCAGCCGGACCGGAAGCCGAAGCATGCCATAACGCTCTAACGCTGGCCTTCAGTGAGTTGGTCACTCTGAGAGGGGAGATACTCAACGGATGCGGCCAGCAGTTTAGTCAAGCCTTTTTGCCGCCCGAGGATCGTGTCCGGCGGTCCATGTACGCATTTGTGCGAGGAACTGGGTCGCTCCTCTTTATGTGGACTTACGATGAGGTCAATGAGATACTTGACAGTATCTACCGGCCTCAAAAGAAAATAGACGACATGACGCTTGCCGAATGCTTCACGGTCGCTGCTATGGGCTCGCATTACGACATCGATGCCTTCCCAGATCGGATGCGCCGATTGCTCTATGCATCTGGAACCCTTCATTTCAACGAGCAGACTGCTAGACAAGACTACTTTCGTACAATGCGCCTCCTGTTGTCCTTGTCCTTTTACTCGTTACTCGAGAAGCACATGAGCGCGAAGTATCTTATCGGTATGTTTTCTAATACATTTGATCACGTGATTACACTAACAAGCCACAGCTGCAGGACTACAGATCGCTCGTTGGAAGTGCCCGGCTTTGCAAACTTCGTCTCGATCAGCAACAGACAGCCACTGGAGGAAGATATTCCGTAGCCTTGTGTTCATGGATTCCTGGCTTGCCTACACACTCGGCTATCCCACTGAGGTGACAGCCAATGACATCCAGGTATGCCATTACAAACCTGCATTGACGTGCACAACACTAATGTGGCAGATCGCCTGCGTTGCCAACCACCAAGACCAGCTGTCTATCGATGAGCTCATACATATGCAGACCAGCAAGATCAACTTGATAGCCGCTGAGGTTGCTAAGACACTGGCATCTCCAGAGCTGGCTACCAAGGGGAACATTACCATGCTCACGCTGAAGTTGGAAAAGTGGCGTGAAGAAGTCCCACAAGCATTGCAGATCCCTACGCTCTTGTCTAGCGCCGGCCAAGATCTGACAGTCTTCCAAAGGCGTGCGGTCTTCATGTTGCACGTAAGGAACTCGTTCATCTTAGTGTAGAATCAACTTACTGACTGGCTTAGATCATGTATCTCGGTGCGCTGGTTTTGTTGTACCGCCAACTGCTGGTGGCTTCGGCTGAAGCCCAGCTGATCGATGGCACACTATCTGCTTTGAACAACATTTCAGTCGAAGACGTCAAGATGTATCGACAAGAATGTGCCATGGCAGCTCAGAACATCGCTCGCATGCTGGGATTGATCTCTTTCGACGGTACGCTGACAACACGTTGCTGGATCATGTAAGTTCACATACGTGGCCGACATATCTCACGAACTAACGAACGTAGCATATACTGGTCCTTCTCAGCTGCCATCTGCCTGCTCTTCAGTGCAACGACCAAACTCATGGATGGCCAAACTGACGGCGTCGAAGCTGATCTCACGTATGCCAAGTCGTGCATGGACATGCTCGAGCCATGTAAACCCTGCGAACCCGTTGCGGCGCGATACCTGGAGACACTCTGGCCTCTGTACGACCACTTGCAAGATGTCCATCGTCGAATGATCGGCCGATCAAAGAGCAGCATCTTCGCTATTCTTCAGCCTGATCCGAGCCTGTTGAGCCCGCCCATACCCGTGTCGAAGCAAGAGATGGGCCCAATCTCAGAGAAGCTTACAATGCTGCTTACAGATCCTTTTGGGAGGAAGCAGGCTGCAGACGGCACCCAAAGACGCATCCTCAGTAACGATGGGTCGTACTCAGTCTTCTGGTTTAGGTGAGGAAGGCATCACTGGTGTTGTAATCTTCAATCATCGACCAGAGGAGGTTCCGACGGCAGGGTTTGTTCAAACAAATCTTAGAGTTCACCAAAGCTACCGCTGTCGATGTTGAAGTGTAACAAACTACAAGAAGCCAATGCATAGCTTGTCCGTTATCTGAAGTCCACTGGTAGCCAAGCCCGATAGACGCAAAGTCTACGTTGGCTGGAGCCGCTTCTTACAAGATGAATCTGTCATGCTACTAAATATGGCATTGTTCTCGAACGGCTGTCACTCCGGCTTGCGCTACAAGACAATTGATCGATAGCGCGACTGCACGTTTCAGTCGTTCCTGACTAGCAGACAAACCGACGGATTACAAGTCGATGCACCTGCACGTCCCAGGGGTCTCCTGCTATACTCGAGTACTGGTGGATGAGCATGGGGGGGAAGGAACGAAGACCGAAAAAGGGGGAAGAGGCGTCGATATAACCCGCGGTACTGGCTGGGCAGCGTCATCTCAACCGCGAAACTGAAAGTTTGCAATATAATAGTGTATCTTAAGCAGGAAAGTTGAGACTGCATCGTGCTGTAGCGCCGATCACGGGAGCGCCCGTCCTCCGTAGCGCAAACGCCATCATCAGCCAATTCCCACTCTCAGCCCGTATCAGCCTGCATCTGAATCAATCATTGTAGCGTCATGAAAAACTTCACCACCAATCTTTCGTTCCACGGAAGCGTTTCTGTCCTGTCATTGTAGCATGTTGCGATGTTGACGGGTCGGACCCTGTTCGCGGCCGCGGTACCAGCAAGCGATACGCGTAATTCGGCTCCATATTTCATAAACCGAGCGATATCGCCAGTGACGCAGGGCCGAATAGTTCGCAATGCAGGTGTAAGAACCATTCGCATAGAGATACAGGCGGTGCGTTCATGACATCTGCAAGTCGAGAGATGGCGCAGCTGAGGTGGTGATATCGGCCGCTACGCGTTTCCAATAGTGCGGCAGTTAACAATGTCGCGATACCTAGTACCCCGAGCGAACACTTGGGCTAGCGACTATCTTTATCGAAACGTGTTTCAGCGGGGTCGTCCTTGTCAACCGACCGCTCTACCCACGACGTCGTTTTCGTTTCGATCGCGATGTTCGGGTTGATCGGCCTCTGTGCGGTCGGGTCGGTGTAGCTGCACTTGCATCATTGTTGAAGATCATGCTCGCAAATTGGTTTAGGGGTACAGGAGGGAAGTGCGTAGGCGCGCGTACACCTGCTGTATGAGATACAGGAGGCAGTTCGCTTCCCTCAAATTAACGACGTCGCAAAATAAATGCTCCACCGCTTCTTCGTTGTTGACGCCGCTGAAGTGCGGAGAAAAGCAAGCTGTTGATGCGCAACAGGGGACTAACCGCCCACGCCGCGTTTTCTGCCCGAATCCGAAAGCCAGTACTTCCCGGCCGGTGGTGATGCCATCTGGCGCGAGCTAGTTGGCTACATAAAGCAGTCGTGAGATACGGGCTCTGCACAAGCGTGGGCGGATAAGGAAAGGGGGGTGCGCAATATGCAAGTCTAGATCTACAGCAGTCTCCACCCCGGCAGCGCAGCAGCGGGTGGAGCTCCTGGGCATGAGGGAGGCTCGTTCGCGTCATTTGGGGGGTGAAATAGGGAACGGCCGTCCGTTGCAGGGAATAATGATAATACCCTCGAAGCCTTCTCTTTCCCTGGCATCTTGCTTGCTTTGTTTCCCCCCCTCTTATCTGCTTTTTAGCTTCGTCGTGCTAAGAAGCTTGTTCGTTCTCGTCTGCCTTTCGACTCGAGAAGATAGACCGACTGCATACCGATGCGAAGCGAGATAGCCACGCCGACAGAGAGATACGATGGACTACGGATACGCTGTACCGATGGAGAGCCCTTTTGTGATCCCACATGAGGATGTAGAGGCGCTGGGCGAGTCAAAGGCCTTTTGCGCGCTGAGGAGGCACCTGGCTGGTGATGCCGAGTATGTTCATGTTCCTGTTCCTCTTCCCCCGTCGCGAGCAGCTTATCGCGCTTCGTATCGCTTCTCTCCACCTCCACATGTCTATCCACCCCCAGCTCTACGGCAAACCCCAATCACTAACAAGTATGCCAGTTTCTGCGCAACACACACGCAATGTTCTCCCCAGGCGAAACAAACCTATATGCTCCACCGGGATATCCTCCACGCCCTCATCATGCCCGTCGTAACCCTCTTCTCCCGCGCATCCACACTAGCCTCAGCCGCGCTATGCACACAACGCGCTTCCGATCTTGAACTCGCCTTCTCCGGCGAATCCCGCAGCGCATTCATCGGTCTGCAGTGCTTCATAACCGAAGAATCAGACTGGTGCCGCACCCGGGGCTGCCCAGCCTGCGTCGTAACAGCGACCCTCAGCACCGACAGCCACATCCGCCTGACCATAGCCGCAAGTCTGCTTAGCACAGCAAATATCGCGACACCGACGAAAGAAGAACCGCCCCAACACATCGAGGACAGAACACTGCCTCCACTCCCCCACATCCTCCCCGCGCTCCAACACGCCGTTATAAACGACCCGTTCTGGGAGGGTTCGGACATTTGGGGTTACATCCTCTCTCGCGCAACACAACTCTCCGCTGGTATCCAAGCTCTCATCGCTGAGTGCGTGAACCTCGAATCCCTCGTTTCGTCCCCTACGACCGAACGCCCCGGCTCGAAGCGTGGGCTCACACATCCTACGGTGCCGTTTGTGGTATCTGGACAAGCGGTGCAGGAGAAGGGCGTTAAGCTTAGGAAGAGCAAACTGGCTAAGCGGCAACTCCGACTGCGCGACGAGGAGGTGGAGCTCATGCGCAGAGTGGCTATGCAGTGCTGGGCGAAAGCTCAGGTACCCAAGCATGTCAGGGGAGAAGTGTTGGGACTAGGCGATAGCAAGAGGACGAGGAGTTTGACTTGTCCGTGAGCAACGGGTCTACACGGTCCATCAGCAGTGTGCCTGATGGACCGCAAGGGTGTTATATGGCGTTTTGAGGGCTCGCATATGGATGATACCACAGCATACCACTTTTCCTTGGGTTGGCGGCATCTGATGTCGCGGGACTGGTTGGTCTCGCGGCTGGGTTAGGGGGCATATACATGGTATGGGGATATTTCTTTTGTTTGGCATTAGATACTACTGGGGCACAAGTCGTCTTTAGAGGTCTAATATATCTATATGTTCGCTGTAAGTAAATGCCCGTTGACGTACTATCAAGTAAGTCGAGTGCTTTCTGGTGCCGATAGTACCCCGCCAAGGTTTCAGCGATACCTTACAGAGGGTGTTGGGGGCCAAATCCATGCACGACAGCTCGCCAATCAGCAGGTGGGTGGCTTGTAGCTGCCTTACCGGCGCTCTTGCACAGCACTCAGCCTTCCTTCCCAACTTACCCTCCCCACAGACAACACAATTCTACAAGCTCACCCAGTCCTCTCAGCAATCTGTCTAAGCATGTCAAAACGCAGGATCAAATCTCCTTCTCCGCCTCCCGAAACCAAGCGACCGAAAGTATGCGACGAAGGACGGAACGACACGATCTACGAATCGATCCCAGCGGGCGAGTTTATACGCGTGTTGAGACTACAACCCGGCGATACCGATCAGGACATTGAGTGCAGCCTCCAAATTGTTGGCATAGAAGACTCCAAAGGCTCATATGAAGCCATATCATATGTTTGGGGCGACACCAACGACATTGTCGACATACAGTGTAACGGACTGCGGGTAGCTATCACCGTCAGCCTCGCAGATGCTCTGCGGACCTTTCGACACTCATCTGAGCCTCGGCTACTATGGGCGGATGCCCTCTGTATAAACCAAAAAGACGATAAAGAGAAGGGACACCAAGTTACGAGAATGGGCACGGTGTATGCCAACGCGAAATGCACACTTGTCTGGCTTGGATGTGATTACGATGACCAAGCCGAAGATACCTTTGATTTGATCTACGAAGCTAACGCTTTCCTCAAATATCAATACCTACACAAACTCAGTATTGCCTTCGAGGAGGGGCACTTCAAGTATGATATACAGGGGAACTCCTCGGTGCCGGATCCTATCCCCACAAAACCGGATCCCATCGATCCATATGACGAAAGATGGCAGGGAGTCAAAAAGCTACTTGAATATCCTTGGTTCTTACGAGTTTGGACTGTCCAAGAAGCCGCCATATCGAAGGTATGCCGCGTGTTTTGGAGTTTCTTCAGTATCGACATTTCTGACGTGTTGGAACTATGCGCATGGTTGAGGGGCAACGACAGCTTCTATGATACTGTCCGTGATGCTGTTGGTGAGATTCAGCGGCTTCTCATAAATCACATCAATCTCTACCTGAATTACAATACTCATCGGCCAGACTCATGGCAGCAGTCACGGACTGGATTGGTTCACCTGGCCCGTTTTTTCAAGGAAAGAAAGTTCTCGATGATTCTTGATGGAGCCCGGCACATGTTGGCCAGTGATGCCAGAGATCATATCTACGCGTTCTTGGGTTGCTCGTTGGCGAAAGACGCTGACGGCTGCACGCTGGTGGAGGCGGATTATACGTGTTCTTTACACGATCTCCTTGTTCGTGTTGCCTACGCGCTCATGAAAAACCCTGCGGAAGGTCCATGGACTCTTTCGTCTGTCCTCCACGGCTCAAGAAAGAGTGTTACGGGCACTGAATTCCCTTCATGGGTACCAGTATGGCTTGGTGCAGAGATTTACAGCACAAAGATAGCGAACCCAGGCTACTGGTATAGAGCTGGTATATCAGAACGACCTTTCATAGCCAAAAAATCCGGTAGAGAGTACTTGACGGTCAAGGGGTGCATATTTGATACAGTCCTGTGGAAGTCACATACAATACGGCTTGACCAAACGGGGATAACTCCAACATATCCATATTCAGCTATTTATGATACAGATGCATTGTTCATCGACACCATCGGAGAGGACGTGGCCAGGAATGCGGTGGAGTTGGGTATTTCAGTGTCTCAAAGCGATGTTCTCCGTACCCTGTCCCGGGGTTACCCTGATTGGAACCACGCTGACGCCGTTTCCGATGAACGGCAGAGAAGACTTGTAAAGGAATACAGAACAAGTACTCGCATGACAGCAGAGCCCACGGACAGTGAGAGTTATGACTTGGGTCACTATTACAGCCAATTGAGATTTACCGAAAATGCGACCATTTTTCTGACAAGAGATGGGCGCATTGGGTTAGCGCCAGCGGGCGACCTTGTCGAAATCAATGACATGTGTTGCATCTTCTTCGGAGCAACTGTTCCTTTCCTCCTCACGCCAGCGAAGGAAGGCCGACACAAACTTGTAGGCGAATGCTACATACAGGGCGTCATGGACGGCGAACTCATGCAACAGTTTGCTGGAAGCGACCTCCGCAAGCATTGTATTGTTCTCGAATAGGCATACATACGTCTTCCTGCAACAATGTCTTTTTCATGGGTGTTACATTGAGTTGCTTGAATGCCATTGGGGGACCTGGTGTAGCTCCGTGTGGTTTTCCGCAATGAAAGCGTCTAGATAGCCAGATATACGAATGATGACCATCACTCACTCTCATTCAACCATTTATACACCACCCTCGCGTCCTTCCCTTTATACCTGTCATCCTTCATCGCCTCACCAAAAGCCTCCAACGTAGGCTTATCGAGTATAGTGCGCGCCCCAACCATCTCGGCAAGCTGACTCCCCATGCCCAACACTTTTGCGCAAAGCTCGATGCGAAACCCGCCTTCGTAACCCCGTGAACTGGGTACGTTGGCTTGTACACCCGGTACTGGGTTGCTCTTACTCGTGACCCAGCATTGGCCACCGGAAACGTTGATCACATCCGTAAGTAGTGCGACGTCCAACCCCATCTTCGAGCCGATGTTCAGCGCTTCAGACGCGGCGAGCGATGTGATGGCACTGAGGTAGTTGTTGATGACCTTGAACGCTGTGCCTGCGCCGATGTCACCGCAGAGAAATATCGCATCTGGCTTGCCCATGTGGCTCAGATACCCCTTCACGGTAGGGAAGATGTCCTTGTTGTTCGCGCCTGCCATGAACGCCAGCGTACCATCCTGCGCACCCATGGGTCCACCCGACACCGGTGCATCAACAAATGTCAGCATCTTGCTTGCACTTGAACTCTCCACTGCTTTCGCAACCTCCAAGATTGTAGCTGTCTCGATAGTGCCGCATTCCATGATCAGCTTTCCTTCTCCGCCTTCCCGCATTTTCTCCGCACCAGCAAGTACTCCTGTTTCCTTATCGAGGTACACCTTCTTTACAGCATTCGAATCTGGTAGCATTGTTATGACGGTGTCGGCTCTTTGCACGGCATCGAATCCGTTCTTCACTACTTCCACTGGACCCTGGCCTGAGGCATCTGATTGGAACTTTTCGAGCGCGGAGGTGGATACGTCGCATATTAGGAGGGTATGGGAAGAGTCGAGCCCTTTGCGAAGATTGAGGGCCATGGGGTAGCCCATTACGCCAAGACCTATGGTCCATTAGTCTGAGATGGAAAGGAAAGGTAGTCACCCAGGTAGGAAGGGACGCACCGATGAAGGCCACGGTCTTGCTTGGTGAAGACATCCTCTTGCAGTAACTCCCTAACAATTCCTTGTTGTCGATATTTCTATAGTTCTTTTCTTTTGAGTTTATGGGGTTATTTTCGCAAGTGTGTTCTCAGATTCGGTCTTTGGATATCAATGTGGCTGACTTGCTCAGTAGCGCGATGTTTCAAGGTTTCCTGTAGGGTTGCAGTCACGATGGACTCACCAGCATCTTTCCCCGCACACCACCGTCCATCCTGGCTGCCTACTCCCAAACAACATCTCCATTGTCGAAGTTCCCCTCGTACCAAGCCGCGTCGTGCTTCCCCAAGCGTAGCCCCGCATCCCACCCCGCATTGGGGAACTACACATGGCTTCTCCACCTCCGCAACGTTCGCAGATCGGCAATCCGGCTAATACTCTACCTCTCGCCACCGACGTCGAAGTGCAGCTTTTCTGTGTCACTCGCACTCCAGGCGTCCCGCGTATAGAAGCGAGTGATGGAGGATTCATGGAAGTTGGAGAAGGAGCTGGGTCTAGACGATGGACACGAGTAATGAGCGCAGGAAGGCGCATGGCGTACATACATGCCGGATATACGCATTTACGTTAAGATGCATAACAGACAAGACTGCTTGACTCTCGACATCGGATAGGCTTTTGTGAACCCGTTCGCTACTGTTTCATTCGCTTTCTGACATTTTTCGGCGATGGCAACACCAGGCCTTCAACGCTCGGTAACCGACGAGAAACACGAACAAGTGCAGCGCGAATACCTTGCGCAAGATGAAACTCCGGAGATCATCGAGAACAAGAAGAAAGAAGATGCGTTGCGGCGGAAGCTGGACTGCTTCGTTGCGCCAGTCATGATGATGCTGATGCTCATCAGCTATCTGGATCGTGGTAACATTGGATTCGCTGCAACGCAGGGTATGACGACGGATATTGGACTTAAGGGCAGCGAGCTGAATGTGCGTCACGACTTTCATCAAGAGTTCTGAAAGCTGAGGGATTAACGAGAATGTAGACGGCTGTATCGGTATTCTATATCTTCTATATTCTCGCTGAAGTAAGTGCATTCGCTGGCTACAACTCCCCATATCTAACGGCAATTAGTTTCCAACGTCGTTGCTAGTTAAGCGTCTCCAATTCAACAGAGTGATCCCAACGATCACTTTCTGCTGGGGTATCACATGTCTTTGCACGGGCTTCGTCCAAAATTTCGCCGGCCTAGTTGTTACACGTATCTTCCTTGGTTTTTTCGAAGGATGCCTGTTCCCAGCCATGACACTTTTCTTGTGTAACTGGTATACTAGAGAAGAGCTGGGTATCCGTATCGCGTATTTGTTCATCGCGTCAGCGTTATCGGGAGCATTTGGTGGCCTCATCGCATTCGGCATTCTGTACATGAACGGAGTTGCTGGGTGGTCGGGATGGAGATGGTGAGTTTCACACATCGTGCTATCTGGTAGTCCTTCCAAACTAACAGAGGTTCAGGCTGTATGTTATCGAGGGTATCATCACCGTGATTTGGGCAGTCTGTTGCATCTTTCTCGTCCCCAAATCTTTCGAGACAGCCTACTTCCTCAACGACGACGAGAAGGCTCTCATGCGCCAGCGCGCACATCGAACACAGGCCTACTCCGACTCTGAGGGCTCTGGTCATTACGGGAAAGCTGACATCAAAGAAGCAGCGAGAGACATTAAGAGTTGGGTGCATGGTATCATCCAGATTGCAGTTGTAACGATTTTATACGGCTTCGGCACCTTTTTGCCTATCATCATCAGGAATGGATTCAACTTCTCCACCAAACAGGTACTGCCTAGTTATCCAAAGCCCTTATCATTTCGCTGACATGTACAGGCGCAATACCTCGTTATTCCCGTGAACATCTGGGGCGCTATCGTCTACGCAATCGGCGCATACTTATCCGACCGGTATCAAACGCGTTTCCTACCTCTGATCCTCATGGCACCCGTAGGCATCGCCGGCTACGCCATCCTCCTCTCTCCAGTGAGCCCATACGTCCAATACTTCGCCACCTACCTCATCGCAACAGCCTGCTTCCTCTGCACCGGCGGAAACATCACCTGGCTATCTGCGAATTGCGCACCCGATGGCAAACGTGCCGCTTCTCTAGGCATCTTGCTCACACTCACCAATATCGGTGGTGTGGTGTCAGGTCAGATTTACCAGAGCAATGCAGCACCGAAATATACCTTGGGCCATGCGTGGAGTCTGGGCTGTTTGGCTTTTGCATGGTGCGGCTGGTGGATTGTTCGGGCGATGTATAGGAGGAGAGAGAAGAGGAAGGATGTTAAGCTTGCTCAAGGGTATACTATGCCTGCTGGAAAGCAGTATACGGATCGCGAACCGGATTTCAGGTATCAGATATAGATGTGCAGTCATTCGAGGCACACCAAGCATCTACAAATGTTGCATGAATAGAGTTCCGGCTGGAGGATGTCGCGTGACTTTTAAGTTTTGTGTGTCAGTGTAAAGAGTAGCGTGTGTGCTTCAAGATTTGTACAAGCAGCGTGAACAATGTCACAAGGTAGCGGGTTGTACTCCAAGCTTTCCACTGACAGCATAGGCAACACCCACAGGCCTTGAGGTATATGAGGGTCCTACATGACACTACAGTCCGCCCACTCTCATGACCCCAGGACACTACGAACAGTCCCAAATATCACGCTTTCAGGAAAGACATGTTCTCGATCTGCTCAGTGACATCTTCCAGTCCAGGTCTTTAGAATCACGATCAAGGCCAGGGTGACGGGCACCTTGAAGTATGCTTTTACATTCCTCTTGCTTCACTATCTTATTTTCATGGTAAAGCGCCATGCATCTCCCGATGCGAAGATCTAATACAGTGACACGGAGTCAAGCCAGGGTCAGTCATGCCAGTCCTCCTGCTCACGTACTCGCCTGCTTCAAAGCCTCTAGCTTCTCGACCTGTCTCCTCAGCATGACAAGAGCGCCCAGACTAATCTTCCTGAGTCCATCACGCTCGCCCTCCTCGCTACCCTCGGCGCTTTGCTCGACGACATCCTTGGCGGCTTCAATGGCTTTGTCGAGGAGTTTTGGCGCGCCGTCTTCTTGGCTCCGGTAGAGGTACTGCAGCTCCTCCTTGAACGGCGCGACCTCATGTGTGAGCGCATGGTGTATGAATGCGCGCGCACGGAAGTAAGCGCGTTCGGTATAAAGCGCGGAACTGAGCTTTGTCTCTGGCGCTGAACGGTGGACGTCGTAGCCGGCTTCGTTGTAATATGGTTCCTTGACTAGTACGAGTCCCATGATAGAGACTAGAACCTGTAGGAGCGTGCTCTTCGCGGGACTCCAGCTTTCGTTACGCTCATCGGTGTGCCATGTGCCCAACAGACTTAGACAGATTTTGCCATCCTCATATAGATTGGGGTTGACAGGCCCGTTGCCGTTTGTCCAGCTGTGGAAGAAGGCTTGTGGAGCTTCTTGTGGGTATGCGGACCCGAGGTGGAAGTCAATGACGAAGGGCGCGTATTCGTAGGGTGTGTCGTTAGGGCCGATCATGAGGACGCGGAGAAGATCTAACCGAGACTCCCATGTGCGGACGAAGATGCCTGGTGGAAGTGAGCTCCGGAGGATCTTGTGCTCTTTTGCTATCCGACGCATGAAAGCTGACGAGGAAGCCGATGATTGAGAGATATAGTGATGGGAAGACGGTGGGGCTTCTTCGAGGATGAGGAAAGAGGACGGTCCCTCTGTCGGTTGTTCTGTCTGATCATCCAGCGCTATACCGCCTTCTCCATCGGGTTGCTCTTCTGGAGTCGTCTTCGATGTATCGACTTCTTTTGTGATGTCGACAAGATCAGGCATTGACGTATCCGTATTGCCATCGTCTTCTTCCTCTTCATCCTCATCCTCCGTCGACCAATCTCCTTCGTCACCAACAGGCTGCTCACCATCCATGCCCTCGTACTCAATCCACATCTCGTTGAATGACGCCGTATCGAAATCGGATTCATCACTCTCATCAGAGTCATCGATGTATTCACCTTCCAGCGGATCCATGTTACCGAAATCATCAGCCATGTCGCTGCTGTAGGCAAGAGTGACGCGTTCGTAGGGAATCTTAACATCCACGACAGGCTTTGCTGCGCCAAGGCGGACTGTAAGCTTTCCATCCAAGCCCAAGTCAATAACCTCTCCAAACCAGTCGGGGCCAGTGACGTTGAGCGGTGTCTGTACCCCTTCGATTGAGTCTGGGTGTACTAGGACGAAATCGCCGCGCCTTCGTGTTAGTGCTGGGAAAGAGTAAATGTCGTATAGACTGACGTCTTCAACGGTATCGTGTAACTCTCCTGTACTTGACGGAGGAAGTAGGTCTGGGCCGAAGAACTCGATGGAAGGATTCTTGAACCATCGCACAGTGGCTATCCGATCTCGGCCCTTGACTGTCTGGACCACACCCACTTTTGAAGGCTTCTTTGTCGCAGTGTCATCAGCGTCATCGCCGTCGCGGTTCTCTTTGGAGAAGACAACTTCACCAGGCCAAACCTCATCATCGTCTTCTACATTGGGATCTGGCAGTAGAGAAGAGCTGAGATCGTGCGTTATGGACAAGTCTTGCCATTGAACGGTAACCCGACTATGAGTTTGCATCACCAAGAAGACATTGAGATCATATCCCAGGCTTTCTGTCCGCGCGATCCGTGTCACCTTCCCTTGTGGATATCCGTTGGGTAATTTGTTCGTACCGTCGTACTTTACGGCAGCGCCGGCGATGTCCTTGAACCGTACCCGGTCACCCACGGCCACATCGGTAACATGGTATGATTTGTCGACCCCGTTTTCGGAGATGGGGAGGGTTGTGGCGGTACCTCCTGAGGCATCGTATCGGTAAAAGTTGGGGCTCTCGAATTCGTCTCGACCGATCGTCGCCGGAGGCTCGTCTGCATTGAAGGTGACGTTACGCGCGCCGATGCTTCTTGCTAGCCACTGCACGTCGATTTCGGATGCTCTTGTCTCGACTACCATGCCTACAGGCGGTACGCTCGGATCGTATGCGCCAAATCTCCAGTTTCCCCGCCGCAGGTTGCCCTTTTTGGTCTTCACTGTGTCGCCCACGCTGAGCCGCTCGAGAGTGGTGTCGTCCTGTTCCAGCTCTGCCGGATCCTCGACGACCACGACTGAGTTATTGGCCAGCCTGATGGCGACTTCGTCGTATACGTTCTCTACCCGCCCGACCCAGTCGCCGTACACGACTAAGGCCCCCTCGACAAATTCGTGCACGTTGATAAGCTCGTCGGCCGGGATGTTCCGTATCGATAGATCGTCGGTGGTTGTCTGCGTGATTTGGCCGCCGTTGAAGAGAGTCGCGGGGAAGAGGGTGCAGACTGCCTGGGTGCCAATGACCGTACCACTAATATGATCTTCCGCCTTCCTCTTGACCACATCGCCTACGTAAAGCGCGCGATCTAGCAGCTGAAGCTTTGCTTCTGGTATGAGTTCCGTCTTGTACTGGGTCTGCCATGACACTAGGACCGTACCCCGCGGTGGGATGCCGTCCTTCATGAACTTCCAAAAATGTTCCTTGGGAATGTCGGCATGGCGTTCGATGTCGTCGGGGTAGTCGCGCTGTGGCCGGGGCTCGTGCGAGTCGACATCGCCAAAAGATCTCTCTATGATGCCGACGCTGTACTTGTCGTCCTTGAGCCCCACGGTATCCTCGACACAGAAGACGACATCCTGCGCGCTTTGCATTTGGCGTGCTGAAGTATGCGGTAATGTAATTTCTGCCACTTCTGCAGTGTTGACTGGGTTTTGCGGTACTGGAAATGTATTGGAGGCGGTGAAAAAAGGCACGAGATGATTCGAGGGTAGCGTTCGCGGCGGAATCGGTCGTGTCGGTGCAGCTTGGTCGTCGGCGACCGAGAGGTCTGTGAGGAAACGATTCTGGAACAGCTCAGCGAGGAAACGCTCGACTGCGTTGGATTGGCGTGGTCTATTTGCGTCGTCGTCTGGGCTGTCGGGGTCGTCTGTGTGGGAGTCGCCGCGATCCATGACTTCTGCGGTTCCAATGTTGCGGTAGCGGCCGCATGTGAAGTGCAAAGGGCGCTAACGCGGCAGGGGTCAGCCTCGTGGCACCTCCGCCCGCAACTCGACATCTGGGCAGCCACCCCACCCAGCCCTCGAGGCACAATTGAACAGCTGTACGCGTCATTGGACGAGTGAAACGCGACAACATGGCGGATCCCCTCTACGAGCTACTGATACCCTACTTCGACGCCCAAGACGCGCAGCTACGGCCCTCGCCCAATGACGCCGTTACCAACACGTACCTCTCCCGCCTCACGACCCTGCCTCTAGCTGCCCTCACATCCTCAGAGCAGCAATCGCTGTCACAAAGCTCGCAGTCTATACTACGATCACTACAAGCCCTCTCGAAGCGGTCGCATAAGCCCATAATATCTTCGACCGACCACCTATTACACCTCCGCAAGACACTCCCGCAGATAGGACAAGATGCAGGCACAGTACAGGCGGAGCTACCGAACCTGGAAACAGCCGCACAGAACTTCTCCGAAAAATACGGCAGAGGCGCAGATAATGCGATACTAGATAGACGGAGAAAGGCAATGCTGCTATCCCGGAATATTGACCGCGTATCCGATGTGCTCGACCTACCGACCCTTCTCTCGTCCGCCATCAGCTCCTCCACAGCCGCCGCACAAGCCTCGTCGTCTACAGCCACCGCGAACGCGAACTATGCCTCGGCTCTAGATCTCCACGCACACATCAAGCGCCTCCACACGCTTTACCCAAACTCAGAGCTGGTCTCCTCGCTCACTGCCCAGGCTGAGCAGGAGATGAAGACCATGACCACCAATCTCATAAGCTCGCTCCAGACTCAAGGCATCAAGCTGGCAGGTGCCATGCGTACCATAGGGTGGCTAAGACGCGTGGCGCCAGAACTGGACGAATCTTGGTCTACAAAGCAAGCCGGCATAGGCAGTGGAGAAGGCACACTGGGCGCATCGTTCCTCGTATGCCGATTAGTGTGCCTAGAGTCGATGCTCGGCGCATTAGATCCTCTACGCGAGCTTGCAGACCAAGAGACAGAAAAGCGGACTACCAAGGCAGCGAAAGGCGACGCTGGCTGGGCCGTCGGTCAGCAAACAGAAAAGTACCTGAAGAAGTATCTTGAGGTTTTCCGAGAACAGAGCTTCGCCATCATATCCATGTACAAGAGCATCTTCCCTTCCGCCTTGCCAGCACCAGGATCCGACGAGAGCGCTCCAGCCGTAAAGCCAGTCAACACATCCAACCCTCTCCAACCGACACCATCGGCCCTCGCAACGTTTCCACTACATCTCGTGGAGATGCTCTTCGACACCCTACGAACATACCTTCCAAACGTACAAGATCGCTCACAACGCGACTCGCTCCTCACTCAGGTCTTATACTGTGCTGGTTCGCTGGGTAGACTAGGTGGTGACTTTAGCATGATGATTGCTCTCCTCGAAGAGGACTTGCGGGCAGAGCTAGAAGAAAGTATGGAGGAGACAGAGGAGCAGGAGATTGAGGAAGAGTGGGTAGAGGTTATGAAGAAGCACCGAGTCCAGGCATCTAGACTTGAACTCCTTGCTTCTGGTGTCGGCTCGGGGAGGACAAGTAGTCCTGTAGACAGAGCCGCGAGCCCGATGAGATAGAGCTTTTGCTATCTCCTGGTCTCAATAAACATCAGATGTCCACAAGGTCTTTTGTTCAATGGGCACGTCAAGGTGAAGAGCAACGACTTGCTCCTGGGTGCGTGTGCATATGCTTCCCGAGCGTACAAGAACCCTTTTATCTGTCGAGCAGATGCCCATGTCGTGCACATTCTGGAGGTGGGCTGACTGATTAGGCCTAGCTTTCCTGCATTTGAAGCGCTCCTTCTTGGAGAAACCAAGCCGGAAGCTGAGAGCGCAAGACCCTTCGTACGTGCCTAGCAGCTACTCAATTTATACACCAGGTTCTTGCGAGCGCGCCGATCACTGAGACCCAGAGCGCCTACCTGCCGAGAAGCTCTTCCCATGAATACCGACGAGGAAACTGCGCCATCTTCGCCTTGGACACTGCGGATACCTCCTGGGTACATTATTAGATCCAGCTTCAGAGTACAACGCCCGTTGCGTTTCTCTGGCATGCGCGTACTTTACTACGGTGTCTGCACATCAGCTGTACGCTGAGATGTTCTTTCCAATCTGATTCAAATATGGGACTACGCCTTCTTCAGGAAGGGACCAGCGAATACCCCCAGGCTACTTTTTCAGGTTTCGCTTCATGGTATAACCCCCTCTGTATCTTCCTGGATTAGGCTTTCCTCATCCGACCTGTGCAGGAATATGCCGGATCTTGATATGTTCTTTCCGATCGAAGAGTCCTTAGATTGACGATGCTTCACATCTGCGAGTACCATCGAATACCTCCCGGCTACATCTTCAGGTCTAGTTCGAGCTTATAAACCGCTTTGTACCCTCCCGGCGTAATGATATTGCGCTGCACAGTCAGAAATATGGCGCATGCTACAAGACTCTTACCGCAGACATCGATAATGGGCTTGCGCTATGCTCCGTAGAAAAGATCACGTATATCTTAGGATACCTTTTTCTATTTAGCTCCAAGCTTTAAACCACCATTGTAGCCTCCACGGGATAGCATAGCCAACTGAACTGCTAGGAGGTAAGTCGACGTATTCATCAAACCGCTCTTGCATGTTGTATAGTTCCTGGCAACCGCATACCACATTTTTGAGAAGGAGTACACGAGACGCAAAGCAGCAGTGTACGAGGGCCTGCCCACGCTGTAGCTGCAATGTAGTAAACCTCGCTCCGCATCCTGTTTCCTGTTCTTTAGTACCCACAAGAAGGGAACAGGTATGTGCATATTTCTTTTCCAACCCCTTTTCTTCGTTACTGCAATTTGGCTTCAATGTGCTAATAATTATGTACCCATGTAGCTTTCACAACTAAAATCTTGCGAAAATGTTTGCCTGGCTCGACTGGGATCAAGTCGCCAACAGATGCATCTGCGACTGCATTGTCGTCATCATTGGCTTTTTTCTGGCCTTTCTGCTTTGGAGCTTCGGTCCTGACTGGCTGAGGGGGATGGAGGGGAGGCGTGAGGTTTTGGCGCGTCTTCACCGTGATTTGTAACCTACGCCGCTACCGTCCTCCCATCTCATTATCCAAAACCTCCAACCCCACATCCAAAGTACTAATACTCAACAACGTCGCCAACTCCAACACCTCCATGATCTCCTCCTTCGTACCCCCATAATTCAGCACATTCCGCATATGCAGCTTCAACCCCGGTTTATACATATGCGTGGCCGCCGTATCAAACGCACAATATATCAACTCCTTGACCTTGGGTTCAAGCACGCCCTTGCCCCCCTCATTCGTCCACGGCACCGAACTAAACTCCGTATATGCGTCGAAGAATTCGGGTGCGATGAGCAGCATCTCTTCCCATAACGCGTTCCAATACCCACGCTTTACCTCGAAATCTTGCTTTAGCGCTAGTTGCTGCGGACTCATGCTCGCCATGCCTTTTGGTATGGCTTCGCCCCGCTCTTCGAGAACTTCGAAAAGGATGGGTACGCCGACTGTGGAGGCGTGGATGCCGAGGGTGGACGTGAGGCAGAGTGTTTCGACGATTTCCGCGCGGGAGGCGCCTGCGGATAGGGCGGCGCGTGTGTAGCGGTGGATGTTCGGGACGTGGAGATGGGTTGATGATGCGCTTACGGCGAGAGAGATTAGAGATTGGATTTTTGGGGAAAGATGGCTGCTTTGCTTTGGTATTGCTGTTAGGCGGAGCGATGCTGCGAACATCTCGGGTGAGTGCTTGAGCATCCTCGCCCAGGACTCGTCGTAGGCTGTGGAGCCGAGCTCGGTGTCGAAGCGCTCTTTGAGGCGCTGCTGGTCTGGGGTAAGAGACATGCTGTGTAATAGTATGAATGTTTCAAATCAATTTTTTGGACACAAATGAAGACGTGAATAGCATGGGTGGAGTCTACGTCGCTGAAACCACCAAGACAATTACTTTGAAATTATTGGGGATCATATGAAATCTCGGCATTGAGACAGGAACGCGTGAAGTACCCAGTTGCTAGTTCCGCGAATGCAGTCTGCGTGGTACTGCCTGCTGCCCCTCAGCGCGCGTATTCCGAGTATGGTTGATGGTGGTGGTGAGCGAGCAAGCCCCACATTTCCCCAACTCTGCCGTGTGGGGAAGCGCAGGGATCAGCACACCACCTGGTGGCCGAACGAGAAGGATCACAGATGTAGCGGTATCCACATACTGCGATTCTACAATGTGGTATGTGCGAGAGATGGTCGGTATCCGACGTACTGCTGAGAACAATTGCTAGGTGATGTCTTGAGTACTAACAACTAATTATCCATGCTTTGGTTCGCGCCGAAGAATCGCGTCTTGTTCTTTGGATCGTTTTCCCACTCAACGTCGTGTGCGAAGATGATCTCGACGCCTTCTTTCTCTAGGACTCTGATTCTGTCAATCGTCGCCTCAGCTTGCTTTCTGTCGGCGTGTATGCAACAGACTTGTCCATGAGCATCATTCCACTCTCCGATCGATTTCTCGCCAGTCAACAATCGTCTGTCGTGACAAGCATCTCCACCCATATAAATTTGGTGATCAGGAGATGTCCGAGCAAGAAGATTGATGTGGCCTGGTAGATGACCGGGTGCGTCGACGATAAGCAGTGAGCCGTCATTGAAGAGATCCAGAGCCAGGGGCAGGTTTCCGTGCGTTCGCCAGGAGCCACCAAAGCTGATGTCACCCGTTCCTCTACATGAGTCGTGCTTCTTCAGCACGTGTGCCGAAGGTTCCAATAGCTCAATGGTTTGTTCTTCTGGCAGAAGATCACTTTCGAAGAAAGAATGGCCCCCGCGCAAAGACAGCGATGTGCCATTTAACAAGGCAAGTGAGCCATGGCCGACGACGAAGGTAGATGTGGGAAAGTCTCGAGGTTCGCCAATATGATCCCAATGAACCTGCCATAGCCACGTTACGTACTGTCAGCAAAGCGAGGTCGTGTGACTTACGTGCGAATATATCACATAATCGATATCCTCGGGCACTAGCCCGCCTCTCGCGAGGCTCTTTGTGACGTCCGGATCGGTACTCATTGGCTGTCTCGTCTCAACATGCTTTTGTATTGGTGGCGCGTATCTCTTGATGTCTCTCCTCAGGCCTAGATCAAATACGATTCGTGTCCGCTTCTTAGTGCTTTGGTCGTAGTGCTGTATCAGAAATGCTAACGATGGTACGGTCCGGCGTGCATCTCGACTAATAGGGTATACGAATTGGTACTCTGGGAGGGAAAAGTGACCACAGGATAACGCGTGTACAGTGACCAAGGCCGGCGCTGCACGGTTGGAATACTTTTGCGAGTCAACAGCAGACATCTTTCAAAGATGATGGAGCTTTTCGTAGATGATGTCGTCTCACGACAGAGGTTGCTAGACTATGGCTGTCTAGAAGGATAGCCGGAGGTGATCGCACGTGAGATCATCGTTCAGCTTACCAAAGTACCTATGGGGGTACTAGGTGTTGGCGAAGGAGTAGGTAGGATTAGTGCGTCGTTATCCGTTGGAGAAATCTCTACCCCGCTTCACCAGCCGCGGCACGCTCACGACGCGCTCTGATAGTGCAGTGTTGACATGACTTGATTCTCAAAACCTCCACGTCTCGTATACACACCAACTCCCTACTTGACGCTAGCTCTCTGTCGTTCCTGAAAGTACTTTCGGTTTCAACTCAATCCCCTGCCTCAATCTGGCACCCGCATTCCTCATGACGCATTCACACGAGTTTGGGAAACTGGGCTTCATCGGCCTCGGGGCCATGGGGAAACCGATGCTTTCTCATCTTGCCAACAAATTGCCTCAGGAATCGCGCATTTGGGTTTATGACGTGGTCGAACATATGGTAGACGATGCGTGTGCAGAGTTTCCCGGTCGAGTCTTGAAGGCACAAAGCGCCAAAGACGTGGCGCAACAAGTCGTGAGTCTAGACGCCACCGTGAGAAGATGGTAGCTAACGAGGTGGCAGGACACAGTTGTAAGCATGGTGCCTGAAGGTGCACATGTACGATCCGTATATCTCGACCCCCAAAACGGCGTATGCAGCACCGATATATCGAACAAGCTGCTTATCGACTGCTCGACAATAGACACGGCAACCAGCCTCGCTGTGAAGGACCATATTGCCGCTGAGTTCCCATCAGCGTCGTTCTATGACTCCCCGGTGAGTGGCGGCGTAGTGGGAGCCATCAAAGGCACGATCGCATTCTTTCTGGGCTGTGCAGAATCAGACCCAAATATCGAGCGCCTCACATATCTGATGGGCTTGATGGGTGGGCAAGTAATACCTTGCGGAGGTCCATCACTTGGGCTTGCAGCGAAGCTGTCGAATAACTACCTATCGGGTATCATCGCCATAGCTTGCTCTGAGGCTTTCGACATGGGAATGCGCAGCGGATTGGATCCCCGCACTCTGGCCAAAGTATACGCTGCAGGTACTGCTCAGAATACTATTTGCGACAAGTTTTGCCCGGTCCCACATGTATACCCCGAAGCTCCGTCGTCGGGAGGCTGGAAGCAGGGTTTCAAAGTGCAGTTGATGCGCAAAGACTTCGGTTTGGCAGTAGACATGGCGAAACGAGTAGGCTCAAGAAACGTGTTGGGTGACGTTGGTTTCCAAACGTACGATGGGGCCGCCAACGATCCGCATTGTAGGGATCTGGACTCGCGGGTGGTTTATCGCTACCTTGGTGGCCAGGAAGACTGGCATTCAGAATCGAACAGCGCGTGAGCAGCAACTTGGGACTGTGACACCCCATCGTTGTCAAATTCGATGTCGCTGGGATCTGTTTGTCTTTTGTGACTAGTCCCGTTAGCGTCATGTTGAAGTTGGAGAAGATTGGGGACGTTTGGGGTAATGCCGAGGGTGGGTTACCGCGGCATGAAGCTACCATCGCGGGGCAAACATGCCAGTCTTGTTAGGTCGTCATAGTGCCGATAATTCGAACGCGCCGTGGATAAACTATCATATTCCTTATCCTAATAAAACATTTCGAGAAAGTCAAGCTCTTTAACGTCAAAGCCGCATCAGCTGCCCTCAATTCTCGAAGCAACCGACCGCCAGCATGTCGACCGATCCGAAGCTTGACGAGCTACACAAGCAGCTCTTCGATGAAGGGCTAAAGATGAGACGGAGTGTTGTGGGAGATGAATACGTCAATCGCGCGCTGGAGAATGGCTCCACTGAATTCTCACGAGCCGGACAGGAGCTCGTCACCGAGATGTGCTGGGGATATGCGTGGACGCGCCCAGGACTCGACAAGAAGCAAAGAAGTCTGATCAACATCGGTATGCTCATGGCACTCAACCGCGCCCCCGAGCTCGCCGTGCATGTGCGCGGGGCAAGGAACAATGGCTTATCCGAGCTTGAGATCCGTGAAGCCATCATTCACGCCACAACATACTGCGGTGTGCCGGCTGGTGTCGACGCGATGAAAACAGCGGAGAAGGTCCTGAATGACATGGCAGAGAAAGGCGAAATGCCGCGAGAATTGGGCAACAAGAGCGAGAAGGCGTGATAGAGCGTCGGCTTGTGATGATGGACGGAAGGCGCGACACGTCGCGTTGGATTGTGTGGCTAGGGAAAGTGGCACCCGGCATCATCCGGCCCGGCTGGGTCGTGACGTTCGATAATCATTTGTAGCGACACCAACATTGTTCCTACCTTATGCGCAAAAATGACCATGCAACTTCTTACACTCCATCCGTCCATCAATATGCGCAAATCCTGGGTTGTGGGTACACATCACACGTGTGATTGGTGGCTTTCCCACTTCTTCCCAGCACCCCGCATGTGAACCGTCGCGTCTCCGCGCTTCATTCCTTTCCCCACAATCCCACGACCCGACTTCGTGACACACGATTTGCAGTCTCCAAACTTCGTCTAAGTGCTCAGATTGCTCCAAAATCCGGCTATCGCCTACTACGCCTGTCGCGATTGGGCCCTGTGCGAGCGAAAGCGACACGATTGGTCTTTGATGGAAGCCGCCACCAGCGGAGAGCAGGTCCCGCAAGCTCAACCGGGGAAGAAGGAAAAGCGATTCCAATGTCCACACTGTCAACGGGCCTTTGCTAGGCTGGAGCATCTTCAGCGTCATGAGCGCATTCGTAAGTTGTGCGACTCGCGTCGTAAACCAATTCTAACATGTATCAAGATAGCGGTGTGAAGCCTTTCAGCTGCGCAGCATGTAATTATTCATTCACACGCAGGTATGATACGCCCTGCTTCACATACAGCGGCCGCTAAATATCGGATTCCAGTGATCTGCTCGTTCGCCATGAGCGACTCACTCATCGCAAAGAGCAGAGTACACAGCAGAATTATGAGCACACTCCGGCTGGAGATACTTATGGCACGGCCGAGACCCGGCCGCACAAGCGCATGCGATCGAGTTTCGATGCTGGACGTCCAGTCCCGGAGATACCCAGCATGATGTCCTCGCCTGCTGTTTTGGATATGCAATCGGCACAACAACAACCCGCGATGTCACACGCCTCCATGACCTTCGGTCACAACAGCCCTTACTCTTTGACAGCATTATCAATGGCTGCCGAGTATCAAGCTCTTCAAGGTAACATGGCAAACGCTCCCACCCATGATGCGATCCCAACCCCAATGCCTTCGCATGCTGGCACAATAGCAGCAAGTGTCGAAGACCCGCATACAACGATGCTCACAGATCATTCTGCTCACAGTTATGAGTCGACTTTCGGAGAGTCACTGGATAGCCTCACTTCCTTCCTTGACAATGAACCACTAAACTCGTATCACTTTGCGTCTCTGATCAATACCGAACAGCCCATGCCTTTCTTCTCTCCGGATTCATTTGGCTACGGCCAACAAATGGCGACCGAGCCGGAGGGAACAGCTGCACCTTCACATGTTTGGAGACCAACCCAGTCGGACGAGCCGCCGTCACTGTCACGCTTCGGCTCTCGATTTCCTTCCTTGCAGCCAGACGACCAATCCGCCCGGAAACGATCATTCGCAGATATTTCACATGAGGACCGGCAGGAGATACTCGAGAAGCTTCACCCGTTCTCCATGGTCATACCCAGCGATTTCGTTCTACCGACCCGATTAGCATTGTGCAGATATATTGCTGCGTATATAAACGGATTCCACGAGCACATGCCTTTCCTCCATATACCCACGATGTCCGTGGAGACGTGTTCGATAGAGCTACTCCTAGCATTAGCAGCTATCGGTGCACAATACACTTTCGAGGGCGAAAAGGGTGTCGAGCTGTTCAATATAAGCAAAGCAATTGCGACGCACCGTATAAGGAAACGGGATACGCGCCTGGTGCAGCTCCAGCATCATTCTGAGTCGGATCATTCGTCCACCCAGAATCATCAGAGCGACCATCGTAGTCCTCAACGTAAGGGTTCCGTCTCAGGACCGCTGGGCCTACCTTCTCGAGCCGATGTTCCTGTCCTTGGGGAAGATCTCATGCAAACCGCTCAAGCACTACTCTTGCTCATGGCATTGTGTACTTGGGCCAAACACAAAGAGATTCTCAGAGAGGCGTTAGCAATCCAAAGCATATTAGCTACGCTCATTCGAGATGACGGGCTTGAGACTGAGCCTCTTGATGAGAACATAGCCTGGTCGCACTGGATTCGGCGCGAAACGATCAAAAGAACCAAGTTCATCGTCTACGGCTTTTCCAACCTCCATTGCATCGTCTACAACATCCCTCCATTTATGTTAACAAGCGAAGTCAAGTTGCCCTTGCCTTGCAGTGCCGTAGAATTCAAGGCACCTACGGAGGCTCTATGGAGGGAAGCTAGGAAGAAAAGCGCGCCTGAGGTCCTGTTCCAGGATGCATTGAAACGTCTATTTACAAAGCAAGGCCGCGATGTCACTGAGGTCAACTCGTCATCTGGAAACTACGCATTGATACATGCCCTGATACAGCATGTTTTCTTCCTCAGACAAGTGGCACGATGTCGGTTTGAAGGACCCGGTGACCTCAGCACAGAAGATGTCGCGTCGCTTGAAAACGCCCTACGAAACTGGCAGACTGGATGGCGCCAAAATCCCGAATCATCGCTGGACCCCATGTCGCAGAACGGTCCTGTTGCTTTCAACTCAACAGCTTTGCTCCGGTTGGCATATATTCGTCTATACGTAGACACCGCAGGTCGAGCTTTAGAGACACGCGACCCTGTGTTGATCGCCAACGCATTCCGTGCTGGACCTGCGATTAGGCGCTCACCAAAGATTATAAGGGCCGTGCTACACTCGGCTCACGCACTTTCTATACCCATCAAGATTGGCTATCGTCTTGTAGCAAAGACGCAATCTTTCATCTGGAGCATTCAGCACTCTTTGTGCACACTTGAGTGCGCCTATCTTATGAGCAAGTGGCTTGAAGCACTGTCAGTGCCAGAAGCAGACCCGCCGGTCACAGAAGACGAGCACAGAATTATTGCAATCGTGAAAAGTATGTTGGATGAGACCGAGTTCGCCGTACCGGTCGGCATTACACCCGACTCGCCCAACTTTACGCGACATCTCAGCGCAGGGGTGCTCAGGGTCTGGGCGATGATCTTCAAAGGGTCTCAAACATGGGCCATCGTTGATGTTATCGGAAGCTCTCTCAACCTCTATGCTGATATGCTGGAGTCTGGGTGAGCAATTGTATAGGGATGCCCAATTCAGCCAATAGCACGCAGCGATTCTTGTGGACGTTCGCCGAGGCACTCGGATTTTCCGATGCATACCAGGGTTGAGCACCAACTGAAGCCAAGGCTCACGATCGGCACGTGACTTGACATTATGGTACTCCATCGATGCTATATAAGCAGAAGAGGAATCCTCTTGATTCTGTGGAGGTATTAGATATACGGAATCATCTCGCTACTTGATCTACGCATTGAGGGCCATATCAACTACCAGCTTCCCACCCCGACCCTTGTGGTATTCATCTACCAGCTCGTTCAACTTTGTCAGAGGAAAAGAAGTCGACAAAGCGCGAATGTTATGCTTGGCGGAGAAATCCAGCATTTCACGAAGCACTTTGTTGCTCCCTACCAGGCTACCGATTATCCTGATATCTCGAAAGACGACATCGTGCGAGTTGATGTGGAAGCCCTTTTCTGGGAACGATACCAAAACACATGTCCCGTGTGACTTTAGCAGGGTCATGCCATAGTCAAAAGCCGCCTGGCTTTCAGGCAAGACTATCACTGCATCCAGTCCCATCTCTCCAATATCTTTCTTGCCGTCCTGACCGCCAAATTCCCGAACGACGTCGCTTGCCTTCTTCTTTCGAGCGTCCACGATGTATGGTTTTGGATCCAACCTCGAGGCGACATCTTGCGAAAGCTTCAGAGGCTCATCTGCTGCCTCAATACCCAAAACTTTATAACCCATCTTGACACCGTATTGCAAGCCCAGATGACCAAGACCACCACCGGCTCCTAGTATGCCGACTCTGTCACCTTCCTTGAGTCTGCATCTTTTGAGTGCTCCGTATATGGTCACGCCGGCGCACATCAGGGGGGCGGTCTCTACTGCGGTCAGATTATCTGGTATGGGTGACAGTTGTCTCGCGTCCACAACGGCATACTGCGCAAATCCACCGTCTCTGCTTAGGCCTTTGTTATCCGCAGTGACACAGTTCACCGAGTAGCCTCCTTCGTCCATTGCGACTGGATCCTCCGCGCGTTCATTCCTGCACTCGAAACATGCGCCACAAGCATGGAAAGAGCGACCTGGTACACCGACCCTTGCGCCAATCTCGAATGCGCCAGCTTCCTTGCTAGGCGTCTGAAAAATGGCGACTACCGTACCGGCGAATTCGTGACACCCAATATGTGGGAAAGATTTTGGCAATCCTGGCATCTGTCCTTCCGCTAGGACATAGTCGGTATGGCAGTACGAAGCAGCGTCTACCCTGATCAGGATGTCATGCGGCTCCAGAAGCTTGGGAACTGGAACTGATCGTAGCTTGTATGGTTCCTTGTAAGCCTCCAGGCACTGCGCTTGCATCGATTCGGGCAGAGTAAACGACATCGTGCCTTGAGGACTTTTCGAATTGATACGGAGCGGGGAGCTGCCTATCAACTAAAGGCTCTTACTTTATACCCACGCTATTGCCACTAATAGTTTCAGTAGGCCTTGTTATGGTAGAGGAATTGACCCCGCGTGCGGGGTAGTAACAAGGTGGGGCAGGACGGGATACAGGCCAACAATTTCTCCAACCACGATGTCATGTTTGGCGTCAAACATGGCTTCCTCGTGAACACCAGAGCTGGTAGCTCATACCTTCTGTTTTTCACCATGGCGTCGAGCAATGATGCCGTTGTTCTTCCAGCACCAGCCCATGGTCAAACCTACGTTACCATCTCAGCGCTCGAAGCCGGCCAGCTTACACTTCCCGAGCGACTCTTCGTTACGGATGCCGACCCAGAGAGACGTGCGACAGTCCCATCTCTCTCTTTCCTGATTCGACACGGTTCATCCAGTCTCGTCTTCGATCTCGGTCTTAAACGCGACTTCTCTGGCTACCGGGAGGCACAACAGCATCATATCGCTCAACGACAGCCTACCAGTGTCAGCCCAGATGTGGCTGAGAGCTTACGAAGAGGTGGACTTGACCCAAAAGATGTGGACTTGGTGATGCTTAGCCATGTTCACTGGGACCATGTGGGTACACCGAGCGATTTCACGAACGCGCGATTTGTAGTCGGAAGTGGTACTATGCATCTTCTTGCGAACGGAGGTGGTCCACTATACCCGGCTGAGATATTCAACCCTGATGAGTTGCCTACCAGCCGAACGAGCGAATTACCACCTGTTCGCGAGACGGAAGGTCTACGCGCGTTCAAGACCCAGTTAAAAGAACTTGGATGGAGGCCGTTGGCGGGGTTTCCTGCTACGATAGACTTCTATGGAGATGGATCATTATTCATCATCGACGCGCCAGGCCACTTGTTCGGACACATCAACCTTCTCGCCCGAACAGGGCCAAAGAAATGGGTATATCTCGGCGGCGACTGTTGCCATGACCCACGCATCTTGAGCGGCGAGAAGGGTATCGCGCTCTACGATGATGGAAAGGGTGGTTTGAGAAGTGTGCATGCTGACACTGATGCTGCAGCGGCTACTGTAGAAAAAATAGCAAGGCTCTTGAAGCAAGGGAATGTTCGTGAAGAAGGTGGAAGTCCTGTAGAAGTAGAAGTGATTGTAGCGCACGATGGAGGTTGGGCCCGGGCAAATAAGGCGGCGTTCTTGCCCGGGCACGTGTGACTCGTGGTTGCGCAAATGGCCATTCACCTAAACAAGGCAGCCACACACTGCTCGAGTAGCAACCGGCTTTTGTCTGATCACTTATCGGCAGTCGCAATATTCGTGCTCGGAATGATTTGTGATGATAATTTGCATTATCGGAGTTGTGAGTGGTCCCTTGGTATCCTGTACCTAGGTTCACACCTCACCGAATAGATGAATAACCCGAAATGAAGATATTCGGTCGCACAGGTCATAAAAGAGTCGATCTCAGTGCTATACACCTTTCTTATACTGACTTAATGTTCTACTTGCGAAATACCAACATTTTATATTGACGCCATCGCGCCAGAAAAACTCGACAACTCTTTTTAAACGTGGGCAAGAGATGTACCAGCAAAATGCCCGTCAAGTCGCCCACTCCATCTGAAAATGGCGATGTATCCATAGATGTAGGTGAGAGGTCATCATCATCAAGAATAACTCAACAAGATCGACACTAACATTCTGTGCAGCGACAGGAATCGTGTTGCAACAGCAATATACTCAAACGATGAACGATTCGAGAATACATTTCGAGACCATGATCAAGGCACGCATCGCCGAACTCGAAAGCGCCAAAACCGAAGTCGCAATGCGCAGAGCCAATCTCCAGGATTTTCAGACTCAAGTGAATACCCTGAAAAGCTGTTTCGCCGCTCTGAAGCAGCAAAACTACGCACAGTATCTCTACATCGCGGATACCAACAACACGGATACAGCCATGGATCATGATGGACCCTTAGAACTCCCGCCACTCCCTCTCAGTCCGCTCTGCGACCCTCCCGATTACAAAAATATACTAGCAGCCAAAGACGCCGGGACCAAAGAAGACACAGATCAGCTACACCAGGGAGAGCGCGATTACGACTGTGACTCTGATGTCAGCAGCGACGATTTTGAGTACGAAGAGCGGAGAAGAAAGATCATCGCAGAGCTTATCGACCTCTATAAGAAAGTGGGTATCTCATCCAGGGAGATAGCGGCATGCGAAGTACGAGAACAGGAATGCGAGAAGATAACCAAACTGCTTCGAAGACACATCGGCCTGCTGGAGCAAGCGATGAGATTCCTCAAGCGGTTGGCGTTTGATGTTGAGGAGGATGATCCTGTGGTTGATGCGGCGATAGAGGCAGCTATGGGGGTACGTGTGTCTTTATGATTATGATCGTCGTGAGACGAAAAGAAGTGGTGAGGATCGAAAGGATCGAAAAGGAAAAGAGCACAAGGGGTTAGACCGTACTGTTGCTGTTGATGCGCGTGTTTAAAGGAGGAAACGAATGTCGGTTTTTACGGAGACGCTTGTGGATGTTGATTGCTTCTCAGCTATACCACACTCTGGAGATGAGAACTACATTCTTTTTCACGCCATCTTGAGACACGTTACGGTGTCTATATGCATAGTTTGGTATAGCTAGACTAAAGTCTATGGGCAATAAGCGTCTTGGTATAAACGCTCTAGCGGAGACCACAAAGGGACTGAAACAGCGTTCAACGCAAGACTTGGGAAGAGCAGGCCACACCCACAATTCAGAGGCCTGTATACGCCCAGGGAAATATGGTTGAGGAGAGATGGATTTGAGATCTGGGGATTATGGTGTTGCATAGGGGAGCGAGGATGCAGCATTGTTTTCAACCATGTACTTCATGCATCATCATCTCAATATCATAATAGTTACGCTCGACTGGTTTTAAGCCTCGGTTCAGTTCATGAAAACGAAATGAGAAGTGAAAGAAAGACGGTCAACGTGACCCATTGGGAATAGTCTGTAAAACGGAAATCGCTAGCAAACAGAATGTCTTGTGGGTGACGCAACGTGACCACTGAAAATCGCTTATTTTACTTATATCTGTCCTGTCCACATATCTGGGTACTACCCAGATAGTCGTAGCGGAATATCTCGACAACGATCGCGCCCGTTTCTCTACTCTTTTTTCGTAATGGCCGATTCTCACGCCTGTGTATATGCCTCTTCAATCTTGGATCTTGGGCGTGCGAAGCTCCGCTCCAATCGCACACCAGCGCCCCTCCAAGTACTTTTATCTATTCATCCGCCCTCGGGGCGCGTTGTAAACTCAAGATCGATGTCATCGCTGAATAGAAGCAACATTCCTGCTACCATGCTCGGCCTAAGTTTCTACCACAGCCAAGTAGCCATCGCTCACATCATCTGCAGCCTCATCGCCGGCCTTGCAGTCTGTACACGCTTCTACGCCAAAATTTCGACCAAACAAGGTCTAAAGAAAGACGACCATCTCATTCTTCTGACCCTGCTCATCTATCACGCCGCCATTTCCGTCGCCCTACACGGTACATCATCACCACTATAGCAGCGCCGACCGTGAACTGAATCTTGAACGGCAGAGAGCTTCACCAAATTTGGACCCTATGACAAAACCCAGGTCCTGAACATGCACCTCGACAATTCCTCTACGCTGCTGAGTGGCTACCGCAAGGTAACTTTCATCTCCCCATCCCACGCTTCCCATGTACGCGACTCAACTAACCACCCCTCCACCAAAACAACAGGCCATGCTCACCGCCTTCCTCCTCGCCATATGGTCGCAATACACCTGCAAACTCTCCATCCTCCTCTTCTACCGGCGCATCTTCAGCACCAGCACATTCCACCAGCGCGCCTCACTCTACCTGATCATGTTCACCTCGCTCTGGTGGGCCGCCACAGTCATCACTATGATCTGTATCTGCCGGTCCTTTGTCGTCAACGTCCACAGCCCGTCTGAGGCCATCAAACTGTCTGTTGAACGGGACAAATATCGCGGGTCTTGGTCGCATGTGATACACGTTTTCCTCGCGCTTGACGCTGCCAACGATCTCGCTATCTTGCTCGTACCAATTCGCACGGCGTCTACGCTACAGATGGCGCTACGAGCGAAGGCCGGGCTTGCGGGTGTTTTCGCACTGGGCGGTTTCGTCGTTGTTACTAACGTGGTGCGGATTGTTGAGTTTTACACGAGACGTAAAGAGGATCCGAATGAGAGTGGGTCTTAACTTACTTCGACACTAATGGTCTTAGTGCTGACGCTGAGCAGTTTTTTATCATGTCACGGAACTTTGGACCAGCGTCCATGTTTGTACTGCGATTTTGTGTGCTTCTTTGCCTATCTTCAAGCCGCTGTGGACGTCGCTCTCGACAAGGATCAGCACGAAGGTTACGGGAATACACAGGTCCAGTAAGGAGCAGGGTAGTACACAGGGGAGCGAGGTAGCTGTTTTGGATAAGGAGATGCAGGATTGGAATGCTATCAAGAAGACAGTGACAGTCCATCAGAGGTCTTCAGAACCGTGAGGATCGAACGGAGCGTCGCAGGTGGTAGGAAAGTGTTTTTTGCGAAAGACGTTGTATACACCAAATTGACAACAACAATAACATAGATTCTGGTACACGTACTGGTCTTCTACTATGATTCTGCCTGACAGGAGTGAAGACGTGACGTCTAGGTCATCCACGTGGGTGTGGAGCTCTTCAACACGAACCGCTTGAGGTTTAGCGTCCCGAAGAATTTCAAGCTTCGCGTAAACCTAATCTAACATCTCACATCACGTAGATAACACACGCAGTAGCATCAGGTAAGCAGTTCATTGCACATAACTCGTCATCAAACTAAAGGTAATATGGTCATGCACGATGGCGTGACATGAGGCAAAAGACACATAACGCCAGTGGATCCCGAAGCACATACCACCCATAACGCAGGACCCGACTCTTCTGACGTTTCTCAAAACGCCGTTAGCACTGATTGCCGTTACCCGTAGATGCTCCCACCGATGTCATGATCCCAGAACCGCCCCGCCATGTACACCTTGCCTTACCCTAAACTCCGAAAAAGAAGAATGATGAACTGTTGCCATCAGGTCCATCATGGCCTACACAAAGAAGGCATCCGGAAGGGTGGAAAGAAGAGCAAAGGAGACTACGGCACCGGTAGCACCAAGCAAAGGATAGGCAGCCTTGTTGAGAACCTTGCTAAGGACTGATCGGGGAGTCTTCTTGGGACGCTGGGCAATAACGGCAGCCGTCTGGATTGCAGCAGCATCATCCACTGGAACTGCAGCTACCGAGTTTGAGGTTGCATGCTCATCACCAATGACGGCCTTTGATGCTTCGTCGAGAACGGCGTCTGGCTCGTCTGCCTCAAGCACATCTGCCTTGCGCTTCAGATCCTTCACAGATTCAGGCGTGGGCGGCTGCTCTTCGACGATCTCCTCGATAGATACCTTGGTACGGCGACCTGGCTGCACCGGCGGGGAGGTCTCGAAGTCGGGTACAAAATATGGTGGCGGTGTCTGCAGACGGCTCGCTTGCATGGGTTGGCTAGGATAAGTATTGAAGTGGGACGAGGGAGCACGAGCCTCATTCGCCTCTGACAATGGGGGAAGAGGAGCCGGACTGAACAGGGACGGTCGGTCGCCAAAGTTGGTGCCCAAGTAGTTTGGCTGCGGAATGCCCTCAGGATACCATTCTTGAAGATCGTTCACATCCCTAAACGAGCGATAGGTTGAATCGCACCATGGTGCTGCCCTAGACGCCGAGGGACGTGGCGGTAGAGGCGGAGGCGCGTTATCTCCGTAGACGTTACTGTTCGACATGGAGTTGCTGTCAGAGCCCTGCATACCGAACATGTACATGCGTGGTAGCGACGCCTGTGTGTTGGCTGCGTCCTGTGGCATGTACACGTCCGAGAGCGAAAGCGTACTGGTATCGCGCGGGAAGCATTGGACGGTCTGGGGTACCTGGCTATCGACAGACGCCTCGTTCTCCTTGTTGGATGAAGATGTGGTAGGTTTCTTATGGCCGCTCTCTTCCATTTCATCGTCTTCTGAATCCTGAATCTCTGGCTCGGAGTCAGACAACATTTCGGAACTATCGATGCTGCCAGCCTCGCTGTCTGAATCAGAGCCAAGTGGCTTCACGTCTTCTTCATCGCTAGAAGGGTTTGGACTGGCTGGCTCGAGAGAATCATCACGGCGTGAGGTGAAGCTCTCTTGGTTGTAGTCGTCGTTGGAAAGAGTGGTGCGCATTGCAGACGTTGGGTAGTCGTCCTGGACAACACTGAGAGTGTGACCATGCTCATTTGGGTGCAAGACCTGATCCATGATCATGGTAACCTCTTCTTGGTCGTCGGCCTCCGACTGGTCATCAGCTGCGTCGGAGTCGTCGTCGATGACGAAGGGATCGATCTGGCTGCCTCGACGCTCCGCGACTTCCTCTTCATCGCTCTCGGCATCGGGGACGGTAAAGCCAAGAGAGAAAGGACGCGAGAGCTGAGATTCGAACGTGTAGGTGCGGGCTACGAAGAACTCTGTGTGGGCCGGTGTCAGCTCAGGAGCTTGGGCAAGAGGGGGTTTGGAGGGCCTACGGGAGGACGTACCCTCATTGCGGTTAACGTCAGTGCCGAATTGCAGAACATCGCCGTCGTTCAGCTTGGTGGGTGTGTTGGCAGGCAGCCTCTGACTATTCAACATGGTACCATGCATGGAGCCCTTGTCGGTGATGTAGACTTCCGGATCGCCGCTGCTGGCGTTGGCGGAGAGGACAGCGTGCTGGCGTGAGATGACGGGGCTGTCGATGAATGCGTTGTGCGGTGCCGCCATGAGTTCTCGCTTGGCCGCGTTGCTGGACGCTCGACCGATGGGGAACTCGGTGTCGAGTGCCAGGTCGAACTCACGGGTCTCGTACGTGTCGTACCGCTTTGCGTCCCGGAGGACGATGCGGAAGACTGGGATGTCAGTGAGACGGGAAAGAACATGGCAGATGGTGCGATGAGAAACCTACTTGAAGTCATGAGGGAAAAGAAGTGCGTCTCGCCAGAGAGTGACGCGAAGACAGCCTGGGTTGGGAGGCGGAGCAGTTGAGGCGGGGTGAGGTTGAGCGGGGACGCTGTGTAGGTAGTACCGTGGGGCCAGGAGGCAGGAACAACCAGTGATGTGTAGATAAGAGTGCTGCTGAGTGGAGGGAGTGGGACCAAGGGACGAGCGAGCAATTCAAGCGAAGTTGTTGCAAACCTCGCCGTCACTATGGGCGGGGCAGAGAGAAGGTCAATGGTGAGGCAGCCACCAGGCGGTGATGCTCGCTCCTGGTCACGACTGCCTTCCGGGGTACTATCAGCTTATCAGCCCGCATTAGGGCGCATTAGTGCGGCTTAGCTCCGGGAAGGTCCCCCACCCAAAATCTGCAGAGGCGCGACGAGAAAGTTGCTGCTGCTGTCTATTGTCGCCCCGATCATGACTCACGACGCGACGACTATGCGAAATCACGACCACTGCGAAGACTCCCGGTAGCATCAACTCACCTCTGTGACCCCACATAACCACCCCCCCGCCACCATGGAGGCGCCGCGCAGCTCGGCCAAGCAGCAGGTCGTGGACCGCATCCCCGCGCGCATCAAGCACATCCAGTTCGGCATATAGTAGGACACCACTGTGGCAACGCTGCTGAAAGACGCATAGTAACACTCTCCAGCTCCAACCAGGACATCGTGAACCAGGCCGTCCTCGAAGTCTCGGACCGCAATGTCTACGACCTCCAACCCGCCGCCGATGGCACGCGCTCGCTCACGGCCAACGGGCCCATGGACACACACATGGGCATATCAAGCAAGCAGGGAAAGTGCGGAACATGTGGCGAAGGCCTCGACAGGTGCAACGGTCACTTCGGTCACATCAAGCTTGCGCTGCCTGCATTCCACGTGGGGTACCTGAAGCACATTATCGAGGTGCTCAACTGCATCTGCAAAGACTGTTCGCGCGTGCTGCTGGATGAGGTGGAGCGGCGGAGGTACCTGCGCAGTATGCGCCGACCAGACATGGACACATTGCGCAAGGGCGCAGTCACCAAGAAGATTCTCGACGACTGCAGGAAGAAGAAGACGTGCCCATACTGCAACGCCCTGCAGGGTACTGTCCGCAAGGTACCTGGCCACCCGCTCAAGATCATCCACAACCGATACGATGCCTTCAACCGATCTACCGCGAAGACGAAGAAGCCACCCGCCGGCAAAGTCGAGTTCGATCAGTCCTTCGATACCGCCAAATCCGCGAACCCCGATCTGGACAAGCACCTGAAGAAGGCTGTGGACGATATGCATCCGCTGAGGACGCTCAACTTGTTCAAAAAGATATCACCAGAGGACTGCGAGCTGCTGGCTATGATACCTGAGGATGCGCGACCGGAGATGTTGATCTGGGAGTACATGCCTGTACCACCAGTCGCGCTCCGCCCGTCCGTGATGCAGGAAGGTGGTGCGACCGAGGACGACGTGACCAACAAGATCGGAGACATATGCCAGATCAGCAGCATAATACGCGCTGGGCTCGCGCGAGGCTTTCCTCTCCAGATTTTGATGGAACAGTGGGACTTCCTGCAGCTGCAGATCGCCATGTACATCAACAGCGACGCGCCTGGTCTGAAACAACAGGGTCTCCAGAAGACCATGCGCGGTTTCTCGCAGCGCTTGAAGGGAAAGGGTGGCCGATTCCGTCAGAACCTTTCCGGAAAGCGTGTCGACTTTTCCGGTCGTACTGTCATTGGCCCTGACCCGAATTTGAGCATTGACGAAGTCGCTGTCCCGCAGCGCATCGCGAAGAACCTCACATACCCCGAAAAGGCCACACGATACAACATTGACAAGCTGAGAAGATTAGTAAAGAATGGATCGAACAAGTATCCCGGCGCCAACTACATTATCAGCGACCAGGGACCAAATAAGGAGCCTAACAAGACGTCACTTATTGGTCTTTCGCGATTCGATACCACGGGCGAGAAACTAGAAGCCACTTCGAAGCGACTCAGGATTGGTGATATCGTTGAGCGACACATTGAAGACGGGGATATTGTTCTCTTCAATCGGCAACCCTCCCTACACAAGCTCAGTATCTTGAGTCATCGTGCGAAAATCCGCCCCTGGAGAACCTTCCGGCTGAACGAGTGTGTCTGCAATCCTTACAATGCCGATTTCGACGGTGACGAGATGAACCTGCACGTTCCACAAACTGAAGAAGCGCGAACCGAGGCTACCGAGCTCATGGGTGTCAAATACAACCTTGCAACCCCCAAGAACGGAACACCTATTATCGCGGCTATCCAAGATTTCATCACAGCAGCATATCTCCTCAGCAACAAGAACAACTTTTACGATCGACGGACGTTCTGTCAGATTGTGAACTACATGTTCAACGGAGAAGGAGCCTTCGACCCAGACACAGGAAAGAAGCACCCTATCGACATACCTCCACCTGTTGTGTGGAAGCCTCAGGCACTTTGGACCGGAAAGCAGGTCTTCAATCTGCTAATGAAGCCATACAAGGGGTGCAGGGTATTGATCAACCTCGAAGCAGCATGCAAACAGTTCAAGAATACCCCCGATCAAGCTCCCGATCTGAACGAGAATGATGCTTATCTTGTCATTCGCAACTCCGAGGTCATGTGCGGTGTGATGGACAAGGCGACAGTCGGTGATGGTAAGAAAGACTCGGTGTTCTACGTCATGATGCGAGATTTTGGCCCCGATCACGCCGTGCAGGGCATGAACAGACTGTCCAAGTTGTCTGCGCGATGGCTTTCCAACAACGGTTTCTCTCTCGGCATCAGCGACGTTACCCCCGGAGAAAAGTTGAACAAGAAGAAGCAAGATTTGGTAGAAGAGGCTTACGCCAAGTGCGACAAGTTGATCAAGGACTTCAAGGAAGGCAAGCTGCAGCGCGATCCCGGTTGCGACGAAGAGCAGACGATGGAGAACAGGATCGGTGGTATCTTGTCTGGTGTACGCCAAGCGGCTGGTGACATTTGTTTCGAAGAGCTCAGCAGATGGAACTCGCCCTTGCTCATGGCCAAGTGTGGTTCCAAGGGTTCCAACATTAACGTCTCTCAAATGGTTGCTTCCGTTGGACAACAAATGATTGGCGGTGCTCGTGTCGCAGATGGATTCCACCACCGAACACTACCTCACTTCCCCAAAGCCGCTCGTCAGCCCGCATCGAAAGGTTTCGTCAGTAACAGTTTCTTCTCAGGACTGACACCCTCCGAGTTTATCTTCCACGCTATGAGTGGTCGTGAAGGTTTGGTCGATACAGCTGTCAAGACCGCCGAGACCGGTTACATGAGTAGACGACTGATGAAATCACTCGAAGATCTCTCTGCACAATATGACGATACTGTTCGGAACTCTTCCGGAACCGTAGTGCAATTCCAGTACGGAGACGACAACCTCGACCCTGTAGACATGGAGGGCAAGGCAAAACCGGTGCACTTTGACAGGACATTCTCCCATGCCGTAACATCGACGTGGGACAACTCCGAGTCGGGCTTGACGCCACAGGAGGTTAAGGAATACACAGAAGCAAAGCTGAATACCGAGCGGAACAAGTACCCAAGATTCAAGTTGGATGGCGTGACGCCGCTGGAGTATCGTGATAGGACCGACGCTGGCATTGACCAAAAAGAGTCTTTGCGTGACTTCCTCGACACTGTGCAAGACTACATCTTCAAGAAAGCACAGAAGCTCGAGACAACTCTTACCTACCTAGGCGTAGTGCAACCCGATGGCAAGAAGGATAGGAAGCAGTCCGCAGCCGACGCAGAAAAGTACGGTCTTGCTGATGGAATTGCAAAGATCTCGCACAGCGCGCTCGAAGCCTTCATAACACTCTGTCTAACCAAGTACCACCGATCACGAGTACAGCCCGGTCACGCCGTTGGAGCCATTGGTGCTCAGTCCATTGGTGAGCCCGGAACACAAATGACACTGAAGACTTTCCATTTTGCTGGTGTCGCTGGTATGTCCATCACCCAGGGTGTACCCCGTATCAAGGAAATCATTAACGCCTCGTCCGCCATCTCCACGCCCGTCATCGCTTGCGAGCTTTCAAACAAGGTCTCAGAATCCGCTGCGCGAATCGTCAAAGCGCGTGTGGAGAAGACCTACCTGCGCGACGTCATTTCCTATGTCGAAGATGTCTGGCACCCCAACGGCGCCTACATTGCCATGCGCATCGACTGGGACACTATCAACCAACTCTTCGTGGACGTCTCACCCCAAGAAATTGCCGCAGCAATCAACGCCCACAAGCCGCTCAAATGGGGTAAAGCCGGCGCCAACGTCCGCATATCCTCGTCCATAATCCGCGTCGAAGTCCCCGACCCCAATGCCGCGAAAAAGCGACCCACAAAAACATCCCGCAACCACAAGGAATTCTTCGAACGCGTCCAACAAGTCAAAGCCCTCATTCCCGACGTCGTCATAAAAGGCTACCCAGACTGCACACGCGCCATCATCAAGAAGGAAAGCAGCCCCAACGCCCAAGGCCAATACGAATGCCAACTCCTAGTAGAAGGCTATGGCCTCCGCGACTGCATGACAACCCCCGGAATAGAACCCTACAACACAAAGTCCAACCACGTCATGGAAGTAAAGACCGTACTCGGTATCGAAGCCGCGCGCGCAACCATCGTACGCGAAATCGGAGATGTCATGGGTAACATGGACATTGATCCGCGTCACATGCAGCTTCTCGCTGATGTCATGACGTTCAAGGGCGAGGTCTTTGGTATCACGCGTTTTGGGTTGCAAAAGACAAGAGATAGTGTGCTGCAGCTTGCGTCGTTCGAGAAGACGCCGGACCATTTGTTCGAGGCGGCGGCGAGGGGGAAGACGGATACAATTGATGGTGTTAGTGAGTGTATTATCATGGGGCAGAGTGTTAAGTTGGGCACGGGTAGTATGCAGGTTGTTAGGCCGCTGTATCTTGGGGCGGAGGAACTCAAGGTTAAGAAAACGTTGTTTGAGGAGGGGTGGGATGCGCTGTGAGAGGACGTGCATGGAACGTGGAGTGAAGTTGGGTGGAAGGCGGAGATGTATATATGCATGGGTTGGGCGTACACATGGCGCAGTTTCTTTGCGAAAACGAGGTTATATGCATAGCGAGCAGGTGCAATTCACACATCTTCTTTACTACTCAACCCGGTCAATCGATGCGGTGGTGATTCATCTGAGACTTGCGCCACCGATACCACACCTCATCCTACCCTTACTCTTCTCGCATTCAGCTTCTGTATATGATATTTGTATGTATGCCTCTACGGTGCCAAAACTAGTCCCGAGATCCTCTAAGCCCATCTAAGAAAATGAGTGAAACCTCTCATTATCTCGCATCGTCGGCGCCGTCCGACATGAACGATACCCTCTACCTCGGCCGTTATCTCCATCGTAATAGTAAGCACAAACCCCAACAAAACGTGGCATACACAGAACGGGTGGACAGCCTAGTGAGCGGCGCAAACCCCCGCCACAACCAACCATACCTTTACCAGCCTCGCCCCACAAGGCTGCATATCGCAGCCCGCAGCCGCAGGACGCAGCAAGCAGGTCGCCACAAAGTTCAAACTCTGGTTCGCTAGGCAGAAGGATCAAGTTCCCTGCTCAGCCCTATATTGCATGGCAGGAGGGGCGTGGCAAGGGTGGTAATCATTGGTATCCCCGTGTCGTATTTTGCGCGAACATTTGGTCCACTGACCAACATACGGTGTAAGATGGTGAGTGAGTGAGATCATGTAGCGTAGCTACATTCGCGATTACTTGTGGCTGTGGTGTGGCTAGTGACCAGTTCGCTCGGTTGGTTGTGACACTGACGTGGTTGAGATGTTCGCTGCGGTGTAGCCCTCGCTGACGGTGGGGTGCGGCATGCTGTGTCACTGGTCAATGAGACGGAGGAGGGACTTTTTGCGATTTGCAGGGCCTAGAATCTGACCGCAAGTGGACTATGCTATGGCCCTGGTCGTCAAGAGGTATCTGATACATTCGTCCCTTTGCCGCGCTGCTCTTCGGTTGGTTCCTTCGGTTAGCATGTACGAACGGTGAGATACTGGCGATTCAGCCTTATGGGCTGCAGGGCGCTGCTCGGCTGTTTCCCGACCGTTCCAACGTGGTTCGGCTGGGGAGAGGATTTGCGCGTACCCCGATTCGTTCAGTGAAGTGCTGGAATGAATTACATAGGGCGAGATGACAGTAGCGAAAGGGTGAATGTTCTCGCATGACCGGCATGGAATTTATCTCAGAGCACCGTGCTCCACAGGCAGGCTAAAATGAAGCTGCTAATACAAAACCGAAAAGTGGACAGGGAAAATCGTGTGTATGACCCTACTCTTACGTACCAGCGTAGGCGTAGAGATGACAAAAGATGAAATGACTGCGAGATCCTTCCGTGGCTATAGCGACCACGCGAATACCATGATAACACAAGTGACGTGAACGAAACGACTGTTGTACAGGTGACGAGAATTGGAAAACTGAGCGTACAAGCGACCAGAACGAAAATGGGGATGCGCGATGAGCTCATTGAGGGAGGGTCGGGCCCATTTTGACAGTTATAAACCGCCGGACCTGCAGCATTGTGCGCAAGGCTTGTATCGTGGCGTCGGCATAGTCAAAAGGGACTGAGACTGCCGCTCTGACTGCATATAGCGCAAAGCACTTCCTCATCCAGGCTGAAGCTTGCAATGCCTCATCTGAAGAGGAGTGCGGTGCGGACCATGATGCCGCTGCTCCTACGAGAGCTACCCAGAGGAAAGCGCCAGATAGGTCGAAGCCCCAGCAGGTTTGAACCTCTGATTTGGCGAGCGCAGAATGTAAGGCTGCAAGGAGAGTAATGCTTTCGGAGCTAGAGCCAGATATGCTTGCGTGCATGATATTTGCCGAATCCGCAAGTGTTGCACCATGGACTACCGATCTACAGTAGATCAAAGCAGCAATACGACAGCTCTCGTAGATCCAGTCTGGCTGATTGTCGTATTCTGCAGAGGGCAGTAAAAGCAGATCAGAATATATGTCTTGTAGTTCTGCGTCGCATGTCGCTATCTGGCCGCTTGAAATCATATGAGGGTCACCTTTGTGTGTCCATCTTGTCAGGAAGATGTAGGTACACCTCTGCATCTTTCGGATGATGTCGTTTGTAGTTGTTGAGCCGTTGCGGTATAGAGAGGGTATATGCTCCCGGGAAACTAACAGCGGCGAGACCGGACTGTTGTGACCGATCCAAGCTTCAGAAGATGATCGTGGTGTGAGTTCGACCGACTCGTTCTGTCCGCGACAGATGGCAAAGGTGAGCATGACCCTTAGCAAAATTAGCGGGCAGCAAAGACTGAGCATGTAGAACTTACAAAGTCATGAACGTCGCGATGTTTGGGCCTAGCCCGTCTCGTCGGTTCCTTATACAGGTCACCAAGCCATCCTGATGTACACCGAATGCATCTTCCTCAGGGCTACCGATTTCGCTGATGAGCATGTGGAGTATGCTGAGAACGGTGGTATCATCTGTATCCAGTCGGCCATGGAACAGCCCTAGCATCCTGGTCTTCGCATATACAGTAAGATCACTGTCGTATAGTAGGCCTTCGTCGAGATCTTGATAGACCAGTGTCGCGTGTACGTGGCTAAGGAACGAAAGATGATTGCCGCAAACGTATTGCATCCACGCTTGGTCTACTGCCATCAGTGAGTGCTTGGTGTAGGGAAAGAAAGAGACAAACCGTAACAGTAGAAGGTGGTAGTGCCAATCCATTCACGCTTCAGATCATCCAACAACTCATGTCGGGAAGCGTTGCCCCCGGGAAAAGGGTACCCAGGGACCTCGTCGAAGACTCGGGCCTGGCTATGAGGGGACGCTTTGGTGATTGCGGAATGTATCCGAGCGGCAAGCACTCGCACGGGATGGGTAGATGGTGACGGTATTTGAATTCCATGCGCATCTTGTTCCCACCCACTGCCATGGTGCCTTGAGGAAGTAGCTGCCTGTGAAGCAATCGTCTGTGACATGCTGCTCGTGCTGGCTATCGCTGGGCTAGGTGTACGTGTCGTGAGATTTGGTGTGCTACTGCCTTCTTGACTCCCAGCTGTGTCCGTAGGTGACAAGGCTTCGCGGTGTGTATACATGACGTGCGATCGTACTTTTCTCATGATCTTCCCATCCTTGAAATCATCCGGGTGACTGGCGACGACAAACTGAAATGGAGGTCCAGGTGCAAGAGGGGGCTGGCGCTGGCGTCCGACTCGTCTCTTGGACGTCTTTTGATCGCTGGATGAAGCCATGTAGAGAATGCGGTGCGAAGTTGTAAGCGGTTCGAGAGCCGTGGACAGAATCGAGTTGATGCTACTTGAGACATTATGTATCGCGAACAATCTTAGGTCATAAGTAGAGGGATGTGTAGGCAGTCGACCGATAACGTAAGATCCAGGTACCGTATGCGATGCTTCAGATCAGTGCTAACCTACCCTGAAGCCACATGCCATAGCCACACTGGGACACAGCAAAGGAACTCCAGTACCGAAGTGGATTTCGGCTATTCCCATGCAACTACGAATGGAAGTCCATGTTTCAAGAACCATACCCAAACCGAAATGGGCCAGCAGTGAGGATCAAAAGTGGATCTCGCAGTGTGCAACGTGGACATGCTCTTTGCAGTGTGCTCTTGATCAACTGTACGTCGCGCACGCCGGTATGACTACCCTGCCACAGTAGATACCGAATCGATGTCAGGCAGCGGAGCATAGTCGCTTTTCCTGGCGAATGCGGTGACCGCCCACCGTCCCGTACGAAAGCCGATGTGCGCCACAAGCTCCCTGGCCCGCAGAACGTTGCGGGAGGGAAGGAGTAGCCTCAACGTAGTGTGTGGCTGATGCGTGCAGCACCATCATCAACGACCGAGCGCCGGGAACTTGGACATGCCTGCTACGGCATACAGACCGCTACAACAGCTGTTGATGATGCCAAGAATCCCTACCGAGGCGTACAGCAAAGAAGTGAGATCCGCGAGGAAGGCTTCGTTAGGTCTCCAACAACTCACATGGGTGTTTCATGCCACTATGGAGCAGCCATATCAGTTTTCTTACGCCCGTACGCTCCGAGATGCGCGATCTGAACCACGAAGATACGGCAACGTTGTGCGTGAACGGCGTTGGCATGCTTGTAGATGATAAACCCATTTTCCCAGTTTAGTCTTAGTGTCCTATCACCCCCGGTCGCTGCATGTAAGCTACAGGTGCACGCGATGAGAAATGCACAGCTTCCGGTCATTGGGTCGCTACGGGATATTGAGACCGCCTGTCCAGTTGCATAACCCCGTCGTAATTGTAAGCCCAGACAGAGATTCGCAGAGACATTGGTCCGTCGAGTGCGTCATACTGTATGCAGGAGTATGTATCCGCTGCTACACTATCAGCTAGGCGCGTCTGCCGTGCCCGTATCGTTAAAAAGCAACCCTCTGAATATTGCGATCTTGCATGCAAGATGCTGCATCGGAAATCGCGAAATTTTGAGGAACGGGGCTGTGAAGCAGTGCACATGACGATTTGTTGCCCAGAAAAGTAGATATAGTCGATCACTACTTCTTCAGTTGATGTGAAGCGTGAGTTTCCATTCACGATACTTGCATTCGCCAGCGTTTACTCGGAGTTGCCGTCTGCTCTTTTGCTTTGTTGGTACACAAGAGCTGTGAGCAGCAATGCCTCGGTAGGTAGCTAGGGCGAGTCATTGACGGCACCTGGGCACGAAGCGTCTTGTGGAGATGTGCTGAGAGTGCTACGTTCTTGCTGGTATTCGCAATGGCGTAGTAGTCCAGTTGAAACACACGGGGAAGCGAATGAGGCTTCATTAATGCGCATTGTGTGTACAGCTGCGAGCTGTAAGTAGCCCACCCTCGAACGCCTAAAGCCCCGTTAGAATTCGTGAGCATCGGACCGAAAGTCTTTTCAAGGTACCATCATGAATGTACCTGTGAGTCTTCATCCACATGCGCTATTACGCATTGAACATCCATGTCTTCAGAGGCGAACGCCACGATGACTGCATGACGATCAGCAGGCGGTGTGGAGCGGGAGCACTTGGCAGAGCAGAATATCTGGCCATGCTAGATAATAATTTTCAGTTGTTGCGATCAGAGACAGTGTTGCCGTGATGTTAGGGTTGTGGGAGCGCACTCAAGCTATCGAGTATGGTGTTGGAAGGGAAGAGCGCACCTGCATCCGTTACTACCTAGGTAGCGCCATTTGGCAACGCACGGGGCACCGCGATTATGTCATATGAACAGAGCGAGGGTCGGCAGGAGCACACGACGGCATCTACGCAGCGCAGACTTGGAGTGATGCAGAAACCATCGTGGAAATTTCCTGGCAACTTATATAATACGTCACATCTTCATAGTCGCCCAAGGGAAGCATGAGAGTACAAGTCTAAAGCATGAGTATCGTACGCAGTGGAGTATAGGTAACAGAGCAGCTCATACCAGAGCTCGTTCCTGATCTGGGAGGAAGCTGTATCATCTTCCATGGCATTAAGCGAAGTTTAGTGACAGTAGGAAGTGTAGGAATACATGCGAGAACGCCGAAGAGTGACAAGACCACACCCGGCCGCAATTGTCCACGCCCTGGTCTTCCATCTGTGTATGACAGTGTCGCTCACCTCCCGTGTGAGTGGCGCAATCTGTCTTTCTAACCCTGCAAGAACACGCTTATGAAGTCTTGGATAGCGGATCCACATGATCGCCTTCGAAAGCAGCCTTGCTGGGATCGTTCCGTCTCATGATACCCTCGACGGGCCCAAGAAGTCGCTGGAAGCCGTTCTTTCCGAGTGTTGCGACCTTAACCTCGGTCTTGCTGACAACTGAGGCAGCGCGAGGAGCATCGTTGAGCAACGCTAGCTCACCGAAGTAGTCGCCCTTCTTATATTGGTTGACGGCGCTGTCTACGCCGCGCTTGAAGACCTGGGCCTCGCCAGACTCAAGCAGGAAGAAAGATTCGCCGACATCACCTTCCTGGATGATGGTTGTGCCAGGGGGGTATTTCTTGGTTTCGAGAGCGTCGGCGATCTTTGAGCGCTCGTAGGGAGTCAGGGTAGACAGCAGAGGAACTTCTTCCAGGAATCCTTCGTACATGCGGCGGCGCTGGAAAGCACTGTCCATGAGGATACGGCGGAAGGTGATGCGATCTAGTGCCCAGAGTGTAGATGACTCTGTCGAGGTGACTGTTGCAGCACGCGGGGCGTTGTACATGAGAGCTAGCTCACCAAAGGAACCACCTGGGCCGACGGAGCCTACTTTATCGCCAACTCCATCCATGCCAGCCTCGACCTTGCCTGATTTGTTGACGTAGATGTCGAAGGCGCCCTTCTCGACGACGTAGAAGTAGTCTCCGACGTCGCCTTGTGAGATGACCTTTATGCCTTTTGTGGGTATGGGCTTCTCGTGCAGCGCGCCGAGGACCATTGCCGACTGGTCGTCGTCGAGATGTGAAAAGAGGAAGTTGCCCGAGACGGCCGACTTGAGGCGCGATAGCTGGTCCTGCGTCTTCTGGTGGAATGGCGGGGTGAAGTTGTCGGCGGCGCTTGAGGCGGGGTTGAGCGACTCGGCGGAGACAGAGGTGCGTCGGTTGGTGTTGTAGTTGCTGGGGAAGTTCTGGCCCTCGCCCGACAGAGGCGGCATCTGGGTGATGTTGTTCTTTGAGGAACCGCCAAAGCCGCCAAAGTCGCCGAATGCGCTCGCACCCGCGTCGTTGTTGTTGGCGGAGCGGGACCTGTTGAAGTCGATAGCTCCAAAGGTCGAGGCCGTGGGCGACGTCATGGTGTCGTTCTCCTCCTCCTCTTCGAGACGCTGCATGGTGGATTTGGTGAAGCCGCTGCCGCTGCTGGGCGAGGTGCTGAAGGGGTTGTTGCCGGGAAACGAGTTCTCGGCACGGCCTTGGGGACTGGAGTGCTGTTGCGACAGCAGGTATTCGGTTCGCTGCGACTCGAGACGGCGGTTAAAGAAGTTTGCGCAGAACTGGAGGATGTCGTGGGGCTTGTGCGAGAGGATTTCGCGGTCGAGCGTGGCGATCTCGTTGGAGTAGTCAGGAGGGAGGGACATGAGGGCGGTGGTGGTGAGGGGTCAAGCGCAGCTCTTTGACGTCGGTCGCGAGACGTGCAGGGATGGAGGCAGTTGTGCTGCGAGGGCCCGCGAGAACGTAGCGTCAGCGCGAGAGACGAGTGGGGGCTCGTCGAGATGGATGGTGAATAGGGGACGCAATTGCAGGCTGCACCGTATGGGGCTGGCAGCAGCAGGAGCGCGGTGAGGATGCGCAGGAGAGGGGACGGGTGCGGGAGGAGAGATCACGGGTGTGGGATGGCGGGCAGGGCAGTCACTGGTAAGGATCGAGGCAAGCTTTCCTGGGGCTTATTATCTTCCAGAAGGCCTCTAGAAACCCTCGCACGCTGTAGGCTCCCACGGCGACATTTACGCGACGGCTGCCCGCTCTCGCCGCCGCGCGCATTGCCTGGTGTGACTCCCACACTCCAAGAGCTCCCGTAGCACCAGGGCAAGACAGTTGCGATAGCTGTCATAGCTGCTCAAGCCGTGCTTTAGCTCCCGCTGCGTGGCCTGCGCAGACTGGAGCTTGCACTAACATATCCCGCACTTGAGTCGTAGACTATCAAGCTGAGACATTGTGTAGACAGGTACGGCTCCGAGCTTTGATTGTCTTACGGGTCATGACGACTGTCGCACAAGTCATATTGTCGAGGTTTTGTCACCTAACGGAATACATGGTGGTGGGTGGTGTGGTGTGGTGTCGCATGGACTCTCACGTCACCAAGTCGCGCATCCATCTTGTCCATCAAACGCCGGTACTGCAAACTACAAAAGACCGTGCGGGTGCATAGTATTCGGGCAGGTCCTTCGCAAGAACAAGTCTACATCAAACACCATCTACTACACAAGTTTTGCATTGTGATTCCGGGGCGAAGACGAAGCACGGCATGGGAGGCGCAACCTTGTAATTGGCGGTGAGCCATAAGTTCAACACGGGCAGCGATGCGGTGAATCCTCGAACATGTTGAGACGCGGTGCAGAAGGAGACGAAAACTCTGATCTAGAGGCGTTCCAGACGGTATTTGAGATAAGGCGACGACAAAGTCATTGAGCGGTACCCAACTACCAACTATAGGTTACTGTTGGTAGCAGCTCACGTGCGACCCCGGAATCCGCCCAGATATCCCGACAGGTCCAGGACATGGCGATGACGCACAAAGCCGGCCATGTGAGGCGCACAGGCACGCGGAGCAAAACTGGAGGGGCCGCCGTGTCGCTGTGCCTGCGAGATGAAGCGGCTGGATACGAATTGCCCGCGCGGCATAATTCGACTGTGCATGGTGGCCTGAGAATTGTGAAGAGTAGCAGCAATTGCGCACGGCGCCATGGAGGTTTCGTCATTGCACATGCTCGCCGTCGGTCCCGCGTGTTCCAGGGCTCGCGCGATGAACGGCATCCCGCCAAGCTTTCCTGCCGCTAGCAGCGCCGTCTCTGATCTTGCAGACTCAGCGCCTTGTCGCGACCAGACCGCCAGCCTCGCCAATTCTGCATCTACAAGTCATATCTGTCGCGCTCCGGACTCTGTGTTTGTGTCTGCATTGAAATCGCTGCTGTTTGTCGCGCGAAACAGTCGCAAGCTTCCTCCTCCCCCAAACCGTCCGAGCGCGCACTCAAGCCGCAAGCTAGCTAGCTCCACCTAACGCAGCTCCTGATCCTGACTTACCAACCACCTCCACACCTCTCCTCCCTGCGCCCAAGACAGGTCTTACTCTCTCCTCCCAACTCTGCAATTCCTGATCCACGTCCATCGCTGCGCTGATATGGGCAAATATACTTTCACCTGGTACGTTCGCGCCTGCCTCACGCCCACCTAGGCACCTTTCGTACCCAACTGCTTACACGCGCACAGGGAACACTCGGCCAACGAGGTCTTCGTGACTGGCACCTTTGATGACTGGAGGAAGACGGTGAAGCTGGAGAATGAGGACGGCATCTTCAAGAAGACGGTCGAGCTGCCCAAAACCCACACCCAATACAAGGTGCGCACCTCTCCCGTCGCATACCATCGGCTTCCTCGTTTGCGCAGACTTTGCTAACACGTCTACTACAGTTTGTCGTAAACGGCAACTGGTGTACCAACGACAGCGCGCGCAAGGAAGACGACGGCCACGGCATCATCAACAACGTCCTCCTGCCCGAAGACATCGTCGACGAGGAGCCCGTCAACACCATGTCCTCTGCCGCGCCCGAGTCCACAACCGCTGCGCTAGCCGGCGCTGTGCCCAAAGAGAGCGAGAAGGACGCCAAGTCCGACTCTCACCTGCCCGGCGCCTTCCCCGAGACACCGTACGCAGAGACACCTGGCAGCGAACCGCAGACCTTCAACGTCGCGCCTATTCCCGCTACCTCAGGCCTCGGCAACCCCATCAAGCTTGCGCCTGGTGAGCCCGTTCCCGAAGCGAGCACTCTCACGGAAAACACCGTAGACTCGACTGTCAAGCACGACAAGGAACCTGAGCAAGAGGCTTCTGCGTTCGGTGTCGCGCCCATCCCAGCTACCGCTGGCGCTGGCAACCCCATCCACCTTGCGCCTGGCGAGAAGGTGCCCGATGCCAGCACTTTGACCTCCAACACCGTCGACAGCACAGTCAAGACAGACCCCTCTTCCTACGAGAAGTCCGACGCTCTCCCTCCCCTCGCCTTCACCCCTCAGGCTGAGCGCGATGCCAAGGGTGGCATGTTCGGTATTCCTCCTGTCATGGGCAACATGATCCCAGAATCGAGTCTGCCCATGGGTGCTGATGCCAAGGTCGAGGAGGACACCGGCGTCACGATTCAATCCTCTGCTCCTCACAGCACAACCGCCGATCTCGCCGCCCAAGTCCCCCTAGAGCCTCGCGGTGTTCCCGAGACTGTTACCGAAAGCCAACAAGAGGCTCATGTCGATCCCGAGGCGTCCGCCAACCCAGAGGCTGTTCAGGATAAGAAGGAGATGGAGCAAGAGCTGAAGGAGACCGTCTCCGAGGCGCCCGCAGCTAGCGGAGACGCTGGTCTGAGCGACACAGCTAAAGCTGCCGCCGCTACTGCTGCTGCTGGCGCGACTGCTGGTGCGGGTCTCTTCACTGCGGCCGTCTACTCTGCTAAGGAAAAGGCTGCTGAGGCTACTGGCATGAACGAGCCCAGCACCTCCACTGCTGATGAGGTCCCGTCCATTGTTGCCGAGAGCCAGAACACAGCACATGCAGAGCCCGAGGCCGCAGCCAGTCCCGAAGCTGTTGCTGAGAAGTCCGCCATGGAGCAAGAACTTCTTAGCGAGGTACCCAAGACTAACGAGACTGGTCTCCCGGCTCCCGCCATTGCCATCCCAGCTGTCGTCTCTGAGAGCCAAAAGGAGGCACACGTAAGCCCTGAAGCAGCATCCAGCCCGGAGGTTGTCGCAGAGAAGACTGCCATGGAGTCTGAGCTATTGCGCGAGGTCCCCAAGACCAACGAGGCCGGCGAACCAGCCCCCGCTGTTTCCGCTACCACAGCCACTACTGCTCCTGCTGCTACTTCTGAGACTGTTTCCAGCGACGTACCCGAAGTTGTCGCTGACAGCCAACATGAGGCACACGTTAGCCCCGAGGCCGCTGCCAACAGTGAGGCTGTAGCAGAGAAGTCGGCCGTCGAGTCTGAGCTACTCGATAAGCTCCCAAGATCTGAGGAATCTGGTGAGCCTGCTCCTGTGCTGACTGCCGCAACCACCGAGACCGCACCTGTTGCTGCGACTGCCGCGGGAGCTGCGGTCGCGGCCACTGCTGTTGCCGGTGCAACTGCTGCTGTCGTAGCTGGCACTACCAGGGAGTCAGTCAACGAGTCCGTTGCTCGTGATGTTCCGGATGTCGTCGCTGAGAGCCAGAAGGAGGCACATGTCAGCCCCGAGGCCGCTACCAATGCTGAGGCAGTCAGCGAGAAGCGGGCTATGGAGACTGAACTTCTCCAAGAAGTGAAGTCAACTGAGGCTACCGGCGAGCCAGCTCCCAGTGCTGCTGTTGTAGGAAGCCAAAATGCTGCTGGTCTCTCCGATGAGGCCCTTGTTGATGCTAAACCACTCAAGTCCTCCAGCGAGCCCAATGCACTCAACGCGCCCGCATCGGAGCCTGCTCAGCCGCCAACTTCCAAGCCCATCGACTCTACCACCGAAGTTGCATTCAACAAGCAGGAGCCAACTACCACCGAGCAGACCCAGCCGACTGTCACCACCGGCGTAGAGACAACCAAGACCGAGGCTACTAGCTCTGCCCCAGCCGCACAGCTGGCTCCAGAGAGCCCCGCCAAGAACCTCAGGAAAGACTCGGACGTTTCTCCCAAGGGCACTCCAGGTAGCCAGAGCATCGCTTCTGGTGCTGATGATAAGAAGAAGAAGCGCCGTTCCTTCTTCGGCAAGATCAAGGATAAGCTATCCAGCAAGGACAAGAACTAGATGTTTCATCTGTCTTTTCTCGGCACTCTCAGGCCATCTTCATCCGTCACGAGGGTCTCTGGAGCTTGGTAATACCCGGGGTTCATGCACTGTGCTTTCTCACTCTTCCTCTTCATCGTTCACCACGGAGTTTGTGCTTTTGGTCTATACCATTTTCCTTCCTGTGTCTGACATGTTCCATAGCAATCTGTTGCGTCATTTCTGTTCATATGCATCTCCAGACGTAAGAGAACGTGGGTAGACGGAAGAGATTGCAGTCATAGTATACCTGGGTTGCTCGAAATAAGTTGGCACCGATGTCGAAATGTGGGGTATTGGCATGCCAGCGGGATTGTATTTAATTTGCTAATGACGATGCGTTAGACTCGCTTCACACTAATTTCATTCTAAAACTCCCACCGCCTATACCATTCACCGTTAACTATATCGGCTTTCACAACACACGAGCGATCATGTTACTCCTCAGCAGCCTGTCTCGTCGGTTATTGTGCACATGGGTTCACTATACAAGATGTTTGCATCACACTGTGCACATACTATAGCGCCTCCCTTCGTCTATACCACTTGCCTTCCGTAAACATCCAAACGGTTCTAATGTACCACACACAGGAACAACAACCCACAGTAACTCCACTACTCCAGCAACGCCAGAGACTCAGTTTCGGACATACCGAAACAAGCACTAAAGTAGACACCGTCCACCAACGCGACACAAGAAACACGGCCGCTCAACGCTATGTCGTTCTACGGTTTTGCTCATGGCGCCGACCGCCATGACACACGCTGCATTCTTCAGCAGCCACCTCAACCACGCAACATCTCCCGTCATGTTCGTAACCACAGCGATGGCTCGTATAGATCCACACACCACGTTCGGGCTCGCTCTCGTTACGGGGCTGCAGCAGAATTAACGCAAATGATCGATGACCATGCAGCAACATGGCAATCTCTCACCGCACCCGCTCAGAACGATCGGCCAACGAGTCAGGGCACTATGATCGTTGATTGGGATGGCAGCACGAAACCAATCGTTCACTACAGAAGAAAGTCACAAGAGGAAATCTTGACGCCGAGTAGGTCATCGGCACTACCGCTACCTCTGGCGGTCCGAAGAGGTGTCGTGCCCGCGGATCCAGTGTTGCATGAGCAAAAGCCACTGCCACTGCTACCCACTGACAAACAAACACGTCTTCACTCTCACATTCGAACAGCAGAGAAAAGTAATCGCACGTCTTCGGAATCGCTTTCTTCACATAATTCTTCGCGCCACGACTCTGTCATTTCCGATGACCAAACTCCTCCCTGCCGCCGCCATGCCCTACATATACAAACACCTAGAAGTTCCCCTACAAGTCCAGCCCCCTCATCATCGAAAACACCAATCTACGCGCAACACGCGTGTATCAGAACAGTAAATGGGATACCAACCTACCATCCATCCCGCTTCTCTCAAAGCATCGGTGCGTCTCGGCCGGGCTACGTCAAAGGCTATGACAAGGACACCGGGATCGGGTACGACTACACTGGCCAGGTTTTTCACGCGCACCGCGATGCTGGCACATGTCTTTCACCAATATCCGACTATTTCGACGTTGATGTGGATGAGTATAGCCCAGAAGCCGAGCTGCACGTCGAAGATCAAGGGATCACTGCTCTTCTGGCTCAAGAAGCAAAGAGGAGAGGTAGTGTTATTAAGCTTGTGGAGAAGGTACTGTTTAAGCTTGATAGGCTGGGTTTGATGAAGAAACTTAGGGATGAGCGGAAGAGTAATAAGAAGAAGCAAAGTTGGCAGGAGCATGGGTATCATGATTGACAATTAGAAAACGGATTTGAACACGTCGTTCCATGATTGATGTCGCTCATTGTGATGCTTGACTGACTAGCCAAAAGATAGGATGTTGTTGAGTGGGTATTCGTGGGAGTGAGCCGAAATGACTCATTGTGGCTTGAGGTGGCTGCGGCGAGGATGGCCTGGCACGTGACATTGTGCCCGCCGTTACTCCAGCAGTCAAAATATCGACGCTCTTAACTATATAAGATATGAATGCCTCAGCATCGATTAGACAGAGCAAAGCCGATCCCATTCGCATCTTCGCACGAGAGGTGCCTTCCTACCTTCTCAGCCGGGAGCCACTTACCTCTTCTCCACTCCATCTTCCCAACGAACAACTACACAGACAACCTCAAAGATGACTTCGGAATCGCGGACAGTGTTTCCGTGCAACACATGCTCTCTTTCTTTCACTAGTAGCGCGCTACAGCGTACACACATGCGACAGCCTTGGCAGTAGGATCATCCCGAGCATGTAGATGCGGAAGTGGTTGGACTAACATTCTATGACAGCATCTACAATCTCAAAAGGCGAATATCACATCTTCCTGTTCTAACCGAGAAAGATTTCGGAACGCTTGAAAGCAAGGCTGAGGAAGTCACGCAGCGACAAAGAAACAATGACGACGCTCTGATACGGAAAACTCGAACACGTGTCGCGCACAACATCAGCGGACGCGATAGCAACTCCAAATCACCGACAGGAGATGCAAATGACGACCACTCTAAGACTTTGTCGTCGACAAGATGTCTCTTCTGCCCCTCCGCCTTTCTCACCCCGGCCGCAAACTTAGGTCACATGTCCACACAACACAGCCTCTTCATACCCGCGCCTTCGCAACTCTACTCTCTAGAGTCTTTTCTCTCGTATCTAGCCGTTCTGATTTTCGAATATCACGAATGTCTCTATTGTGGACAAAAGAAGGGGAGTGTGGATGCTGTGCAGACGCATATGAGGGATAAGGGGCATTGTATGATTGACATGTCGGAGTTAAGAGGGTTTTGGGATGTGGAGGTGGAGGAGGGAGACAGCGAGGATTGGAAGTACAAGATGAAGGCCGAGACGCATCTACCATCTGGATTGGTCGTCAACCCCTGGCGAAGCAATAGCGGAGATGAGACGACATCAAGAGCTGCCAACCCAAGCTTTGCATGCGCAGGTCGTGCCAGTCGAAGATACCGCAGTCTAAGATCTGCCAACACTACTGCCGATTCCTCGCCAGCCCAACAGCCTCCAACTCCGCATCTACGACCCAGCCATACAGCTCTCCATCACGCGAGCAATGATCCTCACCGTAGCCTCTCCACCATATCGCGACCAGAAAGAGGTCTAGTCGGTGTCTCCGATCAACAAATTCGCACTCTTCAGGTACTGGATAAGAAGATGAAGAGTAGAGAGGAGATTGCGAAAGCCAGAGTACGGTATGCGTCTCAACAGCAGCCAGTCAAGACCGTGTATTATAAGACAGAGAATCCTGTCTATCAGGCGGGATGATAAGACGGAAAACATGTACTACAGATATGATAGTTCTGCATGCAACTACTTGAGGACTACAACCGTGCTGGCAAGTGTGTGGTGAAGTGTTGAAGGACCCTAGGCATACTTGTGTATCGAGTCAATTCGTCTACCGTATGGCTAATCCAGGAGTCATTCGCTGAAAATACCGCGGAAGACCATAGTACCAGTGTACCTTTGTAGGCGGCAAACGCCGTCGTTACAAGATATTGAAGCACTCAAAGTGTCTTGACGGAAATTGCGCATAGCTGAATTGCAAGATGTTGATTATACTACAGGACTAACCCAGAAGCTATTCACCAGGAATACAGAGCAAGATTCATATATTCTTAAACCTATGTAGGCGGCAACCACGCTCGTCATGAGCTACCGAAGCATTCAAAATGACTCATCAGGCTTGTTCAAGCTCATGACGTTGAAGTCGCTCAGATCGCCAACGTCGATGATCTCCACTTGCGAATCCAAGTTGCGTATACCCGGCATAGGAGCCACCAGACCTTGAAGAAGTGGACTGCCCCTGCAGTGATCGAGAATACGTAAGGACTCGTAGTAGAATGTGAGGGCCTGTGCGAAGGCAGACGATGACGATGCGGGCGGTGTCTCGACGGTCTCCTCCTGCTTTCTTCCCTTTCCTCGGCTCCGCTTCTTCTTTCCCTTGGTCGCAGCTTCGTTCAGCGCATTCACACCGCCTGCGAAACAGAACTCGAAGAGAGCTTGTGTGGCTGGCTTGGTCTGATCTCACTGTGCGCTGTTGCGGAAGCGAGCGAGGTATTCAGTCATGTCGACCTTGAGGTTGTTACCCTTACTAGTAATAAGTCTATAGGCGCTATGTCTCAGTATGTTTTGATTCTCGGGGCTCTTCTAATTTCTTGAATTGCTTCAGCTCTTTCGCAGCCTTCCATTAGAACCGGTCATCTGGTCCCTGATCTCAATCACACACGTCAAGACAATCCAGCCAAAACCTACACCCCCGCCGAGTGCTCTAATAAGAGTAGTTGATGTCTAGAGCTAGGTTAATGGAAAGCCTTGCCCGTCTGCGGTGTACCAATGATCGAAAGTTGCGGAGTGACCTGCTTGAACAGCCAACGCGTTGGAGGCAGCCCGAACACTTTCAGGCGTGTGCTCTTGTGGCTTACTTTGAGAGATTGAAGGATCTTAAGGTACAGCGTCAGCCAACATACGATGGCGGTCGTTTTGCATTCAACAGTATCGCAGCCTGTAAGTGCTGACCTGGGCCATGAGACTTCGAGAAGACTGGTGGGGGTCATGGTGACGCATGTGGTCTAGCATCTTGGCGCCCCTGTCGGCCCGCCTCGGCGAAGGCTCCTAGCCTCAACTCCTCCCCAACCATGGTCATGATGGCTAAGGCACTCGCGCTATCGCGTCTTACTTCCAATTCAATCACAGCCAATACTATCGCATAAGGCTACCGTCTCGGATCATCACTCTCTACTAGGCAATCGCAGGTCTATGAGGAATTGCCCACGCGTCGCCTCACCCAAGTGGGAAAAGGACGAGACACTCGTACGACAACCTCAATCATAGGCCATCTGAGCCGTCTCTTCTGACATCAGGGCGGGGATTGACCTACTGCAACGATTTCTCATAGATCTTTGCGTGCGGCCAGGTGTCTCAAGAAGCGATACATGCAGACCCATGCATACTAGGCCGATGTCCTACCCTCAATAGTCGCTTTCTATCAAGCTCGAGAGCTGTCTGCGGGTTATTTGGTACTGCTAAAGTACCAAACAGGCTTCTACGATTCCCAGAGATCGTGCTTGGTAAAGATTATAGTCGGATAAAAAACATGGAAAGACTTGCGACCGCCAATGATGCGCAGTACGGATGGGGAGAATCCAGCCACCAAAATCTCACCTGAAGAAGCCATCGCCACCAACACCGCCAACGCGTTCCATGATACCCCGTGTCAGCTTTCGGTCCGAGGAGGAATACGGGCAGTCACGTTTGGCATCAGCAATGTCAATCGTTGGTCATACTCGTTTGCCCAATGGATGTCTCTCCCACGATAGTTGCGTATACGCCAGACCCAAGCCACATTCAGGACTGCCTACCTTGTCATAACTTGAAAGTCTCATCGGATGAAGTCAAAAAGTCCTGGCACGCTTGGCTTGTGTTGCTATCGTCACATTCGGACAATGAACTGGGCGGGATTACTCTGGGCATCCGACCGCCATAGCACATGCTTGACAGCTTAGCCAACTCAACACGGGACACTTAGTGCTATAGTACGAAGTATAAGAGTCATAGTCCGCTGGAGACAGACTATGTACAATACCCTTCACTTTTCAATCTAGATAAAGAAAGTGTCCAAACAGCTCGCTCCAAGAATGCATTTCTCTACTTCTGCCCTCCTCTCAGGCATCGTTCTGGCTGCCACAGGTGCCGCATACGATACCGTCTCCTTCACGACATGGAACTGCACTGAGTGCACCCCTGTGCCTGGCACGTTCTGTTCCGTCAACACCCGCTCACAACTTCCACCTGATCTTTGCATCACCATGTGGAATGGAAGTACCACCATCAAAACCTACGACGCAACATTGCCGTCTTGTCAAGGTACTGAAGTCGAATGCATTTCCTTCGGCGAATGCCAAGCTAAGATTTTGTGCAGTGAATCTCTACCCTGAGCTCAATTGCGGAGGAATGCCGGAGGTACACAAGGACAACGGCGGAGTCTGTGAAAGCAAGATTCCCTCGAACAGCTTCAAGATCACATGTTGAGCTACCTGGCATGTCTAAAGTAGAGATATCTACAAGGTGTCTGCAGTACATGCTTTTTTATAAGTATCGTGCGATCTTTCTTGCGTCTTCGTCTCTTACCGCCGCTCGCTGTTCGTTCAACACATGACAGGAGGGGCTTATATATATCTACAATAAAGGGCGTCTCTGATATCTTTGCGCGCATGAAGTTCCACGTAAACATCTCTACTCATAATGTTGGAGCATTTCTCGTGCAATTAAATTCTGAATTCCTTGCGACAGGATCATGGGAGACTCTTCGGCTATCAGTTTGCATCTGTCACGAGGGTAAATAGATTGATGCTCTGATCGTGGCGCGAAATGACGGCCACGATCTGGCAACCACACGCGCACGAAAGACTTTTAATCTACCACAAAAGGAGTCGTGAGACCAACACATGGGCAGAACTAGTCACCTCGAGTCGACACTTGCTAAGAGGGAGAGAGAGAGAGAGAGATGTAAGATTGAAGTGGCAAGCTAAACCCCGTGTATGCTTACTGTAAATACGCCCGTTTACCAATAGCTAGCCGTGTGTACCTCGTGGCCTGCCCTCAATCGCACGAAACCCCAACAAAGCCTCTCTTCTTGCTATCACCGCTGTAACATGGCCCAACAGAACGTGCGTGCGTACGCGTCCTCGATCATGGGATGGGTTCATAACGAGCGTCATCGTTCCCACAGGGCAATAATATCAGTAAGGTGTTATCAGTTGGTAAAAGCTCGATCAAGTCATCCGCAGCATTATGCTTTGTATAAGAGCGAAGTGCTGCAAGCTCGAGACTTGTCTTCTCTCACACCCTCCCTATTGTCCTAAACACCATATATCAGTCTCCTCTTCAACGCCAACACCACCCACTTTCTTCAATATGCAGTTTTCCACTACCTTCCTTGCCCTTGTGTCGGCCTTGGTCGCATCCAGTGCCGCACAAGGTACGCTATCGTTCACGATCTCGACCTGTGCCGCCTGCAGCACCGCATCCGAATGTCTGATTGAGCGCCCCGCCAATCTCCCGGCTAACAGGTGCATCCGCATCTACGACGGCAACAAGAGTCTCATCATTAGCGAAGCTGCGAACCCTAACTGCAAGAGTAAGTTTCTATTCCACCAATCCGAATTCGCTAATCTCTGCCGACAGTCAATCTTCACACCTCTCTCGACTGCACTGATAAAACCCCAGAGGTTTTCAGCGAAGTTGGTGTTTGCGAGGCGTATGGCCCTAAGAACTCGTACAAGATCACTTGCTAGATGTACAGTCATCGTCGGCAGGATTGAAGGTGTTGAACGACATCGGTAGATGGCAGCCGGCAACGGCAATGGTGGACAATGGATTACAGTCATTACAGCTACAAACTTGGCTTCCTATATAGAACAGCGCGGCTTCTTGTTAGTTCAACACGTAACATGGATGTTCTGAATCTATACGAATCATACTCTGCACACTGTGTCGGCCTTGCTTGAGTATCTGGTAATGATTGAGAATCGTAGTCATTATCTTTGCGCAGAGCAGAAATGTGAGAAAAGCCAGAGGAACAACGATGAATAGATGGAAAAATGTGATTATAATGCTACTTTAGGCATACAAAGTCCGCCACCTGTTCACCATCGAGGTAGCCATCGAACGGTAAAAGACCAGCTTGTGATGAGTCCCCATGAACTGACCATAGACTTTGCATCTCATTAAGAGACTGCAGAACTCTCATCATGGAAACTCGATCGCGCAGGAAGTTACTTGGCAGCTTCCAAGCCATACATCTACGCACCCCCGCCAACCTCTACCAGTATCTTGACCTGGTTGTCCTTGTCATTGATCAGGCTCTTGAAACCCTTCTCTTCGACCTCGGTAAGAGCGATCCTCTGTGTGATCATCTCTTTCGGGTCCATATCTCCCCTGCTCAAGGCGTCAATAACCTCCTGGAAGTCGCCAATCTCGTAAGTCGCAATGCCCATGTAGGTCCTCTCCTTGAAGTTGAAGTCGTTGGTGAAGATCGTGCAAGGCTTCTCCCATATGGCAATGTTGACGATGCAGCCTCGAGCGCGGGTGGCATGTACGGCCTGATTGAGAGCAGCCTGTACGCCGGCACAGTCGTAGACGACATGTACACCTTTGCCTCCGGTGAGTTCGCGACAGCGCTTAGCAAGGTCTTCCTTGGTGGGATCGATGATGTAGTGCGCTCCGAACTTTCTCGCAAACTCCTGTCTCTTTCTGCTCACTTCCGATACGATGATCCTATCGCATCCTTTCGCCTTCAGGGCTAGAATTGTTGAAATACCGATGGGTCCACCTCCCAGGACCAACGCGACGTCATCTTTCTTGAAAGGACTGGTCTTGACTGCGTGCCAACCGACAGCGAGGGGCTCGACCAGCGCACCAATCTCGAGTGGAACATTGTCAGGCAGATGATATAGGGTAGAGGTTGGAACGACTATGTGATCCGCAAGACCACCGCCCCAACCAGACAGGCCGATGAAGCCATTGGACCAGCAGCAATTTTGCAGACCTTCCTCGCAGGCGCCGCAAGTGTCGTCGTAAATGATGGGCTGGATGACAACTCTGTCGCCGGGTTTGTAATCAGTAACACCGTCGCCGACTTCTTCTACTGTGCCACTGAATTCATGCCCGAAGGTTAGTGGAACAGTTTCGCCGGTGATTGGGTGGGGCGTGGTAGGGCAGAGATTCGCGCCACCTAGGTGCTCAGCTATGGACCGCATGTTCGTCATTCAAGTACATACCCAAATATTCGTGGAGGTATAAAGCAACGTCAGTCTCGCTGTCTCAAATCTCATACTCGGGTCCATACCTGATCCGCAAATTCCTACCCATGCTGGTTTCACTTTGACTTGCCCTGCCTTGACTTGGGGTATTGGAATCCTCTCGTATCGCAGATCATGTTGCCCATGAAATCGCAGCGCATTCATCGAGTTATCGTCTGCCGCGGCGGCCATTATGGTTGGATCCGGTCCACACTATTGCAAGTGTAATTCAAGGTGACTTGAAGATGGCGGAGGATAGCAGAAGAGAAGGATAGAAGTACTAGATCAAAGTGGCGCAGGTGATTTGGCTCCTTCCATGGCCGACAGTCAGACGTCGCGCTCGTTCCCCCGGAGTCGGTCATTCCGTTGGCTTCGGTATCTTTTCACTGGCAAGCGCATGTGTGCACCTGCTGCCCAAGATCACGGAATGCCCAAAAGGGTAAGCCTCCGGTCTATCACCCCGCATTGTGAATGCGGGGTACCAGGTGGCATGGCAAATGGACGGAAGCTTGATAACGCGAACCGAATAGCAGTGGAAGAACCAAGTTCTGGACGAGCTCATCCATATCAGCTTGGCTCATGTGCATGCCATTGTAGGAGTATAAGAGCCGCGTGCCACGAGAACACTAGCTTGGTGCACCCGCGTACACAATCCTGGATTCGCAGCCCGTCCGACTGGATGCGCATTCATTGGTCGACGCTGGACGAGCCGACAAAAGAAAAACAAATTCTAATTATGCCTACCGATGAGAGATGAAGAGCACAAGGGGGCGAGGTCCGGGTTATGACGTCGGCAACTAAAGCATGACGCTCGGCACTCGGAACAGCTACATCGTCGTACTTTCCCCGTTTGGATCGAGCTCGGAAAATCTGTCATCGCCTTCGCTGAATTCGCCGGCGCTCGAATGCGACATTCTTACAACATATTCCTGGGCAACGAAGACAACAGGAGCTATCCAAGCGCAATGACGAACCCACTGTAACTCGGTACGGTCGGAACGACCAGACGCGTATAGTGTGGATCAGCCAGCGCGACATGGCATGGTTTGCGATCTAGCCCTCGAGACCGTTGGCAGAACTCCGATGCAACGGTTAAAGTTGCGATCATTGACGCGTCAGTGACGGTCAAGAATAAGGTATAATGCGCACCATAGCGACAACGCGCTCGTGGCTGTAGGCCTACCCAATCAGGGAGCGGCAGGAGCCTCAACGGCGGGTACCTTCTCGTTCTCGTCCACTGTTATGACCTCACTGGACGAAACGCCATGGGCCGACTCTTACAGCTGGCGGGGGGATTGACCGATGCTTCAAATACGTGTGCATGCCCCTCAACACCTGCCCCTCCATCATCTCTCTCACCTCCCCAACAACATCTTCCATAACCCAATTGAAACTCAAACACAACAATGCCTTACCCTGAGACTACCGACGCCTTCGCGGTGACCGACATCAAGAACTGGAGCACATTCAAGCGCCAGGAGGTCAGTGGATGAGCCAATGGTTTAGTTGATGGCTGTACTAACATTTTCCCAGCTTCCCCTCAAGAAGTTCGAGGAGTACGACGTCGACATTGCCATTGACGCTTGCGGTGTCTGCGCTTCAGATGTCCACACCATCACTGGAGGATGGGGAGAGGAGCTTCCTCTGCCTCTCTGCGTAGGACACGAAGTCATTGGCAAGGTCGTCAAGGTTGGCGACAAGGTCACCAGAGTCAAGGTCGGAGATCGCGCCGGTATTGGTGCTCAGATTGGCGCCGACCTTACCTGCGACCAATGCAAGAACGACCAAGAGAACTACTGCCCCAACCAAGTCGACACATACGGTGCCAAACACAACGACGGCACAGTCGCACAGGGTGGATACTCCAGCCATATTCGTGGCCACGAGTACTTTGTGTTCAAGATCCCAGACAACCTCGACACTGCCCTCGCAGCGCCCATGCTGTGCGCTGGTCTCACCACATACTCGCCTTTGAAGAGGTTAGGAGCTGGTCCCGGCAAGAAGGTTGGTATCATCGGACTTGGAGGTCTCGGTCACTTCGGTGTCCTTTGGTCCGTAGCTATGGGCGCCGACACATACGTCATCTCGCACTCTCCCAACAAGAAGGAGGACGCGATGAAGATGGGCGCTAAGGACTTCATTGTCACCAAGGACAAGGGCTGGGCTGAGCCATGGAAGTTCCAGTTCGACTTCGTCATCAACACCGCTGATGCGACTGACAAGTTCGATCTCTCGGAATACTTCTCCATCCTCAAGGTCAACGGTACCTTCCACATGGTCGGCTTCCCTGACAACCCGCTCCCTGCCATGCCCGCCCAGATCTTCGCACCCAACGGTTGCTACATGGGCGCGTCCCACATCGGAAACAGGCCCGAGATGGAGGAGATGTTCGAGCTTGCATCCAAGCAGAACATCAAGAGTTGGGTGCAGGAGATCCAGCTCAGCGAGGAGGGCTGCAAGGAGGCAGTTGAGCGCGTGTACAAGAACGACAACGTCAAGTACAGGCTCACCCTTACTGGCTTTGACAAGGTCTTCGGTAAGAGGGCTTAGATAGCTGCAAGAGCAGTGTAGTTACCTTCTAGTACCTAATAGATATCTATGAATAATAATGAATCTTGAACAAAACCTTTGCGCACTTGCTGTCGTCATTCCTGCCACATCGCGCGCTCTCGCCCCACCAAAACTCAGCGCGTCGCGTACATTTCGCCAGCGGGGATTGTCCTCCCACAACACCAACACCGCACACTCCTCGCCTGCTCTACGGTGCTCCTTCCAATTCCACCTAAACCCCGATCAACTCTTCAAGATGCCGTCGGTGCCGGTCCATCTCCCTCGCTCCTCCGCAACAGCCCCACGCGCCGAGAATCCCCTTCCGCAGCTCTTTCACACGCCCTCGGGCCTGGCCCTTATAGAAATCCAAGGCACGATTCACTTCCCTCCACCTGCAGCCTCCGCACCCTCCACACAAGTCGGCAAACTCGTCTTTCCACACTACAATCCCGACATCAACGACCCGAGCGACACGAAATGGATGAAGCGCGTCTACATGTACGTTGGCAAGGGCCAGCGCATGACGGGCGAGTGCAAGAAGCTGCCCAAACCGCTCGGTGTCATGCGCAAGAGGCAGAAGACGGATGTCGGAGATGTAGAGATGAGTGGTCTTGGGGACGAGGACGGTGCGAGGGACGAGGAGCTGGAGATTGTGGAGGTAGTCAAGTACAAGATTGTGTTTTCGGCGCGACCGGAGCCTATTAGTGGAGTCGCTGAGGTAGACTGAGGAGAGGAGGGATGATGCAGACGCTTTCGCCCAAGTCCGAGCTCCAGAACGACCACTCGTGGTACACGCATAGCCTCCGAACGATCGCGCGACGATGACAGACAAGCCCGCGCACCACGCGATGAGCCTCATATCATTCGCACAAGCCGACCACGAAACGAGTGCCCGTACTACACTGTCGCGAAAAAAACACGATATCATAATGCCACACTTCGCGCCTAGATCTCTGGGAAGGCGGCTAGACCGAATGTTAGGGCTTCGAGAAGGACTTCTGAGCAAGCCTCCGTTGTACACGATACGAGCTGTACCCGGGTTTGCAGGCTCGGTCGGCATTCCTTGCATGGGTTGCAGTCACAAGGATCGGACGATGGCCACTTGGACACCGGAATATTGATTAAGCAATTTGGCGTCGCACAAGCATATTGCAGCTCAGCCTCGCTCCCGGGTTTTGGTGCTCGCTTGTAAGCCTAGGGTACTTTAACCACTTTACGCGGCGACCACGGTCCGAATCATATCCAGCCCAAGCACTATATCTGGCATCATGTGGTAGCATTCTGGAATGAAGATGGAAGATATATGGTATCGGGATTGTGCTTCAGTATCTATCCGCGAGAAGACAGGCACTCACCTATTCATCTGAAGCAGTTGCCATACTTTGCCTCATCATGCGTTGCTCAATCACAACTCTGCTAGCCCTGCTAGCGAGCACTACTTATGCGGCTGTTGGAGATTGGCAGCAGTGTATGCTCACCGTAAAGCAGCACAAAGTCATCTGCTAATGGAATACTAGGTGGTGGTACGAACTGGTCTGGAGAGACAACATGCAACTCAGGTGCTGGCTGCGTCAAGATCAAGTGAGACACTGAATCGCATCAATGCCTCGTGCATCAATGCTAACTTCTCAGTGACTATTACTCTCAATGCCAACCCGGTGCTGCGCCTGCACCTGCGCCTACGCCTACGCCTGGACCCTCCACTATGTCTACTGTGCCAGTACCGACATCTACAACAGTCTCGCCAGGTGCACCCACCGTCAGCAGCACCCCAGCAGGCACCGGGCCGGGCAAGACACTCCAAAGCGGCTACTATTGGATCCGCGGAGTCGCAGCCCCCAACTTCCACAAATACTTCCAAACGAACCCTCTCTACTCGACCGGTCCTGCCCTCCTCGGCGACTACACGACAGCTGGCCAGTTCCAAGTCGTCAGCGGCCAGTTGGTCCAACTTGTCTCCGCGCCCGGCGAGCCCGTCAAACTTCTTTACGCCGTAGTATCCGAGGAGCGCTCCATCAACGGCATGTCTCTCGCTGTCAGCTTCTCAGAGAGCAAGAACACGTACGGTACGTTTGCGTGGGGCGGAGATGATCTTCAGTGGAGTGTTGCGGGTGTTAATCGGCCGAACAAGAGTGCATGGTATGTGTGCACTGGGCAGAAGTTGTATATCAATCTCGGGAACTACTTGTATCAGACGCCGAGTGGATGCGCTGATCAGACTGTGCATTACTACAACGATAAGACGGCGAACAACTAGGACACACAAGCATGCCATCTGTCGGAAGGACTTGGACGGCAGAGCGAAGAAGATTTGGGAATGAGATAAATCAATTGAGTTGAGTAAATTACTGAGGCCGACAAGAAGAGCATCACTCCTAGGAGCACATGCTCAATTCAGTCGTACCGCGCCATCTACCATCTCAGTATCATATCCCAGGTATTTCATATCTACACATACCACTGTAGTGTTTTTCCTCTCTACCAGACCCTATTCTTCACCCGAGTCTTCCCCATCATCTTTTCCGCCTAACAGAGATAGCCGATAACATCGCCGGCGGTAGCGCAGTTGGCCATCTTGGGGTAATCGCACTGGCTACCATTGTTGCCAGGCTCACAGCGGAAGTACGAGCAGTCGAAGCCATAAGGACCACCGATCTGGCGGGCGACGTCGGTGAAAGGGTTTCCGTTTAGGCAAGAGAGGTTGTACCTGCGATTATGTTAGTAGGAGAGAGCTAGGAGGGCTTCAGAGTGGTAGAAAGAGATGGCAAAAGTGAGGAAAGGAAAAGCATAGGTGAGGGAAAGACCAGGAAGACGATTGACGTACCAGATCTTGTGGTTCTCCCTAGCCCAGTTCATCTCGTACTGATAGACCGTCTGCCAATCTGCTGGCTTGCGAGCGACCTTGACTATTCTTGTGGATCAGCAATACTTCTCATTAAGCGACCCCTCATCTCGCCAGTTTGCGCTTACCAGAGTGTCCGCAGCTATCCTCGAGAATAGCCACAGGTGTGATGAACTTCTGTCCCGCGCTGATCTTGACTTCCTCTGTGTCCCTGCCGCTCATGGGACCGCAGTTCTCGCCCTGGCCTTTGCGCGCTCCAGGCTCTGCAGCGACGCCCTGGCGGACCCAGACGTCGAAGCCGCAGTTGTTGTTGAGGACTAGGTGGATGGAAGGAGGGGTGTCGGGGAAGTTGGGGATGACGGTGGCGTTGGTGAGGGAGAGGATCGAGAGGAAGGTCAAAAAGAGGAGAGTGAGGATGTACATGGTGGTGAGGTTTTGGGGGTTGGCGAGAAGCTGTGTGGGTGGGTTTTGCTTGATGCTGGTTGGGGCTGGAGAAGATGAAGGAGTCTTGAGTAGAGGTAGAGATTGGATGTGTGGGATGCCGTCGAAGTCGTAAGAGGTGAAGGTGAGAAAGGTGGGTGAGGCAGCGAGAAAGACTCTTTGTATGTCTCCCGCTATCTGCTATCTCTCTAGCGGCGTATCTTGAGCAGCACTGGTCGACATGCGGAGATGATGCCAAGCTCAGAATCAAAGACGGCGAGGGATTGGACGTGTTGGAAGTCGAATCAGGATTTTCTGTGCTCCATGGGCGGTCGGGATACTTCAGCGGTCAAAGAACTAACCAGGGAGCTCATCTCCATGAGGCAAGGCGGTGCAAACACGCTGACACCGTAGAAGGATTTGCGGCTGTGTGGCGGGGAAACTGCGGAAGGTGATATATGGTTTGTGTGTCATATCTAGATGAGTGTAGGACTAAGTAACGAGTGTATGGGATTACTTTACCAGATTTCGGCGGGGAGAACCGTCCAGTGGGTTGAGAAACTCAAAGAGCCATGCGCGTTTGTTGTACTCAGTTCGAAGATGAGGTAGATTATGCTCGGGGTGCTTCTCACATCAGGGTAGACTTCAAGTATATGGTACAGATCATGTACGATAAGCTTCCCTTTCCAACAGCAAGAATTGAGCAGTGCCGCAAGTGATGTTTGTCGTTGGCAACTAGAGTAGACGTGCATGAGTATGGATGATTGACCGAAATTATAAGTACACCGAAGTGTCTCGCAACATACCTATCCATCGCATATTGCACATTCGCCAAATTTCATACAAACGCCCTCTAATATCCCAACCTATATCGTTCACGTACACTCAGTCAAGAACCTCGACTTCGTGACAACGACCCGCACATCCACAAACCTACTAAAGCCTGCCACAAAGAACAGAAACGACGCTGCCGATAGTGGCACAGACGGGCTGAATTGGCCAGTCGCATCCATGGACCGGGTCTTTACCGTACTGCCCAGGTGTGCAATGAACGAAAGGGCATGTAGGACCGAAGCCAGCGAGGTAGCGCTCAACGTCTTGGAAAGGCGCACCGTCCTCGGCAGAGAGGTTGTACCACATGCGGCCGTCATGGGGGTCCAAAGAGTACTCGATCTGGTAGACGTTGCGATCCTCTGCATGATAGGCAACCTTGACTGGAAGTGTGTGTTAGCAGGAACAATTGAAGGTAATGAGGGAGATTGAGAGCTGTGGAGGGAGTACGTACTGACATGACCACACTGGTTCAGCTGACACGGGAAGGGCGCCTTGTACCGATGGTTTGGAGGTACTTCCACCATCTGGGTCTCGCCAGCATTGGCGCAAGGCATTCCGAAGGAGTTGTTGGCGGCGATAGATAGACGAGCCCAGACTGAGAAGGGACAGTGGTTCCGAATTTCACTTCGAATTTAAGGGATGTCCGGATCGCCTAGGCTGATCCAACTAGGTACAGATATAGACGCCATCGATGAGCCGGGTTCGATCAGTGAGGACATGAAGTGTTCTTTGGAAAAGACATGACTCCAGTCCTTAGACATATCTTGAGTCTTGAAATCGGTTGGAGCGGCGTAAGTGAACACAGCAAGGAAACCGAGCGCAGCTGTCCACGATTAGTGAAGACTTGGAGACTTCATGAGGTAACTTACCAGCGAAGTAACTGGAGGAATACATCGTGTCGATGACGGGTAGATCTGTAAGGATCTAGGAGATCTGATATGTGAAAAAGGGAGATGAGATCGAGTAGTGTATATAGGAATGGCTTTCGGGAGGAAATGCCGATTAGGGAAGTCGAGGCTGGTGTAGGAGAGAAAGAACGAAGAAGTTCGCAGCTTATATGCGCCAGTGGGTGTACACTACTGGCGCTGTTACAGCGCGCTCTTACCGGTAAAGCGATCAAAGACCCAGGTGTCTCTTGCGATAATCACACGTGTGGAGCAGGAGGCGGTGTTAGCCCGCGGAATGACGAAAAAAAGCCAAGGAACTGAGTGAGCAGGAAACGGAAGTCGATTAAGACCGCTTTAAGTGAGATAAGGAGCATGTTGCTTGATCACGGGTGACGGGTACCTCTCGAATATTAAGTATTTGTTTGATGGTTTCCGCAAGCGGAGTGTTCTGTGAGCAAGTTACCAACCTCTTAGCAAGATCACACCTTTATGTGGCCATGAGGCCAGAAGTTCAGCCTGTCGATGACACGCGAACGAATCGATTAATAGCGCAGGAACATCATGCCACGGGGACGTAATCGATTGAGGTGGCGACGCGACTACGCCCAGGCCCAGGCAGGCTCTATCATAACATGGTCTTGGCGGCGTTCCATCCTGCGGCCCAATGCCAAAGCCTCGCATCTACTGTTTTGCCCTCTTGATCGTACTTGACCAAGCGGTCGTACAGCTCGTCAATAGGCACCACAACCCTCTCGATGAATTCACCATCATCTAGCGCCTGCTCGGGCTCGGCGTCACCTTCCTTCAAGTTGACTTCCACCATGGCCAGCTGCATGTTCGCAGTGCTTAGACCAGGATCGGAGACAATAGTCGGACTGATGAATGCTAGCTTGCCCTTGTATCCAGTCTCTTCGTGCAGCTCGCGTACGCTGGCCTCGCTAGGTGACTCCTTCTCGTCAACAAGGCCGGCAGGAAGCTCGACGCATACGGCATTGACGGGTGGACGGTACTGCAGGATGATGATGGTGGAGGGTGGGCGCGAGGGATGGCGGATGATTGTGGTGATGGCGACGGCGTCGACGCCTGCCTTGCCTCGCGTCTTGCGTGCCGCGGCTTCCCACACACGGTCTTTACCGGTTTGATCCTGCCATGAGATCTTCTGGAACTCGATCCACTTTGCCTCGCTTGCAGGAAGCGGCTGCAAAGGTAGACATACGACGTTAGTGTGTCTCACATACAATCCGTACATTAAAAACTTACCTCGACCTTGATGATCTTTGGATCTTGCGGCATGTTGTAGGCTGCCCAGAGCGGTGCGCGGGTGTGGAAGGTGCGTAGTAGAAAGCTATGTTGTGCAGTCGAATTGCACAGTCGCAATACACCTCGGGAGCTGAATTTGGCGGAGGTTTGTGACTGTTTCGCGAGTAGAGAAAGGTGCATGGGCGGTGATTGTTGGTGTCAAGCTGTCGCCCGGGCATGGATTATGGACGCTGACGTAGGTGATTCGGAGCTGGGCCAGCCCCGCGTCGCGCAATCGCGAGGTCACGTGGGCGCACTGGTGATTCTTGAATTGACGATACTTCTCATGCAAGAGAACCTTTCGTGGACAATCCGAGTTAAAGATGGAGTAGTATAAAGCCTAGGTATCTTCATATCAAATATAGAGATACATATACTACCACAGGACTTCCAAGGTTTACTGCGCTACCGCATGCCAAACCCTCTAAGCAGGCGTCTTCCTCACATCCTTCAACTTAACCATCAACGGACTCTTCTCCCAAGTATTGTACGCCTTCAGCCCCTTGAACTCATCCTTAGGATCCCAAAGAGGCGCTCCATCCGCAAACTCAACATCAAAGTTCCACAGAAACGCACCCAAAATCAACCTCAACTCGACATACGTCAGATTCCTGCCAATGCACCCTCTCGGTCCAGTCGAGAAGGGTTGCGCCGCTTTCTTAGCGTCACCGGCATACTTTGCTTTTGACTCGGGTGTATCAAGGAAGCGCTCGGGGATGAAAGTATCGGGTTCCGCAAAGTTGGCAGCTGAGTGTGATGCGCCCCAGGAACTGACGCAGACAGATGTGTTTTCGGGTACCGCGTGGCCGTCGATTAGTGAACCGCCTTTGGGCACTGTGCGCAGGAGACCGATGGGGACTGGAGGGAAGATGCGGAGGCCTTCTTCGATGCAAGCGTTCATGTATGGCAGGTTACCCAAGACGTCCATGTTGATGTCCTCTTCCGTTTTAACAGCACTTCTCAACTCGTCCTTCAACTTCTTGAAAATGGCCGGGTTCCTCAAGAGATAGTTCGTCAGTCCACAGAGCTCCGTTGCGGTAGTCTCACTGCCCGCCACGATAAAGAGAGCTGCGTTCATGATCACCTCGTCGTCGCTGACCTCGTTCTTCTTCTCTCGTTGTTTTAGGATGTACCAGATGAAGTCGCGATGATCATTGTCTTTTTGGTTCAGTCTCTTGACGGTCTTCTCAGTCGAGTTGCGCAAATGGCGGAAACGGCGTTCACGGACAACAGTGGGTATGCACCACATAAGGAACTTCTGCGCGAGCGACCCGGGTCTGGCAAAGCGGCGAGTTGCTTGTTCGATTGCGCCGGATTTGATGGCTTCGTAGATTAGGACTACCCAGTTTGCGGACTCTGAGCCTTCGCCTACAACGTAAGTGTCAGCATGAAGCTGTCGAAGATGATGCATAAATTGTCCTGTATGTGGGACGTACCTTGACGTAGACATCCAAACGGCTCGCCAAAACTGAGATCGCCAATGATGTCGAAGGTACAGAAGTTGAACCACGAAACCATGTTCGCCGCTTCACCTTTATGCGCCTTTTCTCTCAGCCTGTCGACAAACAGGTTCACGTATCCCTTCAAGATATACTGTTGTTCTAGCAAAGCCTGCTTGCTGAAAGCATGAGCTAGCGCTCTCCTCTGCCTCGCATGATGGATATCCGGTGCCATGGTCAGGTTTGTTGCGCCTGGTATCGCTTCTACAGCACCGACGTGGATAGGGTCTTTATCCATGTTCGCAAGCCCAACGCGATGCCCGTAGATATCGTCCCATGCTTTTGCTGTGTTGAAGGAGAGCTCGTTGGGCATGACGCGTACGACGGGTCCATATTTGTCGTGGTGGACCTTGTAGTCAAAGGCGATGCGACCGCGTAACAGTGATATTATCGAGGGAATGGGCGAGATGCGCCATAACAGCGGGCCGGGGTATTTGGCAAGAGGATGAAGTGTGAGATTGTAGACTGATGTCAAGACTACGTATGCGACGAACTAGACTTGTCAGATTAATGTCAGGAAGAGAACTGAACCAGTACATACAGCGACGGGTGCCCAGATCGCAATCAGACGAACGCGATCCTCGTCTACGAAACCCATGTTGAGGTTCGCTCTCTATTCAGTCGTATCTGCAACGAAGAACTGAGAAGAACAGAAAGCAATAGCTAAGCAGAGACCAATGGAGTAAGGCTGAAGAAGAAACGAACCGCACGACGATTGAGATATACCAATGCCGACCGATCCCTGTGACCATGACGCTACACGCACTACAAAGCGTAGTCATCCGTCGCTGCCATAGCGGCAGCAGCTCGCCAAAGCATATCCGACGCCATATATGCAGAGCTGCAAAGAAGACTTTCCCAAAGCGTCCAAGAATTCTAACCGACTAACCGCGAGGTTCTACAAACAAGATTGTCGTGTTCCACAGCATCTGTCATGCCACTGATGCGTCTTTGCAAATATTGCCGATATGCAAAAAGTGATCACGCTTTCTTGGAAGAGGGCAAAGGTCCAAGGTTGGGGGTTGGATATGTTTTAGCGTGATGCAGCGTGGGCGCCCCGCCTGCCCGCATGTTGACCCCGCGCAGGTTTCCACCGTCGAGGCTAGCGAATGAACGTGTGGCGGATGCATGCGACTCACGCATGGCAATGGCATGATCATGCTTGAATCGTAAAAGTAGCACAGTAATCGAGACGAGTTGCATTTTATCGTTAAAGACTGGTCCGGACGAAGTCGCCTGTAGCGTGGTCTGACAATCTTGACTGCCTAGCGGGAAATCAAGCTCCCGTGTGAGATATCTATGCAACCTGAGAGGCAGCGTGCGTCCTGTCACCACTGTCAGAGACTATCGTGTCTCGTGAAGCTCGATGTGGTAGATAGGCTTGACAAGTTGTCAACTATAAACGCGTCATGTCTCGTGTAACGCGACAGGCGGTGTTATGACCCCTAGGGCACTGGCAGCTTTGACAGCATCGGACCAGATATTTCCCATGTGAAAGTACCCAGAATAGGACCTGATTCAGTTAGCAAAGGTATTTCTACGCCACGGGTAACCGCGGAACACCCACGGATGCAGCCCGTCAACTAATTCCTTGGGCAAGACGACGCTGTGGTCGACAACCGCAACCTTGAAGCCCTGATCAAGCTTCTTCTTCACAACCGCAGGCACGGCGTCATTGAACGTCTTGATGTTGTCATTCGTCTGTGTATCCGCTGCCTGTATGATTTTCGCAACCAGCACAGCAGCATCCGGGCACATGTCCAGCACGTCGTCCAGCAGCCCTGCTAACCGCTTCGGTGCATCTGCCCACGTCTCTTCTGGGCTTTCAGGACGAGCCAGATCGTTTGTGCCAATGTGCAGCAAGACGACATTCGGTCGCATCTGTAGTCCAGCTTTCATCACCCCCTGAAGCTCGCTGATTGTGGCCCCTGGGTGTCCCTCGTTGTCATTGTTGGACATGAGTCCAGAGCGCTGCGTGCCGACAAAGTCCACCGAAGCGTAGCGCGCACGTATAAGCGCGTGGATCAATTGCGCGCGATATCCATTTGTCCCATTGTCTGCACCCGGCCGCCCGCCCCATGTTATCGAGTCGCCGAGCGGAAGTATGCGTAGAGGGAGGTTGAGGTTCGCGCCCGGTCGTTTGTGGGGGAAGCTTGACATTAGCAGGATTACTATGGAGATGTTAGCACCATACAAGTGAAGACTCAAGTGTCCAACGTGGGCAGCATCATGGGCTGTCAATGCGACAACTGTATTTGAGTCTAATGCGCCAGCAACCTTGGAACGTTGGGAACGCGACGCACCTATGCAGAAAAAGGCCACTACGCCCAGGCCCTTTAGAACCATCCTGTTTCGCATGCCTCCCACAGATGGGAACATCGTAATATATTGAGACTATTCATCAGTCGCCCAAATGGAGCTGCTCCAGTGACATCGTGGGAGTGCAGCAAACAGGAGTCCAACTGAGACCCACGGCTAGCGTCATAGCTCTAGCGATACTCCGACTTTGCGCTATTTATAAGCAGTGAGACTTTGGCTGAGAGTCGCGCACATTAAACAGGACTTTATTGAAACTCCAGGTCGTGTTCACCAATGGAGATGGCGCGGGGGCCCGGGCAGCCACGAGCTTGGAAGGGCCCACATGCCGGACCCTTTAGATACACCCTTGGAAATCCTCAGACAGTAGACTCTTGCCTCCACAGCATCAGGGTATCACTTTCGCTTTCCTCATGCGATCGAACGCAGTCGTCCACGTTTCCTTCGTTCCAATCTCCTCCGTGTATCCAACCTTGTGCGAGGCTTCCATGCTCATCTGGCGGTCGAAGTCGAACATCGTCATGATGAAATACTAATAGTAGTCAGCTACTGCATGCAAACACACCGCGCTCAGCAAGATTCTCGACATACCTGGAATCCTGGATGCGTGATATCGCTATCGACGCTCCCTTTCTTGAGATTGTGCTTCTTCTCCAGCTCCTCCCACTCTTTCTTGTGCGCGTCAATATACGCGCCCGGCTGGGGTGAACTCTCTTCAGGTCCGGTACCCTTCAGCCCGAAGTAATCACAGATTACCGGCCATTTCCCGCTCCAACTGTCTTCCTGACCGCCTACGTTAAAGCTTTGCGATGCGGTTTTGTCCGGGTTCAAAGACGCGTGGATGGAAAAATGCGCAACCATGTCTTGTGGAGACTCGTTGTACTTGTTCACCCACGACTTATCAGTACCAGGGAATGGGCACTTTGCGCCTTCGCCTTCAACGGATCGATATAGCGAGAGGTACAATGCCAGGGTTTGCGCAAGGCAGTATGCGTTGTTGTTTGGCACAAAACCAATTATGTTGTCCGGTCGGACCTCGCACCAGCTCCAGTTCTTCCCTTTGGAGATGCGTTTCAAGCAGTCAATTTGGTTGTAGTAGAATAGCTGGGAGAGGTACGGCTCGGGAATAGGCGGCAGAGTCTCCTTGAGTGGTAGGTCGTTCGCGAATGGGAACTTGTCTAACATCTGGCAACCATAGATTTTGGTACCTGTTGGGAGAAGTACGTATGATAGTTTGGAGGACAGATGATCGATCGCGGTCACGGCACGCTCCAACATCGCTTCGTTGGTCTTGCACTCGGCTTCTGGTTCGTCGATCTGCTTGTATGCTTGGTAATGTCAGACCTTGCGGTTTCTTCTGACAGCTTTGACTTACAATAGAAGTACACTTGAGTCACGGTCTCGACATCTTTGACCTTTTCTTTGATTTGCTTCTCGAGCTCTTCCTGTGTCCCCTTGACCAGGTCGACACCAGACACGATTTGCAGTCTTGAATCGTCAGGCCAGAGAGCCATCTCCCGTGTCAATGGCCTATTGACCATAGCTGTGACTCGGGAGAAGGCATCTTTGGAAGGATATCCGTTCAGGATGGCATTGACAATGGCCCATCCTGAGATTCCAGAAGCGCCGTAAATCAGCGCGTGGTTGCCCATGGTCTATGTATGAGTTGCACGTCAATATAAGGATTTCAAGGGTATGCGCAATGAAAGGCTCGCAGAAGCGATAACGCGACGCATGAAGGCCGCGCCCTGGTATATGTATCTCAGACCTATGCCACTGCATCGGAATCAATCCGCATCTCCTTATATCTCATGATTGGCCAACCCAGTAGTGCTCCAGCATGCAAGTACGTGCTGTTTGAAACAGCCTGGGCTGAGGATGCTCATGCGGAGAACAATATCCAACAGGTGCCTGACGGGCTCCTTCCCCGCAACGTCATCCGCCATGACTCGCCCTCTAACGGTCCTTCGGCTACAGTCCCGGCGACTTGCATTTTCGTGAGGAAATTGACCAAGATTGACGCACCACATGCTCGTGTGCGATGCAAAGGCACTCCGGATAATGGGTTTGGGTTCTCGTGAGTCCCTACCCAGGTGTGGCTGTGGGAAGGTGCTAATGAGGCTAGCGCGCCACAGACACTCGATCGGCCTTCTCATCTTAGGAATTCCTCTGTCATCACCACGACCCTGTCGCAATGCTTTAAGCTCAAGCGTGCCGCATTGGTATAAGTACTGGCTGGTTAGACTTCAGAATACACGCCTACATGATCAGGTATGCCGTTACATCTGGCTTGCGAAGGCTTTCCACACCGCGATCCGTCCGCCTTCGCGTTGGCACCTTTGGAAGCATCACGTTTTCAAGGACCCTAATGGTCGCCTGTAACACACTCTGCATCGGTTTTTCCATATTTACGTATCGTTCTCGGGATGTAAATAGGAAGTCCGTGGTAGAGTATCTGCGCATCTTGTTCGCTTTCTTCGGCGTGTGCCATACATCTGTAAACTGTGATCTCTCATCGCTACCTCAATCGACTACATGTTGGATCACCTTCACCTTCACCTTCAATTTACCGGCCCTTCCTCTCGGCGCACAGCAAATCTCAATTCAGTGACCTGTGATGTGTTGTCGCCGCCTCCACCTGCGTTTTCTCGCGGTAGCCAGCTTCACCTGCCTAGCGCTCCCCAAGCACAAGATAACACTATTCTCTTCCGCATCTGAATCTTCGGATTCATACTCCTACGACTACGTTGCAGCATAGAGCCTTCTCACAGAGACCTGATTCGACTTCACGATACCAATATGGCACGAACGAAGCAAACAGACCGCGCCTCAGGCATCGCTCAAAGCCGGATTGCGACTACGCCAGTCGATCGTCTACGAGTAGCGGTACGTATTCCTACAAGAATATTCACTGCCAAGAGAGATGACTGACGTAATTACGTAGAAGCAACAGCTCCAGACTTCCAATAACGCACAGACAAAGTTGCACACCATGTTCGAGGATATGATGCAAGAGCTTCAAGAAACCAAAGACAAGCTTAAAGCGACCGAGAGCGAACTGGACGCAACCAAGATTCAGCTGGCTACGGCGAAAGTCCAGGCTAGAAAGGCCAGAACGTACTACGTCATGTGGCTAGAAGATTACAACAGATACCAGGAGGCCGAAAGTGCGTTGGAGACAGGAGCAAACCATTCAGCAATTGAAGTTGGACTTGGCGCGTGAGGAAGAGAGGGCCGAGATGAACGATAATGCTCAGGAAAAGCTTGAGCGGCTCAAGAACCAATGGTCGTCGCTCTCACACATTCTCGGCAGCGAAGATGCCAAACACTAGATGAGCGGCGTGTTGATTGTTGGCGTACAGAGCCATCTCCTTCGGGAAGAAGGCCTGACATGGAGTGGAGTTGCAAACGAGTTTGTGTTTTTGAGATTGTATTTCTGCGACATGCTGAACCCTGAAGGCATTTGCAGTATTCTACCCTGATGTTCATTACACTACAGAAGAGATGTAGTGAGCAACCAACCCTATGGTTATGAGCATTTTGTACATCAAAGCTTTGAATTCACCAAGACAGTACAACTGAAGAAAGGGCTCCTCTCTCTGCACTGCAAGCTTCATCTTAATGCAGGTTGCACCAATACCCCTTCGCCTCTGTGATAGGCACTCCAGTGATACTCCTGCCTTTCAACTTTCCCGCATCGCATGTATCCCACCTGCAATCCAGTCAGCCCAGTCTACCTTACGACCTCTTCTATGTGACGCGACTTACTGTGAAAAGTCACACCCACACTCCTCAAATACCGTTGCTGATAACGCTTTACCCGTGATCCCATAACAAGCATCACCGTAGATGACTTGGGTCTTGCCGCCTTGTAGGTGAATCGTGCCGCAAATGGGAGGCAGAGGTACAGTAGGCGCAGCAGATGTGGAGATGGTGAGAACTGTGAAGAGCCCAAGAGTAGCGAGGTTCATGTTGATGAGGTTGCTGTTGGAGTAGACTTCGCGAAGTTTGGCTTTTTCTAGCTTCAAGGTGACTCATGGGCCAGCGGATCTTATTGGAATGGAGAACATGATTGCATAGACGTAGTATATACATGAAACCGATTCAGCGCCTATCATGCGGTGTGATATGTGACGTGTGGGGGTGGATGTGAGATCTCGCCTTTCAGTCATATGCTGGTGCTATATTACCGGGAACGTACGCGAAAGGGCGTAAGCAGTGGCGCGGAACGCCTGGTTGAGAGCGCATTCTGACCTAGACTGTCTGCATGTAAGCGCGTAACTCATTGATCGCAAGCCTGAATGAGACCACTGTCGAGACTGATCATGGAGTATTCATTTGTTTCTGTTCTTCTATACTTCTAGCCAACCCAGTCAATCTCCTTCTCGTATTGCCAGAATGTACCTGTCTTGTTCTGGATATCGTGGATAGCGAGTAGTACAGGAGTTTGGGCGCCTTCTTCTACAGTCCTTGTTCCGTTGCCTAAATAGAGTCAGTGCATGTCTCACATGTCGCGCATACAGGGAAACGTGTGCTTACCCTTAGTCATGTCCGTGTTGACATAACCTGGGCAGCAGGTATTGATCAAGACCTTGCTTCCCTTTTCCTTCTCCTGCCTGGCCAGCGCTCGTGTACCTCCAATCAATCCGGCCTTGCTCACAGCATACCCTGCACTAGGGAAGCCAGCGTCCTTCTCCTTGCCAGCAGCAACGGCAGCAACAAAGTCCTTCATGATGCTTGTAACATCTTCTTCGGTCTTGGAGGCGAGGAAGCGGTTGCGAACTTCTTCGGAGTACTTGTTAAGTTTGCCGGCCATGCTGCCGAGGTTTACGATGCGACCGGTTGGTTTGAGGAGGGGGAGGAAGGTGTGGCACGCTTCGAGCGTCTTGTAGTAGTTGCAGTCGAGGGTAGTCTTGACGACGTCGGCATCTAGGTATGTTAGCGATGGCGAGATATGTACTGGCAAGGCATATCTACTAAAGCCGTCCATCGCAATACCAGCATTGTTGATGACAAAATCAATGCCATCTCCGTGAGCCTGCTTCAAGTGCTCCGCAAGGGTCTTGATGCTGCTGCTGCTTGTGATGTCAAGCAAATGAAACTTGATCTCGGAGAGCCCGCCGTCGGCCTTCAATGCCTTGGCCTGCTTCAATGCCGCATCTTGCTCCAAATCTTTGAGGGCAGCTTCTCCCCTGCTCTGATCGCGAGCCGTCAAGTAAATCAGAAAGGGTCCGTTGTTGAGCGGCGACTTGGGGTATTGCAGGGCGAGCTGCTGGACTATGGCGCGTCCGATACCCTGTCAATGTTAGTTCGGTACTCCCGAAGAGGTTGTGGACGTGTATAGGTACCTTGTTCGCGCCGGTGACGACTCCTACTCTGCTGTATGACATCGTTGTTTTGGTACTTCAATTGATCGGTGTTTGGTGGAAGGAAGAGGGGACTGATATTCTAGGGTATCTTCACCACATTGTCCCATTAATCATCATCGAAAGAGCTTCGCTGCTCGGAGTTAAGAAGGTCGATACGTCACTAATCATCGGTGGATCTAGATGTCCCGGCCTCCTGCGGGCATCGTGCGGCACCAAAGACGCTATTCCCAATAGCGTTAACACTGCCGCGGCCACAGTCTCTCGCTTTCGCTGTCTCGGGTTGCAGATGTTCACGACAGCACACGAAGCAGCTCAGTACTCAGTATTCTCAATTACTGATCGGACCGAGCCTTGACGAATTGTTGACAGACTCTACGGTTTTCTACGGCTCAGTTGTTATTTCTAGCACCTTGCCTACACAACCATCGCCCATCCTTCGTAACCTCTAGCACAGACACGGTAGGTGGATCGTCTGGTAATTGCTGCATGTCCTTCCACTCGGCGTATCGCTCCCCGTCTGCAAGTACAAGTCATAGTAACTTGCGTCAGCCGATTTACATACGAGGAAGTTCAGCTCTAGGCCGCATGTTAGCTCCGCCGACAATGAGCCGAACATGCCTCTTTCCTAAATACTTACGTCGTCCATAGCTACTACTCTGCACAGTAATGATGGTATCACCCTCCAATCCCCACGCTGTAGTCTCCCCAGTGGCCCCCCAGACCAACGGCTTGTAGCTCGTCGATGCGGTCGCAATGTTCAGATACTGACTTGTCTTCTTCGATTGGATGGTGCCGCCGATGGTAAATTCGTCAGCTGCGGTTTCGGGTCCCAGCACGGGGATTGAGGCTATACGCGTTATTAACAAGCTTCTGGAAAAAACCTAAGACGCAATGTTAAGAGAAGGAAAATGGCATACCGTTCTTAGCGCTTGCTTGCAGGTATAGATGGTAGATTGGGTCGCGAACGCCACGTATTTTGCCTACGGTTGCTGCAGCGCTCTGAACATTCTCAACAGGCGCAGCGAGTGCGCCCGAAACGACCAACAAAACATGGGTGAACAACGACAGCATTGCGACGGAGAATCTACAGCTTGGATACGCAAGACAGAAACTCGATTGATCTTCAGACCTCTTTATATACGATCGCATCTCCGCATTACATGATCCCAGTCCGCAATATCGCAGATTGATTACGCTCGCGTCACGCGTAGAGAAGTTTACCACCGGATATAACGCATCTGCATCCCTGTCCTTCTACAGCCCCGCAAGGGACTACTGAATAGGCACAACGTTTTGTATTCAGTACCATTTGAACATCGCCTTGGTTGAGGCCTTGCTTAGATGGCTCGGTACTGGAGGTACGCGCTAATGCTTTGGGTTAGCGCGGAACGCGAATGCCGTTTACTTGGCACCTAGGCAGTCGCCTCCAGTCTGATCTGCAATACACCTCCCATCGTCGACTCAAACTCTTGTATCCTAGTTCTCGGGCTCCACAGCTGCACCCATTGGCTCTGATGATAACAAACATTGGTGATGGTCGGACTAACACCAACTATGCCGCCCACGCCATGCGGCACGACCAGTAACAGCTATGATCATCAAGCCGCACGCAAGAGAGTTCACAACTCAGCTGATCAGCTAATGAACAATCGTGACGATATTGTATCCATATCTTCATCTTCAGCGCAAGCTTCTGCTGCTACCGGATCATCTACGCCCGCCACCCCAGGATTCTTATCAGCTTCTGACCACGTGAAGTGTGTCGAGACTGGCGCACAGAATATGGATCGGTACATCACACTTGGCTGCCTTCACTTCAAGCACACATCCGATTTTACTTCAATCTCACCATCGAGTGGTGATTGGGCCGAGTTACTGCACCAAGAACTTCCCGACGAGATCAAGGCTAACATCGGCATTGAAGCATCACGACTGCTTGAAGCTCACTGGATCCGGCTATTCGCACGTAAAGAAACGCCTGGTAATGTGTCTCATCACAGCCTTCTTCGCGTCTATCTATTGCCAGAAGACTGGGGTCGTCGCTCGATTGACCGTAATAGCAAGAGCTTGAAGAACGCTTTGCGGACAGTCCTCCAACAAATTGATATCTCACCGAGTGCATGGAGTGGAGACTCAAATCCGGGTGAGACGCGTCACTTTGATCCCTGGGCTGATGCAGAACCTTTTTCGCTATACTACCTTTTCAACAAGCTACCATCACCTACGCCAGACGTGGCGAAGATCAAGTGTCGCTACACACGTGCCGCCGTACAAGATGTACTAGATTCTGCGACAGTCTCTGAGTGGTCGCAGCATGGTGAACAGGCTCTACCGGGGCTCAAGACCAGATTGTACGCGTATCAGACACGGTCGGCAAGCTTGATGCTGCAACGGGAAGCTTCGCCGCAGCTGCAGCTAGATCCAAGATTAGAGGTTCGTACTTCGCCTAATGGCAAGAAGTTTTACTTCGGGCCTCGAGATGGATCGTTTCTACAAGAGCCGCGCTACTACGAGATGAACCGGGGTGGTATTTTGGCAGAGACAATGGGCCTGGGAAAGACAGTAATTTGCTTAGCCGTTATCTTGGCATGTAAAGGCCATCTTCCTAAGATGCCAGCCGCATACCGACCATTACCTCCTCTTCGCAAACGACTTGGATCACTGGCAGACATGGCAATTGCTTCCGCGGGCCGACACTCAGTCCCAATGAAAGCCTTTCTCGAGCAGTCTGAGGCGAATGGGGCTGGAGATATGACAAGTATCAAAGATGCACTGGATCGAGATGTTCCATTCTACGAGATACCACCAGATATTCCACGCATGAATAGGAATACCCGAATACCGCCAACACGTCAATTGGTACTTTCATCCGCCACCATCATTGTCGTACCGCGAAATTTGCTGCATCAATGGCAGTCAGAAATAAGAAAGCACGTTCTCCCGGGCGGCCTCAAGATCCTGATCGTAGACTCTGTACCCAAGCGTGCCGGCAAGACGAAAATAACTCACCCGACCGACGAAACCATGGACTTTCAGAGCGAACTACCAGCTCCCACTGAGCTTATGAAGTTCGATGTGGTTCTGTTCACTCGCAACCGTTTCGAACAAGAAATCCAAGACGGCCAGGATGAACAAGGACGCCGCGTTGGTTTGGGGGCCTCTCGCATTTGTAATTGCCCTTACATCGGAGCCACCCGGATCCCCGACTGCAGCTGTGTCGACACTGATAGAGTCTACGAATCGCCACTGAAGAAGATCCACTGGCTACGGATCATTATTGACGAAGGACACTCGTTCTCGAGCTCCGTCTCGAATGCTGTACTCGTTGCTAAGCAGATACAAGCGGAGAGACGCTGGGTCGTATCAGGGAGTAAGTCGTGCAAGTCTTGTCTTGTGTGCATACGCTGACGCTCGTTTAAAGCACCTGCGAAGAATTTGGTAGGTGTAGAGGTAGACATGTCTACGGTCGATGCGGAGATGGATCCAGTATTGCAGCGGGAGCTTGCCATCGAACAGAGAAAGACGTTTAATCATGATGCAGAGAATGCAAAAGCCGCCAAAGCTTTGGGTATGCTTGCCTCACATTTCCTCATGGTACGACCCTGGTGCGACAACTCCGAAGGCAAGCTCGATTGGGACGAATACATTTACCGCCATGAGCACCAACACCGGAAGACTTATTCCGGGTTTTCCTCATGCTTTGTCCGAGCACTGGAAGGCTTGGTCGTGAAGACACGCCCAGATGATGTCGAGAAGGATATTGTCTTACCCCCGATGCGACACCGAACCGTGTACCTCAAGCCATGTTGGTTTGACAAAATGACGGCCAATCTCTTCATTCAAGTCCTGCGAGCAAATGCTATTACAAGTGAACGGACCGATGTCGACTATCTGTTCCACAAGAACAGCCTGAAAGCCCGCCACAGTCTCATTAGGAATCTACGTCAGTCTAACTTTACTTGGACGGGTTTCAGTCTCTCGGATGTGGTCTCGACACTTGAAACGAGCAGTAAGTATCTTTCCAAAGAGGATAAAAACTGCTCGCTTCATGACGCAAGCTCCCTCTTGGAGAGTAGCCAAGTCGTATCGAAGCTTGCGGCTTCCGCCGAATGGATTGCATTGAGTACATCTCATGAAGTGGGATTGGCTGTCAACGGTTGGCCAGAAGCGACGCGAGAGGCTTTCGCACTTGTTCACTCGGCGGAGCCCATAATGGTTGGTGTTACGCAGCTCATCGAGGGTCAACTCCACGTTGATAGCAGTATACGTTCTTCAGATCCCACGGCTGGGCTGGAGGCTGTTGGGTATGCGGCAAAAGCAAAGGCCATTGCGATGGCAGAGGAAGAGGGCAAGCTCAAGGAAACAAGCGAAGGGACATTCAACGACTTGCCGCTGCAGAGGACAGGAGTTCCGACTTCGCTGGTAAAGGGTCAGCAGCCACCGACCAGTCGTCGGACATCAGCTATCGCGAGCAAATCGTCCCCTCAAAAGCAAACAGGATCCACTAATGCGAATCGCGTCGAAGACACCCCGGATGTTACATCACCCGTTCGCACGAAGAAGCGAAAACTCACTTTTGCAGACGAGATAGCAGACCTTCCCGCAGACTCCGATCTCCGAAACACACGCTGCGTAGGCACAACATCGGCCAAACTTACATATCTGTTAGACAAAGTGATGCAGCACCAGGAGACAGACAAGATCATCATCTTCTACGATGGTGACAACGCGGCGTTCTATATCGCCCAATGTCTTGAGTTGATGTACGTCAACCACCGCATCTACGCCAGAACTCTGAATAACGTACTGCGATCCGAGTATGTACGGCTATTCAACGAAGATCCGGATGTGCGAGTCTTGCTTATCGATGTCGCGTGCGGTGCGCTTGGGCTGAACCTCAATGCGGCGAGCGTTGTACTCATTGTAAACCCGATCAACAGACCGAATATAGAAGCGCAAGCCATCAAACGAGCCCACCGTATTGGACAAACAAAAGAAGTGCTCGTTGAGACTCTAGTTCTCGAGAATACGATCGAGCATGCAATCTTCAATCGCGCGAAAAAAATGTCTCGTGCTGATCACCAAGAAGCGAAGGAGCTTGAGGACGACGCTGGCATCATCGAGATCATTCAAAATGCTCAGATCCTGCCTGTGGATGACGACGAAGGCGAGGGCTTGTCCAGCTTTGCATTGTTGCAGACACCGCAGCAGGTGTTTGGGCGATCGAATCGGCACAAATACCATCGGTATGGAGGCGCAGATAAAAAGACTAAGGATGGACCGCAAAAAAAGGCGAAGACTTCGAAGGGCGCGAGGAAGGACCAGAACGGGGATGCGAGTGGTGCCAACAGCGCGACTACACCTCCTGAATCAGGTACTGGATCAGGCGCCGGTGCTGGTCTGCCGGTGCGAGTACCTGCTCAAAGTGATGGCTTACAGGCTGCCGGTCCAGCATGGTCCCAACCAGTCGCCAGCATCTTTGGCAGTGGTTGAGGCACAAGAGATTTGAAGTCATACCATGATACACTTTTCATCATACTCTTACATTGTACGGCGGGCTCGCCCAATCGACTTTCCTGACACTAGGTTTGGAAATTGATCTGCATGTACTATATCCGTCAGGGCTGGCTTCGGCCTTGTTTAGTTTTGCTTCAGTACTCCAAAAGGAATCAGCGTATGACAATATACAATTCATTCATACAACTTGCGATCATCCTTCTAATACCTTAACTTTTGGTGAGATATGAACAATGCTACCTGTCTATAACGCCGATGAACGCCATGCTAATCAGGGTATGCATTACCGCATCTCCTGCTGACCGTCTGTGCCCTCGACATCGTCATGTTTGACCCATACACTCTCCATCGCCTGTCCCAGAATCTGCATGCCCTCCTCGATCTCGGCTTCGGTGATCACGAGTGGAGGAACGAATCTCAGGGTGTTCGTACCGCAAGTGATGATCAACAGGCCCCTTTCACGAGCAGCAGTAACGATGGGAGTAGGATCGACATCAAGCTGAAGACCCAAGATCAGACCCTTGCCTCTGACCTCCTTGATCTGGCTGGAGAAACGCTTTCGGAGGGCGTCAAAGTGCTTGCGGAATGCTTGCTCCTTGGCGGGTATTGAGTCGAGAATCTCTGGCGATGACAGGCGGGACAAGATATATGAAGCGACGCGAGATCCAAGGGGATTGCCGCCAAAGGTGGTGCCGTGGTCACCAGTCTTGATGTTGTCACAGACGAAGTCGTTGACAATGGTGGCCCCGATGGGGAAACCGTTGCCGAGCGCCTTTGCTGTAGTTACAATGTCGGGATGACATTCCCTGGGGTAGCCGCCGTGTGCCCAGAAGGTACCTGTGCGACCCAGACCGCACTGTATCTCGTCGAAGATCAGCACGGCACCAACTTCTGTACACCTCTTTCGGAGCGCGAGCAAAAACTCGGGTGTCGCAACGTTCACACCACCCTCTCCCTGGATAGGCTCCACGATGACACCACATGTCGATTCGGTAACCAGATCGTTGACCGCTTCCACGTCGTTGAATGTGCCGTACTTGAAACCTGGTACCATTGGCGAGAAAGGTGTTTGGTACTTGGGGTTCGGTGTCGCGCTCAAACTGCCCATGGTCCGGCCATGGAATGAGTTGTGGAACGAAACAAACTCATGCTTCTCCTTGTCTGGTGACATCGACTTTCCGACCTTGCGCGCGAACTTGATGGCGGCCTCGTTGGCCTCGGAACCACTGTTGCATATGAATGTACGGGTGGCGCTGGCGAAGCCTCCCGTCGCATGCGTGAGCTGGATCAGCTGCTTCGATAGCAGACCTGTGTGTGGGTTGTGGTAGAGGTTCGAGGTGTGCATGAGTTGCTTGGCCTAGAGAGAAGTCAGTAAGCCATAATCTTTGTAGTGGTGGCAGACCTGCCTGTTCTCCAATGACCTGCGCTACGCCAGGGTCGCAGTGCCCCAGCGCATTGACGGCGATACCAGCTGTGAAGTCGAGGTACTTCCTGTTCTCGATATCCCACATCCAGCATCCCTCTCCCTTCTCGAACATCGGTGGGGGGCGGACATAGGTCGGGACCATGTACGGTAATTGCTGGTTAACGAGGCCGGCTGTCTTTGAGGATGAGGGCGGGTCGGGTGTAGGGAGTGTAGAATCGCGCTATAGAGTGTCATTATGGAGGGCGCTGTAGAGCATGTATCGGTTGGTACTCACGGCTATGGCGTCTTTCACATCCTGTGGTAGACTGGACCCCCTAACCGCAGAGGCTGCGGAAGCAAACCGCGCAGGAACGTAGCTGATACGAGATGCGCGCAATGAAGCGCATACGCGCTGGGAAGCCATTCGTGAAGCCATGATCAATTGCAAAATTCAGAAGAATAACTCCAGAGCCACATCAGATGCGTCAATCGTGACTGTTGGGCGTGACGCAACTGCCCAAAATTTTAGCGTGCATGATAAGATGGGCCGAGGTCGGAGGGTCGGAGTACGCAAGGTATAACTAAAAATGTGCTCTGTAAACTACATCATGAAGAGAATGAGGATTTACTAGATTTCAAAGGAGATGTAGACTTCTAGGTCATGTATACAAACATGCGTTCAATCTTTTTGGTGGGATAGGATAGGAAGAGTGGAGTGGTAGGGGTGTTTGGGTCGGTAGAGGAAGGAGCTAGCCCAGCGGCAGCAGGGGCGGATCGTAATAATGGGATATAAATTCATAAATTTTTCTTTCTTCCATCAAATCACCGATTGGTGTAGTAAAGTCTCCTTGGTGTAGTTGGTTATCACGTGGGTCTCATATCATCATATATGACTGCTTCAAAAGCAGATATCCCAAGGCCGCCAGTTCGAGTCTGGCAGGGGACAGAAGCGATTCTTCTCTTTTTGCCAATCCATCCTTTTGCTGTTTAGTTTCGCCTGTCCGCTAACAACAATGCCGTAGATTGAAACTTATGTTATATCTTTGGAGATCGAAATCTGTTGGCGACTTCATCGGTTGACAGCCCCAGACTTTTGGCTTCATGTGCAGGCCGGGATAGAGCAGAACGATTAAGCAGGGAGTAACACATATAGCTCTAATCCACTAGTTGTTTATAGCATTGCCTACACAAGTACAAGGTGTTATCGCGAAGTAGACACAGGTAGAGTGTCGTGAAAGCACCCAGGTCGCTAGGCTGTAAGCGGTAGGGATAGAAAAGTCAAAGTCTCTCATTCGAGCATGTGCCCTTTCTTCCATGTCGTTCATCCGTGGCAAGTCTCGCAGCTTGAGCATCTTGCGTACCTACTACAACAAAACGCTATGAGAACGGTCGGTGTAACAAAAGGATACCTAGAAGTCCACATCACTGTTGCAAGTTCTCAGTTCCTTGTTTTTGCGCTATTGTATGCTGCAGAGTATAGGCAGAATACGCTCAAGGTCAGGCTGCCGTTGCGTCCGGCTGGGAATTTTGGAAGCAGCCTTAGTTTTCGCTCGGGCCCGTGCATCCCTCGACGCGTCCGTCCCTCGCACCCCGCTGCACGCCTACCTTCAACTACCACGTCTACCTTCTCTTACCAATTAACCCTACCTAGGTACAGTACCAGAACAGGCGGCCAAACTTTTCAACTTCCCCAAAATCTACAATATTTGTATAGCATGGGCTCGCCAGAAGTGTTTTGAAACCACAAAAACGCCATTCACGTGCTATCGTGAGATGTTCGCGTTCTTCAGGGGTCTCGGAGCGATGACGAAGCCCCTTGATGTCATGATTCCACGAACACCCGGATGAACCTCATCAACCAACACGTGCGATCCATCGAACTCATCAAATAACTATCTCAATTCATCAAATACATATCATTGAGCACTTCTTACATCTCGTATCGCATGTGCAAATGCCAGCAGCCAAGAAGCAGAAGACCGCGCGCGATTCCGGCGTCTTCCTAGAAGAATCGGGCAGCGAGAGCTCGGATTCCGCCTTTGAGTCGGTGCGCCCCAACAAGAACGACAAGCAGAAGAAAAATAAGCATAGCAGCAGCACGGGCAGGCCCGCCGATCCAGCAGCTTACGACTACGTTTGCATACCGCATCCTTTCTTCGACGTTGAAGGCAGGAATTATCTTAATTGGACGTTGGATCCGGACGCCTTCATTGAGTCGAAATCGGAGATCTTCGACAAGCTGTACAAGCCCATCGATGATAAATTTCGAAAAGATGACCTTTTCAAAGCGCCGGCGAGTAAATACCCGGAGCACAAATGGGTCATGCTGTGGGATGCGTGGCTGAAGGCGGATCTGCTTGGACGGAAGGCAAAGTACTGCAACCCAGATGCCTTTGAGATGAACTTGTACACAGACTGGCAAGGATGGGGAATGCAGGAAATTATGGAAAATATGGTAAGTACAACGGTCACCTAGGTATGATAGCTTGAAGCTGACAGCACAAAGATGGTCGAATTTAATCAAGGCTTCCATGCTAAGAAGGACCGGCTCGAGAAGATGTGGTCGGTGATCAGCGCAGTGGGGCTGTGGCTGAACGAAGAGGAGCGCGTCGACGCGCTCGTCCACAACGAAGACGGCGACACAACCTGCGACCTAATCGGCCTAATGGGCTGCGCACTCCTCACTATACTTGCAGCCATGGAAGCAGTAGGCGAGCTCAAGCCAGACTCCCGCTTCCTTGACTTGACGATTGTCATCTCATATTATCTAGAGTTATCGCACGATCTCCCCGCCTACGGAATCGACGGAGAAAGTGTTTCATGGCGCAAGGAAGCTGTCAACTACTTCAAGAAGGGATCGCTCGATCCGGATAAAGGGACCTTCGCGACCAAGCTTCGCCTTGATAAGCTTTCAAAGGTAGGCGACGCTGAGGATGACTTCGCGCACAGCATTGGAGACATCGAAAAGATCATGACTGGTACAACGGAGCTCGAGAGGATTGAGGCTGAGAGGGCGGCCAAAGACCCGGCTGGCAGTGCGGCTGAGAACCCAGTCACAATTCCAGAAGACGACGACACCGACAAAGAGAACGCGAACCCGAAAGCCATTGGTGAGAAGAACGTTTCATCGGCGCCAGCAACAACGGCAAAAGGCAAGAGAAAGAGGGGTCCGGACAATGTCAAGAATGCGGGCAGCGCCAAGAAAGACCCATGGCACTGGGATGAGAAGTTCAAAGCGTACAAAGCTAGCAAAGGTAAAATGGGCGGTGAACATTACGATATCACAAAGATGAGCAGCGCAGACCGCGCTGCTGCGTCCTTCACCGGCAAAGATCCCCTTGCCGACATTCCAGTGAAGGATCTCAAAGACAATTTATTGGATTTCGCTTGAGATGGAAATTTGTATAGTAGGGCTGTAAGAGTATGGGCATATATGAAGAAGGTGTACATAATCTTTTAGTCGAGATTACCCATCTGATTCTGCGCAACCCTGAACGCTATTGCACGCACCCTCTACTATCCACTGGCCAGATCTCCTCGATGACCCCCTTCCGATACGCATAGTACACATCATGCAAGTTTACCGTTGGATCGATATGGCTAGGCACCATCTCGACCCTATCCCCTATCTTCAACTCTTTACCCTTGCCTTCCTCCCACGCCAGACTACCATGCTCATCTCCCAAAACGCCATACGTATACCCCGGTGTTTTGCACTCCGCTAGTCCAGAATCTGTCGTCAACGACTTGAGGCCCGCATCGATAGTAATGATATTGGGGCCCTGCTTGCTAAGGACCGTAGACAGGATCGTCAGACTCTGCGCATAGTTCGTTGAACCAACAGCATTGCGATAATCCGTGTCCATGAAGAGAAACGAGCCAGGCTGTACTTCCGTGATCCCAGGGACGGTGACACAGAACTCCGCTGTGCCTGTTCCACCAGTCGTCACCACATCAATGGTGTAACCTTCTTTCCTTAGCGCATCGGCAGTCGACGTGAGAATCCTCATGCTCTCCAGACATTGACTCTTGCGCTCTTCAAGACCATGAATGTGTTGCAAATGGCCTTCGTACCCTTGTACACCAATGAGTTTGAGATGCTTTGAGCTGGCGACGAAACGTGCTAGGTCCGAGGCTGGCTGACCAGGTTGCACACCCGTGCGGTGTAGTCCCACATCGAGATCGATGAGTGTCATGACGGTGCCTTCGAAACCGCTTTCTGATAGTGCTTTCTCGATTGCGCCTGCGCCTTCTATGCTGTCGACAACTATCCGCACGTCCTTGTATTTCTTGACTAGTTCCACTAACCGCGCTACCTTTGCTGGGCCGATTATCTCACAGGTGATCAGCAGATCTGTGAAGCCTTTCTCGCACATGACTTCTGCTTCCGAGAGCTTCGCTACGCATCCACCTTTTGTACCAGCTTTGACCATCTTCTTCGCGAGAATGGCAGACTTTGTCGTCTTTAGGTGTGGGCGGATGTTGACGCCGGTTGGGAGGAGTTGTTTCATAAGTTTATCCAGGTTGGCTTCCATGAGATCCAAGTCCACAATCATAGATGGCGTATCTAGCGAGTCTAGCGAGTCGCCTACTTTGGGAGAGTACGGCATGGCTGCGGTGTGTACGAGATGTTGGTAGAACAGATGGGATGCCGAGCGCTTCTGGTGGTGAATTGTGGTAGCAGCTCGACTGAGAGGAGCAACGCGTATAGTTCGGATGATACCGGGCTTAGTCACAAGTATGCGCGCTGCGAACATCGGACGTTACACTCGAGATAGGCGTGTAGATGTTAGAAGTGGAAAAGTGGGTGCCTGGTCGTGATAGCCCGAAATGGTAAGCCGGAGGTCATCCCACCTTCCCGACTGAACACTAGCTTCCATATTTACGGACGTACATGACTTGCGTGCCTGTTGTTCCATCAAGGTGTACCCGAGACATCTTTTCAGTTTTCGCATATGCGTATATCAATAACGCTTGCGTCAGGCGTCCTCGAAACAGCAGCTTGGCCACCGTTGAACATGGTTTGCGATGAGATCGCGTTTGTCACTGTGTGTACGACAAACCATAGAACACCAAACAAATTACGAGACCCTGGATCCCTTGAGACAAGGTCGTTGCATTAGGTATTACTGTTACAGACAGCGAGGTTCTCCATACGGACTTGTACCTGCGCAGTACTTCCGGCAATGAGTCAAGTCTACGAAGCCTGCCATCTCTTCCACCCAATAGCGTTAGACACCTTAAGCCTTACACCCATTGTGTCCACCTTGCTGCCACATAGTAACACTCTTAACCTTCATCTGTCCGTCGTTCTTCCACGTAGGCAACCACTGGTTCTTGGCCTCCCAGAAGTCGAGCTTGGCGCGAGGGCTCCTATCGATCCATGGCTTACCGCTCTTGCCATCCTCGAACCAGCCGTTGGTTGAGCCGACAGCCAGATTCATGACGAGGTAGAACTCCTGATCGAATGGAGCAGCGTTGCCCTTGGTGTGCTTCCAGGGGTTGTCGAGACGGGTGCCGTTGGCATCGGCGAGGGGGAAGTTTCCGTACTTGAAGAAGGGCTGGTCGAAGTGCGTGTACATGACTTGGAGCAAGCGTGTGTTGATGTAAGTGAAGATGTACTTCTCGCTCCACTGGTTATGTTATTAGTACTGACGAGAAAACAACGATACGTGTGAGACTTACCTCAATACCGAACGTGTTGTAACCGGCGGCGTATGTAGTGTGTAGCGCCTCGCGCTTGACGTTGTTGCGCCACCAGCCGTTATGGTTGGGGTCGGGGCCAAAGTGCAACGTGCTCGAGACAACGTTCCTGCCACCCTGAGCGTAACTGGGATCGTTACCGCGAGATTCGGCGATATCGATCTCACCGGAGCGAGGCCAAGGGCCATATACGTTGTCCTTGGGCAACATCCAGATAGCGGGCCATAGCCAGTCACCAGAAGGCAACTTGGCGACGACCTCGATACGGCCGTACTTGATTGAGGCGCCGCGCCTAGTGTTGATTCGGCCGGACTTGACGGGGTTGATGATCGTGCCGTTGGTCGTGTTGGTGGTGGCGACACAGTCACTCCAGCCGGAACCCGTGCACCCATGGCCACGTAGGTCAAGGGTGTAGTTGCTTCCAAGGAAGTGCTCCTCTTGGAGAGTCGGCTTGATGATAAGTTCACCGTTCTTGACGAAGACGTTCTCATCCGTGCCAGTAGTCATCTCGAATTGGCCGTTGCTGCATATTCGAGTTAGTCAATGCACGGCAATGGGCGAAGACGACTTACCCGTAGCCACCCAGCTCGACTTCCTTGGTCCAGACAGTCTCGTTCAGTGACTTAAATTCGTCGTGGAAGATCTCGCAGTACTTGTGCTTGCCGATGACTCTGAAACCGTCCCAGATCAGGATGGCGGTCACCATAAGGCCAAGACCAAGGCCGACAAGAGGAAGAATCGTTCCCCATTTTTGCCTTGGGTGCGGCTTGTCGAGCCACGGCATCTGGACATCCTCAGGCTTCACGCGGCGTGAACGGAAATACTGACCCGGCACGGGTCCGTACATGAAGCCACTGGCGACGGACTCCTTGCCCTTGGAAGTTTGCTTACCCTTGGGCTTCGGGGTCTGCGCTGAGGGACCCCCCTCGGGGGCGTCAGTAATTTTCTCAGAGAGCTCTGAAGGATGCTCCATGATATGCGGATGGCGAGGTGTTTGAGGGGAGATGAGTAAACAACAAGAGACCTTTTCTTGTAGATTAATTTGATCTCGGTTGGTAAAACAAATCACTACATGCGCACAAATCGAAATGCTGTGACCAGTAATTGCTGTTGAAGTGGTTCTGTGGAGCACATGTTCGCATGACGTACCCCTTACTAGACGCTGGCAGATGGTCAATTCTGATTGTGCAATAGAAAGACCAAGTCCCTTGGTACGAAAGTATCATTTTTATAAAGCTCCGCAGCGAAGGTGAAAAAGCCTGTTCGGCGCCGTAAGGTAAGTATGGTGGTTGTCAGCCTAGTGCGAGTACTGTGGAGAGGGTTCACAGTAGAGAGGGTACCGATTGGAAGAACCACTCAAGACGACGAAGCTCGGTTGCGTGTAGTTGTACCTACCACCAAAAGGATACTTTGGAGATGCCCACTGTTTCACGTAGACGATAAGAAAATGTAGCACGGGATGCCTTTAAGATATAGGATAGGTGTTCGCGTTGAGTGGTACGGACCAGCAGAACCGAACCTTTTCGCGGTTCCAGCTTATTGGCGCACTCAGCGCCCCAGGAACGCATTCGTGCTGGGTGGGTATACAACGCTCAAGACATCCATCTCCACAACGCGCGCTTGCATCGCACTCGTATCTACGCGCCCACGGCCAGACTCAAGTATATGCCCCACACGACACCCACAGAGCAGCCAAAGACGATCCTCTTGTCCACTGGCACCCACAGGAAGCTGATAAGGCTTATCGCGGGCCAGAATTTGTATCCATCCTTCATCATCGGCCACAGCTTATTCGCGCAGTCGCTCGTGACCACGTCCATGGCGTTGACACCCGGTTTGCCCTGCGCATTGACATAGGCCATGTAGCTCAGGAACATGAGCGTGTTGACGACGGCGCCGATGGTCTGGTCAAGCAGGAACTTGATAAGGACGTTCGTCTTGCTGAGTGACGTCTTGGTGGGGTCGGGCTTGGAGCCTGGCTTCTCGGACGGCGGGGCGGCGGAGGGCACGTTGGTAGGAAATTGGTCTTCGAGATAGCCTTGCCAGACTATGTTGGGTGGGGTGCTGAGGACGCTGAAGAGAGCAAACTTGAAGACCGTGGCATAGTTGAGGGCGAAGGGCGTCTGCATACGTGTCAGCTACATGCGCCAGGACATTGACGGTTGCGCAACAGCACATACGCTGTCTTTGTAGGATGATATGGCTTGCGCAAGCACATTCGAGGTTATGCTGAGCACTGCGCCCTGCAGGGTCTGCGATACTATCGACATGGTTTTGTTGCGATTGGTTACGAAAGTCCACACCAGCGATTGAGCAATTGCAAGAGGGTGAGAAGGTGTATCGCAGGTACAGTTAAGGCAGAAGAGGCGGCGAGAGGTATGTAGGGTTATGTATATCAATGTGGCCAGCACGCCAGTGTTTGTCGGCAGTATCAGCAGTGTTTCGGCCTGGGCGAGCGCGTCCCGCGCCGACATGTTTAGTGCTGTGACGTAATCAAAAGTGCAGCTCAATACCGCGATCAGGACCGCTCATCCATAGTACTTTTGAGCTTGTACCTTTCACTTTGCCGCTGGCCCGTTTGCGTATATCGCAATTTGCGAGAGTGTACATGAAAGAGATGTGGAGTCGGAATGAGGAACGGCAAATCATTGGCTGCCTTCCCAATTTTGTGCGACAGTGTTGATCGATCCGTATTGGAGTCTACAAGTGCATGTACTCTTGGCTATTAACGCCTTTAATGTAAAGGTCTTCTTTCACGCGAGCGCTTCGATAGACTGATAGCACCGAAAACTTAGACCGAAAGACCGTTCTATAAAAAGAGAAACTCCTGTATTCCCAAGAGACTAAGCGCACAGCACTTCCGTCCTAGATCCGTTTATGCGAGCGTAACTTCTATCTCATCCTTCGCCATAAATGAGGAAGTCCCGAATCCTTCACCAAATTGATGGCGTCTCGAACAAGACTGGGCAATGATACGAACCCGCTGTACAGTCCGTTGTACATTTGAAGTGCTGCCAGATTCGCCATCGTAACGCAAGCTGAAGTCTCTGCCCCGCCCCAAACACAACTCAAAGCGACGTAACGGGGGTGTTCAGGTGCAACTACCAGACTTCCGTTCTCGACATCGATCAAATAGGATGGGAAAGGCGAATGCATCTGAGGTCCTGCTACCATGACATTGTTTCCCGTGTAGTCGTCGGCATCGATCTATCCACTTTCGGATGATGTTGACATCCATAGTCCCTTCATCAGGAGCTGGCATACCGATGGCCGTCTTTTCCTTCTTCTCATCTATATAAGGAACAAATGGGACAAGATGAGGAGGCACTTCTTCCCATAATACGTCGGCGCTGCGAGGTGAAGCTGTACCACGATGCCGTTGCCAGGTTTCTGGGAAATGCACTGCCGGAGAAACTGTTTGGCGGGCAAGTTCCTCGGCTGTATCGGGAATCCACAACTCCGTTTGGTGGTGCAAAGGAGGTATTCCAATCCAGTCTGTGGGAGGGACTAGACCCACGTCGACATCGGCTTTCTCATCAGCCAGCGCTAGCTCGTCTTCCTGCAATCCAGGCGATGCTGCCATCGTGTTCATTGTGTGTGATAAGCCTGAAGCTAGGCGACGTTCTCGATAAAATTCTGAGTTGACTGGGTGTTTACGTTTCGCGATCGTAACCTGGCTCTCTACAAACTCTGACTCTAAACGCTCCTGTCTTTCTATATCGCCGTACCCGAATTCGCTCAATCACACCCTATTCCGGGCGTATGTATGGTTCTCTCGATCATTCCCTGCCGTGAATATGACAACGTTGGATGTGAAGGATTCCTCAAGTGGTGACGCAAAGCGAGGGCTACACCGCTGGCGACAAGGGCGATCAGAAGTGCCTAAACGACTTGTCGTGTCTGTTCTGGTAGCGAGAAAGATGTTGATGCGCAAGGCTGACAGCACGTGTATTGACCGGTGGCGTCTCGAATCATGGCGCTAGCTCATGTCTCCGTTCAGTTACTCGTGAGCCTGAGGCTGATGTTTGTGTTGCGCGGGTTGTCATGGGACGGTGGTAACGTCGCCACTTTCGCGATTAGTCCCTTGTGCTGAGACCGGGGTGTAGGTGGCGTTGTTGTCAGATAGCACCAGACATTGTCCGTTGTCACTTCTGGAGGTACTCCCGTTGATCTCCCTCGGCTATGCAGTAGTACGAACTACATTCAGACTGAGTAGAATGGAGGATCGCATTTTTAAACCATTGTATCCTCTCGATAGAAGTCCGCCATACCTTCTTTAACGGCTTTGCGAAGTTGCGCACCCGCTCTGCCCAGCTCTCCACCACCTTTGGTAGCTTGCTCCAATCCTGCGACGATTGCAGCCTCGGCCCGGTCTCGAAATAGTCGTTGTCGATCTTCGCGGTCTTCATACATCTCTGCTTCCTCGTCTCTCGCAGCGCCAAACAAGTTGAGATGCGCATAGACGTCCGATCGCTGGGAAAGAATATGATGCTGAGTATGCCATAGTGGAAAGTTGTTGTCGCTGAGGTCCACAGAAGCTATTGTCTGCCTGTGGGAGAGTCCCGCGCGGAGAAAGGAAGTCAACGCGTTCATTTGCTTGACTTGCATCTTCGTATCAGCCTTTCCATACGATCTGGCAGTTGACCATTTGCTCGACGCTTCGCTCTGCCAACCGAGTAAACTGAGGAAGCATTTGAGCATCTTCACCCAACCTCCAGCACAGCTGACGACCTCATCGCCTGCAACGGAAAGCAGCCATTCCAATACGTCAAGGCCAAACAAACGGATTTCTGTTGCTAAATGCGTCATGGCAGCTCTTGTATGGAGTAACAGCTGGTCGGCGTGACTGGCAATGTCGAGTGGCGGCAGGCTTTGCAATAGCTTCAGTAATTGTTGACGAACGCTGTTGGATCCATCTAGAATGAGCTTTTGTGCCACAGGAATGATGACAGACGATGGCTGCGGCAATGGAACCGTAGGCGGATTATTTGCGATGGCTGATGTCAAGAAGGCTAAGGATTCTCTTCGCTGTGTGTCTGCCTTGTGATTAAGTAAACCCAGATAATGCGCACATTGCGCTTCCAAAGATGGGGCACTAGTAGAGAGTGCTTGCTGCTTGAGAGATATCGCTATGATACATTAGTAAAAAAGAGAGAGATTTGAAGAGGTAGACCTTACATTTCGCACGGAAGCTCGTATCTGTGCTGTTTGCTGCCTTGGGTCTCGCCTTTCCGACCTTCAGTTTTGCTTTCTGGTTCTATTAGCGTTGGGATTCGGTATCGGCGATTTTGGTCATTTTTACTTGAAAGTCCTTCTTCTTGTTCTGCTTCTTCTTCTTTGAGCTGCTGGTCATGGTGACGGACTGCTTTAGTTTTGCCGGATCGCTGGGGAAGTCGTGAGTTTCAGAGACTCTTCTCGTGTGCACAAGTCGAGAGAATGAACGAGTATATGCGCGTCAATGAGCGAACGACGCGTTCTCTGCTGGATGTACGGAAAATTGAGGATCCACAGACGCCGCTAACACCGAAGAGGCCTGAGTTGGTGAACTCTTGGCAGGGTCCAGCCGCGGTCATGTACGCCGATGTCATCAGCGCGCTCTAAACCGCGACTGCATCTCTTATTCTTCTGGCATACATCACAAACCATGGCCCAGAACGCTGTATGTATCTTATTGCGCTTTCAGACGCTGATTACTAACATGCGCGTAGCCAGACGAGACACTTTCGCTACTCACGCGACTGAGCCAAAAGCCCGGGGTTCAGAGCACCCTTATACTGTCGCGCGAGAACGGCACTATAATACGCACCTCAGGTCTCATATCGAACAGCTCTTCAGCGAATCCAAACAGTACCCTGCCAGCCTCTGGGGAAGCCGCTTCGGATAACTACTCGAACGGCCGGAAAGAAAGCGGGATACACAGTGCTGAGGATGTCGCGAGCATGGTCTGGTCGTTCTTGACGGCTGCGGGGACCCTTGTGGACGAGCTGGACAAGGAAGATGAGGTCAAACTTCTTAGGCTGCGAACAAGGAAGAATGAACTGGTCATTGTACCAGGTATGTCCCTCACGCACTCGATGGCGGGGATTCTGCTAACGACTCAAGATCCCAAATTCATTCTCGTCGCTATACACGATACTCCTCCAGCATAAGCCATATAACGAACTCATCGCATACATGTCTCTTTTCTCGCAAGCGTCACGATACCCACCTGTTTTATTTGAATACACCAAGAACACCCATCACCAATGAGACTCGCTAATTTCGACTGCGTTCACGTCGACGCCGTCCTTGAACCATCGCTCTACACAGACCTTAGCAACGCTGTCGATCATAAAATAAAGATACACGGAGACTGGAAATACTCACGGGCTTCGTCGATCTCGATGTCATTGCCGCTCATCTGCCGCTTACGCATCTTCCCATCGTCTGCGAACGTCCAGTCTTCAAGGCCATAGCATCGCTTCCACTTCATGCCATCATGGGCGTCCTGGAACTCATACCAGAACTGAACGGCGATCTTGTTATCTGAAAAGGCGAATAGCTCTTTGCGCAGCCGGTAGCTCTTTTCCTTTTGCCACTTCTTCGTCAAGAAGTCTTCGATGTCTGCCGTACCAGTGAGGAAGGACGATCGGTTGCGCCAAACACTGTCAGGCGTGTAGGCTTGCGCGATTACCTTGGGGTTTCTAGTACGCTTTAGCAACGATGAAAGAACTGGTCATGACACCACGCACTGGCCGTTCCAGAGGTCTTGAGCCTTCTTGACCTTGGCGTGGGCGCTTTCTTTAGTGAATGGTGGTGCGAGAGACATGGTCGGATTGACAAAGCGGATATCACGAGATTGATTGTGCAGAAGGTCAATGTGATCGCTCAAATATAGAACGTTATCACCATGAATCATGATCTAAGAAATGCCGTTGGATGCCTCATATCGGCACTTCGGCATGTGCTTACATGCAGACTCATCAGGTGAAGCTCAGCCAATCTGCGACAGATGTTGTGAAACCTGACTGGGGTTGAAACTACTCTTGATAACCTTCAAGAGAGGAATTAGACCTACGGCTTAGTGCGTGAGATGATAGCTGTTGAGAAGGTTCGAGAAACTTGAAAAGCAAAGATGACGATCACTTGAATGTTCCACAACAACGATACGCCGACACACAGTAAATACACGCCAATAACTCAGCTACTAGTATTCTGAAAGCTCGTAGCAGATAGCTCTTTTGACCAAGCTCCCCTACACCATCACCTCGCCTTTGTGCGATTCTGGTACGATTCCTTCGGCACCTCTCCTCTAGCTGCTCATTCAGGTACACGCTCACTCGCCGCTCTAATAGGCCAAAAAGATTTGTCAAAGAAACCCTGCAACGTTGGGAATGCGTTGGCTTGGTACCTGGCGTCATAAGCCTCGGCCGGCATGTGCCCCACTATGATCTCGAAGCTTCAAGCTTGGGAAGCCGGGCGGGTACCCCTCCAGCTAGCATAACTAATCGGGCGTCCACATTAACAAGTCACCTTCTCTCACTTTGCTTCAATCTCTTATACAACCCTTCAAATCACACGAAATTCTAAGTACATATACCAAATAATTATCATGGCTCCTCTACAAGTTGGTGACAAGCTTCCCGAGGGCGTCAAGTTCGAGTAAGTACCTTCGTATCGAGCTCCGCTCACCACCGCAGCTCTCAGAACGTACGCTGACATAGTATCTTCTCTCGTACAGATGGGCACCCATCACCGATAGTGACCCCACTGCCTGCGGCCGTCCCCAAGAATACGATGCCAGCAAGGAGTGGGCAGACAAGAAGGTCGTCCTATTCTCCGTTCCCGGCGCCTTCACCCCAGGATGCCAAGCATACCATCTCCCTCCCTACATCGCGAAGGCCAAGGAGTTCAAGGACAAGGGTGTTGATGTCATTGCTACCATCGCGAGCAACGACGCCTGGGTTATGAACGCTTGGGGCAAGGTCAACGGCGTCAAGGGCGACGAGGTCCTTTTCCTCAGCGACACTAAGACCTTCTTCTCCAAGCAATACGGTTGGCCTGCGGGTATGGGCGACCGCAACGGTCGCTGGGCTATGGTCTTCGACCACGGCAAGGTCATCTACGCAGAGAACGAGAAGAGCCCTGGTGAGGTTTCGGTAAGTTGCGCATCGTTCTAAAAAGTAGAAGTACTCGTTGCTAACTTTGTAGGTCTCTGGCGCCGAGGCTGTCCTGGCCAAGTTATAAGCGCTGATCAACTGTGAGCTCGATTTCTAGAGATTTTGCAGATCATCACTGCGCCTGGCTAGCAATATGTAGATGAAACATCCAAATGAGAATAACGACATTGTAAAAGTGCCATTAACGTAACGTTTCCCTTGCACGTCATTAGTCCGAGTAGTGTCTGCGGTTATGTTCGGGCAATCGGCGGTGTACGTCAAGTATGGAATGGATTCGAAGTTTGTATTTGTATTGAATGCTGGTCGAATGCTCAGCTTGCACAGCAACTTTTCCACACAGCTCTCCTTCGTGGGCAAAGATTCCGGGCCTGACATCTGTTCGTTCTAGCTTCGTCTGCCCAAGTATTCGTAATGAGCCAATATATACAAACGCCGGCATCGTAACACGCTCAATCGAACTAAGTCTTGTCAGTATCCGTGCACGAATGTATGTGTAGGGTTATGCATACCGGAGTAAGGAAAGACTCGGCCACGAAACGTGCTCTTGCGTTCAACTGGTAATGTGTCAGCTCTGATGCTCGGACATGAGAACCTCGGCTGCCTTACGAAGAGCTTCATTTCTGAGATCTCTTTGTCAACCTCCTCCATGAATTGAATGATGAAGTCGACCAGCTTGTGCTTCAGCATCTCTTCGGTATGAAAGTTGGTGATCAGGAACGAGATGTCGTAGCCCTTGACCGGCTTCCTCCGCATAATATAGAAGGACTCGGCTCTTTGCGTCAAGAACCGTGTGAACTTGTGGACCAGGATATGTTCAATCTCATCCGCCTGCTTGATCTTGATGCTTATGCGCACACTGTTGATGCTGGGCTCGATGTATACGCGTTCATGCTCGTTTCTCGATACGGTAAGCGGGTTTAGGATGACTTCGGGGGAGCTGGCGGCTTCGATCTCGGGAACATTGTGGCGCTCGGAGGCCTGGGACGCAAAGTTGGAGAGGGAGAGGGCGGCTGTGAGCGACGAGCGCACGCACTGGAGGTACGGGCGGAGTGATTGCGACTGAGGATGTCAGTGTGAGCACGTGATTAGACCACGGCAGTAGGGAGCAACAGTACCATTGCGAATAGAGCTCTGCAGCAGCTCTATGTTGGAATGGTAGGGCTGCCGTCGGGGGAGAGCGGGCTATGACATGCCAGTACGAGTTGGCGGTGCCTGCAGCTGGTCGCGCTAGTGGGGTAGAAGCTCCGGGCGGCGGTCAGCTTGGCGCGGCCTTCTTTCCTCATGCTTCCATTAACTTTTGCCCCACGAAGACACTATAACCACTCTCTCGCCTCCGCCTCCCGTAATCTTTTATACTCTATCCGCCGTATAGTTGAACATTCATCATGGCGTCTATACCAGGTACGTGCAGCGTCCCACGGTTGTTCGAAGGGTCCCAAGACTAATCCACATGTTTGTAGTGATCGTAAAGCATCAGGGCAAGAAGCACGAGGTCGAAGTGGATACCACCTCCACCGGCGAGACGTTCAAGTACCAACTCTTCTCCATCACCGGCGTCGAGCCAGAGCGTCAAAAGGTCATCGTCAAGGGCGGACAGCTCAAGGATGACGCCGACATGTCCAAGCTGGGCCTCAAGCCGAACCAGACACTCATGATGATGGGCACGCCCTCGGGGTCGGCAAACGTTATCGAGAAGCCCAAGGTCCCGGTCAAGTTCCTCGAGGACATGGACGAGGCGGAAGCTGCGCAGTTGGAGGGCGCCACACCCGCAGGCCTGCAGAACCTGGGCAACACCTGCTACATGAACTCTACCCTGCAGACGCTACGCTCCATCCCGGAACTTCAAGAAGAGCTCTTGCGGTACGCAGACAGGTAAGTCTGATTACATCATATCCACTTGCTCCTACTGACCCTCTTCAGCAACGGCGCCAGCTCATCCAGTGCCTCGCAGCTCAGTCAATTCGGTCTCGGTGGCCTCGGTGGCTCAGCCGACCTAACGGGCTCCCTCCGCGACCTCTTCAAGCAAATGTCCGAGACACAAAATGGTTTCCCTCCACTCATGTTCCTCAACGCTCTCCGAACCGCATTTCCCCAGTTCGCCCAAAAATCAAAGGACGGCCACGGCTACGCACAGCAGGATGCCGAGGAAGCTTGGTCACAAATCGTTTCGCTGCTCCGACAAAAGCTAAAGATCACCGACAACGAGACAGGGTCAGATGCGAACAAGAAGAGGGAGCTATCCTGGATCGACAAGTACATGGCGGGCAAGTTCGAGTCGGTCATGGAGTGCGATGAGCCCGCAGCGAAGGAGGGTGGCGAGGAACCCGTTCACAGCGAGGACCTCTTCTTCAAGCTCAACTGCCACATCAACGTAGAGACGAACCACCTCAGGGACGGTCTGGCTGCTGGCCTGAAGGAGCAGATCGAGAAGCGATCAGAGGTTCTGGGCCGAAACGCCATCTACACCAAGACATCCAAAATCGCGCGCCTACCGAAACACCTCCCCATCCACTTCGTGCGGTTCGACTGGCGAAAAGATACCAACAAGAAGGCGAAGATCATGCGCAAGGTCACCTTCCCCGAAGAGCTGGACGCATTGGAGTTCTGCACAGACGACCTGAGGAAGATGCTCGTCCCAATCCGGGACAAGATCCGTGAAGTCCGCAAGGAAGAGGAGGACGTGGAGCGCGCCCGCAAGCGACAGAAGCGCATGCGAGCTGGCGAGGAGAACGACAGTGACCCTCTTGCTCGCAAGGAGCCTCTACAGAAGAAGAAGGAAGCTGCACAAAAGAAGGAGGACGCCAGCAAGCCGGCTGAGGATACCAAGATGGAGGAGGTTGAGTACAAGACCGACGCTCAGGTCGAGGCGGAACGTGCCGCATCAATCCTTGCTGCCAAGAAGGAGCTCCTCGCTCTTGTAGATTCCAAGATGACTGCAGATGAGGGCGCAAACCAGACGGGTCTCTACGAGTTGAGGGGCGTCATCACGCATCAGGGCGCCAGCGCTGATAGTGGCCACTACACGTCCTTCGTCAAGAAGCAGGGACCCAAGGACCCTAACACTGGCAAGCGGAAGGAAGAAGACGGTAAATGGTGGTGGTTTAACGACGAGAAGGTATCCGAGGTGGATGCCGAGAGGATACAGACCTTGTCTGGTGGAGGTAAGCATCCCAGACTGTGACTGTGTGAATTGACGATGACTGACATGTTCCAGGCCAAAGCCACTCGGCTCTTATCCTCCTCTACCGCGCCGTCCCTCTACCCATCATCGACGAGGACGTGCAGATGGGCGACTCATAGGCTGAATCGAAACGCGTCACCATGACCATGTCCTTGAGTCTCGCGCGCAAGAACATGCTGAAGCGCAAACGGGACCTGAGCGGCATACAATGCATGACATTCGGCATTATACAAGCTGGAACGACTATGGGACGATACCTCTGAGAACTTAAGTAACGATTGCATGACTTCAAGAACTTGCATTAATAGACACGGCATTAGACTGTTGAAGTGCACTTTTCGTCCCTTTCCGTCTTGACCTCACCACGCGTAGAAACGCGTCGAAGCGTGCTGCCAAGCCCTTTCATGATAGTGACGCTCACCTCCCGGATTGCTTTCCTTCCCATCCTTTCGTCTACTGCGATTCTGTTATAATATATCGCGTTATTCGCGAGACGCCGCAATCTCCCACCTGTATCATTACACTTGTACGATCATCACTTTCATGTACTAGATACCGACACCATGTTCTACAGTCACGAAGGTAAGCTCCGAACCGAGACTGCAGCTCAGAACGATTTGACTAACGCTCGTAGTGCTCACGTCGCGCAAATACGGTGTGGTAACCGTGTGGTATGTTGCAGAGTCGTCCAGTCGCTGCTGCCCGGTACTGACCGAAGTGGCAGGCTCGTCGCGACTACCCAAAAACGAATCGGCCGCAAACAAATTCTCGAAGTCGATGTACAGAAAGCATGTCAGACCATTGTCGATCCTGTAGCGCCTATGGCTCTACGGCTACAGGGCAATTTGATGTACGCCGCGCTGCCATACCTTATCCGAACGACAGACTATTGACGCATGCAGGTACGGTGTATCGCGTGTGTACCTACAACAATGTGGATATATTCTTTCGGACGCAGAGAGTGCGCGAAACGCCCTGCTAGAGATGCTACGGACGGTGAAGCATACCGCACTCGATCCAGATGCCGGCAAAGTGAGGTTAGCATGCATCATCCTTATAACATGGTTACTCTACTCACAGAATCTATTTAGGCCTGAGCAGCTCATGCTCGAAGATGACCCTTCCTTCATGCCCGAGCTCGCGCTTCCTCCCCCAGACTTCCTCGCAGAACTAGATCACGACTTCAACCTCGACATTGCGCGGTCCGGCGACTCCCAGACGCTCACACCCTTCAGCTCCCAGCAAGCACGGTCCTCATCCCATGCTGATGCCATCGGCGGGCTCATCTTGCCTACTTCATCTCCCGTGATGGCCGCCGAGTTCAGACTCGAAGGCGATGATGGAGTAGGCAGTGTTGGCGGACCAAGTGCCATGGGCGCTGGCGATACTATCCAGCTTGAAGAGCCAGACTTCATGATCGCAGACGATGGCGAGATCATCCAGTTGCCACCGCGGCAAAAAATGCCCAGCACGCCAGCTAGGACCGCAGGTGCGAAAATGTCCAGTGATGCCGGAGCCAGTGCGCGGGTTCGGAAGGACCACGAGGAAGGACAGCAGGCCGGCGATCAGGTGAGTTTTGCTACGTTCTCTCACGTGTTTTTGCACTGCGACATCAGTCCTCAGTCTTATGGTGAGGCTTCGCTGCTCTCACTCGAGCCTCAGGACATGGAAACGCATCATCTCACCGCTATCTCTCAAGCCCAATCAGTCGGTCATCTATGGCTTCCTCGACTGGTGTTTGCTGGCTGTCTTCTTCCGGACATTCTTTTGCATCTTCAGTGCTTCTACCTTTCATTCTTAACAAATCTCGCATCTACTACCAGCGTCTTTCAGAATGACGACTGACATATACCAGTTCTCGGGCGATCAAGTAGATATCGGCTTTCCGACCTACGACGAAGATCCTATCGAAGGGGGAGCATTCCCATCAGACGGTCCGCAAGAGTCCAATCAGCATTCAGAAGTCATCGAATCATCCGACTCGCTCGCCGCGCCCATGCGCCGTCGTCGGGTTCCACGCACGCTTCCTATCGATGCAGCTATAGAGCTCCCTAACAAGGAGTTGGCAGGTTGGCAGAGGAACTACCGTCAGAACATGAAAACAGCAGCTCGGCAGAAAACCAAAAAGCGTGCTGCTACTCAGGCTAAGAAGAATGCGGAGCACTACGTGTGGGGCGCTGGTATTGGCGGTATCGGCGAACGTGTCTTGAACGGTCAAGCTCCTAGCCCGTTTGACATGTTCATTGGGGACAACCTCTTTGATACGATCATGGGCTTCAGTCGCAGCAAGGGTACCGGAGTGAAGCACGACCGCGACAGCGGTATCGATGATGCGACCCAGGAAGAATCTCGCCGTGTGCGTCAGAGAATCGGCGAGCCCGAGGTCGATCGTTCGGCTGAAGATGAGGACATTCCTTTGTTTGGTGAAGATGACATCGCAGTCGAACTACCTCGCGAAGGTGTCTCCGCTCTTGACGATCAACAGATCTTCTCAGCGATGCCGTGGAACATCAGTGCTTCTATTAGAGGCTCTTCAGTCGTTCCTCGAAGCGGACGCGCTGGCATGATAGGCTCCGCTGACCAGAGCAGGCCTGGAAGCCGCTTCGTCTCTGCTTCTCCCTCAAAAGGTCGCGGACAGCCCCTTGCTCTTGAAAGATTGAAGCACTTTACGAGTGACACCGATTACGGTGGTGACGACTTTGGGTTACCAGGTTTCAGCTCCGAATTTCCCGAGCCAGCAGTTCAGGAACCCTCAGCACGTCTTCGCGAGGCCCTGTCGGCAGAAGGCGAGAACTTCATTAATTTCATCCACGGACGTATCGTTGAGAAACGCAAGCGGGCTCAAGCTGACCTAGAGCACGATATCGACGTACTCCAAGCCGAAGCCGCTGCTGATATCGAGGACATCGCCTTTGAAGAGCTTCTCCCATCCGCAGAGAACACCAAAATGATCGCTGGTCAGGGCTTCATGATGGTGCTTGGGCTTGGATCCAAGGGAATGCTCGACGTTCAGCAGCCGCAACACTTGGGCGAAATCAACATCAAACTCTCCAGAAAGGCCAAGGAAATGCAGGTTGTTGAGCTCGGCGACGCTGAAGAATCGGACAGGGATGGTGCTCAAGAGGATGACGATCTTACCGAAGACGATGAGGTGGCGGATGCTCAAGATATTGCAGGACAGCCGGAAGCGGAAGACCAGGATATGCAAGAGCAGTTCGCCGCTGGCTATGCTGCTCAAGAGGATGATCATGACTCACTCTATGAGGACTGAGTGATCCAACGCTACATCGAGCCAGATGGATGGACATATACAGACTGCTGTGTAGCATATGTTTCTCATGTATCTTCCCGCCTAGTGGCGTTTCCCGTTCATATTACAGGTGCCCATAGGGCGATGAGTATCAGCATCTGGTGCGGAAAAGGAGAACGGGCGGACAACAGAGTCACATCTATGATAATATATCAAGATCATATTGAAACGTTAAGTCATGATCGTGAATGCAGTAGGAGGATGCGCATGTTGTGAAGTGCTCGTTGAATGACAAGTGCGTTGGGCAAAGTGTGATGATTGGTTGTTTGCAACAGCAATTTCTCGCTGATGCATGGAGCCTGCTAACTTGTCCGCTTGCAGTCATGCAGAACCTTCTAGACTAGGATTGTGTAACATAAGACGGCCAAGGCGGGGCGAAGAGGACGATAGCGTAACAACATGTTTGCTTCTCTCGCTTGCGCTTCCAACCGCCGTGTTCTTCTCTGCCAAAAGGAGCGTCCAGTCCTTGCGCATCGGTGAAACATGTGGTCGAGAAGGCTACTCTCCAGCAGTCATTAGTCGAAGAGTCACTTCAGTTTCTTACAACAGCTGCTCGATTCCACGGCTCAGATGCTTACAAGAGACCGAGGAGACCGATTAAAAAAAGGTTGCAGACTACTTCCACATCGCGCAGATCGAGCATCGTCGCAGAATGCTGACAAATATGCCGATGTCGGAAGTGGAAAAGACACCACAGGGTGGACTCGGCTGGACTGTTAATTGAACAGAGGCGGAAAGACGACAACGAGGCGCAGGATACCAATGAAGAAGCGAAGAGCGGTGAGGCGACAGAAAAAGAACGGCCAGCCTTGCAGAGGTGTGCATGTTCATCAGAGCATAGGCGCATCTATGCTCGTATCGGTGCGCGATGCCATACTTTGACGACCATCAATTTCAACCCATCGTACCACGACAACGCAGAGTGATGGGCCACTCACAATTCCCGAAACACATAATACTCATACCATGTGATAAACTTTCAAATGAGAGATATCGCAAACATCTGTGCAGGTATCGTTGGACTTGCGTCTGCATTGACTTGAGCATTTCCAACCCTTGGGCTCGAGGCATTGTCGTCGCCTCTAGTGTGCATCATCATAGCAAGAAATCATGTGTCTAGACACCAGTGTGAATGCCGTTTGAGAAGCCATACCGCTGATAGGTGAGAGGATGCCACACATCAATGCAATTAAAGTATAGCAACTATACGAGCCTGTGCCTGCCGGTTGCGGGTATTGCTTCCAGGGCTTGCACACACACGCTAGCCGATTTGAGCTGCCCATGAAGGCCGGACCCAGTGCCCGCTTTTGTGACGCTGTGTACCAATGCCTTGGGTTTCTTTATCGGCTATTACCAATGCAGCTGCGTTGAGAAAAGATAACTGTATGAGAGCCTGGGCAAGTCTGTAAAAGGGTCTGTATCTCGTAGCACGCCCCGTGCGGATGAGAAGCACAGTATATCGTCGAGTATTCGCTCGATGACCGGTGAGAAGAGAAGGATGGTGGGTGGGAACCAGCTCGGACGAGCTTGCAGATCGCCCTGCTCTTAGTGCACGTCACATTCCAAGAAGAGGGGCAGCTCCCGAACAACTTCAGCTGAATTTTGGCATGCACACAGCGACTCACATTCGGTCGGATGCGCCTTTAGTCGATCATCGTGAACCACAAAACGCCCACCGCCGGGCACCGAGAATATGATCGGTACGGACTAAACCAAAGAATCTGCAGTGCGTTGGCCTTGTTCAAGTATTGTAGCATCGTCGACTTCAGCTTTCATAGCACTTGTACAGACCTTGGATATAAGCCGTTGTCTATTAATACGATTTACCATCTTTTCCTAGTAAGTCGACAGAGTCCCGCGGTTTCTCAGCACGTGAGGTCGTGAAGGATTGAGTAAGATCCCGGAGAATTCCGAAGAATTTCATTATGTGTGGAGGCGCTGATGTATGTATCATGCACATAACTGCGGGACACGTCCCATAATTCTTAGTGGTCCTTTGTCTGGCCATGTCGCTACTTTGACACATGTTGTGACTGTCCTCTTTCTCACAAGTCCACGCTCGCTCATAATACTGCTGAAACTGTAACAGATCAATGGCTAGCTGACCTATGATGCTCCTACGCGTCATTAGTATAGACCGATTACCACGTTTAGCAGATGCGAAGACCGAAAAGGTCGATCTTTTGCATCGAGAGCTCCGCAGGAGGCATGCTACGTCGCTGGAGGATATGGGCTTGCATGCTTTTTTCTTTTCAGATCAGCAGTAGAGTGCAAACAACCTTGGAACGTCTTGAGGTGGTAGGCCATGATTCGGTTTCCAAGCGTGCCTTAAGCGCTCATGTAAGCCCTCTAGTCTCCTTATGTTGTTGTACTAAATGCCTGATCATGCAAGTCATATTGCACTAGATCTCCGTGAACTAATGCGGGACGGCCCTAGCCGCCCGGTTCGGCTGAAATAGCTTCTAGCCCGTGCCTGCCCAATGCCTAGATCGGGTCAAGCCTTAGGAAGTACGTACAACAGAGACCTGCGATGTAACACCATCCAAGTACAAAAAGCAATGCTAGTGCTGATTTCAAAGTGAAATGATTTGTTTCGTCTAATAGTGTATGCAAGTATAACGAATATACTCTTAGCTATCATGTATCCGATTACCCGAACGTAATAATCGCTAGAACGACAATGTCCCGATCTATCCGTCAGGGGTGTGGCGTGCGTGCAGCTATGCTGCATCGGCCCGACTCTGAAACATTTGACACGTCGATCTAGATCACTATAAGCAGTCACGTGGCTGCCTAGTTAATCAGTATGCTTGACACGACGGCGATAGTATTCGAGGAGGGCACCGAGTCACTGAGGATGAATACGATTTTTACCATATCCCAGCGAGGAACAAGCCCTTACGGTTCATTGTGTTCAATTCCTTACTTCGGTGCAAAGGCTGTACACAGGAGAACAGAGTTTCCAACAAGCAAGCGATGGGCAGATTGATTATCAGATTAAGACTGTCACGAACCAGGCAGTGATCTTTCGAGGCCTAGTTTGGTAATCAATTTGCCTATCACTTAATCGTTGGAAACTCTGCAAGATAGTCACCGATAACTCTGAGCTGTATGACCATTCTACGTTTCCTAAACCTTTATTGGCTACGACTACAGCTCCAGATGATAGAACCGCCGTACATACGGCTTACTTGCAACGTAAAACTGTACTACACCTTACAGTACTACGTTATTAACTTGTCTTGCATGCGCTAATCCTGATTCTTAACCACCTTGTGATATGATGATATCACATCGATCCTCCAACCGACACACCCACCCAACCCGTGCATCTAACACGTCACAAATGTGCTATGTTTCATTTCTTTTCTTCTCGTAAGCTTTCACCGCCTCTGTTCGTCGCTACCACGATCTTCTATTAGCATAATGCAGCATTGTATATACCCCGCTTTTGTGAATCATGAGATTACGAATCAGGCCTAGAATTAACATTGTCAAAGGCATTTTCACGTGCTGAGGAGATCTATAGCAATATAAATACTTTGAGTGTAGCCACTGTAGAAAGACACGGCCAATTTCTTGCAGAACCAGATCATCACACTATCAACTTCATTCAACTATTTCCGAGTTAGTAGTTCCCCGATAATACTCGACATTAATCTAATATCTGTTTACTTAGATCTTGGAAAGCCATCCAACATGAGCTACATGTCCGTTGCTATGCGCCCCTGGATTTCTGTGGAATCCTGGGGCCCGGATCGCATCGATATCATCGGAATCGGCACAGATACTCAGATGTACCACAAGAGCTTCGACAGGGGTGATGGCGGCTGGAAGCCCGCTAGCACTTCGTGGGAGCCACTGGGTGGCAAGTTCCAGCAGATCCCCGCGGCAATTTCCTGGGGTTTCGGCCGGCTTGACATTCTTGGAATTGGTCTTGACAAACAGCCGTACCACAAGGCGTGGGGAAACAACAGGAAAGCAGGAGGCTCCTGGATCATCAGCGACTGGCAGGGCATAACAGGGGGGCTTGTAAGCCCGCCTGTCCCTGTCTCTTGGGGCAACGGACGCATCGACGTCTTCGGCATTGGTGGCACGGGTAATACGATGTACCGCAGGACTTATGGGAACCAGTGGACTCCAGGCGGCTGGGAAGAACTCGAGGGCAAGTTCAAGAGCCTCCCCTCCGCTGTCTCATGGGGTCCAGGCCGGATCGACGTCTTTGCGATTGGCATGGATGACCAAATGTACCACAGAGCATATGACGCTGGTAAATGGCTGTCCGGTTGGAATCCAATGACTGGCAAATTCAAGAGCTCTCCGGTTGCTGTATCATGGGGTTCGGGTAGGCTTGATGTCTTTGGCATCGGGCTTGACGATCAGATGTATCACAAAGCCTACGACGGAAAGGACTGGGTTTCGAAGGACTGGAAGGGGATCAGTGGCAAATTTAAGAGCACCCCATCAGCTGTCTCATGGGGTTCAGGCCGGATCGATGTTTTCGGCATTGGGCTGGATGACCAGATGTACCATAAAGCATTCGACAATGGTAACTGGGTAGGTGACTGGAAGGGAATGACTGGAAAGTTCAAGAGCGCCCCCGCCGCGGTCTCGTGGGGCAAAGGCCGGATCGATGTATTTGGTATCGGAACGGACGATGGAGTTTGGCAGCAATACTACACGGACAAAAAGTGGTCTGGAAGCTGGGTATCTTTCGGCGGAAAGTTCAAGACATTCTAAGCGCTTCAGTACTGTGTGGGACTTCGTAGATTTCTAGCTAAATCTCAAATCGACTTCTGCCCACTATGCTTACTTCTGGCCTTTTTTAAACTTGGTGCCCTTCATGTAATCCCCAAAAATCGTCTCAGCCTTGCGGACATGTCCCGCAGATTGAGGGACGGTCATTGGAGAGGTGGAGAGACATCTCGGTAGGCAAATGATGTTCATGTATCTTAGCTGACACAAGACCGCGAGCAACTCTACGTGCTCTGCGTCCGACCGTGGTCACCACGCGCCATTAAACGACCATGCTCGGCCAAAGAGGATAGAAAGAGTGGGTTGCTCAGGATGGGTATCGCCCAGCGCTTGAAGCGAATGACGTGCAGCAGCAGGAGGAGTATTTGCGAATCACAAAACGCGAGCCAATGGCGGCTGTATCTTTGAACGAAAATTATGTGGCTTGGGAGCCTAAGAAGTAAGGGTCGTATGATTAGGGTTGCGGCTTGGTTATGCGGTGCGATAAACTAGAATAGGCGGCTAGGTACAGACAAATAGTATAGGAATGCGAGTTATATACGTCGCGCCTAAGAGGAAGTTTATTTTCGCCTACCTAAGTAAGATTAACTCGCCTTCTAGACTTTCAGAGAGACTTAGCATTCTATATTTGTTTTATAACTACTGAGATAGAGCTATACCTAGGCAACCTAGATGGTTAATACCTAGTACGAAACGCAATAATACTCGGGCGCCTCTTCTTCCTAGTGTTTATAGTAGTCTGATACCACTTGTTATTTTACTTTTCTCTACAAGACACTACTGAATAACAAATAGAGGATAGTGAAAATGTTTTGCATTCAGGAACGTGCAACAAAGAACTATTGCTAGGCGACATCAGAGCACTTCGAGAAGCGTTTCGCGAGCACTTCAAGGACCTTCGATTACATGCGACAGTTTGGAAGTTTTCCTGGGCCTTTATAGAGAACCTGGAGGGGATTCGAGGCGGGGTAGATGGCACTACAATAAACCGAAACTCACTGGCAGAGGCTCCAAAGCCGGTGCCATCTACTTCAAAGACGAGAACACTAACCTCTCCGACTTCCACGGTTTCGAGAAACAGGGTAGCACCTCTTGACAAGCCGCTCTCCATACTGCTACCGAGCGATTCGATTATCGCAAGGGAGGAGACACAACCGAATGTCGCACCACTGAAGCGACAGCGGACTGATCCCGGGCCATCAAACGCTCAAGCGGAAGTCAACAGTCCCGTACGTGACATCGACGTTCCATCACAATTCGCCACTGCAAGGAATGCTCGTTCGGAGCGAGTGCACACAGCTGCTGTACCGACAATATCTCCCATAATTGGTAACATTTTTGCAGGATTTGGTTCTCAACGACCATCACCTGTCAGCGCAACTTTTGCTTCGCCATGTCTATGGCGTGCAGGCGAAGCGCTACAACTAAATCCCGCCTTGACCCACTCGCCACAGACTGGGCCAACACACACAACATCAGTACCATCATACAGGACTTTACAGAGACCAGGAAATGGAAACGGGAGTCAAGCTTCACCCGGCTCTGCGCCGTCAGCAAGAGGTGCTGCAGAACAAAGCCTACCACCGCGACAGTCTCGAATCTCTAAACCTATGCCTAACCCTCCTCAAGCTGATTACTATATTCTAGATTTGTCGAACGCACCTCCACAAGCATTTCACCAGTCTCGCTTACCTTTGACACAATTGAACGCTACTCATACACCTTTCACACCGGAGCGTACACCTGCACAGTTTCAGCAAGCCCGTGATCCTGAATCCAGGAACCACCCTGCACCGGTAGTGCAGATGCAGCCATCCATGCACTCTCATACAACTTCACGGCAAGCTTCTCAAACAAACCAAACTTTGCAGAACGACACACCAATGTCATCACGGCCCAGACTCATCCGACAAGTAGGGGTGCGTTCGCACCCGCTTATACGGATGCGCAGTGGGAAGGTGTCGTCGCCTCCGCATCTCCACGAATGCCATCTCGGCAGTTTGGTCAAACTCAACAGGGGGCTTCTCCCGCAGCTCCATCACCAACGGCACCAGCTCCAGCCTCAACTATCGCAGCGTCACAACCAAGTGGCACGAAGCGGAAAAGCGTTACCCGCCCAATGCCTGCTCAGTACGATGGAGTCATTGATCTAACGAGCGACAATGAGCTTGAACAGGAACGACAAAACCTTCTGTCTTCATTCATGGCCAAAACAGCTCCAGCAAAGCAACCTCTAGCCACAGCTACAACCGTACTCGCATCAACACAACGAAAGCCTATAGTTATACACGATCTCGACCTTGATGAGGATTATGCGCGTGCGAATAATCCTTGTGAGAGGTTGAGCAATAATCCTAGAGCAGGGCTCTCAGGTCCGAAACGTTGAGTCTAGCGGGTAACACTTCTTAAAGTCGGTGGCGTAGAGCTTGCATCGGCGCAGCGTGAGCACATCTTCAGCTACTTCCAGTCATATTTTGGAATTAAGCATAATGATACCCCATTTGAGAACAGTGTGTGTCCTCCAGCTATGGTTCCCCCAGGCATTAGGATGTATGCAGTCAGCCGTAAGCGCGAATTGGCAGCGCCACTTCAAAGGTACGACTTCCTCACACCCACAAATTCTGCATCGTACGTAGTATCAACCTCCAGCACAACAGAATGCACATCGCGTCCGGACTTCGACACGAGTTCCGAAGCGTCACAGGAGACGCGTCCACATGCAATGGAAGACGTCATAGCGCGTTTTCAACCTCGGCATCCGACCAAGAAACCCCGTGAACGGACCGCTCCGCAAGCTAATGATGGATTGACGGCCAACAGGATGTCCGCGGGATTGAGACACTCTCCTTCTTGCATGAACAACCACGACGAGAGACATAGTTCGCGCCGACGTTGACCGATACCTGCTATATTTTGCGCCATATCACGAACAGTTTCCACAACCTCCCACTGCGCGCACGCAGCTTTGCGACACCCATAATTCGCGACCAAAAAAGAGCAGCAACATGGGGAAGTCATTCGACCCCGCTAAGGACATTGGCAGTCTCGATGGGAAGGTCATCCTCGTCACAGGTGGTGAGTGTCTCACAGCTCCGAGCACGAGCGACCGTATCATGCGACTAACACATATACAGGCAACGCCGGCTTAGGCAAACAGACCATCGCATACCTCGCTGCCCATGACCCCACGCGCATCTACCTCGCCGCTCGTACCGAATCCAAAGCCCGCGATGCCATTACCGACATTAAGAACAGCGTGCCAAATGCCTGCGAGATCGTATTTCTGCCGCTCGACCTGACGTCTTTCTCGTCCATTGCCGACGCAGCATCGACATTCAAGAGCCAGGAATCGCGACTCGACATCTTGATCAACAATGCCGGTATCATGGCGCCGCCATACAGCACCACTAAGGAAGGATACGAAATACAATTTGGCACGAACCACATGGGCCACGCGCTGCTCACGAAACTCCTTATCCCGACAATGCTAGAGACGGCGAAACAACCCGGCGCAGATGTCAGAATTGTGAACCTGAGCAGTATGGGCCACCAGATGCCCGTATCAAATGGCATTGAGTTTGACCAGCAAGCGCTCGAGAAGGAGAGTACCTGGCGTCGCTACGGCTCCTCTAAGTTGGCGAACATACTATTCGCTCGCTCCCTGGCGCTGGAGTACCCTACGATAACATCCGTCTCCTTACACCCTGGTGTCATTCTGACGGATCTCTTCACCAACCTCCGCACGAATATATTCATGAAGGTTGGCCTGTACATCTATGGCATCATTGGTATGATACTGCCGGGTCATTACCAGAGTCCGGAAGGAGGTGCGTTGAACACGACTTGGTGTGCTACGACCGCAAAGGACGAACTGGAGAATGGAGCATATTACATGCCAGTGGGGAAGAAGAGTTCTGGCAGTTCATTCGCGAGAGACGAGGGGCTAAGGAAGAAGTTGTGGGAGTATACGGAGGCGGAGTTGCAAAAGCATGGGTATTGAAATCGGAACAACTTTGTACTAATAAAAGCATAAGAGGAACATGTACGAAGCACTGCTCGTTGTGATCATGATCTACATGACATGTACGGCATCTACCACACCTCCACACTGACATCCGCCAGCTCAAACAGTCTCCAATGGCACCCTTGGCAACGCCGTTAACTGCTTCCTGTCACTAATCTCCACTCTGAAGTCCTTCTGTATACTGACTTGCAAGCCATCGCCGCTCGGTCGCTGTCCAGCACGCTTCTGGTCGCCATCAACATGTTCCAGGCTCGTATTACTGTACTCATCCAGATCTCCGTAAATCTTTGTTTCCACACCGACGCTCTTGGCCTTGCTACCCGAATGTGAGTGATTGTCCGGTCGCTCATTAAGCTCCATCCATTGCTTTGATCCAGGACCAGCGCGAATGGAGCCTCGAGGGTTTTGCTTCTTCGAGTAGCTGCCTGACGGGTGTGAGTGGCTACCTGACCACGACGAGAAGTGCGAGATGAAGTTCGTGAGTAGAGGGCGGCAGGCGGGTAGATTGGCGACAAACATGCCGACGTTCATTTCTGCGCAAGCCCAAGCGAGAATGTCGCCAAGATTCTGGAGGAGTCGGGTTGGGTCGTTGAGGCCGATTAAGAATTTCAGACGGACGATAGGGGCGATGGATGCGCTGTATGCGTTAGTCATGAAAGACTTGGTGGTTTGCACCGGATGCCAGATGCACTTACAAGATTCCTAGGCCGAGCATAGCCATTACGGAGCTCTTAACGCGCCAGTCGAGTTGGACGTCCCAGAGGAGGAAGATGGGGAGGGTAGCAAAGATCCAGTCTGTTGAGATGGACACCACGGCTACGGCGTATGACAGCACTGTCTGGATGTTGCGTCCTTTGCACTCGCCTTCCATTGTCGGATTCCAGTTCTTTCTGTTTCTGGAGTCAATTTCTGGTCACTTTGGGAAGGGTACGAAGACATACTGTACTGGCGTGCATTGAAAAAACAGATATATCCCTGTCCCGCCCATGACGACAAAACAGGATATCATACAGGCATAGATGACCATCTCGATCCATTTCTTGCGGTTCGCGATACGGATCAAGGCGAAGCCGATGCTGCACTTGATCGCGACGAGAGTGAAGCACCACGGCTCTTGGAAGACGTAGAACCACTGCTTTTCGTCAGTATATCCTTGTGAACGACTGGGACACGCAAGAAGTCTACGGTTACATACCCTCAACGAGTTGGTGTATTGAGACGCGCTCAGCGAGCCATCATACTGTCCAACGCCACTCCAAGCCATACCGAGTGTGGCAACAGTGCTGACCGTCCAGACTGGCTGGGTTCATGTCAGTAAGCATTCAAGTATTATTGAGTACAGAACTTACCAAGTTGATGACCATAGCCCAGTCATCTGGTCCCCATGCCTTCCTCTTGGAACGAATCCAAAACCGCAAGATGGTCGAAACGATCACAAACGGTAATGGGATCAAGACCGATAGGGCCATATGGTAAGAAGTGGGTGGCGCCATGGCGTCAATCAGACTTTCGACGAGTCTATTCTGTATATACGCAGGCGCAACAGTCAAATCCAACGAAGAAGACAAGAAGTAACAATAGAGTTCACCAATCCACGCATTGCAAGCACCGGGCATGCAAGAAAATAAGAATACGCAACGAAAGGCTGGTAAAAAAGGAGCGCCACGATCCCAACAGTATGGCACTCGTCCACGAGCTTTCTTTCCGTCCCAGCTCGATCCGTAGGCCACAAAAACTCTCGGCGCCAACCATCTAGGGTTCGCCCGGATGAAGCCGTACGAGTTTAGGATTAACAACGGTAACGGGATGCGAAGCGGCACAGGCTCTTAGTGCCGGCACTGTCACCCGTCTACAGTAGTTCCCGGTTCGATATATGCCCGATGCTCTTGGAAGCTGTTGATGCGCGGGACGACAACCGTTCGGAGTGATCGCGTGCTCTGTTAATGCTGATGTCCGCTTCAGAAGGCCTGTTCGCTCAAGCGTTGTTGAGGCGAGCCTACCTAGACTACCGCCGCGTTAACTATTGTGCCTTTCGGTATAGTTGCAGAGATGGTACACAGTCTTACGTATCACCTTCACAAGCGCCGATGTATCTCCAAGCTCGAGTCCAGACTCTCTGTCTTGTGCAAAGCGGTGGAGCGGTATAATCTGCTACGTCTGCGCGCGAATCCTGTTTCAAGACCTTCTTCTGCACAAGGATTGGCACATCGCCGCGTACTGTGCGTGCGGGGGCGTGGAGCATGCAGGAGGCTGCGTATTGAATCCATACATTCGGATCTCGACCAGAGATGAGGTGATCCCAAAATACCTAGATATCAACTCAGAACTTGGAAATTTAGTATAAGGAGAGAAAGGGGGATATCGACTATATGTGTGCCAGTTATGACTATCCTCATAACATGGCCTGAGGGATACGGTCTGTCAATGCTCGGTGTATGCGTCGGCACAAGATGGAACTACTTCGGGGAATTTCTGTCGAGACCCACAGCACGAAATAACGGTCTCCACCGCCAGACATTCCTCTACGAATCCTGGATGTTTTACATAGTCAAGGGTTCCCCGCGACGCCTCTGCCGTGCAAGCGGCGGGCGTTGTCACGACTACTTCCATAGATACATGTACAGGTCTCTTACCCAGTTTTCAACATTGCTCAGCACATAGCAATTTCCAAAATGACAACATCCAGAGTCTTTGAAGGCAAACTTGCCATTATTACCGGTTCTTCGCGAAGTATGTTCTGCCACAAGCTCATAGTCTTCGATCATGGCGATGTAACTACGTATCATTTGATTAGTAACTTACGTGCAACTAGGCTTCGGCGCCACACTTGCCACATACTTCGCCTCGCGCGGAGCTAATGTTGTGATCAACTACGCAACATCGGCTTCCGATAAGATCGCGACCGATTTAGCAAACCATCTCTCCACGACCTACAAGATCAACGCGCTCCCCGTACGCGCCGATCTTCTTGACCCTTCCGCCCCGCAAACCATTGTCAATGCGGCAAAGGCTCACTTCACCAACCCAGCGGCCACACCTTCGTTCCAGATCGATATCCTGATCAACAATGCCGCTGTCGTGAATGCGCAGCCCATCCAGGAGCTCGATCCAGAGCTCTGGGACCAGACGTTCAACATCAACTGCAAGGCTCCTGCGCTGCTCATCAAAGCCGCGTTCCCCTACCTTCCTCATGACAGATCTGGTAGGATCGTCAACATCTCATCTGCGACCACGACGTGGGGCCTGATCCAGCAGACATCCTATGCTGGCACCAAGGGCGCCATCGAGGCCATGACGCGTGTGTGGGCGCGTGAACTTGCTGAGCGCGCAACGGTCAACAGCGTGAGCCCTGGTCCCATGGACACCGGTCTCCTAAACGGATTGCCTGAGGCGCCGAGAGAGGCGCTGAAGATGTACAATGCGTTGATCCCGTTGGCAAAGGAGAGACCTGGTGTAGATAGCGAGGAGATGTTGAGATTGGCAGGCGAGATTGGCGGCAGGCCCGGTACGCTCGAGGAAGTCGCCGGTATTGTCGGTATCGCGTGCCTGCCTGAGAGTGGCTGGATGACGGGTAACCAGCTGGGCGCGAGTGGAGGCGGCGCTTTTGTCAGGTAGAGAATAGCTGTCAAATCAGTACATAGCTGCTGGCAGCAATCGAATTTTATATGAACACTTTTGCATCTCGATCTTGGGCAGTGACGGTTGTGTCTGTGTCGAATACGAGAAGTCGGATTCCAATGACGGGGTCTATCACATGACGCCAAGACCTCAATAGCGCTTTGAGATCATCGCGTTCTCCTCTCCACTACATGTCGACCTAGACGATGAACTGCCGCACCTTTGTATATGGTCCTCATTCCATACTACATCTGTTATGATGTCTTCGAAAGATGCATTCTGAGAGCGTGATGCCTACACTGACGGCGGTCCTCGCTTCCTACCGGTAATTGGAATTTGCCACGTCCCCTGCAGATTAGCGCCCCTTTCTGCAATTGGTCTTGGCTTGCATCCTGCGTGCTTGCGGCGCAGCAGACTGATTCTGGTGCGATCATGACATGCGCAGTAAGGGTGTGGTTTAGGTACTAGCTTAGAAGGTATCCACGAAAATGAGTCTGGAAAGTATTACGACGATGGAAACTCGTATTTGTACATTGCTCTCCCGTAACGCCAACCGACGGGACGTCCCCTGTACCCGATTACCCGCAGACGCTATCATCCTCAAATAGTTCACGAGAAAACGCCACCAAAGTACTGGGATCGCCGCCGAGAGTGGTCGTATATTGCTCCTTGGCTCATCCTTCGTAGTAGCTAACGGCTAAAGTACGAACTATCTGCATGGAAGTAGCCTCCATGGTGATAGCTGCATGCAAGATGTCGAACTACAGATAGCGGAAACGGCACGACACGCACGTATAAGTATATACCATCAGAACATATTCATGATAGTACACATTTCTGTTCCCTCCCGTCAACATGAAGGTCTCGACCTTGGCAACGGCAATATTCTGTGGCAGCGTTGGGGCCCGCCTTACAGAAAATGATGCCTTGGCTGCTGAAGCACTCGCAAAACTTAGGTCTAACGTGGCTCAAAATGACTACCCAGACGCACAAAAATGTACATTAGACAATGTTGCCGTCCGACAAGAATGGCAAGTGAAAGGCACAGATCTTTCGCTATAGCCCGACTTATACAATTTCAGGTCGACTTTATCGGAGATTCAGAAACTCAACTACATTGATGCGGTCAAATGCCTGGGCAAGAAGCCAGCGAAGACCCCAACAGCGATAGCATCAGGTGCGAAGAGCCGATTCGACGACTTCATCGTCACCCACATTCAACAAACGATGAGCATCCATGGAACAGTATGTGAACGAGAGAATACCATATGAGGTTGACTAATGCGCTCCAGGGGAATTTCCTCAGCTGGCATCGCTACTACATCTGGGTCTACGAACAAGCTCTTCGCGACGAGTGTGGCTATAAAGGCTATCTTCCGTACAATAATTGGTCGAAATGGGCGAAGGATCCGCTCTCTTCCCCTCTCTTTGATGGCAGTGAGACAAGTATCTCAGGCGACGGCGAATATGTTGCTGGACGAGGGTCATGGTGCATTCCCAGCGAAGCGCGCTGCATGGTTACTTTCCATTCAGCAAATGGCGGAGGCTGCATCAAGTCTGGACCGTTCAAAGAGTACGTTAATCAAACATGGACCAGATCGACATTTGGGCTAATCGAAGCAGTTGGAAGATCAACTTAGGTCCTATCCAAACGACGGTGAAAGACGCCCCACCGAACCCGCAAGCCGATGGCCTCGGCTACAATCCTCGCTGCCTGAGTCGCGATATCAATACCCAGGCTTCCAACGAGACTAGAGATGAAATGGTCGTAAATCTTATCAAGAACTACCCTGATATTCTCAGCTTCCAGAACAAGATGCAGAACTTCACTCTTGGGGTAATGGGCGTTCATAACGGAGGACATTACACGATCGGTGGTGACTCTGGAATGGATATGTATGCTTCACTCTGCCTGACCATCATCGGTAGCATAAGGTTTATACTGACTAAATCGCAGGTTCAACTCGCCAGCAGACCCAGCCTTCTACTTCCACCACGGCATGATTGATCGCGTCTGGTGGACGTGGCAGAATCTCGACTTGGAAAGCAGACAGAACAGTGTCGCGGGTACTATGACTTTTCTGAACAACCCGCCAAGCCGCAATGCTACTCTCGACGACGTGCTGAGCGTGGGGTATGTGGGTCAACCGAATATAACCATCAAAGATGCTATGAGCACGATTGCTGGGCCGTTCTGCTACGTGTACGCTTAGTTCAGATGATCAGTAGTATTAAAGAACAGGTTCATGTTTCACAACTGCTTGTACAGCACTAAGGATGCTATGTCGCACTACGCTTCGCATGTCATTGATGCAAGAAAGTGATGTATTGCGCAGCCCCATCGTCCAGCCCACACAACTCGTTGAAGTTCCCGGCTTCCTCTCCCTTCTTCTTTGTTCTCGCAGCGAAATCTGCCAATGGACAACTCTTCCCGGGACCACTGTCGCAGCCCGGTATAGCGGTAATGCCATCGTTGATGTTGAGTCTGACGAATTTTTCTGGTGACGATGGAAATTCTGTGTTGCAAGACAGTAGTTCGAGGATAATTCGTCCGCCCATGGGTGACACCTGAGACTTTCGCCACTTCCGATCGTGGGCGATGTGAGTGATCGGGAGGTGTTCACGGTCATTGATAACATCAAGGCTAGTGATCATGGGGGCGATATCACCGTCATGGACACTTGTGTTGAGTTAGAGTTGCTAGCCTTCATGGTCTGTAACCTCCTGGGTTCGAGGAAAAACTCACAAGCTGAAGAACAAAGGGCCAGCGCCCGGACCCTCAAGAAGCAAATTCGTCGTAGCATTGAGCCACAGCCAACCCATACTTGTCGCATACTTTTGGCCTGGTCCTGCGCGATAATAATGCAGGATATCTCGTGCATACTCGAAGCAGAGGAACTCCTCTCGAGTGAAAACATCACACCAGTCGCTGCGACCGCGTACTGTCGTCTCGAAACCGCACATCTCCTGCATTGCGTAAATCTCGTGATTGTCAAACGTCATACCCGTCTGATTTAGTAATCGTTCGCGAATGGACGGCATGTACGTGGCCCGATACTCATGCATCAGACGATAGCCTTTCTGTTGACCTTCCATCCTGTCTTTCTTGTTGGCCAGGCATGTTCGTCCAGGCGTCAACGTATCTGCACCAACCGAAAAATGTTCAGATATCACCTGGAGGTCAGCTGTGTTGGTAGTATTGTAGTCGATGCCGAAGAAGCCTGCAGCGAAGTGCTTAGCCGTGTCGATGACTCGATTGGAGTCGCTGGCCCAGAATGTAGTAGGCTTGTTTGAGGGGGTGAAAGTGGCTTGTTCCAGAAGAGGCTGGTAACGCGTGCGCAGACGAACGCCGGTGGTGAAAGAGGAAAGTATACCCGCGAAAGGCCCAGTAGTTGTCAACTGCTCCAGCTGGGTATCGTCTGAAGACCAGAAGAGCTCCCAATCAAGGAAGAACGCCAGATTGCCCTCGAAAGTCTTGTTACTGTCTTTCATGCGCTGAACGACTGCTTTCTGCTTTCTACCCGCTTTCTTGGTAGGATACCGCTCAGCATGCCTGGACATCATATGAACTTGCACCACGTCGCACCCCTCTGGCGGAGCAACACCTCCGTCAACGATATCGATGATCTTTTCCACCCATGGCCCGTTCCCGCCGAGATGGTACAAGATGTTCCAAGCTTTTGTTACAGCTCCGGCACCGAGGCCGTGGTCGGTCTCCGCGCCATCGCTTCGGTGAGGATGAAACCAACTATCCCAGCTCGAACCGTAGGGCTTGTCGACGCAGTCATCGCCAAGATAGTTGGATCGCGATTTCGCGATGTTTGATCGACACGATGAAGGGCATGTAGTTAGGCCGAGCCCAGAGAGAAGCGAGTTCAGGTAGGTGCCCTTCGTGATCGATGCTACGGCCACGACGATAGCTGTTACAGTAATCCACAGCGATCGCGAAGGCATTGTGGACCTGTAGAAGGATATTGACGTGTGTTATGCGCGAAAACGAGGAGGTTTAGAGAAAATCATCGTCGTTGTCGCTCGATGCCAACACGGCTCGGGCGGTGAGACTCTCAAACGCTCGTTCCTGCCCAAGAGTGGGTCGCACTTCTTGCCTCAACATTCCGTATCTCTCGAGTAAATGCGTCGGTATACTTGCAGTTGCTCTTCGTAAGGGTGTTGGCTCGGCTGTGGTATACAATGGCTGGTTCCTTCCTGCAGAGGATGACGCGGGTAACGAGGACGCAGCGCGTGTTGTGGGCCTCGGCGCGCCAATCGCTTTCGTCGCGTCTTCCGCGTCGCTCCCTAAACTACGCCATCGAGCACCCATTGTTCAGAGCAACACATGGTATTGAACAGGGATACAAGGTAAAGATACGGTCGTATAAGCTATATGCTGATCCTCATGTTCAGCTTCATGGCAACTTCCCGCACCTTACCCACATCCACTCTCGTGGTTTGATCCGGAACCACCTTCCCTTCGAAAGCACCTCCAGCTTCCGCGATCAATGTTTCTAGTCCATCTCCGCTAGCATACGACCAGAACCTCACATACCGATCCACAAACTCTACCGCGGTCTGAGTCCCCGCTGGTAAAAACGCCGTTTCGCCCGCCCGAACCAAATGTCCCGCCTCGCCGTCTACTGTAAGCGAAATCGCTCCATCAAGTACATAATAGACCTGATGTACCTTCTCGAAGACGAATCCTTTACTGAGTACTGAATTCTCCAACTCGCTTCCAGACTCAATACTCGTAATGGCAAAGTTACCCGACGGTCCTCTACTCTGCTTCATGGTGATGAACGGCCTTGACAGCACACCCTCGAGTAGGAAACACGGCCCAGTGTTTGCTTTTAGGAAATACGCTTCCTGACCCTCCGGTAATACGCACTCTCCCTTTTCAAAGTCCGCTACCTCTGCGCCTTGGAACTGCGGTTGAAAAACAACGTCAAAACGTTCTTTGATCTCGCGTATCTTAGGTCCAAACACAGCACCTGTGTTCCTATAATCAAACTCATCACAAAGCACACCTTTATAGTCTTCCCCTACAAACCGGAAGAAATCAACCCAATCCCCCGGCGTCACAAGACCCATCGATTCATTAGGCCCTTGATCCAGTAATTGTGGTTGATGCACCACACCCGGTGGTACATACGCAAAGTCTCCCGGGTAGAGTATACGGCATTTATCGCCAGCCCAGATCTTCAATCGCCCTTTTGTGCACATGAAGACGTCGTGGGCGTGATTGTGGTAGTGGAAGCCTGGGGGGTCAGCCAGGACGCCGTCTTGGCCGAAGACGCTCATGGCGTTGGCGGTTTCAGCGGCGGAGCAGAGGATGCGGAAGACGGATTTTGTGCCGGGGATGGTTAGGTGTTCGCCGGTGTGGGAGGGGAGGAGGTAGGGTGTTGGTTTGCCGATGGGGAGGGAGACGCGGGGCAGTTTAGTGCTGTGGGTTGCTAATTTGGGAGGAGGAGAGGGTGGCGGCATGATGGAGTCGTTGCGGGAGAGGGATGGGCTGGTTGTGGTTGCCATTGTAGATGAGATTGAAAGGTTTGTGGGTTGGTAGGAACTATGTACGAAGGACAACGGTAGACGGGTAAGTTGGACGCCAGGGGGATTTTCAATCCAGACTGATACATTGACCTTTATATAACTACCAGGTAAACTTTTATCCATGCGTAAGTCTCTATCCCTCCATACCTATCTCCATATCCCATTCCAGTATAGCCAAACCATTGTGTGATCGACCATACGTATGTTCTCCACAACAACATATGCCGATAGGTCCCTAAGTGTCCCTAAACTTCCCAATCGTATCGCAGTATGCATACAAGAAGCTCACTTCATGCATCCTAGTAAATGTTGACTGATCGCATCGAAACGTGACAGAACACTCCACATCCGCCTACCACGTCAAACTCACGAACTCTCTTCTCCACAATACGCGCCCCATGATCAACAAAAAGTCAATATACCTCCGCTGAGACAACACGAATGAAGCAACACGGAGCTGGCTTCCATCATAATTGCAGGGCTGACCCCGCGGTAGCGCCTTGCAGTTCGGCAAGTGGAGTAGGAAACCGATGATATACCCTGTCCCGCCCCAACTTTATTGCGAGTCGGCAACACAACAAGATCCGCCGACACCACACACAGCGAGATGCGATGTTTTACGTGAACCACAATCGGTGTCGCTGGGTCATGTTTCGATCTGCCGCACTCATGTCGGGAAGATGATCAGTTCGCACTCCGATATCACCGATGACCGAGTCTGTGTGCGTCCGCAAGATGTGCCGGACGCGTTCATGTCGATTCCTGAAGTAGATGAAGCAGCGAAATGGATATCTACATTCATTCGGATATCAAGACTACATAAAACAATGTGGCTGCACCTCAACGCCTCTCCCTTTTTATCATACTACTACCGTAAATGCATCTTCTTATCCCACCTACTTCGGTCCACTCCACTTCCCACTAGGCCCATTCCCCCTTCCTCTAAACCCACCACCACCACGAGCACCGCCCCTACCGCGTGGACTCCTCATCTTCTCGACTCTGCCCTTGCCTCCCCTGCCTTCTCCACCACTGACATTACCGCCCCTTGTGCGTTCCTGACCTAGGCCACGCCGCTGGCTTTTCTGGCCGGCGCCACCACTCTTCACACCACCCCTACCCATTCCAGAGCCGGATTTTGCTTTTCGCACTTCTTGCCAATCAGCTTCGCCGCCGTCGTCGTCCATGTCCATTTCGTCGTCTTCGTGCGTGCGCTTGTTGCTAAACTTGAGGCGACCTTTCAGACCGGTCTGGGCTGCGTCGCGACCGCGGATGGCGTCTACGTAGGCGTTGATGCCGGCTTCGAGGGATGTGTTTTGGTCGTCGATGTCCATGAGGACGTCTTCGTCGGCTACTTCTTGCTTCTTGGACTTCTTGCCCTTCGTCGAGACTTCCTCGTCTGAGTCGCCGAGGATGAGCTTGCCATCCTCGTTTGTGCGGGCGTTTATCTTCTGGGGCTGTTTGCGTTGGCGCAGGGGTTTCGTCGAGGAGATGTTACCAAGAGCGCGCTTGGAAAGGAGATCAAGCGGCTCATCTTCGTCCTCGATGATGTATGTGTTGCCACCCTTAGCACCTCCCCGCTGTTGCTTGCTCTGACTCTTGACAAATTCGTCTTCAGAGTCGCCGTCGCTCTCCTCGCTTTCACTACCGTAGACAGCTTGGTCGTACTCGCTCTCAAACTTGCCCTTTCGCTTTTCGGTAACCTCTTCACCATCTTCTGTAGCTTGTTGCTTCTTCTTCTTACGCTGTTCGCGTGTTTTACGGATGTTGGTGATGAGCTTGCGGTCTTCAGCAGGTGTGGCGCGCTCGACTTCTTCTACGCCAAACTTCCGTACCATTCGCTCGACGATATGCTTGACCTTGGCCTTAAAGTGCGCCTTGTGTTCGTGACTCCAGACCATAAGGTTCTTTAGCAAAGTGTTGAGACGTGGTCGTACAAGCGATTCTGGTAGCGAGATAACCTCGACCTTGACGAAGCCGAGCACACTGCGTACGATCTCGCGGTTGGGGTTCTGAAGGAAAATGTCCATGAGGTCGCAGAGGTTTGTTATGGTCTCCTTGGAAATCTGAGCATGGAACTGGTACAGGATGCGAGTGACGGCGGTGATAGATGCAGAGATCATGTGAGGTGTGGTAGCAGCTAGACCAGCCGACACCATGGTGAAGTACTCCTCAAGCGAGGCTTCGACAGTTGGCGCATCGGCAGGCATGTTGGGTACCTTGGCTTGCACAACCTGACCTCCTTCGGCCATCTTCTCACCCATGGCGACAAGCAGGTTGTAGGCTGCCTCTCGCGCCTTCTCGTTCGTCTCCTTAGCAGAGATGACTACCTCGGAAAGAATGGCGGGGATGAAATGTAAATCGCTCTGAGGGAGGGATTCGATGACCTGGAAGAGCGCGTTCAGCCTGTCGCGTCGCGCGGGGGCGGAAGCCTTCTCTGCGCTTCCTATCAACAGCTGTTGCAGCTCGCCGTTGCGCTCCTTCAAGGCTTCCTTGCCCATCTCGGACTCCGCGAGACGAGGAATGAGCTTGTACGCCTTCTTCTGCAGCTGGGGCTCGTTCTCTCTGTTGATCATGATCTCAGCCATGCGGAAGAGTGAGCGGTAACTATCGCGTGGGAGGTACAGGGCGATCGTGATGATGAGGTCCATCAAGGTATGGCTCATTGGCGGCATCTTGTTGGGGCCCGTTTCTTGCTTCTGCTTAGCAGCTTGCGTTTGCGAGCCTGGCTCAGGCAACGAGGATTCAAGGTTAGACGCAACCCGTTCAAAGGTCTCCATGAGCTCGCGCTCAGGAATGATGCTCAAGTAAGCGTTAATGGTCCTAAGAATAGTGCCGCGATATTGTGGCAGAGTCTGGCTGTAGACGTTGAACAGAACGGCAAGCATGTTGCTGGCGAAACCGGCTAGATGCTCAAGGTTCTTCTTTGCGTCAGCCTTTGATATCCGAGCTTGCGCAAGTAGATCATCGTCAGACTCCAGCTCTACGATCGCCTTGTTGCTATCGACCAAGTTCTGGAGAGCCCGGCAGACGTCCGTTCGTAGATCAGCCTGACCATAGAGCAAGTTTGCTAGCATTTCGCAGAAGCTCTGGTCGAAAGCCTCAACCAGGTCTAAAGGTAGGTCGCAGTACCCGGGAAGAATCGACCAAATTTGCTGTACAACTGTCTCAAACACTTTGATCTCCATTGTCTTCTCTTTCTCGCCGTGATCAATAACCTTCTGGTACAACTCCTCACTCAACGGCACCATCTCGGTCCTGAAATGTGCCAGCTTAGTGTTGTGAACTGAATCGCGGAGAAGCGGCAACATCCAAACCCTTCCGGTCTGTCCTGGGGGAGGGCGCGGCAGGTTCAAAGGAAGAATGTCCAATACAACATCAGGGCCCATTGCGCTAATGGCCCTTGAGATGACTGAATCCGCCTCCTTCTTGCCTGCAAAGCTGTCATTACCCCTCAGATCTCCGACCACCTTCAACACAGGCTTCAGAATGGGATCTGAGCGCCACCTGAGAGTTTCGAACATGGCAGATAACACGCTGAAGACCTCCATCCATGCCGCCTGGTATTTGACGCTCAACAGATCTTGCGCAATCTTGGCCACCTTCTCAAGTGTCTTCTCGTCGTATACGGAGGGCTCGAGGACAACGCTGTCGGGGACGAGATTTACGAGGAAGGAGATGAGGCACTCGGAGGCGGAAATGCGGATGTTGTGCGATGAAGACGTGAGGAACTCGGCGATCATGGTAAACAGGTCGGGCAGCTTCATGAATGTATCTTCTGGCTCGATTTGCGCCGAGACTTCGTATCCGCGCGAGATGACTGCTATCCACGGGGGAAGCAGCTGTGAGTCGTTCTTGGAGGGTTGTAGCTCGGAGATGACTTCAAGGAGTCTGGGAAGCTTAGCAGAAGCCAGTTCGTCGGCCATACCGGCGAAGATGACCTCGAATATCTCGAAAGCGGCCATGGTCAAAAACTCGTTTGTCGATTTGGAAATGTTCAGCAAAAGCTCGCACAGCACGTCGATCTTGCTGCTCGGCCAGCCACCAGACGAAGTCGCAATGGTCTTGATGAGCTGCAGCGCGTGGATCAGGTCGGGATCCTTGTTGTCCACGTCCTTCTTTCCCTTGTGTTTCCGGGCCTTGGCTGCCGCCTCTGCTGCGATGTCCTTGAGCATCTTCTGGGCTGTCTCAGCGCACATGTCGGCTGCCGGATGATCCAGCGCAGGGCTCGGCGGTGGGTTCGCCAACACCTTCTTCAGGGCCTCCTGCGCCCTCTTCCTCACTTTCGGCCTGTGGTCAACGGAGATCTGCAGCAGGCCCGCGACCGCTCTCCGCGGGCTGATGGTCGTCTGCGGCAGCTCCCAGGCGCGCGCATCCTGCACGACCAGCAACGACTCTAGACATCCTATCGAAGACCGGATCAGCGGCGCATCGGCGTCCTGGGCTGTGAGGGCGGGCGCGAGGTTGCTGAGGATGTCGGTGAACTTGCTTCGCAGCAGCGGGGCGGGGACGTTGGGCGTGACGAGGTCGAGGAGGTAGATGGTGGCAGTCGCCGTGTCTTTGTTGGCGATGCCCTGCTCAGTAATCTGGCGGCCCAGCAGCGACAGCAACGCGGCAAAGTAGGCCGTCGGGGTGAATTCTGACTTCTGCTGGCGGAGCGTGTCTTCAATGGCCGAGAGCAGCACATGCGTCTGGAATGGTTAGGCTACAACGGCGCAGGAAAGAGAAATGGCGACATACGTGCTGCTGGCCCTGCAGCTTCGGGCTGTCCCGGATCTTGGTCAGTCTCTCCTCGAGCGACATGACGGGCAACTTGGGCGGTGTTGGAGTCTTCGCCTGCGCTGCGCTGCAACATTTCACATTTTCGGCCTCGAAACTTTTTGACATGGCAGGGATCTTGCCGCACGCTATCGATAGCCCGCACGGCCCCTGCACCCCACCGGCTCCACCGCTTTCACTCACGGCACCCAGCACCCACGTCAGAGATATCATGTCGATTCAAGTGTACATTGCAATCGCTGGCTTTTCGCAAGGTATTGTGCGCCAATGCGCACACGAAGACAACTAGGGTATAACAAAACCATCGCCCCTCCTTGTACAAAATATGCGTGCCTCGCAGGTATCCATCCCCATACGAATGTGCCCATTCCCTACTCTATTGAATCCAAAGCATTAGACAACGCGCAGGCTGCCGCGAATACAAGACAAACGTCATGTGCAAAAGTGATTAAACAAAGAAAATAAAGCACTACTCCTCCACCAGGGTATCATCCACGCGTCCCCGAACACTGCTCTTGCTGCTCTTCTTCGAGATGTTCATGAAGCTGAGCCTCTTCTTCACACTGTCGGTTCGTGACGACAGCGACTTGTCGCTCTTCTGGCTCTTGATCGTCTCTGGCCGCTTCAGACTGGGCTGCCGCTGGAGACTGCCTTCGCTTCGATTTGGCGTAGACTGGCTAGGGAAGCTCGGTAACGCCTCTGGTTGTGGCGAGCTTGGCGTATGGTTGAGGAAGCTTAGGCTCAGACGGTTCCTGGTATGCGTCTCTTTGCTGCGACTTCGTGATGACACTGTTGTCGAAGTGTCATCATCCACCGACGGCTTTTCAGCCTTTGCCTCCTTTTCCTTTTCCTTCTCCTTCTCGGGTTCACCCATGAGGAACTCCTTTGTCAAGAAGGCTAGACTAAGTCGCTTCTTGTCTTGTCGTGAAGCCCGACCGTTGAGTACGGGCGAGGCGCCCCTGTCCCCGTTGACTTGACTCTGATCGGGTGTGGGGCTGGCAACTTGGGAGCGGGAGGTAGCCGCTGCAAGCCATGACCCAGTTGGCGAACGCAATGTGGGGGCCATGTTCGGAGGCAGTAGCGTGGATAATTCGCGGAAGAAGGCCGATTCGAAGCCTAGCACAGTTAGTCACTAATCAAAGCATAGTGAAGATAGTACATACGCTGCGTGAGGTCTGACTTCGTGGCTTGCTGAGCAGGCCTCACATACAACGACAGGCAGCGACGGATGACCAGAGCGTAGTCAATTAGTGCAACCCGAAGTCCGTTCTCAAGCGGATTCGGCTGTCGCTTCTCATCGTCGTCCTCGTCATCTCCTGCATCCGTGGATGGAAGCAAGTCATGGTAGTTTGCAACGCAATCCTTCGAGTTCGTGTCCACGGCGTACATGAGTTCTTGCGTCAGTGTGTTGAATGTAGTGTCGTCACCATCAGTAATTCGTTTCTCAATAGCAAGAAGCTCCCCGGTCTTGCGTGATGTCCGCTCAATGGCCATTTGTAGTGGTGTGAGCGTTACTGTACCAACCGCTACAATCTCGCTCCGCCGCAGAATTGTAGGGAAGTTCTCCGCTGTCGTGTAAAGAGTCTTCTCTGCGCCGGCATCCCTGGCGTTGACGGTGGATGGGGACCGGCGAGAGGCTGATGTGAAGTGGGATGGGCGAGACAGCAGGTAGTAGTCCTTGACTGACTGGGAGACCTTGGCTCGTTGGTAGATTGGATGAGTCAGGTCTTTCTGCGGGCTTACAGGGTAGATCTGTAAGTACTGACCCTCCAGGTCTTGCTCTCCACCAGGGTTCACGATTTGTGCCGAAGGGTGTTGTTGTTGCATCCGATCTGTGAAAGATGCCAACCGGTCGTTGGCGGAACCTTCGAAGATGAATTGCTTGTCCCGAAGCCCTGGTGGGAAGCCTAAGCCCTTGTATACCACACGGAAGTAACGCGGGTTGGAACGCTCGCCCTTTGCAATATTCTCATGGATCTTTGCCATAGCATGCTGTGTCCTGGCCAACTTGGCAAAGTCGAATACATTGTGCTCGTATTGCGCTGCAAGCTCTGTGTAGGCGGCCAACGCATTGTTCCATGACTGTCCGGTCTCGTAGTGATCGATCATCTGGAAGTAGAGCTGTTCTTTCCGCTCGAATGCAGGCTGTGGCGGCATGTTGGGGTCGGTGAGCGGATCCGTGGTCGAATTTGGATCCCATTCGTAAAGCTCGGCGTGCAGTCTGAGCGCAAGACCTGCCTCGGTGTAGTTTCCTGCATCCACTTGCAGTTGCACTAATTGATGCACATAGCGGATGTAGATATCTTCCTTCTGCATGTCTTTCAGGAACTCCATGAGATGAAGAGTGTCCATGATATGGAAGACTTCGCCAGTCGCATCCGTGCTATGCACAGCAACCAGGAGGTCCAGGAGTTCATCGATGGTCGAGATCAAGTCCTTCAAAGCGGCAAGTAATGGTTCTTCCGGATCCTGGGCAAGAGGCTCGAACAGTTCTACTAGCTCCTGGATGAAGTGCTTTTGCAGAACCGCCTCAGTCAGATGTTTGGTCTTGAAGAGGTTGTCCAGGCAGTCGATCATCTCCGCCTGTATGAGAGCGAGATCTTCGCTCAGTGTCCACTCGCTGATGATCATTGTTTGCAGCACCTCGATTGCTACACTGCGCAGACCCTCATGCACGCTGAGGCAGAGTTCAACGATGGGTGCGACAAGACCTGGCACATATTGCACTTGGAAGCCGCCCATCTTCTCAAGCCCGTACTGACCCTTGTCCTCTGCACTGGCCTCCCAACCAATGGTTTCCCAACTGCGCTGTAGCAGGTCTGCGCCATGTTCGCGGACATCGCCAGCTATTTTCCACACGGCGCGTCGCTTCTGCTCCGGGAAGGTCTCCAACGCAAGAGCGTCGCTACCGACAAGTTTCAATAACGCGTCGAAGAAGGCTCGCCACAGCTCTGTGTTGAAGCTGTCTGCCTCATCAGGAAGAGGGAGGAAAGAGTCGTGCAGGATATTGAACAGCTTCTCCAATGCGCGCATGGTGGCCTTGTGGTGGTAGATGTGCACACTCAGCCACGAGCTAGGGTAGGCTTCGCAATCTAGAATAGATATGTAGACTTGCAGTACCGAGAAAAGGAATTCTGCTGTCTCTTCCTTGGGCAATTCCGGGTGCAGAAGCGTAGGAAGGCTAGACATTGCCGCGAGTACGGCGGATATCTCCGCCAATGCCTCATCGAATGGAGTTTCAGCAGTTGCAGCCCGCGACTGAAATGGATAGCTTGTTGGAAAGAGAAGCGAAAGTGTCTTCTTGGCTGGTCGAGGGGTTGCCTGGATGGCGCGGTATGAGTCCACAAGCTTTGGCATATATTCGCATGCTTCTTTTCCCAGCTCTTCGACTTGAGACGCAACCACAGAACAGCAGAGACGAACCTGGTCCTTCCATTGATCGGTGACAGTCTCCACTGTACCCCAGTACGGGGCTAACCACTGGACAGTACTTGTCAGAAGCATGCGACGTACTTCTGGATTTCTGAATATCTGGAGACCGGAGAGGTGGTGGATCAGGAGAAGTTTGTACAAAATGAGCTTTCCTTGCACGTTTGAGCAAGAGTCCAAGAAGCCAGCCGTCAGCTTGAAGACCTCAGTAGCTGGCATGCACCCCTCGAGCTCCGGAAGCCAGGAATGCAAGTTCTGCACAAGAAGAGTCTTGGTACCAATGAGGACAGGCGATGGGTTTCCCATGAGAGCCTCCAACGAGGCAAACAATACCCTCATCTCCTTGCTGAATTGCGTTCGATCTTTGATGCCAATACTCTCTTCTTTGACCTTCTGTTTCTCTCGCGCATTGACCAAAAACTTCATGATGAGGTTGCCGACTTTGAAAGTTGCGCGCAGCCGTCGAGAACTCTCGGAGTCTGTAGGCTTGGCGAGCAGTCGACCCAGGCTTTGCATGAGACATGAAGTAACGAGAGAATGGAATGACTTGGTCCGCGCATACTGATCCACCAATGGCTCAAGGTTGAAGCGTCTGTCGTGCACTATGCCCAGTACAATGACAACAGCATTGAAGACTAGATCCTCGTACTCATCGCTTCCGGCATAATGGCTTTGTATAGCGAACAGGGCGTCGAAGACTTCGCTCAACAGCTTGACAATCTCAATCTCTGGAACAAAGTTGAACCGGCGCAACAATCCTACCAGCTCTCCTGGCGGTTGTTCCTGCCATTTGATGAGACCGAGTATGGTCGGATCTTGGGAGTATCGGGTACTGCAAAGGAACGTCTTGACGTGAACAGATGCCATTGGACCCATGACATGGTCATCCTTCTTCTTCGCACTCCAAGGCAGGCCAAGGTATGCTCCCTTTCCAGCAATCATGCCTGAGGTGTATTCGTCGTATCTGTACAGCGTCAAAGCATGGTCGCCATCGCGGGCGAAGGCATCCTGATTCCAGAGGGGCATCCAGCAAAGCGCAAATGGAAATCCGGGAGCATCGGCAATGCTCATGACCAAATGTGATCCGGGAACATCCTGGGGGTCGATAGCAAGCCGGACTGTCGCGTTCCAGCCTTCGCCTCGCTGAGCTGCTGTAGTGCGCCATGCGGTATGGCCTGCACTGTTAGTTGACGGGTAGATGCACCCCTCAATGCGCTCTCCAGAGCTCTTGCGGACCTCAATGGTAAGCTGAAGATTGGTCATTTGAGAGGTCTGGACTAGCGGGACGGTGCCAGTCTTTGGGTGAGCCAGGAATGCGTTCTTCGGGAGAAAAGGCTCGACGAGCGTGAGGTAGATGTCGCTGCGTGGCTTTGTCGGAGCCCCCGAGAAACCAATCTTGCGACACTGCCTAATGTTGTGCAGCATTGTGGGGATCTTCGCGATGAGGCCCTCGGCGTCGGCATGGACGAAGGCTTTCATGTGTACGGCAAGTCGACTGATAGGCGCGTTCAGCTTGTATTTGCCGCTGGCGCTTGGGTATAGTTCTGGCAACACGTTGTCCCAGCCGCCATCACTATCTGAGATGTCTTCCCCAGCTGCTGCTGTGCTGTACATTCTGACAGTCTGATCGGCCTCTGACCGAGCTTGCAGTATGTGATTCACAGGCACCACACCAACTGCGATGGATCTCTTCAGCGTCTTCTGGTCTCTTGAGAGAGCGCGGGCTCGCGTGCTTGCAGTTGCAGAAGAGCCTGGTCTCGCATCAGATGTCTGTGATCGGGACTGTTCGAGGCTTGGGTGGTGGCGTTCATCTGAAGAGTCTGTGTTTCGTGATTCGGTGTGTCGGGAGTTTGTTGACTCCTTCCTCTTGGAGCCGAACATGACGCTGCGCCTTCCACCCTTGATGCTGCCCTGCTGGGAAGGCTGCACCGACCCCTTGTTTGGCGGTGTGTCCTTGCCCGTGCCTGCCTTTTCGGCTGCAGCCGGCGAGCGAAGTGGCTCATTTGTCATCAGCCTGAAGACAAGATACAGAGTAGTGCCGGATCCTGCGCCCTCACCTATGTCGGTCAGGCTGAGATCCACAAGCAGTGCGCGAAGTTTCTCATTGCTCAGGGACACGGCTGCTCCATCTCGTCCAGTCAAGTCGAATGAATATGCCTCGGAGAGTGGCTGTGGCGCTGCTCCTGGCGTCTTCAGGCACAGGTACATGCTGATTTGAGCCGCGCCATTTACGACGTCTCCCGTCACATGTTTCAGACTGACGAACAAATGGTGTAGGTTGTGCTCGTCGACATGGGCTGTTGGACGGCTATCCAATAGACTCATCATTGACTGCAGTTTTGTAACTTCGATGGCCGAGTCGTCGCCCGTCAGGATGCGGCCGCGCTGCGAGGGGCTCCGTACGATGACGTCTCCGCAGAGCATCTTGTTGCCTGCCACAAGATCCCAGACGGTCGCCTCGCGTACCTTTTCCAGCTCCTTGGCCGTGAGAACCTTGTGCAACAGCTGGCGGCGCGCCGTGTCCAGACGGTTCACTAGCCGTGACATCTTGTCCAACGAGCCATACTTGCGTGCCAGTAGCAGCTCGTGTACCTTTGTGGAATGCCATTCGCGAAGGCAGGAGGCGATCTCGTCCACCAATGGCTCCTGGGCGGAGGTGGGTGTCTCGTCGCCAATCTTTAGCATCGGTACTGGCGCGGGCGGTCGTGGGGCGGTCGGGTCGGATATGGGCGATAGCGGAAGCATCAATTGCTGGAGATGCTCCTCGCGCGAGGTCCACTGGGAGTGGGTGCTGCCCGCGCGCTTTCGGGCAGACCTGTGACGTGAGAGTGGGCGCGCCAGGGACGAGGGCAGCGCAGAGACGGCATCGGTCTTGGAGGTTCGTCGCGCATTCGGTCCAGAGCCTTTAGCAGAGGGAGAGGTCGCACGTGTGCTTTCGGTGGGTGTGACGATGCCGTTGGTCGGATGCGCGTAGTGACTCCCACGACCCGAGTCGTGTCCAGCTTCCTGGTTCACCGTGTCTTTGCTCTCTCCCAGGACTTCACGCACCTCGACGCACGATCGCGGGAATATGCCGGAGAAGACGCGTGCCTCGAGTGTCTGGCCCTTCACGCTCGTCAGGCCGGCCAACAGCGAGGGCGGCGCAACCAAGTATCCTCGATACCATGATCCATCCTGGCCGCCCTGCTCGATGATGTACAGCTCGTCACCGATCTCGAGGGGCAGGTCGGCGGGCGACGAGGGCTGGAAGGGGTATATGCATATTGCGAACGCGATGCGCGGGAGCGGTCTCCAGCTCGGCATGGCACCAGACGTGTCGGGCTATATTGGGGGGAGTCGGCGACAGAGCATCACGAGCAGTCGACGGTAGGATGTGTGTTTCGGGGGAGCTCTTCCAGAGAGTTTCAGATACGGGTGTTGGAGGTGCGCGCTGCTCAAGGTGCCCCTGATGAGATTACCGAAGGAAATCTGGGGATATGTCCAAAACCTTATTATGGTAAGCGGGGCACGTCCGACGTTGAAGCAAGGCGAGGGTGATTACAATGTGGCTGTAGTAGTCTAAGGCAGAAGGTCGCGTGCAAGAAGAAATTATGTATAGCAAACAAAAGTTTCGACTGAGCAATGTTGACAACCTTCGCTGCACCGTTCGGTAGCAGCCGTGCATGCATGGCGCTCGGGGCACAGGCTTCGTATCATCACCAGCATGGCCCTGGCCTCGAGTGTTGGTATCATCATCACTCGACGCGTTCCATGTCATAGCGCCCAATGTACGCGCATCTCACATGCATCGGCCCTTGACTCCGTCACGTTGTCCATCTGCAAGAGGACATCTCAATCTTGGAATCTCGCCGTTTTCGAACCACGTTGCCAGAAGGGAAAGGCAGGGGACGCTACAGCCGGTGTCTAATTGGTGAACAACCTTTGATGCACATCTCCCGCCTGTCTTGGCTTCATTTTGGGCCGACAACCTTCAAAAGCACGTGCGCCTTGCTTTTGACTCCACACCCGGCCAACGTTCATTTCAGACCAGGCGACGGTCCGAGCTCGCTGGATACTTCTCCTACATGACACGAACTGCGAATCTGTGTTCTGCAGTTGTGAGTCTTCCAACCTTCCAGAATCGTCAGCACACGATCTCCGCGCACAGAACCACTAGGTGAAACCGCGCCGGTGGGGCCACCTCCGATGGGGCTACATACGCCGCAAACACGCGTGCGATGTGGCGTGCCATCATTTGGCTGTATGGCGGTGCACTAAGTAATGGCACTTGCCGTCAGGGTACGTTGCGGCCACAGCGTCCATCACACGACCGTGAACGCATCCGACCGACCTTAACACCGTTGAACGACCATCGAAACACCGAGTGAATGGTCCACTCAGAGGAAGTGGATCATAGTATGGTGCCCGAGGACGGCGAATGCCCTCCGACTTCACACGTCTGTCGTAAAGGAGTATCAGTGGGGCTACAGGCTTCGGAACCTGGGCGCAGGGAAAACTTCTTACTAAAGTTGGGCTCTAGACGCCCTGATCTACATCAGAGGTCGTCAACGCAGTGAGGAAATACAGATCTGCTCTGTACACGTCTGTACTGCAGCTTAGTCTAGTCGGAACAGTCTCCTCTGCAGCCTACTTACCCAGTTTGGGATCTTGGGCTGCGATAGAGGCAGATGCAAAGTGTAGGACATGGTCGTAAATGAAGAGCGGTAAATGTGCGGTCTGCTTTTCCATTCGGAAAATGGTTGGCGGCACTTGCAGACAGAATGTACTGACCTCATGTCGTGAACACGCCGGAGATTCAATTGTTCATCGGCTTAAGACTGGACACTAAATTGACAAAAAGGTTCGCCAAACCAGCGCAATCGAGCTCCCTAAGTACAATTGCGACAATGTCAGACCTAGCTCTACGTCCATGCCATCCACTCCGCGTTGCGGGCCGTCGCGCGCCTACCTAGGTATGCCCTCAAACTTGCTCATCTGGCGGCACCACATCTGCGCATCACGGTGCCTGGCGATCTCGGCTGATATGGTCTTCACCTCTCTTAATGATAGTACAGAGCCAGAGAACGTGTTCTTTGACAGTTTGACAGCTGACATCTTCGTTTTCACTGCAGGAGCAGTCTTCCACGTTTTCAACTCGAAGTTTCGTCTCTAACGACCATACACGCTGTTCTGTTGCAACTTGTATTGATCGACACAGACACAGACATGAGCATGGACATGCCTTCGGCCACCTCCGCTGACGCTCACGTACATCTCATGCCATCCATGCGTCCCGAGGCATCAATGCCAGCAATGGACATGTCCGGGATGGCATCGACCTTCTCGAGTAGTACCCGCGTCACACTGTGGTTCACGGAATGGACGACGACAACAACGGCGACCTACGTGCTAACCATCTTCTTCCTCTTCTTCCTAGGCATGTTTAATCGCTTTCTAAGTGCTTTCAAGAGCCAACTGGAGAGAAAATGGAGGATGCAACGGCAGGCCGAGAGCGCACCACAACTTATACCCAATACGGAGAAGCTGGTCAACCACAGTGTCCGTGGCCACGTAAGACAATGGAGCCGTGCGCTGCGACAACAGCCTCTCGAACTGGATGATAAGGACAGGGAAGAGATTGAGCCTTTAAGCCCAGTTGTACCACAACCAACTGCAGCGGAGGAGACTGGTACTACACGGGGCTCGACTGCATCACGCAAGATTTTCTGGGTAGCACAAGCACCTTGGAGCGTGAAGAAAGATGGGATAAGCGCTGCTTTGGAGTTTAGTCGAGCATTGATCGGCTACGTATTGTACGTTCGTGAACGAAACCTTTGAGACCTGAGATGTTAACGACACAGTAGAATGCTTGCTGTCATGACTTACAACATCGGCTTCCTATTTGCTGTCACAGGAAGCGTACTCATTGGCGAGATGGTATTTGGGCGATACACACGAGGCTCTGCAGGTCTAGCAGAGGATGGCTGCCACTCGTAAGCAGCAAGCGACTTCGAGCTGTGGGGGAGAAGAGTGCACCTCTAATATGCTACCTTCTTCTGTCAACAAGGCAAATGACTACGAGTAATACACAACAGCGGAATCCAATCTCTAATACGCGAAATATAGAACTATGTTTCCAAAGAGCTGTGCAAAATATGAGTGGGATGGCTGCAGGCTTGCGTCTCCAATTTTTATTCTTAGAAGAGCAGCTGGGTCCTAGGAAGACCGGAATGTAGTCAAGTTAGAAATCTGTGATGCGAGAGCTGTAACCAGAGAATTGTGGTTCGTGACTCGTGTTTCGTCAATTAGGAAACGTGGAGTCGCTCATCCCAGTCGCCTCACCTTCCTCCATTCGGCAGCAGCCACCCAGCATCCGACGAGGGGCATTTCAGGCGGCTGTTCTGTTATGTTTGACACCGAAAAAGACACTCACCACAACAACTGACGCGACAACTCTGCTTAACGAACGAACTATGGAGGTAAGTACGAACTGTCGAGATCTCATCACTTGTGCACATGCCTTCGGTGCGTTGCGAAGGCAGCCGCAAGCAACGACATTTCGTGGTACGATGCCTGAGGCCGCCGATGAGCAAAACCATACAAGTAGGCGAGAGCGACGGACTTTCACATCAATCGCCCCATCGCATTTGCTGACTGACCTTCAGGCCCTGTGCCGTGGGTCTGCACGCGTAGCGTCGAAAGATACCATCGTCAATCCGCTAGCTCCTCTCCCCGATGAGCTCATTCTGCAGATATGCGAGGTAAGTCATTCTCGCCAATCAAGCTCGTTGTTTTTGATGCAGTACCTGTACTGTATTCCAGAGACGTTCGTCGTGTCTGGCTTCACCGGGTGTTATAAGTACAGTCAAACGATAAGCTTTCTCGTACAAGCAGATATGTCGCATATACTGACTCTTATTCTCACTGATATAGCGCGTTTTCTCGTGGGATGCAACCGAGCGATCGACTTGTGATAGAGCCTCAGCAAGGTCTACCTTTGCCGCTCTTGCCAGGACCTGCAAGTACCTATATCCCTTCGGTATGCGGTTTCTCTATGAGAGCTGTCAGATCCAAAATCCCGGAAACTCACGTGGCTTCCTCCGTACATTACACAACCATCCTAAGGTAGCCTCGTATGTTCGCGAGATATTGGTCGGCGGATCCTGCGATGGGAGATCTGCAGGTGAGAATGACCTGAGCATGAGCAAGGCAGAGATGACTGCACATATCCGGACATTATCCCTCCCTTACGAAGATACTTTCGTCGAGGCCGTTGCTCTTCATCCGGAAGAAGTAGAACTAGCGCTTCTTGTCTGGGATGCTCGCACCTCTCTCCAAGTCCTTTCCAGATTGCATCACCGTTATAGTAGTCATGCTTACTGCTCTACTACTCCGCTGTGGAATTTGCGTAGGCATGGATTCCATTCAACACCTGAAGACAATGCGCATACGCCTCATCGGGCCCTCTGGATTACTCCATTGCTTCACGCAGCCCAGCAGTATGTAAGTGCATCAGCCGATGCATCGATTGGTTTCGCAAAACTCTGCTTTCTGTCACTCGACATGACAGGAATACCCATGGCTAAGATAGCTCCTGTATTGCATCTGCCATCGCTCAGGACCTTAGAGCTTCACGACATATCATACGGTGTCCCATCACTTGGCATCGACCATGGGTCTTGGGATATACGTCCAAGGTCGTCTCAGATACAAAATATCTCCATAATTTGGCCGTCCGAACCGCCGTTAAGTCACATAACACAGTTGTTGCAATCCTGTGCGACGGTGTCAAGCTTCCGATGTGATCGACCAGATAAACCCGATGACAACATAGTGGACTGGCATTCCGCACTCCTCGAAGCTGCAAGATCACATAGCGAAACCCTCAAAAAACTCGAAATTCGTATGGACGGAAATTGTGCATTCACCTGGACGGGTTTGTGGCCGCGAAACTATTTGTTATCTGGAATGAAAGAATTGGAAGAACTGGAACTGGACTACACTGCCATTGTAGGCAAACAGCGAGGAATTCACTACCCAGAATTACCCGAGACGCCAGAACCTGCCCGATCGCTCCGCGATCTGCTGCCGCCGAATCTGGTTGAGTTGAGACTAGATTATCAGAGATCCGCTATGAACGCCAATGTCGACTATACCTCTGAGTTACGGGCCCTTGTTCAAGACAATCCAAACTGCCCTTGCAAGATCAAAAAAGTGGGGATTTACTACGTTCATGACATAGTGCACGCCGCATACCCTTTTTCGCTCCACAGCCTCCAGGAGTACTTCAAGGCACACGGTCTAGAATTTCACTATACCGTCAAGTACAAGATAGATAACGAATGTAAGTGCTTCATGTACGCGTAAGATCGACGTTATCTAACAGCGTTGTCGTAGACGAACGGGACTATCTGGTACAAAAGCTGGCTACCATGGGCTACGAGGGCGCTTATATGTGTAAATGGTCCATTACAGATGACGACACCTGGATAACACCCGAAGAACTGTACAACAGGGTAATGGAGCTTGTCTTGAAATCTGAGAAGCACCAGAATGGCACACAAGTCTGATGCGAGGTTATTCGGCTACGGTATAACGATGCGGCCACAACGGACTCGAAGAGCTCTGAGCTCAGCACGCCCTTGTTCAAATGCTCGGAATTGATGAGAGAGCTGCACCTATAAGCTGTAATCGATTGAATTATCTCCAGATCCCCTACGCTTTACTTCTAGCGGTTTCCATCCCAAACCACCAAGTGACTTCCCCCAATCGTCGGAGGGGCAATTCTACTCATGTCCCAAATATCCAATCGAGACCATAATTCTGCCACGCTGCCAACCTTCATTGGCATCCAACCAAAGTAACGTTGCCGACCAACTCGCGGGTTCCGCGAAACATAGTCTTCTGGACGGTAGTCGGCATCCACAGCCTTGATGATGGAAGCGGTGGGGTCCGATAGGACCTCATCATCAGCAAAAAGGAATATTCGGTGTAGTTTGTAGTCCGTATTCATTGGTTGAGCACCCTCGCCACTGTTGTATAGTTCGCGAAGCTGATTCATATCGAGGCCAGCCAGAGCAGGGTCGGAACGCGCATCGAGACTAAAAAACGACCATAATTGTTGGAAGCCAGGATCGTCTTCCTCGGTTCCAGTCGCGTCTAGAGCCCCTTCGTGCGCATTGGTCTGTATCGTCTGGAGAAGTCGGTGCCATTGCTGGTCAGATGAAGGTCCGTAGCCCGTACGGTAAATAGTAAAGCCCCAGTTTCTGTGGCGAACAAACTCATCGTCTTCATAGACGCAGAGGTTTCCCATCCATTCTTCTACGGTGGTAGTCATCGGGGGCGCAAAGAAAGATGTATTGATGCAGAATGTGTACAAGTACCTAGGTAGGTATGAAGAGGATGTGACAAGATGCAATTGTTTCGAAATATAACAGCTTGATTGGTGAGTGATGAAACGACACGAGATTTTCGGCGGTTATAGCTTTCACAGTATGAGAGTTTAGGCCTACATCCCTAGGCAGCCATGTACGGGTGGGCCTGCGCACGGACAGTGCTGCCTTGCGACTCTCCTGCATAGGCAGGTAGATATCTCAAGTGCGCGGTTGAGGTTTCAAGGTAATGTAAATTTCTGCATATACTCATAGCAAAGATATCTAGGTATGTTGTGAGTCAATTGTTTGGTCAAGTACTGGTTAGCAAGGCTGCACCAATCCATGGGTACCAAACTTCGCGAACTTCCCAGCCACTATCCGGCCCCTATCAAGGGCACTTCTTGCAAGAGCACAAAAGCGGTTGCACTACCCAGAGAAGAGCCTACTCACGGCTTCCAGTACTTTCCGCTATGGCTAGGTATCAAAGCACTTTGGTTTGGGATTGACTGGTGCTTCAATCAGGCATTCGATGGGTTGGAAGCTGTAGCGGCATTGCGTAGAAACAGGATTCAGAATTAAGGAATGGACTACCTAGTGAAAACCAACCAGTAGGTGGAGATTTATCAACAGTACGGAAAGATATTTCGAGATTATACAGTAGTTTCGCTAAGCCGACCCAGCGGCCGATATACGCCTAACCCCTCCGATTACACCAAGATTACCATCACCACCAACACACTTTACTTTCCACCACCGATCACACCTACCGCTCTTCGCTGAGTCGTACCCCTGCAGACAGGTGTCTCATCTCGTATCGCCTGCGGCGGAATGCGATACATGACCAGATACTCGCCATAATGCAACCACTCCCTTGCTACCTCTTTGCCACCGGCGGCATCCTTCAGCAGGTCCGCCGCACGAAACACTGGACCACGAGCAAAGTGCGCGGTATCCACGGTGACAACCCAGGTGTCCTCACCATAACGCTCTCCGAAGTGCTTGGCCACGGCTTCCGCATGAGCGAGGTTGTCGTATACGCTGATGAAGGGGGAAGAAATGTTGGTTTGTTGGTTCAGGTGGGCGAGACCGAAGCGGGATAGTGCGGATGTGTAGTTGACGATGGTTGTTTGGTTCTTGGAACTGAATCCGGTGGAGAAGGCGTAGCGGGTCTGCGAGCTGGTGCGGTGGACGCGATAGACCAGTGTTGGGATGGCGGTTGGGGCGGGAGGTGATGGTGGTGATGCATGAATGGGATGGGGTTGCGTAAGAGTGTAAAGTGCTATTTGTATATCAGTATGTCGATTCAGAGTGTCTGCGAGGGTTCGGAAGTTTACCTGTCATGATGGAGTTGTAATTGATGTGCCTTCAAAACAATGACTTGTAGCGAATAGGAGATGTTGCCGATTGGATGTACTGTCCACGTCAAACCCACTTGTAGTGTCTTCGAAGTCTACTGAAAGAACGTGACAGGCAACTCTGAAATTGGGGACTGTATGATCGAAGCTATTATGTTCAGAAGGAAAGAAGTCTTTTATGCCTCCATGTGCCAGTCGAACGTACAGTCCCAAGAGAGCGGTCAATGAGGCCCTTCAAACGGTATAAATGCATTTGAATCAGGACTTCGTTGGTCATGTTGACTTTCCTGCCGCCGACGGGCATGTACATCGTTTCGTCTGTTCGAGTGTTGACTACCCGAGAGTCAACAAAGAGACAACGAGATCCCACATCGGTGCCGTCGGCAGGTCCAACCGGGTTGTGGGGACGGTCACAATACATTTGGTCTTGAAGTACCGTAACGGTGCTGAGTCTTTCGTTTGGTGACGGGGGTTAGGCCAGGTGCATGTGGAACGGGTCGTCGGCATCATTGCTTCGAATGCCCTTTCTCCATCGCTATCCGTTTGATATGCAGATCGCGGTATCTTGCATGACCACATAATACGGATTGTACGTCAGGCGTATCGACGCGAAGGTCCTCTTAGCGAGGCACGTTTGGATCTCTAGTGTATTCCGATACGGAGAACACCGCCATCGATGATGGAACGAGATACTCGTGATAGCGGACATGAAGTGACGAGCTATTGATGAAAAGCGCATTCGAAAACACATGAATGCATGCAGACATGTAGGAATTGGTGTTTGACAAGAATATCGGATTCGACATCGAGACATCATCTCCCCAGAATGCCCCAGGAAAAGACTGGACGAAAGATAGAAATTTTGAGACATGGCTTTTGTGCCGCTGGAAGCGTCAAGGCATCCGACCGATGTGTCGTCTCCTTAAAACCCAATTTTGGGGTCGTACAGGCAAACGGACATGCGCATATGTAGGAGCGTCAGGCATCGCATCCCATTTGCCGTATGCGCCGTATCGCGAGAGAGGGACGTGCAGTCCCTCCCGAGTACCGAATGCACATCGGCGATGAAATTCACAGTACCGCATCCAGGGGCGCGGGAGGAAGGCGACCTGCGTGGAGTAGTGACGACACCTGTCGGTAGGTTCTCACCGCTCCTTCTCCAGACGGCGCCGGTGGGATCGAGCTGACCATAACGCGATTGATGTTCATCATGCAAGATGGGTGCGAAGAGAGGAGTGAAGGTCCCGCACACGTGGTTCGGCATCCGCCCAGCGCGATTCTAGGCCATTTCGGGACAAGCGTCGCATGCCGAGGTCTCCAGAAGTACGAAAAGTTGGTGATGACAATCGCAAGCGCGCAGGCGGGCATCATCGTCACGTCGCCACACAAACGGTATGTGAAGTTGCTCAAGACATGAACACTTCAATCTGACATCTCGGTAGTTAATTTGACCCTGTGTCGCCGCGGAACCCACGCCAAACGCCACACCAAATCCATCCATAGCCACTCGCAACCGCACCGAGACCTCGCGTCGAAGCCACCAACTCTCTACATCACATACCCACCATGTCTTATTTCCGGATAACACTTATGCGCTCCGGCATCGGTATGCCCGAGAAGACGCAAGGAGTACTCAAAGCGCTCGGTCTCCGCAAACGCATGACGACTGTCTACCACCCCGTTACACAATCTGTCGCTGGTCAGATCATGAGAATAAAGGAATTGGTCGATGTCAAGGAGGTCAAGAATCCAATGACGAAAGACCAAATGCGCGCTGCAAGGAGACCGGATCCGGGGTACTATATCGAGCAGAGGGCCGGTGAGGCTATGGGAGCGTACGAACAGACGTGAAGAGATGGGAATGAGATATGTTCTTCGCATGTAAATTTGGGTATGAAGATGTATGCATATATGGCGTTTAAGGGCATAGTACTGCACGGTCACTTGAGGAAGAGGCCGATGTGCTATGAGCATTATTTACTCGGGAATGGAATACTACATCCAGGCCACTCGCCCTTCTCACAGATTGACAAGCAGTTCGCATACATTGTCGCTTCGAAATATTCTTTTAAGTCTCGGTAGGAAGTCGAATCGTCAATCTTCGCGTGCCTTCCCACACAAACCTGTCTGCTACCTCGAGACTGTCAACACCATGACGCAATTCTATTCACTACCAGAAATTTATATTTGTACCTCCCATCTGCAGTACAAAAAGCAACATTTCAAAGCAGGTATTCGAACAATGGCATCATTTACTCGCTTGGACAATCCTGCAGCCTGGCTGACACATCACAGCTGAAAACCCCGCATCTGGCTGCGTTGCGAACAGCCGCTTCTTTCGGTTTCACTGATCACTACACAACTTGGCGGAGAGCCAAGCAATGCGGTTGGTCACGATACGGGGGAACTATGAGGAACATAAAAAAGACTTTCCACCGCCATGGAAAATCTGCCACAAAGCCAATGAGACGAGGCGATCATCTCTTTGAGACCCCGATACAGCAAGACAATGGTCTCTTGCCTACTACGGCCCAGCAAGCCAGTGATCTTTATCATGCCCTTCTGGGACCAATCAGCCGTTCCTCCCATACTGCATATCAAAAGGTAGCATCAACGAGAAGGCGTTCCGTGGTCGAGCATTGCTAACCTGCGCAGATTGACGTGACAAAGAAGAAGACTTTCGAGAAAACCACGCATTCTGTTCAGGAAACCCATCGAAAACAACATTCTACAGGCCAGTCAGCGGATCGCTTTACTATCACTGCCGAGGGCATAAAGCTTGCAGCAAGCATTGCGTATGCCGGTCCCACTGAAGGAACTCCATTGGCCGATTCAGATTTCGCAACTGCAGTGAGCAGCTCTATGAAGATTCCTAGTGCAAGAGAAGTCGTGTATAGAGAGCTGCAAGGTGCAAATGATTTTCGGCTTATAGAGGTGTCTCCGGAGAGTGGACAAGGTTTAGAGTGCAAGATGGTCTATAGTTCGCTTCGCCATCCACCAGATTATATTGCAATTTCTTATGCATGGGGGGATGGCTTTGATAAGAGACAGATAAATTTGGAAGGCGTTGAACGCGTTTCAGTCAACTCGAATCTTTACGATGCCCTAATGGCTGTCCGCGAACCAGACCGCGCCATTCTTGTTTGGATAGACGGCCTCTCAATTGACCAGGAGAACAAAATGGAACGCGCGAAGCAGGTTCAGTTGATGGACAGAATTTATCGACAGGCGACATGTGTTGCCATTTGGCTTGGACGTGAAGCGGATGATAGTGGGCGGGCAATACGACTATTAAAGGATTCGGTGGCCCACGCGAAGAGCGAATGGACCGGCCTTTTGGAGCATCGCGACTTTAAAGCCTTGCACTCTCTATTCAGGAGGAACTATTGGAGTCGGCTTTGGGTTGTACAGGAAGTATTTCATGCGAAGAGCAAGAAAGTCTACTGCGGCTCTTCCAAACTCCCCTGGTACCTATATAAGAAGGCATCAGATGCTCTTTGGCAACACGAAAGCGACCCTTACCTCTGGACAGGACCAAGTAGCTTTCCAGACGTTCAACGTCTCATGGTGTTGGGCCCAAACTCTCTGCTAGAAGTTTTACGAGCTTGCCGAAGGAAGCTAAGCGAGAACCCAAGGGATAAGATATTCGGTGTGCTAGGCATACTCCCAAGCGATATACGCGAACGCCTACATGTGAGCTATGACAAATCTGTCAAGTCTCTATACCTGGAAGTCGCCCGACTCATCATCTGTTCCACGCATCGCCTTGATGTGATGCGCGAAGCGATTCACTTTCCTGTTCAGGTCAGCTTTACCGACTTGCCTACATGGTGTCCAAATTGGGCACAGGTTCCAGAAAACTCGGCTCTGTCTTCGGATAACTTCTCGGCGGCAAGCGACCGCGACGCTGAATACGAGTTCAAGGATGGATTACGGAAGCTTGAGATCTCTGCCATCGAATTGGATATTATCGCTACGACTGGTGTGGCGGTAGGCACTCTTTGCTCGTTACAAGACTATCTCATGGCCTTTCTGAATTGGCGGGTGCTGCTTCTCTCTCATTTCGACATTACGGAAGACGAAGAGGCGGACCATCCGCGTGTAAATGACTTCTGCAAAACGCTCTCATTAGGTCAGCCACTCGAAGAACTAGAGCACTGCTGGACGAGGGCCTGCTATTATACCTTCTCTTCATGGATCCAGGAGCGATTCCCACGTCTGAAGCTGGACCCCAAGTTCCAACACCAAGGGGAGTCAGATAACTTGCAACCCCATGAGCTACGGTCATTCATACAGAAGCATTTTGGTGATAGAATGGTAAGTGGAGTCCTTCAATCTCATCGTCTATGCTAATGCCATGTCTCAACCACAGATGGGTAGAACATTTTGCATCACGAGAGACGGCTTGATGGGTATGGGGACAGGTTTCATGAGCCGCGAAGACATCGTCGTCGTGCCATTTGGTTGTTCAACGCCCATCATACTCCGCGCGGAGGGTAAAAGCAATGAGTATCGTTATGTTGGAGACGTTTATATCCACGGTTATATGCATGGCGAAGCCCTCGCGAGCGACAAGCCAGTGAAAAGGTACAGTCTGCGCTGAAACGTCGATAGCTTCTCAGATCTTCCATTGAAGACTCAAGAAAGAACGTCTACGCGACTACCACAGGCCCAATACCAAACAAATCCAACTCCCTACTCTGCACCCAAACACCTCTCGCAATATTCCTACCAACCCACGGCTCAAGGCTCCACCCCAGCGCACCCACCATCCACAAAAAGCCCACCACACGCCAAAATGCACCATCCCTGAGCCCCATCGCCTTCCCCAAGTCAACAACATGATCCTCCACCATAATAACCACCGCCTGCAACAAAAAGCACTTGATCGCACCATCATCATCAAACTCGCGATTCACCAACATACTCGCTACCCCATGTACCAAGCCCGAAATACCAAACGCCACGAAAAGCTGAACATACTTGGACGCAAAAGACCCCTTGCGCAAACCCAGCACATCTCTCGCTAACCAGACACTAACCGGAGAGCAAACACGACGGCACTGTTGATGCCACACCGCAGACCACGTACTGCGTACACTGTACAAATCGCGGAATCTTCCAAACATGGAGGGACAGTCTCGCGGGTTGGCGAGACCGGTGGCTACGGATACAATACCGTAAGCGATGTTGTAGAACTCCATGGTGGTAAAGGTAAGCAGGATGTGGAGCCAAGTGTAGTAGAAGCGAGTGAGAAAGGGTGTGTCCAGAGTAAAGGGCTGATGCGGTTTCTGCGTGCGAATATCGATCCAGGAGCCGTGTGGGGATGCGGCGGAGTGACAGACGAGGATGTCTTTTAAGATGAAGAAGATGAGGCCGCGCATGAGTTTCCGGGCGATAAAGTTACTGGAGTGGATTAGACGACGGGTTGGGAAGTAAGTGGAATTGAGTAGACTTACAGACGGGGGTAGTTGGCAGGTACCTCCATGCACACGTTCTTGACTTGGTTGCTCCACCCTGTGTAACGGTTCGATGTCGAGAGACGAATTGCCCACCATGCTCTGCTCCAGAAACTTCTCCCTGCACCGCCGGGTACGTCTTCGTAGTCTAGCCTTTTCGCATCGTCGTTCTTCTTGTCGTTTCCATACTGTATCTTGTACCACCCTTCTTTGTCAGGACTCCGTAGTAGAACCCAGTCAACGTAGGTGAATACACGAGTGCACACCCCGCAATTGATTGCGAAGTTGTATCCCCAGCCTGCATCTCCCCAATCTCTATACAGAGATTGAGCCGCGAGTAGGAGGACAAGAGGTAGACTGATAGAGACGCGGAGGAGTTGACGTTCGGGTCTGACCGCAAGGGCAAGGATATTGATCAAGTAGAGAAGAGGTACTTGTAACATTACAAAGACCGAGGGCAGTTGGAAGAGAGCCATTGCTACAATATCCAATTCATAGTTGAGGAGATAGGGGAAACGGGGTTTACTGGTCGCCAGTACATTTCGGCACACGACGGAATTTATATAAGGTAGGACATGATGCTTTGACCTCTCGTAAGATCTTAGTGTCTGTGGGTTACTTAGGGATCCCTACATGCTGGCTTGGTCCAATGAGATGTGTTCGAGTACGTTAGCGCTAGGCCCCTTTGACGTTCCTGGTCAGACTTCGGGGCTCGGGATACTGTCTCTGACTAGGGTAATTAGATTAGGGACCGCAATTTTTGTCACCAACAGAGTCTTGAGAATTGGTATCATTACAACGCTATAATCGTGGTTTTGGTCCATGCTGCGGATCGGTAGCTAGGTCGACACGCTGTGGCGTTCCCGATTCGACATGTCCTCTCAGCACCCCTACTAAATCTCCACATCTTGGAAACTTGCTCCATCGCCATCGTCTTCAGCTGATGCTTGCCCTGGCTTCGGTCTCTGTGGTAAACTCGCTTCCAGAGACTTCTCGTCGTTGGGTTCAGGCTCGGATTCGTCGTCCATGCTATCCTCTTGCTGTTGTTCCTTCCCATTTTGCGGCTTGAGATCCTCGGTTCGAGCCTTTTGCTCTTCTGTCTGCATCTTCGGCTCCACTGAGTTTCGCTCGCTCTTCTCGCTAACGTCATCTTTGGGCGGCGGAGGGGGTGGCGCCGCACCGTCGGTATCGCGGTCACGCCTCGGTTGCTCGGGTGTAGGTGGTGTCACCTCGGTGCGCGGGCTCATGATAGGACTTCTGGGTTGCTGCTGCTGCTGCTGTTGCTGAGGCTGCTGTTGTGATTGCTGGGCGGGTTGTTGGGAACCTCCCGGACCGACGCTTCGTAATCTGGGGTCTGCGTTCAGGTAGTAGCCCCTCACACCGACAATCCTGCCCTCCCTCTCGCAACCTATGACCCAATCTGGAACGACTACAGGAATGTTGTTCTCGACGGCCTTCTCCCATGCAGGCCCTCTGCCTTCAGTGCATACGAAGTGCGTGGTGTCAATGCGCACATTGTCCGCGATCTTGGCGCCAATTCTTTCCACAGACCGTTGCAAAGACTCTCGGAGAGCAGCAGGCATGTGGCCAGGCGTGATGGTGATACCAGACAAGTCCGTCATCTTGTGTGTTTGTACCAACAGCTTCTCGCTGCTGAAAGTGCCCGCGCTAGTCTTGAGGACCAGGTGGAACTGATATTCCGTGTCGACAGCTAGACCACTCAGCTTGGTGCTGTGCACGTCGCTGGGCTTGGGGATTGTGCCTGCCTTGTTGCCATTGCGGTATAGTGTGAGGCTGCGCAGTTCGGCGGTTGCGATGTCGATAGGATCCCACTCGAGGACGACTGAGGTTTGCGTAGCATTGCGGCATTTGAGGATGGGGGCTGAGGGCGTGCGCTGGCCAAAGGTGCGGAAGATCTCCGACTGGAGCTCATGGAAGGCTTTCTGGGCGTCGGCTTCGGCTTTGTAGTTTCTTCCCACATCGATGTCCACCATGGAGCCTGACGAGATGTCTGGGGGTAGCAATATAGAGGGGAACTCAATCTACCTTTACGTCAGCCAGAGTGAAGGGCAAGGATGCGCTTGCGCTGCGTTGAGCGGCATTGAGGGGCTCACAAGACGCTTGTCTTCTGTCAGTAGCACAGCTACTCCAGCATCGACCTTTCCGACTGTGAGAGAGACGAGCATCTTGGGCGAGACTGTGTGAGGATGTCGGACTTGGGAGACGTGTATTGTTTGGTAGAGCTGAGCGGCCGCGTACCTGACCATCAATGGCGCGGCCCGAAGAATCGCCGTGGCAGGCGCTAGCGGCCAGCTCTGGTCCACGCCCCTCTATGTTTTCTCCATCATCAACACCATAGCATAGAGAGCAAGCACTGTAGAAAGGTCACGCATCGCTCATGGCGACCAAAGCGACATGGTACATAGACTATGAAGCCGCCTGCAGGGTTGGGACTCGTTCCGCGACTTGGTGGATACGCAAAAGAAGCACCTGCAATTGACCTCGAGCACTAGATCCTTCGTATGGACTTGGGCGGTAGGTAGTCTAGCAAACGGTAGCCCCCCTGTCACTCACATACACGTCTTTTTTTCCGATGCACAGTTCCAGCGATTCGAGGTTTTGCTTGAAAACATCCCAATCTTCCAGCAAGCTTACCACTCTTTGCATGGACCTCGTACATCGTCTGGATAGAAATACTCAAACCTGGCAGCTTTTCACCTCTGCGCTTTGGAGGCACGTGAAAGAGGTTATTTATGCATCAGCAACTCATGACTAGTGGTGATGACTTGATCGGCTACTATGCAAAGCTTGGTTAACATGTGTGCGCATTAGGCATGATCGTTCGGTAGCGTTGTTGGATCCAGAGGTGAAAGTGAACTATATTGCCATGGACTGAGCCGCATGATATGAGGGCTGCTCAAACGGGAACATCTGATCGATTCGGTCAAAGTTCATGTAGGGCGGCCAGACTTGCCACACCGACTTCCCCGCCACCCTCGTGAGAGCTGTGAGACGGTGCTGTATCGTATCCTTAGATTCCCTCGGCCCGTGTGCATTCGTTTCATAATAGTAAACTCAACTTTTTCTCAAGGAAGACATGCAGCAGATGACGTCATTCCTTACCATTAACCTCCCGCACATGAGTAGTCATACGCCTAGATATGTTTAGGGCTACCCGCCGGATGTCGGTGATACATCACGTGAATTGGCGTCTGGCGCGCAGTCTCGGAAACGCGACTATATGCATCCCAACTCTTCCACATAACTGTGCTGCATGCCGCGGAAGCAGGGACGACACCACGTTCAAAAGTCGATACGTGTGGCATGCGAATCCCCATGCCAGGATCCGCTGTCACAACTCCACACCCCAGAAGGGCCTTCCGAAGCTGGCCAGGTCCGATCGGCGATGGCACAGTGGGGAGGACCGGAGACTAACGTCTTTATCGTGGTTGCTTGTTCAAGGTTGGCGTCGCCCCCAGTAAGCGCGTTCAACACTTTGGCGCAGAGATTTTGGAGCGGCTCAACAGATGGGCGACACGTGTAGCCGACGCTGCTGCAGCGGCGGGCATGGGCATTTCCAAGCTTCTGGCCAGCTCTTTTGCGGCTCGTGAGACATGGGATAGACATGGGATTGAAACCTGGCGGAGGAGAGCATTAGGCTAGAGTGGGCTTAGGTCAGCCGTTCGCGATAAGTCCCGCGATGCACGGTTGCCGTCCTATGATGCATCGCGAGTTCCTGCGTCGAAAGTCGGTGGTAGCCACCACCAAGACACGCGCCTTGACAAAATCTTGTCCGCCTTCTGTCTCTTCCTCTATTCACACCACCTCCAAACATTGGACTCCCTCGCCATCGGCGTCTCTCATATACATTACCCCACCTCCTTCTTCTCCACTATCTTGATCGTCTGATTACCCCATTGTTTGCTCCATACTACCTGCAGGAAATAATTCCCTCGACACCGCTGCACGCGCCATCCCCCAAACCTCACTCACTCTCTGCCGTCAGCATTCCTCCTACATCACTCCGGCACACATTGTCACCATGGTTCTCATTGAGAATCAAGAATACCTCTGCGAAGAGGAGAAGCGTCTGAAGCAGGACCGAGAACGTACCGCCTACTGGAAGCGATGGGGACCCTACGTCGCCGAGAGGCAGTGGGCAACAGGTCAGTCTTCCTCTCCATGAGTCTATTACCACCAATCTAACTTGTGTCCAGTCCGCGAAGATTACTCGTGAGTGCACCTACTGTCATCGCCATGGTACGCTACTAACAAACTTTTGCAGCCCTGATGGAGATGCCTGGAGCCGTGAGTACACATCTTCGGTGCCAACTACCTTTTCTAACGTTCGTAGATTTCACGCACGACATGGCGCGGTCGCGCGCCTTTCGCTGGGGCGAGGACGGCATTGCTGGTGTGTCCGATTCACACGGCTTCCAGAACATTGCCTTTGCTTTCTGGAACGAGAAAGAGTATGTGTGCGCCAGTGCAACATTTGCGACACAGGCTGACTTCCCTGCAGCGACTTCCTCAAAGAGCGCCTTTTCGGATTGTCCAACCCTCAGGGTAACCACGGCGAGTCGCTCAAAGAGTGCCATTTTCACCTGGACAACACGCCAACAGTATGTTGGTTTCGCTCGCTACGCAGATATCGCTAATTCAATCGTAGCACTCGTACATGAAATTTCTGTACAAACTTCCTCAGCGGAAATTCCCATACGAAGACCTCATCGAGACGAATGCGAAGCGAACGAGGCTGGACAAGGAGTACAACCTTGTCGACACGGGCATCTTCGACGATGACCGGTATTGGGACATCTTCATCGAGACTGCGAAGGAAGCGGACGATCCAGAGGAGATGTGCTTCCGAGTGACAGCTTACAACCGTGGCCCAGAACCGGCACCGCTACACATTGTACCTCATTGTTGGTTCAGGAATACCTGGGCATGGGGTCACGAGGACGAGAAGCTGAAGCCCTCAATCACCAAGATTGGTCCAACAACAGCGCAATCAAAACACCACAAGCTCGGCGATCGCTACTTTCAGCTCTCCCCATCCCCGGGCACCGGCCCAAGCGGCGAAGACGTCCAGCCTGAGCTTCTCTTCACCGACAATGATACCAACTACAAGGGGCTATGGAACGTGGAAAACAAGGTTCCATATGTCAAGGACGCTATTCATCGCCGCATCGTGGACGAGCAGAAGGATGCTGTCAACCCTGAGAACACTGGTACCAAGTGCGGTGCCTGGTTCGCTTTTGACGAAGGCGATGGTGTCCCACCTGGCGAGTGCGCTGTTGTCCGCTTTAGGCTCTCAAGGAGAAACGACGGATTCCTTGACGAAGAAATGTTCGACGACATTATAGAACAGCGTCGCGCCGAAGCCGACGAATTCTACTACAGAATCAGTCCCCTCCCAATCGCTGACGATTTGCGCAACATCCAGCGTCAGGCATTTTCCGGCATGATGTGGTGCAAGCAATACTACCACTTCATCTGGGACCAGTGGGCTAACGGCGACCCTGGTATGCCTCCTCCACCACCTGGTCGCAAGGCTATACGCAACAAGGAGTGGAAGCATATGTACCTGGATGATATTTTGTCCATGCCCGACTCTTGGGAATACCCCTTCTTCGCTGCATGGGACAGTGCTTTTCACTGTATCACACTCGCCATGATCGACCCCGACTTCGCCAAGAAGCAGCTCGACCTCTTCACACGTGAGTGGTACATGCACCCGAACGGGCAGCTGCCGGCATACGAGTGGAACTTTGGCGACGTGAACCCTCCAGTACATGCCTGGTCGCTATTCCGGGTCTTCAAGATTGAGCGCAAGATGTACGGACGTGAGGACTTTGACTGCCTCGAGCGCGTATTCCAGAAGCTTTTGCTGAATTTTACGTGGTGGGTCAACCGAAAAGACGCTGACGGAAAGAACATCTTCGAAGGTGGTTTCCTGGGTCTCGACAATATTGGTCTCTTCAACCGTTCGGACCCGTTGCCGACCGGTGGTACCCTGGAGCAGGCCGACAGTACAGGCTGGATGGGCTTCTACTGCCTGAACATGCTGAACATCTGCCTTGAGCTCGCCAAGCGACGACGCATCTACGAAGACATGGCCTCCAAGTTCTTCGAGCACTTTTTGATGATCAGCGACGCTATGCAATTCCGCAGCGATGGCGAGTCGAAGCCTTTGTGGAACGAGGAAGACGGGTTCTACTATGATGCCATCTCTTGGGGTGGTCCGTGGTGCCATCAGATGCCCGTCCGTTCTCTGGTCGGTCTCATTCCTCTGTACTCTACCATGACGCTGGAACCGGAGGTTATCAACCGCCTACCCAGCTTCAAGAAGCGGGTTGAATGGTTCATTGCTCACCGTCCCGAAACTTCGAAGCGCAACATCCATACGCTCTCCAAACGTGGTCAGGGCAACCGCTTGCTTCTGTCACTTGTCAACGAAGACCGACTGAAGCGGATAATGAAGAGAATGTTGGACGAGGATGAGTTCTTCGCTGACCACGGTATCCGATCGCTTTCAAAATACCACAAGGATCATCCCTATAGCATGGACGTCAATGGCCAGAAGTACGAGGTAGCTTACCTTCCCGGTGACTCGGACAGCGGCCTCTTTGGTGGCAACAGCAACTGGCGAGGTCCCATCTGGTTAGCCGTCAACTTCCTCCTTATCGAATCTTGCCAGAGATTCCATCTCTACTACGGCAACGATCTGAAGGTAGAATGCCCCACGGGATCAGGTGACTACATGCATCTCGGTCACGTTGCAGAGGAGATTCAGCATCGTCTTCAGCATTTGTTTGCTCGCGGAGATGACGGTAGAAGGGCCATCAATGACGGGAACCAAATGCTCGACTTTGACCCGCACTGGAAAGATTACATGTGGTACCACGAGTTCTTCGATGGCGATACCGGCCGCGGGTTGGGAGCGACACATCAGTGCGGCTGGACTGGTTTGATTGCGAAGATGATTCATGACACTGGGTAAGTTTAACGACGTTGGGTATAGTACTTTGACTAACGACGTGCAGCATGACTTGCCGTCTCCCACAAACGCCGCGCACACCTACAGGCGCTGCGGACCATTACTTTGACGATGTGTTCACTACGGCAGGCAAGCCAGCGAAGCGCCAGACACTCCGCCGGTCTTCTACGAGCCGTAGCATAGGCTTCCGAAGTGACTGGGGTGAAACTTCAACCAACGGCGAGGAAGAAGATGCTACAAGCCCGATCAAACGCAAGAACTCAGTCGGTGTACTGGACCAAGCAGCCCTTGACCAGAAGTCGGCAATGGAAGATCGTCTCCACCACTACGTTGCTGGTCAGCTCCAGCGTATCAAGACCGGCATGCAGGACTATGAACCGGACGAATTTGAAACAATGACCGACGGTGGCTCCGACTCAAGACCGCAGACGCAGAACGGTCGTCGCAATGGACGTGGTCGTGACAAAGGCGACTATTTTGAGCAAGACCCATACTTTAGCAAGTGAGGACCGACACAGGATGTGTTGGTATGGAGTGGTAATCATCAGCGGTGGAAGTTTTCAGCGTATATCCTAGACCTAGAGTAGACCTAGAGTAGACCTTACAAAACAATGAAGATATCTTCTTTTATTCTCTAGCTTGCCTCCTTGAGTTTATTTGTGTGGTGCACTGGTGAGAGTCATTGCGACAAGGTCCAGCTCATAGGGGAGACAGCATGCCCAGCGCGAAGCCAAAGGCATTTCGTCTCTCATCTGTTCCACCGTCGCTCGAGGCGGTCAGTACGAAAAAGCAGATATAACAGATGATAGTGGGCCAATTGCGTGGGTTTATCAAGTTGTTAGCGCGGTCGAGGCCGAAGCGGTGCGCAGGTGGTTGCGGCGGTCGCGATTGTTGATTGTGGGGTCCTGTCCAAACACCCCTCGCCCAATCCAACTCATCCAACGTCATTGACTCTCTCCCCTTCTCTATTAACCTCTTCTTGTCGCTCGCTCACGATTTATTACCTTCTCCTTCTACTTCTTGTTGCTACCTGGTTTGTCTCAATCCCATAGCCCCGCCGTAGTTTGTCGGCTAACCATCGGAATGCGCGACAGCAGATAGCACACACGCACGCACGCAAGCAATTTGTACCGGTCCATACGAGAGCACGAATCGAGAGCAGATATGTCGGGGTTCATAAGTACAATGTTCGTCTTCCTCTTCGCTCTTCTACCGGGGGATTTTCGACCTACGAGACGAGATTGCGTGTTTTGTCGCTGGCCTGTCGCACCTGAGGCTGGGGCTGGAGATGCGCAAATACCCGGATGGATAGCGATAAGACCGTATCATTCGAGCCATGCGGCAACATGGGGAATGCCCGGCTGAAGGAGACACCAGAGTCCGCGGCAGAAGGCCGGAGAGAAGTCGCGCTTGAGATTGGAGACTCTCTACCGCGAACACAGGCTGACTTCTTTCGCTAGCAACCCGCGAACTCGCGCACCGTTCAAGCCGTCCAAGAATCGAGGCACCAGCAGCTGGCAGCTGAAGCAGTATGCCGAGGCCACACTCGGTAGCGGCAGTCTAAGGAAGGCTGTCAAGCTGCCCGAAGGCGAGGACAAGGACGAGTGGCTAGCTGTCAATGGTAGGAGGACAGCTCTATTGAGTGAAGGAGTCGGGCTGATATGCGACCACAGTCGTCGACTTCTACAACCAGATCAACCTGCTCTATGGCTCCATCACAGAGTTCTGCTCGCCTCAAAGCTGTCCTGAAATGAAAGCGACCGACGAGTGAGTCCACACTAAGCACTCATGTGCGCAATGCTGACCATGGACAGGTTTGAGTACCTTTGGCAAGACTCCGAGAACTACAAGAAGCCTACCAAGATGCCCGCGCCCGAATACATCGAACACCTCATGGCATGGATACAGTCCAATGTCGACAACGAGTCCATGTTCCCCTCGCGCATCGGCGTCCCCTTCCCAAAGACGTTTCCAGCTCTCATCAGGAACATGTTCAAGCGTCTATACCGCGTTTACGCACATATCTACTGCCACCACTACCCCGTCATCATCGAGTTAGGCCTGGAGCCCCATCTCAACACCAGCTTCAAGCACTACGTGCTGTTCATAGACGAGCATGGGCTGGCAAGTGGGAGCAAGGACTTCTGGGGACCGTTGGGCGATTTGGTGGAGAGCATGTTGAGAAGTGATTGAGCGCATCGCGGCGCTCGACTCGAGGAGGAGAGACGGAGAACAAACACGAGACTCTTCGTGTTACGAGCATATTTCGACGGCGTTGAGGAGTATGTGCACAATTTGCATAATTAGGGAGGTATTACGAGCATGTACGCTTGTTAACGATGTATTAGTAGCGGTGAATTAGCATAATGACTTCAAAATCCACCGAGCACATCTCGACGGCAATCACCGGGAATCCTCCCCAAGGGTGTAAGAGCTGCCCAGGCGGCAACTCGTATCCAAATTCCAGAGCGTTTGCTGTCTCAGCAGAGTGGACTTTGGAGACTGGACGAACGCCAGGTGGGGCAGAGTTCGTGTATCGGGGGCTTGGCAGATGGGAGACATGGAAGACGTTCATGCCTTGCCCTCTCAACCAAACAACCGGTCCATACTTATGCCACGTACTTCGGTCCTTTCCTAATCGCGAAACTGCGAACGTCGTCTAGTGATGTTGGCGATGGCGACTGCTATATGACAAACGCGCTATTACGCATGACCAGCGACCATGCTGACGATGTTGATTCAGCCGGAGCAATGCTGGCAACTTGTTTACACAAAGTTTGGACCATCCTAGCAAAACAGATGTTGCTTGCTCCAGTATGGCCTCTAGTCTGGTAGCGATATTGGAGTTGCGGCCAATCGGGCGCGTCTGCTTCCCAATTCAGCTACGGTGCTCGACCTCTTTGAGAGCCACGTGAACCGAGCGCCCGGAGTATTACCAGCCTTCGAGGTTGCGTCACACGGGCAGTGCGGTGTGAACGGTTGCAGCTCAAGAAGCGGAGAAGTTCGTTTTGAACGGTCGCGAGAATAGCCGAGATGAGCCCTGAAGGGCCAGGGCGGAGCGTGAGACATTGGGCAAACCTTACCGTCTAACACGAGAGCGAGCATAAAGCACAACAACGGGCAACCCAGCTGTACAAGTTCCTCGGTTTTGTCGCGTCCGCCCCGGCATTCATTTACGCGACCTTGCGAGCAGATGTCGCGATTGCCGAATTGCGGGGAGCGATACAACGTTGCGTGCAGAGTGTGGGGAAAATGCACCACGAGGCGATGACAGGGGCAATCTATAAGACCAGACAATGCAAGTCGAGGCATCGGGTAGGTTGACAGCGTGTGGGAACTGTGACAGCGGCTCTCTGACCTCTCAGATGCCACTGCCCCGGGTACCGTTTCAGTACCCAAGCTCCGCCCACCCCTGCACCGGTGCACAGCATGATGGTTCTCGGCCTCGAGTATCGAAAGCAGTTTAATCTCTCCTTGCAGCCGGACTAAAGAAGGGACCCCTCTTTTTCAGCATCCTTCAAATACAATTTCCTAGCACTGCGCGCGGATCACTCTGGCTAACAAACCATGCCACTCGGTTTCTACTTCGACTTCAGATCACTCATTCCGCAATGATGCCGCAACATCTCCGCAATATCGCCCTCGCCGTCGAGCTCTTCGCAGTCTTTGCACGAGGCGCACATCTCAACTATACTGGAGAGGCCGTCACATCTCGCTTCTGGGACTGCTGTAAGCCATCATGTGGTTGGAACGGCAAAGCAGATTTCTCGAGTCCGGTAGAATCGTGTACGGCCGACGACAAGCCCACGGACGTTGCTGCCGGCACTGGTTGCAACGGCGGTTCCGCGTTTCAGTGCTCCAGCCAGCAGCCATGGGCCATCAACGACACTGTTTCATATGGCTATGCCGGTGCCTTTATCCTACCCGAACTTACTCACGGAGGTATCGAGGGCGCCTGGTGCTGCGCATGCTACCAGCTCGACTTTACGAGTGAGCCTCTGATCGGCAAGAGCATGATTGTACAAGCCTCGAATACCGCCTACGATGTAACCGACGCAAACCGGTTTTCCCTTGCAGTAAGCCTTCAATAAACACCCATCATCATGATTGCATAGCTGAATTATCTAGATTCCTGGTGGTAACACAACATCGACAAATGCATGCGCCCAGCAGTATGGCGTGGACCAAAGCGTCTTCGGTGAGCTCATGATGGGCGTCAGCTCCATCGAAGACTGCCAAAAGCTACCCGAGAACCTGAGAGCCGGTTGCGAGTGGCGCTTTGATTGGTTCAAGGACGCATCGTTCCCTAGGTAAACATGCCCTCATCTGGATCCGCAGGCTACACAAATTATATAAACTAACGTCACACAGTGCAAACTTCAAACGCGTAGTCTGTCCTGCGGAAATTACAGCCAAGACAAACTGCATCCGTAATGACGACAAGGTGCTGGCTGGCGAGGCCTCAGCCGCCCAGAGCCTCACATCTGGTTCCCCTACTATGGCTTTCTTCGCCGCTGGCATACTAGCTTTAATATCGATATAGCATCGGCGATGCCGACGCCGTGCGTCACCCTTCGCTTTTGGCAACCCTCTTTCACGATCGTCACGTTTTTTTTTTCTCATCTCTCTTGTGTCCGCTCATCTTTGAACGCTGGTTGGCAAGCCTTGTCAGATGATGGATGTTTCTCATGCACGGATACCCTACCAATAAAATATTCGCATCAAAATGGATTGCATGTTGCGCCACAAACGGCGCGTGTTAATCTCTCCACTACGTCTTCATTGCCGGAGTTGCCGGTGATGTTATTATGACTGTACCGTCTTTCTTCCCGTAAACTCTTCTTTGGTCAGGACGGAGTCAACATGTATGCTAGTAAGGCTAAGCCATTGCATAGGGGGGTTGTTCAGGGGCGTTTATTGCAATACTGTACGGCAAAAGACTTACAGCTTCAGTGACAAGCTACTCTGTGCTCGCTCAAGAATCGTACATTGTGGCGTGAACCCAATAGGAAGAAATCATGAGACATGACCGGTGGTGCACTGAAGCAACGAGAATGGTTGGTGGAAAGTGAAAAGTCCAAGGCATTAAACGTCCTTGAGAAATTCAAGAGACCACTCATAGCATGCGATCTAACCAATATTCAAAAGCCATCCTATCACGAGCGCACGCCATACTGCCATGCTCAAATGCCCTTCGTCCTCGAACGCCCATCATGAACCCCACAGTGCACCTCCCAGATACGTCCTTACCCCAATAAGCACTCCTGAGTAGGTATCCGCCCTACCCAGACTTCCCACCACCCACTACCAATCACCACATCCCCCAACCCCTACCCATCCATTTAGGCAAATGACATCCGAACAAGATGTTTTCCGCCTTTCTTTGTGTAAAGCAATCACACGTAACCCCGCCAGCCGGCGATGCGCTCGCCACCGCTTCGCTCCGCACCGAAGAGGGAGATTATCCATATTGAACCGGCGGGCGCTAACGAAAATCCTGATATATTACATGGACATATGGCTAGACTAATAAGGTATACTAATGGTGGGCAGGCAGGCAGGCAGGCAAAGTCACGAGTTACGGAGTAAAAGGCGGAAAAATGGGAGGATAGGAAAAGGGAATAGGGCAAGGAAGGGGTGGGTTTTTGCCGCTCACAGGGCAAGGGGAGTGTAGGCGAGTGCATTCGTGTGTGGTGGGAGGGTGAAGGATCGGGTACGGGTGAGGGAGGTGCGAGGACGATGTTTACTGGAGGATACGCACACCTTCCTGCTACTACTGGTACCTCTCGCTTACGCGCAGCAAGATCCTTTCCGTCGCGTGCATTATCGCACAACATAACGCGTGAAATGAGCGCGCGTGCTGAGAGATTTCGCCCAGCGTGCTCAAAGTCTTGTTTCTATTTCTTCTTTTTCTCCAAGCCCGGCGATTGAGATGGTTGTGGATTAGGTATGCTCGATCTGTACAGTAGCTCCAGTCGGACGAGAGTTGCTGCTTCGAGTAAGGTTTCCGCGTCATCTGGGTAATGCGTAATGAGCGACGAGGAACCGAATGCACCTCCCCGTTGCGAAGGCGAGGGGAGAACTAGGACTAAAACTCTGGATTCGCGAATCCTGTGTACCGGAGATGGAGAAGTGGGATTTGGGGTTGGGGCTGTCTGGATCTGGATTGCCTTGGCTGTAGGGTACCTAGGTATGTCGAGGCGACGACCTTGTTGTATAGGCCTGGGATCAAGAGTTCACGGCGCGATGTATTCCACGAATACAATCATCACGTAAACAAGAAGCGTAACAACCAATTGCAAAGCCATCGCAGTGCACTCACGCCGTCCTTTCCAGTCAACCCCGCCACCCGCGATCAACTTCCACCCCTCACCCACGACGCAACACACGACACGACACGAGACACGCGCTGACGCACAGACAGCATGATCAGCAACTCCACCACCCCTGCGGCAAAGGAACGGCTCGGATTGCGTCTTGACATGGCAAGTGGCACACCGTGACGGGTTGGACGGTTATACCCCAGATCCATCGCTCGCAATGCGCACCCCTGCGGACAAACGGGCCTGAGCGCCGCCATGGTGTGGTTGGATGCTCGTCTGGCTGGCTAACGTAACGTAACTTTGCGAGAAATTGAAATGACGGCAGCCCCAGGTCCCTCGGATAGGGCGTACGGGACTTGGGAGTGGTAAGGTAGGTACGTACCAGATTTGTGACTGCCGACATGACGGGGTCTGGGGTTGGGTGGAGGAGCGTGAGGATTTTTTTCGGGTCACCAGTTGGGCGGGTTGGTTTGTGGTGTCTTGCAGTTTTGCAGCATCATCACCGTGAATGTGTGTAGTCGATTTTTGAATGTGAACACGGCAAGACATTACAGATATCAAGATTCATTGTATGTTGTTCATTCGCTATGGTATCATAAGGCTCTCGGGTATGGGTATATCTCATCGTCAACCTCATCATCTTCAATCCCCCGCAACCTCGCCGGCGTCAACGGCGCAATGGGGCACAATGTCTGAGTGGAGAACCTCGTTGTCGGGCTGAGCGTTGGGCTATCCATGCTTTTCCACTCTGTATACGCATCTTTACTCTCCACGAGTGTTGGCGCAGAACCCAAACTGCCTACACTCCTAACCGTCTCTAAGATGTCACCCTTCTCGCAGGAGTCGGCCGTGCTATACCGATCCAAGCTATTCCTTCGCGATCGCGGAAAGTAACTTCGTTTCTGGTAGCGCTGTTCGCCTGTGGTGCAGATTCGAGGTGGGAAATCTGGCCGGCAGTCCACCTTACTGCTGAGGTCGCCTTTGGAGCGCGAGGCCAGGCTGCTGGAAAAATCATCCTGGATGCAGGGGAGGATCTTTTGTACCACGCGGTTCTTTCTTGTGTAGCGGCTGAAGTCTGATGCGTCAGATTTTCTCGGTTGTTGTTGTTGTTGCTGTTGCTGTTGTTGTTGCCAATCACCGCAAAACTCGCGCTCGATAGGCGTCGCTTTGGTTCGGAAGTTGAAGATCCATCGTGTAACGAGGCCGCGTAGGATCGGTATGTTGGCTACGATGATTGCCACATTGTTCTCAATGTGGTTGATGCAGTAGTCGATCGGATAGGTCCAATCGGGGTTGAACAGAGTGTAGAGGCGGTCGCGATACGACAAGTAGATCTTTGCTGCGCCGATGCCAGTGACACTGTGAAGAGGTTAGCCATTATTATCGCATACCCAGCTAACACGACTTACGCGAGACTGCAAGTGAAGACTACCAATACCACCAAACGGGACCTCAATCGAGCACTCATCATCCTTCGCACAATGATGAAAGGTATCGGGAGGATCAGAACATCAGTAAGTAGGTTGGCGCATGTGACCCAGATCAACATCTCGCCCATTTTGTGTCTGCCCATGCAATGCAGGTTGCCGAAAGTCCTCGGCTTCCAGGTGTTACCAGTTAGAGGTGGACAGATGAAGATGTATAGAAACCATGGTATCAATGCGCTTCCAACGGTGAAGACCAAGATGGCGTAGAGTACTCGCTTGAGCCATTCAATAACGGAACCGGCCCGAAGGAGAAGAAGGATAATCGACGCTTTGACGAGTGGTAATATGGGTATGTTCAAGAGGTTGAACGCCATGACAACCTGCTGCTGTTAGTTATGTCGTCGTAGCATGATGAGGCTAGACATACGGCATAGTACTCGTCATAGTTTGGTTCTATCTCGTTCGGCGGCACCTCCCAGATATGTACGCCAACATGCCACATCTTGACATCTATCCAGGGTTAGTGAGAGCCAATGTCGGCGCTTATATCAGTACGTACGTCGATGGGAAGGGCCTATGAGGGCTATGGATAGAAGTAACGGAAGTATGATAAGCCAGTCATCTGTACCAGCACGTCAGTACGGTTCGCGCAGGAGATGTTGTACGCCATACCCCAGCTTAACCGTAAATTTAGCTTCCGCCGTGTGTATATCCTCAGAATAACGAATATCGAAGCCAAGAGGGGAGTGCCGTAGATCACCCCCAGGCAGGTGAGTTGAAGAGGATAGGTAGGCATCTCGACGACCTACTCTCAGAAACCTGAAGAAATCGCGAAAACCACATCTCGCCCTGCTTGTGGGTGGGCTTCCTCATATAAACCCGGAACAAGGTCAAGGGCTGCGAAACCCTTGTCCCCCTACGCGCGCCCAAGGCAGGCACAGCCGGGTGTCTCCCAAGACTGTCCCCCGCAATTTGCTACTTACTGCATATTAACACTTACAGAAACAAGTTAAGCAGAGGCCCTTCTATTTGTCAAACGGTCTAGTCTCCCGTCGGTCAACCTCACGTGGATGTGCTTGCTGGCTGCACTATACACATGCCACTCAAAAGGCTTGTCATCGCTATGCCAGCCGGTCGTACTCCATGGTGCGACGGTCTGGATATCGCACTTTCCGCCTCCCACTTAATTCTCTTACACGAGCAGCGCAATACAGGAGAGGTGACTGGCTTCCAACATCTCGGAGACTGTGCAGCCGAACGCGTCCAACGGGGGCTGTTGCGCGGTCCGGTTCGTGGCTGTCAGAGACATGAGAAGTGGGTGTTGTGTGCAGGCGCCAATTGTTCTTTCGCAAGTGGGCATCCGCCAGCGCTAGTACGGAGGGCTTGGTGTAACGTATTCTTCCTGGAACCTGGACCGATCACAGCGTGTCTAGTAACCGATCCCTGTTGCAGCGAATCTGGGGCCGCCGCTTAAAGAGCATGGCCCAATGAAGAGCGTTATATATAGTGAATGCGAAGCAGCGGACAGCACGACTGTGGGGATGTCTACAAGCGAGAGGATCGAATACGGCGACGGCGCAATTTTGACAATATGATCTCGGAGGTAAAGGCGGCGTGGTGGAGCAGTTTGCGTGAATGCGTGGAGATTGTAGGAGCTCAAGCGTGTTCAACAGGTATCACGTTCCGGGGATGTTTCGAGAACAACGGCTTTAGGCAACGCGCCCTCGATGCGACGGCGGAGGTCACTCGGCCCAAGACGGTTTCAGAGGGTCACACTGACGTCCCGCCGAGCGCCCAATTGGGATCGCCATACTGTATACCTTCATTTAATAGCATTGCGACAGCGGAAGTCGGACGAACAAGATCAGACGGGAAACTGCCGGCGATCTGTGCGCTCGTATATTGGTGCCCACAAGAAGCCTGCTTATGTGATGTCATCGGCTGGCGGAGTAGCCTGCTGGGCGCACAGTATCGCGTCCAGAAGTGTTCCGGGTGCGATGGTGTAATGGACTGAGGTTTGCATCTGGTAATATGTCAGACCAAGGTCATTCGCCTGCCCGTACAGAGTAGGTACTAATGACGCATGAAACCGAATCACCGACATGTATGAACAGGTAATCTCGCAGATGCGCAAACAAGCAAAAACAAAAAGACAAGACCATGGAGCGGAGCTCAAAAAGTGCGTAGTAGAAGGTTGAAGCTTTCAAAGACCTTTGAGGCTAGCGCAACGTTGGCCGCCGGAACGCACAATGTCGCACCTGCACACATGCATACCGAAATGTACCATTCCTTTTGACGCAGTTCATCGGTGTTCTCTATTTCCCCCAGAGATGCATAAATTCGATCTGTTCAGCGCAGATTACAAATTCGACTTTCGACTTAACGCTGCACAGCTAGAACAGAGCATGCACAACGTCTCAAGAATGTTGCACTGCGAAACTGGACTCATGATGACTAGACGGCCCAGAATCTTTGATATGGTGAGCGAATGTATTACAATCGTGGCTATGTGTCGGAGCAGCGTGAAGATCTAGGGTCCGCGTGGCAGCTTCGAATGGCCCGAATACCAGGGAATGTTGAGCGTGACCCAGACCGGACGGTAGCATGCAAGCATATGGCCTTCGGCGTTACCAAGACCTCGTCGTGGGTCAACTCTATACCAGAGGCATGGTCCAGTTTCGCATCTCCCGTCATTAAGCAGGCTTCCTTCCCGATGCGAATGACGCGATCATGTACGGCACTCCAGTGCCCATACCAACACCAGCTCCTCCTAGCATGGCATTCCCAACAGTTATCGGCACCCGGCCGCTCCGTGCAGCGATCAGAGCCCCAACAGCACCGGTCCCAGCCGCGCCAAGTGTGACCCAATCTGTTTTCACTTCGCCGTGATTCTCCAGTATCCTCCATGACCTGTCTTTCCACTCTATTTCCTCTCGGCCTCTCATGCGGCCCCATGTCATGACCATGCCAGCTGCTGCGCCTAGAACGAGGCCGCGACCGGCCGCTCTGAGTGTGCGAGATAGGATTGCATCGTAATCGATCGGGGATTTGCGGGATCGTGCTGCGATGATGGAAACTGGGAACTGGAGGAGGGAAAAGAAGGAAAATGACATGGCCGAGGCGCGCATGACATGCAGGTATAGGATGCTGCGCGCATACGGCTGGTCTTCGGCGTAGCGAGGGTGTGGGAATAAGGACGTCATGCTGGACGTTTGCGCGCGATTCGTAGAGGATTTGAGGTCAAAGGCGCAATGTGGTTGCGTTGATCGGAGTGAGATTGATTTCGGTCGAGGTTTGGTTCGATCGTCTATTGGCGTTGTTTCCAGATGTATCGACGTATAGACGAACTTCGCAACAAGCTACAGGTGAGTATTCGATCTAGTGAGGTGAAAATCAGTTCATGATATGTGAGCAACAGGACAGATTGCCTGAGAGTATGCGCGCGTGCTTATCGTCCGTATGCTCCGACGAGACCCTGCAGTCGGAGACAACATGATACCGGTCGCGATGAGTGTCGGCCGCAAGTAAGCCGGCTGCCTGATGTATCTCTACGATATGTCTGACTTGCTGAGAGGCCTAGATGGTGTTCTACCAATGGTATTCGAGCAAGCCTTTGAGCTCGCGTTCCGTGCCTTGCGGACTGCTCAGGCGTCCTGCGCGCCTGTGTCTGGAGCGCTCGCCCGCCCACTTCGTCGCAGCTTCTTTGAAAGCCTTCCCGAGATCCAGTCTCATTGGCCATGCTTGCGCAGAAAGACGTGGCAGGATCCTAAACTTTGGAAAGTTTTCCTGGTGTCATGCGTCGGAATGGGACTGCCAGCTGCTGTCAGAACAACAGGGAGATCCATGGTCGCGCCGGCCGATGGCGATCGTGTATGCAGCGCCAGCCAGCTCTGATGCAGATGCCGAGGACGGAACTATGCCAATAAGGAGTTCGTGAAACTTCCCCGGACAACGCCTGTGGTTGCCGCGTTCATGGCTGGTACTTGCGCAAGATATCGCGGAGAGGGCGACAACTGGACCACGCGAACGCCATCTGACACGGGCCGAGTCGCGATCATGCCTGGGATCACGAGGAAGAGGTTGGCGGTTGCAAGATGCAGGATTTCCAACGTGCACCGCGCGTCTGCTGTTGCGCAGCCCCATGACGTCAGTCAATCCATTGATCATAAATGCACCATCGCAGCACAGACGCTACGGGCTATCACCGAAGCTCACTACCACTTAGCCGGCATCTAGCAAACTTTACTATCTTCGGCAACTAGCATCGCGACCACCCTGAAACCAACAAACAATACGACCAACCTCCAAGACCAATCGTCAATATGCCTATCGGCCAGCAGGAAAGCGGTGTAACTTCTGGCGTGAAGTTTGTCACGTCCACTGTAGGCAATACGGTTGGCGGCGTTACAAACACCCTAGGAGGGGTTGTTGGCGCGGTTGGACGAGGCTTGGGGGAAACGGTAGATTGATCTGTACTAACTACAAATGAAATTATGCTGACTCTGAGCGCCTTTGCTTAGGTGGAGGGTGCCACAGGCAGTGCCGGCCGGCCGGTTGCACGAGGCCTTGCCGATGTATCCACGAGCATTGAGAAAGGTGCAAACGACGTAGCAGGAGGTGTCAAACGTGCTGGAGAGGGCAAATAAGCTTCGATAAAGTTGGACAAGAGTTGGATTTGTTAGTGAAGACTGGGGCTGATACCACGGCCTGTGTCCTGGCGTATAGCGGGGGACGGGCAAGTGTACACACAGCCACCGAATGCTATTAGCATGGGATGTCGCCAAATCCATAGGTACATATCTCGTATGCAATGTACCTCTGACGCCAGTGTCCCATACTAACTTGAGTCGGCGTCCTAGGCATTGTGATCAAGTATATGTCCAAGACGCGATGCCGGAACAACTGCGCCGAAGAGATCTCCGCTCATATCATACAACGCCTATGTGAAGCTTGCACTTTCGTGATCCTCGAAAGATACCGCGGCCGAGTACCCCGAGACTTCTCCACCGGATGACGATGGTTCCGGATAATTCATGCCGAAGCAACCTTTACCTAGGTCCAGGTACATGAGCATCCCACGCATGGCATACCCATGGCGCAGCTAGCTACTGTCCGGCGGATTTTGTTGGTTCTGTCTCTGAGTACCAGTCCAAAGGATACCGAATGAAAGTAGAAAAGGACCCTGCGGGGACTAAATTGTCGGTTGGCGCGCCACTGTACCATGGATCAGCGTGGAGGGTCCATCCATCGTGAGATCGTGATCGCCGAGGCCGAATAACCTCACCAACACAGACCCCTTCGGCTCGGTTCCCTGTAATACGCTCGTTGCGGTGTTGGATGTACATATGCGTGTCTGGGAAAGGCAGGCGCTGTGCGGGGTCAGATGATCAAACCTACTTTCGTCACTCGCGGAAAGCCTCACCGTGTCACTGACCGCACGAGAAGCTGCAATGGGAATGACTACTGATGGCTAGCTGTCGAGTACATGCATCTGCCTAGCGCCACGATTGCGGGATAAATCAGCACAGAGGGTGGAGGAAGACATTAGTATGTGACGTCAATGGTACGTCTGATACATGCGCATCTCATGTCAGATATGTCTACCATCGCAATATCTGCATCTTCACATCGTAGCCAAGAGCGGTGGTATTGTTTCCAAATGCCATATTCTCATCGTACAGGAATCCCACGAATTCAACCAGTCTTACCCAACAATCTAAGCGTTCTCTAGGGTTGACCAGCCGACGGAGGCAAATGCGCCAGCCTGCCGCCAGCCAGCCAGCGAGCAATAGGCGGCACACTATCGATATGCATCCGCAAGGCCAGCATGCCAGCCTCCCCCAGCCCGTCCTAAGCGTTCCCAAGCAACGGTTCCACTGGAGAAGGTGGGCTGGGGCGGCTGAAAGACACTTGCACTTGCGAAGGCGAAAGCCACATGTACCCCACAAGCGTTGCGCTAGCGCACGTAAGCGTCGTTACGAATTGGGAACCGATCTTTGACATCAATTGGGGCATTCGTCACTTCGACACCAATCCCATCCATCGCCATCCTTGCATTTTGCCTTCCAATAGTCCGATTGAGCGAGCTACGTTTTCACCATACACCACCCTGCAGATCCGCCTGCATGTTGACCAATGAGACACGCCCAACTGATGAATAACGACGCCCCGCCACACTCCACATCGAGGCCGACAGAACGCACGTATATTGCTCTAAGGAAGGCGCTAGGATGCTGCACGGAGCGATCGTCCTAAGCCCGCAGTTACGAGACTTCGGTTGAGCAGCTGTCTTAGACGTTGCATATCACGGAAACCGAGCTCAACACATCGAGATTTGCATTAAGCAGCGTGTCACCGGTCGATTGACAGGCAGAATGCATGGACTAGAAGCCCCGAAACATTGCGTCAGAGTAGCCAATGCAATGGCAGCAATCGCGTTCAAAAGTTACTCACGGGCTGGGATTGAGATAAGTTTAGACGAGAGGCGGGACGGGCTTTGTTCACGCGCATTCTCAGTGAAATGGTGGGGAACTAACTGAGGGGTCGGATGAATGGGTATCCAATGATGTAGCAGAAGTCTCCGCGGTGTTTATCGTTACGGCACGCGCGATCTCTATCCAGCCTCTTTCTCCAGCCGTCAGAAGCGTCGACGCTAGGCGGTTGTAGCTTTGCATTGACGCGTGGAGTTGATCCATGGCCTTGGCTCAAGCGCTGAGGCTTCAGTGCACGTCCGATCTGCGGTGATATGCTCGATGAGGTAGATTGAATAGACTAACTACTCGGCTGGGAAGTGGTATATAGCTGTCTTACCTTCCCGCGTTTCTTACCTATCCAGAACATCTCACACTCTCGTTGTCGTGGTTACCAGCATCATCGACAGTCTTCCTCTCGTATATCAAGTGACTGATACCTCGCTCCTCAGTCTACTCTCGTCGCAACTTACCCTCGCTGTCAAGTACGCTCTATACATTAATATCAACACCCAAACCGACCGATTATCCGAAAATGAAGTCCTTCGTCGCTGCCGGCCTCGTGGCTGCCGTTGCTGCCTACCCCCAGGCCTCCTCCGACGCTGAGTGTGCGTCTTCCGCCGACGGCACCTTCGCCATCACTACCGTCAATGCCACCACCACTCCCTCCAGGATGGTCAGGCGTCAGCTTGATGGTACACTTCAGCTGTCCCTCGAGGACGGCAAGTTGACCGACCAGGCTGGCCGCACGGGATACATCGCTGCCAACTACCAGTATGTCTCCTAGAAGACTTTGGCATATACAACAAGTGTTAACATACTATCAGATTCCAGTTCGACCAACCCGTACAGGAGGGTGCTAAGGAGACTGAGGGCTTCGGTCTCTGCAGCAACGGCTCCATGTCCCTGATGGGCTCCACTGTCTTCTACCAGTGCTTGTCTGGAGACTTCTACAACCTGTACAGCCAGTCGACTGGTGCCCAGTGCATTCCCATCCACATCCAGGCTACCATGTCCGAGGAGACTGGCCCCGTTTCTCAGATCTCTGATGGCCAGCCCCAGGCTACCTCTGCCGGAGCTGTCACTCAGATCTCCGACGGTCAACCCCAGGCTTCCACCCCCGGCGCCGTTGTGACCCAGATCTCTGACGGTCAGCCCCAGGCTTCTTCGCCTGCTGTCGTTACCCAGATCTCCGACGGCCAGCCTCAGGCATCTGCCCCTGTCGTCACCCAGATCTCTGATGGCCAGCCCCAGGCTTCCGCCCCCGTCGTTACTCAGATCTCCGACGGCCAGCCCCAGGCTTCCGCTCCTCTTGTCACCCAGATCTCCGACGGTCAGCCCCAGGCCTCTGCCCCAGTTGCCAACTCCACCATGCCTCCCTTCTCTGAGTTCACTGGTGCCGCCTCCACTGGCACTGCCAGCATCGGCGCCCTCGCTGCCGGTTTCCTCGCTCTCTTCTCTTTCTTGTAAGAGAACTCAGCTCCATTCAGCGCGCGCGATGATTATGGGACACGGTCGCTTTGAAGACCACATAATGAAGGCTGTAGTGGAGGATAACACGATTTCCTTGCAACGTTCCTTGATGACTGCATGCATCTACGACATCATGTACATAGCTAAAGCATAGGCGGCATGGTGTTTGGATATTTGTTTCTGAGTAAGAAGCCACGGATATAGCTAGTTCAATAGGTAGTCCCGCATTCTCATGCGATGAAAACATTAATACAAACTGATCAACAAACGCATCATCTTTCCCCTGTCACTGTGATACTCAACATGTCTCGGGCTGCAACCCCGCAAATCATTTCCTATAAACTACCTGTTACCTCCGCTTTCCAAGAAACTTACCTATCACTCAATTCCCCGCAAGCTACTGCGGTCATCCTGGCAGAAAAGTCAGACGACATATGTCCTACGCAGTGCCGCAAAGCCGCATTTCCCTGCTTGTGCATGCTGATCTCTATCCTAGCTGTGTCACGTCGCATTGCACCGGCGATTGTACGCTTTTCGCTTGCTACTGCATGTAGTCCTCAATATGCAGTGTCACGCATATGTCTTGACAGGCATCTCGAGCACGTACAGAGCACGTACATAAGAGCCGGTGAAGATGTATATACCCCACGTGCACACTGCTTGAGCAAGGGCTATGAAAACGGTACATCCTTCGAAGTACACAGTACGAGATTATGATGTCAACTGTACGTCACGCACCAATGTATGTTCCCCACGATAGCACACAGGCCTACAACACCCAATGACCCAAATACAGCTCATCAGCTCAGCAAAAACATCTCACAAAGATACACGACAGAAAACAAAGAGAAGAAAAGCAAAACCATGAACAAACGTCGTCCAACCCACCCTGCATACACACACCGTCCCTGCTTCCCTTTTTCCCACATAACCCCAACCCAGCAGGCTACAGCCCACCCTAACCATCTAACTACCCTCAATCCCTCCGCCAACGTGTCAACCCACCAAAGATTAAGTTGCAGCCCGCGTTATCGATTGACACGCGTGCATGCACTAGAGTCGTTGGGAGGCTTGCGCCGTCTTGACACTACCAGCAAGCGCATCTAGCAAGCGTATCATCCAATCCTCTTTAGTTCTTGAAGGATATTAATAGGATGTGGACAGGGCTAGATGAATTAGCTGTGGCGGTGCGGTTTTTCGGTTTTTCGGCTTTCCGCGGGGACAAAGTTTGGTCGAGACGGTTTGTTCGACGAACCAGCGGGTTGTTTTTGACTGTGCCGTTTAGAGGTGGCGAGAACGCCTGGGGAAGGGGTAGTGACCTGCTTTCAAAACAGAGAACTCGGTTTCCTGTTATGGACATTGTGAATTCGACTTTTGAAGTGTCTTTCATGTAATTGTCTGGGAGATATCGCCTTTGACCATTGAACCAAAGCCCAGGATTCCGTATACAGTCTTGGGAATCGTTTTAAAGAAACACATACCTAAGTATCGTGAAACGGGGATTTAAAACTTCGTCCAGTTGACACTCAAAGCTTATCGCAGCTACGATCGTAATTTCGAGATTGTGTTTTCCGATAACGAATACCGTCATTCCGTTAATCTGAAGCTTCTTTCGCAAAAGGCTCAGACGAGGGTGCATTGAAGCATCAAAGCATCCAATCAACAGTGTTGACTTATCAGGTTTGCACTCCCAGTTCCGAGACACATTCTTTCACTTTGGCAAATAGTAATTTGGTGCCTTTAGATGACGCCTCCTTAAAGGTCCAAACGCGATCGATTCGTTCAATTGCCGCTCTTGACTTCCCAAGACCGCGTCTCCATTTCTGTGACTCATATTGATGTATTGAGCGGAGTGATCCGACTCTTCTATCTTTTATTCTTTCCACAAAAGGCCTAGACAAGATAGCTTCATTAAATCGACGTTTTTGGCTGTCCAGAACCGCATTCCCGATTTCCATATCTGGTTCTCGGAATTATGGTACAACATATCTGTACTATGCACATGATATCGCACTCATGGTTGAGCTGGTACCGTGGATTACTGTGCCAAAATCGAGGCATCGGACCCAACCAAACGGTGGACCTTTGATATATGTACTGCTTGATTACGATATACAGTTATAGCATCTCCATGTCGGTACGTATTCCTCCATCAGTCTTATCGCTAATTCGCTTTTCCAGATCCCTGAAAGTGAGATGCAAAGATGAGTGACGTTTTGATCATCCTAAACCGTTGTCAGCAACTATGATCTTGGAATAGAATACCATAGGTGTCTATATTTGATGCATGATTTCTGTCGTTCATCACGCATACTAGTGGAATGGAGTCATCGTCGCGCGTCACCTGGAGTTACGCACCAACGTAGCGGTCTCGCTCGCTTCGGGCCGACCCAGCCTTCGCTGCACCGTATTAGAAGTGTTGGTGTGCAATATGATATTATTCCAAGAGCTAACGCCAACGCCCATAAGAGTACATCTACTACGCATGTGATAGCCATGTTACGTACTTGCATCTAGCTCATTCCATCGAGAGAGCCAAGGTGCAGCCACATGCTCTCCCCGCTGCTTTGTGCCCGTCTAGCGTTCTTATAATTGCCGGAGTAATCCGCCTAAACGTACTGGCTCAACCACCTGATACCCTCTCCGTATCCCTGCCTCATGACCACACTGCACATGAAAACCTCAACCGGGCGGATGCCCTCTAGCGGTACCTTGCCCTTACCGGTGGTCTGGTATAGACCGAGCGCGGAACGGAGCTGGTCCTCGGAGATGGCATCGGGGTGGTCGATCTTGTTTCCTAGAACGACGAAAGGAGTGTTCTTCAGCTCCTCCATGGCGAGAAGAGCATCGAGCTCGGCTTTCGACTCGGAGAGACGCTCGTGGTCTTTGGCGTCAACAAGGAAGACGATGCCGGAAACTTCGGGGACTGGAACAAGGTCAGCTAATGCAAGGCGAGTAGGCAGGGTTGACATACAGTAATCGCGCCATAGTCGTCGGGCTTGTGCGTGGCCTCCGAGATCGAAGGTTGTGAACTTGACGTTTCCTATCGAGAGCTCTTCGGAAGTGGGGTGCAGAGTCGGCTGGCTGAAGCATATGTTAGCCGGTACTTGCACAACAAGACCACGTCTCACTTACAGGACAGCGACCCTGTCGTTCTTGAGCATGTGCAGAAGCCTAATTGTGTTAGCGGAAGCTCGCGTGTCCAGTTTGGTTGCCATACGTGGTCTTTCCTGCATTGTCACTGGAGCCTAGTCAGCTATACGTATTTGGAATTGCTGGCATGTGATAATGCGTACAGTCCGAGGAAGAGGAGTTTGGCATGCTGTGATGATGTGTTAGCTTCAGTAGTGAAGTCAAGACGATGCTCCTGCTTACCTTGTTCATGAGTCCAAGCGAGGACAGAACATCCCAGACTGTCATAAAACGTCAGCATATGTTCAACGATGCCCCAAGCAAGCCATTGCTTGATCTGGCAGGTGTTCGGGACATATGTAATGGTATAGCGTGGATGCGCATGTGATAAGCCCGGCTTTGCTGTTTCCTTGCGTGGTGTTGTAGGCGATGGCACCGGAAGGCGATAGCAGTGCCATGACAGAGTGCTAGAGGGATCTTGCTCTGCCGTGCTACGGAAACGTATCCATACGTCCATCCAGTTCTGGACATAACGAGGGAGGGTAGTTAACTTACACCTGGCGCGAGATTAGTAAGAAAGCAATATGAGTACATAGCAAGGGGCTTACCAGTCGAGAATCCACATGTCGATGAGAGGTGTTCGGGTTTAGACTGTTGGTTGAGTAGGTAGCAAGAAGGTGTAAAGTGTGAATGGGAAAGGTAATGTTGGGGGAACATGGCCGCGATCGAGGCGGAAGTTGAGTGGCCCGTGCGCCAGATCCTTGGCGGCGCTGTTCCGAGCTCTCGCGAAGAACTTGGACATCAACCCTCCCGAACCGAAACCACCGCATCCCCGTCTAAATCCATCACAATGGCCGTCGGAGTACGTCACACCCCTTCCAGAACACCAGTCGAAGCTCTCGAATACCCAATTGCTGCGCCGGCAGTAGCCCCCCACCCGCAATGGCACCTCCGAAATGCAGAACAAGAAAACTAACATGTCCCCTCTTGTAGCGTAGCGCAGCCCTCAAGCTCGACTGGACCAAGCTGGGCACCCAGCTCGGCCTCAAGGGCCAAACCGCCGCCGCCCTCCAGTCTTTCAAGAAGCGCAACGACGATGCGCGTCGCAAAGTCACCGTTCTCTCCGAGCAGTCCCAGACCGTCGACTTCAACCACTACCGCGGCATCCTCAAGAACCAGGCCGTCATCGACGACATCGAGAAGCAGTTCAACGCTTTCAAGCCCCAGACATACGATGTAGGAAGGCAGATCAAGGCGATTGAGGCTTTCGAGGCCCAGGCCGTCCAGAGCGCAGAGCAGACCAAGAGCGTTGTCGACAAGGAGTTGAGCGACCTCCAGAAGACACTGAAGAACATCGAGGATGCCAGGCCATTTGCCGACCTCACTGTTGTACGTATATACGGTCACGGGCAAGTGAGGGACAAGAGGCTGACGAATATCACAGGACGAGGTCGCAGCTGCGCAGCCCGAGATCGACAAGCGTACCGAGCAGCTCGTCTCCAAGGGTCGCTGGGCCGTTCCCGGCTACAAGGCAAGTTTATGGAGCATTCAGAACAGTCCATGTACAAGTGCTAACAACCCCGCAGGAGAAGTTTGGCGATCTGTCCGTCCTCTAAGCATCTTCTTTGTATGTAGTCGAGATGTACCCAATCTGGGTTGTATTACCTACGTATTTGTGAATAGTTTCAGACAGTGGAAATGCACCCTAGATTTTGACCATTCACATCATTCCGCCTGCGCTGCTCATTGTTTCTGACGCGAACACGTCGAGACACATACATCACAGACTCTTACACAACTGGAGAACCCCGCAAATCATACATCACGAAGAAATACATTCCGCTGAGGATGCTACTCGCATTTCATTACATATGCATCTGATACCAAATTCCTCCAAGCACTACAAGTCACATCGCTATATTGTCATTTCGAAAACGCCGCCCAATGCTTATCAAACACCCTTTGGTTTTGCACAAAATGTCCCCGCCTGAAAATATCCCTACTCATCATACTCCGCATCCCTGACCCCACAAAAGTCACTGCCGAAGCAGTTGTCCACCATGTACCACACTCGCCAGTAGAGACTTGCATTGTTCGCATCAAAAGTTCCGTCCTCTTTTCTCGGTACATGGTCGCCAATGATACCATGTCCTGAGCCAATTACCCAGCCAATGACAGGCAGCGAGCCGAATGTTTGCTGCCAGCGGGGTTTTGCGGGGAGGAACGCCTTTTCTTGCGGGAGGAAGACGACGGGCTTTACGTTTGCGCCCTTGAGCCGGAGGGTTGCGCGTTGAGAGCGGGGGTTCAATGCTGTGGTGGTTGCGTGCGCGGGAACGGTATTCGGGTCGAGAGCTTGGTGCATTTCGCGTGGTTGAGACATAGGTTCGACAGGCATATCATCGAGGTGGCTTGGGAAAGCACCGCTCGTACTCCTCAGCCAGGCTGGTTCTGCGTTTGATTGCGATACGAGTCCTTGTAATGCTGCAGGCTGAGAGGCCGTCGCTGTGGCAGATGAGGCGGTTGCGGAAGACTGAGACGCGCCGCGTGGTCCTAGGGTGCCTGAAGATACGGTGTTGGGTGAAGCGATTTGTGACATTCCCCCTCCTTCTGCGCGTAACGGCCGGTCACCACCTTGTGGTCCTGTCCCTCTGTACATCTCTGCGTAAACTGTGTAGCCTTGGATGTTCTTCGGGCTGTAGTGACATGCGCGCTCCGCGGCTTCTGCACTATCAAAAGTCACCTTAACCCAGTGGTCACCCCCAAGATATGTCTTGATCCTGGCCATGTATTTCGGTTCCAAGTTTGGGTAGTACGTCGAGCGTTGCGCTGCTAGACTATAGCCGAGCCTGGGGTTGGGTGGCTCGCGGTCGTATTCTTCGTAGATCATCCCGTTGGAAACCTTCTCGTAGTGTGCTATCGCAGCCCATTGCTGCTCGGAGCCAAAGCCGTATAGTATAACTTCCTTGGGTTCTTGTGCGAAAGTGGCGTTCGTTGATGCGCCTGCTGCGAACGAGTTGTTCAGTCCGTTGCTTGCGTCTATGAGATTCGGTGCCGATGCCGATGGTGGTAGTCCACCAGCTGGCCGCGCGGATACCGAGCGCCTCTTATCCTCATCTGCCTTGAAACGACTGAAGATGTCATCTTCTGTGCGCTGGTTGTAGAGTCTCGCTTCGTCAGCTGCGTTGCTGGCGCCCAAGGGTGTCTTCGCTCGTGAGGTGCCGCGTTTCCGTGCTTTGCCAAAGGGGCCTTTCTCTTCTGGGACGCGCCGTTGATTTTGATCGGGACTGTCGGGGATCAAAGTTAGCTGTATGTGCGAATGTATGGGCGAATCCCAGTTGAAGTGTTCCATGGCGTTGGGGTTGCATAAAGAAGAGGAAAGGCGTAAAGAGGCCACTCTCCAGTCTTGTTTGTCGCATGACTAGGATGTTCTGTGTAGAAAGCTCCATCCGGTAATGGCAGTGAAACATGACTTACTCTGCGAACTCAAGCGCCCAGGGCAGCCTCCTCCCTGTCGAATCAAACGCGCGCTCGGAATCGGGTACTGCGTGGACCTGCATCTCCTCGGTTTGGTCGCGTCGTTCGTTGGGGAATTCACTCTTCCGTTCGTGGTGCACGCGCGCGTGGTGCGTCAATCTCCTCGAGGTCTTTTGTTTATGCGACAGGAAGACGAGTGGAAAGCTAACGCTAGCTCCAGGAACGCCGCGGCAAAGCCACATCAGGTCCGTGCACTCAACGTGGCGCAGAGTGCGATCTCCAAAAGGTGACGCGGAGCCTTTCCCGATCCATCTACCTTGTGCATGCTGCATGCAATCGGAAGTGGCTTACTCTTGAGTGCTGCCTGGTCACGACGGGCGCTCATAAGTAGCCGATGGAACTGACACCTATCGTCGTGCGTGGCAAGAAGAGGAAATACTTACACCCAGCACTTGCTGCCTCCAAAAGTAAACCTACTTCCATACCTGCACAAAACTCTTTAGCATCCTCATCTCAGCTCAAACGACAACGGAAAACGAAGTCAACCCACAGGAAAAAAGAAGTTACGCCCGCCATGCCGACACTCCAAGGTCTCCCCACCGAACTACTGGAAATGATCTTTCTTTACAGCATGAACCCAGCGCTTCCACGCTGCTCACGGGATCTTGGCACAAAACTCTCCTCACACACCATAGAGATGAGCTTCACTATGCAGACCTTTTTCCATACCGTTGATCACCGCACCAACTATCGGGACCGCCTTATCACCAGCGATGCCTCACTTCAGTCCGACATTCTGACCTGTCGTTTCTTCACCTACGACTTCTTCCTGAAATACGTGCAGCGCGCACAAGATGCAATGGTCAAGTTGCGCGGGAAGGCCTGGGCAGCTACTGGAGTCACGATCCCTGGAGTGTCTTACTTCGATGGACTATGGCCATTCAAGTTTACCAAGATCCCCCATCTCGCTTTTGCGCAAGGCTTTCACATACCAGAGAAGCTGCTGCATGGGCCCTGGACCGAGGACAAAGCGTCGCTGCTTTATGTCTTGGTTAGCCTAAATGGAGAGATCGATTGGGAGGGTAGTATGGCAGGCGAAGTGGCGAAGACGGGCATGAAAGAAGCGATCAAGGAGAGCAACGAGCACGCCGTGGCAGCGCTCGCTGTGCTGTTGGGTGTGCCAAAAGGCATCACTACCGAACTACTGCAGTATGCTGTCATACATTGCGGTTGCGACATCAACATGATCCGCCACCTACTCTTTAACGCGCAGATCCTCGCCGAAGAGGCGTCGGGCACGTTGGATTTCTACGACCCTGCACTGTGGGCATGGGCAGACGTTAACGGTCACAAGGGAGAGACGCTCAAGACCATGCTCAAGGATGCGGACGCATTTGATCTCGAGTTTTACTTTGAAGATAACGCCGACTGGACGAAGATCGTTCCCTTCCCATACGGTGGAAGCAAATTTGACGCAAGGACAGCATTCAACGGCGTGGTGAGGGAGCTGTTGATGAACCTTTACCGAAACTACGGAAGGAAAATCACACGAAGGAGAGCGACGACGCCAGAGCAGACAGTCACGGAAGGTGGTGCAGCTGTTGATTGACCTTTTTTTTTATTGAGACTAGCTAGATTTGATACATGGCAGAGCGAATACCCTGCCAACACGGCCTACATAACACTTACCTTTGCGACCCGCCTGGCATATTACGCGGATTGCCTTGATCGTGCAGATCTGTTTCTTCATGATTCTAGTCACCTTCATCACGAGTCCGCGTGACCAATGCAGATAAGCCAACTTAATTGAAAGAGGCTGAAAGCACGGCTGGACATGAAGACAGAACGCGCAGTTGGCACATGCAGCGATGTTGAGCGTACTTGCGTACACACGAGGATTTACCTGCAGGCTTGTTAGTGACTTGTATCGAAACAAAGCGCTATCAAGCAGAGCGTATTTGTGGTTTCCTTCAGTGATCTTGGTGATAAAATAGTAATCATAGAAATCATATACTATCTATTGCATGTTGTAATCATTGGAAATGGGGGCGGTAATGTAACAAAGTAAGAACTGACCTGTACATGATAGCCGTATGCAGTGACGGCACTGCTGTCGCATATCGACATGGATTTGCAACGAGCAGGCTCAGAGCGACGTCGGATGTAGGGCATCTGTTGGCTTGGAACCTAGAGTCTGTTTTGGTCAGCCTTTGTCGCAAACTCGGTGCGGTGACGAAGCTGAATGGGTAAAGCAAGCTCAGAATATGTAAGAAATTGAATGTCATGACTTCGACGCCGTTGAGAGACCCCGGCGAGGGTCTCCGACGCCGAGCTCAATCGCAAATTATGTCATCCTAGGATGGGAGAAGAATGTGGAGGTGAGAGGCATACCAGTGGAGCTACGGGTGTTGGGTCGTAGCTATGGGTCTTTGGAGTAGTTTAGCTCGGCGCATGTCGCGTCCATCGTGTCTACATCTGCAGAGCGCATGATGCGAAGTAAAGTGGTCGTAAGAGCCACGTCGAGAACTGCATAAAGTCGCGACGGCTGTCGAGTTGAGCGTGGTGCTTCTGCGGTGCTTGCGGTGCTGGAGGAGATGATGGAAGTCGCGCGGTCGCAGAAAACTTTAAGGACGGCGCTAGCGCCAAGGCGCCTTTCGCTTGTGCACGGCCCCGGCCTCACACTGAATTTCGAACCTCCACCGACCGACATTACTTACTCCCGACAAGAACATCAACACCGACTCCTATTTCCGACCGGTACGCTTTCGACGCTGCAATCCTCCACGTGTCTCCCCGTCTAACATTCTCTTGCAGCACATATCGACGAAATGGGTGACGCCGAAATTACAACGAGTGCCTGGAGGCTGGTAGAGGTCGGCCGCGTGGTCCTCTTCAACGAGGGTGCATTCGAGGGCCGCCTCGCTGTCATCGTCGAGATCATCGACCACAAGCGTGTATGGAAAATCCGCGCTCCGGGTGCTGTTCAGCGACTCACAGAGACATAGGTCCTCCTCCAAGGTCCCTCCGAGAAGGCCCCTGTCCCTCGCCAGGAAGTCGCGCTTGCGAAACTCTCCCTTACACCCATCGTCATCCCCAAGCTTCCCCGTGCCTCGGGTGTCGGCCACGTCGCGAAGAAGTGGGAGGAGCACAAGGTCCAGCAAAAGTTCGACGAGAGCTCATGGGCCAAGAAGCGTGCGGCTATCCAGAAGAGGCGGGGACTCAACGACTTTGAGCGCTTCAAGGTCATGAAGATGAGGAAGCAGGTATGTTTGGCCTTGCACCTGTGTCGTCGAATGCGACCATTCGGACTAGACGCGGTGCACCGGATGTGAACGGAGAACATGGTACTAACAGCAACACAGGCTCGTTTCGAGGTTCAGAAGACCTTCGCCAAGATCCGCGCCAGCGCAAAGGCATAGGTAGTCTCGATGCTGTCGGGAGACAGGCGTTGTGGTGATCGCTGCATGCAGGTGGCATAGAGGCATGACGTGCATTTCATGAGCATTCCGAAGGCGACCTCAAAGGCATTCAAAAATTCAAGACCTGGTTAAGGGCGAATAAGTCCAATGTTTGGCACGGTGCAATTCGGTTTGGGAACGGTTTACTCGGCTCTCGCATGCATTCCACATGTAGCAAGAGAGTTCAATCCACAAATTCATGAACACACACGAACAGTGCAACTAGAATTGCAATTTGATACCCCCTTTGAAATGCCCGTTCCTGTGAAATGCGCGACATAGGCCGTGAGAGTAATTATTGCTTGTGATGGGCGTCATTGCCAATTGTGAGAGCTGCCCGCGCTAAACCGCCCACAAATCATTTTTGGAAGCTCCGACCCCAACTCCGCGACGCTCGATATTGCAGCACCACCAACACCTGCCGTCACCCACAAACCGACAAAATGGCCAACCCCCGCATTGAAGAGCTCCCCGACGAGCCCGAGAAGAAGAACGTCCAGATCGAGGAGGATGAGTCGAGTGACGAGTCTGAGGGCGAAGAGGGCGAGGTCAACGTGCCCGCGGGCTCTTCCGTCGCTGTCCACTCCCGCAACGAGAAGAAGGCTCGCAAGGCCATTGCTAAGCTCGGCCTGAAGCACATCGATGGCATCACACGCGTCACTCTCCGCCGACCGAAGAACGTGAGTGCCTTCCGCGCAATTGGTGGGGGGAGCTGCAGTCAACAAACAAGAGATGCGGGCAGGCTAGAGACACAATCCGAGTACCAGACTAACACGCCTGCTAGATTCTGTTTGTTATCAACCAGCCGGATGTCTACAAGTCGCCCTCAAGCAACACCTGGATGTGAGTCGCTGCCCCTCAATGGCACAAGCCGCCTGCTGACCCCGCACCAGCATCTTCGGTGAGGCCAAGATCGAGGACTTGAACTCCCAGGCCCAGGCCTCGGCCGCCCAGCAGCTCGCTCAGGCCGAGTCCGCGTCCCACGACCACGCCGGTCACGACCACGGCGACGAATCCGGCAAGGGCAAGGGCAAGGCTGTCGAGGACAAGAAGGACGAGGAGGAGGAAGAGGAGGACGACGATGAGGAGATCGACGACTCTGGTCTTGAGGCCAAGGACATCGAGCTCGTCATGCAACAGGCCAGCGTCTCGCGGAAGAAGGCCGTCAAGGCCCTCAAGGAGAACGACAACGACATCGTAAACTCCATCATGGCGCTGAGCATATAGACCACTCGAGTCTAGGTGTCTGGGTGTGAAAGGTGGATGACGACTTGAAACGCACGGCGGAGTTGAAAGACTTCTGCCTGCTCATGTAAAAGAATCGATCAACATGAATCTTTACGAATCATCGGGGGCCGTCCGGTCCATTCGAAAGCTTTCGTGCCCAATAACTGCTACCTTGTCGATATGCGTGAGCGGCCAGGAGCTAACCAGTCTAGAAACCTTCCAGTCGCAAGATGTAAAGGAAATAGTGAAGCACTGACAAGACGGGGGCTGATAAAACCCAGCTGGAATGTTATGTGTATGGGGCCAGACAGTCGACCGCATCTAGCACTTGGCACCTTGACCTTTCTTTATTGGAGCATGTGGTCCAATTCTGAGCCTTGTGGTAGATCCAAGGCAGCCCTGCGGAATGAGGTGAGATGCAACAAGCATACCTTTTAGCGGTCGATCATCAGAAGTTTAACATGGCGGCTTCCAATCGTGCGCACAAGGACACTAGCTCATATCTTGAGGCTCTTTCTGACGTAGGGCTGCTGACAAGCCCATGCAACCTCAAGGGCCAATCTGCGTGTGCTGAGCGATAATTACCAATGGGTTCAAAGAACCGACATCGGTTTTTCTAGATTGTTATACCCTTTCCAGGATCGCGGGTCCCGAGAGTGAGGGTCAACGTTGTGCTTATGCGCGTGGCTGATGAGATGAATGATCGGGGATCATGACGTCCAAGGACATTTCCAAACGTGGAACGCGGAATGCTAAACGCGCAGTTGCTCAGCAGCGGCTTTGTCAGGTACCCCTCGGAAAGAAAGCTATCCGGGAGCAGTGATGTTAGCAATCGTGAATTGCGTGAGGATTGCCAGGTAATAGCGGTGAAGTTGGGGAAGGTGCGATGCTCAGCCACGAGCTAACCAGCCACAGCGGACAAATCCGGGTGCCATGAACCCTTCCATCGTCAGCACAGAGACGGAGTTATCAGCCTCAGCCTCACATCCCGTTCTGTTTAGCTTCTTTCTCGTTGTGTCGAAACACCCAGATATACAACGGAAAGTTGACTTTCCGAACATGTTTCGCACGCTCCGTTAGGATTGCGCCTACCTACCCACTCCACACATCGACAACATCGAGCTCAGCTACCATGCTGCGCGTTGGTCCTCAGCATGGCACTTACCTGATACAAGATATCCTCCGCAATGTGCAACGGGCGATGATGGCGTTGAAGACGCTGCTAGGGTCCAAGCGATCCACTCTTGCTTACACGGTTGGAAACATGTCGAATACACGACCAATGGACGATCAATCCAAACTCTCGGCATCAGATATGTGGCTGGTATCATCACGGTATCCCTACAAAGCCTCTTGGACTCAGATCAACCGGGCCGCGAGAGCCATGACCAAGTCACATAGCCCTTGTTCATGACCCATAATCTGACCACAGCACTTGTGTTTGATGTGCTGCAGACTCATTGCTGCAAGCAGACTGACCTATCAAGAAGGCAATGTTAACACTATCGAACCTACAATGAACGCACGGATACCTCCGAAAGGACGAGTTTGATCTCATATCTCCTCAAAGGATTCATAATCTTACTTGATGCTTCCGCATTCGACAGTTCGCAGCTGCCTTCTTCATCCTTGGCACTGATGTTTGGGAAGCCTACGAGTTCTTATGACGATATGGCGTCGAGAGCTGAACTCATCCTCGTAGAATCTTCTTGCATGTGGCTCTCTGTGCATGCCTCACGACACATACACATTGGTTATGAGATTACTATAGCCGAAGATACCATTCATTACGACAACACCAGCACTAGAACACATCTATATAATACTACAACTGTCTCCAACAAACGATGAACTCATCAGAGCAAGTTGTACTTCCCATACCTCCTGTATCAACTTCGATACCACCCATTCAGTCAAGTTCAGTTTTGAATCGTTATTACATGTCCATCGATCCTACATCTTCCACCAAAACCAACTACAGCGAATACTACACCCCACACGCACGCAAATACCGGGTGCCACAGTTTGCCAGGATGTCTTCCAGCCGAAAGATCACCTCTGTGCGTTTCAGCCTGCTGTATGAAAATCAACATGAATCTCGCTGACACCAAAGACCAACAGGCCGAAAAGGCACAATACATTCAAGCGCTCCGATCTCACCAGTTCAACACCATCGTTGAGCTCGTTCGCGTCGAGCAGGCTTTTGCAAAGCTCGGTACACCGGACTGCAGTGAGCCGATGACGGCGGCTTGTAAGTGTTCACGCGATTAGCTGCTGCAAATGAAGACTGACTGTACATATCAGGGAAGTACTATGTCGAGTCGCATAGCTTGTTGACCGAACTACGCGGACTGACTAGGAACTATCCTTTCAGGTAAGCCGCCTAACATGCATTCGAAACATTCCAAAGCATCTCTCCATGCATGGGCTAACCAACCCGTAGTTCCGACTGCCTAGACGAAGCGAAAAGGCGCGTCTACGCCGACCCCGCAAGCAACCGCTCATGGAATCTGTGTTGGTTGGTTTTGAACAAGATACAAACCGAGTACGTCTACCAAAACATACCCTAGGTTGCGGTTTCGTTTGCTGATCTCTAAACAGCCAGCTACTGCCGTACTACGCGCGTTACCAGGCGTCTCAACCGGCTATGTGGGCGGGTCAGATGCCGTCTGCGGAGCAGATCACGCAGCTCACTAATGCTTTTGTTAATGAGTGGAATTGGGCGCTTGGACAGATGTTGGGGCGTTGGACACAGCCGCCGGCGCGATGATAGCGTAACGGATAGTGGCGATCTGGCGTGTGGATAATGGCGTTGATCGCTATCGGGGTATCGTGTAGGGTTTTTGTTGTTTGCGTGTCTTTCGTTGCGGATTTCTTATATGTATACTCATTTCCACCCAGTGGTATAGATCTTTTTGCGTAATCTCTTCTATTTGCATCTTCAATATCGCCCTGTCTGCCACATCTAAAACTTCTCACAAGCGGGCCTCATGTCCAGCTCATGCGTCCACAAGCAAGGCTTCTGTTGATGCAGCCACAGGTACGTCTCACCAACAGCATCAGCGCTCATCTTCTTACCCACCTTTTGATCTTCTCCGTCTTCATCTGCAATTGCACCATTACCAATCGTGTGTACGACATGCACGCCCTTCTCGCTCATCTCGCGAGCCAATGTCTGCGCCAATTGACGGACAGAGGCGCGCCCAGCACCATATGCAGCGAATTGAGCACTGCATCGAAGCGCGCCGAGCGTGCCAGTAAAGATAAGTGTCTGTTATTCAAGATTAGTTCTGCATGTAACAAAATCGATGTGAGGGTATTGCTTACGCCCTTCTTCTCCGACCCATCCATCAAGCCCTTCTCCCCATGATCCACAAAGAACCTCTTCAAACTCTCCTGCGCAAACGTAAACGCCCCACCAACATAAGTCTCCAGACTATCCTCAAAGTCTTCCCTCGTCTCTTCCAAAAACGGCTTCTTGCTCGAATGCTTGATGCTGTATATCGCCAGCTTCAGCTTCAGGCCTTTGAAGCTCTCGTGTTCTTTGATATCTGCGAACGCCTTCTCTAGAGATGCTTTCGAAGTGTCGCTCGGAAAGGCTTCGAGAATCGCGTTTTCGTTGGCGGAACGAACTTTGGAGATGACGCTTTGGATGTTTTCGGGGCGTCGGGCTAAAAGTGCGACGGCGAGGTTGCCATGAGCTGGAGATGATAGGATGCGTGCTATTCCTGTGCCCTAGACGTGTTTCATTAGACGCGCGTATCCGGTGCGGGGGTTTGCGAGACGACTTACAGTAGCAGGGCCGGCTCCAATGAGAATGGCAAGACCTGAGGGCGACATTGTAGAATTTTCTGAAGGACTTTCTGCGGTCTGACTTTCCTTCAGTGTATTGTACTTGTTTCTGTTGCTGTTCTTTCGCTGGTAGGCACTTGATGTTCCATGATTGCATCATATGCGGGTAGTGACGTCTACATTGAAGATCGATCGTTATTTCCGTTGTGTCCTAGAATGTTGCTAGGTAGAGTGAGAATCAATTTCAGCAGTATGGTGGATCCAAACATTTGCAGGGCTGACTGCGGCTAGATACTCAATACAGATGCTTTTTATGCTTGAAGCCAGCCTGGGATGGATATGACGTCATCCGACATCGAGCAAACACCCATTGAGTCTATGGCGTTTGTCGTGATAGATAGTGATCACTTTCAACCGCCTTTGCGAGAGATATGAGTAATCATACTGAGACAAATAGATGACAATGAAGCTAGATCTTGACTGCTTAGATACTAACTTGCGTTTACTACGTAGTTATGAGTCCCTGTTCCCTGTACAAGTCATCTTTGGGGAGATTCATCTCGGTCCGTGTGGTTATCGGCAGCAAGGCGCACTTGGCGATGCCAACATACTGGTCATGACTATTGAATGCACACCTAGGTACAGTAGTCGTACGCGTCCGGAGAGATTGGTAGGGTCCAGGGCAGTTGCATCCTACACGCGTTTCACCCAACTCCGCCGTACGTCCGACATCCCCTTCGTTCCTCACACCCCCTCATTCCTCTTCGAAGATCCAGTGCGGTCCAGACCGACGCATACCCACATCAGGTCTTCAGATATTGGACCAGGTCCACAGTCACAATAGCATGTGTACTTCTGCATGCTGCGCTTAAGCCGACATGAAGCCGAGGTGGGCTCAGACACACCGAGACAGCGAATGTGATGGCCCAAAGAGAGGAATGATATTCGAATCCACGTCGGGATTGGCTCATGCCCACACTCCCTTGCAACTTGCGTGGTGAATTGTTCCTGAAAGTATAATCATAGTCTACTGTTTCAGTTGAGGAGACGCAAGCGACAACCTTCCCTATCCTGGTTTACCAGACACTAACTCTTCATTGGAAACACCAAACGTTGACAGCAAATCATACTAAGATTCTCATGTGGGTGCTGCGTATGCACTCGTAGCAGTTGGCGCACAGAGCAAGACGATCTGGTAAGTATCGTGTGTTGTGTCGTAGAGAAGAGATGGCCGAACCAGGCGTTCGCGCCTCCCTTTTCTGAGAGTGGAAGCGCAGGCGCGTTGGGGCAATCCTCATAATATTTAAGGGTATGCGCCGGAGCTAGTGTCTGTAGCGCCTGTGACGTGCATGAAAAGGCCATGTGCTCTAATCCCTGCAAACGCAAATGATTTCGACCCTTTGGAGCTTATTGGCCACTAGCGATGAGCTAACAGCGAAAGTGAGCAAGGGCGAGGTCGCTACACCTGTAAGAAAACCTAACTTCTTTCCTCACTACTCTTCGTGGATCGTCGGCAGCGGGCGCAGCCATGAAGCATCACGAAAATTGCGAAGGTCTCGATCCGGCATCCCTGTCCCCACCTCGTGTTTCACTCCAGCTTTCGCTCACCGATCAGGCGCCATGGACGAGACCTCCTCATTGGAACACTGTGTCGTCACTGTCGCCATGTGCGCTCTTCTCCATGCCCGTACAGCCTCAAGCGAGCAAGCCCTCCCGTACTGGCCCACCAGCTCAACGACATTCCTTCGGGATCTCATCCGCTGGGCGCGGTAAGATCTCCCGCATCTACGAGTACCAACGATTCATTCATGACCACAGTCGCGGCTCTTCGTCAACACATGTCGGCGAATGCTCTAGAATTTGGAGCGTGGATAAGCTCGGGGGAGATGGGATCTATCACGCATTGGAAGAGCCCAGCATTCGAGCCCGCTATATTGAACGCCATCACGCCACAAATCCTGATGTCATACCAAATCCTGCACGGAAAGTATCCCTTTGAAAGAAAGACTTTTGTTTTTGTGCAGGACTCAGGCGCTTTGGAGGTGGCCATGGTTTGCTGTCACGCGCTGACCACCAGTGCTCACAGCCGACCCTTACGAATTACCGAGAGATACTTGCTCAGGGCTGGGCGACCTTGTCCGGCCCATGCGCCACATTCCAAGCACGGAACATGCCTCTACTTCATCGACTACACGCTAGTGAGGATGGGCGGAACTCCCTCTTCAGCCTGTGCCGCAATTTAGTAGTACACCATCTAAGCTCACGTGTATCACAACAATCCCGAAATGCCGCCCATCAAACAATTTGCCATAAAAGGTCAGTTCTGGCGTCAAGTTCACTCAGCTTAGCTGGAATTGCGAATAGACACTCGTCAACCCAGACATCTTTCAGTATGCCGTCAATATAGCGTTTGGATGTTCCAGGTGCTCACGGAAAGCATAGCCAAGTCTGGAGCGCTATCAACGCCCCGACGACGTTTACGCTCACCTGTCCGTCCGTGGCACGAAAGCCACCTGCGAACCTAGGGTGAAATTCCCTTGAGAAACACGCGCAGGCCCGATACAGAGATTGATCCGACCCCACACGACCCACGTGTGTGATTACAGGGCCCCGTGTCTGTAAAACGACATCATGCCTCTTGCCGACTTTCCATGAGCTGTTATAGCCGAGCCGCTCAATTTTGACATGGTGCAAGCGATCAAGTCTGAGAGGCGCCGCAAGGCTGAGTACGAATGATCGTATTGTATTTAGAAGCGAGCTAGGCGCTATGAATTGCGTAGTCCCCCCAACATACGATGGGCCGACTAGCCGCATATTCATGCAATATGTACGCCCGTTATGAAGGCCTCAGTGGACCCGGCTGATCACCCATACAACATACGGCACTAAACCGACGTGCAGTCGCAGTGTCCTCACCAAGGCACGACATGAGGCTACGGTAAAGACGCCGACCTAGTCATGCATAGTGCAGTACGCTGTTCTCCAAGCGCTCTAGCTCTTCACTACCTGCGTGTGACAAGCGAACGGCCCGGCAGCGGATGTGTCATATTCGTAACAGGCAAAGTCAAGTTGTCCTTAGCGGTGAGCTAGATCTCGATGCGGGAGAGCCATCTAGTGTGCCTAAGTATTCCCGGTAATCATAGACTCGGTGAGTAAGAGAGCGATGGATACCTTTGCTATCAGTGGATAGCGGCACCATTCGCTCAATCAGAGGTGGACAGCTCATGGCGCGATTACCGGCAGTTCTTGCTATACGTACACGGTATAGGTAACATCCCTCGGGATTCGACCACTGCAACCCCGGGCCCAACGGATGCGACACTAGGATGTGTTGGCATCGGAGGGGTGGAAACACTGTATATGCTGGCTACACCAATAGCAAGAAGCCACCCTCGTAAGCTGAAAGCTGGGTAGCGCATCTTTTCTTATTGAGCCAATAAAGCGCATATATCGGCAGACCCTGACATACCTGAATGCTGCGCAGCTCAACGTGGTCGCAGATGGGCGGTTCCGAGGCGTCTCGCATTGGAGCTGCACCGAGGCCTCGACCGCCGCTGCCCATATTGCAAGCATTACGCTGGCATGTCATCCTGCTGCAGACGATTCCGGTGAGCCACGGGCGCTGTCGTGAGTGGTAGTGGTTGTGTTGGATTATGGCTGTGCCTTAAGCACGGTGAAGGACAAAGGCTCAATAATAAGGTACATGGATCCTCGCCATCGGCCTCGCAAATCGCGGATTAGGTCTCAGATCAGAAATTAGTATGCTCGATCACATGCTGGCATCGCACGAGTGGAAGATGGAGATAAGATCTCATGAAGATATGAGGCCTGTCCGTTTCAACTCACCTGCATATGCACGAACTGGGCGGAAAGTGACTACCTGGAATCCCTGACAGTTATAGGTTCGACCGCATAGGGCTGATGAGAATAGGGAAGTCCTTGCTCTTCATCGGGCGGACTGCTTGAAAGGATTGCATCCACATGTCGAAGGTTCGATGTGCGGCACAAACATCTGTCAATATCAGAGCCACGTTCCGAGGATCTGCGCATCGCATCGCCTCGCTTTCTGCCACCGGCATGCCGCCTACGCGAACTCTGAGTACGATCATTACGGTGGATTGTGTGGCAACCATGGGGCCACATGATTCCCCCGAAGAACGTCCTGCCAGTAAGCAACCACCCTGAGCACAGTGGATAAGTTGGTGGAGGGCAGGAGACCCAGTTTCGCCCGCGTGGCGAAGCTTCGATGCGTTCCGCTGCTTCCCCCGTGAGCGTTAGACCCGAGTCGCACGGTGGTTCAGTGAGGATTTTCCCACTGCCATGGCGGCTGACTGGCAGGCATTAGCGTAAAGGGCATCAGGTGACGAATCACGATAAGACGGGGAGGATACACATAGGTACATGGTCACCCACCCACTCGAACCGTCCATGCTAGCGGGAATGGTTTTCGGCCCTGTTCCAATGTTCCGGCGAGCTAAAGTTGAATGTCAGTCTCTCGTTAGCAAGTGCGGCTCCGTCAGCTCTAAATTCACACACCGTGACAACGGCGGCGTGCGATTACGCGATAAACGTCTTCAAAAGAATCCGATTGATCGAGAATGAGGTATAAGAACGCCCACCTCAGGCTCACTCCTGAATCGCATCACTACAACCACCACTACATTCGCATTCACAACGTCACGTACACCCAATCAATACAAAGCGAAATAATCTGTTCATCTTGAGTCTGACCTTGGAGCGGAATCCACTACAATCGACCAATCAAACATGTCTTCTCCCGCACTCAGCGCGAGGTCCTCGTTTGAGAGTCTCCATAGCAATTCCTCTTCCAATTTCAGCTCCCCTGATCAACTTGTGCCGGCAGTAGTAGGGCCTATGGTATGGCAAGGTGATGGACTCAAGCCAGCTGAGTACGTAGTCAAACTTACCGAATGCGATATTCGGAATATCAGGGCAGCCATTATCAAGTTCAAGCGTGAGTGCAAACCCAGATCCCTCAACTTTCCTTCAACGAGCCGATGCTGATTCACACCTTTAGTCACTGGTCTTCCGCGGACAAAGATAGATCAGAAAACCTTTGATCTCGGTAACCCAGAACTGGCTAGTAAGCTCTCGTCAATCAGCAAAGAGCTTCACCACGGCACAAACGTGGTCGTCCTCCGGGGTCTGGATAGTGCTTACCTGAATGACGAAGAGGCCGTAATTGCTTTTGCGGGCATATGCTCCTACGTTTGCCCAGAACGAGCAACTGATGCCTACGCGAATCAAACACTCAGTCACGTTCTCGACGCCACCAGGAAGACAGTTCCAGAAGACTGCAAAAACATCGGTCTCGCTGGGTCCAAAAACACTGTAGCTATGGATTTTCACAGTGACCGCTTCTCCGGCGACGTCATTGCTCTGTACGTGCGCAACGACGGTGGGCCAGATGCTGGCGGCGAGCAGTTCGTTGCGAGCTTTTCGAGAATCTATAACGAGCTTCTTGAAAAGGACCCAGAGGTGCTCGAGACCATGGCCGAGCCGAACTGGCCCTTCGAGCTAAAGCAAAAGTAAGCACGGCTTTCGTCCTATCTGATGTCTAGAAGTTTTGCTAATTAACTTCAGGGATGGGGCGCCTTACCTAGAATTAGGACCTACCCTCTTCTTCTCCAAGGGAAAACCCATGTGCCAGCTAGTCAAGGCCCCACTGCTTGGTACTGATACCATCCCGCGTGACCCTAGCATGCCCAGGGTCACTCGGAAGCAGCTGCACGCAATGCACGTCGTTGAAGAGCTAGCCAAGCGCTTCTGCACGAGGGTTGACCGGGAACAAGGCGACATCCAGTTTCTCCATAATCTGAATGTCATGCACGCCCGTGCAGCATACCGCGGTGTTGATGGCCAGGCTAGTACCCGGCACCTGTTGCGCATGTTCCTCCGCGACTCCACAAATGCTTGGGAGAAGCCGGCTAGCTGCCGCAACAACTTTGACGACCCGTTCACTCCCGGTAGACCTCAGAGTCTCCCTGTCTTTGACACCGACCCATGGCGCAACATTAGTGGACGCGAGAGCCACGGCTAGCTACTTCCGTGAGTACTAACCTCACGGAGTAAAGTTCTTCCAAAGGCGCAAATGCTGGCAGAAACGACGTGAGCAAACTTGGCATGCATTTCGCAACGATGACAGAGAATGACGGCGTTTTTTTGCGATTGTACTTTTCTTTTTTGGCCTCGTTTAGTATTCCCCTGTTGACTAGACTGACGGTAGACGTACTCAGAATATTCATCACATTTGCCTCCCATTTCTCTCCACAAAATCGCGATTCGCAAAACAGGCTAGAAAATGACTCGCGATTGCCATTTCAATGACTGGGTATCAAAAAACAAGGTGGAACAACATGACACGAAGCGAACGCGAACGTTACGCTCCAGCTTCCTTGAAAAGCTTTACGATCCATTCACTAGAGGTGGACCAGTGCGTTGCGGCAAACCCGGTAAGCGGCGGCTGGAAGCGATCTACGCTGGTTAACAAATGACTTGCAGTAGCGGATCTACGGTACCAACTTACCGGGCTTATTTCGGTCAAATAGATTGGCAATGGCTGTGACATATGCAAAGCCTTCTGCATCAATATGACCTCGCTCCCGGAGCTCGTCCGGGTTGTCGCGTGCTAATTTGAAAGGGGAGTAGCCACGAAGAATGCAGCGCCAATGGTACAGCAGCACTGGAAAGGCGAATTCCCACTTCTTGATCTGAGTGGTCACCACGTTGCTGACCTGGTTCTCGAGCAACTAGCAGAGTTAGAGCGATCAGAATCTGTAAAGAAAAAATTACGAGACGAATGACGTTCACTTACTGTACCATTTTTTGACTTGATGTAGTCTTGCGCACCATGATGGATGTATTCGAGATTCCAGAAGATGACATAGAATGCCAGGAAGAGTTCGTACCAAGGTTTGATTCTGGGCCTGAAAATCAGCGCTACTAGTTCCTTGACGAAGAGCTTTTCCAGTTTGCGGAGATATTTCACAGCCGCGACATCCATTTGGTGGGTTATTGCGCCAGGAAGTGGGCGATCGCATGAGTTGCGGTCGTAGGCTTCGTAGTCGCTACGACCGAGCCTTCGATAATCGTACTCGCGTATGCCAGGTATGCCCTCTGAGAAGACGGAGCCGTATCCCTGGGAGACGACGGAGAGACATTGGAGTCGCATTGCGAGATCGAGGACCTTGCTTCCAGTTACCCTTCGCATGCGTACCACCTCTTGGTAGGTATGATAGGCGACTTCGTCCTGCCGAATGCGGGCAAATATCCACTCTTCGATCGCGGGTTGGAGGCTGGAGAAGTAACGTTCGTAGGCCAGGACGAGGTTCGCAGTATCGTATATCGCGTAGGCCGGTTGTTCGACGGACGGGACCTGTCCATCCCTGTTAGACCAGACGGATGTTGCGACATCAATCGTGCCGCGTGTTGGGCTATAAGGTCGGAACGCAATACGCAAAGGCTGTGCGTTCGGTATAGGGCCGTAGCCAGGAAGGTTCCAGATAATCTCCATCTCGTAGAGCTGACTGTTATGTATCCAATCGTAACCAAGGAACTCGGCTTCCTCTTGGTGCTCACGGCCATTGCCTGTCTAATTGTGAGGAGCAAACGAGTAGGAGGTATTGCGATAACTTACACCGACGTATGAGGCTTGTGTCTTCAAGATGCTCCCTATAACATGGCTCGCGAAAGGACCGGGCGTGGCCTGTGATCTTCTCACACTTTTCACATGGGTCTCCTTCGTCACACTACATGCGTTAGTCATACGCTGCTTTGGTGGTGGATATGCATACCCCTGACTTGTAGAATCTACAACGAACACATATACGCTTGGTCTTGCGCATGGTATGGGTCTTCTCCCTCTGCCTTTCCTGGAGAGGCCCCTTCCGCTTGGACACCTTCAGCTTCTCTTGTCGCTCGACGAAAGACGAAGGAACCTTGGCTGCTTTCTTCTTTGGCGGTGGCCTATGCTGAGCCATCAAATGGGTGGTCGTGCGGTCCATCTGGTCGACTGGGGCCGTCTGCTGTGCGTAGATTTCAGGATCAGATGGTGCTTCTGCGACGGTCCATTCCCGTGGCATGGTTTGAGGAGGCTCGTAAACAGCAGGCGCATTGGAAGTTTCAACTGGGTTCATGGGCCACGGGATAGTAGTTGAGCTATGGTGCCTCGTATCTGGAGCTCGAGTGGTAACAGCGTCGCCAACCTGACCGGCGTACTGCTCATGCGCTTCCCACGCGACATCATGATGCAATGGCACCTGTGGCGCGGTGTTCGTGTGCAACAGAACAGTCTGCGGCTGTGAATGCGAGAGTCGTGGGACTGGAGGTAGCTTCTGAGCATGATTCGAGTATGGTGGGTCTACCGTATTGGCGGGGGACTCCTAGATGATTTAGTCGCGAACCTAGTGCAGGGCACAACATTGCTTGTGTGCACTTACTGACGAAACGCGCAGCTCGTGAAAGCGCTCTGTACTTCGGAAGGCATGGTCCTGAGGAGCCAAGGGCAATGTGTGCCCCAGATTTAGCGCCGGCTGGTGCTGGTACTGGTGTTGGTGCTGATAGTGGCGCGGGATTGTTGTGGGAATTTGGTGCGGCACGGACGCGCTCCCCTCAGCATCACAATAGGGGACCGTCGAGCGCGTCGTGTAGTTCTGCTCAGGTCCAGCGTGCTGCCACTCCAGAGGTGCTTGTCTGACGTAACCAGACCAAGCCGTTGAAGCAGACTGCGGATGCGTACCAGCGGAGTCTACTCCGACTGCCGGGTACTGTAGGAGTTGCGCCGTTGACGGGCCGGCAGCGTACGAGTCGTGGCTGGGAGCATGATGCGGCTGCCATGCTCCCAAACCATACAAAGGGTCGTGGTTGCTTATGGGGAAGTCCTGGTAGTGCGAGGGAGTTTGGGCGGCATTCCTGTACTGCGAACTGGTGGTAGACATGGAGGGCTGCGGCTGACTGCGTACAACTTCAGAGGACGTGTCGCGAGGGTGCGTGTCGCTCATTCGCTTAAAGGTAATGAGCAAGATCCGTGTAGCAGGGAACGATGGCGGCCTGGGCCGTAAAGCAAAGCCGGTACGGTAGATCGTTGCTTTTCGAGTTCGATGGTAGGAGGGCTCGAGAGGAGGCACCAGAGGCAGGTCGAGAACCACACTGGTTCATTGTGTCGGTGCCATGCATGTCTTAGCTTCCGTTAGGGCTGCATCTCCCCGCGAACCTGCCTCGCGTACCAGACGGACACACAACCTTCATCTTACTCCTGCATCTGGGCCGCCGTTTGATTTTGTTCATGGTCGCTGCACTCGGTTTTGTCTCCTTCGTTGTGACATCGACTAAGCTCGCCACCAGAAGTCGTATCGACGTTCTTCCAGAAAGGAATCCGCTTGTAAGACGGGCGGCCTACCTTTTCGACAACGGGATGTTATCCCACCCAATCGCCGGTACCATACTACAGCAACATACAAATCCGGGTGTAATGTCTCAACTTGCTTTATGCGCGACTATGCGTAATGGCAATGCATGCTTATTGCGAACAAAGAAATGTTGGCAGTCTCTCTCTTTCCAGAGAGCAGGCGTACTTTGTCGCGATATTGCATCGCTTTAAATGACCCGCACAATTGAACTTCGACATGTGTCTCCGAATCGAAGTCCATGTTGCAGTACTACTAAGCGAGCGAAATCATGCTTTTTCCATCTGTAGAAGGCGTACGGCTAGCCACCTCAGATGACCTGGGCCGAATCTCACTTGTTGCGGCTGCTGCGTTTCTTTCATCACCTTCTTTCCAATTCCAACGCCTCTGTTATCGAGATTTCCCATCAGAAACTATAGCTTCCTACTTCGTTCAGTACGAGAAAGCTATAAGATATCCTGCATACGTAGTACTCGTAGCAGAGGATAGCATTGAAGAAGACGAGTCTGAATACGTCTACGAAGCATTGCGAGCGTCTTTTAAGTTGGCCATTCCGACTCAGAGGGGTATCGTAGGAGTGTGCAGTATTTAGCTCAAATCGGGTTCAGCATATACTCATCGACTTCAACCCAAAAACGTGCTCGCTGGCATCGTTGACCGGCTGGACCTCCTGACCTTGGAAGAGATCAAAGTGCTGAAGCCGTAAAGATCTATAACGCAGTCACGCGTCCAGCAAAACTGGAGTATGCGTCATCGAAATATCCAGGCGGAGATTGCCGACAGCGAAGAGTAGGTATCTGGAGGGCAGAATGCGTCTCAGTACTGTAGCAGTGGCACCATGTTATTGGTGAAAAGAGGCCATGCAGAAAGACTCGTGAGCTATTGCACCCAGCTAGCAGATCTCGACGATGCGTCGCTGGTAGGCGCAATTGAACCACGGAGAAAGCTGTTTGGCTAATCCGACCTAGGGAGTATCCGCTACGCCTTGTGGTGCCACAGTGGTTTCGAAAGCCGGGTTCCAGGAACGAGACTGTATTTGTTACACGCCCTTGACGACGGCGCAAGCAGGCACTCTGTATCCCGCTGGGTTCGAGCTTTGGTAAGACCAACAGACCTAAAGTGCATGCAGGAGGAGCGCTGACTCAAAAATTGTATTCCAGGATCGGGGTGCGCTTGCCCGGCGGTAAAGTTGACTCCGTCAACATCGTGACTTACTCGGAGAGTCCGATTACCTCGCAGTCAGCAACATCATCGGTGTGAGATCTTGGCGATCTGCAGCCACGTTGGGCACTGGGGCCGGGGCGTAATGTGTGGTGAGGTCGACACTAGACTCATCGGTGCGGATTATCTCGTCGGGCCTGCAGTTTCCGGTCAGGCAAGCGCGAGTAAGCTTAGTAGTAGAAGGCACGAGATCGTATGGAGAAAGCGTTTAGTAAATATCTCGGAAATAACTAAACTACCTGTTATACCCACTGATCCATCCATATTGGTTGCGGACATGATTGATTGATCCTGTGACTACACCTGGGCACAATCGGTCACGATACGCACCAGTAATCCAAAGAAGCGTCGCAGAGCGTCGCATCATCAAGACTTGCTCTTCTTCGCCTTAGCCTTGGTTGGCTTCTTCTCCTCCTCCTCACCGTCATTCTCATCCTCATCATACGTCTTCCGCTTTCCAGCGCCGGCAACCCTCGATGACTTCCTGGTTCCTTCCGTCCTCTCCTTGGCTTTCGCCTTCGGAGCCGCTGCCTTCTTTGCCTCACCAGACTTTGCCGCACCTTTAGCACCAGCTTTAGCTCCAGTCTTCTTTGCACCAGTGTTGGCCTTAGGCTTCTGCGCGCTTGGAGGGGCCTCCTTGTCTTCTTCCTCTTCCTCAACGTCGTTGTTTTCCTTCTCCTCTTCGGCATCCTCCTTCTTCTCGTTCTCCTTGTCTTCTTCTTTCGCAGGCTCTTCGTCCGCCGCCTCCTTTGTCTCCTCCTCCTTCTCTTCTTTCTCTTCAGCCTTCTTCTTGCCCTTGGACTTTTGCTGCGGGGCGCCCTTCTTTGGCTCATTCTTGCTTCCGGCTTCGTTTTCGTAGCCGCCGCCCTTCTTTTCGTACTCTTTCGAGAGCTTGCTAGCCTGTATGTCGCGTCAGTCTATGTACGAAGCAATACGCACTATCGCATCCTGTTTGGATATTAAGAAAGAAAGCCACGCGACTCACCTTCCAAGCACTCCATTGCCCCTTACCACCACCGTCCTTGTTCGTCTCGTTTTTAACCTCCTCCTTGACCTTCTCCCTCAACTTAGGATCCGTTGGCTTTCCTTTGCTAGACGGCCTATAAAGTGCACAACCACAGTCAGCGTACATTCAAACATTGTCAGCCAACGCGGCACGACCAGAATCGTCACTTCACACCCCAAAGAAAACAGCTACGACCCGCAAAAGCGCAACGGTTCGTATCGTAAAGTACGCGCGATGCGCCAATGCCAGCGCGCAATCGCCATTGCAATAAGAGAAACCGCACGACTACATACATTTTCGCAATATGAATCCCGGTTTAGGATTTGGTATAGAGTAAAGCAGCAAGGATAACAAGAAACCAAGTCAAAAGCGCGTCGCGGTCGCGTGTTGCCAACTATGTACCGGCAGGTTTAGCGTCTTTTTGTTTTGATACGCAATAGCAAGGGCATGACATCACGACTCCTGAACATGGCAGTCCAGCCATCTCACAACAACAATATGCACGTGCGCAGATGCCGTGGTACCACACCCCTCGTTTCCAGGGGCGAGGACGCACACTATCGATTCCTTGGCGGGAGATGAACTTGGGAAGTTTAAAACTCGTGTGGCGCAACGCTTAATACGGGGGAGATGGGTTTGTGGAATTTGCGAGTTTTGGTTAGAGGGAGAGGTGGGTTGCGGGCGAGAATAGGATAATAATAATACGGTTCGTTATGTTCATGTGTGTAGTGACAACAACAACCCCCGCTAACAACGCCACATACAATTGTCCAAGGTGACGCCGCATTCATTTCTGTTCGCTCGCTTTGCCGTTGTTCCCGTTTGCCGCCTTGCCTCGCTGCTCGTCGCGCTTGAACTTCTTATCTGCATCTTTGACTATTCTTTCCGCCTCGCCCATGATGTCGCTGCCTACCCTCCATCCTCGCAGTATTACACCCTGCTCTGATAGAACCTGTTCTGCATGTGCCCATCTTTGCCGCCAAAGCTGCTCCTTCTTCGTCCCGTATTGTTCGCCTGCAGCACCACCTAGGGTACTACCGGTGCTGGTGCGATTGATGCCTTGTCGGGGCGCTGCGGTGGAGAATGGCTGAGATGTTTGCGCAGAGATGGCCTGAGGGCGACTGTGGTAGGGTATAGAAGGTGCGTTCTGCCACGCCGACGATGCTTTGGAGCTTACGTATGACGCTGCGCTTGCAGCTGTATCGCGGTTTCCGCGTCGAGGCGGGGGTGGAGGCGGGCCTTTGCGAACACCAGTCACATCCAGACTGGACGCATTGGAGCCAGGCTCCTCTGTTGAACGCAGCGCGGGCAGATTACTGTAGACAGACCATAGCTTATCGCGAGCCATACCAGCATATGACTGTTGATCTTCTGATGCCTGACTCTGGTAGCTCATAGATGGCTTGGGTCCCACTGGAGGTTTGGAGAGCGCTGATGTGTTTGCACTTCTTGAAGCACTGACTTGCTGCGCGAGCGGACTGGATTGAGTGACGGCCGCTGAGGTTTTCCGGGGCTTGGGTGGCTGCGGTCGTGGGTTGGAAGTGGATTGGACATTGAAAGATTCAGTCGACGGGCTCCTTAAAGCAACTGGCTTTTTGGGAGGCGGTGGCGCAGACTTCATACTCGCGTCCGATGCGACTGATGAACGATGCCTTTCGTTGTCCGCTTGGGTTTCGCTATTGAACTTTCTCAGCGCGGGTGAATCGTCTACCTCATCGTCGGAGGATAAGTCGATCAGATTGTTGGAGGAAACTTGTTGTGATGTGGTGCGCGGGGACGGCTTCCTATCAGACAAACTTGGGCGCTTGTTGTTCTCCGCATCCATGTCACGTAATGAGGCTGCAATAGCGGCTTTCAGTTCAGGGTCATGTTCTTCAGATGGCGGTCGAGCTTTAGTCGAAGCTGCCGAGCTGCCACCGTTGTTACGTTGGGTCGATGGTGTTGATGAAGAGCGGTCGCCTGGTGAGGACCCGGTGGAAGGATCGAAGAAGCCCGGGCTATCTGTCGTCGTGACATCGCGGATGAAGACGGCGACAACTCGCCCAGGATTTTCAAGCACAAAATCCGTGTAAACCTCCAGATCAGCCTCACCACTATCTCCGATTAGGATAAAGTTCCGTTCTGGGAAATCTCTTGCGATCTTATCCAGAGTAACCTTCTTTCTCTCGGCCACGGGCTCGAATATGCCCTGAAGCATACCGCTGTACTGCTTCAGGTGGAATGAACCTGGTGGCAGTCCAGCTAATTCGAAGTATTTTGAGATGACAGGATACAGCTGCCAGGGCGAGTTGGAGACATAGTGGAACTTGACTCCCAGCTCCGCCATTCTATTGTACCACTCTCTGACACCATCGATGGTGAGATCGACTAGGTCGCGGATGAAGACGTTGCGGAAGATCTCACGAGCGCCGCTGCCAATAGCGGAGTGCTTTATCGTGTCGTCAATGTCACTGATTATGCTGATACCCTGCGATGCAGTGACAATTACTTCCTCGGTTGCCGAGAGCTTGTCTGATGCTAAGATGCGAACATGGGTAGGCACAAAGTCCAAAGCCGCGCTCATACTGAAATGGCCTGCGGCGTCGGTGTATACAGTCCTCTGTTTCGATATGTTCTCATTATAGAAGAAGACGCTGATGGGCGTATTGGCCATGGGTATCGCCAGGAAGTGTCGCAGTCGAGCCATCAACCGAGCGTTGGCTTCAGCGAGTTCTGATGGGCTCATCTCGGAAGGCTGGTTCCATGATCCTCTCTTCTGCAAGGGTTGAATACTGGCTTCGCTTCTCATGGAATCTTTAGATGTGCTGTGGGCCAGCTGATGGGTCCTGCCGTTGTTCGGGCGCGTGCTGCTCCCACTCTCTGTTCGGTATAGCTGCGTGTCATCCATGTCCTTGGCTGGCCTTTCGCTGTAAGCACCGCGTGCTGCTGCTCTTGCCTCTCTCTCTCCCTTCCGTAGAATCTCCTCAGCCTCTTTAGCTGCGATGGCTTCGTCCTGCTGGGCGTCGCGCAGGTGGGCTCGTTCGCGGAAGCCATGCCGTTGTGGACTCGTGTCGCGGCTACTGTCTGCAGACGAACTGTTGGGTGTAGCAGGCGCCTGTACTCCAACAAGCTGCCGTGCGAGGCCAATGAACAGCCTCTGCTTCCGTGACATCTGCCCCCTGTGTGGCGAGTATATCCAGCCACGAACATCGACGTCGACGACTGCGTTGTCGTCCTCGTAATTGTTCCACTGCTGCTTCCAGAACTCGGCATCACCGGCACCGGCCGAGTCTCGAACGTCACGCCCCTGGCCTTCCGTTTCTTGGATAGTCCCTGGCTGTGCCTCTGGCTTCCGCTTTATGTGTCGCCGAGCGTAGCTGGGAAAGAGTATCATTTCCTCCCGCCCGCTTCTCACGACGGCGGCATCTGGGAATCCGCCTGGTGTGTCGTCCTCGTAGTCATATTGTGCCTCCTTGCTACTCCAGTTGGAGGCATATTGCTGTGTGTATGTCTGCCGGAGTTCGTTCGCGGCCTTGAGATAGCCCGCCAGCTTCCGTCTCCGCGTCCCAGGCTCTCGCGCCTCGTAGCTCTCTTGGTACGTCATTGCTCTGTTACCGGAAGGTGTAGTTCCCGGACGCGTGGCTATCTGCTGTCGTCGCAGCCTCGCAGCATCTTCGAGATAGCTGCGGCCACTCAACCTCCACGTGTAGCCTCGTAGGCGCTGGACAATACCCTGCTTCCCTTGCGCCTTGGCAGCCTGGCGGTAGACAATGTAGTTGTAGATGCGGGACTTGGCACTGTCCTTGAGGGAGTGGAGCGTGTCGTGGCGGAACTTGGAGAGGTGAAGGCGCGCGCGTGCTCGAGTCCGGGGGAACAGGAAGCGGAGGAGGGACGAGGGACCGTGGGCGGCGGGCTTGCGGCGGAAGGGCGATTTGGGCATTCAGCCGACTCAGCGGGCTGCAGCTGTCTTACTTTGCTGGAGGAGGGAATGCGTAGGCTTCGAGGCACCAGATGCATGTTCTAGGCACTATGATGCTCCAATTCGGCCGCCGGTACGTCATGTGTGGAGGTGCTGCGCCTCTAGTCAGCCACATGCCAGCTAGGTCTGGCAACACGGCACCGTCTTTTGCGATTCACCGTTCTTGTGAACAGCTACGAATCAAGTTTCTCGATAAGCTTGTCATCTTTCATTCTAGATTCTGGATTTGCAACTATTCAACTCTTCGACAATGCCGCATCAACCGCCTTGCTAATATGTGGCACATCCTTCTCCAGTGCATCAATAACCTCATCCCAGATCCTTGCACTTAACTCCTTCATCTCAGGTCCTGCCAGGCTCGGTGGAGTTGGCTGAATGCTGTCATCTTTCCAAAATCTGCCATGTACACTCTCCCCCTGGGTGGTCCCACTCAACACCGTGTTCGCCGCAGAAGCCGCAGATCTCATGAACAAGAAGATGAAGAAGAACGCCAATAAGTGCACGCCAGGAAAGAAGCGATCGCGTCCCAAGTCGGTATTGACCCAACCAGGACAGATGCTGGTAATGATCACATCGCCTGAAGATATCTCTTCTGCAAGCTTCTTCGTAGCGTACATAAGAAGAACCTTAGAGAATTTGTACTGGTTACCCTCCTTGTGGTTTTCTTCTCTGTTATAGTAGTCGAGTACGCTGGCCTTCTGCCGGACTTCTGGCGGGACAACGGCACGCTGATGTAGACCAGAGTTGACAAACTCAAGAACCGGAATTTTACCGGTGTGTTCTTGAGATTGCTTCAATTTCGGTAGAAGTAAGATGGCCAAGAGTGTTGTAGACAGTGTGTTAACCTGGATGTCTTCTTCCCAACCATATCTGGACTGAATGAACTTGACTCGCCAAGCACCAGCGTTCAACACAGCTATGTCGAGACGGTCAAGCTCGTTTGCGCGGTTGGCAAAAGCTTCTACGCTGTCGTAAGACATCATGTCCAGTTCCCAGACCTCCAACTGATCATGGCGTCCGAGCCGAGCCTCTAGAGCTGATTTCGTGGATTCGCCTTTCTTCATATCGCGTGCGGCGATGATGACTTTGGCGGCACCCAATTTGGCAAACTTGAAGACGGCCTCTACTCCGATACCCGAAGTTGCACCTGTCACAATTATGTTCCTTCCAGTATAATCTTCATGGACCTCTTTCGGCGGTGTGATCCATTTGCTTTTGAAGACTCGAACTATGGCAGCCATCGTAGACGAAACGAAGGGAAATAGTCTACCGATGGGTTGGAATGAAGGGTACTGTGGCATAAAAGGATGTTAGGAGTTGACTGCGTATGGCTAAAAAGAGCAATCCCACGATAGAACTCAGGAAAGAAAGCGCAAATGCAAGACTCGGGGTCGCCCTTGATGAAGCTCTCCTGCGGCGTAGCTCAGCTCCGATTCGTCCGCTTGTGTTGTCTAGCTTTCCGCCGCACGGCGCGTACCGAGTATAAAAGCGAGAGTGTGTGAGCTCCAATAGATTGAATTCAAATGTTCATTAAGCGATTGACAGAAAGCGATGATTGCTCAAGAATACATTGATCTGGATGTTGAGGGTTGCACAGAAGCTCCTCTACTGGAGTCAACGGATGGGTATGGTCCTTTCCGACAACCCCGAGATTGAGAAGGGAATCTTCGTATGTCGTATACCGAGGTATGAAAAGGAGCGAAAGATGTGAGGGTGGATGCAGGACGTCTTTCCCATCCAAAGTTCATGACTAGCGGGGCTTGGCATACGTGAGTGGTTGGCGATTTCGGGCAGCGTCAACGACGTAAACACGCGAGTGAAGGTAGAAATCTATATGCGCCGCCTCGCCATGATAGCTCCATATCCATCGCCCCCTCGCAACCGCTAAACCAACGTTACTACTCTCGCCCGCCTCACTGCGCAACCCCCGACAATGGCCTACAACCAACGCCCACCACGAGGCCCCGCGGCCGCTGGAGGTGCCCCAAACATGGGCCCGGACTTCAATGCCATGCTCCAGCGCTCCATGCAAGCACCTGGACAGCTGCAACCCCCAGGCTCCGAGATTCCACGCGGGCCCTCGCCGTCTAATGGTAAGCCACCACCCCGGCCGACACGCACAAGGGCACAGTGCTAATACCGCCCCAGGTTACGAAGGCGTATACAGTGCCACTCCACCACCACAACATGCGAACATGCTCGGTGGTGCACGAGGGCAGGCGCCGCCCCCGGTCCTACCTGTCGACCTCCCACCGCAAGCCTTCCTGACATCGGCAATGCTATTAGATATGGTGGACAGTATGGAAACACCTGGCCCGCAGTCTGAGAGCACATGACGTTGACACAATTCAGAAAAGGTCGACGTACTACTCCGTGACGAGAAAGAGTACATTGGCATATTACGCTCTTACGACCAGTTCGGTGCGTCCACCACCAACCCTCCCCGCGTCATCGACTCCCCAGCTAACACTCCCCAGCCAACCTCGTCCTCACAGAATGCTATGAGCGAATAGCAGCCCGTAACCCCGACGCATCGCCCTCCTCCGACCCCTCGGTTCCCCGCTGGCTAATACACGACGTCAAGCTCCCTGGCGTAATGACTGTACGAGGCGAGAACGTCACCATATGCGCGACCGTCGACCTCGACCGAGAAGAGCACCCCAAAGGCGCAATGTTCGCCGAAGAGGATCAAGTCCGCGCGTTGGCAGCGGCTCAAAAAGCAGACAAGAAAGAAGTGGATTCGCGGAAAGCAAAGGCATTGAAGCAGGCTGGTATTGAGCCTGGCTTTGGTATGCAAGGGTAGTTGGTCGGATTCGGTCCAGCACGAATGCAAAAAGACAAAAAACGGGGAATAGGGAGTATGAATTATGACATGGAAGCTTTCGTAGCACAGGAAGGAGATACGTTGTGATCTCTCGACATCTACGCTTGGCTGTGGTTATGATATCAATGATACCAGGACACTATGTCCACCTACAATTGGGCAACGTCTCGATTTGAGGGATTTGGAGCGTCGACTGATGTAGTTAGAGTGATGTCTTGCTACCTCTGAAACGACATAGGCCGACCGGAGTCCGAAAATCGAACGAAGAGGGATTGTCTAAACTCTTCTCGTACTTCATGACTTGACTCCAAATGATGTGATGTTGCTGTGTGACGTGGTCGCGTTCACCAATGTAAGAGACAATGTCGTGACCTGATGGAACCTGTGACGAATAGATTGACTCATCCCATGTGGGACGGAACACTGCCTATATGAGGCAGTGTGTTTGCTACAAACAAAGAACAAGCTTGAGACAGCTTGATCGTACATGAGATGGAAGCTAGTGGAAACCAACATGACCTATACACGTTCAGGGAGTAGGGAGTTCCAGGAGTCAGAGATATTTTTGTGTCAAATACTATCCATTACTAGATTGTGTTATGAGAAACATTATACACATGCAAGTCTATGATCACTACAGTATCTTTGCAACTGTATTGTCTGGCGCCATGGTGCCTGGCAATCACACACCAGTCGCGACCCCCTTATTATGGGTACTTGGGAGTCCGGTGCTGCCTCGCTTCCATATCAACACGCATATGAGCCATGATACTCTCAGCACCTTCAGCACGATGCGTGTCTTCGATGTATGTAGCAGTGACAGCGAACCCCGGCGCAGCTGGTAGCCAAGGCTCTCAGTATTGTATGTGTGGCGTGATGCATTCTTGCCGCTACATAGCTTCATTTGGGCATGGCAGAGCGAGGAGCTCAAGCGATAGTCCGATCTAACGGCGCCGATCCTCTAACTGAAGACTGAGAGGGCTGCCATGGCGAGACACGAATCGCAGTCACTACAGCAGACAACTCAAGACTTCTATCCTTGGACAGACCATGCCCCTTGTACTACGACGTGGCTGTATCACTACATGCGCTGGAAGACACAGCATCTAGCCTGCATGAGGCTCCGCCATAGTACATCAAGCTGCGCCTGCTAGCTATCCAACCCAGCCTAACGGCAGGTGCTAAGCCCAGGCGGCTCAACAGTACTGCCCTATTCCAGCCGAGAGTGTATGTGGCCGTCGGGACCGAGCTACCGAGCATATTCGTGTGATCGTAGTGAGGTACGGGTGGAGCCTTCAATATAGGCACGGCGCGTTCGAGGTGGGTACGGTGGGTACACGTATGCAGTGAGCTGTATTCGGTGACGGACGTAGGTCCGCTGCAGTGAGGGGTCACAGAGCTGTCCGCTTCGTTGCTACGATGAAGGTGCAGGTCGGAGGGACAGGATTTCTCGTGTCACTCCGCTGTACTACTGTTGTGTCACGACACGGACACTGGAGTCAATATACGATGCGTTTGTGAGTTCCACTTACCGCTGATGTTGGGGGGGATGCTCAGGCAAGAGGCACAGTCGCCAGTACCCAGCAATCCCGTCTCGACGGCCGCAGTGCACTGACAAGATTTCCATGGAAGGTCCCAGCAGGCAGCTCGCGATAAGACCGTCAGCCTGCACGATGCAGCTTGAACTCTGACGGGAAAGTAGGGCCGGTGTTGAACCAGGCTACGGGAAGAAGCAGCTGTCAAACGGCGGCTAGTGCTCCTTCCATTGTGGGTCTTGGCTGCTCACCAGAGTGAACGACTCTTGGGCGAACAACGGAGTTTCCTGCACGAGAACAAAACTATTTAGTACAATGGATATTCTGTACTAAGCTGCAGTGAAGCCCGGATCCGTCGTTGGTACTGTCTTGGGTGCGCGACGTCTAGCATCATCCGCAGAAGGCTCGCCTCGGTTGAGAAATTTCTGGTAAAGCCTCTTGACCTTGCTAAATCCAGTTTTCGACGGATCTGAGAGGCACTGCAGCTATCATTCCAGGCGTTGAGGTGCAGGAGGTCGAGAGACGCGGTGTTGCGATGCGGGTAGTGGCGACTGTGCCCCCTAGTTCACTCCGTGTGAGACGCGTGATAGTGGGATGCATTCCGCGTGTCGCAGTCGGATCTTGGACACAGGGAGCATGGAGAGGGTACAGGAGGCCGTGGTGTACAAGAGTTTGAAGATGAGAAGTGGGTGTGGCTGCCCTTTGACATGGATGAGGCAAGTACTAGTTGCTAGGGTACCATACTTTGGAGGCAGTCACGTCGGACATGTTCTGTCTCCAGACCTCACGACCTTTCACCCTCTTCATCAAGTTGTCATCCGGCTCGGCGTCATCATCTAGGATGCCATATCTTTTAGTATCCCCCAACACGATGGCGCGGTTGCCACACAGACGTGCGACTCCTCTCTGATGTCACCACGCTCCCGCACACGCTCCTCGGCCAGCAGGCAAGCATTGAACCTCCACACCGGTAGCCTCTCCGGGCTCACAAGCTCCGAAATCCAGAGATGCCCGACCAACTCTGCAGGCCATGATTCTCCGTTACTCACGCTTCTAGCGATGGTCAGGACTGTCACGTAGATGAACCACATCCATCTGACGATCGGGGTGAGCAGCTCATGAGACAGTAGGAGCATCTAAAGATCGATGAGCCTAGCCGACCTCGGAAGGACACACCGATGAGCTGCCCTCAGCTGCGTCATACAAGACCGCTCTGCCCACTCGCTCCACGACTCGACGCTTAGCGACCCTCACCCTGCGACGCTGGCCCACACGACATGCGCAAGAGATTCTTTCTTCCATCGTTAGCAGCGAATGGGTGTACCTCGTTGGAACAACAGGAGACCAAATTTGATAACCTCCAATACTAGAATGCATTGTTCCTAGATTGAGACATGCGAAAGGGCAGCGTCGAAATAGAAACGCCAAAAGAAACCGGAGAAAATACCATGCGTGGTCTAGAACCGTTCATCGTTTCCGACTCTTTCGAGATTGGGCTGTATGCACAATGCACGAGGACGGAAAAGCCACTACGCCAAGGCCAGATGCACGCTGCGTGCCAATCAACAATGAGTAGCCGGCATCGGGGGATTGAGACGTGTGGAAAGCTGCAGGTACATAGAAAAGCAAGCAAGAGATATTGGAAGTAGGCAAATACCGGATTGGGCAGCGCACGACACCCTCAGCACTGCCTCGGCTACGTACCAGAGTACTATACACAACCCCGAGTCGAGCCCGCTCGGTGTGGCCGCATGGGACGCTGCGATTGCATAGTCTGCTTTCTCGACGCAATATCTCTTGCCGATGCGTCTCCTCGAAGCGCCCCACAACGATCGCACAAAGACAGCTTGCTGGATCCTATGGCGCTCCGTCTCCTCGTGAGGTGGTTTCGCTAGCTCGCTCTTTTCCCGTTATCCATGTCGCGCTTTGCGGTCTGGGGTATCAGGCTCGAATACCAAATATTCGTCGGGTGTTCCTGTTCTCGACTTTGAACGCGCGCTGTGAAAGACAAATCTCCTCCCGGGGGCTTGGGATTTACACATCCCGTATTGGATCGTATGGGCGAGTTTCGCTTGGTGAATACTCCGTTCGTTGTGGGCTCGACGATTGAATGCTGCTGTCTGGAGGCGATTGGGCTGTCTGGACTTGTATTGGTGACCCCGATCCTGACCCTGAGCTCGTGCCTGGCATCCCTTGTAGCATGCTGCCGGCTTCTGCAAAGTCATTTGAATCAGCTAATGTACTTGTATAGGGCGTCATCATAGCCGACCGCTACCTCGAGTCACCAGTGTTGGGCACAAATGCACATACCGTATTTCCGCTGGATGTCTCGGAGTAACTGTGACACCCGCCACTTCAGGATAATCATCTCGACAGGTGGGATACCTTCAGCACTCAGGCGGGCGTTGATCCTCTCCAGCATTTGTTCTTTCTCGTTCGCGGGGATGAGGATCCATCTTTTCCAGTCAGGGTGCGCCTCTGCAAGCTGCCTGGCCTCGTCTTTGGTTATGAACTAGTCCGTTAGCCAAGCATACCCTTGCGACAAGAGTATACCTACGTAGAATCGGTCCCATTGTTCCTGGCTGTGGTTTGCAGCTGTTCGGGCCTCTTGGACCGTCGCATTTATCCGAATACTCATGGCGACTGGACGACCTGGGGACAACGAACGACGCTCAAAGAAAGCCTGCTCGTTTCTGGAATCACAGGAAGCAAGAGGAGCGGGAGATTTTAGGGCACCGCGGTCTACCCCCCGCTTCCGCCTAGTCTTGGCAGGATTTTGTTTTGAGGGAGGCTGAGGTGAGGAACTGTGACGGTGCTCGCAGGGCTCGGGCCTTAGAAAGTCGGAATCGGCGGTGGCTGAAATGCTTGTGCGTCATTCTCCAAAGGATGTCATTGGCAGAAAGCACTTCGAGTAAGAACGGCAATTTCTCATGTCTATTGTTTTTCCACGAACATCCTGCGAGACGTTGGCTCTCGTGTCATGTCGCCCTGGTGGTGAGCCGCCGACGACGGACGATCAGCTCTTGCTGTCAAATTTCATGCCGTACGCCCATCTGAACGTTCCAGCACGGACATTCGGTAGTCTTCGGCAACACCACGTTCAGTAATTCCATGAACGATGCGATTGCTTTTCCAGTCGCAGCTACTCTTAATAGACACGCGTAGTACAAATACAATGTAGGTTATTCAGGAATCCAGCACCAGGCGACCGGTCACGCATGGTTTCGTCTGACCAACACGAATATTATTCAGGAGGTGTGGCATCCTTGCAAATAAGAGGCCTCTGCCGCAGCCGAGCGCGGAAAATTCGATACTGTACGCGTTCGGCCGCTATGGTCGATCAACCGTGTACGCGGACCCGGGGTCAGACTCGATAGTCCAGGTCACATTTCCGGCCCTAACCGGCCCGAGCCTCAATGTGCAGCACGTTCCAGGGCTATCCTAGAGAAGAGCTGATGTGTGGGATGAACACCACAACGCTTTGCATTGTCCTCTTGTCTCATTTCTCAAAAGCCAGATCCTCAAATTTGGGTCTGAAACGTACCCCAGGGCAGACCTCTCCTTGCTTCATCTAGTACGACGTCCCTGCTCATATCCTCTTCTGGTTCCAACGGCGACACTGCGGGGCACTAACTCGAACGGCAAGTTACGCCGTGCGCTTTCGACTACGAGTTCCCACGTCTTACGCGCCTCGCGTGGGACTGAGACATGCAACACCAGACTCGTGGTCATCGTCCCCAACGCTGCCTGTACTTCGGTTACGCCACGCGACGGCACTAGCTCAGATCTTAGTTCTGTGTACCGCTACACAAGGTCAGCTCTGCAGCCCATAAGCAAGATGCGGGTTGCACGGCATGGAAAACAATGCGCGACTGCTGCCAGATCAAGGTCGACTGCATCATCGAACATGCGACTGTCTGTATGCATATACCGAGTTGGAAGGGCGCCTACCGAAAAGAACCCCGACTCCGAACGTTTGTCCCACTATTGGATGACTCGCCATCTTTCACCGCCCACGTCAGGTTACTCACCGGTGGTTGCTCACTATCAAGATCTGACTTGCTGACAGTTGGCGGCGTCGTTGACGTCCACCATGTTGTATAGCTCCAACTACCCCCACACTAGGCGTCCGTACCACACGGTTGCATTTGCCATGCCATCACCGCCCGGATCAAACTGCTCGACTAAGGCCTGCAATCCACACCACTCAGTGCAGAGTTTGAGCGGCTTCCGTACGAACGACATGCCGTCAGAAAATCTCCTCAAGTTACACCATGCATGTTGGTTTTTCAAGAAAGCAAGAAAAATGTTGAAATAACAGGGTGGATCTGATCCGAACACCGTTCTCGCACCGTTAGCGTGGAGATGGAAGGACTAAGCTACGCCATTGCTATCCTTGCCTTAGTCCTTCGACACGAAGTGCCTTAGCAGTTCAGCAGTACAAGATTTTAGCACCAATCATTGGTATTACGTTGACATGGTCTGGCCCATATCCCTTCATGGTCATGGAATGGAAGGACCAGCACTGACATATCTCAGCTCCACGACATGCACGCAGACTTTGAATGCGCACGTGCGTCCCTGCAGCCCTATGTTCGACATGACCCAGGGAGAGCGAGCCGCAGGGCAAAGTCGGAATAAAAGCTTTCTTCTTCCCAACGAAATCTCCCGTTCTCCCTAATATCATCCGAACGCTGGGTTTGCTTGCTTTTTCAGCGGGCGACTGCCGATTAATCAAGTCCATTATCGTCTTCAGACCGCATTGGGCCTGGTACTCCTTGTTGGCATTATCGTTCGAACGGTTCTTGTTGCTTGCTATTCATCTCTCGCTTTCGCTTTCTCCTCATCACACTATCGCCTTGCTGTATAGAGACCTTTGCTCATCTTGGGTTTGCAGCCCTGCATGTTGCTCATCCCCGTCACCTCTCAGCGCGCAACGGACGTTTGTGTATCTCCACTAAAGCTCCGCTTAAATCCACGGCAGCGCAGTTTCGAACATCAAGAGTGATGGACACTATCAAGATGCCTCCGTAGGCTGCGAAAGCGCCTCGGGCGAACCGATACTGCAACTTCGTCTAGCGGGCAAGCGAACATCTCTTCCATCGTTTACTAAAAGTCGTGACAACCTCTCTTGCTATCGACATCTCTTACACCGTTATCAGTTGTTTCGTTTCATCATCTCGTCAGTTGCTAGGCATGACCCTTGTTTCGTTATGCTGGTTCGTCGGAAAGTTTGTGCCGAATACATTGCATGGTTTGTTAGCCGCGGAGTAATTCAGCAACTTCGCCTCCACAGTTGCTACATACTCTGCGCAAATGTCGCGATTACTGATCAATGTCCTCTCTCATAGTTCCAGAAAGATGAGAGTCTGCTATCTGTTATGTGGAAGCTGGCGCTCCGATGCATTGGTGCCAAAAATGGTAATTGAAAGGAAGCCCCTTCGTCTCTAGTGCGCCAATCACGACCACACTAGGACCTTGGCTACTATATTACCCCACAACTAGAGTCGATTCGATGTGCGATTGCCGTATGATCCATTCTGAAGCGGAGAGTCTTGTGCCGCTCTGCTTCGGGTAAGTATTTATCGTAGTCGACGAGTTCCTATAAGTTTACTGGTCGGGAGCGCTACCTAATAGTAGCTGAACACTCGCCGACAGCGAAATTCTGTTTCAGCATCATGAAGATATTCTCGATACTTTCGCTGGGCGCAGCTGTGGCAGCTTTACCCCCAGCAATCGATTTATCACCGCGAGCCTCCGTTCCAAAAGCCGATGGCCTCAAATTCAACATTGATGGTGTAACTAAGTGTAAGGCTCCAGTGCCCTGATGACGCTCTCAACACTCACATTATCCTCAGACTACGCCGGAACCAACTCCTACTGGATCCCTTTCCTGACGAACGATAACGATGTCGACGTCATAATGGGCCACCTAGCCACCTCAGGCCAGAAGATACTCAGAATATGGGGTTTCAACGATGTCAAAACTGTCCCAGGTTCCGGCACAGTGTACTTCCAGTCCTTCTCCGGATCCTCCGCCACCATCAACACGGGCGCAAATGGACTCCAGCGACTTGACGCTGTAGTCAAGGCTGCAGAAAAACACGGAATGAAACTCATCATCAACTTTGTGAATAATTGGACCGACTATGGGGGCATGGCCGCCTACTTCTCCGCGTGCGGCGTAATCAGCAATGCGCAATGGTACACAGCAACCGAATGCCAGACCATGTACCAAGCGTACATCGCGGCCGTCATCTCGCGCTATCGCAACTCCAACGCTGTATTCGCGTGGGAATTGGCCAATGAACCGCGCTGCAGTCTTTGCCAGACGTCTGTCCTCACGAACTGGATCCGCGAAACAAGTGACTACATCCGTTCCCTCGACTCCGACCACATGATCACCGTCGGCGATGAAGGCTTCGGTCTTTCAGGCGACGGCTCGTATCCCTACCAATACATCGAAGGTATAGACTGGGAAGCAAACTTGAAACTAGGCAACATAAGTTTCGGCACCTTCCATCTGTACCCGGATAGCTGGGGTGTAAGCAATTCGTTCGGTGACGGCTGGATTGAAGCGCATGCTCAAGTTTGTCAAAAGCTCAACAAACCGTGTCTGTTTGAAGAATACGGTGTGCCCAAGAAGGAGGATCACTGTCCCGTGGAGGGGGGCTGGCAGAAGACCAGTCTGGCGTTAAGGGATAGTGGGATGGCGGCAGATCTGTTTTGGCAGCTGGGGGATACGGTAGAGAGTACGGGGCAGTTGACACATGATGATGGGCATACGGTTTATTATGGAAGTGCGGATTGGAAGTGTTTGGTTGATGAGCATGTCAAGGCTATCGGGTAGAATGCAGCAGGCGTGGACCCAGTCCGATGTTCGTGCTTTCCTTAGCTTCTTCCCACGCGACGCGTGGGACCCTGAGTTTGTGGGGGAGGGCTTAAGCTCCCAACACTCCACCATGTACTACCTCACCAAACCGAACTGATTGTCCCCAAGGGTTGTCACGCATCACGAGGCCCATTGAGGCACCCTGATATCGTCTACCTACAGCTTGGCAATGATTTTTTTGCATTGCTGCGCATGGCATATTGCAAACTCCGGAAGGAGGGACAAGCTTCGTCAAGCTTGCCGAACGGCCAGACATGCTCACAAAGCGCAAGCAGCAGTGATTGACAGCTGCGCATTCGCTACCGGTCAGAAGAGGCACTATGGAGACCATGGACCACTACGAGGCACAGCAGAGTGGTCTGGATGTAGTTTGGGGGCCATAATCAAGCGCCACAAGCGAATAGCTTGCAGCCGCCCAGCGACAGCTGAACGTGCGTGCGACCGCAGCGGACAGTCGGGTCATCCCTTGAGGCCTTATGCCTCAGGCTTCTCGCCGAACGACCTTGCCATGTCGTCTCTTCTCTTTGCGACAGTTTATTTCCTCCCTCCCCTGTCGTGAATTCGTTCCGTCGCATCCAAGCTGAGCCGCTCACCTGCAGCCCCAGGTCATACAAACGCGGCCTTACGCAGCCTCCCGCCAATACCGACCGCAAGAGCACTATAAGAAGAGAAGGCTGAAACGTAGGCAACAGCAAGAGGGGCGCTATACGGCAGGCATCATGGTCGACCGCCGGCCACTCATGCACGAGTCCTCGGACCTCTCTGAGAGCTCAGACAACACTCCCGCCCTGCCTTCGCTCGGCTTCTCCAGCAACTCCCATACTCTCGGGCTTAACACCCCGCCACCTGCGCGACCGCACTACGCACGGCTGCAAAGCGATACCACGGCCGTCGGTCGCAACACACCAAGCATCGTACAGGAGGAGGACGAGGAGGAAGATATTGCAGACAGCTTCCAGCGCGGCAAAGACAATGGACTGGGAATAGCAACCGCCAGCCCGACAACGCAAACCGCCAGACGCGTTAGCATACAACCCATCCCGCGACGAGCCGTCGGTCCTGGCCCCAAGAGCCCGCCCACGAAGAGCCCTGGCGCATTCTCGCCCCTAGGCTCAGCCGACCCGTACTTTGGAGGCTTCCCCAAGAGCTCAAATGAGTCAACACCTGATCTACGACGAGACAGGTTCAGCCCCGACGTTGGCAGAGCGAGTCCTGACGTTGGCACATACGAAGAGTTTCGGCACGGCATACTGAAGAACGCAAAGCAAAGCAACAGCAGTATCAATGAATACGAAACGTACATACATTCCGCTGATACCGATGGGCTCCGAGGCGGCGGCGCCGCTCCATCCATCAAATCGGCATACGAGAATGACTTTCGCCCAACTCATGAATGTGCGACGACACGAGACTTTTATCACCCACGCTTCACTTGGCTCAATCTGTCCTTGATTGTCATTTCGCTGTTCTCCTGCTTATTTTCGGGAATCTTCTTGGCTCTGGCTATCCGTGCTCCTCATTATGGGCGGCGAATTACTAGTCATGGTCCTGTCACGCCGGCTGATGCTATTCTACTAACGACGGTCGTGGCGAAGCTTATCGAGTTGTCTTTTGTGACGGCTTTTGTGGCTTTTCTTGGGCAGGTGCTTAGTCGGAGGGCGTTTATGAAGGATCATGGGAGAGGGGTTACGCTGTCGGAACTTAGTATGTGGAGATGGGTCGTGCAGCCCGGCACATTAATCACGCACTGGGAGACGGCCAAGTATGCCGGGCTGTCTTTCCTGGGTATACTGAGTCTGCTGAGCGCTGTTCTGGCAACGCTTTACTCATCTGCGGCTGCTGCTACTGTTCAGCCTATGCTCAGAGACGGTAATTGGGATAACGGTCTGGTCTTGGCTGGTCGTGTCAAAAGCGATTTCGCAAACATCAACTACCTCAAGGAAATGTGTCAAACACCCATTCGAACCGACCAAAAAGCCCAAGGAGAAACTTGCCTACAGATGGAACACGCTGGCCAAGGCTACCACAACTTTCAGCGCTACCTCTCGGACTGGGATCTATCAGCCAGGAACGGTAACGGCACTTCGGTCCAGAAGCTACGACCACAGGGCTTCGGGCTTCTGTACGAGAACACCACTGTCACTGGGCAATGGATTGACATCGTCAACACTACTGAGGTGTCGCAGAAGCACGGTAGAGTTATCAACAATGTAACGATGGCAATGCCTCACTCGGGCGTCTTCGCTGCTGCCCGCGACCAAAGAAATGGGATTCTGCAACCAGAAGAGCTAAACTCCGAAGGAACCTACTCGTTGCGCGCTTCGGTGCCGTCGCCAGTCTTGAACGTATTATGCGTAAACATGAACAGGACAGAGCTAGAGCCTATTGTATACGACGCCTGGCCCAACGATGATGTAGTCGATCTTCTTTCTTGGGGAAACGTTCCTGGTATCAGGGACAACGCGACTACAACCAACAAGACTGTGGTGGATGAGATTTTCGGCTGGGATGTTAATGACACAACAACCACGATGAACTGGCCACCCGTCTTCGGAAAATACCCCTTGCCTTTCAACACAATCATGAACCACACTAGCTTTGCCTGGGGACGACCCGCAATCTACCTGCTAGGACAAGGAGGACCAGATGATGTTGGCATGGATGGGACAGGCATCTTCTCATTGTGCAAATTACACCTCACGGTGAGGCCGGGATGCAGTACGCGACACAACGTCACAGGATCTGGCGCCACTATGGAAGCACTCTGTGAAGATCCCAACGACAAAAAGGCCTTCGTCGAGACAGGAGACGAAGTTAGCGTTAACACAAAGGGTGTGGCTAATTGGCGCGACATAGGTACTGACTGGGCCAACAGTCTATCCCTTGGCACAGGCCTCATGGATGCCAATGCGAGTACTTCTAGGCTTTTGACACAATTGGTGTTGAAGCCTACCAACCCGGATCCAGAAAACCTTCAGGTCGACCTAAGCAATGCCATACCCAGTTTAGGGGAAGCTCTGGCTGTTTTGGCGGGCTGTACCCTGCTCTTGAGTATGGTGGATACACCCTTTGTTACGTTCTGGGTACGCGACTCTTCTGTCTCCTGCTGTTGGCATCTCGCCGTTTCCTGCACTTCCCAAGCTGATGCGCTGACCTGAACCACAGAATTATTCCCACCCTATGCTCGATGAGTACCAAACACAATTCTTCAACGCCTCGCTCAAAGCCCAACAATACGCATCCGGGGGCATGCCAGGCGCATCCAAAGCATGGGTACTCATACTCGCTCTCGTCTTCGCCATGAACGTCTTCGTCCTCATCTACTTCATCTTCCACCGCGGACTAGTGACGGACTTTTGCGAACCGCCCAACCTCTTCGCTCTCGCCGTCAACTCGCCCCCGTCGCACGTCCTTGCCGGTTCCTGTGGCGGCGGCCCAGAGGGAAAACAATACATGGTGAACTGGTTCGTAAACCACGAGGGCAACCACTTATACATGGAACCGGGCGAGAAATCACATCTCCTCGGTGGCCATGGCCAGCCGCACGTCCACATGCATACCCATACCCACAGCCCGATACACGAAGCTCCCCCAAGAGAAGCCAAAGGTGTCAACGCCTTCTTCGCCCAGATAGGCGAGACAGTCAAACGCAGATTTAGTATGAAGGAACGTTCCGCGCCGACGAAGCTTCGGCCTGCTAGTGCGGTGGAGAGTCTCAGACCACCTGTGACTAACAAGCCCGGAAGTATAGCGTCGGATTATGAGATGGAGGATGGGCAGATGAGGACGTCGAGGCAGTATCAAAAGTTGGCCAAGAGGAGGAGTATGCTTTGAGCTTTGAGCTTGGGTGGTCATGCTTTGGTGTGGATATGTAATGTTTATATGTAATGAATGGTTAGACAGCTTCCATGTTTTGTTGCTTGGGTAGCATGCACTTACAACATCTCTGAACAAATCCTCTACGCTGAGAAGTAGGTAAGACCAATTTGTCGTAAGTCATTTGTGACCATACACTTTTTGATGCTTGAAGAGACAAGACTACCTAGGACAAGCGCAGAGGTATTTGAGTTGTCCGCAACGGCGAATCGTATGTGTCGCACATGAGCCTGCAAATGCCCACGTGCTTCTGAGACTTGCATGTTACGAGAGAAGAAGTACATTGCAGGTAAAGTTATCGCCGCCGCGATTGCCGTAGTTTCCTCGCTGCCATCTCCATGTCTACTGTCCACCACCCTCGCCAATTGTTCGATGCCACTTCCGCCTATTTCACCAGTCATCTGACTCCCTCTCACTATGTGATTTAGCATCATTTCGAACAGCCTTGGGATTGAGTGGACCTACCCAGCCGCCTCCATCTCGTGGCTGTACAACATCGGGAGAGCCGGTTTGTTTTGGCTATCGCTGTTTAGTGCCATGGATGGAAGCTTCGACTAGGTTTCACGGACCCTGTAGCCTCCGTCCGCAGGAGGGCCTTGAGCGGTGGGATCCTTTGGCTGTCAAAGTTCAGTTTCGTGTCATGAACATATGGAGGAGTGTGGGCGAACCCTATACTCCCCATCCCTAGGCTGAGGATCTCCCTATAGCTGATTAGTACCAACTCATCATCCAAGAAAAGAAAAGCGTTCGCTTTCTCATGGTTAATTGTTCAGTGGATGCTTGATCACGGATGCACCGAATTTCGAGCACTAAGATAGGATCGATGGAGCTTGTGTTGGTCCGTGAAGGGTTGAAGAACAACTTGTACTTACATGTCTGTTGTATGAAGCCATTTTGGAGCTACTGGTGCACTGAGCCATTATAATGGGCGATGAATGAAGGATTATAGGATGATTCTCGAGATATTGTCAGGAACGAACGATGCCGTCTAAAAACGAGAGATAGCACGGCACTCTTATCCCAAACACTCATGAGCGGGGAACAATCACGCGATTGAATAGCTGATAGGATATTTGCACTAGCATCCAGCCGAGAGATTCATTGACAGCTATTCGTTCAAACTTCACCGATGAGATATCCACCAGTCGACAAGGCTGACCTTTTGTCCTATCAATATAGCATGAGATACACCTACCCCGCTCTCACAGGCGGAGCTTTGGGATCGCGCGGTATGGGTACGCCTGGACGCTAGCATCACAGCCTGTGATATTCGGAGAGGGAAGCGGTGTAGTTGTCTGTCAAAGCCACGTTCCTTACTTTGGGAGTGACGAACCCGAGACGGGCCTATGAATGTCGACTATCGAGCCCAGGAACATTCGGATCGAAGCTTGTAGACACTAGGATACCAGCTAGCGAGGTTCTGCAGAGTGAAACTGGTGAGGGAGAAGTCAACTTCCGGTAGTTCTTCCTCTAGCTCTTACCATGCCTCATTGCTTGAGGTGAGGCTATCAAACCCGGCAAATAGCAAAGGGACTCGGATACGTCGGTTAGCGAGGGTCTGGTAGTGAGAGATGGCTGTTTGACATTCCTCGCGGTATTTGGCAGTAGTTCCGACAGCAATGAAGACTGTGTTTCGGTGCTCTGGGTATTGACTTGGAACGTGGGGATCTGGGATGCTGACATAATTGTGTGAGTTGTGAAAGCAACAAAGACACTAAGGTGCGGTCACATCCTATATTCCTCTGTAGTTAACTTACTTTCGTGTGTACAATTCTATATTTTGTTTGCTATCTACTTTATCTAGTAGTACTGCGACAACACAGGGTGGGCAGCGAACTACTTACAACTTCTGCGATACACCACTATCATTTATGCAAAGGTACTCCTTAACTCGAATAAGAGAGATCGCAATCATCAGACTCACTGAAGACTGTGAGATGAGAGGCTTGGTATCCGAGTACATATGGAATCCATATTGGACTGGGCGTCTCCATGTCTAGCACTGCATCCGCTCCGTCTTTCTTGACATGCTAATTCAGGGTCCTGAGGGTACTCAGTGTAGGAGCAGTGTTCATTACCTGAGAACCCTCTGCTGGCGTCGGACCAATGCTTGTGCGCCTCCGCGCAAAACTGAGCTTTCAAATTTCTTGCACCTCATACAAGGAAGAAACTGAACAGATGCGCTGCAGACTACATTAGTAAGAAATTGAAACTTAGTCAACTCCCGACAGTAATGTAGACTTCTAGTTGTTTATCTCTAACGAGTGTTTAATCTTTTCCTTAAATAGAGTTCTTGAGTGAGCCAGAGCGACTAAAACTCTCCCCAACGATATCAGATTCTGGTCGAAGGCTGTCGGCGTTATGGTCAAGTTGCCCGGAGTCGAAATAGTCGCTCAAATGGAGAATCGGATCGTGGCCGACAGATGGCGATTCGGCTCACATACCGTCCCATTCAATGTCAACTCCGTAAGCTGGCAATGTTGATGCGTGAACGACAATGGCTGGGCTGACATATCGTCCAATGTAGCAATATCGGTGATGTAAGGCTGCAGATGGTAGCCATAACACGATGCTCATGTTCTGAACATGGGAGAGATGGAAGACTGCCCTCCAGTGAGGGTGTGGGTCCACAACGGGGCTCTTCGGCACGCAATGACGTTCGCGCGGGCGCTGACGTTAATTCAATTGATCCAAGCTTGCCTAGCCAAAATCTGCGACAACACACCACAACATTGAGCCGTACAGCAGCAGCGTGCTCTCCAACCACTCATCTCCTAGTTCACCCTCAGAGATTTAGGAAAGATGGCGCCAGTAAATACCCCTGTACCACAAGGAATTCCTTCGCCGCCACCTGTACGCATTTCGGTCGACACGAATAACTCGCTATGGGATCGGTTGTCAAGTTGGGCTTCGGAGAACAAGGGTGTCGTATACACAATTGCGGGTATAACACTGGTTGTCGGTGCCGGTGGTGCTGTCTACTACTTCTCCAATGATTCAAGAGACAGTGCAGCAGACACGGCGGCGACAAAGCGCAAGAGGCAACGCGAGCGCAAGCGCGCAAAGGAGAGGGCTGAAAAGGATTCGGCGCCAGAGAAGTCTGCAGAGTCTGGTGGGTCGATGCAACTCTTCGTCAAAGACGTGAACTGATGAGATAATAGAGAAGAAGGCATCTGTCGCGGAAACGACCGAAGACAAGCTCCCAGACGTTGACGAGAACAGCGTGGGCTCACTATCAGACGAGGTGCGACACATCTCCTGTAAAACCACCCTCAAAGGCGATGACTAACGATTCGTAGGACCGCAAAGACTATGCCGCAAAACTCAAGGCTGCAGGCAACAAGGCCTACGGCTCCAAGGACTACAACCGCGCCATCGACCTTTACGGCAAGGCCATCCTCTGCAAGCAAGACCCCGTCTTCTACTCGAATCGCGCCGCATGCTACAATGCTATGTCTGAGTGGGACAAGGTCATTGAGGACACGACCGCCGCCATCAACCTTGACAACGAATACGTAAAGGCGCTAAACCGACGAGCGAACGCATACGAACAGGTCGAGCGCAACAGCGAGGCCCTTCTCGACTACACTGCGAGCTGCATCATCGATGGCTTCCGTAACGAGAGCAGCGCACAGAGCGTCGAGCGTCTGTTGAAGAAGGTCGCCGATGCCAAGGGCAAGGCCATTCTCGCCTCCAAGGAGAAGAAGCTGCCCAGCCCAACTTTCGTCACAAACTACCTGCAGAGCTTCCGACCGAAGCCAACACCAGAGGGCCTTGAGGACGATGCGGAGCTTGATGAGGAGAGCGGAAAGGGACAGTTGCGTAAGGGTCTGAAGGCCATGGCCACCAAGACCGGCGATGGATACACAGAGGCTGCGGCAGCTTTCGACCGCGCAGTCGAGCTTGGAGACCTTGGTGAGCACGAGGCTTTTGCGTATAACATGCGCGGAACCTTTAGCTACCTCAAGGGCGACAACGAGGACGCGCTCAAGGACATGGACAAGAGCATCGAGCTCCAGCCCACACTGACACAGAGCTTCATCAAGCGCGCCAGCATGCACTTGGAGCTCGCCAACCCAGAAGCCGCCGAAGCCGACTTCGCCGCCGCCCTCGAACAGAACTCCAGCGACCCCGACATCTTCTACCACCGCGCACAACTACACTTCATCAAGTCCGAGTTCGGCGAGGCCGCAAAGGACTACCAGAAGTCGATCGACCTCGACAAGGACTTCATCTTCTCGCACATCCAACTCGGTGTCACACAATACAAGATGGGCAGCATCGCCTCGTCAATGGCCACATTCCGCCGCTGCATGAAGAACTTCTCCCAAGTCCCCGACGTATACAACTACTACGGAGAACTGCTGCTCGACCAGCAAAAGTACCAGGAAGCCATCGAGAAGTTCGACACCGCCGTTGAGATGGAGAAGACCAGCAAGCCCCTCGGCATGAACGTCCTGCCCCTCATCAACAAGGCGCTCGCGCTCTTCCAATGGAAGAACGACTTCGACGACGCCGAGAAGTTGTGCGAGAAGGCGCTCATCATCGACCCTGAATGCGACATCGCTGTCGCAACCATGGCACAGCTGCTGCTGCAACAAGGGAAGGTCACAGAGGCGCTCAAGTACTTTGAGCGTGCGGCCGAGCTGTCGAGGACAGAAGGCGAGATCGTCAACGCTCTTAGCTACGCCGAGGCAACTAGGACACAACTTGAGGTAAGCCACAAACTCTGCATTTCGAAAGTAATCAGTTGCTAACTTGTCCCTCCAGGTACAAGAAAAGTACCCCAAGCTCGCCTCAAGACTAGGTGCCATGGGCGCTGCCGCCGGTGGCTTCGGCGGCATGCGATAAACAACCTCCGCTTGCTTCCTTCCTTCCAAACCATGATACACACCTTTTCTCCACCCCCCTCTTCTACGCTCTTCTCACCCCTTTGTTCCAAAAAAATGATGTATTTAGTATTGGGCACTCCGAGTGTGCGGAACTACAGAAGGTTGGAAAGTTCATTCATGAAACCGAGTTGGCCGAGGGAGAAATGGAATATGCGCAAAGAAAGTAACAACAATAGGCGTTTATTTTGATGCGATAGCTCTCCTGCTCCTGGTTGTTGTGTAGTTGTAAATGTATGAATGGTTGTTGATGTATGATGGTTATTGTTACTGTACTCGAGAAAAGCGTGCTGTTCATTAGAGAAATGACACATTTGATCTAACAAGATATATTGAGTGTACTTATACTACACTGGTATCAAATCCTCATCCGTACATTTGCCCTCTATACGCGGTCTATACGTTCACGGAACCTGTGCTATGCATATCGCGTGGTTCCAACAGCGTAATGCTCTATCCGTGTAATAACATGATTGGTGACCTACTCCCCGCTCAATTGCAGGATAAGCGTACTAGCGACATCCAAGAAAGGAAAAGGGCTAGTGACAATCTTCTCTCCCTCCTGCCTTCCAGCACCAACAAGCTCCGTCCGCTCTCTCAGGATATCCGTTCCTCCCTCGCGAAGCTTATTCGCCAGGTCCTCGGGTAGCGGTTCACCTTCACCCAATCTGCGCCAGATACCTTGTTCGTCGTCCCACCCGTCCTGATGCGGGTTCTGGTGACTTGACGAGAGTGCGAAGGTGTCAAGGGAAGGGGTCGCTTTAATTTCGCGGACGAGGTTAGACACGAGACGTTCGTAGCCTGCGCATTTGAAGTCTACGACGAAGAAATCGCGGTCGATACTGTACAGTTGAATGGACATGTAGATCCAGACTGCCTCGTCAGGGTAGGGATGTTCTTCGCTGATGGAGTTTGCACGCTCAGATGGAGTCAGGCCTTCTATGCCGTGACTGATACTTGATGCGCTTGCGTTGGTGGAACTGCGCCTGCGAAGCCCCGAGGGGTCGTTGGCAAGATCAACACGCGACGAGTGCGTGGAAGACGGATGTGCGACACCGGGTGGGAACATGCCTTCTTTGCGGAAGCGGGCGTTGATGACCCATGGATCTTCTGGCACGTGGTATCCCCAGTCGTTGGTATGGTTGTAATGCCTCTTCTGCCGACCTCTCGTTTCCTGCTCATTTGTGTCCTTGTTACGTACGGTAAGCGGCTCGCGATGTGGTGAATTTACCCTAGCTCCCTGGTCTTCGTGCGATGAGTGCGATGATATCGAATCTTGCGACTGGCTTCGCGATTTCGGCGGCGAGCGGTCATCAGGGTTCTGAGAAGTACTGCGGCTGCGAGATCCGCTCCTGCCACCTGCTCTGCGTATCTTGGGCACTTCCCAATCAGCGCCCATGGCCTTCAAAGCCTTGAAAATGGCAAGCATGGCCTCTGCAGGCTGATTCCTCGATCTTATACCGAATTGCCACTTGGTCGCTCGGGGCTTCTTGGCTGGCAGACTCGTCATGGGCTCAGGCTTATTTCTGCCTGCTTCTGGCATCGTGCGGAAATTTGGCTTCAACCTTCTGGCTGAGATCTGCCGTTGTTCTTCGGTCTGTTCTGGGGTGGGCGGAAGACCATCATTATCTTGAACCCTGCTGAGCGGTCTCGGGTGACCTTTCATGTACGCTTTGTGGTATTCCGTGAGACTGCTAGGTAATATAGCAACGGTGCTCACGGGACTTCGTATGTTTGCGAGTTGGCTGCTGGCGTTGGAGCCTTGACGCGCTCGTTCGTGCTCCGAATTTGATGGTGGTATGAATTGGGGGCGGGAAGCAGCGTTCAAGGACTGAGGTCGGAACCTATCCATATGACTATCGTGCGTAGGAGGCGACATTTGATCCCATTCAGGACCCGTCAACAAGGCTAGAACCGATTGTTAGCCGCGGGCAAGTTAACAGAGAGGGTAGCTTACGGTTCTTCCGCATCATCTCGTTCTCGCGAACGATCAAGTAGGCATCCTTTATCGCACTAGGCTCATCGCGTGCCAATGCGTCTTGCACGTCATGCTTTGCGTAACCCATAGTCTTGCCGAGCTTTGACACGACATTCTCATGCAGCGCCTGCACACGAGGAGCATCAGCCGACGGCGCGAGTGCCTTGGGATCGATTGCCTTATTTGGGTCCGCTCCACTGTCGAAGAAGTCTTGGGCAGGTGGTTCGAGATACGGAGGCAGGTCTTTGGTGAACCAGGGATCTTGCCGCAGTTCGGGGATCGTGATGCGGTGTACGGGGTTGACCATCAACATCTTCCTGATCAAAGAGGTGGCGCCAGGGGACAGATAGCTTGGGGTGCTGTATTGCCCAGCAGCGATCTTCTTGAATAGGGTAGGAATGTACTCGTCGTCAAAGGGTAGTCGGCCTACTAGGAGAACGTAGAGGATGACACCGCAACTCCAGACATCAACCTCGGGACCCGCATACAGCTTTCCGGATATGACCTCGGGCGCGGCATAGTTTGGGCTTCCGCAGCTCGTCTTGAGAAAGTTGCCGTCTGTCATGATGTTGCTCAGTCCGAAGTCGGCAATCTTGACGTTGCTGTCGTCATCGAGCAGGAGGTTCTCTGGCTTCAGATCTCGATGCACGATCTTGTGTCTGTGGCAGTATTCGACGGCGCATACGATCTGCTGGAAGAACTTGCGGGCCTGGGCTTCCTGCAGCTTCCCGTGGTTGACGATGTAGTCGAACAGCTCACCCCCGGCGTATTCGAGGACCATGATAATCTCTGTCGGCGTGGTTATGACGGTGTAGCTGCGGGTGGTTAGTAAATGAACTTGACAAACATACAAATAACCCACAGCTTGATGATATGAGGATGCCGTAACAGCTGCAAGTACTGAATTTCGCGCTCTATCCTGCCTGCCATGTCTCGAGTGACCAGGCGCTTGCGGTTTATGATCTTGAGCGCCACCTTCTGGCCGCTGACCTGGTGGGTGGCCAGTTTGACCTTACCGAACGAGCCCTCACCCAGTGTCCTGACTATGGTATACTGTCCGAGGCGCTGATTGGCCTTGGAGTCCTTGCTCTTGCTCTCCTGCACGGCTGTACCGAGCGCAGTGGGCGGCGCGACGGCATGATCCGTGGCCCTGGTGGTGCTTGCTGCGCCCGCTCCTCGCCGCTGGGCGGGCATGGAGATGGAGAGCTCCTCTAGATCTTCGTTATCGATTGCGGCCGACATGGTGGGCGTGGTATAAATGCGACGGCGGTGGGAGAGTGGGGCTTGTCGTGCGTCGGAGCACTGGCTGAAGCCTTAGCCGGGGTATTTGGTGCTGGGAGCCTGCGGGGACTGTACATGTAGTGTTAGCAGGTGTGCCGATGCAGGGCTGAGCCAAACGGGCGGGAGGCATCAAAAGCATGTGAAGACGGGCGCGCCTGTTGGGAGAGCTCATTTCCGCCCGTGCAACCGTGGGCTGGGGAGACAAGGGAGGAGCTACTTACGTCACTGCTGTCTGCTGCTTTACAGCGGGGCGCGCAAGCCGTGGTTCTGGGGCTCGGTGCTGGGAATCGACGGCGCTTGGCTGACTGCCCCGCTACGACGCGGCGAGGGCCACCATCAAACGGGTGTGAGGCAAGGGAGGAGTTTGATACAGGATGGGCGTGCTGGCGGCGGCGGCGGCGGCGTGGGACGGAGCGGTGGGAGGATGCAGGCCGGTGACACGGGCTATCGATTGCGAGATGGCCGACTGCAGTGGAGTGATGCTGTGGTGGGGTGAGGCCTGGTGAGACACGGAGTGCGTCTGCGGTCGAGGGCGGAGGTTGGGAGGATTTCTACGCGAGACAGGGCTCCGCTAGGTGAAGAAAAAGATGGAGTTATGGGGAAGCGGACTAGGCGCAAAGTGACGGAGCTTGGGGTATCGTGAAGCCCCTCTTGGCTCTGCCTGCGGTTGAGCAGCCCAGCCCAGCCCACCTCGCCGCGCCTATCACTAGCCGTCGCCGCTGCAAGGGCAATCGCAATGACACGAGCAAACGGAACACGGAATTGGACCAAGGTATTCTTCACAGTAGTGATTCTATCGCGTTTGTTACAGCAGCCGGCTCCAGCGCTGTCAGCCCGCACATGTTGACTTGCATGAAGCACAGCTCGCTCCCGCCTCCACGCGAGCCCTCCACGTCCTCGTGACCTCTGCCCCATGGGCAATTCCAAAAGTCCATCCCCAGCTAACCTTCTCGATAAATACCACTTTGCCAATCACCGGCTGCAGGGCGCTACTCCACCCGTTCATCATCTCATCGGAAGCAGAACATTCGTCCTAGTCCCCTCTGCTGGACCTCGCGCCGGGCAGCACCGTCGACGTATGCAGCCTCACCTTCGCTAGTCGAGCTTGCACTGCTGATTTGTTTGCCCTTGCCATTTCCAAATACCTTCAATAAGACGACCATGCTTGCTGCGCTGAGTATACTGGCGCACAGAATGGCTATCATGACAAAGTTGCTGTTGCGATACTTGTGCGGGCCGTCTTTGGCATCTTCCGGCCACCCAGAGTAGAGTGCATAGGTTGTGAGGATACTCCCCAGATTACCAAGTCCAGAGACGAGTGCGGCGGCTGCCGCTACGCCCACTTCTCCGTGGCGTGGCTGGAAGATCTCGTTGGACCAGGCCATGCAAATCGGCACCGTCGGCCCAAGTCCGAAGCCAATCAGTAGGACGCCACCATAACGCGACCAGTCTTTGGCGAACGTAGCAATCAAAAGACCAGCGATCTGTATCACAACAGCAGCGCTAAAGAAGGCAGGTCGATGGTGGTGGAAACGGTCAGAGAAGGGCGTCACGATCAGAATAGCGATCAGATCCATCTGTTATAGTTAGCCTCCATGACCCCAGATGACTTCAGGCACTTACAATCCAGATGGGTGCTGAGAGCAAACTGAGCTGGATACCTGTGAGGCTCGGGTTGATGCCGCGGATAATGACAGTCGCGTATGCCTGTGTTCCGTTTCCAACACCCACTACACCAAAGTACATGACAACGAGCGGGTAGATCCTCCAATCGATGACGACGTGCCAGAGATCTTTCATGGTCCATAGCTTGCGGCTGTAGACCCGAGTTAGATCCTCGTAGTGAATGCGGGCGTCTTCACCTTCTAGGGCTGGTTTGCCTTCTGGCAGCCACTTCATCCATCCAGTTCGCTGGCGGACTTCGCCTGGAGGAAGTGGTCTGTCTGGAAGCCACCAAAGTAGCGATATGCCGACAATAAAGCCGACAATACCGTACAAGAGGAACATCCACTGGAATCCAACTAGTCCACCTACTCCATCCATCTTCTGGAAGCCAGCTGAGACCAGACCTACAACCGCCGCGGACATTTGCGACGCTGTAAAGTAGCGCCCAATACGCTTGCCAGTGCGAGATGGAGGGTAAAAGAGAGTCAGATAGTATGACATACCAGGCCACATGCCTGCAATAACGATACCAAGGAGCAGTCGAAGAAGGCTGGATTGCTGTTAGTCTGGACCCAAGATATGGCGTCCTCACAACTTACTAAAGGTTCCAAGCAGCGTTCATAGCAGTCAAGCACATGCCAATGATACCAACGCAGGTTACGATGCGACTCATCCATGCATGCGGACTGACCCTCGACATGATGAGATTAGAGGGAAGATCGAAGAGGACATAGCAGACGTAGAACAGTGCCAGACCGGTAGAGACCTGTTTCGGTGTGATGTTGAGTACCGATCCCAGATCATGACCTTGGGCCAAGTTCATAGTCTGAGCAAGTCCTATATTGGAGCGAATCGCTGAGCATATAAAGTAAAGGATCCAAAATGCTGGAAGTATCCGGCGATCGAGCTTGCTGAGCGACTGTCAGCATAATTTGTGGTGGGAAATGTGTGACTTACGAATAGACTCTTTCGATTCTATCGATATCGACCATCTCAGGACCGACTTCGGCATCCCGTTGCAACCCCATCTGCTTAGCATCGCTCGTCTCTCCGACCCTCTTCTCAATAGGAGCTATCTCCACAGCATCTGAAGCCATGTTGTACGACTGACGCTGCAGGAGAAGAAATGATGAGCTGAAGGTGAAAAGATAGTCCACGGTAAAGCACCTTCCCACTTACTTAAGCCGATACACCGTTCGGCTCCCGCACGAACTGCGTCCGCACTCCCATTCGCCCATTCAAACATTTTGCACGGCTAGTGGGGTAACGCTAGTAATGGTTTGGGGAACGATTATGGCCGGCGGTCGAAACTTAGGTACATGACAACCAGCAATACTTACCAGGGTCCACGCGGGATTACTGCACGATCTGGGACTCATAGCAAATTTGTTCAAGCTATCCCGGAGTAGCCCAGGTGCGGTACTGAATGTGCGTGTGGCTGAAGTAACTTTTCCACGAAACGAACTAAGACGGAAGGGTCGATGGGCGGCTCGATCTGCCGCTAAAGCGGGCCTTCCGAAACCTCGTCATTGTTAGTAATCTACCATCTCAGTATATCAGTTCCATTCCCAGCAAGCAGAGTAAACATACCCTCAAATCTTACAATTGCATATCCTCATGTGTCCCGTACTATACCAGATGCTCGCGAACACATTCGTGCGCTCATCGCGCCGGATACGTCCTTCTGCGCAAACGCTTCGTCTCCGGGGCACGCGACAGGCGTCGACATTAGCAGAGAACCCACACATCGTATGTACTTCGCGCTTTCAGAAAGGCAACTACTTACCCAATACAGTACGTACATAAAGATCCGTTCGATCCGAGCAGACGTTTGCTATCACTGTTGCCCACCGAACCTCCCACACCACAACTCGCGATAGGCACATGCACCGCGCTCCCGCCAACGCCGCAGAACTTCACCGAGAACCCGCAATTCCTTCCCATACTCTCCTCTGTGTTCGCGACACATGCCGTTCAAGATCCCTACGTACAATCCCAAGCCGCCGTCTACGCGTCGCCGGGCGGCTTCCATCTTTCACAACCGAATGATGGCGCAGGCGGCGCGAACCACCAAGGCGGAGCGGGAGGCGCAGGTCATGGAGGCTGGATTCATATCAGCGACCTGAGGAATCCACCAGATTATGGGCGCATCGCATGGCCCGAGGACATTTTCGGCAGCGTGGAGGTCGACGCCAATGGACAAATTAGTGGAGGTGATGGAGGTTGGCAGAACAGTGGGACATACCGGGTTGTAACGAGGGAAGGAATGTGAGTCTACTCTCCGAGGCAGAGCACTTGAGCATATCGCTAACATACAGACAGTCTCGGATTGACGGACTTCATGCGCGGAAAGATGGTAGAGAAGCTATTAGACTTAGAAAGGCAGATCAAGCGGAACTCGTAACGGCACGGCACGACGAAGATATGATACCCAGGAGGAAGCACTACGACTTATCAGAGTCGTTCGTAATCGAAATGTACATGCATAATTAGCCTATGGCCACTCTATGGGGTATCTAAACATACACACACACAACCACTCCATACCTTACCATTCTCCTACAATCGCACGAACCCATCTGATCCCACATCGCATTCCCTCAGCTTAGTTCACCCCTCTCCAGCCTCTCCAAAAACTCTTTCCCAAACTTAACACACTGCTCATACGCAACCCTAAACCCTTCATCCCCGCCGTAATAAGGATCATCAATCTCCTCGCCCCTCTCCCCCCTCTTGCCTTTCCTCATCTTGCCCCCAAACTCGCCAAACAACATGACCCTCCCAACACTCTCCTCACTCGAACCTGCCTTCTTAAGCTCCCTCTGCCTCAACGCCTCTAGATCTGCTAGATTCTCATCGTCCATGGCGAGTATGTAGTCGAACTTTTCGAAGTCGCTGGTGGGGGAGAATTTGCGGGCAGAGTGCCGGTAGCTGGTTATGCCGTTTTTGCGGAGGGTCGCCATGGTGCGGGAGTCGGGGCTGGAGCCTAGGTGGTAGGCGCCTGTGCCACAGGAATCGATTGTGTTGATGAGTGGGTGCGGGGGGTTGGTGGTGAGGGATTGGAAGACGCCTTCTGCCATTGTTGAACGGCCTGTAGGTTGTTAGGGGTAGGCGTAAGGAAAGAGGATGGAGGGCTTACAGATGTTTCCTAGGCAGACGAATAGGACGGAGACGGGTTTTGGGGAGTTGGAATCGCTCATCGTGGTGGTATGGTGTACGATTACACTGTGTACGGTAGGTGGGAGGTCTTGTCTAGGCTCGAGGCTGGTGGAGATGCGAGGGATCTGAGAAGATCTGGCGACGGCGGCGTATCGTCGGAATTAGCCTTGTCAGGTAAAGCCATATTCCACAGCAAGCCTGACTATTCCTACTTGGAGTAGATTTGAAATTATTATAATACGATGCACTGCATGCATACCTACTGGCTACGTCGCAAAAGTAAGTCGACTGCGCGGAGATGCAAGAGTCCTTTGCACATGGTTGGTGTGCTCCGCCGCAGATGACGTGGGATCGACAGGTACTGCTCGAGCACGTCGTACGCGATTACAGACGATCATCCGTGCATTACAACACAGATATGTTTACGGATTGAGGGGTCAGATTGCTTTTACTTTACTACGTACGCGTAGGCTCAAGCGGTGTGATGTAACCCTCGACAAGGACACCCACTCTTGCACTACGGCAACAAACACTTGCGATGAGCAGATGACTTGTCAGTTCGGCTCTGTGGGGTCTCCGAGATCGTTCATCTGCTAGAGCCGCATCTGCATGTGCCTCATGACTGCCTGGGATCCCAGGTGTAGACCGAGAAGATGACGGAGACGGGAGGAAAATGCCATGTCGTCTTGCCAACATGTACTCCCAGATGCTATCGATAGCGATAATCTTCGGCACTTTCACAGCCGTTGATAACCTAAAGCTTTGACGGAAATAGATTCAGGCTTCGTAATAGCAGGGCTGTGAAGTGTGGCGCTCCCCACGATTGCGCAGCGAGCGCTTCCTTGGCGGCTGCTCAGGTGGACTTGATTGTGCGAAGCCTCGAGGAGTCAGCCTTCCATTGCTGAACTCAATCACGGCATTCTCATCTCTATAGACTTTCACGCCCCAGTCGCGCAATTTGAAGAAGCCGGTTACTTGCGCTCCAGGTGTTACATCATTCCACACCCGCCGTTGCTCCAAGCAACCAACCCCGGAGCGCTCCCGACCCACCAAAACGCACCAGACATATCTGAAACTCGGGCATATACCAGTCGCTATTCCCTCGACGCCTATACGACAGAACACCACAACAGTCGCATCCTTTAACCTTTTTGCTGGGCAACCCCTTGTATTAGTGTTTTGGCCAGTCGAGCCGTCCGTCGCATTGCCGCAGAAAGATTGAAGGCGCAGCACCAACAAGAAACACACCATCATGTCATACAACCGATTAGGTGAGTAGCCTCCTAGCGGATTCGAGGTCGCATGGTAGCGGCCAGTCGATCTTGACACTTTCCACGAACCGCCAAACAAGCCTTCTGCCATCGACGAGGTGCCTCAGCTGTCAGCCAGACTAACGGTATTGCATAGGCGCACCAGGTGGTAGCGACGACCCGTACGAGATGGATCCACGAAGAAACAATGGCCGGACTCCTTCGCCAGGCCAGCCTCTCCGTGGCTATCAACTAGAAGACCGCTATGCTTCACCACAGCCTTCGGGCATCCTCGAGATCCCTATGGGACCCAACCCTGCAGCGGCCTCTGGCGACCGCTTGCCATTACAACCAAGTGTATGTATTGCGCCGCGAGAACCAATACAGGTCACGCATCGAGTTCAACAGGCTAACACTTAGACAGTACTCAGTAGAAAACATTCCCTACGCAGCAGGCAACTATCACGACGATTACGACCCACGACCGCAACGACACGACTCGGATTACTCGCTCGATCCCCAAGCGCATCACGATGCGTACTACAACCAGCCTTATGACCCAACCCCACACCACGATGAGAGCCCGGGCGCTGGCTACGGAACACAGCCAACACACTACTGGCAAGATGAGGATATGAACAGACCCATGATACACGGCGCCAACTCGTACGGCCCGGATCCTCATGATCCAGAGGACATGGACCCAGAGAACCCGTTTCACGATGAGCCTGCGCCCACACCCAGCCCCGCCCCAATAAAGCGATGGAAGACAGTCAAGGAGGTCCAATTGTTCAAGGGCAACTTGGTGCTCGACTGCCCGATTCCGCCGCGGTTACTGAACCAGGTTCCGCATGCACAGCCCCCGGAGCGTGACGAATTCACCCATATGCGCTACTCGGCCGCCACATGCGACCCTGCAGACTTTGACGCGGAGCGCTTCACTCTGCGCCAGAAGCTTTTCGCAAAGCCAAGGCATACCGAGCTGTTCATTGTTATCACCATGTACAACGAGGAAGACGAACTGTTTGCGCGGACAATGATTGGTGTCATCAAGAACATTGAGTACATGAACTCGCGAACCAACAGCAAGACGTGGGGCAAGGACGCGTGGAAGAAGATCGTAGTCTGCGTCGTCAGCGATGGTCGTGCCAAGATCAACCCGCGGACCCGCGCCGTACTAGCAGCGCTCGGTGTCTATCAGGACGGCATTGCCAAGCAGCAAGTCAACGGCAAGGACGTGACTGCCCATATCTACGAGTACACTACCCAGATGACACTCGACATCAAGAAGGGTGTCGTTGGTGTCAAGAAGGGCAACACTCCAGTACAGATGCTCTTCTGTCTCAAGGAGAAGAACCAGAAGAAGATCAACTCGCATAGATGGTTCTTCCAGGCCTTCGGAGCTGTGCTGGATCCTAATGTCTGTGTGCTTATCGATGCTGGTACAAAGCCTGGCAAAGATTCTGTCTACCAGCTATGGAAGGCATTCGATCTTGAGCCCATGTGCGCAGGTGCTTGTGGTGAAATCAAGGCCATGTTGGTGCACGGCAAAAAGCTCTTGAACCCGTTGGTAGCGACGCAGAACTTTGAGTACAAGATGAGCAACATTCTGGATAAGCCTCTTGAATCAGCGTTTGGTTTCATTTCTGTGCTTCCCGGTGCTTTCTCGGCTTACCGTTACGTTGCGCTTCAGAACGACAAGACTGGACAGGGACCACTGGAGAAGTACTTTGCCGGTGAGAAGATGCACGGCGCCAACGCTGGTATCTTCACAGCCAATATGTACCTTGCCGAGGATCGTATCCTGTGTTTCGAGTTGGTCTCCAAGAGGAACTGCCATTGGATCCTGCAGTACGTCAAGTCTGCTACCGGAGAGACGGATGTACCGACCACCATGGCCGAGTTCATCAGTCAACGTCGTCGTTGGTTGAACGGATCCTTCTTTGCTGCTGTCTACGCCCTGGCCCATTCTTTCGACATCTTCCGCAGTGATCACTCTTTCTTGCGCAAAACTATGTTCCTCGTTGAGTTTGTCTACCAAACTATCAGCATGATCTTCGCCTGGTTCGCTCTCGGTAACTTCTTCTTGGTCTTCCGCATCCTCACTGCTTCTTTACAAAACGAACTCGGTACTGCGGGTAAAGTTCTCTTCATCGTCTTCGAGTGGCTCTACATTGCTGTTCTGATAACGTGTTTCATTTTATCACTCGGTAATCGGCCCCAGGGTTCCAACAAGTGGTACATGTCCATGGTTTACTTTTGGTGCATCATCATGGCATATCTCATGTTCGCGTCCATCTTCATCACCGTTCGCTCCGTACAAGGACAGATTGAGACCAACGGCGGCTTCAACGCGGCGGATCTTTTCAAGGATAGGATCTTTGCTACATTGATCATTTCACTGCTCTCAACGTATGTCATGTGGCTAGTGGTCTCCATCATCTTCTTGGACCCATGGCACATGTTCACGTCTTTCTTCCAGTACCTCCTCATGACACCCACCTACATCAACATTCTCAACGTCTACGCCTTCTGCAATACTCACGACATCACCTGGGGCACGAAAGGAGATGACAAGCCGGAGAAGCTTCCTTCAGTCACCACCAAGGCTGATGGTAAGGCGGATATTCAGGCGCCAACTGACGATGCCGATCTCAACACCCAGTACGAGACCGAACTCCGTGTCTTCAGCGCAAAGTGGAAGGAAGAGAAGAAGGTACCATCGGCCAGCGAGAAGCAAGAAGACTACTACAAGGGTTTCCGATCCGGTGTCGTGCTCTTCTGGATGTTCTGCAACTTGGGTCTATCAGCCTTGGTCCTGCAGTCGGGCGGCCTGGAGCTCACCGTCAGTAGTCCCGACGAGGCTCAGAAGAAGCAGAACGACGCTGCCACCATCTACTTGGCGGTAGTACTGTATAGTGTCGCCGGTTTGGCTGCTTTCAGGTTCATTGGAGCTATGTGGTTCTTAGTCGTGCGCATGGTAAGTGACAATGGCATTCATTCATGCATAACATATACTAACAATATCTCAGTTCCGCGGTGTATGATCGTTCGTTGCTTCGAAACAGCGCAGTTTGACGTCATTTTTGGAGTTCAGGTACTGGGTCGGGTTGAGCATGTTGCCGTGAAGGCATTCGGCCTCTTCGTCGTGAGGTTCATGACATGATACCAGCTTCTGGGAAAGCACGCGATCTTGGCGTGTAGGATGAGTGTTTACGTATTTCATGTGCCAAATGCCTTTCAACGTCTTTGATCCTACCGTCCATAATTTCCGTGTTCATGCTCTCATCGTCGCCCCTACTCTTTCTGGTGGGTGGTTCTCTCACTGTCGTCCCAAAGCGGCCTTCGTCACGTTACCTTCTCTTCACACCCAAGTACCGACTTCACCTTTTCTTACAGCACTGGCATGTCCTGAGACTTACCGCATGCGGTACACCTATCTTTTTCTCTTGCCGACACAGATCTGCTCTTCCTGCTTCACCTTCACTTGTGTTGTCATCGCTGAGTTTCAGCACGGGCCTGCCGCCTATATCAACAGAGCAGTTGCGCCCACAACACCAAATTTTTCAACCCCGACACTCCCCTCCCCTCTTCTACGTCCTCTCTATCTCCGCTCACAATCGTATTCATCTGCTCACTTTGACGTCAACTTTTCTTCCGCCGACTACCGCAGCTATGAGCTGGGACACTGGTGCGACTGCAGGTATGTAACACCGCGACTTCCTCCAGCTTCTACTAACATGACAACAGGCGGTGACTTTTCATGGGGTCCTGCCCCTGCTGGTGATTCTGGTGCCGACGCCGGTGCTGGAGATTCTTGGGGTGGTGGTGACACCGGCGGTGGTGGAGGTGATGCTGGCGACGACGGCTGTCGAATGTAAGCAAAACACGATCTGATCACACAGCCTGGCGACGACCATGGTACTGACAAATTTGATAGCTGCAAGCAGACCGGTCATTTCGCCCGCGACTGCCCTGAGAAGCCTGAGGGCGGTGGAGGCGGCCTCACTGGCGAGTGCTTCAACTGTGGCCAAGTCGGTCACAACAAGGCGGACTGTACCAATGAGCGTGTCGAGCGTCCTTTCGATGGCACCTGCAAACTCTGCGACCAACAGGGTCATCGTGCTGTCGACTGCAAGTCCCGTCGCATTGTCAACTGGTCTGGCGTCCCCGAGATGGATGCTGAGTCTGCCTGGATTGCCCTCATCGACGCTGCCAAAGCCAAAGACCTCGATGTCTTCCGTGTCTGCTTGAAGGCATACGCTCGCGCTACCATGGATGATTTCAGCCTTCCCGCCGTCGAGGAAGCTCTTCGCGAAGATGGACTTGCAATCTTCCTCATCGCTAAGGAGCAGGAGATCGCTCCCAATATGACCATCATCGACCTCATCGGTAACCCTGACTGCAAGTTCGTTCTCTCCATCCAGTTCTCTGCCAAGCCCCGTCGCGCCAAGATGGCCACAGGCTGGCCCAAGGATCCCGCCGAGAACATGGAGCGTCTTGCCTCATGTGGCTATGTCCAGGATTGTGGTGTCCCGATGTGCGGCAACTGTGGTGAGCTTGGTCACGTGCGTAAGCACTGCAAGCAAGAGCAGGCTGAGCGCGAGAACACTGCTCCCGAGGTCCAGTGTGTCTACTGCAAGGAGAACGGCCATCGTGCACGTGACTGTCCCAAGGAGCGCATCAACCCCTACGCCTGCAAGAACTGTAAGCAAGAGGGTCACAATTCCAAGGAGTGTCCCGAACCTCGTTCTGCTGAAGGTGTAGAGTGCCGTAAGTGTAACGAGACCGGCCACTTCTCCAAGGACGTAAGTACACATATCCAACAACCCGTCTCTAGCCCTTGCTAACATTACAGTGTCCCAACGTTGCCGCCCGGGCCTGCCGAAACTGTGACTCCACCGAGCATATGGCCAAAGACTGTGACCAGCCCAAGAACCCTGACAAAGCCCTCTGCCGCAACTGCGAGAAGACTGGTCACTTCTCTCGCGACTGCCCCGAGCCCAAGGACTGGTCCAAGGTCAAGTGCAACAACTGCAACGAGATGGGTCACACCATCAAGCGCTGTAAGCAGCCGGTTGCCGAGGACGGTGGTGATGGCGGCGGTGGTGGCTGGGGCAACGATGCCGCTGGTGGTGATGCTTCTTGGGGTGATGCTGGCGGCGCCACAGGTGGTGGTGGCTGGTAAACGGCTACTTCGACACGGGCAAGTACGATCTGATTGAACGATGAAAAATGCATGTCAGCATACTCCTGATAATGGACTGACTGCGTGATGGCTATGGCTGCCCAGATTTCTTTAGCTACAAAAGATGATCAACTTAAAGATTTACACCTGCCCGCAGTGACCCATGCATTTTCGCGAGGTTTGCTTGACTTTCTTCAGCCCCTTGCACCCACTTTGGATAGCGATCGTCGTACCAATTCGATATACCATCCTCTCTACCGCTCGCAATGGCATCCGCAAGACTCAGGCCGTCCATGATTGAAGCATTTGCTCCATTACCTCCCAAAATAGGCTCTGCATGTACTGCATCCCCCAACAGACACACGCCGCTCTTAGCGAGCAAGTCATGCAACTCAGGCAACGGCGTAGACGTTATTCGCATCAGCCAATGCAATATCCTATCCGCGCGCATATTCTGCACGTCCAACATAGCCGAGAAAGGATAGCCAAAGATATTCTTCTCGCCGATCTCCTGGAAAAACTCCAACGGTATCGTCTTCGCCGCCTCCGTCGACCTGGCAGGATTAAACAGCGGATCCGCCTCCCCCCGCGCCTTGCGCGAGTAAATCCAACTAACCCACACCTTATCATCCTCCTTTTTATCCACGTTGACTGTAAGCACCGCATCCCCCTTGGTCGTCTGCCAAACATTCCTCCCGTCGTTTCCACCCGCCCTGCCCCCAAAGATACTGTTAAAATCCTTCCGTTTCATATGCCTCTTCCCATAGTACACAGCATAAGGCAGAACATCTACTCTTGAATCTTCTGGAAGCAGCAGTTTGCGTAAACTGGAATGCACACCATCAGCGCCTACAACGAGTTCCCCGCCCTCCCATGTCTCGCCGTTGGCAAAGCGCAACTTCGGTCCCTTGGGCGTGGTTTTGAATTCTTGAAGGGAATGGCCCAACCGGATATCCAGGTCTTGGCTTAGCAATGTTTCGAACTTCGCGCGGTTGGCGCGGAAAGAGGTTGAGGTATCGTATAAGCCGCCGTGGCTGGGTATGTCTATGTTTTCGCCATGTTTGCCTTCGCCGCCGTCTTCGGCGTCGATGGCGACGTGGGCTTTGAAGGCTGTGTCGCTGAGATTTAGGATTTCTAATAGGGGTTTGTAGGCGGTGGAGTGGAGGGTGATGGCGTAGTTGAAGCCCCGGCGATTTGGGGGCGCTTTGTCGTAGATTATGCTGGGGATGCCACGGTGGAGCAGGCTGCGGCTTAGAGTTAGGCCGGCTATGCCCGCGCCGATTATGGGGATGGGCTGCTTGGGCATTGTTTTTGGGGTTATCTGTCGAGGATTTGTTATATTATTCTATTTTATTGGAGGTGTTAGTAGGATGGCGATAGCGGATGTTGATGGCTTGTGGTGATCGGACCAATCAGCAGGGTGCCAAATGTGGGTACGCGCTGCTTTGAGGCGGGTGTGAAGAGCATATGCACATGGAATGCCAAGCGTGTTTTCGTTCATCACTAATTGTAGGTAAGAAGTCTTGGGTGCAATCATTATATACCATATTCGAGGCAGACTATGTACAAGTTCGTCGCCGACTACAAGTAGATGTAGCAGAATGGCTCTCCATCCAGCGAACCTAGCAAATCTTCAATCGGCCTGGCTTCCATGTTCAGGAAGTTGGTGCTGATGATATCCTGCAGTGTGGTGTTACGGCTGGGTGGGTTGTTGAGGATGGTGATCGTGCCAGCGATTGTCTTTGCCTGGTTGAGATGCAACGCCTGCCAGATCCACCACACACGGTCCAACATGGCGTGGTGCATGAAGAACGTAGGGTCGTTCGTGCTGCTGAAGAAATCGGAGGCGTCGCCACCAACTTTCACGTGGCCAGTGGTATGCAATCCCAGGAATCCGTCGCCGAAACGTCCCTGAAGCTCGTTCTGGAATGTGTATACGCTCTTGGAAGCTTGGCCAAGTGTCAGGTTGTAGAGGTTGGTCAGGGTAAAGTCTTCGGTAGCGGGGATGAAATCGCGTCGAGCGCATCTTGGGTTGTGCTCGAATGGCGTGCTCACAGCAGGGTATCCATTCATAGCTGGGAGGACTGGACCGAGATTGAGTTGCAGACTGTCGGATGTTAGAGGATATGATTGGAACACTGACGATCCCAGACTCACTTCTTGAAAGGGCCACTCTTGATGCATCCGCCTCCATTTCCTGACGGCAAGGGGATGAGACCTCCACCACTAACACTGCCGTTGTGCTTGAAGTAAGCGCCGTCACCACCCATGCTTGTGTCGGAGCCATCGAAAACAGGAGACTTGCTCAAGTCGTCCTGGTGTCTGAACCAGTTCCAGTACGGTTGGTAACCAGTGTAGCCACACTCTTCACGTAGCGCCTTCTCGTAACCATACACAAAGTATCTGTGCCAGCTCAAGAAGTTGCCGGTACCGTGAATGAACGATGTCTGGTTAATGTGTTGAGCAACGAAGTCGTCATATCGTGTCTTCGCACCAGGTACAAGCCCTGCAGGTGTTTTCGATGGCGACGAGATCAAACATTTTACTGCTTTGATATACGACTTTCGCTCTTTCTTGCTCATGAATTCCCTGCGACACACGTAAGCTTCTCGTCTTCTCAATCAGCATGCAGGAAGTACTCACCAGTCCCGGCGAGCGTACGCATTGGAAAGGGAGCAGCTCCTCTTCTCAAGCGTACCGTTCGCCTCGGCCTGCTTCAATGCCTCCATGGCTTGGTTTTGCAGATCTGTAAGCAGATCGTCGCGAGGTACCAGTGCAGCAGACGAAACTACGCTGGTCAAGGCCAGCACAATGGCGGAGATCCCATAGAATCGCATCTTGAATAGAAGTTTCAACAAGAGAGGTGAGATCTTGTGGTGGGATAGAGCGCCATTGATTGCGCGCCGGCACTCTCATATATGCTGCTGCGATACCCGTCTGCCCCATATCGAAAAATTGTACGTGCATGCAGCATACCACACCTGCAAGGGTCGCTGATATGCATCCGAGGCGGTCGCGCAGTAGCGAAGGATGCCCGCTGTGGTCTTCGGCATCGGAGTTACTGGATCAGGGCTCTCCCTCAGGCAACCCACGTGCTGTCCACATGGGCTCATGCGATGCCTGCGCAGTAGTCTCGCATAAGCTCGAGGCACAGGATACGAGATTCGATTTCGACCGAGCGCGGAGTTCTGCCGGTTGTGGATACTGAATCGTACAGCCCCAGGAGGATGGGTCGGCCGGGTCGAGGCGCTCTTTCGATTACCACGCTGCAGCCACGCAGGAAGGAACGGCAGATTTCCAGGGTTCGCAATGCAGGTTGCGACGAAGACCTGGGAGGCGGCTCTATACAACCACAGCGAATGTTCAACGTTTCAGTATCTCAATGACGGAAACGAATCGACGCTGGTAATTATTCCAGCAATTTTGAGTGGTTTCCAATGTGGCTGAACTCGCTGTTCATCGCGGATGTCCTGGCGGTGTCCCGTGGGACGGCACGCGGTGGAGCTAGCAACGGCAGGGCTCAGCGCCACTAGTACTAATGCAGTTTGTTCCAACAATGGGGCGATGATCCCGAAGACGCGAGGGACGAAGAAGACTGACTCTCATGTTCATCGCTGGCAATCTACAAAGGTTTCCTCTTACGAAAATGATGCAGGATTCAGCGCGACTGGAGTCCGCGGGTATTAATTGACACAAGGTGAAGCCGGCATCTCAACTTCGCAGCTGTAGAAACTCAACTTCTTTCGGCTTCGAGACTCCGGGGGCTGTCTCAGCCGCTGTTCCGAACGACTGGGCATGGCTGAAGTGATATCCGACATGTCGCAAGCATAGGAATCCAACGCAGTGCCCTCGCCTGCGTTGCTACCTAGGTATGAGCGGCACAATTGTTGGAATCTAATGGACCGTGCAAGCGATGGAAAGGTATATTGGTGTTGATAAATTCGTCGCCCACGTTGATCATCGGAACATATGCTCACCCATGCCTCTCTATTTTCTGGTGGACAACCTGTGCTACCCTTTTTCTTGACTGCGCCGCCACCCCTATCCCTTATCTTCTAAGACGAGTATGGCTCCCGAGAGCGATTCATCTGGGCAACCAGTCATGGACCCTGAGTGGGCAGCTGAGAGCAATCTTACTCGGATTCTTGCCATCTCCGCTATTGTGCATGTTATTACTGCCATTGTTGTTGGCCTAAGGCTCTACGCGCGAGTGTTTGTATTGCGCAAACCCGCAATAGATGACATATTCATCGTAGGAGCATATGTATGTACTACACAGACTATACCTTTTTATAACGGAGCATGACTAATGTAAGCAGTTTGGTGGACTGGCAGAATTGGTATCATTCATCGTTGGGGGCTACCATGGCCTTGGACGCCATCAACAAACCCTATCAGTGGCCGATCTTGCAGGCATCGACCATGCTGTCTACGTCCAATCCATAATCGCAGCCATCATTGGTTTCGCACTACTGAAAGTATCAATCGCGATTTTTCTGCTCCGGCTGGGCAAGAACACCACCTGGTTCAGCCGTACCTTGTGGGTGACAATAGCATTCATCGCAGTGTATACCCTGTTCGCATTCTTCAGTTTCACATTCCGATGCTGGCCTATATCTGGGGTATGGAACAAAACCATCAACGCCAAATGCTACTCATGGACTTTCTTTGTCGGTACTGCGTTGCTGAATACAGGCAAGTACTTACACTCTCACCGTTGGTCGCATTGTACTAACACCCCGAAGCGTGCAACATGTTCACTGACATTGTTTTCGCGACTATACCTATACCAATCATCTGGAGTCTGCAGATGTCACGGCGAACACGTTTGGGGTTGATCGGGCTGTTAAGCGTAGGTTGGCTGTATGTGCCCCTCGAATATACATGATCTACAGTCGCTCACACGAAAAAGTGCAGCTTCCATGGGTATTCCAAAGGCCTATTACCAGTTCGCATCGTCGACGATGGTAGACCAGACTTTGTGAGTCAATTACGGGTATCTTCGATTTGTCAAACTGACCGAATCAAGCGATCAAAGCATGAACTTTTGGGGAAAGTAAGTGGCAACTTCAAAATCTCTCTTGCACGTTGCTTCACAACGGACGTAAGCTGACTTTCTACACTTTAGCATGCAAATGCACATGGGCATCATTGCAGCCTCGGTACCCTGCCTCAAGCCGCTCTTCAAGAAGAGCTCGAGCTCAACCAGCAACAACAACAACAACCAGTACGATGACATCGAACGGCCCCCAACGTACGGCAGTGGAAGGCCAAGCAAGCGTCGCAGGACCTTTTTGACGACGAACGGAACACTGAATGGCAACGAGGATTTCGAATTGACATCTAGAAGTAGCGTACGAGAGAGTGTGCTAGGAAACTTCTCGACTTCAGGCCAGGGCAAGAAGAAAGCTGTCTACAGCGTCACTGAGGAGCGAGTTGGAAGCGAGGACAACATCCTCGACGACAAGGAGGATCTGAGGGGCATCATGCGCACAAGGGAAGTGACTGTTCAACATACAGAAAAGCCAGACCAGAGGTGAAGATTGGTACAATGAATCTGAGCTACACAATAACGATCCAAACAAAAAATACATTGGCATCGTAAAGGATGCAGGTACGCCACATCATTGGCACGGAAGCCAAATTCCCGTGCCCACTGTTCCCTCATTCCTTTTTCCCAGTACTAAGATTCCGATAGTGTCTACGCTAAACCTACATATGTGTGCGACCAAGAAAGAAACCCTCCGGATGACCTAGGTAGCCGCCGTCAAACCAGATTTGTGCCACACCATCCACACCCGCTTTGCCAAGCCAAATACCCGCTGCCACAGCCACCAAGGTAGTACGAACCACTGTGTCGTATAGTCTCCATCCAATCAGATACTTGAACATAGTTCTTGTAATAATGGCTGACGGAAGGGGCTGTAGGGCTGGGCGAGTGGTTCACGTCATGTATTGGGGCAAGGCTTTCTTGGTTTTGGTACGAAGGAGGCGCGTGAGAGATATCGGGGGCTTGAGGGGGAGTTGGTAGTGGGGTTTGGTAGCGCTGCAGGTAAATGAGCAGTTGGCAGCATCGCAAGTCAGATGGGGTGGAGATCGTAGCGCAAGCAGCCTTGCGCGCCTTACCGTGCCGTATACTGCGAGTTGTGCCGCAACGTGGTCAGTGGGTCTGGTACGTAGCGGGGCACTTGGTCGATGTCAGCAGGCGATGTTGGTGGAGTGCGGCTATGAATGTGCCGTTCCGGCTCTGTTACAATGGGATGGCGATGTCTCTGGGGTTGGCTCACCTTACTACTGTCAGCCTGCGACGGGCGTATTCATGGCATCCTCTAAAAGGGGAGACGGTGAGATTCGAGCAATATCGACCCTACAGGATACTGTCATTGGTGCCGCATAATTGATGTATCGTACAACGAAGCACTTCATGAGAGAACCGCCACTGTTCTATTATTCGCGACAACAATGCAAGCAAAAAGCTTTTGCAATTAACGCAAGGCCAAATCCAGCCCTTGTAAACTATTTCCACCAAATGCCCAAATCCGTAAACGCCCATAGCCATGCCGATGTCCCAGCAGTAACAATGAAGTCCCACACAGCCGTGCGAACCATGAACACCAAAGGGTATCGTAAATGTAAGAGATAAAATGAAAGGTTACAAGAAAAGAAAACCCATGCCCTGCCGTAGATCTTGAAGGATAAAAATAGCCGCGCGCGACTAACCTAATTATGGAAAGACTGTAGAAGGCATGAGAAAATGGTAGTGTTCGTAACTGACTCGAAACGAGCGTCGCAAGCTCGGCGCTTATTACTTGGGACCGTAAACCCAGTCTGAGAGATGTTAGTGGACTACTTCAGCTGCGTGGGTGTTTCGGGTATACTTACATTGCGCAGCGTACTTGACTTCCCATGTGGCTGGCATGCCTTTGCAAGTGGCAGGCTTGTTACCACCAGCAGTCTCGACACGGTAGACGGTGTTGATTCCGCCTTGGGTAATACCAGTGACGTGTTGTAGGTATAGCCAGTCGACGGCAGGGAGACCGTTCTTGCCCGGGCACGCATTCGCTGGTGCAGCAACATTGCCTTTCTTGGCCACTTGGGCCATGGGGAACGGCGTGCTCAGTCTGTCGAAGGCGAATGTTGGCGTGTTCGCTCCTTCTACATCGGCGAAGAAGTGATGGCCCGTGATGTGTTCGTAGCCTTGGAGACGGAGGCTCATGTCCACCAGTCCGGGAGCCCATTCGTTCAGTGAGAGTGCAAGAGGGGAGATCGAGCCAATCTTCCACTTGGCCAGTCCGTCGTTGTTAAGCTTCGTGCCGATGTCGTATAGGGTGGCTTGATGGTCGTTAGAGACATTCCCTTTAGGATGGATAGTTTCTTACCAAATGCGCCAGTAGTACCAGGAGCCGCGCTCTCATCAGAACCGCAAGTGTAGTTTTGTGTGCCGATGCCGAGCACAACGTACTTGAGATCCAAATCGCCTGGGGCTTGGAGAGTGCTCTGAGGAAAGAGTTTGGCAAGGTTGTTGAGATTACGGGCAGGAGTGTATTGTTGCGGTTTGCCAGGTCTTGGTAGGGCAGCTGCAGTGGCAGATGCGGCAAAGAGAAATGCCGTAGTGATCGCGGAGAAGAGCATGATGACTGATTGTGATAAATCTCAAGGATGAGGGAGTGCCGTTGGCAATGTGATATGCGAGGCTGATATATGTAATGCGGCCAAGTGCAGGAGATCGATGAAGAGATTGACGTTATCAAAATAGAAGTGTCGTTCTTCAGTCTTTGCTAGCGTAGAGAACTCGAGGCTGGTATCGTTGTCACACTACCTCTTAGACCAGGCGGCTCGACAGACTTATACTTTCGTCTGTAACCTTCGCGCTTGGCCGTTAGACAGGCCCGCCGGCAAGGGCACGCATGCGCCGCCATGTGTAGGTTCATCGCCACGGACCATCATCCTGACCAGACTTCCTACTATTATCCTTGAAGCGATATGCACGCCAAATTGGTGATACCTGGAGGTGGCTTTAGCGTCTCAGGGTAATCCGCTTTCCGCATGTCACCTTGCCGCTCTCGGCAAGCTGGCTAAAAGGCTTGTGTCTGCTGTAAGCGCTGATACGTGCAATCTTGCGATGAGAAGACAGGGATCTGCGAGCGATACGATGGGCATTACCTGCCTTCTGTGAGCCGCATTCCGGTGGCGCTCTTCTCTCCTCGTGTTGAGCCTCCATTCGCGCTCCCAAGTCTTGTGAACGTTGGTTTTTGCAGTCATCGCCTCCATGCTCATCGCGATGTCACACAGCGAAGCGTCGATTCTGCCTTAGGGAGGCGGCGCAGTTGGCTCAGGCTCAGGCTCGTCACAGTCACCCAACGTCCAACGAAGGATTCTTTAGTTTCAGCATCAGGCCCTCCAGACGGACACCAAACGTCGGCAGGAGTGCCCACAGTTTTGGGGATTGGGTTTGCACTTGCTCGAACGGGAGGTTGGATACCACAGCGCCCAGGCCTCCCTGGCCTTCACCCGCCGCCCGTGCGCTGCAGACGCCATGCATAGGACGGCTGATAAATGACCTGATCAGGCTGAGCAAAGACAGTAAATGACCCGATAGCGGCATGCACACACTATCGAACGCCCCGCTTCAAGCCCAAATGTTGGCTAATTAACTGGGTACTCAACAGAGATTAACGGAAGATACGGCAACCGTGGGTTCTGGAAAGGCGTCCTCAGGTAGCCTTCGGAAGGAGTTGCGGCGTAGGTCTCGTGCCCGTCTCATTGTGCGTGCTTCCGCAAAGTCACCGATGCTACGCACAGCTTCGGTTAGGCGCATCTGCCGAATCTGAAGCTCGTTGTGTGCGAGCTTGAGCATCCGTCCTGTTCAAAATAGACGGGACTTGTTTCCTTACGCCTAGATCGCGATGTTGGTGTAAGTGAGGGGCTGCGTCTTTAGACTCCACCCGAGCTTGCCCTTCGTCTTCGATACCAGCACGCGCACACCGCAAAACTTCCACGGGTGTGGGAGGTGTGCAGCAAAGCCATTAACCCTGGAGCCCAGAACCAGGTTACCCACAAGCCGCAAAATGCGCTCTAATCGTCTGACAGAGAAATGCCATGGCCTCATTGGCAATAAAAGAGGGGTAATGTTGGCCTATTAGCCTGCTGCAAGGCTATGGAAGCAGCGATATTAGTCTTCTTTCTTTTTCGCATCCACCGTAAGCTGGTGACACCCCCGTCTAGCTAGCGAGCATACTCGTGGTGCATTGCGGGACGACGTTGCAGCCGCCACCAGGAAGTCGGTCGGGCGTTTCGTTTAGACAGGTGAACGACAGGCCGTGCGGACTCACTGCGGAGGATCTTTCGCAGTGACAACCGTTTCGAAACCCATGAAGTTCGCAGAGTGAGCTGTGTCAGAGCTCAAGCGAACGGTTTCAGCGGTGATCCCGCAGAAGGTGCGACACTTCCCCAGCTTGATGAACGTCGGCCGAACGCTTGCAGGAGGCACCCTTTCATTCCTGAGGCCAAGATGCGAGTGCGCGCGGGACGTTGAACTCCTGTCAGCATCCTGAAGTGCTTTTCAAACTCTTGACAGCTCCTGCATTGGCTGCATGGTGACAATCGGGACTGTGACACCTACCGTAACGGCAATCGTCTCCCGTTCTGCATTCGTTTGCCTAGCTCTGCTTCTGGATAAACCGGCATGATTTGGTACTCCAGATATTGAAGGAGGTTGGTCATGTGCGACCAGGGTAATCGTTGTGCTTCGAGCGGCTACTTGTCTGTCCCAATTACATACAGATTTGGAGAAGACACCCTTTCAAATCCCTCTTCACAAGCACCCCAACGCTAGCGGGGAGTCTACATCGGTCCCGCACTTCACGCTGAACTCTCTGGTCCCCTCTTTGTCGTTACCAGCCCACACTCATAAAATTCCTCCGTTGCTTGCATCGCTCTCGTATCCGTCACGGAAGCTATTCATCAAACTCATGTTCCTGAATAATCTCATCAGGGTCTATAGATAAGAAAAGTGATAAGATCGCCTCGTTTGGTGAGCCTGCTTTTCAAGCCATTACGGGACGACTCGGCCTCTCCTCTCTTCCTCGTCACTGAATGAGACCAATGCAATCCTCACACTGTCCTGTCGCATGATCTGTCTTTGTTGGTCTCTGACTAATCTCATAGGGCCCCGAAAGAACGCGGACAGCAGATCTGAAATGTTGAAAGCATCGACGATGGCGTTAAGTGGTCCAGCTGCAGGACTGCCTTGTTGCTTGTACGGTATTGGCGAGAATGCAAAGAGCAGAAGCACAGCGAAGATGGGCATTTCGCAAGCGAGGATGAGCGAGGCGAGTCCAGTGTTGACATCATGGTATGTCATGTACTTTGTAGGTTCCAGCTTTCCGTGGCCTGCAAGCAGAGAGATGATGAACTGTGATAATGGCGTTAGCACGTCATATACATGTTGACTGCTGTGAGACGTACCGACTGGAGAAAGTTCAGGCCAAGGATACCTTTAAACGTGACCAGCTTGAGTATGATTCGATGCTTCTGTAACAATTTCTTGTTGTTCTTGTAGAACCTAAGCGAGCTAACGATAGCGACCGTTGTAGTGTAGCCAATGAGTATGGTGAGCCAGAGATGAGCAAAGTGCACGTCGTTAGACTGCTTGCAGTAGGTACCAGTAGCGAGGGTAGCTGCCGTGGCGATCCATATGACGATGCTAGTCGGTATAAACTGGAGTACACCGTACCAGCTACGCTGCTCAACGTTAGAGAAAGCCTGCCTGTCGGGACAGAAGTGTAAAAACTTACCTTAAGCCATGTTGGACTATTCCCTTTGAGCGCACCCTTGGCTGTGGCTCCATCTCCAAACAACCCGTCGAATCCTTCAGGGTGCGAGAGGACAAGATCGCACATGAACAGTAAGAACGACGATAGTGCGATCGAGCAACCAAAATCAAGCGAAGGGGCTAGATATTCTCCAATGTCGCTTCGCCAGACGACCAAGAAGGAGAAAAGGGCCACCCATGGTATCAACAGCATGATCCTGATGATCTGCCGTTGTTGTACGGGGTTCGAGTAGTTGAAGGCATGGAGTGCGATCAGTGCCCCGACAATCAGTGTGCTGAGGATGGCACAGGCACCGGACAGAATCGTTGCAAATTGGTGGAATGTGAGGCCACCGACAAAGGAAATGATCTTTGGACCACTGGCGTCTTCCACTGCGCAAATCTTAGAGTCATCGCGCCGTTCGAGATGATTTCTCGTCATGAGTATTGAAGTATCCATTGTCGGGTGTTGATACCTTGCTCGGTAGAACGTGGGAGAGTGCAACGATTATTGGGGAAAATGTAATGCTCAATCGCAAGAGTTGAATAAACTCAAGAATGATTTGATGGAAGGAAGGAAACATTATCCTGTCCAGCAGCACGACCTCTATACATATACTTACAGTCCGATCTTCTATTCAGCTCAGTTGGCACTCGTATAACGTAGCCACGCTTCAGGCCACCCGCACATTCGTGGCAGAGTCATACAAACCGTCAAACTCACAACCACCGCTCAGGATACCAGATAAGGTAAAGAGCAACAATCGCAGCGCGTGTAAGCACTCAAGACAGGCTTTGGCGAGGCTTATGCCTGTCTCTACGGTGCTTAGCAGGTGTTGACACAAATGCAGTCTAGCGATGCGGCGCAGCAGCACGAGCAGGCTGACGACCAGCCGCGGTGTAGAGCCTGATTCGCAGGAGAAATGTATGCTTGCGTGGCAGAGCGCAGGGTCTGGCTGAATGGCTGAAGTTCGCAGGGCGAGGTTTATGCGCAAAGTGTACTTAAAGAGGAGGGCGATGCGATTGGATGGTTGAGAGGTTGAGCCGGGTAAGGCATGTGTATCATGTTGAGCGGCACGGTAAGCGACTTCGCATCCACCAGAACGCCGAACGCGAGGATCACGTTTGAAGGATAGATATCTCACAATACACATATATTGACCGTCAGCAGTCAGCGACCCGTCTTCAGAAGTGGCCGCGCATCTCTTGTTTGTATCAAAAGCAATTAATACTAACCTTGGTACATGTTTGCTTTAAGTTTCACTAAAGTTGGTGTACAGCCTGGCATGATGTATGGTTGGCAGATGTGTATTCTTCATTCCTAGCGACAGTTCCTGGCTTGTATAGCAAGGATCTCGCAGAACACAGTTGCTTGATTGCCTCTAATCGTCACCACCGCCTATCGGACCGCTCACTTGCTTGGCGGATTTCGCAGCAACGATATCGTCGACCCTGAGCAGTAGGCAGGCACTCTCCACGGCAGTCTTGACGCTCTGCTCCTTGACAGCAAGAGGCTCCCAGACGTTGTATGACCGCATATCGACGACCTTGCCTGCATCACCATCAATACCCCAGACACTGCCAGTTTGCTTGCCGTCTTCGTAGCCTTCCGCATGCTTCGCGCGCAGTTGGGTGAGCACCTTGATAGGGCTGTTTCCAGAGTTCTGAATAAGTGTGCGCGGGATAACCTCCATTGCTTCGGCGACGGCCTTGTATGGCCATTGTGCGACACCCTCGATCAGCTTTCCTCTTCGGTCTAGACCGACCGCAACGGCCATCTCGGTGGCGCCACCACCAGGGCAGAGCTTAGGGTTCCAGATGACGTTCCTGGCAACACCCATAGCGTCGTGTAGATTCCGCTCGATCTCGTTCAGGATGTCTTTTGAAGGTCCTCGGAGCAGGATAGTGCATGCCTTCGGGTTCTTGCACTTTGTGAGGAAGGTGAAGTATTCGTCACCGATCTTGGAGATCTCGAACAGACCGCACTCGGTACCGATGTCTGAAGCGGTAGCCGCGAATACGGAGTTTACGATCGTCGCACCGGTCGCACGCGCGATACGGTTGTTGTCTGTCTTGCGGACGCGGCGGATGGCAGTGATGTCGGCCTTGACGAGGTAGTGCTGTGCGAGATCTACTTCATGTTAGCAAGCCCACGAAAAGAGGTATTCAACGTTACATACCACTGACACCCTTCTCAGTAATAACGAGATCAGGCTTCAGAGCGACGATGGCATCACACATCTGCTTGACTTGCTCCTCCTCAATCTGGAGAATTCTGTTCCAGTCCTCTTCTTTGCTGACCTCAATGTTTGTCTGACTCTCGCCCTTCTTGTACTCCAGTGTGCAGTCCAACAACAGAACCCTCGGGTTCTCGATTCTCCGCCTCATCTTTGGGTGTGTGATGTCCTTGTTGACCATGACTCCGTCCAGAACCTCGCTGTCTTCGATCTCGCCTCCGGGAATCTTCTCGATACGTGCGTAGCGCTTGATGTCGACCTCCTGCTTTCCAGAGCCAATGTCGAGGGAAACGGTTCGTACTGCCTTAAGAGCCAGTCCACACATCAAGTCTGACCACCGCGAGACGAACTTTGTGCCGATGGAGGAGTTGATGATCTTGTACATCTGCTCGTCGTCGTTGATGTCGACTTCGACCGCGATCTCGCTGATGATTTCGAGGGCATCGGCAAGGGCCTTTTTGAATGCTTGGATGATGACGACGGGGTGGATGTTGCGCTCAAGCTGGGGCAAGGCTTGTGCGAGGATTTCTCCCGCTGTCTGTTGTCAGTGTACGCTTCTTTAACCTCCCCGCAGCATCTACGCACCTAATATGATGACGGTGGTTGTGCCATCGCCGACCTCCTCATCTTGTGTCCTACTCAGCTCAATCATGCTCTTGGCTGCTGGATGTGCGACTTCGATCTCTCGGAGGATAGCGTGGCCGTCGTTGGTCAGGACGATACCGCCCATTGGGTCGAGCAGCATCTTCAGCATAGCCTTGGGACCGAGACATGATCTGATGATGTCGGCGACCGTCTTGGCTGCTGTGATGTTGGACAGTTGGGCTTTGCGGCCAAACTGGCGCTCCCCGCCCGGGGTCTGCGTGTCTGTTGATGTGTTAGTGGGCTGTCGCAGCTTCAGATGGGGAACTGAACATACTCATGACAACCACTGGCGCCTGCATCTTGACGGTACAGGTCTATAAGCACGGTATACAAGAAGGAGGGGGTCGAAAACAGAGTTGCGTGGGGTATCTTGCGTCTGGTGCCTTGCAGCTCCTCCACTAACTTTTGCTACCAAAAACCGCGTCGCAGCGCCGCCACTATCCCGGCGCGGATTATCTGCGACCGGGCATCAGCCACAGATCAGCCACACCACCTTCTCTGCTGACTCATGCACTCAGCTCCCGATGAACGGCAACTTCCGTGGACGCACCCTAGTCGGCCCTGCCTTACACAGAGCCTTGGCGCCTACCGAATTCGGCAGCCAGCCCTCGCGTGACGGCCAATACGCGCTAGACTTGCCCTGGAGATCACTCGCCGGGCTATTTTACCCTACATTCTGCCTCCTCTCACCGCGTCGCAGCCAGCCTCTCACGGGACTCGTGCGCAGCTTACAAGACCGCTCTGGTGCCCTCCAAACCTTCCTTCCTTCCTCTCACTTCTTTTGCGCCAAACTTCCGCACGCCGCCTTTCTTCTGTCTATAACTTGGACACTCCCACACCTCGCTCGGTTTTCCTTCATCTTACCACTCCCATCCATCACCATCACCCGTCCCCATCATCCACTATCTCCATCGCGCCTCACCTTCTCGCCATCATCTACCTTCACTCTTGTCGCTCTTAGTGACTTCACTATATCGTCGCATGCTCACTGTCCTGTCTTCATAAAGACAGGTCTTTGTATCCTTCACAAACTCTATCATTGCTAAACTACTAAACATACAGTATGGGTCTTAACTACTACGCCTCGTCGCCAACTGTGGTCCTGCCGCCCCAGCAACCGCAGGACTACTTCCCGCATCACCAGAGCGCCGCTGCACCAATGGGTAATTTCCGCCCCAAATACCCTACTCCGCCTTCGCTCAACTATCTAGCCGCCGTTTCCAATGCCACCGCTGGGCGCAAACGATCCATCGCCGACGTCGACGACCCGGAGGAGAACCTACCCGTCGGATCCATCGTCACTCAATCGCCTTCAAAGCCGAAGCCCGAGCCTGTGTACGGCCCAGGGATGACGCTCATCTACCCTGGAGAGCCTGGCTACACCATGGCCGCCGAGTCGCAATCGGGCACTTGGTACGAAGAGAAAGTCGAGAAAGAAGAGAAAGCCGAAGCTGAAGCTCGCCCTATCGCCGTGTCGCGCAAGTCAGTTCGCATGAGCCCATCTGCCAATGTGGAAATCACTCCCCTCAACCAGATGGATGCTCAGAAGACCGAAGAGCTCATCGACGACAAAGGCAACACTGTCAACACGCTCATCGCATCCCTCGGGGTAGGCTGGAAGAACGTCATGACCAACCCGAACCTACGCGACGCGGCGCGCGCATACTCCCGCGTGATTGAGCGTCATTTCGACTTCACCGACGTCCTGGTGATGTTAGAGAAGGAATCACTCAACGCCTATCTCGTACGCGCTAAGCAACACGGCGTCCAAGGCTACTGGTTATTCTCGGACAATCTACAATGGTGCCAGCTCGTTGGCTGGTCATTAGAGCGAACTGTTAGCAACCTCATGTTTGGCTCGACCCCTCGTGTTGAGGGTGAGCGCATCAATGCTCGCCAGTTGACGCCGTCGCCTGCCTCTACACCCATTTCCCAGCCAGTCGCCGAAGCTCCTATGGCGACTGCAGACACCGACGCGATGGAGATGTGACGCGTCTCAACCCATCTCTTCTCTTCCTTCCTGTTTCTTTACCCCATGAACGGCAACAAAACACGTCTCGGTTATCCTTTCGGCTGCATTGATTTACGGTTTTCGATGTGGGTTTCTTCTTCGGCGAATCGGCGTTCGGTGGAATCGGATGGCTCACCGGAAGTGACTCTATCTGACATGTACTATATTATTATGATGCTTACGCTGCGATGCTTGATCAAAGACACTCGATCGCATCTGCAGCACGTGCCGCTAAACTCACCAGGCAAGAACTCAATGAAACTATGATTATCATTTACATTCACTTGTTGAGAATTGCTGTTCTTGAATTCGCAGTCGGTAACTTCCAAGTAGCCACAGGCCGGTCCACGGGTCTTCCTTCACGCGCAAGCTGACGTGCTTTACCGACGCTCCCCGAGGCACGCAATTTCCTTGACTCTATTTTCAGTAGATCTTCGCTCGTTAAACACGATCAAACATGCTTCCGCGGTGACGAAGGAGCATTGAGAAGGCACTGCCCCAAGCTCTGCCGCACTACCGCTCCTCAGCAACGCGAACATGTCGCGCGCACGACGCGGCTTCGCGTTTCCCGGCCAGCACCTCTTCCCAGTCTGTTTATGACTCGTACAAACGGTGCGCTTGAGTCGAGACCGCCCTTCTCTCACCGGCACCGCTGGTGGCATGTTGGCTGTGTCACACTCCCTGGTGGTGCTGTTTCACAGGCTGCCGGGCGCGCTGCTTCTCGGGAAGTCAGCTTCCGTTAGTTCCGAGGCGCTCAGCACCCGACGAAAACGAACCTTTGAGATGGCCCCTCATGCTGCGTTACGATTTTTGGACACGATAGCTGTGTTGCATGACTGCACGGGTCTATAGATTTGCGCAAGATGACCACATCAGGCCCTTTACGCAAATAAGCTCGCGATATCGAATCTGAATGGTCATCAGAAGATGGCCCTAACTTGGCGAGCGAAACAGGGCCGACATGAAGGCGCAGTCTCCTTTTCGCCTCAACTTGGCGCAAGGCCACATCCAAGACACTCAGAGCGAGCTCAAGCAATCAATGCGAGATCTGTCGCATGGTACTTCGAGCTTCTTTCGTCTCTTATTCGTTGCCGTCTTGGACCTGAATCACTCTGGTTGCTCTAGGTCTCGCAATGCTTGATTTAATTCGGTCCCTACTGCCTACCAGAATACAACCAACGATACAGCCGAAATGGAAATCCGATAGCAACCTTGAGATGCAGATACCGCTGACAGGCTGCGGTACCCAGAGTAGAGTTCCTTCCAACAGCATCCGCCAACCACCAAGCATCCGCCAAAGGACAATGACGATACTCGGGCTGCCCAAGCATGCAGCGGAGAAGCACTTAGGGTCTCGTTTCACTGGGTGGCGATTCGGCGTGCTGAACTTCGCGATCTGGGCTACAGTCGTATTCGTCATGAACTTCGTGGGCATGATATTAGGTTTTGCTGCCACCTCCGGCTCCAAAGGTGTCTTCTTCGATGGGGATTGCGATCGCGTCGAAACGCTCAATACAGGCCTCCATTTAGGCATCAACATTCTGAGTACGATCCTTCTCGCTGGGAGCAACTATACGATGCAATGTCTGTCTGCACCCACGAGAAGCGATATTGATGCTGCCCATGGGCGCAAGCCTGGTATGTACCTCGATATCGGTGTACCTAGCATACGCAACCTCGGACATATCAGCCGGCGCAGAACCGTTCTATGGGCGGCACTGGCGCTCTCATCCCTGCCGTTACATCTCCTGTAAGGCAATGATTCGTTTCTTAGCTTTTCATACTCACGTCTCTTAGTTACAATTCTGCGGTGTTTGGTTCAGTTTCTTCGAATAGCTACTATGTCTTCTCTGTCGGCCGAGGGTTTCTGGACGGTGAACAATGCTTGAACTGCGGAGAACAAAACAATCCGGATATCGGTTACTCGTTTAGAGACGGAAAGCCGAGGGTAACATGGCTTAATACTAAACCCGGCGAAATCCCATCCGTACTTGAAAGCCTTTGGAACAAGGCACGTGCCGGCCAACTCGAACGGCTTGAGCGCAGCAGTTGCATCGACCTATATGCCACAAGCATACAATCCAACCGACGAAATCTTCTTCTGGTTCACGACGATCGCTCATTCCCTCCGCCAACGGAGAACCAATTCATAAATGGGTCGCACGTCTACTGGGCTGGCGAGTTCAACGCGTTTTACGCGGCGGATACTTACCAAGCTACTCATCAATACGACTGGATATGCTCCGCTTCGCACGACGTACTGACACCATGCTCAGTCAGATTTAAGGATGCTAAACAGCAAGTTGAATGGCGGGTTGGGTGGCTCTGTGATGGTGATAGTCGTTGTGACTTGTCACGTTCGGCGGTGGAGTAAGTGTCTCTGCACGAACTGCACGCGAGGCATACGCTGACTTCACACACCTACCTACAGATATTGCCTGAGCGAGCCGGCTCCACAATACTGCAAACTTCATTTCGAGCCTACTATCACAACTATCATCACGATTCTCAACCTCTGTAAGTTCAACTTCTGTTCTATACGGCTATACAGGTGCAGTAGTACGATGCCATCAAGCGTCGATGAACAAGCAATCTGAGATCAAATCATTTCTAATTATTGCAATAGTCAAAGCAGGTCTCATGTTCTACGTTGCCTTTTCTGTTCAAGATGAGCCGCTCATGACCATGGGCGACGCCGTCGCCTCATTTCTAGAAAACGAGGATCTCACAACGAAGAACATGTGTTTGTCTACTCAAGTCGACTTTCGAAACCGCACAGGATACCAGGTTGGACCACGACAATGGACTAACGAGAGATTTCGCTGGAAAGACGTGACCAGTACATCGCGCAAAATCATCACTGTAGTTATGTAAGTCACGCTACCCACATGGAAATATGCCAACAGTTTGCTCATATCCTCAATCAGATTTCTACTGGCCCTAATTACAGTGATGGTCTTGCTCAAGATTGGAATCGACAATCTACCCAGTGACACTAATTTCGATGAATTTGCACTTGGTAAGTACATTTCGGCTGCTAGGCAAGATTGAATATATCGCTCATTGTGTGTGCCCCCATCTAGGTGCTGTAGATCCTCGCACATCCATCATGTATATGCCAGCGGATTTGATCAGCAATGCCATTATCGCCAACACGCCTCAGCTGGTCCTCTCCGTTCTTTACTTCTCCTACAATGGTCTCTTCACCGCCATGCTCATGGGATACGAATGGATATCTTATGCACGCAAGCGCAAGGGTCTCCGTGTAACTCGTCAACCATCCGGTGCCCAACGGTCGACATACTTCCTTTCGCTACCCTATCGCTTCGGTATACCTCTTATGGTTGTTAGTGGTATACTGCACTGGCTAGTTTCGCAAAGCATTTTCTTGATTGCCATCGACTTCTACGATGCTTTTGGCAATCCGGCAGCTAGACCGCCACCAGGAAACATCGCGTGGGACTACAAAACTTTGGGTTACTCTCCGTCAGGCGCTATTGCAGTGTTAGTGCTGGGTGGACTTTTGGTCATCAGTATAATTACTGCGGGATACATACCATATAAGCGCGGTATGCCACTTGCGGGTAGCTGCAGTATGGCCATTAGCGCAGCTTGTCATCCGATAGAGCAAGTTGATGGCTGTGAGGATATTGCCGAGAAGAAGCTGCAGTGGGGCGTAGCCAATACGGGCGTTGACGGGATAGGGCATTGCGCCTTTTCGGCAGAGGAGGTGGGGGTAGTAGTGGCAGGTAAAATCTACGGCGGGCATGCGCCATAGATGATTATTCCAGCGCATTGCCATCATTTGCGGGAGCCTCATGGATACGAGAGCTCGCCCTAAACTGCTTGTGTGAGATACGGCAGGAGCACTCGAGAAGCGAAGATCGCTTGACTCGAGCAAGCCCATGGTGGACACCAAGGAAGCAAACCTTGGCAAAGGCGTTCTCGTAAGCCAAGACGTTTCTCAATGTCAGAGGAACTGAAAGCCGACATATTCAGGAGCACCCCCGGTCTGACATAGTTAGAAGAGCGTCATCTCTAGTCTGCTGTCCACAAACATCACGGAATCCGGTTCTATCCACGCCAGTTCTCTCGCGACCCACTTGGATTCCGCGCATTCGTCGGCATTTGGGTTACTGAACTGATGTAGATTGATTGATTGTATCGAAACTGGAGCTACAAGACTTCCGTATCCACGGTAGAGAAAAAACACATAGATTGGTACTACGTATATTGCGATCCTACAAGACTTTGCGAGACCAACATGGCATTGGATCTGCCGACGCTGCATGCGCACTGCCACCAAACGCCGGTCATATGACCTTAGCGAATGAAAGCGAGTGCTAGTTCGATCATGTCCAATACGCTTGGAACATTATCTTTGACAATGCCGAGCTTCTTAAGAGGCTTTCGACTTCGAGAAGACGCGGAGAATCCAGTTTCCTGAAGTGGGTATAGAGCTTTGGGGTATTGCCATTGGCGGGTGGGCAGCGCTGCCCCCACCGTTGTCACCCATATCGTATTCCTCATCGCTAACGTCTTGACGAGGTGGGTTGGGAAACCCGAAACGAAATCTCAGATCTTCAGAGACGGCGCCATCCAGTCCAGTCCACCTATGCCTTCCAAATCGTTCATGATGTGCTGCGGGTTCGGCGTCCCGACCTTTGCGTTTGCGATCTGCATCATGGAGATGGAGAATCACATCGCATATGAAGAATCCCGACGGCAAGACCAGCGGCATTATGTATGCAGACGAGTGGCCTGAGGACGCCACGAAAGTGCCCAAGTCTCCGATCGTCAAGCACCCACAGCCGATCGCCAACCCTAGAAGCGTCGCAATGGCAACGGTACCTTTGTCTTTCCCATGGATGAGGATGACACTTCTGCAGTAGCTGCACATAAACACCAAGTACAGGATGCCGACTGTAGTACGAACAGACTGATCAGATCCCGTCGCTCCCTCCTTCGGATCGACATGGATGGTACTGTAAAGAATTGCCATGAGCGACCCAAAGCCCGCCAAGGCGTACTCTGCTTGCTTGCCCATGAGTTTCCCGGCTAGTATTCCACCGATACCCAGAACAATCGAGGGCGGTACCAGGAATGCGTATTGAGCGATACCATCGGTCAAGTACGCCATCGCGCGCTGCCTCCAATCTAAATCGGTGGCAGGCTCATGACCCTGGGCGACAACACCTGTAATGTAAGTGCTCATAAGCAGAACGCCTGGAGGACAACCAATGCTAGTGCAGAGCCTCTTCACGCAAAGTCGCAGCGAATTCAGAGCGGATGTTGAACCGGTTGGTGGAGTATGTTTCTAGGGGAATGTCGATTGGAATTGACAGGCTGCGACTGTAGCAGTGTTTGGTGAAGCAAGTACTGGCCGTAAGCCCCCGTTCCAACTCGTTCGCCGATCTTGGGACCCCATGAGAGAGGGTTAGTTCTTTGAGTAACAGTGTGCGGACTCAGATGTGCCCAGGTGTTACACGGGGTTAGGCTATACTTCTCTAAGCTCGGTCTGTACTAAGGCGAGATAGACTAAAGCAGTAGTCTATAGGGTTTGTCTAGCAATTTGTGTAGAAAAGAGTTATTATAGAATAACTAAAGATAAAGACAATCTAATTCTATAAATAATAGAATAACTAGTTAATAATCTATATAAGAGATAAACTATTTAAGTTAACTATAATAAGTATAATAATAAGATCTAACACATTCTTATACCTATTACTTTAGGTTCTATTCTCTCTAGCCTCCCTTCTAAGAGAGAGGTTTAGAAGAGCTATAGCTTCTCTATCTCTACTAGCCTTCTAGAGGCCTAGTCTTAGCAGGATACTAATTCTAATTATGTAACTCTAAGCCCTGCGATTGTTGTTGCATTCTAACTTAGTTGTAGTTAGCCTTTAACCCCTTTACCCTAAGTTAAGGAGAGAATCCTTCGTGTTACTTGTAACATATCGTGCATCTAGTATCTAACTAATAGTATAGCTTAATAGTAATAATATAAAGTATAACGCGCAAATATATAACTATAAAGTAGAAGTTCTTAATACTATCTAAATGTCTTTTATACTATATTGTGCTAAAGTAGGTTATAAAAGGCTATAATAGAAGTAGTTTAAGCAGGGGCTTAGCACAGGTAGACCGCGAAGCATACTAACCCACAAAGCATGCACCTAAGTTACCCTACTAAGAAGCCTAACCTTTTATTCTCTATAACTTATCTCTTTAGCTTTGAACAGTTTCACCTAGGTCTTGTCTAGATACCTGCGGCGGAGAGAGTACCCTCATTTCCTCCTCACGCTGAGTTTGCGGATCCAGATCAAGTTCGTCTGTCTTATACCACTTCAGTCTATCTAGCGTCTGCGCAAGAACTGCAAAGTCATCGCTCGTGCGAATCCACATCCGGCGGTTGATCAGCTTGAAGATGACGAATAGCACAAATAAGATGATAGGGCTCGCGTAGCCGATTGCGACTTTTGAAAACGTGACATCCTTATCCCACCATGTCGCACTGCAGAAAGCGAAGACGATGACGCAGCCTGCGATTGCGGCGATCGCTGGAAGCGGTTGTAGGAAAGCAAGTACCGTGAACGGTGGGTAAGAGCCGTCGCTGCGATTGAATTGCTGGTACTTGTCGACGAGATTCTTTTCGCAGTGTTTGAGCCTGTGTATTTAGTTAGTAGAGCTTGAGATGTGGTAGAACATGATGGGCTTGACGGACCAGATGTAGTAGCGCAAATACGCAAAGGATATGGAAGCCCAGACAACCAGGAGGCTGACACTCGCAGAGATCTGGAATATCTCGATGACCTTGGAAAATCGTCAGTCTGGTCATGCTACTACCCAAATGATCGTGACTTACATATTGTACTGCATATCCGCCTTTCAGACTGAGGAAAGGCAACCATAGGAACGCGACTGCAGAGAAAACCAGAGCACGAGCGGGGACTCCAGTCTTTGGCACCACCACAGAAAAGCTATGCAGGAACTTGCCCAGCCAGTTTGTCGTTGGTACATCCCTCGCAATACCGTAAAGTGTTCGCGATGCGACATAGAGTGAGGTATTAGCAGCTGAAATGACGCTAAAGATCATAGCACCATTCAAAAATGCTGCTAAACCTTTTTGTCCCTTGTACCAGAGTGCAATTATGGTGAGATTACTGGAGGTCGGGTCCTTGAGGCTTTTGGTATCTGTTGCGCCATCCCCTATGCCACCATAGATCAATGGGAGATGCCCATCTTGCCATGAGACGTTGAGGCACTGTCCAAGTAGACATAAAAAGTATAGCAAAAGTACGACGTAGGCGATTGACTGGGAGGGGAGCCGTAAAGAGCGAGATGTGTTTGCTTCGAACGCGGTCACGGCGACGGTCTCGATACCAAGGAAACCAAAAGCGATCATAGGGATCACATACCTACCTCAAAATTAGCTCTACAGATTCAAGATACACCTTCTCAGAACCTGAAAGACTTACGCAAGGGCACGGTACTTGTTGGTAGTGAAAGTCTCGTTGTATTGAAAGCCATCTTGTATCGCTGCTCTGGTTAGCACCGTTTGAGATACTGACGACGTAGACGTACGTCCATCTCCAGACCACAAGCTTTCTATCATATATTAGACGGTGTGAGAATTGCTGAATCTCTTTGACGTACGTTGTGCAGCAATAACATAGAGAGCGATAGTGGCCCCCAGCACGAGCATGATCTTGAGGATGCCACCGATAGCCTCTATCCATCCGAAAGTCCCAACACCGACAAGATTTATGGCGACAAGAACTCCAGGTGTGACAAAATAGAAGAGTACAATTTGCCAGACCTGCTTCAATCCCCAGTATACAGCCAAGTTCGCCGCTGCGAGATTTTGCGTAGCAAAGATCGAGGAGTATGTGAACCTGTACAGATATCAGCGCAATGTTCCATACCAGAACTTGCTAGGTTACTACCAGTACGCGATACCAATTACCCATGCGAGGTCCTCGTCTACGAAAGCTCTCACGTATTCGACGATCGCATTTGGGGCGGGAAAGAGCTGGGTCAACTCGCTCAAACCTTCCGCGGCACATATTGTGATCGCGCCTGCCATATTGAGTCAGCTCTCGATAGCAACAACGGTATGAGCGGAAGAGAGTGTCGAACCCATAATGATCAGAGCAACTAGAGCTCCTGCCGGACCAGCGACCTTCATCGACGGGCCGCCATTGCTGAAGATGCCGCCACCTATCACGGCGCTGATGACAATGAACTATTTACAGGAAGGTTAGCTGAATTACGAGAGTGATAGAAGTCTACACAAGTATCATACGAAGATCATCCATCCCTTAAGATTTTGCCTACGCTGTGTCAGCCTTATACCCAGGCACCAAACTATACATATAAATGTGACTAACTTCAATTTCGGCGGATTTGCTTCGGCAGACATGATCGCAGCTATCTAGACCAGCTCTAGGCGTCAAAAAAAAAGCCGTACAGTAGGGTTGATATCACGCGCATGGAATGGGCAGGGCAGGCTGGTTATCTAGCAGCCTGGTCGTTTTCAGCTTTGGAGGACTTCGCCAGGCTGAGAACGGCTGAAGCGCTTGGAGAGCGCCGTGGAAACACCCATTCGGCTATTTCGAGCAGCGTATCCAATAGCATGACTCTCTTCATGCAGCCTGCTAATAATGACTCCGCTGTGAAACAATGAGGCAGACAGGATATAATACGATCTTGTGGTCATCAATACTACACGCAAGACGATCCAAAATCCTAAAAGGCTTTCCCGAACGATTTGCAATTTGATTGTTTTACACTATGGTCCTCAACGTCATCGAGCCGACCCATACGCGGTACATTCTGGCCGCAGAGGATTTGGAGAATTTTTTGAAAGGAAAGTTCGGCGACGAGCATCCGAACTACGATTTCAAAGTCGAGGTGCGCGGCACAATCAAGAAGAGTAAATAAGTCCACGGCTTACTGTCGCGCAGCATGTAACTGATAGGTGGACCTTCGAAGCACCTGAGAAAGTAGACTCGGTATGTAAAGTCATCTTTGTCCTCATTATAATTCTAATTGAGTCCCAGAAGGAAATACTGTGCGTATCGCGTTCGAAGAATATCACGGCGTTCCACTAAATAGCTTTACAGGAACCTCATTGACGAGATCGAAGCAAGAGGGTAAGAGCTGATGGGTGGCGGGTCAAAGATTTGCGATTGTATGAGGATCTGCGATGATGCCTGTAAATCTAGTTGACCAATTGGTTGTTGCAGCGCTGAGACGGCGTGTGATGGGCCGATAAGAGTATACTTGTTAGCGAAGCAGGAACTACGTATTCGGCTGAGCTGCGCCCACCATCTGCATGAACTTCATGTGCAGCTGAGCTGCATCCGTAATTCGTGAGACGGAGTTCGCCGATAGGGTGGGCTGTCGTGTGACGATCATGCTGCGCCCAAGCTGAAATCAAGATTTTGGCCGCAGCATTGCTGTGCCTTTTTTCTTGACCGGTTCCAGTGCGCTATGCGAAGAGGAAAATCGGACTATATACAAAGGACTGAATGACGCAGCGATCATTTGAGGCTAGAAAATCATATAATGTCGTCAACCAATTCTCAGCCGCGTGTCTGGCCGTGGGATTTCTCAAAGCCGAATGTTCTCTTGAAGGATGATAGTACTGCAGTAAACATCAGAATAACAGATATAGCCAAAGGTTAGGGAATGAAAGCGTTAGTTGATCACAACAAGCTCACGCATATCAGATTCGTATACATCAATACTTCATACGTCGCCAAGCGAGGCTGAGGCGGCGCTCAGTCGCAAGGCTCTCAAACCAACGCGAGTCCGGATCATGTGTGTTGACCTAGAACTTGGCGATCACCTTCTTATAATGACAATGAACAGTTCAATCTACTCACGCAAGACGATATCAGCTCTAGACATTACAAATAGTCTTCTAGAGCATATCTTCGAACGATACCGCATTCCTTACGCTTTCGCAGACGTTGTAGCCTCGTTTGGACAAGACCCAAATATTGCAGAAGGGAGTAGTAGCAACGCCGCTATATGTGCCAAATCTCTAGGTGATTGTAACCTGGTTTACCAAATTCGTTACGTAGAGCAGAATCGACGTGGTGGACAGAATCCCTGGTCGTTTCGACATACAGGAGTATTCCATTCCCACGATGAGGTTGACACGATTGTCTTATTACATCCAATTCGAGCACCATCTGTCGAGACAGTCATAACAGCCATGGAGACAGATCCTGTGGCACGAGCAGGCTTTTGTGACAATCCACTCCTGCTGCACACCTGGCTCTTTCGACAGTATTTCGACAATTGGCGCTGGTACTTTCGCTACATCGGAGAACGTTTCGCAGAAGAGAACAATTTAGCCATGGTCGTGAAGCCTGAGCACACAGAACCAAGCTCTAGCTTCCTTCGCGTTCAACGACTACGCAATACTAACGACATAATTCTCTTCGCACGAGCATGCTGTTCTGGTAACTTGGCTTTGATGGAGCAATTTTCAGAGGCATCGATTGAGCTGTTGAGCCAGCTGGAGAACATGAACGCGCACAAGTCCAAGATGAAAGGATATATCGAGAGCGCAGACGTGCTTGAAGGAAGAGTCCAGAACTTGATCGATCTCGTTAGTACCATGAACATATCACCTAGACAAAGCTAAACTTAATCAGGTTGGGTATACTCTGACATTGCACAACCAACTCGAAGCCGCGAAAATAGACACCGAGTTGCGGGATTTGACTGAGGGACTGAAAAAGCTTACGGAAGACACTGTTGATGACAGCGCGACAGTGAAGATCATAACCTTCGTATCTGCGGTCTATCTACCAGGAAATTTCATCGCTGTGAGTACTGGACTCGCTCTATATATCTAATAATGTTCGTTAACATTGAGACAGTCGATTTTCGGCATGAATTTATTTCTTTTCAATCCTGTCTCCAAGAGGCTCCAGGTCTCTCCAGACTTTTGGATCTTCATCGCTACTTGGATACCTCTCATTGTCATGACTGGCGCCATATACTTTCTTATCTTGTATCTCGATTCTAGAATCAAGCGCAAGCCGTTCCGATGGCCGTTGCAGATGAAGCCACATAGCAAGAATACGGCGTCTTGTTCAGAGAAGGGGAGGACTCAGTCAGGGCAAGGGGCCAACCACAATCTCTCGTAATTCTTATGTATACAAGTCAACCACTCATCAACATCTGTCCATATCACACGTGCAAGAACGTAGTATGTAGAAAAATGCATTATGAGTATTCTATTGAACATTTGAAAACCTATCCCAGGGCTTGCTGCATAACTTCCCTAGCGACAATTGGGATGAAGATGACTTTGTTCTCCAACATGCAAAGAATGATCACAAGATTATCAGTGACCGGCACTGGAACCACTCTCACCTGAGTAATCTTGTCAGCAGAGAATCTCCACTCTATAACTGGGTTCTTGGCTGTGTCTTCGATGACGTGATTTCCACCACCAGCAATACGATACTCTCTGATGCGAGTATGCCAGTAACCTTTTTCCACCACTATTAGTGAATGATCCCCAAAGACGCAAGTTGCCACGGTATCTGCTATTATCTTTTCGATCCTAGGAAGTAGTTCGCAGTTTCCTCGCTGCGTGCTGCGGATCTGGGCAGGAAAGAAAGCGCTGCTAGGAGCATGGATAATGCAGCCTTGGTAGCTATTGTACGGGACGATTTTTACATCTGAACTTCCTTGCTGTCTCTGGAAACTGTTACTATTTATCTCTCGAGAAGAACTTCGTTCTTACTGATGCATAGCTTCCTTCAGAATCTGTGGGTTGTATCAGTTTTCTCGTAGTTTCATCGATCCGCCAAATATGTAGACGGTCGTCTGGTCGGCCGAACGACCATGCATAAAGAACACTGCCATCATCATTGAACCTGGCATCAGTGAATGTTTGGCCCCCTGATGAGGGAATAGTCTCGCTGCTTGAAGTGTCACTACGATAGGTCAGATTGACTGTCAGGATGGCGTTCAGGGTACAGGTGGCTGACCTCATGTCGACATAACATATAACCTTACTACTCACAAGCGCCACTGAGCCACGACGAGAGATAGTTACAGTAACGAGTGAGGCAAGTCGTTGATCCATTGTCGAGTCCCAGGCCGCACGAACGCCGGCGGCTCCTCCAATACAGATCTGTATCAAATTGTCAGTCTCAATCAAAATACTTCTGACGTGGTGTAACTACATGTTTTGTTCCTCCGGCCTTATTGCCCCATACCGCAAAGTTAGAGCCCGCGTGAACAATGTGTTTCCATACCGGGCCTGGCTGGAGTGTAATCTTCTGGTCGACCTGAAGACTTGAGTCTCCCAAGGATAATTTACAGAGAAAGACAGTCTGGTGGGCATTCTTTGGCTGTGTGACAAGGTAGGCCATATATTGCCCAGATGGGCAGAGTGAAATAGAATGAATTGTTGATTCTCGTAAGCTAGGAATACGAATCTCCACTGGGCTCCCTATATCACGCTCTTTGTTTTGATTGGTCGTGACTCCGTGAAGGTCGGCTCTAGACATTCCGCCAATAGACCGATGGGATCTATCTGATTGATTGTCGTGAGAGGATTCATTTGGTTCACTAGGACTCATGGTGTTGGCAAATCCTTGGGTCAAGTCACGGCGACCAGAAGGCGGATAATTCTGGCCATGAACATCGTTTGGACGAATTTCTTGTCCAGCAGGAAGAAAAGTCGGCGGTGAAATCCGGTTTTGCGATTGAAGTGAAGCGGTCGAGCAGGGAAGTCGATCTAGAAAGTCGGTAGTGCTGTTGTATGATGTGGTTTCACTGTTCTCGAACAGTATGTCTTCCTTGCCTACCCCGGATGCGGTTAGTTTGATGGAAGGCAGCGGCTTCGTTTCTTTTGGCTGTGATACATCGGGTAGATCTAGAAGAGGCACGTCGAAAGGGCTCTGGAGTTTTGACCATTCTAGTGGACACTTTAGAAGGCTATCAGGTTTACGAGCATTGCCAACATGTTGTACGACATGCTCCATCTTCTTGACCAGACGCTCAGCTCCGAGCCTTTTTGAGCCGTCTACTTCGAGAATGTCACGAATGGTTTGAACACAGCAGTCGATAGTCCTGTTCGTGTTCGCGTATCGTGTGGGTAGCTTGCGTAACCATTGGTCAACACCGGATCGAAGACGGTAGGACTGCCGGATCCGTGCACCAAGTCTCCCGTTCATCTGCACATTCTCTTTATACTCCTCGTAGAAGAAATCGTTTCTGTATCTGTTTTGGCCTTCCGGAGCATCGTCCATGTTCTGAATCTGCTTCCGACTCACCCGAAACTCCTCCACGGCAGCTTTTCGACCCAGTGCAAAGCTAAGCACCTCGGCAAAGATGCAACCAAAGGCCCAGATGTCCCCTCTTCTTCCTGCGCTTCTCTGGTCTGTCTTTTCTGTCTCTGGAGGTTGGTAGGCGCCTGGCAGACGAGCAGGACTCGTTCTGAAGGTTAAATTTCCCAACGACACAAGATCGGCAGAGGCTGCCTCGTCATCTTCTTTGAAGGTTGAGATGCCAAAATCTGTCAGTATCCACTTTCCTACAGTTGAACCCTCATCCCTATCAATAAGAATATTATTTGGCTTCAAGTCCATATGTGCAAAGTGAACGCGCCTTTGGAGGTGCCCCGGGATGCCCTTATGAAGCCATTCAAGGGCTTCGGAAATGTAAAACATTTGTCTGCATGTATCTTGTAGTATTGTTGCCGAATGGATTTTTGGAAAGCGTAATTTGAAGTCGTACAGTGGTTCGCCTGAATATGGGTAGCCTTCGCGAAGGAAGAAGTCGAGGTCAAAGTGGTCGGCCCATGGCAATAGAATGTGATGTTGACCCCTGTAAAATAAAATCACCACATGCGTTCGGATATGACCATGGGATGTTCTGCTCGTCTTCAAGACTTGCAAGTTATCCAGCTCGCGCTTCGCCTCTTGACCTGAGAGATTTGAGGGATAAAATGTTTTGCAGGCAACAAATTTGACCTGCTATCGTTAAACGAGAGTCAGAAGTGGCTGGTGGTTTTCTTACCTGGTGGTTTTGATTGTTATCCAAGGTATTGAAGTAAAATGGTGATATACCTTTCTTGTCGACTCTTCCGTATGCGCCCCCAAAAACACCTTCTGAGATTACTTCGAAAGGAAGTCGGCGCTGGTCGTCAATAGTTTGTACTGTTGGGGACTCGAACAGCGGCTGCTGCATTTCTTGTGAGCATTACATACACTAGACGGGAGAGTACTTTGACGTACTGGCGTGAAGAGGAATTGGGAATTGAAGAAGTCTCGGCAAAGAACGAGGTCCTCAAAGGGTGGCACTTGATTGTCCCTAAATGGTAGGCGCGAGTCCTTGTACAGCAGACGTTCTGCCTCATCGAAAAAGCTGCCGGGGAAGCCGTCCAAGAAATCGTCGGCGCGGATGAAAACAAGAATTGACAAAAATTGCAACAAGTCTTCCGTGATAAGCTTAACTTGTACTGGCGTCAAACTGGCATGGAAGACACGCTGGAGGGTGTCGTTGCCGGACCAGGCTTTCTGGATGTCTTGATATCGAACGTAGTCGTTGTTGAAACTCTTGTGATTTTGAATGTTGTTGGCGAGTTGATTCCTGATCCCAGTCCGCGTTGCCCTTACGATAGCGGCGCTTGGCACCATACTTGGTTACGATTTCACGCGATAGAGACCCTGATCGAGGAAGCATGAGGGGAGTTCAGAAGGGTGTCGCTGTCGGCGCCTACCAGGCTGTGCATTAGGCATCGGCTCGAGCTGAGATGCCTGCAGCTTGTGGCGCCCAACAGTGGGCAGACGATTGCCAGAATTCTGGATCCAGCTAACTCCAATTCTCATTGCGCCACCTATTGAAAGGAGTCAGGTCCAGGCTGCAGATCAGACGCCGGCCCAACACACCGAGACGTGAGGCCTGTCATGCTTATCATGGTTCTTCGACCTCGTTTGCAGGTTGAAAAGCCCCGCCCTCCAACTGCCTTATGTTTCTGCCTTGCGCCTCTTCCTCGATTTCATCCACCCCTGTCCCTAGGTATCCTTCTGATTGGTGATATTTTTGTAGCTGTAGACTTTTTTGAGTTTCCAGGACACTCTGAGTTATTGAAGGCGCGTTATTGACGAACAGTACTTGCTGGAACCATCAGCCTTCCCTTCCATCTCTGCAAGGTTTGTCCAGTCAAATACGTTTCTTCTATGGAACAACCACTCGCTTATCACCTACGTAACTCTCTTATCACCTACGTTACTCTCTTATCACCTACGTTACTCGCTTATCACCTACGTTACTCTCTTATCACCTACGTTACTTGCTTATTACCTACGTTAGCTATAATGCGGAAATTAACACAGAGTAAGAATACAGACCTTAAAACAAGAGTAAGACTCTAGTAAAATAGAGAGAATAAGTTTAAAAAGAAAGATTCGTGTAGGACGGGTCATGCCCATTGGCTGATCTTTCCCCCGCACAACACCGTTCATCCATCCTAGCACAGCCACGCCTCGAGCTGCGCCTATTAAGTTATCTCACCAAAACGACTTGGAACACTCGCCTCCAATCGCATCGCTGCGCAAGGGTATGCCAACACACGTGCAGTGGTCTGGCACTATACGTTCGCCACCACGGCTGCCTGAGGACGGTGCTTCCAGAAAACGGCAATGCTAAATCTATAGAACACGCCGATGTGCAACTTGCCTGTTCATTACGGATACACGCAAGAGCTCCACAGCGAATCAAAGAAAAAGTCAATATGCCGCTATGCAGTCTTTGCCAGTCGCTCGACGTCCTCAACATCCCTAAATTATCAGACGACTACAGAATCCACACTGTCACTCGACGCGACTACCCGTGCCTAGTCAAAATAATAAGCCAACCTCTCAGAGAACTTTGGAAGAACAAGGAAGATCGTCCACAGGACCAAGAACCCGTCGGACTACCCTATCACCAATCCGTCGAAGACCTTGAAGCAGCCGCAGTTGATTGCGCAATCTGCAAGACCGTACAACGCGATGTCGCGCAATTCCAATCCGAGTTCAGTGAGGCGAAGAAGGAACCCGGGATTGGCGCCGAGCGTAGTGGAGGACCGGATTGGAAGATGTGTGTTGTTAGGGGTGTGAATGATACTGGAGGTTTCATGGTGGTATCGGTCGATACGAAGGCTTGGCTCCAGATTTGGGTTGTTGCTGCTGTGGGGTTGTGTGTTGATTGTAAGTACTGGCGGGGCTTGGTGAGGCTATGGCGTCGACTAACGGTGTTGCAGACGACGATGCGCTTACTGCTGTCGTTCGAGGTCGAAAGACACTCTCGTCGTCTCCGCATACACTCGCGCATGCTCTGAATTGGGTACGCGATTGTGATAAACAACGGACGGATCGGCGCTGTCATGTCGACGCAGCACCTCTTCCAGCTCGTGTCTTGGATATTCGAGGCTCTACAACCCACAGTATAGCACTGTATGAGCCTACGGAAGGAGAATCGGGACGCTATGCAGCACTGAGTTATGTCTGGGGCGAGTCAAGCCCCTTCGCAACGACGCGGGACAACATTGAAGCAAACAAGAGGGGCATTCATGTCGACCAGCTCCCAAAGACACTCCAAGATGCGATATCTGTGGCTCGAGAAATGGGAATCGGATACCTATGGATCGACTCCCTCTGGTAAGCCAGTCTACCCCATTCTCATCACAATACCAACACCAAATGCTAACAACCCCAGCATCTGCCAAGACGACTCAGAAGACTGGTCGCGCGAAACATCTCGCATGGGCTCCGTCTACTCGAACGCCTACATCATGCTCTCCGCAACCGGTTCCCCCTCTTCTACATCTGGTCTCTCTATCTTCTCTCCCAACCGCCCAGCACCCATCTACTCACCTTTCGAATACACAACTACAAATGGTATCAAAGGAACTCTCCACGCCTTCTCCTCTTCCCGCGAAACGGCCGCAAAACCCTCCTGGGCAGGAGATAACGCAATGCTGAAGAACGAACCGCTAAGCCAACGCGGCTGGGCGTTGCAAGAACGCTGGCTTGCGCCGCGGGTGCTGCATTTCGGTGCCGAGCAGATGTTTTTCGAGTGCCACTGTTCTTTCCTCAGTGAGCAGGGTTTCTACCTGCCGGGTCGAGGCGATACTCTGTTTCCAACTACGGCCGGCGCATCCTCCTCTCACACCCACCCTTCCTCTCCGGATAAACCTATCCCAGATACCCCCATGCAACAGTGGCACGCAGTCCTAGACGCATATTCTAGACGCGCTCTGACGCGTCCCTCGGATAAACTGCCTGCTCTGTCTGGCCTCGCACGCACCTACGCTTCCTTGATCCCTTCTCCATCCACCTACCTTGCGGGATTTTGGTACAAAACCCTACTTCAGGATCTCATCTGGCAGGCCGTCGGCACGACAACCTCGCCGGCAGTATACCGCGCACCGAGCTGGTCCTGGGCCGCTATCGACGGGCCGTTCGGCCTCTTCAGCCCGGGTTCTGGTGTGGGCTTTGACAAAGGGGAATGGACAGCTTTAGCTAAGATCCACGCTACGAGTGTTACGTTGAAGAGCAACCAAAATCCTTTCGGCGAGGTAAAGGACAGGTATTTAGACATGAGCGCACCGCTAGAACGCTTGCACCCTTCTCCGGAACAGAGAGAAGGCGAAGGCGACGTGTTTCCGAATCGGCAAAAGGGCGCTTTGGCACAGACGAAGGAGAAGTTGGAAGGAGACATGCAGCCTACGTATACTTGTTTCGACACGCCGACTCATACGGTGAGGGCGAGGGGGAGGGAATTATGGGCCGCAGTTCTGTGGAAGCATGTTCGGCCTGGGGAGATGGGGAGGGAGGCGGCGTATCATGCGGTTATAGTTGCGAGGGTGGAGGGGAGGGAGGGGAATGTGTTTGAGAGGTTGGGTAAAGTTCCTTTTTCGGCGAAGGATTTGGGGGAGTGTGGGTGGATGGATGATGCGGAGTTGGTGGAGAGATTTACTTTGGTGTGAGTGGACTACCTGGTGCATCAATTTCTATTTGGAGCTTTCCTTGCCCACCGTGCAGAAACGATGAGATTCGGCCATGCTTCTCTGATCTCCTCGTTCCACCATTGCTTTGGACAAACACGTTCCAGCATCTCCAGATCGCCCTCTTCGTATGGTATGATGTACTCTTCCCAATATTTCTCTTCAATCTCCTCACACGACCTGGCTAGGTCGTACAGTGTGAGCATGGCGATGAGCCTGCCAATGCGCTCAAGAGTGTGTTCTTCTGCGGTCTTAAGCTGGCTGCTTGACGTTTCCTGGTCGTAAATATCTCCGTCTTCTTTCAGGGGCCTGATGACGATTTCCCGGGCTAACGATATCTCAGTCAACGTAGGCGAGCTGTTCACGGGGCAAGAGACGATGGCAGGGGAGGGTGCTGTGTCATCGATGTATGCTGCTTGCTCTTCAGGAGTAGAGAAGGCGTGGTAGCGCGGGATTCTGTGTTCTGGGGCCACGCGCTTTCGCAGATTGCGCCGAGTGCGCCGAGTAGAGGTGGACATGGAAGCAAGATATTTAGTTCCTTTGGTAGTAATAGAAATCTAGATGACTGCGAGAGTGACAAGAAAGCGAAGAAAGAGTGCAATGCTGTGCTGATGCTGTTTGAATATTCAATGGTTCGCGAGGGCTGTTTGTACGCGCTTCACTATATCTTACTTGACATTGGTCCATCGTCCTTGGCCAAAATGTCACATAGCCAGTCCGCTGCTTTGTCTGCCATTGGCTTCGGAAAAGCGTGTTCTACGCCCTCGAATAACACGTCTTCGAAGGTGATGTCAAGACTTGGGTCTTCTGCTAGTACCTGTTTAAAGATCTTGTAGAACGGCTCACCTGCCGCGTAGGGCACAAGCTTGTCTGCCTGTCCACTGAGGTTCAGGATGCGCTTGCCCTGAAGTCTCTCCTTCATCAGAGCCTTCATTCTGGACAGTTGCTCTTGATCGGGTAGTGTGTCGTTTCCTAGAGGATTGAACATGCCCGGTAGCAGTAGACCGGCAGGGTCATACTGGGCGATGGCGTCCTGTAGCGCTTGTGGAAAGTCGGGCGATCCGAGGAATGTGCTTCCAGGTGGTGTTGTTTCCGTGTATGTCTTTCTCTTGGATAACCGTGCGCGATCAGTTAACAAGCGCGTGTAGTCTGGACAGCCGATGCCGACTACGCCAGCGGTGATGCGGGGGTCACCTAGCAAGCAATGCCATGTCGCGTGTCCACCCAGCGAGATACCTAGGGCAAAGTGTTGTTCGATCTTGGGGCTATCTTTGGCAGTGAAGATGTAGGATTCGAGATGGTTGATGAGCTGAGAGGTGTCGGTCGCGGTGCCGTGGAAGCATCCAAACATGTCTTGCGCATGCGTCTCGTTTCCTTCCCTCCATGCCTGATTATGTAAATCGTCCACCTTGCGCGATCCATGATTACGTTGGTCAAAGGCAGCGGCGATTAAGCCCTTGGGGTTCTTGCCAGCCCGACCGTCTTGTATGCGCTTGTTCCACGTAGAGATGACCCGTCTGGCTATAGGAGCCATGGTCTCTTTCGTCTGCAGTCGTGGGTTGAGAAGCCATAGGCAGGCGACTGACGATGGCGAAGGAGGCAGTTGGTCGAGGCCATGGACGTCGACGAGGATGCCGGCGATTGTGATGGTGCGGGAGGAGACGGGGAGGCCGGACGAGTTTTGCGTCCCGTGGAGGGGGTTGGTGGTCGCTGCCATATTGGCTGGTGGGGCCTAAGAATAGTGAGGATAGCGATATAGGGTTGAGCGATTAGCAAGACTGTGGAATGGACATGGAGCTATTCGTCTGGTATATCTTGGAACATGAGAATGCCTGTGGAGGGGCAGGGGATCTCCGACCGAGGTTGCCGTCAACGGCAGAACTACATCATCGTGTGACCAGCTTCACGCAGGCAGCGCTGGGCGATGTGCTGGCGATAGCGTATAGGCGCATAGCGTGATTACACAGCGGTACAAGGGGTCCTTCTATCATGTATACGTCTTGTGAATCCGGTACGCTCGGAATGCTTGGGAATACAGTGCGGGGTGCAGCCACGCCGCAGAGAGACGGCGATGATAGCATGGAGTCGCTTTTGCAGAGAAGCTGGCGTTGCACGTGAATGCGATGTCACGAACGCGGCGAATGCGATGCCAGACGCGTTCTGCAGGGCGCTGCATCGTACATATCCAGCGTTGTGGAGCATCGACGCGGTGCAGGCGGTCAGCAAGGCGGAGAGGGCCCCTGACGCCAAAAGTATTAGCGCAACCTTGGAACCAGACAGTTCACGCCCGGGGAAAGCACCTGGGAGATTGCTCGAACCGCGCAGGGACCCAGCACAACGTATACTGATCAGCTGCGCCGCGTGTTCTCTTTCTCTCGCCTGTTCATGACATAGACGCGCTGTCACATTTCACCTGGGACAGCAATTCCCGGCAATCCCAGCCAGCAATCCATCCATCGTGACGAGTGACGGCAGCAGCAGGTTTCCTGGCTACCATGGCTGTATAACGCCCTAGAAGCCGAAGAACCACCCCTCCCCAACGCGACCTCGCCCGAAGAAGACACCCACCGACACTTCCTCTTCCGTGCCGTCACCATGGCTGGCTCCAACAAGACCGGGGGTTCGCCCACGACGCGCAGCCCTCGCTCACGATCGCCCGCAGTATCAGGAAGGACAGACGAGTCCGGCCGACTGCTATCACCGCTTAGCTTGGGACAGCCCAGGAATGACACTCAAGACATACACAACCCCTCGCCCTCGGACGGCGCCCCCAAGATCATGCGATCGGCCCCAACCGGCTCGCCCATCTCCAGCAAGGAAGCCGGCGAATTCCCCTTCCATGTTCCAGCGAATGCCAACGGGGGTAGCATACCCGTGCCTGTCGAATCTGCTGAAGCCCCCCTCCGCGCCCCGAAGCCCTCCTCGCACATGTCCAATGGATCCACCAGCTCCTACTACCCGCCCTTTGCGCCCATGTCCCGACATCCTACCGAGGGCGAACTCTCCGACGCACCCCGAGAACGCAAGAGCGTCCAGTTTGCTCGCTCCGCCACATTCACATCCGATCAGCCCGCCGCCAATTCGCGGCAGCAGTCATGGGAGGTCGAAGACGGCGAAGGAAAGGGCAAGGAGCGGAGTGGACAGAGCTCGTCGCTCATGGGCAAGCTGAGGGCACTGGCAGCGCCCATGCAGGGACACGGCAGGAGTCTGAGTGCATTGGGGGGAAGCTCAGGCCATGAAGGCTCGCCCCATGGCCAACTTTCGCCCACATCCGAGCACGACGAGCCCCGATTCGAGGGACACGACAGCGAGGCCGATGCTGATGGCGAGTCGAGCGCTGGCGAGGGTGCTTCAAGATCAAGGCCGAGACAAAAGAGGCGGAAGAGCAGCCGGCGTTGGTTCGACGGCGAGGGCGAAGGCACCCAGACGGCCCCTACCACGCCCAAGCAGACCACGGGCGGCTTCTTCTCGCGTGACTCACCCACTATGACGCCCACCTCGACCCGCCCGGGCTTCCTACGCCGCTCCACCATGGACGACATACCCGAGAACGAGCGTCAGGGTTACTCAGAGGATGAGGGCCGCTCGCGCATCGCAAAGGAGAGCGCATGGACACGTGGACTGCACAGTGCGAGGGGACTTTCGTACGGAGGTCTGCGAAGACACGATCCTAACGGCGAGGAAGAGGGTCACCAGAGTCGTCCTACCGGCAACTTGCGAAGCTTGACTACCTTCAGGGGTGCGGCGGGAGACACACAGCCCTCACCATGGCGGATGCGTAGTGAGCGCACGTCAAGTTTGAGTGCGCAGAAGTGGAAGTCCATCAAGAACAGCCTCAAGCTTCTCGGCAACCGACAAAAGGCCGAACGCCAAATCGACCACGCAAAGTCGGCTGAGCTGATGGCTGAACTGCTTGCTGGTGCACCCGCAGCCTTGTTCTTTGCCAGTATGTTCCAACGCGATGAGCACGGCCACAGGCGTATTCCCGTCCTTCTTGAGCAACTCAAGGTCACCATCACCGACACAGACCGCCCCGCGAAGAAGGAGGGCGATCGGCACACTGCTTTGCGTATAGAACTGGAATACGGCAGTGGCCTGACCAGGATGAAGTGGGTTGTTTACAGGAGTGTCGCGGATTTTGCCAACCTGCATCTCAAGTTCAAAGTTCAGGAGAAGCAAGACGCTTTCCGCAGTCGCCCGGCTAACCGTATGCGAGAATTAAAAGACAAGACATCCAAAGACGGCGAGACTGAGAAGGAGGAAGAGAAAGAAGACCCACGCACAAAACTTCCACGCTTTCCCAGAAGTGTATTGCCCTATCTCCGAGGTCTTCGAGGCTACGGCATCCTTGATGACGAAGGTGAAGAAGAGGAAGAAGAGGCTGCAGCAGGAGCCAGTGGACCAGAGGGTGATGCAAGCGCTACCGAACGCCCTAACAGACCCAAGCGAGGCAAGTCGTCATTCTTAGGTCGCAGACAATCAAGCGTAAGTGGTTCTCAAGCCCAGGGTGCTGTCGGTGCCCTTGTAGCGAGACAGGGCAGTTTTGCTGGCGCCGCCGGTCAGCCCCTACAGGCGAAACAGAATCATCATGAACGCCAACGGAAGAAGTTGGAACAATATCTGCGAGGTCTCATGACCTACCTCATCTTCCGTCCTGACAGCAACCGCCTGTGCAAGTTCCTCGAGCTATCTGCTTTGGGTGTCCGCCTAGCGGCTGAGGGCGGCTACCACGGCAAGGAAGGCTACATGATGATCAAATCCTCCAAAGGCGTCGACAACAGGAAGGGATGGACCAAGCTAGCCATGATGAACCGTCACTGGCCCAAATGGTTCCTAGTAAGGCACAGCTATGTCGTTTGTGTAGACTCGCCTGAGGAGATGAACGTCTATGATGTTTTCTTAGTCGATGCCGACTTTCATCTCGACACCAAATCTGCCAGGATACGAGATAAGAAAGCCAGAGATCTTGCAAGCGAAGCGAAGGCGTCCGCAACAGGCCATCACCAGCTGAAGCTCGTCAACGCTGAACGCAAGATGAAGCTACTTGCTCGTAATGAGCGGATGCTGCATCAGTTTGAGGAATCCATCAACTTCATGTCACAGAACACTCTGTGGTCTCAACGCCAGCGATTCGACAGTTTCGCTCCAGTGCGCAAGAAGATCTACGCCCAATGGCTTGTAGACGGTCGCGACTACATGTGGAATGTATCCCGAGCTATCAGTATGGCGCGCGACGTCATCTACATTCACGACTGGTGGCTCAGCCCAGAGCTTTACTTGCGCCGCCCAGCTGCCATTAGTCAGAAGTGGAGACTCGATAGACTCCTCCAGCGCAAAGCACAGGAAGGTGTCAAGATCTTTGTGATTATGTATCGCAACATCGGCGCTGCTATTCCTATCGACTCTGAGTACTCCAAGTTCTCCCTGCTAGATCTCCACCCAAACATCTTCGTCCAACGATCGCCTAACCAAATCCGCCAGAACACATTCTTCTGGTCTCATCACGAGAAGATTTGCGTCATCGATCACACTGTAGCTTTCTGCGGAGGTGTTGACTTGTGTTTTGGTCGTTGGGACACACCACAACACGTTGTCGTTGATGACAAGCCCACCGGCTTCGAGCTCGATGATACGCCCAAGGATGCGGACCACTGTCAGCTATGGCCGGGCAAAGACTACTCGAATCCCCGTGTGCAAGACTTCTTCGCTCTCGACAAACCCTACGAGGAGATGTACGATCGCTCGAAAGTCCCGAGGATGCCATGGCACGACGTGGGCATGCAGATCGTGGGTCAACCCGCTCGCGACCTGACCCGTCATTTCGTACAGCGATGGAACTACCTACTTCGCCAGCGCAAGCCTTCGCGGCCCACACCCTTCCTTCTTCCTCCTCCTGACTTCAACCCAGCCGATATAGAAGCTCTTGGGCTTGATGGAACTTGCGAAGTACAGATCCTACGTTCCGCCTGTGCATGGTCTCTGGGTACGCCCAACAAGGTTGAGCACAGTATTATGAACGCATACGTGCAGATGATTGCCACATCCGAGCATTTCGTATACATCGAGAACCAGTTCTACATCAGTAGCGGCGAAGTGCTGGGAACGAAGATTGAGAACAAGATCAACGATGCGATCGTCGACCGTATCAAGCGTGCCCATGCCAACGACGAAGACTGGAGAGCATGCATCATGCTTCCGCTGATGCCTGGATACCAGAATACTGTCGATGAACAGGAAGGCAGCAGTGTCCGTCTCATCATGACATGTCAATACCACAGCATCTGCCGCGGCGAAGGATCTATCTTCGGACGCTTGCGAGCTGCCGGCATCGAGCCTGAAGATTACATTAACTTCTACGCACTCCGATCATGGGGCGAGGTTGGCCCAAACAAGATGCTGGTCACAGAGCAGTTGTACATCCATGCGAAGATCATGGTAGTTGATGACCGAGTTGCCATCATCGGATCCGCAAACATCAACGAGCGTTCTATGTTGGGATCACGAGACTCTGAAATCGCTGCCGTCATCCGCGATACTGAGCTACTTGATTCATATATGGGTGGCCAGCCATACAAGGTAGGCAAGTTCCCTCACACCCTGCGCATGCGTCTTATGCGGGAGCACTTGGGCGTTGATGTTGATTGCATCTCTGAGGAGGAGATGCTCAGCCAGATGTCCGATGATGCCGATAGCGTCGGTTTCCAGACAGAGTCCTCTGGCCCAGGATCACCAACAGCTCAGCGCGCGACCGAACAGAAGCTGGAAGAGAACAACTACAAGATGCAGGATGAGCTCATCCAGAAGGCAGAGAAGCTACATAGCTTCAATCATGACTTCGACTGGGCGCAGGACCAGAACCCTCATCTGCAAAGTACCAAGAAGCCATCGGCTGATTCTCGTGTGCAACACAACTCAGCACATACCAAGGACGTTCGTGGCGAGGGCGCCGATCATATGCTGGAAGCCGAGCAGTTGCGACCGATCATAACGCAAGCTAGGGATTCTTACATTGACGAGCATGGCCATGAGAAACTCGTTACCGATATTGCGGCTGAAGGTGCTGCGGCTATACCCAGGAAGAGCGCGACACTCAAGACGCGCAAGCGCAGTGGTACCACCGGTACCAGGGCCAGCAACGTCAGCGCACAAACTGATGGAACTGGTTATGCTGGTCTCCCACCTCCTAAGCTACCTCGCATGGACACGTTCAAGCTAGGTTTGACACAGCTCAGCCAGTTGCCTGCGTTGCCAATTTCGGATGACACGGACATCGGCGGTCCGCCTGCTCTACAGCGAACTTTTAGCCAGGGTTCCTCTTCCGTCATCAACCCTCTTCTCTCAGAAATGCGTCGACCTGTCGTGACCGAAGACTGCATGCGCGATCCTATCAACGACACCTTCTTCCTCGACACTTGGCATCAAGTTGCAGAGAACAACACGAAGCTCTTCCGTCAAGTCTTCCGCTGCATGCCAGACAACGAAGTCCGAACATGGAAGGAGTACCAGGAGTACGCTGCATTCTCGGAACGTTTCACCAAATCCCAGGGCGGAGACAAGAGCCAGATGCACAAGCAGCAGGATGCCCCGGGTACGACTGGACCGCCCGGCACTGGTCTCACGAGCAAGTTTACCTCGACTGCTGGTACTGTCGGCAAGCAGGTTGGCGCTCTAGGCGATAAGCTCACGGAGAAGATGACGAACAACTCGGACCGAGTCAACGGCGAGAACGTCCATGGAACAACCCATCACTCCAGCATGGGCGGCGTAGAACAATGGGCCAACGACCAAGAGAAGCGCGTACAATCCCAAAGCCCGCCTCCCCCCGCCACACGCGGTCTTCACCTGGACACCGCATCCGGCACAATGCTGAATGAGAAGCTAGCCCCCGAGCCCGCCGACGACGCCGTAGTCTCTCCCATGAACCCTGCTCCCCCAGAGAAGACCTTCACCTTCCCCGCCCCACCACCCATCCCCAACGAGAGCGCCCACACCGACTTCGCATCGCACTCGCAAAACCCACCTCCAACATCCCACTCCAACCGCGAGCGCTCCCAACGCGTCACCATCTCTGAGCCACCTATCCACCCCAACGCGCTGCCCCATAACCAGAACTCGAACAACACGCCCAACCGCTCAAATACCAAGCGCTCCCGTCGCCGTGCTACGACAAAGTCGTCAAACAGGCAGTTCAACGCTACAGATGCCGATATCATGCTTGACAAGGATGATGCGAAGCGACTGCTGGAGCTGGTTCAGGGGCATATTGTGCTTTGGCCGTACGACTGGTTGGAGAGTGAGGAGAGGGGTGGCGGGTGGTTGTATAATGTGGATCAGATTGCGCCGTTGGAGATTTAGTAAGTCAACTCTCTTTCTCTGCTATATGGAACCCCGTACTAACATTTACTGCAGTAATTAAACTTCGACCGCATTTGCTGTAGGGCTACGCAGGAGCGGCGTGAGTGCCGCGACATCCATCGTGTGTCGTCGAGCTTGGATATTGGAGTTTGGCATCGTGGTTCCCACTTTTGTCGCTTCTTTCTCGTTGTCGTTCCATTTGTCGAGTTTTCTGTCATTGCTGGTGCATTGTTGGAGAGGGAGTGGGTGGGAAAGCATTACACTGGCGTTTTCGCGTCGCGCATTTGCACTTCGCTATTTCACATACAAGTCTTTCTCTCGTCGTTCATAACTCTTCTTTTGTGTCTCGTTTCCTTTCCTTGACCGTTAAAGCGGTGTAGAAGTGGGCTATTCTTTACATGGTCCCATAAGCGTTGGTTAGTAATATAGTAATACACATAGACACGGTTTCAAGATTATATTCGAATAGACTGTATCACGTTGATGTTGCTTGAAGTATGTCCAGATGGATACGATTGGATGTTTTTACGTACATGCGAGAGCGCTGTACCCTATCCAATTCACCTCTCACTCGTCTCATGCTAACGGCACGATGAGCATCTCATCATCCAACTACCCAAGTTACGCCCAACCCTTCGAACCCTCCACGAATATAACTTGAGCTCAACCTCATCAACCGCCGCTCCTAAGATTCCTCTTGGACTCGACCTTATCCTCCTCCTCCATCGCAGACGCATGGCGCGTCTTACGCACAGAAGGCTGCTTAGCCGGCTCCGGACTCACTGTAGCTACCGAAGCAGTTGCCTTCTTGCCCTTGCTTTTTGCAGAGGCCTTCGGCGCGGGTTTAGCTGGAGCAGGTGCGGTAGAGGTGTTGGCAACTTTCTTCGCCTGTCGTGTTAGGGGATGTGTGAATCCGAATTTGTTCTTGGCGGGTGCTGCGGCTTTGGAAGAGATGCTGCGAGCTGGGGTGGTGGTGGCGCGAGACCTGGTTTGGCGGATGGTATGGCCACCGAGTATCAGGGATTTGTTTTTGAGCTTTGGCTTCTTGGACGGCGGGGGAGTGTCGTTGTCCGAGTCATCGTCGTCACCAGATGCTTCGACGGTGTCTTGTGCGTCTTCGAAGTCGGCGTCGTCGTCGTCTTCATCTTCGTTTTCAAGGTCGTCGATGTCTTGAGGTACATCGTCATCGCCTTCGGGCTCGCTGGTATCGGATAATAGAGCTTTTTCACTGCCTAGCTTGGCGTGCTCATTGACTGGGTCATCTAAGAGGCTCATCCTACTGGTGATTCTGAGGGGTCTCGGCGGTAAGGGCACGTCCATCTCGGGGCTAGATCCTTTAGTATCAATCTTTGGCTCTGTTAATACAACCGATACTTCACACTCTTCCTGTTCCTTCGACTTGGTATTTTCCTCTTTCTTAGGCGCAGCCATGCGTTTCCTTGTAGTACGAGTAGCTGGAGTTTTCTTCGTGGGTCCTGAAGCCGTTGGACCGTTCTTCGCCCTCGCAGCTTTCGCTGGAGTAGCCCTGGGCTTTGGTGCAGAACGTTTGAGTGCCTTGGTAGTGGTATCAGGGACGCCCAAGTCTCTAAAAAGACCAATAGTGTCAGTATCGCTTACTGGAACAGTTTGCGAGTCTGCAGGAGCCGGCATGCTCGACATGAGTTCGCCTAAAGCATTCGACTTATGGGGTGAAAACAGCTTGCGTGATATAGGCTTTGCCTTTGACGGGCGCTCTCTGTATAGGGTCGTCGTGAGGTCCTGAAGTTCATGCTTTGAGACTGACGGTCTCGACATCGGTGTACCTAGAACGATCTCACCGGCGGGTGTTTGCTTGCTAGGTGTTGCCGGCTTCTCAACGTCGCTGTAGTGCTCTTCCATGTCGGCACTGTCGCCTCGCTGATCAGATCGAGCATGCTTGGTTGATAGAGATGTTTCTTCGTTGGTAATATCCACATGAGCAGCCTCTTTCCTCGACTTGGCCGCAGCACGTCTGCTCTTAACTAGCGGTGGCGTAGATTCGTCTTCCTGGTCTTTGGGAGCTTTGCTAAGCTTCTTGCTTGCAGCTTTGCTAGCACGCGCCTTAGCAAGGGAAGCAGCATTATTCATCGGCTTCTTTTTCACTGGACCGTCTGAATCAGTTTCGGAAATGCTCGTTGTGCGCCTGGATGCTCTCAAGCGCTTATGGGGGTGAGTAGGCTGAGCTTTTGGTTCAGGCACCGTCGTAATAGAACCAAGATCTTTGGCAGTCTCTTGAGCGTGGGCAAACGATACATCTTCCATCCGATCTTCTTCGGGAATCACTGCCACACTGGTACTATACTCGACGTCGAGTGCAGTGGTATGACCTTTCACCGTAGTGTTCAGCTCCAAGGCGGATGGGGTGGGAGGCTTGGACAGCCTATGGTTTAGTGTCGCTGCAATTGTGTCCCCTTCATCCGCAGACAATTTAGCAGGCGATTCCTGAGATGTCTCATGGCGTACATCGTCTTCAGATGGAAACGGCAGAGGCGGTAGGGTCACATTGTTTTCCAGCAGCAATTCGGACATTGGAGCAGCCAAAAGTGGACTCGCTCGCACCGAAACCTCTCCAGCTGTGATCTCTGGAGAATTCCTGATCGACTGATCGCTAAGATCACGATATCCTGAGGGTAGAGCTTTGGAGAGAACATCAGATGGTTGTTCATCAGCCGCATCCCGCAGTTCCGCTTGCCACGGCCCTTCGATATCCTCTTGCTTCCGGAGTCCGCCCAGTGCCTCCAAATTACTGTGGATAGCTTTTCCACCGTCATCATTGCTGGTAGTATGTGGCGGTACTTGTACTACATCTGTGATTACAAGTGATTTTGGCTTTATCGACTCGTCCACCGGTGGCTCTTGAGAAGCTGTGTCGACTTGTGAAGAGATCTCCAGATTTGACTTGTGCATTGCGAGACTGTCGTGCCTTGAAGACGCCGGTGCAAGAGTGACCATCGATTCCTCCACAGCATCGTCATCTTCTGAGCTGGAACGAGATTGCATCTCGGAAACCATGTTACCTTCAGCATCATGGAGGATTGGCATATCGTATGTTTCAACAGGTCCTTCTTCTTCGGCAGCCCTGTCATCTTGCACCAAAGGGTCGATGTTCAGGCGCTTGGTTTCAGCAACGATTGTGAGGTCATCGGTATCCATGAGATCCGGGGCTTCGACATGATTCTCATTGATCACCGGCAACCCAGATCCTATCTTCCTAGAGATCTGTGGATGTGTGTCCGTATACGGGGCCGTCTTTTCGCGTTCTGGGCTCAATTGGGAGGGTGGCAGGAGAAAATGCGCATGTTCCGCGCTCACCTTGGGTTCTGCGAGGACGAGGGCGATCCCATCAGCCAGTGGGGGTTTGTTCGGGTTCTTGATAGGTGTTTCGGGTTGGGTGGTCGGCGAATCTATCTTTGTAGGGAGATGTGCGGCTTCGCCGTCAAAGAGCTCGGCATCATGATTTTGGTCAATCATGCGCAGAGAATCGGCACCACTGGCAACTTGACCCTCGCCCTGGCTCTTATTTTGCTGCTCACTAGCGTCCGCCTCATTCTTTTGGTCACTCGACCAATCGAAACTCTCAATCTCCTGCAGAACTTCTTCCCACGTATCCGTATGCGGGCTGTAAGCGTAGTAATCGGGTGAGTGTTGCTGGCGTTCAATCCGACCATCCGTGTGCACGTGTGGCGCGTCGTTCTTGTAACCTAGCTCTCCCAAGGGCCAAGGATCCACCATGTCAGCCTCCAACATCTCGTAACCGACCAATTCTCCGAACAAGTCAGGACCATAGCCGGTGAAAGAGGGCAGACCTGGGTCGTCAAAGCGGGCGGGAGGTTCGTCTGGATCCCATTCGAAATCCAAGTCGTGGGCGGGGGAGTAGATACGCATGTCTGTTGTCTAAACAAAGTGATCCAAAAGAGGCAATCGTGCAAACGGTCTTTTGTCGACCCGTAGCTTTTTGCTCTTTCGCGCGTCCACAGGCGGTGATTGTCGGTAGTAGAGACCGGTGCACGTACCCGCTATTCTTTCATGACCAGTGGATACTCACTTGCGTCCATATCCCTCAAGTGGTGGTGCAATGGGGTTGAGAGAGCCGCCGCAGGTTGCTAAAATAATCAATTGTCGGGGCGGAGCGGACAAAGACAAAGACCTCTGCGATCCCGCCGTGCGCAATCGTAGTTGTTAGCTCCAAAAGCTTAAATATTTCTCGCTAGCCAGTGGTGTATTCCAAAGTGAAGGATAGTTAGTGAAGGTCAGCGCGCTATCACGTGTGGACGAGGTGCCATGTGTCTAGCTGAGTTAGTCTACCCGCGAGGGGCATTTTCACATCTCACCGTAAACGTCACCGCAGAAAACTTGGAATCGTGTACGAATGTATTAGGATGCGGAAAAGTCCAGTCGCTGGTGGGTATCATGTTCAAGCCGCCAGCTCTTCACCAGTCCTCCAACCCTTGCTCAGCCAAAGATGATATAGTGTGCGGAATGAAGCGCCAGAAAAAGCATGGATCGTATAGGAAGTCGCGGGAGTCTCCTCGGATAAGTCAAGGTTCGTCATATGGGTATCGCATTGCTAATAGCATTGCCCGTGTCCACAGGTAAAGCCAACACACTATCAGGGTTAGCAAAGTTCGAGAATGCGTCCAGATGCCCAGGTGACTTACCTTTTTCCTGCATCAGTTGCGCAACAGCAGCAAAGAAGCGATGCTGGCCAACAGAAGATCTGAGAAATATAAGCGGCTGATCGCGCGTACGTTGGGCGTCTGGGGAAGACGTACAGCCATGCCGACCGTGACTACAAAGCCAATTGTGGGTCCAATAACCTTACAATGACATGGGTTTTGATCGCTATTTGTGGACGTGTTGTTAGTAAAGGCAGGAACGTTTAGATCGCGAATTACCTACGTTCCGCACTGGAAGCACACGATCGGGAGAGGAACGAAGTCGCACATGTTGACAGAGGACGGCAGAGATACTACGAGTAAGTTTCTCGGTTTCACAGTAGAAGATACGAGACAAAGTGCTGCAAGTCGCTGAGAGGATGCAGTTGACAATAAAAGATGTTGAATGTAAGAAGGCTGAAGTCGCGATGCTTGTTGTCGCGCTAGTGTCGTCATCGGGCTTCGATTCGCGATCGCCGGGAGACACGCGTCAGCCGCAATGCGCTTCTTCAATTCGATCCTCTGCATTCACCAACAAGGCTTGCCCTGAACCTGACCTAGCTAATGTAACTATTTACAAGATGCGTTTTTGCGAACCTGATTTCGGAATATGTTCCAGGCCAGTAGATGGCAGCTGTCTAGTACCTGCCAGTCTGCCCGAAGACCGGAAATGACGACGCAGATTCCTAGTAAACACCGCCTCCTACTGCGTGGCAGAGTCTACTATACTGCTTGCGTCTTCGTTTGTATTCCAAGAGGTCGCTGCGAACGCGCCAAATGAAAGAATGCAATCTGAGACGTTGTTTGCTGCGAACTGGGATATTGGGTGGACAGTCGCTAACACCGCAATCAGCCATCAGTCCTCCATATCTTCCCGTATCAGCTCCACCTCGACAGTTCTACGGCCTTCGCGGATCTTGCCCTTCAGTCCATCATTGTATTTGTCGAAGCAGAGTCTCCATAGACCCGGCTCGCCCTCACTCTCAACAGCGATGAAGCCCTCCCAGTTCTCAAAGGTATAGCGCTTCTCCCCGTTTGAGCAGACGCGAGCGTCGAAAGGCCCAGCCTGCCCCTCTTCTGCGTCCACGCGTAGTCCATGGCTGAACTGGAAGATGTCGGAATCGGTATCCAGATAGACCCAATTGAGTTGTGGCGGGTTATCTGAGATTGTAGATACGATGCCTTCGTAGTCTTTCTTGGGGAAGGGAAGGTAATAGCCGGTGAAAGGGTGATGCGATGGTCCTTCGTATGTCGATAGCTGGACGTATAGCCTGCCGCCGCATAGTACGATTCGACTATCCTTGAACAACTCTTTGCGATCCTCGGGCGTTCTCATAGTCGCTCTACATCGCATATGGCATTTCTCGCCTTTCCAGTCATCCTCGTCCTCCTCAGCCTCTTTCTTTGCGTTTTCTGTTTGGCTTTGCAGGGTCAGAACGGATGTCGCGGTCATGGGCACCGTCCCCACGAGAGCCAGAAGGCCGAACACCATTTTTCCAGTCTACGGGCACGGAAATGGTACGTTAGAATTGTTTTGAAGGTTGTGTTTGGGTACAAAGTATAACATGTGGTAGCTCGTGAAGTGGCGTACGCTACGTGTCGTAAACTCTATATCACGACGCGACAAAAAGCAAGAGATCCCAATCGCACTTCATGCATCCCGCGCAGAAGCCCATGACGAAAGTCAAGGCGATCATGATGTGGCTGCATGAGCAAAGTTACGAAGCCAATCAAGGAGTAGTGCGCGGCTAACTTCCGGTACCCGCTCCACTTAGTTCCAAGATGATCGACAGATCAATAGTGAATGCCGACGCCAATGACGAACAACAAGCCTCATATGGCTGATCCTTGGAACTCATGAGTTGTGAGTCCGCTTTGGGCGAGAGACCATGACCTTATGGAGGAATTGTAGTCGAGGCTACAACATTAGTCGGTTGCTTTACCCACCTCCTGCATTAGAGCTGTGAGCAGGCTCGAATCGCAGGCCATGTCGAAGCCAGTTAACCACTCATGCTCGCGAGGATCACCTCGCCGACCCGTCGATCGATGATGTACCTGCGGCTGATAGATGCGGAAGCTTCGGACATGTCCGTCGAGCACCTCCGATCGAGAAGTTTATCAACCAAGGCTTGCTCACATAACCCATGAGAATCTGCTCCTTCAAACCCTCCCTACCAACACTTTGAGTTCTGGCGTGGTCAGCACAACTCCCGCATCGCAGGAAAGCGAAGATACCGCATTTGACTATACCTCCACCACACCCCCAACTCACGCCACCACAAACACCAGACTCCGAAGTCGCACCAGAATCTGAGTTCAAGATGGCGGACGCGACCAAGAAGTACGCCAGTCGCATCCTCGATACCTCCTGTCGTATCATTTCTGACATATCTACAGCCTTACCGACACAGCCAACAATGCAACGGGCGGCCGCGATGGCGGACCCGGTGAGACAATTGGCAAACTAGGCAACACTGCCACCGGCGCTGTAGCGCCCAAGAAGAAGCCGAAGAAGAAGGGCGGCAACAACAACGAAGAGGAAGACGAAGAGACCACAGAGGGTTTCGGTCTTGACAATGGATCGGACGTGAAGGGTAGCTTGAAGGTACACATTAAGTTGGACCTAGAAGCGGATATCAAGGTTTACGCAAGGATCAGGGGAGACATTGCGATTGGTATCCTGTAAGATAGAATAGCGCCCAGGTTTTAACTGCATGGCATGCGTCAAATTACAAGTTTTGGATGTCATCCATTAATGTTTTCCCTGACTTGTCTTAGCAGGTACTATACCATGTTAATTGCTTCATGTCGTATGTTCAATCCAGCGGAGAGATGAGATAGGTGAATATTCGTGATGCTGAGTTGCTGAAGGGCGTAGTCTTTGGATATGAGATGGATGCCCCGATCTATTCGACCTTTCCTGCCTCGGCTAGAAGCGCTGGACCCTGAACGTCAGGCTGCATACCAAAAATATGCTGAGAGTCATCCACCATGTCGCCAAACAATGCGCGGGCCGCTACCCCACGCCTTTCCAGAGTTCCAACAGTCGCTACATCGATTATTCTGCTCACGGCGCGACTTTCACAAGCTCTCGAGAGTTCCGCGACGCGTACAATTGCGGCAAGCGTATGGGAAGAAAGGGAACATGGCGGGGTATGAAGAATGGTCGCAACAACAATTGATTGCGAGAATACAGGAATTGGAGAAGCAAGTCGGAGGGAATACTCAAGGCGCGACTGAAGAGAAGGCCCCAGTGCCTACGAACGAACAGACATCCCCACCTCCAGACTCGCCAAAGTCATTAGCCTTTCGCAGAGCCAACAAGCCGCCACCGAAAGCCTTCGATGCCTCGAAATACGCCACACGATTAATCGCACTGAAATTTGCATATTTGGGGCAGAAATACAATGGGTTCGAACACCACAAGAATAACACCACACCACTACCCACAATTGAAGAAGAGGTCTGGAAGGCGCTGGTCAAGACACGGTTGATAAACCCCATACCTACGGACGGTGATGAGAGAAGGTTTGAAAGGATTGATAGAAAGACCTTTGCGAGATGGGATAGGGAAGGTGCGGATGTAAACTGGGATGGCTGCGAATACTCCAAGTGTGGACGAACAGATCGGGGTGTGAGTGCTTTTGGGCAGGTCATTGGGGTGAGGGTCAGGAGTAACAAGCCTAAACCTGTAGAAGATGTGGAAGGGGAGAAAGAAGTGGAAAACGAAGAACCATTGCCGTCTCCAAGCGATACTCAGGATGCTGCACCAAAGCCATTCAATGATCTCACGGACGAACTTCCTTACATCCAACTTCTGAACCGCGTCCTTCCTCCCGACATTCGCGTTTACGCATGGTGCCCCAACCCACCTGAAGACTTTAGCGCTCGCTTCTCTTGTAAGGAACGACGATACAAGTACTTCTTCACGAACCCATGCTTCGCGCCCGTACCCGGCTCCTCTGGTCTATACAACCCCAGCGCATATGGTTCCCCTACCACAGATGACCAAGAAACAATGCGCGAAGGCTGGCTCGACATCGACGCCATGCGGAAAGGTTGCAAAGAGCTAATCGGCCTCCACGACTTCCGCAACTTCTGTAAAATCGACGCGAGCAAACAGCTAACAAATTTCCAACGACGAATTTACCACGCCGATATCGAAGAGGTCTCTCCATTGTCTCTACCAGGCTTCCTATCACATCCCGCTCTCTCCGCTCCCTCTCTATCAGCAAAGAACGGAGAGCAACCAAAACTATACTCCTTCACCCTCCACGGCTCCGCGTTCCTCTGGCACCAAGTCCGGTCTCTAGTCTCCATACTCTTCCTCATCGGCCAAGGTCTCGAATCGCCCTCCCTAGTCCCTCAACTCCTCGACATCACCGCCAACCCCACACGGCCCAAATACGAAATGGCATCCGACGCTCCTCTCGTCCTGTGGGACTGCATCTTCCCGCACGCCTCCGAAGTGCAAACCTCTGAAGAGCGCGAACGAGGCTATGAAGACCGCCTAGAATGGGTATACATCGGCGACGAAGGCGGCAGCGAGCCAAAAGCCAGGGGAACAGGCAAAGGCGGCGGGCCCAGCACGATCGGCAGCGGGAAATGGGGTCGCGGCGGCGTGATCGACGATGTCTGGGAGATGTGGCGGGGGGACAAGATCGACGAGACGCTTTCTGCGCTTTTGCTGGATAAGATTGCGGGCTTGGGACAGTCGACGCTGGATGCTGAGGTGCCGGTTGAGAAGCAGAGTATTGGGATTGCGAGGGGCGGGCCGCGGGTGTTTGATGGAGGGGATATTGGGAGGGCGAAGGGGAATTATACACCACTGCTGCAGAGGGAGAGACAGGAGTCTGTCGAGGTTGTCAATGAACGGTATAGAGTCAGGAGGGGTATTGATGCTCGCGTGAAAACGACGGACGAAGACGGGGACGAGTAGATTACTCAAGGCATGAGAAGGAACCGAATTTACTCGTTCGACACGACATTGCAATCGAAATATGCCTGGTTGAGTGATAGAGAAACTTTATTGGGTATCATGATCTGTTACTGCATTTTCCAATCATTGGCCCTCGTACGTCCAGCCTTCAATCCTCTTCCCTCTCTTCCTCCACCCATCCAACCCCAATGTCTCCATGTCCCCCGTCCCCCACTCCCCATCTAATCCCCCGTATTCAACTCCAAATCGATTTGCACGCCATTGCTAATAGCATAATCCTCACACGTCAAATTATCATGGAACGGCCTCTCTCCCTGCCTCTTGAGCATAATCTCATGTACCGGTCTCCCAATCTTCGCTGCCACCATGGCTTTCAACAGCTTGATAGGGTCGCTGGGCAGGCACGGCACTTGTGTCTTTGTTCCGAGACGGTCATTGATAGTGACGAGAATCATGTGTTCAGAGGGCGTGGCTGGGGCAGCGGCTGTGGGTTTCTTCTCTTTGGGCTTGCCGTCGCGGTCTCGTTCGCTATCTCGTGGTTTGCGGTCGCGAGAGTGGGAGCGACGCCGGCGACGGTCACGGCTGGTGTCTCGTCTGCGGTCGCGCGAATGGTCCCGGGGGCGGCGGTCGCGTTCTCTGGAGCCATCGCGTCTGCGGTCTCGATCGCGTTCTGAGTCTCTTGGTCGCCTTTCTCGATCTCGGTCGTCGCGTCGTCTGTCTGGGTCGCGGCGGTCGCGGTCGCCTTTGTATTTGAGGCCGCTGAAGTTTTTGGGCTTGCGCGGGCCGGGGGATCTTCGAGGGGAGCGCGAACGCGAGCGCTCTGTCTTTGAAGACTCCATCGCTATTGGTGTGTATATGGGATGTGTGTTGCGTTGGTGAAGATGGTCGTGCAAGCGCAGGCAAGGCAGCTTCGTGGAAAACGTGAGCTCGACATTGCGCTTATCGATAAGAAAGCTAGCAGCAGCGCGTCATCCCGTCCCGCGAGGCTCCCTTTCACCCCCACATTCCGCCGTCTATTCTCGTTATCGTCTAGCGATGGTTCCTTTGATTCAGATATCATGCTGACGCTTATCGATCGCTTCAACTCTCCGCCGGCGCAGACACTGCAAGTTCTACAGCCCACATCGTCGACCATCACATACACCGTTTCGACGCGTTCTGTACCCAAGACACTTCCCGCCTCGGTAGCATACTATGCAGGGATCTTGACGAGAGTGCTGCTGGGTATAACTAGTGTCCTACTGTTATGGATAAAATGGCGCGTCACACAAGCTCAATCATTGGATCTGTCGTTGGGCGTATTGAGCCATGAGGCAGAAAGGCAACTAGTAAAGCTGGCAGAAGCATGCCAATGGCGGTACTTGGTACCCAGTACCTTACTCATACTCTTCCTGGTCCTGCGCCGAAACTACACAGGTATGCCTCTCCCTTGTTCTCAGTCTTCTTCCTACTCCGAAGCTAACACAACTCATAGAAGAATCTCTCACCGTACTTCGCGGCCTCGGTGTCCAGACCTCCACTACTTCCTCTACCTATCTCCAGACGCCGACTACGCGCTTCATACCGACAACGAGTATACAGGACGTCTTCATACACGAGGCGTTCAAGGGGTTCGAGGTCAGGTTCTTCCTCATGATCGTAGTGGAAGGAGAAGGAGAGGTTGTCGTCGTCTTCCCAAGACTGCTCCCGAGAAGAGCGACACTAGAGACTGTTTGGCGGGGTGTCAGAGGCGGATTATGGGAAGATAGCGTCAGGGCGCAGAGAGAGAAAACATAGCCGTGAGGGAGCGGAGACTGTAGAAATGCGATGTCATTAAGCGTTTGCGGTGCGCATCATAATGGCCGAATAACCAGGACCTTGTCTACGTATCAAATAATGTCTGGTGAAAAGTCTTAGTAAACCTTTTCACAGGGATATCCTGATGCAGTAGTCATACCTTCATACTCGCAGCGTTACGACTTCCTAAGCACATACTTCCTCCATGTCTCCTGGCCTCGAAGCAGGAACCGCGCCCAATCTCTTCCATACTGGTATCAATCTCCCACTTGTGTCCAAATCCCAAATACGCCATAAAGTCAACCTAATGCCCCCATCCCAAGCTCCCCCTCAATACCTGTACCTAGTAGAATAATCCTTTGGACTAACCACCAAACCCCTGCCCTTCTTCGCGCCCCGATAAACCGTCTCAATAATATCAATAAACTCCTGCTTATCCTCCAGAACCCAATTCAGCTTATTGTTGTTTCCGGTTCCGAAATCACACATCATGTGTTTGTTGCGGAAGAAGAACATGACGGTACACGGGTCGTAGAGCTCGTACATGGCTTTGAAATCGGGGACTTCGTCGAGGTCGCACAGGTAGATGGCGCAGAAGTTTTTAACTCGGTCGGCGATCTTGTAGAGCACTTCGTCTTGTTGCATGCAGTCCGGGTCCGAGTCGCGGCCGAAGCGGATGAGGACGAGCCGGTCTTCTTCGCTGAGGATCGCTTGGTCGACGTGCCAGCCTGTGCGCAGGTGGGGGAGGACTACGGAGCCCATGGTGGGTGGATACGTATGTGGCTGAACTTGGGGTTGTAGGTGTGCGACCGTGGAGGATGGGTGGTCAAGATGGCTGGCAGCGAAGGCGGGGGGGGGGGGGGGGGGGTTATTAGACTCGATGCGGTTATATCGTATGTGGTTTGTGCGACCAAACAATTTAAATATGTAGTGCTTTCGAGAGTCCGTCTAGTTATGTTTGCGCGAGTCTTAAGAAATGGGTGGGTGGAAAGAAAGTTGCGCCAGGCAGCTACGGCCCGTGATGTGATCTAGAAAGTTCCCGAGGTTGCCCCACTGTTACGGTCCCTAGTTGACTTCGACTTGGGCACCTCTCCCATTACTTTTACTCCTCTATACGTATTGATATTGATACATATGGTGCTACGGACTCTTCCATCCAGAGAGGCGTACACAATGTATGACAACGTGAACTGGCTTGTGTGGAGCTCGATTAACTCCAGACTCACCAGCTGGGCACGCAACCACTCCACCTTGCCACCTGGGCAGACATCGACTACAGCTATCTTCGCCTACAGAGCCATAGAAAGCGCATCTATGTCGCATATTTTGCTTGATCAATACCAGGGAGCACGTCTGCAAAGCGTCTGGGTTCTTGTTAGAGGCGCTACAGTTGTCCTCTTGTCCTTGACTGTATTTGCTTTTGTCGCAGCTTTCTCAAGTCTGGGTAACGTTCGTTTTTTTTGTAACTGACCGCCTTTCCTATACAATTTCATCCAATCCATATCTGCTACCGCCATGCGGGCGCGTCGGCTGACGTACCCAGCCGCCTGGGTGATGGCAGGAGGTAGAGTACTAGCAAGCTGCAGGCTGCCCGCATCCCGCTCAAGTTTCCCGAGAACCTATAGCCTGTCCGCAATGTGTGGATACACTTTCGTAGGAGTAGACTAGCAAAGAGGCCTAGTCCAATCATAGGCAACCGGATCAACTCCTTTGTGATGGATGTGGGCAACAGGTGTGCGGAACGGGGCGCACGGAATCGGGAGTACCCATGGGACATGGCCGGTAGTATTCAACTTTGATGCAGGAGCAGGCACCCTCTCTACGCATTTGTTGCAGCTGTATTAGGAGACGGCAGGTTGCGGATTGCTGGGTGCGACATTCACAGTTTCTGTGGTACAAAAGCTCCCAAGCCGTATTCAAGAATCTCTAACGGTGCCCACGCAACCGTCTCACATCAGTCAGAAAGGTCCCAGTTGGACCCACTTGCCATCTCTGGAATAGTATCGGGTATTACCACATTTCTGTTTGTGCGTGTGGGTGCTAATATACGTATAGGCATCGCCACTGCGATGCTGCAGCGCATTAGCGAGCAGCCAGAGTAAAGCATCATCGGTCGACTTCGTCAGCGAACTTCACAAGAACATCACCTTAGCAGACACGGAGAAAGAAACAGGCTCGAACAAGGCCGGTTATACGAGTCGTTCTTCCTGCGAAGATTTGTTCGCAGAGTGCAACCTTCATTATGCCTGGGTAAACCTACTGCGTCGTCGCGCTGAACAACGCAAACCACATTGATCATCACAGTGCTGCGAGTCGGACCGATATCATACTCAGCATCCGCCCATGCATACTGCAGAGGAGAACTCTGTCCTCCAACCCGCCAGTGGGTGTGTCACCTGTTCGATGTACCAACAGTAAACCCGTGACAACAGTCTGAAGGTGGAGCACTTCTTCGTGCTTGTCTTCTGGACGGACGCCCTGGCTTAGCATATTGTATCCGTGTTTTCCGTTGTCTGCGTACTCGATATGTCTTTCAGATGATGGCAATGAGCATCTACTTGATTGTCTCGCCACGGCAAAACTTCACTGCTTTAATCCGCACTGGATTGATGTTCTGCACCGCTTCCCCCTACAAGTATGCCGCACTGGGCAATGATCACGGACATTGAGATGGTGTCGAGCATGACTAGTCTATGGCAAAGAGACGTATCTGCATGCAGACTGGACATCAACCAAAGACGCTGTTAGCAGTCCATCACATGGGGCTCAGAATATGATAGATGACTCAGCTAGGTAGGTCTGATAAGTTCTATCATAGGCCCAACTCTTACTTTGTTTTTAAGGTGTCAGATTCCAAGGAATACGTTTGGCAGTCGAGGCCTCTCGAGCGGTACTGTAGCCAAGCTGACTGATCACTTCTGCAGAAATTACGAGGCAAAAGAACTTGCTTTTGCTTCTCTCGAAGTCTACATAAGACCTCCAGCGCTCACCGAAGGCTTCAGCGCCATCAGCATCACATCTTGCACATCACAATCAACTCAGCACTCTTCTCACCCATCGACACTTCCTCAACCACATCACAATGTCTGACTATACCGGCCCCGGGTTGTACGAAATCCTCCCCAGATATGCCCCAGAGATGAGCCTGAACGTGTGGGGCGGAGCAACGACGGCTGGCACGCAAGTGAAGCTATAGTAAGATACTCGAATGGATAGATAGATATAGAGAGAGGTAGAGAGCACATTGACTAACTTGATCCAGCCAGAGGACGCCGAAAGCCGATAACACTCATTTTGAGATCGTAGCAGCAGGAGGTACATACGCCAAGCCCGAAAAAGGCGATCGTGAATACCACATCATCGCCGCCTGCTCTGGCCTCTATCTGACTTCGGCCGGTAAGTCGAAACCAGACTACAATGCATGCTCTCCTTACATGGCTGATCTACCTAGGGCCAAAATCTGGTTACATCAAGACGGAGCTTCGCAAGCCGCTCGACAGCACCATCCGCTGGAAGATTGTACACTGCGGAAACGGTTCTTACCGGTGAGTGGCCCCTTGCGACTCTGATTTCATGTGAGTTCGCTTCTGACACGTTTGCGCATGTGTTAGTATCAACAATGTGGATGGGAAGACGCAGCTCAATGTCGCTGGTGGTGGCAAGACCAGCGGCACCGACATGATTGGCTACCAGTTTTCTGACGGCTCTGAGAACACGGAGTTCCGTCTCATGGCTGTCTAAGTGATACAGGGGAGATTCAAGCTTATTGTCCCGTGTTGAAAAGGGTAGTTGAATCTGTCACTTACTTACAAAGTCAATCCAATCGACAGGCCCAGATGCTTCCGAATGATTGTGATGAGTGGTGAGGCTTGTGCTTTCAGTGAGACGACGCAAACAGCTCACTCTTTAGCCTCTTGTTACCTATCTTAGGTTGATATTGGTTCATGGAAGGAGCGAGTCCTAACGGATGCGCGCTTATTGATAACTGGCTTCATATGAAGTTTAGCATCGTTCACAACCTGTTACTTATGTCAGACAGTCGTTTCTCTTCTTACTTCTTATATTCAAAGAATCTCAATACACGGGCTGTTTTCCCAAAGAGGAGACTCAATAGATAGCTGAGTTGAAAAAAGGTTGTGTCAGGCAACCATCGCCTGTGATCAAAACAAATCCGAGATCACCCCACGGGCACATCTGCGTTGCCCCCACCGAACGCGGCTCGAATGTTTGTTATACCCGAGTCACATCATCACTCCGTTAATACGCCCAATCACTACCAAATGGTACATTACTTCCTCAAACACTACAGGCTTAGAATGACGAGCAATGAAGCCAGTCATTGTAATGGAATTATGCGACTACTGTTCTAGTGTCACACCCCACACGCTACACTTGTCTTTATAAACGTTAATGTTACGACCAAGTTCAGGGGAGTGGATTACATCACAGTATCGGTATCGCAAATTGCGGTGCAGCCTTAGAGACCTAACAGGAAACTTCAGGCCACACTGATCGGTATTCATCGCCTGGTATCTATCGAGTATCATCGTATATCTGAACCTCGAGCACCATGAAATCGTCATACTGTCCAGCGTTCGCAAAACTTGGGCGCACAGAAACATCAGCCCGGGCGTTACGCACGAGAGCCTCCAGCTCTACGTATGTACGATGCCGTCCTCCGAACGTGCTCATAACGAGGAGCTCAGACATGGAAGTGCTCAGGCTGACATTTTCGACCGGCTTAACTGAATCGATGATGAGAAGTAGCTCTCCTGCGTGAAGAACATTCAAAACATTTGATAAGATACTCGTGCACTGCGCATCGCTCCAGTCATGCAGGACCTGCTTCAGTAAGAACAAACGCCCGCCTCTCTCTCCAGCACTTGAGGCATCGTAGTGCTGAAACATGTCGTGCGCTACGTATCGAATGCGAGCGCGCAGATGCATCGGGCACTGAGCCTTGCCTTGTTTGACCACGCTCGCGTAGTCACATACTAGGAACTGTTGCTCTCGCAGTCGCTCAGCCAGAAACATCGATGTATATCCGGCTCCTCCAGCCACATCAACAACCAGTGAGCACGTTGCTAGTTGTTGTATTGGATAGGCTGCTTCGAAGAAGCGTAGACTGGCAGACGCGACTTCTGCCATGGCCCGCTGGAACCTCGCTCCAGTCACGGTATCTTGCGTTGCATAATATTTGTAGAAATCCATATCGGTGTGGTGGTATTCGTTGAAGGCGGTATGGCCAGGCGTTGGTAGTTGGTATTGGGATTTCTGAAGAGTTTCAGGTAGCGTGAAACAGCTTTTGAAACTCTCGTTGAGTCTACGAGTATTGTGAGACAAGTAACCACCACAAGTTCAAAACTGGGTAGAAAGCTTACAACGATAACATAAGGTCGTTGAACGATGGCTTTAGCAAAGTCTTCGACCTGGCGGAATGGCTCCACATCGACGGACCTCGATTCTTGAAAACACCGTGGTTACTCAAGAGGTTCAATACGGTCCCTTGAGCATCGAATATCAATCAACAGCTCTTATACTCCTAGATGATTAGAACTCTTACCGAGGACAAATTCGTCAGCCTTCATTCCACCTGCGAGGTCTGACAAGGTCACATGTCCACCATCATCTGGAAAACCGTGAACCAAATCGAGATCTAGACATATCTTCAATGCCACAGAAGCAGTGTACTACAGAAGTTGATTTAGTTTCTACAGCTTCTTGACCCAGCTCCAAGCCTTTTTGGGCGCACTTACCCCTCGCGCAAGGTCCTTCACTGACTGCGCTGGATCAGATGTAGTAGCGATGAATTCTTCGGCTATCGTAGTCAACTCCTTCTGAGTTGCGGAAGACGTTGCTTCGTCCATGTCGCCTTGCTTTAAGGCGTCCAAGCCCGCGCCCAGGCGCTGGACGAGGCCAGAGAGGATGTCAAGATTCCAGGTAGCCATTTAAAGAGGCGAAGGCTTAAGAAAAGCTCACCCGAGTGTGCAATAAGATTGCACATATGGGTTCAAATGTCTACAACCAACGTCATATGACGCTGGAGGCTACGTGTGTAAATCATTGCTCATTGGTGCCCATTATTTTAGCAGGGTACCAGCTTATTAGTTTAATGCGACTCAAAGGAACGATCGCAAGCATTGCGGGGCTTTCAAGGACGTGAGAGGTGTGTGGAGCTGCTCCGCAGATGCAGGCTCATTACCACGCTGTCAAGATCTGCAGAACGATGTTCTAGCGGTCACACCGTTGCATGAGGATTGTACTTCTTATCATGCTTTAGCAGCCGGTATTTTGTTACACGTAAGTCTGCCAGTGACATGTACACACCTGCATTCACAGAACCCATCACGAGTAGCAAATTAGACGACATCGAAGTGCATCATCTTGGCTTCCCACAATAACTCTCGCTAGCTACAAGACGGGTAGGTCTCACATGTTGATACCGCTGCAATGATTATTTGCTACCCTTAGGCGCATATCCATCGTGCGAAGTCCATTTCTGCTTGCCCTCGGCTGGCTGATCGAACTCTTCATCAAACCCTCCCTCTTCGATATCTGGCGGCTGCTGATGGGTGTCCACTTGCTCTTGGGTACCCTGCTCGTCTATACCTTCGACCGCTTCCTGACCAATGCCTTGGCTGGGATCTACGGGGTCTCCAGCTTCGCCAGGGGTCTCGCCAAATCGATTTTCGTCAGGCTGTTTGTCATCTGGCACGGGTAAACCGTCGTCCTGAACCACCTTGTGTCCTTCATATTCGTCGGGCATGATAAGCTACCAGCCTGATAGTTAGCCTTCGCATCGTGTATGGGAGGCAAATACCGTGAGTGGCATACACAACTTGTGAGAGAGACTGACTTGAGTCAGTAGCTGCTAAGCTTGAGATTCGTGTTGTGATTCGTTCCGTGACGGATCGTCTGTGTGCAAGATTCAAGACTTTGTGATCGAAGTTCTTCCTTAAATACCCCAGTGCTCCTTTGCAGTAGATCCAGTTGTTTGACCGGTCTATATAATCATTCTCGTCGTAGATATGTTGCCCCGCCTTTCGAACCGGTCAATCTTCTATAACCTGCGCAGCTCAGCTCTCGCCGGATTTGGGGCATTGATCCGTAACCGAGCAGCCGCTATACAGCGATTGGAGCCGGGTGCGGGCGTTCCGGTATTTTGCTTCGATCGCCCGAAAACCTACCTATCGGGCTTGCGGGACATGTACGCGTTTTAGGACAAGGTACTCCGTTCTCTGTGCGCGAGGATTCCCGCATACGATCACCTGCAGATCGGTCGTTACGATCTCTCTGGTGTGCTCACTCATGCAGGTCTTGACAGATGAGACTGCACATTGGCCCACACGTTTGACGGCGAATTTCGCTAGCAGGCATTCCTGACGTATATGTAGGAATACATCAGTATGCTCGATAAGTGCTCTCTACCAAGGAAGGGATACCAGGATAGAGCAGATAGTTGCTGTATTCATTGTGTACAGTTCTATAATATTGGCATTTGTAGACGATGGTTTCCAAAGCGAGTCTCGAAGCATTTACAGAGGCAGCTTTCTATATGCGTTCCATTCACTGAAGTCACGCTGAAGTCACCAGGACAAGACACGTTATCACGACTTGCCTTAGCCTGAACTCGTGTCTGATGTTGCGCTGACAAAAACAACCTGGACTGCTGCGAATCTTGAACGTTGATCAGTTACGTTTCTCCGTTTACCGTTCACGTTCGGAGTGGCAACTTACGCTGCGGTAGCCATAAAGGTTTCGATTGCGCGAGCCCTTGTGCAGAATGCAATAACAGCTGTGAAAAGGGCTGAGAAGACGAGCACAAGTAGTAATCGGAGTACCATGCGCGACACTGCATACAGCATGATCATGGTGATCGCTGGAAATATCGTTGCAAGGCAACTTCGGAAAATGGTGATGAAGATGTGGATGCGCTTCTCGCTATATGGCACCAATTCAGTTTCTGGGTCGGGTGTCTACACGTCTTCAGCTAACGGTACTTTTTGATTGCTTCTCATTTCGCAAACGAACCTTCACACGCCAGCAAAAGCATTTGTGCAAACATGGTAACAATGACGCTCTCGTCCACTTTGTGAATTGATCAGGCTCCTCTTCAGGCCGTTGAAGCGCCATTAGATCATATGCTCTTTCAACATCCCATGATTCGGCGTCCGTGTCTCTGAGGTAGTAGACTGCATGTTTCGAAATGTTGAGGATGTGTCGGATGTTCTTAATAGCCCATGGCGTTGGCTGCGGCATGCATCGGAGTTTGTGGTAGCGAATCACTGCTTCATCTGCATCCAATCAGCTACAATAGCTCTTGGAACCTCCTCGGGCTTCAGTACTGTACTGTCTTAATTTCTCGCGGATCTCAAGTACCTTCTTCCATTGAAAGTCATCCCCGCGCTGCAGCGACTGCTGCAAAGCCTGCACCGAGTGGCGATAGGCTGTCCGATCGGCGTCCTGACTCTCCGCATCCTCGCGTGAAATGCACTCCAATTCTCTCTCGAGTTGAACAAGTTCAGCCTGCATGTACAACAGGTCTTGTGTGTTCAAAACTCCGAACCTCCGCATAACTGGAATCCTAGTGTCAACGTCGAGAAAGCGGGCAACGGCATGATACCCAGCTGACCCCTGCATTTTGCAGACAAGTCAACTCGACGGGAAAGGAATGAGACGCCTAAGCAACTGTTTGAGTCGATGCAAGCGAGATCTCTTCAAGAATACGGCAAGTGGAGAGTTCCTGAAACATTTGTGTCGCGTCGGCTCGTGGGAAACTCAGTTACCTTAAATCATAGTGAAGGCATTGCCTTGTCTGCTGTCAACGTCCTCCTTCTGAGATGCAGCGTAGGGCAAATCGTCAGGCTTCCGCCAACACGCCTCTTTGAAAACTTATGCCCGTTCATGCAGATCATAGCTTTACTTGTGGATGCTCGCATGGCAAGACTTTCAATTCCTGTACTTGCATACGTATATTCGATAACTGGTCGTTGGTCGCGAGGTAAATCATGCTGCCGCCTCATTCGCTGACCTGGTCAGGACCACCATCGCTTCCAGGCAACTCATCGAGGTTATCATCTACCCCCGCTCAAACTTTTTTTTATTTCGGACGTTGTTTCCGCAGGTTTGCGCGGATGCTACTAGAATCGGGGAAGCTAATGCAACCACGCGCTGGTATTGAAGACAACACATGCGTCCATGGCAATCGTTCTCGACAGAGCCACCTGGGCGAGCAGATGAGGAACATTGCGCATACCCGGTAAAGCCCGATAAACCTCCATAGACACGGGTGCTAGTCAAAGACAGGCTATATTTATGCTGCCTTGAAATCATAGCTAATGACATCCATAAGAGGTTGTGGACGGATGTCCTAGCTAACGAGGTAGACGATGGGGCTGCAGCGTCGATGTTTGCAGACTCCTTGATTTCGGTTTTGCATTGGCTAACCATCATGTATATCTTGAGCGTAGGGTGATGTCGCTAAGGGAGCCGGATAGCCGTGAGTCGGTTCAGTGGCGCTTCTTAGCCTTCGCTCGTTGCCGTGTAGCGACTGGATAGACGTAGCCTTTGAGGGTCGATGAATGCCTGGAAAGAGTGGGGACGGAAATTATATGACCGTCTATTGACGCAACTTCGCCACATTCCACGTCTCTTATGTGCTTTAGCAAGCTGCATACCATGTGCTATTGGATGATCAGCATTGTCCTCGACCGGTGCATGGTGCTCATGTCAGTCAAATTGCGTGATGATAACGAAGGTTGTGTCAGACGGCGTCGAAGCAGCAAGCTCATCCGTGATCGGTTGCATTGCATCCTGCATGATGGCTGAACGAGAGTATGGACGGAGCCATAACTGGCCAGATTCGAGTTTCCCTGCGCAGCTTGCATCTTGCCACCGCGGGACGAGGTGATAACGCGGAATAACTCAAGGCTTGAGGAGCTGCGCCTGTGTCCCAATAGTCTTTCTTTCTCAAAAAAACACAGCAGTACTGCCTCATGAGTAGGATCGATGAAGGCGCATTGTCTGCCGGTCTCAAATGACACTGAATTTCGTATGAGGTTACTTTGGTGAACGAAATAGTTAGTCCACATGGGCCGGCTGACAAGGTTTGCAAGTGTCCCATTTTACGTGCCGGGACTGGCGTATGCGCGATTAAAACCAATGTATCTGCGCCGTGTTCCAGGCTCTGAGAGCCCAGCCTCATGACCTTATCATGTATCGACCACGGACCGTTTCTACGAGGGCTGTAAGCGAATGGATTTTCTTCTCACAAGGCTAAGACTCAGCCTTGCGCCACCATCATATAGGCAGAAGATATACTTATCGTACCCAACGGTGGTGATCAATTCCAATCACACTTTATTTGGAGATGCAGATGATGTTACAGCGCATAGGGCATGCGCGTTAGTTGTGACGCGACACCGGTCATCCGCGGTGCTGTTGGTCTTGACTGGTGTTTTCCCCCAGGATGCGGAAGCCTGCTCTTGTGATACACCCAAATATCTGTCCGTTACCCCGCTTTCTTGTTAAGTGGCTTTAGAAAAGGTATCGAACATATATGACGCGTGATATATGCCATTAGCGTGTCTGAGGCGAGACGGGGAAAGGAGAGCGTGTTCGATAGTCGTCCCCTCAGTGTCGCTTAACCTCACCCTGAGAGGTCGAAGTCATTGAAGATACACATGCTTGCTTTGTTTCTGTTTATACCTGTCCAGACTCACGATGTCTCCCGCAAGGCTCATTTCGAATGGGCTTTCAACATGTCTCAACGGAGCAATGGGTCCATGTAAAGCTGAAGCTGCCTTCACAGGGAAGCAGATGCTTCTAACGTCATGGGAAGGACATGAGATGATAGATACCCCTGAGCAATTCGTCGTAGAATTGTCTATCCGCGAGGTTCGGGAGATTGAAGCCGCCGCCCGAGAGTTTGCAGGTACGCTACTAGCACGTAATGACCGACTCGAGTAACACATAACATAGCATCTGGAAGGCCTGTGGCCGAAGTCTCGCCCGCTGTATTCCCACTTCCGGAGGTGGGACCAAAGCTTTTCCGCTTGCAGAAGGAACTGTATGAAGGCAAAGGATTTTTCGTGTTGAGGGGTCTCGAGCCTTCCAGATATGAGGGCGAACGTAATATCCTGATATTCGCTGGGATTGCCAGTTACGTTGGAGATCGACGCGGGCTTCAATACAAGGGCGGACCGGCCTTGAGTACGTTTTGCTGTAGCATCGTACAGCCTCGGAGCTTAGCTGATGATGCATGCAGCTCATGTCATTGACTTATCTTCGAACCAGCCCATGGCTGTCGATCAGGTTGTACCACAAGCCAACAGGAATGTAGCATTGGTAAGAGATTTCGGGAACCCTTCCGTTTTGCGCCGTCTCGTACTGAACGAACGTTAGCCGTTCCACAGCGACAACTGCCATATCTTAGCACTCTACAGCCTGCACTCCGCGTGTAAAGGCGGGAGGTCGAAGCTGGCGTCTGTACGACCAGTATACGATATACTGGCAGCGAGGCATCCCAAAGTTTTGGAGCTCTTGAAGAAGGACTGGGAGTGGGATTCGTAAGTTTTTGCCGTACATGATTCGAGCTTCTACTGATCCGCAAAAAGCTGCGACACAGACTGCGAACCTTTTCGGCGACCGTTGCTCTTTGAGGCAGACGGAAATATCATCCTGAACTATGCTCGACGATATTTTCTAGGGTCCCCCGGCTACCCACGAAACCCAAGCGTAGCGGCTATATCAGATGAGCAGCTTCTGGCACTCAATGTGTTGGATCGAGTCGCGTCCGAGGTGGCGCTGACTTTTCGCTTTGAGACTGGCGACGTACAGTTTCTGAACAACCTCGGCATACTTCATGCGAGAGAATCGTTCGTCAATTCCGACTTGACCGGCTGTCGCAGGCATTTGTTGCGCATGTATTTGCACGATAGTGTCAACGGTTGGAGCGTACCACCTGAATTACGTGGAATGATGAAGGATCTATACGATCATGACCAGAAGGCTCAGAAGCTTCCATGGACGTTGTCTGCTCTACCATACGTTGCAAGTCCATAGAGAGAACCGCGTCAGACCATGATCTCGAAGAGCAAGGTCGATGTGAATGCACTCCACGCACAATCAAATCTGTTTTGGAATGAGAAGTAACGCGATCCAATGAAGAGGCGTACCCGCACCTCGCTTGATTGCGTCCAAAAGCTCAGTACCTATCTAGTCAGCATTCTCTCGATGTGTGATGGGCTGTCAACCTTACGATAGTCTCCAATCAGGCGTAGCAGTTCCTGTAGATATGCAGTGGAAGGTTCGTCAAGAGAGCCCAGTTGTAGGTTTTCGGGTGAAACCCAGCCAGGCTGAAACGGTATCGTGCCTTCGCACACAACCTCAAAATGCCACAACAAGTTCTTGGCAGATTGACACCACTTTTCCAGCATACCAGCCGTTTGGAAGTCGGGTATACCTGATGGATGCTGCAACAGATATAACGTCAGTCAGTGAATACAAGAGTAGAATAGTTTCAACCTACAGCCTTTCGGTGTCGTTCAAGCTGATGGATCTGGTGTTGGTATGAGAACTCAAGAGTCTGCAAGAGGATGAAAATGGCTAAGAAAGTTTCCAGCCACTGTCGACGCTTTTTCGAGAGGACTTTGCGTTTCAGCTCAGCAAGGGTTTTCTTCTTTTGTTTGTATAAGATGTCTCGCCAGATCTCGTCAAGTTGTGCATCCAGCATCGGCGGTATCGGAATGCGCCCATAGTAAGGCGAGCTCGGATCGTTCGATAACGGTATACCAAGCGTTTCAGTCCCGATGATACCGAAACTTTTGGAGATTAGTCTAGCAATAACTGCAATTCTCAATGTTCCGTCGATCAGTGAGCTCTACTTAATCGTCAACGAACTGCGCTAGATGTCATCGCAATGCATACCTCAGGTGCTTGCCTCATCGCTTCGTCAAATGTGTTTTGGTGGAGGGCATGTGAATTGATCTTGAGTACGCTGACGAAGTAGGCCAGGTTGTTGTTGACAAGAGCCTCCAGCGCTTTCTTGGCGCCTGCCTTGTTTGCTACAGCGAAAGGAGGAAACTCCACGATCTTCGTTCCTGAGGGCGAAGCATATTGTCGAGAGAGGATATCAACGTTGTTTCTTTGAAACCCACGGCATTGGATTTCTATGAAAGGGCCTCGCCCAATGCCTTGCGTCCCAGGAAACGCTCCTACAGGGAAGGATAGTCGAATTGTTTTGCTGGCTTTGTTGTTCCAACGTCGACCCATATCTACGCCAGCAGGGAATCGTATGGAGCCTATATCATATATCAGTACGTTACATCAGAATCCCTTACTGGAGAAGGGGAGTTTCACCATCGCGATATACCAGAGCATCTGTGAGCTGCACACGGACGCAAGGCAGATCCCAGATCTTCTTTGGAGAATCGTTTGACCGGTGCTTGAGGCAGGCATCACAGTCATCAGAATCCTGAGTGAATTCACACTTAGAGGTGTCAGCAAGTAATCCCAAAAAATGTGAGATAGAGCACTGGTCATAGATACCTCTTTTTTCTGCAGTTGGCACCATATACATGAAGACCTTGCGCGTGTTTCATTGACTTTTGTTTTCTTCTCCTCGTCATACTTACGCTTAATGGCAGGTATGAGTGTTTGGACAACATTATGGTCAACCCCCGTGATTGCTTTTGCAATTCCGGGCTCCACCTCCGCTGAGATACCCGGGGTTACATGCAAGGTACCGGGGCTGCCGTGTGTATACGTTGTTTCTTCAGAATCCACTAGGTAGTCAGAAGCCATGAACGGGTGATGATCGATTGGCATTTGGTTCACAGTGCTCGAGAAAATATCACTGCTTGTGGCCTGCCCGGAGGATAGGTGGCGAGAGGCAGGACTGCTATGGTCGGACGCAGCGGGTATATTGCGAATGGCAGCTTCCAGTTGACGGGGAGAAAGTACCGTGTTCATCCTCGGGTCCGCGATCATGTCCCAACTACGCGTGCCAGTCGATACGGAGTTGGGTAAAGACATCGAGCCAAGTAGATCCCAGCCTGGGGTCAAAAAACTGACATTCGAGAACGGTGAGCCTAATGATTGATCCGACATCTGTGCAGAGTTGATGTCGAAAGGTAGAGGAACCTGATGAGTGGCTGCGACACCTTGATACATTCTACTTGATTCTGTCGTCAAACATCTTCGTTAGCAAACACTCCATTGCGAATGCGCAACAGCTTTAAATACGCTTACCTGCAGACATAGCATTGCCACCATATGAAGTGCTGTCATACCACTCAGCCCCATGGCTCGGTAAGAAGTGGACCGGCTGAGAAGGATAAGCTTCGCTCGAGTTATACGTTGATTGCGGCCAGTAGTAGGACGCCTCGTTACCAGCGAATGACTCAAATGGTTGAGTTAAAGGTACGGTTGCAAGGACGTTCTGGCCTTGAATAAACGACTGTGCAGTGTGAGGGTGCGCATGTGCTACAGAAGACGGCCCCTGGCCGGGAAATGCTGTACTGTGTAGTGCATCGTCAGAGTCACGTGATTCGATATATGGTTCATCTCCCTGTACTACGCCTGAGGGGCATGGTGCATTTGCTTGGTTCGGTTCGCGAGGGTTTTGATAGCGAGAGCGACGAAGAAGTGCTGGGTCGGCAGTTTGCGGTGATCCATCAGGACCGTACATTGTCTTTGTAATTCGAGAGTTTCAGTGCATGAGAAATGAAGCAGTTCGACGGGAAATTCCCATTATACGTGACCAGAGCCGTTTGACTGTGTTACTGGCTCAGCGACACGTGGTAGTAAGCAAACGGATGCAGCGGCGAAGCTGAATTATCGCCGGTTGAGCTTGGCAAACTCCCAAACCGGCGAGTTTGAAGATGCGCTCGGGTTTTCTTCGGCAAATCACATGTTCGCGTGCATCCCTCCCTCTCTGCCGAACGGCTGGGTAACCCATTCGTGCGCAAATCCATTTTACATCTCAACGCGCCATCAATGCTCAGTCTTCTTTCTTTCTTTGAGGCGATACTCTTCGTACAATTCCCCCGCTTCGCGCGTTTCTTACTGAAACGCATGATGTACATGTGATCTTCCTTCGCCAAAGTCACCTTGGCTTACCTAGCCGACCCGTGGTGGCGCCTTCGACCGGTGATTCTGCGATTTCACCAACTCACCCAACGCCAACACCAGGGTGGTGACATCAATGAAAAATCCTCGGAAATGCCATTGGGAGATGTGCGCATTATGCGCAAATGAGTACCTAAGTGTGTGCAGGACGAGAAAGCCACATTGTAGTCTGAAACGGAAGGCTCTTAGGTACCCGACGCTGTCATCATTCCCGAACGATCACTCAGCTCGTTCATTTTTGATTGTAGTAGAACGTCCCTTCAGTGGACTTTAGCTTGATACAACAGTGAGAAGCGTCTACTCGCAGCGAGAACCCCTGATGACTGGCCGCAGCAGGGAATCTTCTTAGTTAGACAGCCACTCTTGAGACCGGCCATTTCTAGGATCACTTGTCCTCACGACCGTCTATTTTAGGATGAGCTATTCTCGAGACCGGCCATTTTCAAGACCTTCCATGCTCACGGCCAGCGGCTATGTCAGGACAAGCTGTGCTTGAGACCGGCCATTCTCAATACTAACCAGCTGGCCATGCTCACGACCGGCCGTTCTCACCACAGGCCAACTGGGGCCGGCCCGTTGAAGACCAAGTTAACTCAGGGCCGGCCACGGTCAAAACTCGCCATACTCAAGGCCCGCCATGGCCAGGACTAGTCACATTCAAAACCGGCCATTCTTAAGACCAGCCATTCTCGATACTATGCTCAGACCCGGCCGTTCTGACCACAGGCCAGCTGGGGCAGACCTGAAATCAAGAGATTTAGACCAGCTATGGTCAAGACCGGTCATTCTCAGGACAGGCCATAGCGCGTTGATGCGATGAGCCCACAAGACGACGAGAAGATGCGGAGCGCTGGATTATAGATTTATATCCAGCGGGTTACCTTGAAGCTTACCCGATATCCCTACGGTGCAACTCGACATTGAGAAACCTTCGACATTTATTCTGTGACAACACAATCAGGCATACCGCGATTTGATTGGATCTCTCGATATAATGTGCGTACCTGCCCAGTGCCCTCAACGTTCTGCCCAAGAGTATATGCACTAACTGATTGGCCATGTAGCACATCATACCAAGATGTCGTTCGGGCTTACCATCAACATTCCATCAATCTCCGTACTCGTGGAGTATGGAGACAAACTGCCTCATGCATTCTTCTTGTCCATGGGTCACTCGCAAGTTCCTTCCGGATCCATTACCCCATCACTCGTCGTCCGCGTCATCTTGAAGTGGCCTGGCTTGCTCATTGTCGAGACATCCACGCATGTCAAACCGAAGAAAAAGCCTTCTACCTCTGGTACGTACAATCTACGGCTTAATGTAACTTGCTAACCTTATACGACAGACGAAGAAGAAGAGCGTAAGCGACGCGAGGATCTGCGCAAGCGGCAAGCCCGAGAGAAAGAAGCAGCAGATGCCAGGAAGCGTGAAGAAGAAAGGCAGCGTCGTTGCCAGAACAACGAGGGTGTGCGTTGGAACGATCCGTACGGAGTTCCTACTGAGCCATTCCCAATGGGCAAAGGACAGCCCAGCGTTCCCATCCCATGGGACTTCCAGCTTCCACTGTACATATTCATGGCGCATTAGACCGTCTTTCACATGTAATGCCGGCAAAGTTGTTGCGCAAAATCTCAACTCAGTACCTTAGTATACAATAAGATCGCTTTCCTGCAAACCTTTGCTTGTAATCCTAGCTTCGCCTTTCCGCTACGGTTTTGCGACTTATCTTTGGCAGCATGGAGCGAGAAAGAATTATGCTTTTATAAGGCTGTACTCGATGCAGACTTTCGCGATACTATTAGTGATCCTTGACCCTCCTTAGCCGAACTAGTACGTGCCTTGTAGCAGCGCGGACTTGTTGAGATATGATGTTTGTAGACTATCGCTTCTGTAATAACACGACACAAGTTGGGTATACAAATACTCTGACACCTTGAGAATGGTCGACAAGACTTGTCGTCGTAGTATATGGAAGCAAATGACTCAACTATAACCATTTGACGCCTCTATCTATGTTTCTGCCCATCAATCCAGAAGGACGTTGTAGCCACAGTGCTCTCTTTGAACGCTGATGCTACGCAATTCTCAGCACTTTTCACGACGCTCTTCCTGCACAAAACCAATGTTGCCTGTCGTAATCGTGATATTTCAAGTATATTGATGCGTCGAGCTATCCTCTAGTAGAGTGAACTACAAGGTATATCTGTAGAAGGGACTCTTATCACCCATGAGCAACAACTCCTGCTCAGAGTATCTCGCACGAATAGCCTCTTCTCCATGCTCAGCAATCAGCGCATCCCTCTTGCGGTTCTCCTTCGCGTACGCCCACCTCAACACCAAAGTCATGAGAATGGCAGTGCAGCACATGGCCAAACTAGCTGAGAATCCAGTAGTGTACTTTGGTGCTTCGCGCGCCAGGTACACGTTACTGCCCATGATTCCACCCATGTTTCCAACGGAGATAAGCAGAGCCATTCCGACGGCACGTTTTGACGATGGTGCGAGAGAGTTGCCGATCCAGGAGACGAGGCACGTGAACGGGCAGTATAGACCGCCTGCGACGGGGAAGAGGAAACCGTAGGTGATGCCAGGGTATTTAGGCTTCGGAATGGCGAGCTGAGCGATGAAGCCGCATACAGCGATCGAGTAGCCTGCAATGATGTACGGAGAGCGCTTGCGGGTCAAGTCGGAGGCCCATGCGAAGATGAGAGTAAGAATAGCGGCGAATACGTAGATCGGGATCGTGAGAAGCTGAGCGTTGGCACTAGTGTAACCGAGTCCTTGAATGACAGAGGGCACAGTTGCGGTGAACCTGTACGAGACTGTTAGAGATGATTTGGCAGAAAACATTGTTGTCTCCAGCTTACCCATAAACACCGACAGTATTTCCCCAGAAAACAACCGTAGCAGCCCAAATCTTCCAGTCGGAAAGACCAGCGAGAATCTGCTCTTTGCCGATCTTGTCGCTGTTGGTGGCTTGTCCCTGGCCAGACCCGGAATCGTTGGCCAACCGGGAAACAAGCAAGTCGCGCTCTGGTTGGGTCAGAAACTTCGCAGTCTCTGGGCTATCGGGGAGAATCTTCCAGATGATGAGAGCGAGCGCTACTGGAATCAAACCCTCTATCAGGAAGATCCATTGCCAACCCGCAAGCCCAGAGCGTCCATCAAGTTGTTCGATACCGTAGGCGAGCAGACCGCTGAAAGCACCGGCGAGGGAGGCGGCTACGTAGAAAACAGCCATGCGGCGTTGGAGTTCGAAACGACGGTACCAGAGAGTAAGCAAGAATGTTGCTGCGGGGAAGAAACCAGACTGCGCATATAAGTAAGTGTTTTTCAGTCTGGATCTAGATGTTGTAGACCTACTTCTGTTACACCCAAAAAGAACCTTCCGGCGAGCAGACCACCGTAGCTGGACGTGAGACCCATCAAGGTCATGACAAGACCCCAGCAGAACATCAGAATCGCCATCCAATGACTCGGGCGCATCATCTTGAGCACGATGTTGCTGGGCACTTCAAGGATCGTATACGGGACGAAAAATAGGGTAACGGCAGTGTTGTACTGAATACCGTTCATCTTGAGGTCGTCTGTCATACCAGCAATCTTTGCGTTACCGACTACGGCACGTTAACAATTCATTCTAACTATTCTCAAAGAAGTATGGGTATTTGTACGTACTGTTACTCCGATCGATAAACGCAACAAGATAGAGGAGCGAAAGCATAGGAACAAGTCTCATGTCCACCTTCCTCAACACGCGCGCCGCCTCTTTCTCCTCAAGTTCAACATTCTGCGCTTCGAGCTCTCCAGTTCCGGATGAAGTCGAGATCTTCTCCGCGACATTCTCGGCCCGTTGGTGCTCGGTGGAGAGCTTGCCGTGATCGAATTCCGTCGCCATGGTGTGAACGTCGTACCGCGTCGTCTCTCAAAGCAAAGGCGATGCGAGATGGCAAGAAGGGCTGGCAGGACAATGCACGACTTCAACTCCATGGGCAACCCCTACCCTTTAAAGCATCTCGGTAGAATGCAAAGCCCGACATCATTCATCTCAACGGCATACCTTCTTCGGCAGCATTACCCACTTATCATGCATGCCTTGCCGTCCCCTCAGCGCAATCCACGCTCCTGTGTGGAGGCGGGTAGAAAGCATCTTGGCTTCTGGGGTAGCAAGCGGCGCTTTTGCGGGGTAGTCTGGAGGGATCATCATGCGCGGCGTCGGCACGTGCTGCACGATCTGCATGTCGCTGTGACGTATGGTTCGACCATCTGTCAACCGGCACAGCGTTTACTGGAGATGTGCAGGGGCGCATTTGCCGATCTCAGAAGCCGCGGTGTCGGTGTGGACTCCAGGGCTTTGTTGAAGGGCCGGTGGTGGTTTTCGATGCGAGGTGCGTGCTGGGCGGTTGTCGGATGGGTGCTGTCGGCGATAGACCGAGGAAAAAGAAAGTCCGGTCGGTGGCAGCACCGCTTGCATTGAGCTTCTTGAGCTTACCGATGATGACAGCATTAGTCTACCACGAAGGAGCTCGTCTTTGCAAGACTCCCCCAGGTACTATATACATGGTGTTTCGCGATACAGGCCCACAACTCGGTGTCAGCCTTGAGAATGCTGTCTTCGTTAGATGGGCCGTGGATGAATATAGGAAGGCTGGCCGAGGACATGTTTCCAGCAAACCTTCACACGCACAGACACCGGCCCCCAGAATCGCACTCCAATTGTCATCATTCTTGCTCTTCAAAAGAGGACTCCAAAACATCCACCAACATCTTTGACAATCCATTGTCACACGAAGCTTCGCGCCTGTTGTTGAACTTCAAAACGTTGTATCTATTGTGATAGACGTGGTATATAATCTGCAGACAAAGTCCCATAAAGGCTTTTAGCCGTTCCCGAAATCGCCAAAACGCCATCCCAATGCTACCGAACTTCCCTCTCTCAGACTGAGCTGGGGTACATCATAACGCGAAGACTCGCACCAAATGACTTTGGTGGGAGATTGTTCTTGAAAGATGCGCGAACAACACCAGAGTTGCCTGTTCTCTGAATCAGCATATCTTCTTTCTCAAGTCTGACAAGCTGTACGAACCATGTGTCCTGCGGATCTTGCCCCAGATCACACGAGGACCTTCCTCTTTGCTGCTCGCAACGCGATAGACGTATGCGACGCGCTTGCCGAGATACCACTGCGCGTCTTGGGTGCTGTCGACGCCTTCAAGCGCGAGGAGGCTCACGTTGGGGTTTGTGTTGCGTTTGCCGCGCTGGTAGCTGACATGGCGGGCTTTGACGTATACTGCACAAACTATTATTACGTGCACAGCGTTGAGAATTCCGCTATTACTTACGCCGGTGGCTCTTTTCTGAAGACATCGCGATTATTCCAATTATTTGATTATGGTCAGAATTATGGTTTTGGTCGATTGGTGTGCGCTCGGTAGAACTGCTTACCTAACATATATGGGTCTTCGAAGTTCAGACGGCTTATGGTAATAGTGTAGGCATCACCACTGCAATCGACGGCTGTCGGTAACTTGCCTGATTTGGACTATCATCACAGAAAGCACACAACATCCAAACTCTTTTGATAACTAAGTTCAGACTGCTGCAACCACGAAGGTAACAAGGTCTCCAGCGTTGGTCTTAGGTTAATGTTCGAAGGCTCTGGCTTTTGAAACTCCTTCCTGTGTCTCTTATTTATCAGCTCACATTATCAGATGTGACTGCCCTCATCGGTTTACTGGTGAGGATACTCAAGATTTTAAAGTCTCTTGATCGATATTAAAGCTATTCAAACAAGCAAGTATGTGAAAAAGAAACCAACGCAGTTACTAGGCTAAAACGTGCGCCTAGTGTTCGACCATTCAACGGCCGAGGGGTATACAGCTTTCGTCAATCATCCGTCTTTATGCCCCTGGAGAACGCCAACAAGAAATGCATCTTCAACCCACGAGAGGTTCTGTACTTGAAGAAACCAACGCATAGCTATGCAAACACGGAAAAGAACAATATAATGGAGAAAAGAGCCCATAGGCAATGAATCTGATTCCGGTCGATCAATTTGGATTCGTATGAAGATGAGAAACGCCGGAACAATGCAGAGTGAACAATTTTTACGAAGAGGTAGGGCTCGGCTCCTCCTCATCTGACTCGTAGGTGAGGGTGGGCGTTTGCCATTCAACACTAAACTTCTGCTGATACTCTTGGCTGTTGACGATGTCGTCGAATTCAGCCTGGCATTCGTCGTCAAGTTCAATAATCTCGGCTCCTGGCATATCGTCGAACATGGACGTTGCAGAAGTTGCCATCTGTGCGGGAGTGGCGGCAAACAGTGAAACGTTACCAGCTTCCGATAGAATGCTTGGTGATGGGTAGGTTGCCTCGCGAAGACGTGAAGGCTTAGCAGGTGTGTGCTTCATGAGTCTCTGGCGCTGGCGCTCAATCTCATCTCCCGGCTGCTGGCGGGTAGGGGTCGGGGGCGCTTCGGGCACATCAGGCGCTTCATCCGTAGATCCGCCTGGCAGGGGCACATGCGCAGGAACAGGTGCTGGTGGCGGTGGTTGCGTCCAGATGGGAGTAGCTTCAGCGTCAGCGGTCTCGCTGCCCATTGTCGAGTCCTCTTCATCAGAATCATCATCGGGGACGCTGAAGGAGCCCATGCCCGGGTTGTGGGTGTGTGTAGTCTCCTTGGTCGCGCTTTTCAGGACCTCACGATCGTTCTCACGGATCTGTGCCGCAGTGTCGTGTCCTTGTAGTTCGCTAAAGATGTTACCGCCAGTGTTGTGTGAGATGGAGTTGCTGAACATGGGTGACGGGTCGATTGAGCGACGAGGGTGGAAGTCACGGAGTGAAGAGGATTGGCCATGGCTGTTGTAGAGCTTCGGGGAAGTGCGCGCGTTGTTGCTAGCAGCGAACTGCTCGTCAATGGTGGGGACTTCGTCGTCGCCCATGGTGAATTCGTGAGTCTTCTTGTGCTTCTTAGCAGTGTGCTCTTCTTCTTCGGCCACGATATCAAGGTAGACAGCCCAGACTGGTACGACATCCTCATCGTCCAGATCACCGAGTGGGTCACCGAAGCCCGTCTCCCAAGGCTTAGCTGAAGGGAAATTCGATAGCTCCTTGCATAGAACATCTTTCTGGAGGCGCGCGCGCTTTTCGATGAAGGCAGGGTCGTTCTTCAATTCAGGAATGACCTGCTTGGCCCAGTCCTCTGCCTTGTGCCTGTCCTTACGGTCGACGCCCTTGAGCAGAAGTTTCAATAGTGTGTTCATGGGCGCACGCCTCTTGTTTGGCGTCTTGACGCGCTCGCCAACAGGTGTAGGAGGAAGAGAGAGGGTCTCGGTGATCGTGTTCTGGGGTGGTAGAGGCTTCGTAACGGTGGGCGACGCGACTTCGGGGGTTGGTGGGGGCTTGGGTGTCGAGGAGAAAAGTCGGGATTTGATAGCAGAGAATGACCTGCTGAAGATGTTGGATGGTGTTGCGACGGGGCGGTTGGGCGTTGCTGTGACATCCTCGAAGGTTCTCTTAGCAGACGGCTGTTGTGGTGAAGGTTCCATGGCGACGTCATTGTCTGAGAACGTTTCACTGTCATGGCTTGAGGGCTCAATGCGCCTGGTCTCTTTGGCAGAGCTCTCGATCTTGTGGAGGAGCGCAAGGGCTTCCTCATTGCCATTCACGAACACACCGTGTGCCGGAGATGACTCGCTGATTGCTACTAGTTCACTGTCGAATTCTGCGTAATTAATGTTAGCCGGAGTACCGTAGCTAATGTGTGAAATGTTCTCTAGTCGCGTAATTCCCATGCGCAGACGCAGGTTCTCGTTCTCATAGAGGAACATCTGCTGATCTCTCTGCCACATCGTCTCTACGAGATTCTGGATGCGAGCCTCTTGGTTCGACACACGCTCGCGGAGATGATCAATCTCCCTCTCCTGCGCTTCGTACTTCTCCTTGAGGAGCTCATTGTCGATGTCTTCCTCTGAAGGGGTGTAATTGTGGAGAAGATGGTGCTTACTTTTTGTAAAGAAGGGGCCCATGCCATCTTCATTCTCGGCTTCTGCCTCGTCTTCGGCGCTCTCGACAGCCTTGGCCGCCGCCAGCTTTGCGGCCACGGCCTTTCGTTTCTCACTGGTGACTTTCTGGCGGGCTGTGCCGCGTCCTTGCTTGACGGGCTTCGTCTGTTCCAGACTGCGCTGTGGTGAAGCCTCTACACCCGCTTCTTTTAGCGCCTGACGGCCGGCTCGGGTGAGCTTCTTAGCGACAACAGGCGCTTGCGTCGCGGTTTTGGTTGTTGATGATGTAGTGGTTGTTGTGGTGACGGCGGAGGCGGCGTTTGCGCGTGACGTAGCGCGACCCTTGGTAACTGTCTGCTGCGACTCTGTCACGGTCTGCGACTCGACTCTGGCGGAGGCAGCCTTGGGCTTGCGGCCGGGCTTCTTCTTGGGGATAGGCTCTGGCGCAGGCGATGCCGACTGTGAGCTTTGTCTGGACGCGGGCTGCGAGGACTCGGTGGCCGCTGTCGCTGCAGTGCGACGCGTTGAGCGCCGTGTAGTAGCTGACATGGTGCTGCGAGCGAGGTCAGTAAGAGCGATGCGCAACAGCAGTGGGGACGTACGAGGCAGTTGCGATGCAATTGCCAGTAAGCAGTGGATGATCTGATGACCGATGCAACTGCGTGGGTGTGTTGGGATGGCTGCGTTGTTGGGGTGCGTTGGCAAGGGAAGTTGCGATGGAGTTAAGAAAGTTGTACATGCACCTCCGGCCATTGGGGCTAGCGCGTAAACACCCCAGCACCATCGAGGCAGGCGCGACACGGGCCACGCCTTGGCATGACGACCAAGCTGGAGCTCTTTGCCTGCGACGGATAACAGCAGCCAGCATCAGCATCATGGAGGGCCTCTACTACAACGTCAAATACGGGTACGATATACGCGTTTGCCATCGCGTCATCACTATCTGACACATGTCCACAGTTACATCGAGGGCATCGTGCGCGGTTACCGCAATGCACTGCTCACCAGCCAGAACTACAGCAACTTGACCCAGTGCGAAACCATCGACGGTACATCGCATCCCGTCGCTACTGTCTCCGGAGCCGCTCTAACAATGCTATAGATGTCAAGCTGCAGCTCTCGCCCGCGTACGGTGACTTCCTCAACAACTTGCCCCCGAACCCGTCGACGTCTGCCCTCGCCGCGAAGACCACCGACAAGCTCGTGGCCGAGTTCCGCTATCTCCAGGCCAACGCCACCGGCTCGCTTTCCAAGTTCATGGAATACCTCACGTACGGATACATGATCGATAATGTCGCGCTGCTGATTACGGGTACGCTGCACGAGAGAGATACGCGCGAGTTGCTGGAAAGGTGTCACCCACTCGGTTGGTTCGAGACCATGCCGGTGCTGTGCGTGGCGACCAATATCGAGGAACTGTACAACTCCGTCCTGATTGAGACACCGCTCGCGCCCTACTTCAAGGGCTCGCTCAGCCACCAGGATCTCGACGAACTCAACATCGAGATTATCCGCAACACCCTGTACAAGAACTACCTCGAGGACTTCCATCAGTGGATCAACTCTTGCCCAGACATTGCCGGAACACCGACTGCAGATGTCATGTCGGAAGTCTTGGAGTTTGAGGCCGACCGAAGGAGCATCAACATCTCCCTCAATTCGTTCGGTACCGAGCTGTCTAAGGCAGACAGGAAGAAGCTTTACCCAGGCTTCGGTAAGCTGTACCCAGAGGGAACCACAATGCTCTCGAGAGCGGACGATGTAGAGGGTGTGCGAATCGCTGTTGAGAGTGTTGCCGACTACAAAATGTTCTTCGACCAGACCGGCCTCAGTGGAGGTGGCGGTGGCGTGGGCAACATGGCCGGCGGTGTCGGTGGTGAGACAAGGAGTCTCGAGGATCTTTTTTACCAGAAGGAAATGGAGATCTCGAAGCTTGCATTCACTCACCAGTTCACTCACGCCATTGTGTACGCATGGGTGAAGCTGCGCGAGCAGGTATGTTATGGAATACATCATGAAGAATATACAGTGACTGACATGACACGCAGGAAATCCGGAACATCACATGGATAGCTGAGTGCATCGCGCAGAACCAAAAGGAGCGCATTGGTAACTACATCAGCGTCTTCTGAGCGCGCGCATCATTGTAGTAATAGCATGTTTGGGTCCAACTATGGAATGGCTTGGGTGGCGTTAGGGTGCGATTCGTATATCCAACTTTGTTAGATTGTACATCTCTGCATGTGTGTTCTCCGTCTCCGTCTTCATCCCCTGCCTGGTGTCAATATGTCTGGCTATGCTTTCGACGTCTTACTCCCGCCTCTAGCCGTTACCACTACGACTGTCCATGGGCAGTGACTCATCACCATATGCAAATATTCAGAAGCAAGGGAAGGAAGAATCCGCTGTGCTGCGTCGACACTGTCCGACGCCGGCGTTTTGTCGCCCACACAGTACATTTACGATAATTCTCAGTTTCTTTCCAAACCTGAAATTCAATCACGTGTGCACATCGACTAGAGATGCGCAGCGAAGACGTATGACGGGTGATGATCAATCTCTAGAGTCATTACGACAGTCTGACTACAGTCATGCACCACACAGTACACATTTTGAATGATAAAGGCTCTGTAATAAACCTGGGAAGAAGGCACAATAATACACTACGCTTGAGATCCTTACAGAATAGATAATTGTATTTAATGTAGCTTCTCCTACGACACTAAGCCAGTCTCAACATGAGCTTTTCCTGACATTGTTCTGGCTTGAGTTGTCTCCCTCTAGCCACAAAAGGCTCGAGCAATTCACGCAAATGCTCTGACAACTCAGCAGCCTAAAGCACATTCATACTCAGCACAAACCTGTCTTTAACGTTCTATCAAGAATCAGACTGGTAAATTTTCATACATCATGTTAGTAATATTACGCTCGACATTTCAACGTCACTATTGAGTCAGTTATGCTATCAGTTGATTGCTGTCTGAGTAGCTCGTTCTTTGTGTGAAATTCGTTAACAATGTCGTAAACAATATGTGTATAGGTCGCAAACAAACCTTCACATATAATTATATCGCACTACAAGCCAGTCCTCCTCGTCATTATTTGATCATCAACATCAAGATGTCCACACTAGAACGCGACCCGACCTGGACCATCACGGAACTAGAAGCACAGTATGATGCCTTGCACGATATCCACAAAACTCCGAAGGATCTTCATGATGGTAACGAGGTTCTTTGCGAGCATTACCGGAAGGATCGCTATTAACTGTACCGTGACTACATGGCATTTCTGTCCAGTGTAGAAGAGAATTCGCGAAAGCTTCAAGAGGAAGTCCAGGGAATGAAAACGGTCATTCATGGAGACGATCCACCTACCCAAGGGGATGTTTCAGCAGGAGGTGTTGGTCACGAGGACGATCAGGAGACTGCTTAGACGGGAGTGCGACAGAGGGGACGAGAATGAAGATGATAGCGATAAGCAGCATGCAAGTAGCCGCCACGGGTCTATCGTAGGAAGTTCAAACTAGGCATAGTGTTACGATAGCAGATAGTCCTAGCCCTTCTAAGCCATCCTCTTCCCAATCCTCAATCCCATTTACCGAATGAGGCCCGCAACCACCTTTGCAGAAGTGCAGCCATAGTCGAAGTTTAGATACAACCGTCGTAAAGGAAGTGTAGCGACAGTTTGCTGCAGGGAGAAATTACGGTGTGTGGTGATGACCCCAAAAAGTAAACTGGCGTGAAGCCTCGCAGAGCGCAAGAAGCAAATACATAGTCTCTCGCGCAGGGTTATCCGATCGACGTGTTCGCTGAGAGAGCTAGCTTGTTCGAGAGACACCAGCTCGCATTGGGTTAAATGGTGTTGGAGGGTCTGCTAGAGTTGGTGTGGACCCTAAGTGTCCGAAAAGGAAAGAAAGGGCGAGTGTGCATGTGCGTCATGGCGCTAAGAGGGTGATCATATGTGGGCAGTCACGACGGTGCATGCACTCTGCTCATCCTCATTCAGACTGCTGCGTCGCTTGTACACCGCTTGCGCAATACAGATGTGACTGGATTCGTACTAGCATTCCTTGGGTCTTTTGTAGATCTCGTTGACTACGTGCGTAACTGCAGAGTGTCAATGAACACCATCGTCTACCTCTCTCGCATACAGAAACATCCTTTTTCATTCCTCGAAGCGAAGTCGGCATGAAGAGTGCCCTCCGCCATTTGGCGGATGAATTTTCTCCGATGGAAAAAGGATCAGGGTGGGCAAGGAAAGACACTGTGGCACTGGTACTGCCGAACCAAGATACTGAGCCACCCTCATTTACCGCTTTACAAAACGAATATCAAACGGTCAGCTAAGATCTGGACCTAGGCGATGGTACCAGCCATCGTGTCGCCAGTGTGCAATAATGTGCCGGGCGGTGTTGAGCGAGGTAGGCGTGTTGAGGATTACCAGACCACTTCCGCCTCTAGTAGACTGCACGGCTCATTCACGTAGCTGCCATCACGCCCATATGTGCGCTCATATCTATGCCGAATAGTCTCGTCACGTCGCTTGCACCCTCGTACATGCATCATGGGTTTTGGAATCATAAACCTCACGACTTTGTACTCTCATACACTCGTCTTCGCATCGCGAGCTGTGTACCTAAATTCAGGGTCCTTCTCATTGCTTGTGCAAACATCTACGTGGAAAGAGTTCAACACAAACCACGAGCTGAAGGGCACTCACTGGTACCGACACATCGCTACGTGTGCACCAAGCGAGTCACAGTCCAGCTAGATGTCAAAACACCAAAATCCTAAATATGGCCAACTTCATTCGCTCGCCAAAGCGCACAGTACCATGTGTTCTGGACAGCTGCAAAAACAAAGATAGCAAGTGCAAGAGCCCCCTTCAAGCCTAGACCATCGTCTTACCCCGAATTAAACGTTTTACCCTGAATTTACGGATGAGAAAAGAAGAAGTACATGGCTTCTAACGGGGAAGCAGGAGGACTGTGCGAGGTAAGTCGTTCGCCGCGAATGTTTCGGAAGGCGAAACAGCTGGAATTTCAGCTTCAGGGTCTTTAACATTTTTTGTTCCGATCCGTATACCAGAATATGCTAAGGCCGAGATCGAGCGAATGTGAAAGCAAAGCCACGTCAACCTTTCGCTTCAGCAACGAGAGCAAGTATACTTATGAAACAGAAATCCCGGAACACAACACTCAGACCTTGACCACTGGTACTATCGTGGCCTTAGCATAAAGTTCACCCTCAATAACCCTTACCAACAGTCCTACCATTCCTCAACCGACGATCATCAACCCTCGGTACCACGCGTCCTCGACTGGGTCCCCATCCATCTCCTCAACCCTTGCGCCGATACCACCCCGCGACCTCAAACATGCAGTCCAACCTGCCGAGTCTCGCCATGCATCCCTGGTCCTTCATCCCTCGCTTACATCCTAAACTCTCCTCCCAGTACACACCGCTCTGCCCCAGCTTCCATGTACACTAGCTCGTCGGGTACGTGGCCGGGACGCGAGCATGCGCCACAGTCTAGGAAGGTCACTAAGGTGCTTGTCGAGTACCCCAGAGTAGATCGGTTTGGGAGAATAGACAAGGGAAAGGGGAGGATGCAGTGGGATGAGGGTTGGGTTAGTGGCGGACCTTTTGGAGTAGAGTTGGTGACAGCGAGGAAGATGGAGGGACCGCATATGATGAATCATACTAGCGTGGGTAAGAGGTGGAGTCATGATGTTGCGTGAGTGATTCCTCTTGGCTGTACCATGGTATCAGACACTGATACGGCTACAGTGATAAAATGCGCCAAGATTATCGTAATACTAGCGGACCTACAACCCGGGCGTCTAGTATGAACCCAGATGGGCGCGAGCGTAGAGCTATCACTGCTGCTACTGCTTCTTTGAAGAGCGAACCACAACCACAACCACAGCCAAGTCTCTCTTCTGCAGGAGAGCAGATGCAGCGGAAGCACATGATGGAGCTCGAGGAAGAAGAACACCAAAAAAGGAAGAAAGCGAGGATAAAGAAGATCAAGTCAGCTTGTACTCGTGCCATTAGAGGAATTTTGCGTAGGTGAGCGAAATAATATCGCTGTGTTACGGTGTTGGTAGATGTGGCGTGATCATTGTCTTCCGGCTAAACATCAACCTTGCCTGCTCCATAAGCGGGCGTGATCGTGAGAGTCACTCCACCCAATACCACGATAACACCACCTCGCGAAACTCTTGAGAACCAACAGGACTGCGTAGTGACAGGGCTCTGCATTCCTGAGAGGAACGTATAAATCTTTGCCTTCAAACAATACATCTCCTACACTCGGTACAACAACATTTTACTGGATATCCACTACATCACCAAATACAACTCTACCGCTCTTACAAGCAAGACCTGGATGAGATGCAGCACCACTTCCACATCCCGCACCCGCACTTACACATGCACATACCACATCTGCACTTGAAACAGCATCTCGACAGGTGGCTGGCAGATGTCGCTGAAGTCTACGGCCGTGCAGCCTGACAAACAAAATGAAATGACGGCAATAACCGAGGCAGGAAAGTAACAAGCAAATCGCAAAGGCCCCTACACTCCATCCTAACATCTCACGACAGAGACCGAAATGAGAGCTGAACGGGTCTGGTTTGAGGTTGAGCCAGAACCCGCGTGTTGAGATGATGTTCTCGGGATATCCTGGGTAAAGAGGCACGACGGGCAATCTAGATCTGTACCCATGTCAGCTCTAGATTCCATATTTGCAATTGTAACGACCAGCTTCACTTTGACCTTGTGCGCGCGCGTTTGAAATTGCGAGAGAGACATGTCGAGAAGGCAAAACAAGACACCGATCTCGGCAAGGAAAGATGAGGAAGTCACGATCGAACGCATCACATCTAGACCTAACCCACCATCCAGGCCTCCCTCCAAAGGGCAATTACTGAAAGGAGAAACCTTGGAAGTAGGGAGAGAAGAAAAAGGTCCGAAGAAGCTTCCGCATCCAGACTGCCGAAGAAAGGTGGGCGACAAAAGAACAAGTCTCACCGAGACGAGTTGCGATAGGGCGGTGGCTGGCCAGGTGGTTACAGTAGCCATGCGCCACGTCTCTGCTGTGTACTTTTTCGTTCCTTGGTGACCGACTGCAGCAGCCAGGCAGCAGGCATCTTCCGGTCGATCCACCCTGCACTGTGACGCCCCATCATCGGGCAGAAAACAACATGCAGCAGACAGCGGTAGAAGAGCCGAAACATATATAAAGTCGCACAAATCTCCACCTGCGCCCCTCTAAAGGGGCGACGAACGACTGCCCTTTGTAGACTAAAGGTACGACGTCACACATAGATTTGCGCTACGCCGGTGGATCTGGCCGGCGACCAAGCGGGCGGGTAAAATGCACAGGGCTGCTATTTGCATCTCTCACAGATCCGGATAGCGATTCGCGATATTGTAGTATTGAACCGGGGGTGGAATCCTGCGATATCCACTTTCCACTCGTCGGCGATCTACTGTGGAAGAGTCACCACAGTTGCGCCGCGGATTTGGGTCGATCCGGACGGGGGTGTCGAGTCAGTTGACATGGGACAATCGAGATCTGTGAACATGGGAGTTTATGAAGCTTCTCGATAATCGTTCATACGAGGATGTTAGGTCGCCGGCGTACTGGATTGCGACCGGGGTGCGAACGTCATTGGACAGTAAACGGGACTGGGGTACGCTGATTTGGAAATGATGCCTGGCGGTTCGGCGAGGCTTCGTATAGTGGAGGCCGTGGTGTTCGCACCATATTCCCCAGAAGGCAACTCCAAGATGTTTGGCCGCAGGGTACAGAGCACAGAGGCATCGTGAGGTCATGTTGCGGATGCGAATCGGGCAGAATATGTCATGACGACGATATTGGGCCGCTGTTGCAGCGCGCAGGCACGATGGATGATGCAGAGCGGGTCTATTGAGGAAAGGGAAGGTGTCGTGTGTTTGCACAGCTGTTCTACCAAAGTCCCGAGAGAAGTGAGGCGAGCATTGGTGTCGATGTCTCACAAACGTTGCTGTCATACCTGTCTCTCGCACAAGGCTGCATTAGCCCCGAACGCGAGGTACACAGCAAAATGGGTGCCTGGTTCGCGGGAGGGAAGATCAGATCAGATTGCGTAGCTGGACCCAGCGCCCAGGACAAAGGGCTTATTCGTTCGGTCGCGTTCCGGAGCGACAGGTGGCCGTGTATCTACAGCAACTGTCGGCCTCTCAGATCAGACATGATGGGCGCCAGCCACAGCGAAGAGGTCCTGCGCGCTAGTCTATCTGGGCAGGGGGCATCTCTGGCTAGCTGAGGTTGTCGCGGACACCGAAATCGTGGCGCCTGATTAGAAGATGGTGAACTCAACGTTGGATATCGATGAAAGTCCACATGGTCTATTGCCTGCCTATTGCTTTGGATAGAGGGTTGCGATACTTTGACGGACACGTCGCGTCATGTGTTGGCGATGATGACAGGATAATGTGACCATGAATAAGGTGACGCTTGGCAATGATCGCCAGGCAGCGTGCGAGTGTAGATTGGTGGGAGGGCCCCCGCCGCAGGGCGGCCCAGAAGTTTGTTCCTGCGTCGCATCCCGATCAGGCATCGCACCAGGACTTCCATGCATCTTCTCAGGAACAGGCTTTCCGCATCACAGGTCCTGATCTCGACATGGTTGCGAATCCATCGTTCGGCGCATGGGGCGCGCCGCGCTAGGCAGTTTGGTGCTTTTTGCAACAGCTGTCAAATACTCATCTCACCGCCCTTGGCGTCTCGAAACATGCAGTTAGCTCTGCGTCCGTGAGGTGAGGGGCATACGTCCTCCCAGACGCGTTGTCCCACGATGACAGGCAGGCGGTGAGATTGGGAGCTGGACTGTTGTTGTTTCGAAATGCTGAACGTGCCCAGCGGCCAGATGCCCACTGTGCTTTTGGTTACAGAGTCTCTCGCTTACCTACTCCAGATTGAGACGTTGCGCTATCTACGTCAGGTGAGCTGTCAACTCTAGCCTCCATGCCGGCGTGAGGGCTGCATGCTTGCGAGTATAGAAGGTTGACAGCAGACTACGACGAAGGTGCGGCTGAGGCGTCTGGTGTGCATCCCAAAGCGTGGCTGATCGGCGCACGCGATAGAATGCAGCAAGAGGGGTTGAGGCTTGAATTATGCCACGTCTGCCGCCTGCAATAGGTCCACTATACGAAAGCGCCATGCCTCTAGAGATTGTGGAGTTTGTGCATGGCTGAATAGCCAGCCCCTTGGCTCAGTACACTAGGATCTGCCATGGGGCCCCTGCGCAGACGGCAACTAAAAGCAACGAACGCTGATCTGGTCTGAGCGTGAGAGGTGACGGAAACGGTAGAGCCGCAGCCATGTACCACGTTTTTGGGCGCGATCCCTGGGGTCAATCGGCGAGCGCGGCGCTATGGCGCATGCTGGGGTGGATGCCGTCCTGATTGCTGGCTAGGATACCAAGTGACGCTCGGTATATAACACTTGAGCGCCCTAGCCTTTTGGTTCAGTCCAACTCAAAGTCCAACAGAGCAGCAACTACCAGCCTTACATCAAGACCATCGACCTCCAATACAAACAAAAGCACCCATTGGAACATTCTATCACCATCAGCCAACATGTATCAAAACCTTGGACGCACACCCAACTGGGACACTTGCTTCAACCAAGTCCAACTCACCGAGGAGAACCTGCGAACACACACCGCTACACACAAGAAGGTATGTCTTGACTCGGATGATATCTCATGAGTTCACTGCTAACAATATCATAGGTTGACAGCGCTTGTCAAATGGATGACCAACTCTACTACCGATACGATGGCGACTTTGCTGAATCAGACGACGGCAATGTGGAAACCCAACGAGAGACCATCGCCTTGAGGAGAGCCGCATCACTGGAGGTGTTGAAGGCGTACGGTGGATGCTTCGCTTCCGGCTTCCTCGCTCTTCAAGAACCACTTCCATCGCGACCAAAATCGAAGCTCAGGTCATACGAGAGCGCGTACAGTGTCGACATGTCAAGAACAGCCTCAAACGCCACATCACTCGAGACGGCCTCATCCAGCTGGAGCAGCAACATCGACACACCACGACCAGATTCGTCTACATTGGGCGTACCCGTACAAGACATGGAGAAGGCATCAAAGTGGAGCTGGAGAAGCATGAGGAGGAGCCGAAAGCAAGCAGTGAAGAAGCTCGAAGTCTGAAAAAAGTTATCAATCACGACTGACCAGATGGTCTTTGCATTTTCTTTGTCTGTTTGCGTGTTAGCGAAGGCGTTGGGGTTTACGGATACCATTCAAGACTGCGCAACCATCTCTTTTGTCACGATGCCAATGGCCGAACTAGTCAAAAATCTACGAAAAAGCACGACTTTGTAGTGTATAATGTATATATCAAAAAAAGACAGACTCCACGAGTCTTTTGACAACCCCCACATTCTCGTACCTTGCAACTTGTGCAGTGCTTCTGTGCAGTTTCCGAAGACCGGCCGACGCGCAGACGGCCGAGCTTGGAGAGCCGGAAGTGAACATCAGACGGAAAAAGTCGCATGTTGGATGAGATTCGGAGGGGGCCATCAGCAGCTGCAGCGCAGGTCGACGGACATCTAGATCTGCTGGCCTGATGGGGAAATATTAGGCGACAGCCTCAGCTGGCTCGAGAGCGATGAGTAAGAGGGAGAGTAAGCTCAGTTCGGAGGTCACGATGGAGTTGCGGGTGTGGTGCGGACTGCTGGCTCCCGTGGGGGATGGGCCTGCAGGCTGACGGACACGCAGCGCCTGACGCAGCAACCGAGCCAGTCACAGCAGGCGCGTCGCTCGAGGAAGGTGCGTCCGGAGTTAGTCAGGAGAAAAACAAAGATTCCGCACAAGGCATTGAAGCTCAACAGATGAGACTCGAAACACGCGGATTCTTGGAGGAGGAGGATATCGTGCCATGACGTACTGGTGGGGCACTGCGATGGAGCGGCAGAGGTCGGCGCCGCGTGCAAGTCGCGACGGTGATGGTGAGGAAGAAGTACCCCAGGGGTTCAGGGCAGCACGGGGCCTTTTGGCAGTCTTCGCTCAGCATCGTCATGCCGCCTGGCCGTCGCATTGATGGCAGTCACGCCGCCTGCGTCTGGCACGATGCAGCTGCTTCACCGCCTGGTCTGTCATTGCCTATCGTGATAGCAGACCCACCACTGACGCCTGCTGCTATGCCTTTCTGCTGCCATCGGCGGACCTGCCGGCCTTGCAGCGCTCAAAACTGCTACCTTCGCCCGTTGTAAATCCATCTTTTCTCTCCAGTCCTACGCTGCACCCGCCACCTAGACCAGCACTACCGCCATATCGTCGTGTGACTGCACTTCCCCGTTCCCTAGAGTCTGAAGCATCTTGATACAAAGGTGCCGCCCCACCCCCACCCTCGCCGTCAACCACCCTCGTAGCTAACGCTGGCCAGTACCTACGCCATACATAGCACATCTTCACCACCACCACCACCACCACCACCACCACCACATCCAATACCACCGCATCCGCTGATTGGTGTCTTCGCCCCACCGCCCCCGTAGCATGAGCTCGCAATCTTCCAAGCCCCGCCGAACCTCGACTGTTCTCGACCCGTACGCTGCACCGCACGTTTATTATGGCGAGAGTCACTCGCGGAAGCATGCCAGAGCCAGGACCTACTCAGCCGTGAGTACCGCGCTCCTTTCCTCTTGCACTGCTATGGCGAGGCTAATTGAGTGCAGAACGTAGACAATTCCACGCGTAATGCTCCATTGGCCGAGGGCGCTATTGCTGGTCGTCGCATCAGTCACGGTACGTTCCTTCCACCGCACCCACGCCGCGCCATTGGCTGACAAGACCAGATGAAATCTCCCTGCAGCCTCGCCGCTTCAAGATAAACGTCGACGAGACGCTCCACCAGCTTCTCACCCGCGAAGATTCGGACGGCAACTACCAGATCACAATTGACGACAAGGGCCCCAAGGTACGATGCTTTGCAGTCACACAGAGAACATGGCTGACAATGCACAGACTCTGTCTCTTGGTACGCTCGGCTCCAATGCCTTCAAGAAGCACGACGTCCGCGGCACCTACATGCTCTCGAACCTGCTCCAGGAGCTCACCCTCGCCAAAGACTACGGCCGCAAGACCATTGTGCTTGACGAATCGCGATTGAACGAGAACCCCGTAAACCGCCTGAGCCGCCTCATCCAGTTCTCCTTCTGGGACGGCCTCACCCGTCGCATCGATGGCTCCAACATCGCGAAGGTCGGTGTCGACCCCAAGGACTGGACAGACGACCCACGTCCGCGTATATACATTCCTCAGGGCGCGCCTGAGCAGCACGAATACTACACCCGCATTGCTCGTGAACACCCCGAAATGCGTCTCGACGTCATCTGGCTGGACAAGGACTGCGACAACGACGATTACGTGCGCGACTTGAACAAGGCCCCCGGTCTGCTCGCCATTGCCATGGAAGAGTGGATAGATCCGGAGACGAAGAAGAAGGACTTGAGAGGTCTGCCCTTTGTCGTCCCTGGTGGCCGTTTCAACGAGCTTTATGGATGGGACAGCTACATGGAGTCGCTTGGTCTCCTCGTCAACGATCGCGTCGACCTGGTCAAGTCCATGGTCATTCACTTCTGCTTCTGCATCAAGCACTACAACAAGATCCTCAACGCGAACCGCACCTACTACCTCTGTCGATCCCAGCCACCCTTCCTTACCGACATGACTCTGCGATGCTATGAACGCATCAAGCACGAGCCTGATGCGAAAGAATTCCTGCGCAACGGTATCCTTGCTGCCATCAAGGAATACCACTCGGTCTGGATGAGCGCGCCCCGCTTGGACCCTGTCACTGGACTCACCAGGTATCGACCTGGCGGAAGAGGTGTACCACCCGAGACGGAGGCCAGCCATTTCCACCAAGTTTTGATGCCGTATGCTGAGAAGCATGGTATGACATTTAAGGAGTTCGTCGATGCATACAACAACGGGAAGGTCAACGAGCCTGAGCTTGACGATTATTTCCTACATGACCGCGCTGTGCGCGAATCTGGTCACGACACCTCATACCGTCTGGAGAGGGTCGCAGCAGACCTGGCCGTCGTTGACGTTAACGCGCTGCTCTACAAATACGAAGTCGACATTGGTCGATGCATTCGCAATCATTTCAACGACAAGCTCGAAATCCCAGAGGCATTCTGCACTGGTGACATGAAGCCTGGTCAAATTGAGACTTCTTCCACATGGGAGCGCCGCGCTAGAAAACGCCGCGTTAATGTGGACAAGTATCTCTGGGACGAGGAGGCAGGCATGTACTTCGATTATAACACCGTTAAGCAACAACGCACCGGTTACGAGAGTGCCACTACCTTCTGGCCCATGTGGTCCGGTCTCGCCACTCCCCGTCAAGCTAGCATCCTTGTCGAGAAGGCTTTACCTAAGCTGGAAGCCTTTGGTGGACTTGTTTCGGGTACAGAGAAGTCGCGCGGAAAAGTTGGTCTTGACCGCCCCAACCGTCAGTGGGATTATCCATTTGGTTGGGCGCCGCAGCAGATGCTTGCCTGGGTCGGTATGCAGCGATACGGCTACGATGCGGAAGCCCAGCGTCTGGCCTATCGCTGGCTTTTTATGGTCACCAAGGCATTTGTTGACTTCAACGGCGTCGTGGTTGAGAAGTACGATGTCACAAGGAAGATTGATCCTCACAAGGTTGAGGCCGAGTATGGTAACCAGGGCAGCGACTTCAAGGGTGTTCCTCGCGAAGGGTATGTTTCTACATACATTGCTTTGCTAGTTCATGGCTAACGTGTCACAGCTTCGGATGGGTCAACGCAAGTTACATCTACGGTCTTACGCTCCTCAGCGCACACCAGCGTCGTGCTCTCGGTGCTTTGACCGATTGGGATAGCTACGCCAAAGCCATGGAGGATCTTGGCATGATGTAGACGAGTCCCGCTTACTTTGTTACGACTTCACGATGTGCATCTGCATGCCATGTTGGGTCTGCTTTGTTATTCGAGTTAGAGGCGCAGTGGAAAATCGACTTGGGCTGCGCTCATGAGGGTTGTCAGTAAGTCTATCAAGGAAGGTGTTGAACATGTGAGCACATCACAGAGAGTGTTTGCAGAACGAAACTACTGGGACTTCCGGTACGGTACCAGGAGGTAAATCCGGCATGATGGCTTTAGCTATTCCTATGACCAAATGAAATACATCAATAACTCTCCATTGTCTCGCTTGGTTCTACCAGTAAGCCCAAGTTCCAACATACATCCACTTCATGGTTGCAGAGCTTAACAAGAGAAGATTTGAGGTCCTCATTCGCACCGTCCAGCCTTTCTATCTAGACATTGTTTTGGTCCTTGCGTGTATAGCTCAACTCATCCAATGCCTCGCTCTGCGCCTTGCTCTCCTTGCGTTGTTCCTCAAGCTTCTTCCTGTTCGCCTCTACCGAAATCTCAAGGGCGCTAGTCCTCTTCTCATGCTCTTCGTCCCTAGTGTTGAACTCCTTTAAAAGGCCCAAGTACGCTTTACGGAGGTGGTCATATTCGGTGGCGAATTGTGTGAGCGTCCACGAGGGGTTTCGTGTAGCGGACAAGGGGGTAGTCATTCTTGCTATCGGTCTCTTGTTAGATGGTAGAGAGGACAAGGATCTGCGAGCAGACTGTCTTCTTTGTGCATTCCCGCTAGTATTTATGGTATTGCAGCAAACGGAGTACGTGTTGAAGTATACAGGGTATGAGCAAACTGTGAGCAAGATATCTGGCGAGGATGTAGCCACATCACACCGTGCGCTCGCGGTCTAGTCATGAGCATCATAACCTTTTTTTTTCCCGCCTCCACCCTCTCCACTATGCGTACTCACTCAGGCGGTCCGTCGCACTGCGGGGGCGAAGCACTAGGCTCTTTCGGCGGCACCTCCCTCTTCCCATGCACCCTCTCTGCCTTGACAAAAACCGGTATAACACCGCCCGTTTCAAGCGCAAACGCCCTATGCTCAAGCACCTCAAGCATACTGCCAATCGCCCCGGAGTGGCTAGTAAAACTCAACCACACATTGTCATCGGAAGCGAAAACATTGTCCAGGAAGGTGGCTAGACGATACCGTCTTGCAGACCGCGGTTCCCGGTATCCAGCTTCCCAGAGGGGATCCTCGTTTGAGAAGCCGGGTTCAAAGGTGAGAGGTGGGTCCGTGAAGGTGGCTTTGATGTGCGAGGCTGTGCTGCGGCGGTCGCATGTGTGTACGCCGAGGGCTTCGCGGACGAGCTCTTTGATGAAGGGGGCGTAGGGGCGGGATGATGGGAGGGGGAGGGATTTGAAGCTCAGGTTTGCTGTTTCGATTGTGCGAGTCAAGGGCGAGACGTAGTATGTTTGTGGGGGCGGAATGCCGAGGGGTAGTTGTTCGGCCCATAGCTTGTTCACGGCGAGGGCTTGGTCTTGGCCTATAGTGGTGAGGTTTGCATCCGCCCAGGTAATGCCGTCGTAGCCGTCGAGGGCGGCGTAGTAGCACTTGGTGTTTATGTTAGCAACGTGTCTCTTTGATAACATGTGTCCGGAGAGGAATGATTCCAGAGAAAAGATAGTAGTGGAAGGCAGGTTAAGCTTACATTCCAAGCTTTTGTCCCATACTTCGTCTCTGCAACATTATGCCAACCCTGACCATGGCGACCCAGGAAGAGGACTTTGTAGCTCTCACCCTCTTTCTTCGCTGCTTCCAGACTAGCTACGTATTTCTCAAGACGCGTCCACTGCTTCTCTTCACTACCATCTTCTCCCGGGTAGGAACGGTCGATGAGACCAAAGTTTTGCGTCTTCTAGTAAGAACGTCAGCCAGCTACCTCAGGTCCCAAACTGGGGTGATGTGAATGAAGCAACGAAATATAGCGATACCGCAAGGTGCATTGTTGTTTGCAAATGACAGAAGAAAACCAATTGAACTCACAAAGTCGAAACTCTTGTCATCAGTCTCATCTTCGCTCTGCATGAAAATGCCCTTCTGCACCGTGTACTTGAAGTGGTAATCCATCGCCGGTTCAGCCGGGACAGGCACCGTGGAGGACTGATCCGTAGTGCTCATGCTGAAGTAAAACAGGAGAATGATGAGGGCAGAGAGAAAGACAATGGGTCTGGAATAAATTAGCGCAGGCACTGTCGTGGGAAAGCGTGCAGGTGAAGTTGGAAGGCGCAGCAGGGCTGAGTTGGGCGGGTCGTTTACATGGAGATGGCGGCACCACAGATTCTTATTTTGTGAGAGTATAAGGGTATGAGCATATTATGGGAGAGTTTCAGGCTATCATGTTGATACCGCGATGTGAATGCAGGGGACGGGCTGTTGATTGTAACGGTGAGTCGCTAGCTAGCACGAGCCAATCATGTAGTTAGGCCGCATCACGATGCATATGCCGGTGCGCGCAAATCTGTCTGATATCTAGGTCTAATGAGTGAAAATTCGCTTGCCGCATACGAGAATACAACTGAGAGATTGAGTGCGATGCTGCGCATCATGTAGCTTCGATGACGTCAATTGCATGTTCGGAGGCAACGGTATTGCTTGCTCGCAGATCGTAGTTTTATCTAGTTTCTACAGCTGCTCAATGAGACTGAGCTACAAAGCCCGCGCAGGATAGACTAGCCTGTAGCTATCGTGCGCTGTCCACCATTGTGGTATTCTACCGTGATGTCCATCAAACGCCCATCCCAAGCCCGCTAATCCAGAAGAGACTTATCGCAGCCGAAGCTGCCTTTTTGAAGCGGAATACATTGCAGTATCGCAATCTGAGCGTGTACTTGCGCCCAGTCTGCGACCTTAGCAACGACCCGCTCATTTCTTCTTCGGGAACTTGGGCTGCCCAATCTTGTCACCCCGTAGAATGACGTTGAGCACGCGCTCCATGTTGCCTAGCAGCTTCTGGTCTGGTGTTGCTGTCCCGCGCTCAAAGTCTGCGATGATGGTCGGTGTGCTGTTACACTTTGTAGCCAGATCCTTTTGCGTCATGGTTGTGCCCTTGTCGTTCTTTGCCTCAGAGCGCGCCTTAGCAATGGCTTGGCCGACAACGATACCAACGGTCTTGGGCTTGACGATATCATCGGAACGGTCGACTTTGGTGAGGCGTTGGCCTTCTGACGAAGCTCCCTGTGGCTGGTCGGTCAGTATTGTTTTGAGTGAACTTGGGGAAATCACGAAGAACGAAGTTTTTGAGCTAAGTTGGACGTGTAAGGAGCACTCACGGCGTTGGCGGAAGCGAACTTCTTCTCTGTGGCGACGATACCGCCGCTGCGTTGGGCAGCGTTCAGAGCCGACTTGCCCTTGACTACGGTTTCGCGGGGTCCAGCAGCGCCACCACGGGTGCGGCTACCGATCTTAGTAACGGAGTTCCAGTCGTCAGACATCTTGTATGTGGTGTTGAAGAGTAGAGGGGTTGAGGTGGTGGTTGTCGTGTGCGGAAGGCTGAGTTGGGCGCAGATGTGGGGTGCTGTCCTTCTCAAATAGATATTTGTTCGTCGATGGATTTGTCAGTCGGCGAACGCGGAGATGGGGGAATGTGAGGTGGATGTGAAGAGCAATGTAGTAGAGCGGAATGAGCTTTTGCTTATGTAGAGGCCCAAAGAGCAGTGTGAGACCGCGATGAGTCGGAGCGGCAGGTGAGGTCACCGCCACGCGCTAAACTCGCTTAGGGCAGGGTCTCTCGAAGCTTCCACGATCGCTTCAGCCCTTCAACGTTCTTCCGCCCTTCTTTCACCGAACAATCAAAACATTCAACGTTCGTTCGCGATGGCTAATATGAGCGCACTCATTGTGTGTCAGAGCTCATCGTCGCTAGCTTTCAGTCATTGAAGTCAGCCGCTGTGTTTGGATCATAGGTTGTTGACAAATATTTTTCTATCGCGTCTCACATTGCGCTCGACGAAGTGAGCAGCACCGTCGCGTTTTTATCCTTTGGTACCCTAAGTACCTACAACCTCTTCAGTATACGTCGTCCTTCCTTCTCGATGATGGACTCGTTTGTCAAAAGCAGGAAGATCATCTACCAACCCGCTTCAAGCCCTTTGCTTGTACTTTTGACCGAATGCTTGGGTGTCTACTCATCATGGATGGGCGCTGGTGCTTGGGGCGGGACATATATAAGTTATAACGAAAATGTACATAGAAATATTGCTTCAAGCTTTCATTGATGAGGTACATGTGCTCGGACGCTTAGATAAAGTGTCTATATGTGTCCTGATCGCTCATGAACTTTTGACAAAGGCTCGTCTAATCTTGACAAGCACCCAACCCGACCGCCGGAACGCCATTGCATGCATGCAGCCATATCGAACCATATCAACCATTCTTCGTGAGGTCATACTATTACAAGTTCGACTGCGACTGCGCGACCTCCCGCTCAACCTCGTACATGAAGTCAAAGTATGGCTTGTCGAAGTGGTGCACACGCACGTAACCGTCCTCTCCTCCGCTGCAGTAGCTGGTTCCTTGCGGGTGCACGGCGACGTAGTTGAGGGGACCGAAGTGACCGCGCACACGACCAATCTCCTCCATGAAAATTTTGTGGTAGAAACGAGCTTCGAATTTTCCTTGACGGGCCGAGGTTGTAGTGACATCCATGGCTGCTTGTCCTCCACCAAGAATAACGTAGTCCTTTACGGGTGTGATCGCGGCAGAGTTGAGGGGTGTGTCGGCGACGTATGATTTGAGGACATTGAGCTCTTCGACGTCGACGAGCTTCGCGGTCTTGTCCTTGCTGGCGGTTATGAAGTAGGTTCGGTCGGGAGCCCATTGGATGTCGGCTGTGCACTGTTAACTTCTTTTCCAGCCAAAGAGTTGTACACGGCACTCACTGATTTGCATGTCTGGCTCATGAACGTCGTAGTTGGAGCTGAGTAGCTCTCCAGTCTTGCCATCCCACTGAGTTATCGAACCGTCCTCATGTCCGCTGATGATGTATTTCGCAAGGTATGAAAAGCCAGCGACTGTCGCCTTGGACTCGTCGCATACGATCCTGAGCAGCTGCTCATCTGACTGTTGCGCCTCTGGGTCGGGGTTGATGGGGTAGACGCAGATGGTGGACAGATGTCCTGATCGCTTCTCGGTGACACCAAGTAGCTGTCTGCCGTCTGGCGAGAACTCGCAGCGCTTGATACTGGTGTTGAATTCCCAGGTGTGGAGTAGCTTGCCTGTCTGAACATGCCATAACCTCATGGTGTTGTCTGCTCCACCGGTAGCCAGTAGCTCAGAGGATGGGTTTACGTCGACCGTCCATAGCGCTCCCTGATGTCCGTGGTATGTTCCGATTCGCTCGCCGTTGTGTGAGTCTGCATCGCATCAGCTTCTATTCGCATTCTTCTTGTACAGGTTGTCGACTAACACCAGGCGCAAACGACGTGGTCCTACAAAAATCAGTTTCCGCGCATCAGAAGACCGGGAGAAAAACCTACCTTGGATACGGAGAAAATGATATCTCCATCTGCGTTGTACTACGTGCCGTTAGTTTCCTCGTCCTCCATCCTACGCATGGCGCATTCGTACCTTGACTTGCGTGAGCGCACGCTCGTGACCGGAGAGAAGAATGGGCCTCATGTTTGTGATGCGTGTGTGGAGGCGGGGTGGTGTGTCGGCTTATATGTGGCGGGCGGCGTCTCGAAATTTGGGTGACTCTTGTGCATATCGACGTTCAGCGGGCGAAGTGGGCTGCTTGGCGCTAACCGACTAGCGGCTTTGTCCCGCAACCATAGATGAACCGCCGTGCTGAACATCATCTCTCCGCATTTGACTCACATGTCTATTACAGAAGCCGGGAGACTATGCATATTGGGTTGAGACTACTGGTAGGGTCTATGTTCAGCTCAACAATGCTTCCCGAGGTGAGTCATAGTAGATTTTCTCCGCCTTCGTGTAGTCAGATATCAGCAAGGGTTGGCTGTGTTGTAGACCAAGAAGCAGCCTGGTGACTCACAGAGTGAACAGCTCGTGAGTTGGTAGGATGCTTTCGTTTCTTGGTAATTGAGCTGGTAAATCTTATCAACTCTCCACGACTGTATATCTCAGAGTCATTGCATTTGTTTCTGTTCGAGCTATCCATCTACCAGAACATTACATCGCTCGGATGACTTCATTGTGACTCTAGAATAACCGACAGGATGAAAATTAGCGCGCGTTTGTCCGCGCCTGCAGTATTCTGAAGCTCTCGTGTTCTCAAACACACCATCGATACTCTTGAGAGAAGTACTTGTATTGGCACCGAGTTCCTATACTGGTGCCAGTCGTCTCTCCTTCGACTATTGCGGAATCCTCACACTCTTCACAGTCACTTTCACTTTCACTGACGATGTAGACGTCACGCTTTCCGTTTGTTGCGAGCGCAGTCTTGGCGCAAACGCACTCCTTCCTCCACCTCGCGGTCGATGAGCCCACAATACTCCCACGCGGCTTCTCAAATACGTCAAACTGTGTGAATAGATTTGTAGCCTACATCGAGATAAAAAGTTGCAAAGTAGGCGACCTAACGTTAACGTAGTCCTCACCTTCAACATGTCTTCGGCTGCGCTTCCTCCTGTCATCATCACAGCTACACTGGGAAGACTCGAGCCCCTGCCACCCGATAATTATATGATAGCCTTGAGTCACGACAGTGATCAGTTCATCGGTACCCCGGATGGTTACAGCGCTACATACCTACCGACCTCTCTATTCAACGCAGTCGGTCAAGGTCAAGGTCAAGGTCAAGGTCTTGCCAAGAAGATTACCTGGGTCTCATACGGCAGCAGACCCGGATCGTGGTTCTACGTCTGGGAGCGGAAGGACGGTACAACAGAATCCGCGGTCGGGCCCCGTATCCCACCAGCACTACAGTCCTTCGTCCACACGATACAGGGTTCTGAGGCTCTCAAGTCTGGTCTCCGGGTTCAGCTTGGCGCAGCCGATTCCTGGGTAGCATGGTCAGGCACGGCGTGGGCATGTGCAAACATTCCAACGCAGCTCGAGGCCAAGCTACGCGAAGGGAGTTCCGGAACCCTTGAGGGTAAAGGGATTATCAACGGCTCGTTGAGGGGAGCACGTACGCTAGACAACGTCCAATTCCATGCCAACGGATCGTTCTACATCAAGAGCGGTGACCGCCATATATGGAACTTTCAGGCCAAGCTTGTGAGCCTTGAATGGAACAAGCTATGGAAAGGCCTGGAACGAGACGAGCGAACGCGCAAGATCAACAAAGAGCTGGCCGTGAGTATATACGCGCACTGTCCTAGATCGCGACTGACATCTGCCAGTACGTATTCATTAGCCCGCATGCCGAGAACGGGGAAACCTTCGTCTTCATCAAAAAACACTCCGTAGGATTGGATGCACCGTTCGTTGTCGGTTTTGAAGGAGAGCATGTACATACCAACATGGAATACTCCACGCCCGAACAGCGTATGCGCCACATATCGAGAAAGTCAGAGGAGCCTATACCTTTCCAGTGGGCGACAGTCAAGAAATCTGGTCGACCACACAGAGCAGACGCTTGGGAGGTAGAGCTTAGGAAAGGCGACAAAGTCAAGGTCATCCGCGACGAAGGGCGTGATTGGTTCGTAGCCATCGACCGGAAGGGTGTCAAGGGCTGGGTGCACGGCTCCTGGATCGAGTTTGGCGACCGTACAGTCCACAAAGACTCAAAGGCAGCATACTCTCTGTTCGAGCAAGACCTACAGATGCTGCTCATACCCGGTCAGCACTTCCCAGCGATGACAAGCTACGTCGACGAGTGCACTGAGCCGGATTGCCAACCACTCAAGGAAGCGGGCTCTTCGTTGGGAATCTGCGTTCACGATCTGCTGGCACTACTGTCAGGTTCCGGTAAATACACGTACAAGTGGCTTAAAGAGACTCGGAATTTCTGGCACCCGGACAGGTTCGCCCGCTTCAGCAATGTGGATCAGAACAAAGCAGAGCAGATGTTTGTCATGTATGGGATCTTGATGGAAGCGAGCAAGGTCTAAAAAAAAGCTAATAAGGCTGCATTACCTTACTATGTTACAGGAACACGTTCTGGAAACCAATGTAGGCTGCAGGTCACCTGTCGAATTTTCCCCTTGAACGGGGTGTTGCGGACCCGCAGAGCGCCGTACATGAATACACAGGACTACCCAGGTGGAGAAGATAATAGCTACCGGAAGGATTGGTTTGGTATTAGTACAATGAACCATGTTGGAGAAGTCGCGTTGCTTGTTTTGCCCGTTCCGACCTTAGCACCCTGAGTGGTACGTAATAAGGCACACGCGAGTCGCGGAGCAAAAGTTTGGCGTCGGCGGGCTCTGATCTTTTTCCGGGGTCCAGAGTGCTATCGGACGCGCCAGACTGAGTCATTGGAAACAGACATAGAAATGCGTATCAACACGTCGCGCCGTGCACCCTAGACTTGGAAAAGATTCGCAGACAGGATTGGTAGGACGATGAAAGTATATCCGATCTGCGGCGGACGCGTTGGAGTTCTCGCCCGTGGCTTTCCGCAAGCTACAGCTACCCCGCTGAGAAAATATTGGTGCTCGACTTCTCCCCGCCAACTATATACTGTCGTCAAGACTGCGCAGACCTCCAGGCAGTTCTCCAGCACACGCTTCACCATGGCTGGACAGAAGATTGACGGCACCGCCATTGCCAAGAGCATCCGCGAGAGACTCGGCCAGAAGATCAAAGAGAAGCAGGAGAAGAACCCGCGATACCGCCCGAGCCTGAAGATTGTCCAGGGTGAGTCGCATGGCATTGCGGTAGATGTAGACTGCTGACACGCGACAGTGGGCGACAGGTCCGACTCCAGCACCTATGTGCGCATGAAGCTCAAGGCCGCCGAGGAGGCCAACATCGACTGCGAGCTCGTCCATCTCCCCGAAGACCTCACCGAAGGCGAGCTGCTGTACAAGATCTACGAGTACAACAACGACCCCGCCGTACACGGCATCCTCGTCCAGCTGCCCCTCCCCAAGCACATCTCCGAGCACACCATCACATCCGCCGTCGCCGACGAGAAGGACGTCGATGGCTTCGGCATCCAGAGCATTGGTGAGCTGGCCAAGCGCGGCGGCAAGCCTCTCTTCACCCCATGCACGCCCAAGGGTGTCATGGTTCTGCTCGAGGAGGCCGGCATCGACATCTCTGGCAAGAACGCCGTCGTACTGGGACGCAGCGACATCGTGGGAAGCCCCGTCAGCTACCTGCTGAAGAACGCTGACGCGACCGTCACCGTCTGCCATTCACGTACAGCCGATCTACCAGAAGTTGTTCGCCGCGCAGACATCGTCATTGCTGCTATTGGCAAGGCGCAGTTTGTCAAGGGAGACTGGCTCAAGCCCGGTGCCGTCGTCATTGACGTTGGCACCAACTTCATCCCAGACGACACCAAGAAGAGCGGGCAGAGGCTGGTAGGAGACGTCGACTACGAATCAGCCGTCGAGGTAGCATCGCACATCACCCCAGTACCTGGCGGTGTAGGGCCCATGACTATTGCCATGTTGCTGCAGAACCTCGTCGACTCGGCCGATGCGACTTTCGACAGGCAGAAGAAGCGCAAGATCTCGCCTCTTCCCATCCGCATCGAAGACCCCATACCCGCTGATCACACCATCTCGCGGAAGCAGCACCCGAAGCAGATCACAACCGTAGCGAAGGAGGTTGGCATTCTGCAACACGAGCTCGAGCCATACGGCGCAACAAAAGCCAAGGTTGATCTGTCTCTGCTCAAGCGTCTGGAACACCGCCGCAATGGAAGGTACGTTCTCATTGCCGGTATCACACCCACGCCGCTCGGCGAGGGTAAGTCAACCACCACAATTGGTGTCGCGCAAGCATTGGGCGCGCATCTCGGCAGAATATGCTTCGCCAACGTGCGCCAACCCAGCATGGGACCGACGTTCGGTATCAAGGGTGGAGCCGCTGGTGGAGGCTACAGCCAGGTCATCCCCATGGACCAGTTCAACCTCCATCTTACCGGTGACATCCACGCCATCACCGCCGCGAACAACTTGCTTGCCGCTGCTATCGAGACGCGCATGTTCCACGAGAACACCCAAAAGGATGCTGCTCTGTACAAGCGCTTAGTACCAGCCAAGAAGGGCAAGCGTGAGTTCGTTCCGGTCATGTTCCGTCGTCTCAAGAAGCTCGGTATCGACAAGACAAACCCAGATGATCTGACCGAGGAGGAGATCTCCAAGTTTGCCAGGCTTGACATCGACCCAGAGACCATCACCTGGCGACGTGTGCTAGATGTCAACGATAGGCATCTGCGTAAGATCACTGTTGGTCAGGCACCAACGGAGAAGGGCCAGACTCGCGAGACTGGCTTTGACATCTCAGTCGCCAGTGAGTGTATGGCTATCCTTGCGCTCAGCAAGGACCTGTCCGATCTCCGTGAGCGTCTTGGCAGCATGGTCGTCGCCAGCTCCCGTGCTGGCGACCCCGTCACCTGCGACGACATCGGTGCTGGTGGTGCCCTGACTGCTCTGCTTACCGATGCCATCAAGCCCAATATGATGCAAACCCTTGAGGGCACTCCCGTCTTCGTCCACGCTGGTCCCTTCGCAAACATCAGTATTGGTGCTTCTTCCGTCATCGCGGACAGACTTGCCCTTAAGCTGGCCGGTACTGAGCCTGATGAGGACCACGACGCCCAGACCGGATTCGTTGTGACCGAGGCTGGCTTCGACTTCACCATGGGTGGCGAGCGCTTCTTCAACATCAAGTGCCGCTCTTCCGGTCTTGTGCCCGACACTGTCGTCATTGTCGCAACCGTCCGTGCTCTCAAGAACCACGGCGGTGGCCCCGACATCAGCCCCGGCGCCCAACTGCCCGAAGTTTACCGCACTGAGAACGTAGATATTCTCCGTGCTGGTTGCGTCAACCTTAAGAAGCACATTGAGAACGCCAAGCAGTACGGTGTCCCCGTCGTTGTGGCCATCAACCGCTTCGCAACGGACACCCAAGCCGAAATCGACGTGATCCGTGAGGAGGCCATCGCCGCCGGTGCTGAGGACGCTATTCCAGCCAACCACTTTGCGGAGGGCGGAAAGGGTGCTGTAGACCTTGCAGAGGGTATCATCAAAGCCTCTGCCAAGCCTAAGCCCGACTACAAGCTCCTCTACGACGTCAACAGCGGTACAGTACAAGAGCGCATGGAGACCATCGCCAAGAAAATGTACGGTGCTTCCGCCGTCGAATTCTCCGAGCTCGCTCAGAAGAAGGTCGACACCTACGTCAAGCAGGGCTTCGGCAACCTGCCCATTTGCGTAGCTAAGACACAGTACTCTCTGTCTCACGACCCCAGCCTCAAGGGCGCCCCAACTGGCTTCACCGTCCCCATCAGGGATGTCCGCATGGCAGCTGGTGCTGGATATCTATATGCGCTCGCGGCGGATATCCAGACCATCCCTGGTCTGCCCACTGCTCCCGGATACCTCAACATCGATGTTGATGTTGAGACTGGCGAGATCAACGGCATGTTCTAGAACCTAATGATGGAGAAGGTGGACGAACCCGAATGAAGCGTTCAACAAGCTTCATTTGGAACAATCATGTATGATGAGATGACGTTTGGCGTTCTTTGGCGCACTAGGCATGTTCAACAGCATCTGGGTGGGCTTCTTATTCAACACATATTGGGATGGTATGCATAGCGTTTGGTATGGCGTCGAATCAACTTTGACGGTTTCTTCTTCCTCAGGATGAATTATTCACATCGAATAGAGAAGCATACTTTTACTTTCATGACCATCAGGACCCATGCTGTCGAGATAATTGATGCATATCGCACATGATATACCCCACTAACCTCGCTGATATTCGTAGATGCGCGCAAGCTATGCTGTGTAAGCGTGCTTGACTGCCACAGCACGATCCGTTCTCGCGCGCAGGTAGCAAGCAACTTGCCTTGCCACAGATTTAACAGAGCCACCACGTGCTCGACAACACGTCGTATTTTTTGTTTAGGTCTTTATTACGTAGATTTATTACACTAATCTTTATCTCTAGTCTAGCTTTTCTACATATTAAATAGTTACTTCTCTTGTGCGCATGATACCCCTTAGGTCCTTCTTGTTGTTAAGCTTATTGTCCTCCCTTCTAACTCGCTCAGTAACGCTGTAGAGAGCATTCTTCTTGCTTCGCCATAAAGGTAGGAACTTGTCAAGCACACTACCTCAGAGGCTGGTTCTAGTTGATAATCCCAAGTTCTCGTTGCCATTTAAGGTTTCATCCAAAGTGCCATTCGTCGTCAGAAAGATCTGTCGACGCTCGGAGGGTTTTGCTGCACTGCCAACCATCTGAGTCGCGTTTGATGTTTGAAGGGCTCGCGCTCTTCTTGAACCTTTGGCTTTAGGATGATTCGGACGCTGCGATGATATCTATAAGCATCTGATTGCTAAACGAACTCAAATCGGCTCTCTTCTTACAGACGTTAGTACTGTTGCTCGAGGCGTTCACCTATGATCTCCCAAATGTTCCTGCATGAAGTGCAACATCGGGCTAGGTTGCGCAAGATTCAGTGTGACATGACTTGTTAACAATCTTGGAAAGTCTGATGACACGGATCTTTCGTGTGTGATGAGCCTCACCGATGGTGTAACTTTGGTATTTGATCGATTCCGAACCGGCGAAGCTTTCCGCCACGTTCGTAGCCATCAAGTCCGAAGTTAGTCATCGACTGTCAGTGATTGTGTTGTCAATTTGAACTGTGTCATTGCTCTGATGTATTGTAGAAGACATATGAGACAGTATGTACAAACAACAATCCCCAGTATATGGTACAATCGTTTTTGTAGTGGCTTCCAGGGTGGACACGACTCTCTGGTCAGTAGCCTAGGAAGTCCTTAGCCTGCGCGCACCCGATTCAAGGGCTCAAACCCTGGAATCGGCCCCCTCGTTGCTTATAACCACTTCTGTTGTGCATTTGATCTGCTTCGAACCAGGTGGGTTTCCTCCAACAATGTGGTCCTCACTTCCTGCGCGCTCCTCGCTGACAGCATAGATCTCGTTCTTCCCGCCCTGCGCCGATCCTGCAGTCGCCCTCCACATCTCATATGCCTCAGTATCAGCCCTTCTATCTGTTCGCGTACCGCTCAGCGTAGTCAAGATTGATCGGCGAGGTCTGGAAGGTGGTCCGCTTCCGATGGTCCTGGCTTTATCGCCGTCCTGGAATTGATTGTATTGGTTGCTGTTCGTCGAGTTGCTGATTTTTCGTAAAAGTGGCTTTAGCGTGGGTATCGAGGCGGCGATGATTCCAACATTGAGCTGAATACTGGACGTCATTAGCATTAGCTACATGCAAGAGTAGTTCATCGGGATATGTATGCTTACAAGCCCCAGAATCGTACATTGTTGTTGCTGTGCGTTGTGTTAATCAAACAGCCAGTCAAACTAGGAGTATTGGGGTATCACGCACAAACGTGAATCCTTGTCTTTGACGATGGTGAGTTGATATATCGTTCAAACAACACCCATGACCACCGCGCTAATAGAAAGTGAGCAATGGAACACGGGTACTGAGTATATGATAGACTCACATGTAGCCTAAGCTGAGTACAGCTATCAAACTGGTTTTCATCCGTGAAGACATCTGGAGATTCCATACGATAGGTATGGGCAATGTGGCGAAGCAAACATCAGTGAAGATGTTGAACGCTGCCAGTATGTTAGCCAATACATCTCCAACCGTTGCAATCGTAGCCTTACCTGAGTTGGCTATGCTAAAGTGCATGACATACTTCAAAGGGTAGTAAGTGTGTGCGTATCTAGGATACCAGAAGCCAGAGAAATGCTTGCAGCGTAAGAGAAAGGTGAACCAGGCGAGAACGGTATAAAAGATAACAAAGCCCAACAGCGAGTTGTCAGAGCTAAACTCCATGCTAGCGCCGTACAGTAGTAATGAGACTCACCAATCAATGCCCACAGTGTGCGTGAGTACCATCTGTGATTGCTCAACAGGAGTAAGAAGAAAACGATCGAGATTTTCAGCAATCCGGGCGCGCCCAAGGCAGAAATGATGCTTTGCCAAAAGGCAATCTGGTCCCATGTTCGTCTATCATCCTGCGAAAGGGTTGCGGTGTGTCGACCAAGACCGTAGGGCCCTTGCAGGAAGAAGCAGATCCACCCGGCCAAAGCCCCAAGCTATTGGAGTGAGCATTACAGATCAGTGATTGCGAGCAGAGGACAAGTACTCACAGCAGCCAGGGAGATCACAAAATCATCTCGTCCGGGCGTTTTGAGCAGGCCTATGCGTGCATAAATACGAAGACCGATGCTGATCAGGGCGAGGATGTGGAATACGCCAGTAAGGGCAAGGAAACGAGTAAGGTTGCTTTGTGCCGCCCATTGAGGATCTCAATCCGCCTGCGATGATGGTGCAGTCATGACTGCATACAAAGACAATGAGAGGCTGTCAAAACATCCGACTGGAGTACGACTAGATGCAGCCTAGAGGGCAAAGCCCTGTTTAAAGCCGTTCAGGCAGGTATGCAACTTGACCACCAACCGCAAGCACAATCAAACTCTAGGTCTTCCCGCGTCGCCGCTCGTAGCGAGGCACATCCAAGGCTGGCGTCTATAGGATGAAACGGCTTTCTTTGGAACATTCAGGGTGACTACGCCGCAGCTTCGCATGAATTGGCCATATGATACACAGGACACTGGTTCCAGCTTCCTGAACCATGAATTCGGGGAGCAGATGCTGTGTATTTGCACCAATTTGCCTTCAGGATTTCGGGGCATAACCCCTTCACGCAGTTGGTTTCTGAATGAGAGCCCAGCAGTATGGGTCAGAACACGAGTGCACTTCCGGTAGGGGAATATCGGCCACCTCCTACGCGAGCTTCAGTTTACAACCTTACAACGTCACAATAACAACGTTTTAAAGAAGAGAAATTTATAGAGAAGAACTCTACACTATTTAAGATATACAGCAGGGCTTCTTTCCAAAAAGATTCTAGGCTTCTTGTTGTAGTTTGCAGCGTTGATAGACGATTTTGTAGGCCCGTGCGTGTCTGAATATTCCCTTCTGGGGACTGAGTGTTCCTCGGGCGATGGCCAACTTGCATTCGCCACCTCACATGTGTTGTATGTACGTTTTGCGAACGGACAACCATGTCGCACTGGTGATGTGATTGGTGGAGGCATACGCGCAGTAGCATCATCCCAGTTGAAGTATCCTCGGAACCGGCAAGAGGCAGGTTGAATCTCCTACACTCTAGCGACGCCGCGATCCTTCACATCCCGTAGGTGGCACCATATCCGAGAAGACATCATTAGAGGTCCTGGTACGATAGTAGAGCTGTTGACATGTAAAAGGCTCCCATGTTTCCGTAGAAGGAACTACCTATGGAAGACACGAGTCGACCTCGTCGGCAGTTCTACCGAAGAAGATGTATGTCATGGTTCCGCATGTCGACTTTCGCGCTCCCTAACAAAAATCCTCACATCGATATTTGAAGACACCGGAGGTGGCAGGGCGAAACAAATGGTATTCCAGAGTGAGGCTTCAGATCCTCGGGAGAATGGTAATGTCGCTAGTGTGCCGTCACACACGGGACGCGGCGTTCGAGGCGGTCGAGCCGCAACGCACAATCCAGCCGGCGCTCTAACGGCAGCGTAGCTATCTCGCCACCAGGGCACCTGCAGCATCTAGCCTTTGTGGGACGACCCAACATATCGCCGCGATCCTTTTCGATAGAGCGACCCGCTCGCATAGGATTCGGGAATTTCGGAATCTCAGCGTCAACACATGGAAAGATCATCCCCCAAGCCCTTCATCTCGTATGCATACAACAATCACAGACCTGCGTCGGTACATCAGATCGTCCAACTACGTGTACCACGTGTGAGCAATCGATGTCGTGCTCGCAGCTCATAAATCCCACGAGTATATTACCCGTGCGTCGATCCTGCGAGTATTCGCTTAGCAACGGTTGGTCTCTCTTGTCCAGCAATGTCCTTCGCATTAAGAATCACTTCCCCCTAGGGCGAGCAGAGAGAATCCGAGAGGATCACCAGATGGAATCTACACCTCGAACAGGCTTACATGATCAAGACCGATCCAGCGAGCTCACAGGTACATGCCACTTCGAGGACCAAGGCACGGTGTCTTGCAGACTGCATCTGCAAACCCTTCGTACCTCGCAGATCACACCCGGCTCATGCCACTCGGGAATACCACAATTGGCCTTTGCGCCGGACAGCACACCGGGTTCAAGCTAAGGCTGCCCAAATCCTCAGCAACATCTAGATTGTTGCCTGTCAGCGATCATGACTAGCAGTCCTCACCTCATCCGCAGGCTCGGGTCGAAAAAGCCTGTGGTCGCCTCTTCGGCTGTAATTGTCCGACCCCAGTCTCTGCATGCGTCTGTAGAGCTTTGAGGCGCTTCTCGGTGGCACGGTGTTGGCAGTCGGGCATATTAAAAGGCTTATCCCCCACCATACATGAACTTTCTCATCGCTCAGCCAAGCAACCGAAGTCGTTTTCAGTTATCCTTCCCGTTCACTTCACGTCTCACACAAGATGCGTCTATCCAGCCTTTCAACTGCCCTTCTGGCATTCGCCAGTGCTGCCCAATCTCTAGCAGTGGAAAGGAGAGACTTGCTTTCGGATCTTCAGAACCAGGCTCTCGAAAACCTCAAGGCTGCGGAGAAGAACGGCACTCTCGAGAAAAGAGGTAACTGCTCTATTTTCAATGCGTCTGTTCGCAAGGATTGGTAAGAGCCTCGAGCATCTCTGTGACTAACGAGACTAACACATGCGAAAGGGCTATCATGAGTGCGAAAGAGCGAAAAGCATATATCAGTGCTGTACAGTGCATGTTCGATGCTCCATCTCAATCCGATCCCGCCCTGGCGCCTGGTGCAAAGACCCGCTACGATGACTTTGTCGCACAACATATTAATCAAACGCTAACAATCCATGGAACTGGTAATTTCTTAAGTTGGCACAGGTACTTTGTATATGGTTACGAGACGGCGCTGCGAGAAGAGTGCGGATACAAAGGCTATCAGCCCTACTGGGACTGGTTTGCCCACACAGATGACCTGACTAAGCATCCTGTCTTTGACGGTTCAGCGACAAGCATGGGCGGCGATGGAGAATATGTAAAGCACAATGGAAGTGCAGGCGGCAAAGGCACGATTGCGCTGCCTTCTGGCGCAGGAGGCGGCTGCATAAAGGATGGTCCGTTCAAGAAGTAAGTTCAGGGTCTTGGCTCTATAGTACGCGACGTTTGTAACAGATTCAGCTTGCAAATTAACCTTGGTCCTATCTCTCCAGCAATGGCTGGCGAAGTTCCCGTCAAATCGCCACTCGAATGGAACCCACGTTGCGCGAAAAGAGATCTCACCTCCTACGCATCCTCCACATGGATGACCTTTGAGAACCTCTACAACGTCACCCTCGGCACAGCCTCCAAGAACGTTGGACGCTTCCAAGACGAGCTTCAGGGACGTTTCCCTGACGGCTTCCTCGGCATGCACGGCGCAGGCCACTTCGCAATTGGAGGCGATGGCGGTGATGTTTTCAGCAGCCCCAACGACCCTGCATTTTTCCTACACCATGCAATGGTCGACCGCGTTTGGTGGATTTGGCAGGCGCTGCACCTCGACCAGGCCAATTCCGTTGCTGGAACTATTACCATCTTCAACCAGCCACCTAGCCGTGATGCTAGACTTGACGACCCTATTCAGATGAACTACCTTAATCTGGAGCCTACAACTATCGAGGATATGATGAGCACGCTAGACGGAGAGCCGCTGTGCTACATTTATTTGTAGAGCATCACTATTGTGGTCGATGTCTAATGAATGATTTCACCAATTCCAAAGCACGCAAAATGCCCTGAGATTAGTAATGCTCGATGATCACGTCTTCAATATACTGCTACCAGGGGGCATAGGTTGTTTGGTACTACAAAGTTGGATTGAGAACACAGAATATATAGAAGGGGATGGAGGGTGGCGGACGGGCATATGAAGATTAGGATGCGTAGTTTTGAATGCATTGGCTATTTGCAGACACCTATGCATCAAAATAGCTCAGTCAGCACTGATACATCTCGAGCTTTTGCAAACTACTTGCTGAATTCCAAATTAAGAGAGGGAAAACCCGGAATGAAATCGTTGAGAACAGTAGCGACCTTGCGATTACAATCTATGTATAACAAACGGTGGGGGTATCTAACGAGTGTCCTTAGCGGCACAGAAAAGAATACGAATCTCCATCTTAAACAAACGCCACCGAAAAACCCCTTGATGAAAGAACACATCTAATCCCCAAGCCCGAACCTATTTCCGAATCCAAATCCAAACCCAGATTTTGAGCTCTACCCAACCCCACCCCCTTTCAAAGCTTCCCCTCCAACTCCTCCATCCACTCCTTTAGACCGATCCTCGACTCCCCATTCTTAACTAATACTCTGCCAAACCACCCCACAAGATCAAAACCCATATCCCTACTCAACCCCTGCACCCTCTTCAAATTCCGTACCCCCAAATCATCATGCCCTATAACCTGCAGCGGACACCCCGCCTTGATCATCTCCCTCTGCTGATACTTGTTCCCCTTGAACGCATCATACGGCGAGCCACCCAAGATAAGAAACAGCAACGTAATAGCCAAGGACCAGAGATCAGTTGTTGCGGAGGGAGGAGAAGTAGACGAGGAGCTGAGCAGTGAGGGGTCGAGGTAATCCCAGGTTCCGGCGCCGAGGGGCGAGGCGGAGGATTCGATGGTGGCGGAGGGGTGGGAGAGAATGGTTGAGGAGAAGTCTGTGTAAATGGGTTTGGGCGCGGCGGTTGATAGGGGAGAAGAAGAGGAGATGAGGATGTTGGAGGGTTTGATGTCGGCATGTGTGCACCCTTTGTCTTGCATCCATGCCAAGCTGTTGAGCAGTGCGAGAGCGATGCTAGGGAAGACTTCAGCTAGTCTCGCTGCTCGAGCCTCTTCGTCCAGCGTGTTGAGTGTCTTTTGGATCCAGCCTTCCAGCGTGTCGTCCATGGCTTGGAGAAGAACGGCCCCGTTGCGTGTGTCTAGGCCGTAGAAGGGGACGATGTGTTTTTCTGCGTCGGGGAAGCGGGAGAGGTAGGATAGGATTCTTGCTTCTGCGCTGAGTACCTTTTTGGCGCTGGTCATGGCTGGTACTTTTACGGCGTACATGGGTGGGGTGACGGGGAGTCGACTGAGGTCTACACCAGAGTCTATGCTTCGGACTGGGGTGAGTGGTGGAGTCATTTCAGGGCCACAGGGAGGCTGTGATGAGGTCTGTTCGGTTGGTTTGGGTGGGCAGGGTTTCGCGAGGAAGACATCGCTCCAGGCTCCTTCGCCGATTGTCTTCTTCCGCCCGCGGTCATCCGTCTTGAACTCATAGTCTGTTAGGTGATACGGGAAAGTGGTGAGTTCGGTGCTGCCAGGTTGCGGTGACTCGTCCAGTGATAGTCGAGGCCGGCTGAGGGACGATATGGAATCGCCACGTCGTAGACTCGATAATGAACTCAGGAAGTCGGACGATGTCGAGTTGGACTTGGAATGCGAGGCGCTACTGGGTGTAACAGGAGGAGTGACGGCACCACTATTGTGCATGCTTCGAGGATCATGCGCACCCATAGTAACAGATCGTTTCCTAGTTGGAGAGGTCGGTGGTGTAGAAAGCGTTCGTACGGCAAACGGTCTTGAGTATGTCTTGTCAGACACACCGATCGTATGACCTTGGCTTGATGCGCTGTCCGTCAGCAGGTGAAGTTGAGGTTGTTGCCTCTTCTGCGTGAGTGGTGTCGCTGATGATTCGACTGCGGCCGGATCTTCCCTTGAAGCAGGGAAAGTGAACCGTGAAAGTTGCGCCATGTTCGTTTTACAGTAGGAGGTACTTGACAATGTTCAAGTTTGACAAGTCACGCCGTACAGTTACAGTGTGCGAGTAGCGCGTTGAGAACTGCTGCCTGAAGCTTGAAGCAACAGTGTGTGAGGGAAAGGTCCAGGGAACTTGAAGAGACGATGCGAAACAGGAACAAATTCTCAAACAAGACAAGAAACGTTGCAAAGCAAAAAAGGCGAGTGGACGTCTCTTTTTGATCGGGGCGTGTCAAACCTGGGTCTGGAACCGAGAGATGGGAACCAACAAAGAAAGCGAGATAGTATAGTGATACAGGTAGAGGTACATGAGATAAGAGGACGGATCCACAAGCAGGCTATCGCGCAACCTACTAGAGAGCAAGAAGCATTGTCGATGATAGTCGCAATAAAACGATGGGCGGCGCGTGCGGAAGGCCCGCAGCCAAAGCGTTGTTGGCTGTGTGTCGATGAGTCGAAAAGCGATCGGGACCTGCAAACGGGTCTATAAGCAAAGAAACGCGCTGCGCCCCGGAGTATCCGGGGACGACGGGTGGCACTCGTAGAATCCCTACCCGTACCAACGCGATAGCAATCTTAGCCAGCGCTGTTGGACGCCGATGATTCGGTGGGGGGAAGAGACAAGGCGCATCCCCTGGAAACAAATCCATGATTCCAGAAGCGCACCCATTCACACGTCTTTCCTAGCCGGGTGGTCGCGCAGCTGGCTAAGGGCGGTAGCGCACTGATGGCGCGCTGTTCTTGGCCCGGATCCCCAATTACTGGCCTGCATTGGGTGAACGTGCGTGGTTTGATTGGGCTGCGCGACCTCACCCTTCCCGATCCAGGGTTTGCCTTTGTGTGCGACACGTTTGGCTGCGTGCCATGCCTCGCGCTCTCTGCTTGGATGGGACAAGCGAAACTTGACGTTTTTGCTCGGAGCTTTTCTGGAGACTTTCGGTGCTTCTTCTCTGTGACGTCGTTGTTAACACCGTGGCTGGTGGAGGTGGGCTGCGGCACTTGTCACACTTGTCATAGCTAAGTCATGAGATCGTGAAAGCTGTGGAGCTATCGTGAGTTATCGCTAGCTTGTCGCTGGCTCAAATCGATGGTGTGTCTTTTGACTGCCGTCCCGTCCGAGCCATGATGACAGCAAAACGTGGAGATGAGATGAGCTGAGCGGCTGAAGATCACATACATGCTGTCATCACAGAAAAGAATCATCCGGCATCGTGACCTTCGTTACACCTTCTCTTCGTCAGCCAACTGTGAAAACTGGGGCAACTCCGCCGACCCCCCCTGCTCTGCGCTTGCGGCATCAAGCATCGTGAACAAACTACCCCGGATGAAATGCCGGTAGCTCAATAAAGTGTTTTTTGTTGACGTAGCTGAGCTTCAAGCTTTCGAACCAAGACTAGGACAACGGGCGTAGGCTTATCGAGTGCACGTATAGTTCATAGATTGCGCTAGGTGAGCACACGGCTGTATGTGGGGGCTATCGAGCTGCTGTTCGACTGCCCATCGGGCGATTCTCAAGCCATCCGTTCACCAAAACGTGGGAGTCATCTGCAAATCCATCCTGTTGATATCGCGCACGCCAAATGAGGCATGTACAACGCTGATAAGCGAAATTTGACAGCCCAATCTACCAACCTCGAATAGCCGCCATGCACGAGAGTGGAGCCCGACCAAACCTCACGCTGCGAACCATCAGATCAGTATACTTAGGGGTTAGCCGTCCTATTCAAAAATTTCGTGGTTCAAATTTGCTTCTTATCAAGTCCACGGTAGGTGTGAAGGGAGAAGATAGATCAACTTGAATAATCGACGATTTCATTGCTCTGCTACTCTATCTCCTTCTCACCGAGCCACCGCCGATCGACTGACCGTCCTACGCTGGACCACGGTACTATGCTGCGAACGAAAACGCTGAAGGAAATTGGTAATAGTCTTTCGCTGCGCCCGTTGCTTGAACAAAGGAGATAAGGACACCCATACACAAGGAGAAAAGAGCAGCCGATGAAGTGCTAGAGGTAGAAAGACTACATATATACGAGATGGATATAGGTATTATCATCCTCCATGCTGATCAGTCAACGGTAAACTCAAAAGTACAACTCTCTGCCCAACCGGATACAGAGAGATCGAAGTAAAACGCCGGCTTCATGATGGGTAATCGTGTGATTGCGCCCTTTGCACTGATGCCATGTGAACCCATTTCGATTGATGATTACAGTATATTGGTATGGATACCCAAGATATGCACAAAACGCATAGATAGCTCAGAACCTGTTTTGTTGATTTTGATGTTGCTGTTGCTGAGCGACCGAGGAGCGATGATACGAATCGATGATTTGGCCCACCTGCTCCTCGTGCTCGCTCTGGCGTCAATGTTCGTATCCTGCGCCTCGTTGCCATGGGCTCGCGGTGTTGGCTTGTCGGTACTGTTGTTGACCTTGGCCGTTGCTACCAGGACGGTATGAGGGTGCTGGGCTACGGCGCTCGTAGAAGGACGGCGGTGCTGGTGAAACAGTTCCGTCATTACCTTGGCTTCGTGGTGGCACGGGAGCGTAGTGCTCGTTGAATCCACCCTCCTTGGCAGCCATTTGGCGCTGCTCTTCGGAAGAGTAGTCGTCATCGTCGTCAATGCGGCTTCGTGATCCCGTGTATGGGTGGGTACCCTTGCCCTCACCACGAGCAGTCGCACCGAGTGCGTCGAGCTCAGTAGTTAGCTGAGTTTGCGACTTAATGAAGGAGCCACGATCGTCGCGCATTGGTTGGTAGCGGGTATCGGGGTTCTTGGTAAACAGAGCGAATCCAGATGAGACAAGAAGCATGAGAAGTAGGATCAGGGCGAAGGCGGCATTAATGATGAAGAAGATGACACCCATGACACCAGTGACGATAGCCTATGAACGTTAGTTGAGGACAGTGGTAGGAGTGAGCATTACTTACGGGCTGGTTGAAGATCTCGGTGAACATCAACAGGAAGAAGGCGCTGAGGAAGTTGACAGCAGCAATGGCAATGTTGAAACCATTGGTCTTCTTGTCCATCCAGGGACGAAGGACACATACACCGACAAGCAGAGCGGCCTCGATGAGAACAATGGCGATGGCCTGAACCTTGAAGGCACCTTGCGAAAGACCGACAAACATGGCCTTGATGAGGAGGTATCCGAGCCATGGGATGATAAACCAGTAGGCGGCCGCCTTGAACTGAACGTAGAGGAAGCCCCATTTGTTGAGCGCGACAGGGTCCGAGTAGAGGATGTATGCAGGGTTCTTGTGCATGGCGATGGAGCGTTGAGCAATTCGGACCACCTTGGAAGAAGCCCATGCGAGGATACCAATCATGGTGAGCATAGAAAGGATAGCCAGAACGACCAGACCAGCAGAGTCACGCTTAGTCAACTCCCAGAAGCTCAGCATCATCATCTGCGGGAAGCCAATGAGGACGACACGGAAGAGGATACCCTTGAGCACAGTCTGCCAGCCGTTGCGGAAGTCGACGAACTTGTCGCTCTTCATCTTGCCGGCCTTGACTAGACCCTCGCAGATGTACTTGAAGGCCACTACGCCGATGACGGTGAAGAGAACAAAGATGACGAAGAAGGTGTATCCGGTGAAGAAGATGTTGGTCGTCTCAATCTTCGCCTTGAATCCAACACGCTCGATACCGTGGAGGACCAAGCGGTCTCCGCCAGCCTGTGCCTCGGTAGCGGCAGCGTTACTACGGGCCATGAGGCGACCGACAGCTCCAGTGGTGAAATCGAGCGCACGCCTCATTTTCCTCGTCTTCTGGACCTCGATGGAGATGTATGACAGCTGGGAGAGGTAGGTGGTTGGGCTTCCGCCAGTAGCACGCTGGTACCATGTTGCCATATCCTGGAGGAACTGAACGCGGATGATACCCATGGTCCACTGGAAGTTCTGGGTCCAGGCGGAGACGATAGGTGGGAGAGGGACAGCGCAGAGACCGATGAAGGCCTGCGCCTGGAAGTAACCGAATAGCGACATGGCGTTGGCGGCAACGTGCGCGGCGGTATTGGAGTGACCCAGTCCAGACGTTATAGCGGACGCCATGAGACCTAGACCCGCTATGACGGCCGTCACCCAAGCTACAGCCTTCTGGTCGACCGAATGTCCGTTTGACAGCTCTGCTTCTACACATGCAAGTTGTTGATGTGTCTCGGCAGACTTGATCTTGACTCGTACCACTGCGTCGAGATCGGGAATTGTGTATGCGATGCCTGTGTGGTGTTAGGGGGATTGGGCAGCAACTCTCGACATGCCTTACCTGGAATGATGCTCATGATGTCCTGGCTAATGTCGATGTTGGATTTGATAGTCAACGGTCCGGCGTTCATTGGGCACATGCCCTCGAGCTCCTTCTGACCGCAGGGGTCGAGCTTCTGGTTCATGGCGGAGTATCCGTAGACGAGCAGTTCGATGTCGGCCTCGATCTTGCCGGCAATGTTGGAGATACCCTCGATCTTGAAGCCCAAACTGCGGTTGCTGGGGGTGAATGCGACGTTGAAGAGGGTGGCGGAGAAGCTGGAGTTGGACATGCACGGGTTGAGTGACTTGGATTCGATGATGCGCTCGCCCGACACGACGGGCGCTGCGATGGCTGCGAGCCATAACAGCGACTTGGAGAGGGAGAACTTCATGGTGGGCGGTGGTGGTGTTGTGGTGTATTAGGTGCGCGGAGCGATGTACCTCAGGCGCGGGCGTACTCCTTACGAGTACTGCGGAGGGAGGTCGGCCAAACCAGCGGCGCGAGGAGTCCTTCAGTCACAGTGAACGAGTTTCGTTTGCGTCCTGGAGGCGTGAATAGAAGGGGTGGGTTGCGGGTGAAGGTGCGGGTGAGCGAGTGGCAGTCGAGAGCGACGAATGGGCGGTGATGTCGAAAGAGGTGGTTGCGCAGGACAACTGGGGAAGGGAAACCGGGAAGCAGCGAGGCGAAGAGGCCTGTCTGTCGGCGGCTGGGCGACGCTAGGGCTAGTACAAGGGGATATGTGTAAACGACCGGACGGGCGCGATCAGCACTTGCACGCAACCCAATAAAAACGAATCAACTCGCTATTGTCGTCACCTAACGCTGGTGTTTGGGGAGTGCCTGAGGAGAGCGAGAGATGGGGCGGATGGTAAGAGGATGCCAGCTCGAAGGAGCTGAGGTCTATGCACCGCGTGCCGGCTTCAGGGGAGCGAGACTGCGACGGTCGCGGCGAGTGGGCCAGACGAATACGCGCGGCACCTGCTCAGCGCCCAGCCTCAGAGGATCCAACGGCTGTCAAGTTTGCGATCTCAAGGAACAGTCGGAACATTTACTCATTGTGCTATGCTCTATTGCTCTGAGTTCGTCAACACTTGCTTCTCTCCAAGACGCCTTTGTCTTCGCAGGCCCCAGAACGCGCGCCTTCTTCTTTGACCAAGCTGGAACACTCGGATGAGGCAGGGGCGAGGGGGCAGGGGCACTTGCTTCGCCACACTCGCACGCAGGAACAATCTCGTCTGGCCAATCAACACGATGCTCTAGGCCTCTTCTCGCGCTGACTGAAAGTCTGCCAGCCAGGTCCGCCCAGCTCTTCGTATTTCCTCTAATTTTGTTGCCGTATACGGGCGAAACCAACATTTCACTCTTCCAGCCCATCCCCGCCAGCTGCACATTACCGCACCCTGAAGGATGTCAATATTATGCCATCCGGAATCCTGCGGCACACCAAGTCTGGACTGTCTGGCCAGCGACCCCATCCGTGCTCTCGGCACCAGCGGATGGCTGCACGCAAATAGAGCAGACCCAGCCTCTCCAGCCAATCATGCCAATCATGCCGCATCTGACTGTGGCGCACTTGGCCAGCGAGGTCGATGAGCCGTCGACTCGCTGCAAGCGGCGCCATCTTCACCACATCGAGATGGACAAGACTACACTTCAGCATAGTCTGCCTGCTGTTTCTGGGCGTTGGACACTACGGCATCTCCATCCGCAGCTTGCGTAATGTCCTCACGTGGCATCAGTGTAAACATCATTGTTTCCACCTCACCACATCGGCCCTCCGTGGACTGAAAGTGTTTACCCAGCCACCACTCACCACTGTACCACCGGACGATCATCATTCAAGCGATGCGACAGACGTCATGAGCCCAACTGCGCAACGCGTGTCTGCGAACGATCAACGAACGTCTCACCCACATCTGAAACACGCGATCTGCCCATCTAGCTCAGAGATTTCCGGCCCGCTCACATCTATCGATACAGTTTGCGCAGCCTCATCTTCTAACCTTTCGCACTGGATTGACCCTGAAGATCGTCATCTTCCCTATGCGCGCCTAGGGGTGGAGCTGCCCCACCAACAAGTGGGCGCGAACGCGTAACCGCACGTTTGACCAACATCAACAACGATCTTGCTGACGTTCTTTGTGATCTCTTGTTTGACGAAAACTCTCATCAACATGGCGGATGCTCGTAGAAGATGCTCAAATTCTCAAGCTTAATCCACCAGGAGACACGAAGATGCCTGACGCGACTAGCAACGGGCTGCACCAAAGGTCTGTGAATTTCCTTCTCATCTCTCTTTCAATTTGTGTGTCGAAGTCTGCAACTCCTCTCGAGATCCGACCCCAACCGATGAGCGTCTTTGAGAATACCCATTTCTCAAATCTGGTGTTTCCACTAGCCAAACAACACCTGACTAAGAAGCTTGTATTCCGCCCCGCATGCGGCACGGCTTTGGGAAAGCTGGTGCCTAGCACAGCCGCCTTTTCTATACAAACATTGGTGGTTGTAACTTTGCATGTTTTGTGGGTGCTAGTATATTCCTTCACTACACTGCCCATTCAGGAGTCTTTAGCCCAATATGTCTGCAAACCCTCCATTCCCTATCTTTAATCCAGGTATTCCAGTCGAAGGCCCGACATTTCACCCCTTCTCACGATTTCCAAAAGAACTCCGACTATTGATATGGCGACACGCCATCCGGCGTCAACGCATCATCAAAGTCGACCTATCCACTCCCTGGCTCGCAGATCCCACTACTTTCAAGGAACGTGTAGGGGATGCGTTTCGTGGCAACTCCAAAGGACTTGCAGAGATTGGAAGCAAGTACCTCGTTACACTTCACGGGCACCATATCCTAAGCAAATATTTTGGTGTCTGCCAAGATTCTCGACGGGAAGCTTCTCTCTTTTACCGCGTACGCATCCCTTGCCGATTTGTACGATGGCCAGAAAAGGTCCCGCTCGATACGATGACCGTATTAATCAACGCGATGAGCAGAGAAGCAGGCAATGGTAACCCAGCATGCACATCGGAATGGCCGTCATTGAAGGATTTCATCGTCCCAAACACCCTTTACTTCAACCCCGAATGGGACTTCCTCGCTCTCTCGGCCTGGCCATGTTCGTACTCAGGGCCTCTCGTCGGCCAGTTCCTGCATGACCTGAAAACCCAATACGATCCACGGGGCATCGGACTGCTCAACCTGGTGCTGAAGCGAACTAGCTGGGGCATACGGGAGCTCGATCCCGTACATCTTCCCCCTCACGTCACCAAGAGCGTCAAACAAACACTCCGCCAGCTGCACGAAGTGTTCATCGCAGAAACACCAAGGATTGGACGCATCAACTTGGAAGTCTTTGGGGGCTGTATTTCTTTCGAGATGTGGTTTAACCGTTCGTTTCCCATCGCCACTCAAGTCCCAGCATTTGAGCGTCTCACCAGAGACCCACGGCCCATATCGCAGGACCTAAAGTATCAGTACATAGGCGCTCATACATTCAACGATCCTAACCATTCCTATCACCGATACACAACTCTACTTTCACAATTCTCCATTTTACCTTCGGAAACCACAACGCAAATGCAACTTATGTTAGCAAACGATATGCTTCACGAAGACATTTACGACCGAGACGATGCGCAAGCTGCATTGAAGAAAGACTATGAACGCTGGTGGGCCGATCCTTCGAAATGGCCCAAACGAGCTGAAAAGGCGAAATTCGAGGCGCAGGACTATGTCATGGATTTGCTACCCGCTTTTGGGTTTTGGTTGTTCCCGTTGGAGGCAATGAAGATGACGGCGAACGAGAGTGATAAACTCGATAAATTTGTGGTGGATTTGAGTATGTTCACACCGGAGCTTGGGGTATCCGTTATGCACGGCTCTTAGGTCGGGAAGACGCAGGCGCAGGAGTTCGTTTGCTCCTCGGTCCGCGGCGGTGTGTAGACGTTTGAAGGTATGCAAGCTCCCGCCCTTCACTTCCTATTTCCCTTCCTGGCGAGCAAACGGATGAGCGCACGTGCATCAAGATTCCGACCGTCAAGAACAGTCGCACTCTCGATATATGATCCTCTTATATACTATCAAGTACCCAAGTCCATGATGCCGCACGCCATCACTGCCTTGGAGCAGAACACCAATGGCCCTGACAATCACGACCAAGCCGAACTTCAACTACTGCTAAAGAACAAGCTTCACGGCGTACCGGCTGACCACCTCCCCGCAGTCACCGTCGCGGACATCCTCTACCAAACTCCACGAGCGCTAAGTATCGCCAACATACCATCAGATATCCAACTCCTGTTCTTCCTCCACAACCGCGCCGTCATCGACCGCAACGCCGGAAAGCCCATCAAGGATGAAGGAAAGCAGAGTATAGAGCTAACGCGAGCGATTTGGTTCTACCGACTCGACGAAGCGCACCAATTCCAACGCTTCCACGACATCATGAGGTGGAACACCGCGATCTTCGTTGCACTGTTAGCTCAACAGTCGCATCCTAGCGATCAGCGTCAATCTCCACACGGCGAAGCAGGAGCAGTCGATTGCCGTCGCGGAACCATAGACTCCTATCGCCCCGGACGAGTGACCACACCCACACACGCAGCCATCCCGTCTGCCGCCATCCGTTTCATAAAGCAGTACCTCGCCGCCGTCATCGAACACCACAACACACCCACTTTCAGCTTCGCGGCGCGAGAATCATTCATCTTGACCTGGAAGACAGGACCGTGGGAGTTATTCACCGTGTTTGGTGGTGCGCAGAAGAAGTTGCTGAAGAATGCTATGAAGAAGCTTAGTAAAGAGTGGGAGGCTGAGTTGCGTGTTGCGGAGACACAGCTAGGTAGGGAGCGGTACGAGAGGAAGGTTGGCAAGTTTGTTGGCGGGGTGGTGCCTGGAAAGAGAAAGATGGGTGTGCGTGCTGTAGAAGCGTTGGACGAAGAGAAGAGTGGAGGTGGAAATGTTAAGAGGGAAGATGTGGTGTTGACAGACCGGGAAGAAGGCAAAGAGGAGGGTGGTAATGGACTGCTGCAGGCGCTTCTGTCTCCGTACATTCCACAGACTAAAGAGATTAGGGGACAGGATGGGAATGGGGTCAAGAGTGGTGTGGTTGAGGTCGAAGGTACACCGGTTACGGATGTGAGATCTGCTATTGCGGCTTTGCAGAAGATGGAGCCGAGGAACATTCTACCGGTGCTTATCCGCTTGTTTCCAGGATAGGTGGACGCCTTGAGTTAGGGTATTAGGTATCTACGATCGAAGCTTCATGAGTCTAGACAGAAGGCTGTAGAGATCTTGCTGTCTCATAAGGCACGCTTCTAAGCAAAGATACATGTAAAGAATCAGAGCAAGTCACAATGCTCCGAAACCTTTACGATCAATTAATCTCGGGCAATACAGTCAATACGTATCAGAGACAAATACAATATACGTTCAAACATATGAGATTCGTAAGTCTATCATCGGTATCTGGTCATAAACACTCATTACCCTTTACATTACCATCTTCTATCCAAAGCCATCCATCTACTGGGGCTTAAGCACACCACGGTACCTCATCTTTCCATCCCTGAGGGTGGCCATCGCCTCCTCAATACCACTCTCGGTAAGCGGGAACTCCATGGTAATAGGCTTAATGCCATGCAGCGCGGAGAAAGCCAACATGCTGCGGTGAACAGCGCGGGCAGCAACAACGGAGCCCTGAACAGTGATACCCTTGGCAATAAGAGCCATGTGGTTAATCGCAAAGTCGTCGTCGGAAACGGTCATGGGGAAGATGATAGCGTTGTTGTTGAGGACAGGGAGCATGAGCTTCCAGTCGGGCATAACAGATGTGGTGACAAGGAGAGCGTCAACAGGGCGGCTGACGCTAATCTCGGACTTGCCCTTCATGGCGATGAACTCCTTTGCGCCGAGCTTCATGGCCTCGTCCTTCTTGCTCTCGGATCCGGAGAAGACGACGACGTCGCAGCCCATCTTGGCCGCGTACTGGATGGCCAAGTGGCCGAGACCACCGACACCCATGACACCAACGCGGTCGGTGGGCTTGACGTTGTAGGTGTGCAGGGCGTTGAAGACGGTGGCTCCACCGCACATCAGGGGTGCGGCTTCGGCGTCGGTGAGCTCATCGGGGACCTTGAAGACGAAGGCCTCGCGCTGGACGGAGTGGGAAGCAAAGCTGCCCTGGTCAAGGTTGGCCATGCCGTACATTTGGCGCTCGTTGCAGTAGGTCTCTTGGCCTGTGAGGCACTTGTCGCAGCGGCCGCAGGAGTTGTGCTCGTATCCCCATCCGACGCGGTCGCCCTTCTTCAGGTCCTGCACGTTGGGTCCAAGCTCTTCTACGACACCGACACCCTCGTGGCCGAGTGCCATGTCGGCGCCCTTGTAGTGCTCATCGGTTCCGCAGAGGCCGGAGGCGGTTACTTTGATGAGGACTTGGTCATTCTCAAGGTCGGGCTTGGTGGTTTGCGACTTGACAATCTTGCTCTCCTTGGAGCCCTTGTAGACGGTGAAAGAAGGCATCTTGGTGGTGTTGTGTTGTTATGTAGTATACGTTGATAAGGTTGTAATGGAAAAACTTTTGTGTGTCTTGTTGCAAAAGAGATGAAAGTTGATGTGAAGTTGATGGATATGTTCACAAAGACCTCCGCGACCTACTGTTATATATGATTAGAGCCAACCTGCAGCTCATTCTTACATATGCCATGAACGCAGCATGAGCTACGTTCGAAAACTTCTCCCCCATGACGTCGCCTATTGATAATGCACAGGGACTTTGGGTCCAGGGTCTGGATATCGCCGTTCCTTACACATTGGGTGCGTCGACCGCCACTAGAAAACGTGGTTTTGTGGGTCGCATCTCCAACATGACAATTTCGAGATCTGCCGATTTTGGTATAGTCGTATACTCATGCTGCATCTTCGCGGTGTTGTCAGCTTGTAATGCAGCTGATGAATATAGCCCATATCGTCACGATTACGTGTTGGTCAGCAGAGCATGCAGCCTACCTGCAAGTTGTAAAAAAACAATCTGCTGCGAAATTCAAAGGACGCCTCGGGCAGCATCGGCAATCATCCTGCCGCATTTGCAGGAGTGTCGAAATGCCCGCAATAGTGCGACGTGCGTCTGGAACGTGTCGGAATGATATGGATTTCCATGTGCCAGGTGCCGCTTCTGTGGAGCAAAGAGACGTTGTTCCTGACCCCAATGCGGATGCGGCTCTGCGTGAAGAGTCCATGACGTAGGTGGTGCCGGGGCGTCCGTCCGACGATTGCGCTACATCACCGAAACTGTTCGGCCCTTCCAATGGCCTAATTTTCAGAATGATGCGAGTCTTGTCCGATTACAATGCGCAATACAGATTTTGACGGCTGCTTGTTTCCGTTTCCATGGGAATGGAGGTATGGCGATGATTGATGTTCAGGTAAGCAGATCCGCTGGAGTGGCCTGGAGGTGCTATCTCGGGGGTATCAGGACATGTGACAGCCTCAGGCCTCGAAACGATGCTTACTCAATCCCGAAACTTTCGGATCGCAAGTCGGAGTGGTGATAGGGGATAAAGTGCGATAGAGATTTCTGGCGCCGGTGGCGCGTTTCATGCACTCTGGGTGTATGTCAACTCGCAAGCCCCCAACTCCACCTGCAGCCGACTCGAACGATAGGGCGCGGACTGCGTGCCAGCTCTCGCAGCTGCGAAACAAGTCTCACATCTGGTGTACTCACCTACGATCATTTTGAACCCAGCTTTTGCTCTTGAAGCCATCTCCGTGGTGATAAAAACGTCGTTGTTGACATAGAAGCTATGCGAGCAGTCAGAATCTAACAAATGCATGAGAAAGTACCATGATGGACCAGAGGAAGAAATTACTTCCGCCCGTCACCGCCGACATATACAACCACTTCAATCATGCCAGCAACGTTGAAATCCACGGTCTGGGTGAGCAGCTAAATTTAAATCGACATACTTTGGTAGATTGACCAGTATAGTCGCGCACCACACAAGGATTTGAACATCAGTAATAGGAATCCTAACAGTTCCGAAAGTCTGGCATCATTACGTGTTGAACTAATGATAACCCACGCTCATTCCAGTCGACTAATACAACAACAAACCATGGCTACCAACAACACCGAAAGTCTCCAAACCCTGCTTCAAAGCTTCAACATCTTCCCCACGAACCACGTCTCTAGCAGACAATCTTGTACCCCCTCTTAAACACCGGCACAGGATCACACGTCGGCGGCTCACTAAGCACATACGGCGCACCTGTCTCTTCCGAACAATCCACCGAGTCGAAAAGTTGCACTGCACATTCCATAAGCCACCGTACTGAACCAGTTTGACAGAATGTACTTACACACGCAGCCCTGTAGAGCAATGTCCAGTACCTTTAAACTAGCCTGAGCTGGTTCAAGCGGATAACAAGTATCAGATACGATGTTGTCGTGTGGAAATGAGAGACAGGGGTTGCTATCCGCGCAGTCAAAGCACGACCATGATGTGAAGGATCCGGCGTTGGGGATGGGGTTCGGAACGGGGCTGCGACGGGTGGGCGTGAGTGGGGAGGCGAGAGAGGTTGCTGCAAGCGCGAAGGTGATGGTGAGGAGATGCATGGTCAAGATGTTGCTAATCCTGGGGGAGGTTGAGATGGTTATGCTGGAAGTGATGGAACTGTGAAAGTGTTGTTGGGAGGGGCTTTATATGTTAATCTGAGCATGTGGACTGTCAAATTGGCAAGACAGCAGACCACCAGCTTCGCGTGTCGATATCTTGGTATGTTCAGGCCAACTCCATGTGACTTGAGTACGACCAATATCTTTTCGATTTCCCTGGACGACTTCCTCTCACCTAATCCTTGGGTGGTAGTAGAAGCAGCTTGGCAAAGACATGCTCTTGACATGTTGCGCGGTCGAATTTCTCCACCGTAAGCACTTGCTCTATATAGAAGTAGCAGGCTATGCAAGCAAAACTCTCCGATCATTTGAACTACCTGCTCACATCACATAACGCCTTAGCAATGGTCACGTCGCACACAAGATGCTGATAGTAGCGACCCAATATATTCTATCACAGACTAGTCCGCACTGTGTGTTGAACACGGCAAACGGGTTGGACTGGATCCAATAAGTCGGATCGAAAAAGTGTTGTAATGACCGTCGTCTGAGTACATCTTCTCAGCTAAGTGCGCTGTTGCCAGCTTTTCTCCATCTAATCACCAACTCGTGTCTCACCAATAAGCCTAAACGAGACGGCCCGCTTAAGAGCAGATAGCCTGGAAAGAAAGTTTCTGCGATACATTGATGCAGCCGCTGGGGGCAGTGGTGAAGACGTCGGTTGGTGTACCAGTGCAATCGCTGGAGGTGTAGAACTCGACTATTCCCATTAGATCACGATCATTCACAATAAACGTTGTCGCGACTCACGGCGGCAGTTGGCACGAGTCTTCTCCAAGAAGAAGACGCGGGCGCTCTGCAAGGGCAGAAACTTGCACTGGTTGCTGTTGATGTTCTGCTCCTGGATGGCTTGGGGTGCGCAGTCGGAGTTGGCGTAGGCCTCGACTGAGGAGTGGATGTTAGTGGGAATAGTGGTTTCTGTAGGTGCGGAAGAGACGTACAAGAGGCTACGTTCTCGAGCTGGAGCTGAGCGACGGCAACTGAGGCCATGATGGCGGCAACGATGGCGGAGGTGAACTGCATCTTGAGGATTTGAATTTTTGGTGGGGTCAAAAGATGTTGAAGGTAGTGATACTGTAGAAGATGTCGTCGTGATTGTCCTTCTCAACACACACTTCCTTGGAGGCTTTATACCTCAATTCTTCAGTGCCTTCGGTATTCTCCAACATCTCCCCGCGCTCAAGGCGTTCGTTCCATCTCATCGTGGCTTGTTGCGGTGTGCAGAATACGAATCTGATTCATCATCATGTCTGATGGGCTTGCCATGCAAGTGACCGAACACAGGCAGACATATGCCTCCCCGCGGGATAGTGTGCGAAGGACTGGAGACTGTAGGCAGTATGGGGAAGTTTGCTCGTACACCTGATGCCGTGGCTTCGATGTTGTAAGCCTAACGCTGACCAGTGTGATTGCTGAGAGTGACAATGTGGATTTCGCGGGCCCATAACTTCGCCACGACACAAATCGATGAGAGGAATTCGTGTCGACGTGACTGACGGTTGGTGGCTTGCGGGCCGCTGCTGCAAGAGGTCGGTCCGCAAGGAAATGATTGTCTTTAGGAGACGCGTCGGTTGCTGGTGGCTGAGCGGCGTCATGTGTGAGACATGAGCTCAGCATTGAGTGAGCTCCCTATATACCTCATCTCGGTATCGAGCAGACAAGTGCGCGCAAAATCTGTTCGTCATCCGTTCCTTTCTTTGGATGGGAGAATGATGAGATGGCGGCCTCGTGTACAGCCTGCAATAGGTCGTGCGCGTGGCGAGAACTCTCAATATAGGTAGTCAACCATGTGAGGTGTAATATCTTCGGAAACGCTAAACACGTGTGCGAATCGATGCAATGCAGCCGGTAAGAAAAGGTGCACAGATATCATGTGTTGGTGCAGAGAAGCCACCAAATGTGCACCAATGGGACGGAAGGACCCGGCTGACAGGCCTGGCCAAAAGGCTTATGCAAACGACTGTTGGATTGGTATCCTGAAGCGAGAGAGCATAAGCAAAGGTGCGTGCTCAATCTCAGCGTGACCCTAGTCTTGAGGCCTCCAAGAACTCAGATCTACATTCGGAAAGTCTTTGAAGAGCACAAACCCCCTCCTACGCCTTGGCAGTCCCGCGCTGTATCCCTATAATCTCTTTCGTAACTTTTCCTGGTACGTGTGTATCATCGTCGTCTAAATAGAAAAAAGGTCATCCGTGTTGCAGTAGCAAAACAGCGCTTGACAACTATTGAGTAGCTGCTCAGTTGTAATCGTGCATGTTGTGTAAGCTGATGTCCTGGCTGCTGGTAACGCGTCGCTCTTCCCCGTTACCGTTAGCGAGGGCATCATTTGTAGACGTCTGGCTGACACCGTTGGTTGGGTGCCAATCGGGTTGCCCATTGCCATCCGATGGGATGACGTTGCCATGTTGGTCAACCTCCTATTGCAATATGCATTAGTCACAGGGAGCCTTGTCAAACATTATTTTCAAATCTCAACTTACAACGCCTTTGGCAGCCATGCGCACCTGCTGAGGATTGGCCGTACCATGTACGACAGCCTCTCGTGCCTTCTCCATGACCTTTTGTTTGCGGCTCTCTCCGCGGATTCTCTCGAGATGCTCGAAATAGCCAGCATCGACCGGGGTGACATATTTGCCGCAGAAGACACCCACTTCGAACTTTTGCGTTGCGGGATCCCGGGGGGAGAGACGTGCGCAAGCGCTCTGTAGATCCTCGAGATTCTGGTATACGACATCGTCCGCGCCAATGTGCTTAGCAATGGCTGCTGAGTCGCGGTGGTGAGCGATCAGTTCCGAGGAAGAGGCCAGATCGATACCGTAGATGTGGGCATTGGTGATTGGTGGTGCACACGAGGTAAAGTAGACCTTCTTGGCACCCGCTTCCCGCGCCATCAAGACGATCTCACGCGACGTAGTACCCCGAACGATGGAGTCATCAACCAGCAGCACATTCTTGCCTTCAAACTTCTTCTTCATAGGATTCAGCTTTGCCCGGACGCCCTTCTGTCGTAGTTGTTGCGACGGCATGATGAATGTGCGGAAGATGTAGCGGTTCTTGACGAAACCTTGTACGTATGGCTTTTCGAGAGCCTCAGCAACGCATAACGCAGAAGTGATCGAAGTCTCGGGAATTGGCATAACCACATCGATCTCAGCCATGGTCTTGGGACCAAGCTGCTTCTTGATGGTCTCGGCGAGAGTGAAGCCCATGTTGCGTCGGCTCTCATCCACGTCGATGCCGTCGATGACAGAGTCAGGTCGGGCGAAGTAGACGTATTCGAAGATATCCGGGGTATACGCTTCTTGCTTGGCGACCTGCCTGAAGACGGGCTCCTTGCCCTTCTCGATGATAACAGCTTGACCGGGGAGGATATCGAAGAAGTCCTTGTAGCCGCACTGGACCAGCGCAACGCTCTCTGAGGCCATCATGTAGTCCATGCTCTTGCCGTCCTGCGACTTGCGAGAGCCGAGCACCATGGGTCGAATACCGTACGGGTCGCGGAAACCGATGAGGCCGAATCCTGGAACAACTGTTAGTATCTATACGATCGTACTACAGCAGGAATCATTAAAGATTGACATACCCGCAAGCATGGCCGTGCAGGCCCATCCACCAGTGCAGAGCTTGTACATCCTCTCCAGCGCCGCAAAGCAATCGTCAGCGTTAATACGCGCCTTGCCGGTCTCGTTGAGCTCGTCGGCGAAGATGTTGAGCATGAGCTCACTATCACTCTCGGTGTTGATGTGCCTGTGCGCCTCGTGATCGAGTCGCTGGCGCAGCGCCGGAGCGTTGATGAGGTTGCCATTGTGGGTCATGCAGATACCGTAGGGGCTGTTGACATAGAAGGGCTGAGCCTCAGCGTTCGCACTGCTGCCGGCGGTAGGGTATCGCAAGTGGCCAAGGCCCATGAAGCCGGGGAGGTCAGAAACGCGTGCGCCGTCCTGGAAGACGCGCGAAGCCATACCGTTGCCTTTGCACTGGTGGAAGCGACCACCTGCACTGCAACTGACTATTCCGGCAGCATCTTGGCCGCGATGTTGGAGGAGATAGAGGGCATCGTGCACCTCGACCGAAGCCGATTGCGACTTGGGATCGCCGTGGATCACAGCAATGATACCGCACATTTTGACGTGATGGCGGGGTGTGGGGAGGCTTGGAGTAAAAACTTGGGTTTATATGCTACTAAGACGCGTCAGTTGCGGTAACAATTCGGAAGACGCGGGATATGTAAGTGGGGTAGTCTCTCAGGAAGTCGTTGTGCGCTCAAGGGGTATCGCAAGTCTAACATCTTTATAATATGACAAGATCATCATCGGGACATTGTACAGACAGTAGGAAAGAGAAGAGTGACGACATACGTAGCCTGGTGGTTTTCCTGAAGGTTTCGGCAGGTCTTTCCAAGAATGGGGTATCCTGGTGGAATAATAATGATATGGCCGTTGGGCGCTAGATGCAGCAGCAGTCCATCTACTCTCGAGTCCTCAGTGTGGGCGGCGGCGTCGTCTTCGTAGCGGCGTTGCGGGATTGTTGTCCCAGCTGGTGACGGCGTTTGGGCTCATGGTTATTGGAAAGTAAGAGCGCTCTAGTGGGGAAGGGGCAGCATGATAAACAATTTTTTTCCTCGCCGCACCTGCACTTCCGCCCTTTGGGGCTTGGCGGCCCTTCGAAGCCGACGGAGCTGCCCCACATTTTGCAACCTCCAGAACCGACATCGCAACGCGACATCGCGATGATTTCGACAAAGTAATACGAGATAAGCGTGTTATCATTGCTGACAGCCATTCGGGTACTTGCTTTCGATTGATTAGTGCCTTAGGCCATCACCCGACGCGTTCTTGCTCACCCTTTGTATACAAAAGATCGAATGTCTTCACCTCCTCACGTCGTCCATGGCGGTCTTATAGCTGTACGGAGAACTGAGGTACTTCTCTATCCAGCCCTCTCCCGAGACTGCCTCAGGTAGACGTACGCGAGTCTGCCCAGCGCATGCAAACCTACGGCAGGCGCCCATCCAGCGCGATCATATCTCTCCCAGCTCGCTACGCTTGATGAACGCCATTCCGCGTGCGAACAGAGCGCGTCGCTGTACCGGAGTGCATCAGCGGGCATTTGTTGATCGTCTCTGTCAAGGGGCCTAGGAACGCAAGCGATGGCGCAGCCTCACAGACTTCATTCATGGCCGACCTCTCGCATTCTCGTCACTGGGTTCCTCGGCCCAATCTCTCTCACAATTTCTTTGAGTACATTCGAGGGTTCAGGGTTGACGGAAGAGAACCTGCTCCTTGCCAATGCAGGATTTCGGGTGAGCCCAAAACGAACGGGATAGGCGACGCTCGCATGGGAGCGCACAGCCAGGGTCTGCTTGTGATGTCTCTCGAAGGATTTTCGTCTAAAGCATCTTCAAAGGTTCTTTGTGCTACCAGTAGCATGTCCTCGGTCTCCGTAAGGCTGCACGAGCGGCTAAACCCCGTGTCCAATTCCGAACGGTGCCCACCCTGCACGACATCCATCGCCGAAGCGCGTCGGCACTGATATCATATTCGCGAACGAAGCAGCCGGAGGATGAACAACTCATGTGTCTCGGAATGTGGTCTTTCTTCTGCAGGTCGGTAGCTACTATCTCTTACGCGATAGACAGACTCCAAACGACGCTGGCATACGTCTCTGCTCCTTCCACGCCTACCCCGGTCTTTAACACCAACAATCTCTCACAGCCACAATGCGGGTAGTCGAAAACGAATCATAATGTTTGCCTGCTAGCATGGCACGGTATCTCCACTAGCATGATCCCGATTACAGCTAGCCACAGAGACTACGGCGTCGTGTCCTTTCGTCCAACCGATACTGGTCTATCGTAGACGAGAGCATCAGAGGTCGGCGTTGACGATCTATCGAACCTGCTTAGTCTGAGCATCGATGCGCCTGCACTATTATTCCCGGAACGTATTGTTTCGCTGTTTCAACATCAAGCACAACAGAGGGTCAAGTTTATATGCTTAAGTTGCGGCACGTTCTACAGCAGTCTACGCGCGTAGGGCTCGTTCAGGGACCGCAAACACGTGAACACGAAGACATACGTGTCACGCATTATACGTGAGCCGGTGGATCTCACACTAAGACTATTGCCAGATACCGGGAGGAGTGCAGCCCGTGAGCCCCGATTGAACTGGCTGCGTTGACACCAGCTCTGTACGGAAAGGATCGCTTTACACGACATACCCGAGGAACACAAGCATTGGCAAGTTGGTGCATTTGTCAATTCAGTGCAGCCCGAAACGTTCGACTTGTCGTTGACAGATTATTTGCTAAGTTTCAGCCCAAGGCGCAAAGGCTCACGTTAGGCTCTTCTTATTTGACCTGCCTCCACTAATCACTTAAGAGGTCTTCAGAGTGGCAGCTGTCCCACAAGAGAGCGTGTCAGCAGTCTCGGCATATCAGCACTTCTGAATATGACGACATTAGTATCAAGGGTACCAGCAGGACGATACTCAATTTCCACAATGTTTATTCGGCTTTCAAATGAGGAAGAACAGCCACGTGAACGCCGCTTATCAGTACAGCACCTATAGCATGCAGGATCGGCTGCTCGCCCCTGCCTCCAATTGCCTCAGCCTGATTAGCTCTCGCGTATGCATAGCTACTTCCCTGAAGTAATACGCGGAGTCCCCACATTTAGTCGCAGATTCAGCCCGACCAGGACCGTACAGACTTAATACTACGCGTTCTGCATGGACCAGGTGGCGATACTGTTCGTTACCCGGAGTTTTTGGATCTTTACTAGGTGCTGGACAAGTGTACCGACAGCAAGCCACCGCTTCTACTAAGATCCAGCTCAGCTAGGGATCTCCAATCGCATCCTGCATGTACTACAAAAGTATGCATGCTGGACCAATGCCTGTGACGCATGCAAACGCATGGATGTAACCTGTATGTACATAAGCTAAGAAGGGCCCAGAGAGTGATGGTAGACTTGTCGAAGATGACTTCTCTGCTATTTGCGTCAGCGTCGAGGTATAAAGGGTCAGAAGCCACACCAAAGTTCACATATCACCTCGGCATTATTTCCATGCAATAAGTGTGCGATTGCAGCTTTCTATCGTCTGTCGTCACAGACTCTTCATAGTTCTTACCTACACATATCTGTATGACAGCGGCGTCCGGCGAATCTGGCAGGATGACGACCCTCAAAGGGGAGTGCTTGCCCAACATGTCGACAGGTATTGACATCACTGCGTCATTAGAATCGGTTAAAGTGAGCAAATACAACCACGAAAACAAACATTTCAAACTAACTATTCAAGTCCTTCACACGAGCTAAGATGGCCTCGAATGAAAAGACCAGTGCTTCAACCCACGTATTGGCGGCTTTCATCGCCCTCAGTCTATCGATCTTTCTAGTAGCACTCGACACGGTGCTCATACCAACCGCTTTGCCCACGATCTCCCAATCCTTCCGCATCTCCGATTCCCTCTACGCCTGGATAGGATCATCCTACCTTCTCGCCAATGCTTCATCAGTCCCGTTCTGGGGTAAGCTGTCGGACATATTCGGAAGAAAACCTGTCATCTTGACGGCCAACGCCATCTTCCTTGGCGGGAGCATCTTGTGCGCCGTTAGTGTGAATGCATCCATGCTCATCTTCGGTCGAGTGGTTCAGGGTCTCGGCGGCGGTGGAGTGGTAGTACTGGTTCACGTATGCGTCAGCGATCTCTTCACCATCCGGGATCGGTCCTTCTACATGGGCACTGTTGGTGCTGTATGGGCTGTCGCCTCTGCTCTGGGCCCGGTACTCGGCGGCGTCTTCGCACAACGTCTTCATTGGACGTGGTGCTTCTATATCAACATACCCATCGTCTCGCTAGCGATTATAGTATTGTATCTTACGCTACACCTGCACAACCCACGAACGCCCCTTACGACAGGGTTCGCGGCCATGGACTGGCTGGGCACCGTTACAATAATCACGGCTACTATACTGCTGCTGGTGGGCCTCCAAGTAGGTGGCATTAGCTCCTACTCGAACGCAGGAGTCATTACGTGCTTGTTATTCGGGTCACTCGCTTACGTCGCCTTCCCTTTCTCGCAACACTGGGTGGCACAACATGGCGGTAGCCCTATCATGCCATTACGCATCTTCAAGGACATTAGCAACCTCAGCGCTCTGGCTGTATGCGCATGCGACACCTTGGTCTTTACGTCAGTGGCTTACTTCCTGCCTCTGTACTTCCAGATCGTGCTTGGACGTGAACCAGAGATCACGGGCGTATTTATGCTCGCCGTCGCCATACCACTGGTGCTCGTGTCATTCGCTTCCGGTTACGTCATCGAGAAGACTGGGCGTTTTCTTGAGGTACTGCAAGCGGGTCTCTTCGTAATGACGCTTGGTATCGGTCCACTCATCTCGCTCAGCACCACACCAAGTATCGGAACCATCATCGCCTTTCTGGTCGTCATTGGTCTGGGGTTTGGGCCCAACTTTGGCGCGCCACTCATTGCTCTGCAAATACGCATACGAGAAACGGATATTGCGGCCGGCACCGCGGCTTTTGGTTTTGTACGTACGATATCTGGTGCCATTAGTCTAGTTACCGGCCAAGTGGTATTTCAACTCCTCATGGCGCCACACTACGAGAAGATTGTTGACAGTGGCATCGCAGACGATGTTGCTCTCAACTTCACTGGGGGTGAAGCCATATCTCAAAGCGCCGCTATTACTAACCTCACTGAGTTCCAGAAGAGTGTAGTCCGCCATGGCTTCATGAGCGCACTGAGAGGGACCTGGGTTCTCATGACGATTGTGGGTGCTATTGGACTTTTGGTCTCGTTCGGTATTGAGAGAACAAAGTTGCGTCGAGAACGGACGACTGAGCTTAAGGAGCTGGAAGTCACATCGAGCAACGGAGCATAGGGTAACAGCTCACACGCATACAACTAGTGGCTTACTCATCAATACCCAAGCACCCAACCCACACAGCGCAAGCGATCCAGTCGTTTGATCCAGCACCAGTTCACCAAGTCTCAGATTCCCGACACAACTCTTTTTATATTCAGTGTATCTGGGCGTTTTACAAACATATGTATTTGCGCGATGTGGTCCCTACTACCAAACCAGTCTCAAGCCCCACCTAAGTACACTCGCTAGATATATCAACTCAATTGTTGCAAGACCCTGCATGCGGTGTACTACCTCCGATTTCGTCTGCACTATGTACTTACCTCTTTCTTCTCAATTCACTATGCTTCCTCCGCAGCTCCGCCAAAGCCTCCTCACTCCATCCCGCGTCCCGACGCGTGTAGTAGTCACTAGGTAGGGTGGCGGGATTGTTCAGATCTTGCGTAGGTCTTGGCAACGGTGCGGCTAGAAGTGGCTGTGGCTGGGACGACTGTCCTGGCGGCTGTCGAGGAGGTACGCCGTGGTCACTCTGATCAGGCATGGGAGGTGCAGACATCCATCACGGCTGAGCTTGTGTCGCTGCTGGTGCTGGTCCTGGCGCTGGTGCTTGCGGTCTACATATCTGATCTGGGATTGGGTAAGGTACTAGCACAGTTCCTGTTGGTGTCACTATGATCTGGAAAGCTGGTTATTCTGGCTGTTGAGCTTGGTCTTGGCTGTTTCTTGGGGGCTGGGGTGGGCGGGTTGGGAACATACTTGGACGGGTGTGGAATGTTGGCTACGATGAGATGAAGACTATGGGCGGGCATAATGCATATTTGTATGGGTATAGAATATAACGGAATAAAAGCGAAGCGAAGCGACAGCGTATATTGATAGTTCGATGTGTGAGCTGTCGGGTGTAAAACGCGTCAGCGATGCGCTGTGGTGCTGACGGCTATGGTACCAGCACGCATACGTTATATGTGAATGTGCATCTCATATGTCCTAAAGATGCCCACGATTCCTTTGGCGATGTCGCTGTAATCACCAGACGATGCACGAATGGTACGTTGGACGTTGCAAAATTGTTTGCATTCTTCAAAAGCCGAGACCATTCTAACGTTAATGTACTCAAGCTCCTTTCGTAGGTGTCAGAAAAGGAGATAGCAAGCGTTATCTCAAGCTCAGCCCAAGTTTTCTCCTTTGTAGCCAGGATGATACCAATGCTCTGTCAAACGGCGGAAAATCTTGCTGCCACCAGTTCTCGCCTTCCAGCACATGTCGACAGCTCCAGTGCGCCGAACCTTCCAGATTGCGAAGCCAGTCTTAAACCGAGCCTCTAGCTTCACACCGATCCTGTTCGAGAGCTGAGCGACGAAGATGATTTTGTTGAGACAATGTAGGCGGTATTTATCAAGAGCTTCTTCCATTTTGCCTAGTTTCATGATAAACTTGATCAGAATCTCGTGTTGCACATCTTCTCCATCTTCAGTGGTAGCGGTGATGTTCTTAATTCCTTTGGGTACCGAGGTGATGTGGATGCCGTCCAGGCCTATCAAGCTGATAACATCATCGTCATTATGTGACCAAGCGCGAAACGTTCTTGCCATGTCCCGCATGATCTTCAGCTCATCGAAGTCATCCGGATCGGCGGGCATGTTCAAGACGTCCAGAGCTTCGCTTACGGTTGTCGGAGTTAGCTGAAGATGAAATTTCGAACTCTTTTCCTGGAGCTTCAATAATGCGAGAACATCAACACCATTTTGAGGAAGTGTTGCGCCGCAGCAGATGGGCTCCACCCACCCTACCACCTCACCGTCTTTATCTGGGCGATGAAAGATGTTGAAGTAGTCGTTGATGGTCTCAAGCGCGGTACGAACTCGACGCTTCTCTAGAAGCCAAGGGGTAAATTCACTCCGAACCTGGCGGCAGGTTTGAGTGAGGCCCCAATATGAATGCGCAAAGTTGGTCGGAAAAGTTATGCCGCGAACAGAGCGCCGGGGTACGCCTTTAGGATAGTGGCGAACGTTCAAAATCTTTTTTTCTTCGTTGGTCATGGCGTATTGATATATCAAATTGCGGACTTCACCCGGTAGCTCACTCCAGGGTGCATTTTGAGTACCTGGCTTCCTCGGGGGATACCGACGAGAATGTGAGCGCGGCATGTATTGGTCTTCCACGTCGATCTCGTCATCCTTCTCTTCTTCTGATACCCAACCAAGCCAACGACCCAACCTATCAGCCTCTGCCCTGACTTTCTCCTCGAAGCTTGTCTTCCTTCGGTGGGCGCCTGTGGTTGTTGACCTGGTGATGCGCGCACCCTGTACGCGAAGCTTTTCGCTCAAATTGGCAGACTGAGCGGTAGATCCCGAAGTTCGTAAGTCACGAACGCGGTTACGGCTGGGCCTGGCCTTGGGCATTTCATCATCGGTAAGCTGAGCTACGATATCCGTCCGAGATCGCTTCACGGGAGGTGCGTTGTAGTCGGCGAGGTTCGCAAACTCGGCGACAATGTTCGTAGGCTTCTTATTCTTAGACCCGCGCTTTGGGTACGGAAGTCGTCTGTCATCACCGTGACGGCGCCTGGCACCACTATCATCATCGCTCTCATACTGGGAACCTGCACGTGTCTTCTGAACGTCGCGACGACTGCGCTTTCTGGACGTCTGCGAATGTGCGCAGTCCTTCTCGGGTTGGTGTTTGCGCTTTGAACCCATTCTATTCGCTGTGTGTAGGAGTTACTGGTGAATACTAACAACTGGAGGTATCTGATATCTGATGTGAAAGGGTATAGTCGGATGGTGTTGACACTAGGGTTGACGCAGCTATGAGATCTAGTGGAGCGTTCTGTTCAAGCATGGGTGCCTAATGTCGAAGAACACTTAACCATGGATTGAAGGGGAAACGCACGTGCGTTTACAACTCTTCAATTCACTTGTATGGATTAGCTCTAATTTCTTGTTGTCTTCATCGGAATTACAGATTGCACCAGGTCGGTATATTTGTTGTCGCGATGGGGACCTGTATGATCCATGGCGATGTGGGTGTAGAGACCTGACTTTCAGTGGTACCGAAACGCGATACCACCGCGGGCGAATTTGCAGTCGATGCCCCCTACGATACTATTCTGTGTTAGCATCGTGAGGCTGATTTGATTACGCAGTTTCTGTCCATTATGCTGGATCAAGTTGCAATATCACAGCGTGACAGTCGGTATCCGAACAATAAGAAGGCCGCAACAGGCGTTCTCGTAGCTGAAATACGACGTTTGTGAGAAAACAACATGTCGTGAGCTATTCGAAGCTCACAAAACCCGCTAGGGTGCATTCTCTCCTTATTTTGTCGGATTCCAGCCGATACGAAGAAGAGCTGATATAATAGTCGCGGTCAGATTGTCGCGAACGCGGCGGCTCAGCCCCCTCCAACAACAATAACGAATGCCATTCTGTGTGCAACCGCGCTTGCCAGAATACTACACTATGCAGCAATAGAAAATTATAAACAAGATCAAGAATATCTAGACGTGACGAAGATGTCCAGAATACGCTCAGCTAGGGATGAATGAGTTTCGAGGTCGAAGTTGATCGGCATTTTGCCAAGCTAGATGACGTCATCGGGCTTTCCTCCTCGTTCCCTTCTCTAAACGCAAGTATTCCACTTCGCTTTCGCAAATATTAGTCCAGCCCCGAAGCTACCAGACTCAAACACTTACTACGCGATGCCATTCCTTCACGCGAGGTCTCGACGCGTCTCGTCACGTGAGCAAGCCACCGTTTAATGCGTGATCAGTGATCAGTAATCCATATACTGAGCCTCGGGCTGCTTCGAATCAGCCAATCAGAACTGCGCATCCCACTCCAGCAGACATCTTCTTTATGATAGTTTTGGCGAGGTTGTGAGTAATTCAAAATGGAAGACTTGACAATGCGTTGCGCTTCGTCTCGGCCGTAACTTAAAGTGCGTGCGGGGAACAGATAGCGCCGGGTACATACAGCACATATCCTCTCAGTGTGAAGTATAGCGGAGGACATGCCAGCCAGCGTCTCCCCTTCATGTCATTCTAGTCGCGTCAGCATACTCCTAACATGAACCTCCATCGCCAGGATGGACATGCGACATCGATCCATAAGACTGACACCGTCATTGGAAAGAAGGAAGAGAAGTCCGATGCTGAACCCGCCAAACTCGAGGATGAACGACGCTGTAGTGAGCGGCCGGCTACCGAAAATGCATCGTTCACAAGCCCCATCAACCCCATGGACTGGAACGATCCCGAGGACCCTGACAACCCGCACAACTGGCCTACATGGAAATTGGCTTATCATACGATGATACCAGCCCTCTTTGGATTTACTGTGTAAGCCGCAAGACAGACCGAATACGAGGAAGTACTGACGGCTCAGCACGTTTGGGACATCAGTGTATACACCCGCACTCGCGGACGTTATGCGTGACTTCGACGTATCGCGCACGGCTGCGCTCATCGGCATAACGCTTTACACACTCGGCCTAGCGTTTGGTCCTATCGTCACCGCACCTCTTAGCGAAAGAAAAGGCCGAAAGGTCGTCTATCTGTTATTCTTCCCTATATTCATGCTATTTACGCTCGGTGCAGGATTCTCAAAAACGTACGCAGGCCTGGTCACATGTCGACTTTTCGCAGGATTGTTCGGAAGTCCAGCGCTTGCTGTTGGTGCCGGAACGAACGCCGATCTGTTTCCACCACATAAGCGTGCCTTGACTACGAGTTTCTTCTTGATGGCCCCTTTCGCTGGGCCGTCTATTGGGTGTGTATCGTCCATGGTTTATTGATATATCAGATATTAACATGATTGCAGGCCTGTAGTCGGAGGATTCGTGGCACAATACAAGACATGGGAGTGGACTCAATGGTGTATTCTCTTCCTTTCCGTTTTTGTATATGCCTTTGCTATACCGATGGATGAGACCTATAAGCCAATCATCTTGAAGAAGAGAGCGAAGAAGCACGGACTGGAGAAGAAACAAGAGAACGGGGACATCAAGCGCGAAATAATCATGAGGTTTATCCGGCCTCTTCACATGCTTTCAACAGAGGTATGTTTGCAAACCCCCATGCAGCCTCGTCCAGTATCGAGCTGATCATGCACAGCCTGTAGTCTTTTTCGTCTCTCTTTACACAGGTTTCGCATTTGCGGTGCTGTTTCTCTTCTTTGCAGCTTTCCCCTATGTCTTCCAACGTCCGCCTTATTCCTTTACACCCTCTCAGTCTGGTCTCACATTCATACCCATCAGTATTGGCGTATTCGTTGGAGGTATGACTACCATTGTAATAGATCGCACGCTCTACCGGAAGAAACATCAACAGGCCATATTGAAAGGTAACTCGAACGCTGACCCGGAACATCGCTTGTATAGCGCAATGTTGGGTAGCTGGGGCATGGTCATTGGTCTTTTCTGGTTTGGCTGGTGTGCCGACAAAGGAGTTCATTGGGCTCCCACTGTGGTAGGAGTTATACCCTTTGCGTGGGGCAATATTTGCGTCTTCGTGAGTTGCAGAGCTCGAGTTCGCAATGCCCCGGTGCTAACAATACAATTTCCAGACGTCCTCTGCGTTGTATCTTGCAGATGTATATGGTGCGATGAACGGCGCGTCAGCTATAGCGGCGAATGGGATCGTTAGGTACACGCTTGGGGCTGTCTTTCCCCTCTTTACCGTGCAAAGTATGTCATCATACCTGGAGTCTGCCGATGGCAATGTCAGGAGCATCACGAAAGCTAACATATGACTCAGTGTACGATGCTCTCGGAGTTGGCTGGGCGACTTCCCTCCTTGGCTTTCTGGCTTTGGCTATGACACCTATCCCATTCGTGTTCTTCAAATTCGGGCCCTCTATTCGTGCGAAAAGCAGATATCCTGTGGCCATGTAGTTCCACGTTCTTTTGCGATGGTACTCGTCCTGGTGGCACGGGCCGCCCGTCTTTGTATGCTGCTAGTGCGGGAGCCGAGTCATGCTTTGAAATACAACTCGGCGTCGGCCTTCGCACCACGTCTGCTGCTTGTAAATCAATCCCTGGCTCGCATCACAGCTGAGATAATGCGCAAGATGCTCCACAGTGCCTGGTGGTGCGTTGCACAAGGCTGACGCCGCCATTACTTGAGGCTCTCGGTCGTCGCTGCTGCATACATAATCGCAGCAGGGGCAGTCTAAATCCCTATGCTTTACACTTTTCCATCACTCGGTTGCCTTTTCCTCTTACCATTTTTCTGCCGCTGTTTTTCGAACGCAACCTCTTCATCCTCACCATGGACGCCAACGCCTTCACGACCCCGTTCCAGCTCACCAAGTCGCTCAAGCGCGATGTGTACCCCGCCATCGACCCCAAGAACCCCTCCCTCAGCGCCAAGGGCAAAACCATCCTGGTCACGGGCGCTACAGGCGGTTTAGGAGGTGTAAGACGGTCCGTTGTCGATCGTGTGGGGTAGATGCTGACGCCAACGAATAGGAAGTGGCTCGTGCCTGGGCCATAGCCGGCGCCAAGGGCATCGTGCTTGTCGGCCGCAACAAAGATCTGTTGACGGAGCCCGCCAGCGCCATCGCCTCCCTCAGCCCCGAGACCAAGGTCCTCAGTGTCACCGCCGACCTAACCGATGAGGCCGAAGTCCAGAGCCTGTTCAAGAAGGCGACCGATGCCTTTGGCACAGTCGACGTCGTAGTCCATGCCGCGGGTAGCATGGTGGGCGGACCTGTCGGCGATCTCGAGCCTAACGCTTGGTTTAGCGACTACGAGGTGAACGTCAAGGGCTCGTATATCCTCGCACACTACTACCTCAAGGCTGTTGAGTCCGGCACGCTCATCCTGCTGAACACGCTCGGCTCGTCCTTCACAGTGCCCGGCATGAGCGCCTACTCGGGCAGCAAGGTAAGTTTTGACTGTACGAAGTGCATGTGAGACATATACTGACTTCGTACCTCTACCTTTGCAGATGGCGCTGCTCAAGTTGGCCGAGTACCTGGACGCCGAGAAGCCCAATCTTCGCGTCTTCACCGTGCACCCTGGCATCGTCGCTGCGACCGAGTCCAAGCGCGGTATGGTCGTCGACCAGCTCACGCCGTTCGCGCACGACAAGGGCATCCAGACAGGTGGCTTATCGCTGTACCTTACGCAACCCAAGGCCGACTACCTCAAGGGCTCATTCGTCAGCGTTAACTGTAAGTATCTCACTCTGTTCCAACTCTTTGTCTACGAATGCTGATTTTTTCCAGGGGATGTCAACGAGATGGAGGCACACAAGCAGGAGATCACCGAGCAGAAGCTGCTCAAGCTTGGATTTCTGAACGCAAAGCTCGGTCCGGACGGTCATCCGTGGTCCGCGTGACTAGATGACCGCGAGCCCAACGCGACTGACGGAAAGAAGGAGAAAGGCTAGAAACTTATGAAGAACGAGGAAGTGTTCGTGTAGTCAGGAACAGAGTGGTGCGTTTGCGAGCAGGGTAAGCGATCGATCGCGGGTTGTGTATGCTAGAACTCTTTGCGCTTTATCAGGGGTAAAGCTGTGGATCATCGTGGAATGACGACACAATATTTTCGAGGCTTTTCTCCAACATCGCCTATATCGCGGGTACCAGCCATATTCATATGGTTGTGATGAAGAAGTTCTATCTGCGGTGATGGCCATGTCGCCGTTTGAGCTAAGATCCACTATGCTTACTTAATAAGTGGGCCCCGCTTCCGCCCCAACCTCCTTCCCTCCTGCCTTGCGTTGTTGCCTCGATCACCACAACAGCTCTACGTCCCCTGAAGCGTCTCATGAGGCTCTCTTCCCACCTGGGCAGCCCATACCCGATGCATGATGTGGTATTGATCAGCAGTCCGAAAACGGAACCATCAAGCTGCCTTCTCCGAGACACACAAAACGCATGGACCCCGTACGACCTCACAACACCTATGAGAGGCACTTCGAATCGAGATCCTTCCTGCAGAAGTACACGTCCCTGTGCTACACTCTTTGAAGCGAAGGCGTGACCCATGACGTCGATCATCGAAGATTCATCAGGCATCCGCTATTGAACAACATTAACGACAGTCTCGATTTATTAAGTCTCCTTCCCCATTTGAGACATATCTCTGTTGTTGCTGCGCCGTCAAAATATCGGGAAGAACTCTCGCAGCTCTCTTTTTATGCGGCCCGTTGGCGCGTATTCGATTCGTGTGGGCCGTGGTAACGCTGTATCCCCTGTTTTGTACATTGTCATCAAGTCGTGCCATCAGGGTTCGTTTGAGGCTTACACGTCTGCATCGATGCTTTGGCAAGCGCTGCCTTTAGTTCGGTAAGTTTTCCCGAGCTGGAACAGCCACGTTCATGGCTATGTTGCCGCCACGCTGCAGGTTACAGCAGCCTCAGGTTTCGACTTCGCCTCAGAGCTTTTCGCCGCGCAACCGTTACATCTCCTCTTTTTTTTCATCTGGTCGCTCTGTCGATCTCTTCGCTAGCGAGAACCAGTATCGTAACCTTGACCGGTGACGCCGGACCGGAGATAAACGTGGGTCACGGATCAGTAAATCGAGTCCACATCCCGTATGATCATCATCACTCATGATTAAACACCTCTACATTCCAAGGCTTAGTCACCGCGGTGACTGTTACGCGCTTCTTTCACAAAAGTCATGTCAACGCATTGTGGCATCATTACGTCGGTGTCGGCGTCGGTGTCGGTCTAAAAGAAGGTTCTTTATGTCATGTGCACATCTTCAATGTGCTCACCCAGATTCGGTTGCAAGCATACCAGACTTCAACTGCGTAAGCATGCATATTGCGCCATGCGCTCACCCGGCGTCGCGCAAGAAACTAGGACAAAGCCTTCAAGAGCCATGTACCCGAGACATGCTTTGTCGGGGTATGTGTGAAATATGGCCTAACTATACGATTCGTATGTTGTACAGAGCTCTTGACGGTGATGATATGAGTTGTCATAGCTAGTCGAGTAGAAGGTGGTTCTTTCTCTCCCTACTAATCTCATGGCTGTGACGACTCGGTCATCTTCCGATGAGGGAAGGCGTGGTTGTCTAGTCTTCACGAACTTGGTGCGGACTCCCGGATGCGTATTCCACAACCCAACGAGTCGGCCACAGCATTAGCTGTGTAACAACATTGACACTTGTGACGACCTGACGCAACGGCGCTGTTTTTGAAGATATATCGGAGCATCCACGCGATGATTGGATCGCAAAAGAAAAGAAGCGGTGAAACTTAGCGTAGTCTTGGTTGTCGTCTGTGGCATTTCCTGGTAGACGGAACAACTACCGCACCAAGGATATGTTGCTTCATCTGCTTATCGGGAATGCGATCAGTACATGGGCGTTCGTGGAACTTGAAGATACGATGTGTACATTACGTGTTCAGGAGCCGGTCCGTCAACGTCCTGCCGGGTCAAGGGGGAGACTGTTCCGCGTACTCACCGCTGTATTGAGAAGGTTGATATGCAGGCATTGCTCAAGTCGTTCATGTTATCTAAGAATCACACGTCGCTATAGACGAGAGAAAATGCCGGCACATGATCGGTGCGGCAGATGAACGAACCTGCATTCACCGGTTTGAGTCCAACCTTACCATGGGTTGAGCTGTTGTTACAACGCAGCGATGGTTACTTCAGACGCGTCCAAGGCACGAGTATGATTGGTGAAACAAGAGCCTGTTATCCGACGCGTGTCTACTGGCTCACTCCTTGCACCTCTTCATCATGATCATGATAGACCGGGCTCTCTCCAAGGCCGGTAGGTGAAACCCCAACAATGAAGACTACAGCATCTTACGTTCCCAACAACCATTCGCTTTGACGATAGTCCCGCAGCCTCTCTTATCTAGTCTCCTGGGACGTCGCGCGAGTGCCAGCGCGACATGGCGTTGCAATGTTCGCCCAAGACTGATGACGAATGGTAACCATGCACATCATCGACACGGCATCGAAGCAGATATGGCCTCATTGCGATCGTATATAACCGACATTAAGTCACGATGCCTCAGTTCAATGGTCGCTTCGCCGCATCGATCTGCTTCATTAAACTCTGCCGGCTCAACTTTGCATTTGATTACTACCTCAAACGATTTCTCAAAAATACTGGGGCACTCGGCATAATCTACGATGTCAACTACGATGCCATTCGTCCCCAACCAGGTCTTAACGGCTAGCCTGAGCCCGCCGCCATGCTTCACAGCCCATCCTCAAGCTGTGATTACGTCCACCTGTCCACTATGTAAAGGGCATCCGCAAGGGTACAGTCTGTTAATTCACTCTCGAGGGAGAAGAATGATAACCGATCGAGACTGCTGACTGAACCACAGTTTTTCTCGCCGACCCGACTGTACGGCATGCAATGCCCAAGGCTTCGTACAGAAGAATTGCGACCAGTGCGTACGCTACCGAAACACGCTTCGAATGAAGGTTCAGACGGCACAAGCATGACTGGTTGACGACAACTTGAGCACTACCTGCCCGTGAAAGTTGCTCAGCCATGAGACCCACACGCTCGTCTTCTCGGCACCGATGAGAACAATTTTTTCGAACATCAGTTATCATAGCATGATTACCAACCCTCCAAAGCTTTTCTTCATCACACTCGTTCAAACCACTGCAAAGCATTGTTACCTTGAATCAAGGTCAAAGACCTCCTGTTGATGAAGAAATCACGAGTACACAAAAATAACGAAGTAAATGAAATCCTCACCTTTCCACCAGGATAGCACACTGCAAGTGATTGTGAGAATTACAAATTTCCATTCACAGTTACACGATAAGGTTGTAGGTATGTATTACAAGGCGTGTTTCAACAACTAGTACCCGAAATTTACGAAAAAGAAAAGTAGTCATGTACTTGCGCCACGACGCAAACCGAAATATTGGTAGTAGGTTAGCAGATCATCGTTTATCTCGCAAACCCAGCATCTCTGGCCGAGTACCTCCTCGAACTCCCCCCGCTATCCGGCCTAACAGGCCCAGCACTAAGCTGCCTTACCCGGCCCTCAACGACCTCATAAACACCATCGGGGAGGTACGTCTCCCGCTCGCTCTCTGTCCTCACGATACCAGCTCTCCCTCTGCCGCGTTCTTCGCCGCCGAGCATACCGGGGTAGTCGACGCTATCTCTACCAGCACCAAGATCGGGGTCGGAGCGGTGATCAACAAACTGCTGCTGGAGCGATGACTGGGATGCGGCTCTACGCGGTTGTTGACGTTGCTGCTGTTGTTGGGCGAGTAGATCGGGGTTCACGAGGCGGTTGAGCGCGTTGTTCGACATGCTTCTTGTGGAGGTGCGGGATGCTGGGCGACCGCGGGCCTCCATTGCCTCCACTGCGCTACCTGGTCTGCTTGATGATCTGCTACGCGTGGATACGGGCGCGGGTGCAAGATCTTCGGTCCACCATTCTGGGCGTACGGAGTGAAGTGAGTCTGTTGAGGTGCTGCGTGTGTGGCGGTGGTGTGGTATGGTTGGTTGATGCGTTTCCGCAGAACGGTTGTAGAGACCGAAGACGGGTGGTGGTGGCTGAGCTTGGCTCGTGTGACTCGCCATGCTGCTGGCGCTGCTGTTGCGCTTCTGTAGCTTTCTTCGCGGTCGGTTTGTGCTGGTGATGGTCGTCGTCATGGTCGTTGCTGGACTTAGTGGTGGGGAGAGGTGCAGTCGAGGGTCTACGGGTGACTCTTCTGATCTCTTTCGGCCACGGGGGATGGTGGGTGCGGCCGTCTCACCAGAGTCTGGGCTTTCCCCGTTACTCCATGGTCGCTTCTCAGTGTTGCCGCTGTTCGTGTTGCTTCCGCTGCCACTGTCGCGGCTGAGGACGCTTTCCACGAGTCTCTTGTGCCATGAGCTGTTTCCGTAGTTGAAGTTGAGTCGCTTTTCGGGATCCTTCTTTCCGAACCAAAGGGGCTCGCTTTGAGAGAAGCCAACGGCGGTGAGCCAGGGATTACCGGGCGCATCGTGGGCAAGCTGAAAGATGACATCGACCTCCTCGAGCGAGCGGAAGGCAGTCTCAGGGTAAAAGAAGTATACCAAGGGGATGATGGCAAAGTTTGTGACAGCGAAAATGATCCATGTGCGGTAGGAAATGCGCTGGAATGCGATCGGGGTGATGAACACGACACTGTCTCGGTGTTAGTTGTGCAGCTAATGCGCTGGATCCGGAGTGTGACTTACACAAAGTTGAGCAACCAGTTGGCACTTGTCGAAAGACCGTTAGCAGGGCCACGAATCCGAAGTGGCACAATTTCGACCTGGTACAACCAAGCCATACCCTGCCATCCAATAGCGAAGAATACCGAAAAGATGAACAAGAAGACGGTGCTGGCAATCCTTCCGGCTTGCATATTGCGCTCGGACCACAAGTACTGTAGGATGGTAATGAGAATCATGCATGCTGACATGCCCGAGGCACCGAACATCATGAGTGAGCGACGGCCCCAGAAGCGATCAATACCGACAACAACGATGAACGACGCAAGGAAGTAGACAGTCGCTGAGCAGGATGCCAGGAGACGAGCCAACCAGCCCTCAAAGGACATACGTGTCAAGAAGATCCATGAGAGATACTGCAGAACCAAGTTGATACCAGTGCCCTGTTGGAAAACCTGTACGAAGTATGCCAACACAACACGATGGAATCCTCGGCGCTCCTTGTTGGAAAACAAGCCGGCGCTGGAACCTTGTGCCATAATCAAGATGGCATCCTTGATCTGTAGAAACTCGTCTTTTGTCTCGAAGCTATCAGGCTCATCATCGTTCAGCGCCGCGAGTACAGTGAGCGCCTCTTGTTCGCGTCCAGTAAGAATAAGCCATCGCGGCGATTCGGGGAGGACGAATAGCATCGCGATAGCGGGTAGCGCGAACATGATCTGCAGAGCGATAGGGACGCGCCATGATGCCGAGGAACTGGTGAGGTATGCAAAGCCGAAGACGAACCAGTACGAAAGCGCGATACCGGCGGAAACAAACGCTCCTGCACTGATCATGAGAATGGTTCCTTTGCGATGCGACTTGACGCATTCTGCCTGGTACGCGGGGGCGGTGGAAGTGGTGAAGCCATTGCCTATGTTACAGCGTCAGTCTTCGTGCGGAATTTCTTCTACAAAACGTAAGAGAGCTTACCGAAACCAGCGATCGCGCGACCGACGATGAACTGTGGAAAGCTGTAGGAAGACGTCTGAATAATTTCGCCAATCACCCAAAAGGTAAGACCGAGGATGAGTGTGCGCCGACGTCCAAGCAGGTCACCGACGAAGATTGTCGCAATGGCTGAGACGATGCAGCCGAGATGCCACGTTCCGACCGTAAGACCTGTTGATGTCAGTCAGACCCTGCATGGTCCAGTACCAATCTGAGGTATTGATGCGCCCCTGAGACTTGGTTCGACATACCTGTGACCCACGCATTATGAAAAGAACTCTGGTTGACAATGTCAACCTGAGGGAATCTGTCCAAGAACTGCTGAACAGTCAAGAGACCGCCCATAACACCCTGGGCATAGCCGAAACATCTTTGACCGATCAGTCAGGACGAATAATCTACGCGACACATACGGATGGGGTAACTCACAAAAAGCAAAGCCCACACGTGATGCTAATGGCGCTCGCAAGACTGCGACCTCTGAGACCCAAGAATCTCGCCATCTTGATGAAGCCTCGATAAGTCACGCAGGGAAGCAAAAGGTTGAAAAGACCGTCCTGCGGGCTGTCAAGTGTAAGGAATAACCCAAACTCATAACAACGCAGGTATTGCAGCAAGCAGCGGCACGTCTCTTAGATTTGAGATTTGCCCATGTTGCCCGCCCGTCCAGGCGTCCTGGTCTGGCCATCAGCCTAACGTCATGCCCGCAGGATCGTCGCAAGCGTGCCGTTCGTAGGTTCATGGCATCCTTGATGTCAACATGGTCGGCTAGGCTCTGTAGAGATTAGCGAGCGTTGTGAAGATGCGCTACATGCCGCTAGACATCAAAGATACAGCCCACGACCTGTCACTCGAAGTGTAAAGATCCCAGTATCAGCTGAGTATGGAGAAGGTTCGCTTCGTAGGTTTGATTATACTTGAATTGAGGCTGTCCACGCTGTGCCAATGTCTCTTTTGGTTTCGACACGCAGGAAAGTTGGCTCTTGGGCAAACGTCATGTCGGCGAACTTCCCTAAGCGTACCGTCCGAAGCATTATGCAACCCACGGTCGAGTATCGCGACACCAAGCTGAAGACGGCTAAGTCATAGATCCAAGCCGCGCTAGAGATCGTTGCTGTCAGGTACGCGAGCTGTAACGCAAGCCGAGTGGTTCTTGGAAAAGGCCGACACACACGATCTCGATGACCGGCTGATGTCATCGACCTGTTAGCGCCGATCAGCTGAGAGATCGAGCACGTTGAGGGACCGCACAGACTTTGCATCCCACCAGTTGTTCGGGATCGAGATGACTCGTTACTAGCCGAAACGGCTGAACGCGATGAACCGTTGCATTGTTGCTATTGTTGGGTGATATCGGATGAGATGACCAGCGAATCAACGCTTGATGAGGGAACGGGAGGGAGAGTCGGAGCCTGTTGCAGGTCAAATGTCAAAGTGCTGAATAGCGATGCACGTCCTGTACTGTACTGTCGCGACTTGTGCACATGGTTTAGAATAATCGGACATGCCGTCCTAACGAACGAGCGGACAGGCTTGGCCAACGGCGAGTTCTGGCATGTGTTCGCACCCGGGGATTTAGCGCTGGGGTACGCGAGAAAGAGCGGATAAGAGTATTGATTTTTCTATTTGGCTAAGAACTTCTGGAACGCTTCCTGCTCGATAACTACACTGCCTACCGACCTCAGCTTCTTTCTGCCCTCTTTCTGCTTCTCGAGGAGCTTGCGCCGTCTGCTGAGATCACTAGCATGGAGCTTGGCGAGGACATCCTTGCGGTACGGCTTGATGGTAGCTCGCGCCACGATCCTCCTGCCGGCTGCAGCCTGTATGATGACCTCAAACATTTGTCGTTCGACATGTTCTTTGAACTTTTCGACCCATGTGCGGCCCACCTTATCAACTTGTGAGGTGTGCAGGACGCGTGACACGGCATCGACTGGGGAGCCGTTGACGAGTAGGTTGAGCTTGATGATGGAAGACCTGCGGAAGCCTGCATCCTCGTAGTCAAGAGAGGCGTAACCTTTGGTGGAGCCTTTGAGTTTGCCGAAGAAGTCGTCTACAAGATGCGACAGGGGTATGTCGTACTTCAGGATGACTTGGGTGGCAGTGAAGAAGGTAAGCTCCTTCTGCTCGCCGCGATTGGCCTCGCAAAGCTTGATGACCTCACCAAGATATTCGTCCGGCATGGTGATGGTTGCAGATACGTAGGGCTCATGGACTTCCTGCACTCTGAAATGCGCTTGGTCCTGATCGGGAAACTCATTGGGGTTGGTGATGATGGACTCGGTGCCGTCTTTCCAGATCACCTTGAAGGGTACGGAGGGCGGTGTGATGATGATGTTGGCACCATGTTCCTGACGCAAGCGGTCCTCGAAGACGGAGCAATGCAGCGTGCCCAAGAACCCCAAGCGCCAACCAGCACCCAGAGCATCGGACGACTCCTTCTGCAATGTAACGCTGCGGTCGTTGAGGATGATCTGCTGGATGCTGTCTTCGAGATGCTCGTGGAGATCCTGGTCGGTTGGGAAGGCGGAGACAAAGACCATGCTCTTGGGCTCCTCGAAGCCCGGGTAGGGCTCTACCAGCTTCTCAGATCCAATGGTGGTATAAGTGTCGCCGACCTTGGCCTCTTGCGAGCGCTTCATGCCAGGGTTGAAGTAGATGTAGCCCACCTGCCCAGCCTTGAGAACCGTCTGCGGGGTCTGGTCGGGGTACATGATGCCAACCTCGCCCACGATGTACTTCAGCTTAGTTGCGAAGGAGCGTATGGTGTCCCCAGGCCGCACCTGCCCGTCGAATATGCGCACCAGCAGGATGACGCCCTTGTATACATCGTACCACGAATCGACGAGGAGCATACGGAGAGGCTTCTTCAGATCGCCGACTGGGGCGGGTATCTTTTCGACGACGGTAGGAAGGAGGGCAGGGACATTGAGTCCGGTCTTGGCTGAGACAAGGACGGCGTCTTTTGGGTCGAGCTCGAAGGTTTCGCGCATCTGCTCAAGCACCCGCGGCGAGTCGGCATGGGGGAGGTCGACCTTATTCAGCACCGGTACCAGCGTGAGGCCTTGAGCGAAGGCGAGGTAAAAGTTGGCGACTGTCTGCGCCTGCACGCCCTGGCTGGCATCCACGAGCAGCAGGGCTCCTCCACAGCTGGCATAACTGCGCGACACCTCGGCTCTGAAGTCGACGTGGCCCGGCGTGTCCACCAGATGCAGCAGATAGTCCTGGCCCTCGTGCTTGTATATCATACTACATGTCTGCGCCTTGACGGTGATGCCACGTTCCCTCTCCACGTCAAGCTTGTCGAGAAACTGCTTCTGGCCGCCGGGCTGGATGGTGCCCGTGATCTCCAGAAGGCGGTCCGAGAGGGTGGACTTGCCATGGTCGACGTGGGCGACGATGCAGAAATTGCGGTATCGGTCGATGGGGATGTCGGCGATGCGCTTCTCGAGCTCTGACTGGGGGCGGAAGGCTTGCGCATAGTTTCTGGCGAGGGGCGGCAGGCGCTCAAGCAGGCGTGAGGTACGCGGGAAGCCAGTGCAGCGGGCAGAGGGCGTCCGCCAGCCGTGCAGAAGGCTGCTCGCAGTTCGAACGCATGATCGCATGAGTGGGCATGAGGTCGGATCCGTGCCTGGCTGCTCGTCACTCGGGTGGTGGTGTCGACGACTTTTTTGATCGATCTTATCTTATCGGCGACGGGCGGTTCCTGCATCTGCACCCAGACCCACTCCCAGACCTCTCTCATCCGACAACTCTACCCCGCAAGCATACTAGGCCTAACTCTGATACTCGGAGAGACTCGGTCATTGATTGCGCCTTCTTTGACCAGCTTTGTTGCACTATCTCGTTGCTTCCTGTTCCGCCAGGCTACGCAGGTCGCAGTTACCCTATCAACAAACCCCGTAAACAACACAACGCCAACCTTCACCGCGCCCCTGCCGCAATGTCTCAACCGAAGACCTCCTCCAAGTCAAAATCCTCCAAGAGCGAATCAAAATCTTCCAAGAGTGATTCCTCCAAGGTGCACAAGCTTGCGCTCAAGGGCTCTTCGAAAGTCGTTAACGAGTTCGTAAGTCGGTGAGGCCAAGCAACGCATTCCACGCTTACCCTGATTAGTTTGAGTACTCCGTCAACACCATCCTGTAAGCATAACGAGCAGCATTGTCGCCCAATATCTACGTCACTGACTCTGCTCAGCTTTCAAAGAGGTGTTTACCCAGCCGAGGACTTCACCGCGTAAGCTTGTTCTACACCATGACGCCAATCAGCCATTAACAAAATGTAGCGTGAAGAAATATGGGCTGACTATGATGGGTACGTGACCTGCCAATCCCGTCATCGGCCAAATTCTGACCTTTCCAGTGACTGCCGATGACCAGGTCAAGGCCTACATCAAGAAGATCATGGGCCAGCTGAAGGAGTGGATGTATGGAGGCAAGATCTCAAAGCTTGTCGTCGTCATTACGAGCAAAGAAACTGGAGAGCATGTTGAGCGCTGGCAATTTGACGTAAGCTACACGAAGTAGAGTGAAACCTAGTCTCTGACAGCATCTAGGTCCAAATTTACGGGAAGAGCGCAAAGGCGAAATCGTCCAAAAAGACGGCCGACCAAGAAAACTCCGTTCCAGAGTGAGCGAAAAGTCCCGCCGATTCGAACACATACTGACAACTACCAGTGCCAGCGAGGCATCGGAAGACAAGACCGAAGCTGAGATCCAGGCCGAGATCCAGTCTGTTTTCAGGCAGATCACTGCATCTGTGACTTTCCTACCCATGCTGGACGGAAACTGTACCTTCAACGTTCTTGTCTATGCCGACACGGACTCTGAAGTGCCTCTCGAGTGGGGTGACAGTGACGCCAAGGAGATCAAGAATGGCGAGAAGGTGCAGCTGCGGAGCTTCAGCACAAGCAACCATCGTGTGGACACTCTAGTGAGCTACAGGTGAGTGACATCATGAACTGGCTGTGGACGCGATGTACTAATCTTCTAGACTTGCCGACTAAAATCCGTCGCGTTTAAGCTTCTACCTTTCTGTGTCCTTTCCCATTTTTCTCACCTGCTCGACTTTTTCGCCCAGGCGCACGGAGTATTTGGGTCGCAGCATGTTCCAGGGTTCGATGACTAAACTCGCGGCATTTCTCAAAGCCTTCTACGCGGCGGTATCCACACACCAATGAATATCATGCAGTTGCCTTCAATTTTCATCCAGAAGTGAACCTATCCGATAACGAACACGTGCCTAGGCCAGAAGCTTCCTCTGGTACTGCTGGGCCGACGCTGATTTAGGTGGTGGGGCGGTGACTTTGTGACCGCTGTGGCTTTGAAGGCTCGTACACAACTTCCGTTCGTTCTCTTTCGGTCCATGCTTGTATTGGTGGTGCGACAGCGTTGGCATCGCAAACGCAGCGAAGTGGATTCGTCAAGCGTAGGTCCTCGGTAAGGCACGCGTTAATCTTTCCAACCTCACTTTGTATGCTGATCTAGGTTTGTTGAAACCTTCAACGAGGCGGTACTGTTGCGTTACAATGACGGACTTACGCAATTTTCTCGATGCGCGTGGCCTAAAGCCCGCAAAATACACCCGCTGTTGTGTTATAGGCGCCCCACCTCAGTGGCAACACAAATGATGCCTGGCTTTCCAAAAACATATTTGGTATAGGAGCATGGGAATCTCTTTTGGATGCGCGAACTTCTCGTTCGCAGATCATTCCCCACAAGCTATGCTCGGTGTTGCCTCATCTCACACACAGAAATGTTGTCGCACCTTCCTTCACTGATTCGCCAGGCGGTTCCGACATGTTCACACGGCTTGGGGATATCTGGTACATGTACACACTGCTACCAGAGAATCTCCCAAGCTACCGACTTTCTTAATTTGGTACGGTCCCAATGTCACTGATTTTGGCGCATCTTATCTCCATAACCAGCCTCGTTACATGCCTGAGTGCTGTATCTACTGGTTGAGGAGGGAGGAAATACCGTGCGGTAGCGCATCTGTAACAGAGCACAGGTGCGATTTCCACCACGACCCAACAAGACTACGTTTACCTGGGGTTCCATGGCACCTTGAAGCTCCAAGTTCAAGCTTATCCTGCATGGCTCGCCCAAGACAACTTCAGCACATGTTAGGCGCACCAATACCAATTGACTATCGCCACATTACACTGTTTGCATACTAAACTCGTGCAGTTGTGGCTGCACCGGTAGTCGCTTATAGAGGTGTGGATACTTTCCACCGCACGTACAATTCCTAGAAAAGGTATGCACCTCTTGAATTTCAGCTGAGTATCTCTTCTCCTCGCTAACCGCTTGGTGTTGCCGTCTTCTCAGTCGTTACCTAACATCCGTGTGCACCTTTGTCCTTTGTCGTTCAGACGCACAACTCACAGCCATTCCTCACCCTGGGTTCATATGCAAAGACGCAGAAATGGGTTTAACCGACAGACTTTTCGGAAAAGAGAGTGGTGTCTCTCGACCGCATGATGGCACTCGTGGGAGCGAGGAACCATCACCCCAGAATCCTCTCGCGCCAAAACCTCGAGCTGGCGACGAGTCACCGGCTAGCTTCACACCTATGCAGCTTGCTCCAGCTAGCGCTCACTCTGGCGTGTCTGGAAGCATCCACGGCAGTGACAGTACCGTGCACACAGATGCTGCTCGCGATGTCAAGGCCGAGATCCTGGCCAACTGGCTTCACACCAAGCAAGAGGAGCGGGTATGGACTTTTGGAGCAGCTGGTGAAGGTTGTTTTATGAAGAAGTCAAAAGGCAGCTATTCCTGCATCCCCAACGCGCTTCAAACCGATGGTACAGGTCTCTACGAAGCTGTCACCGAGTTGAACGTCCGAGTAAGTTGAGCAACTGCCAAACACCTGCTCAACGTGTTCACTAACACTTTGCAGTGCGCCATGACCGTTACCACCAGGGTCATTCAGTATGTCCTTGAACGAACTAATGGCCAGTATGTACAAATCCAGAGTGGCCTTCGTTTGCAGGTTATTCCCGATTTTGAAGCTTTGCCATACTGCCAAAGGGGCCAGTCCGCTGCCTTCGTTGCCTCACGAGGCATGCTGGTAGTGTGGCAGGACGACCCCAAGCTGACGCTCGAACGCGCAGAGTTCATCATCAATTGTTTGATGAGGATGATGTGTGGAGCTGAATACGGCTATGATGCCCAAGACTTGGAGTTGGAGAAGTCAGGAAAGAACCTCGCAATCGATATGGAAGATTACGACGACTCGCGTGATTCTGGAGAAGCCACTGGCGAGGAGGCCCGAGACATGAAATTGTGGCAGGCTGCCTACTGCGGCATGTCTATTCTTCTTCTGACCGTAGCTATCGGTTCCGGATACAGGCAAATCGCCATCGAAGAGTTCCAAGCCCCCAAGCACTGGCTTCGTCTGCTCTTCATCATCTGCTTACCTGCGCAAGTCTGGCTATCATTAGTAAGTCATATGCCTGCACTCTACGAGTTTGCTTCTGACTTTATCAGTTCTTCTTCCAAGCTCTGGTTGGCAATTTTGCCCAAATCGTTGGCCCCACCGATCAGATGAAAGAGAACAGCCGCTACTACTCTGGCAAAGCACCCAGGCGCATCAACCGTGATACCTTTGGCAAGTCGCTCCCACATGTAACGATCCAAATGCCTGTCTACAAGGAGGGTCTACGTACCGTCATTGAGCCCACCATTCGGTCACTCAAGCAAGCTATCTCTACCTACGAGCTGCAGGGAGGAAGCGCCAACATCTTCGTTAACGACGACGGAAGTAAGTGCTGCGCCAGTGCGTAATGTGAGCCACACTGACATCTGCTAGTGCAAATTCTCGGAGCCGAGGAGTCCCAAGAGCGCCAGGAATTCTATGACGAGCACGGCATTGGCTGGGTAGCGCGTCCAAGGCACGATCCTAAGGGCGAGCACGGATCAAAGCCCTTCATCCGCCCTGGAAAGTTCAAGAAGGCATCCAACATGAATTACGCCTTAAGAATCACTTGCAGGGTTGAAGAGGTCATGGCACAACATCCGCGTGAAGAGAGCTGGAGTCAGTTCGAAGAGAACGCCCTCTACAGGGAGGTCATGGAATCAGTCATGGCTGAACACGAGGGCGAGGCTTGGGCTGATGGTAATATCCGAATTGGCGACCACATTCTCCTGGTCGACTCCGACACCCGTGTGCCCAAGGACTGCCTGCTCGAAGCCGTCAGCGAGATGGAGCAGGGTCAAGAAGTGGCCATTCTACAGTACTCTTCCGGGGTCATGAACGTCACCAACAACTTCTTCGAGAACGGCATCACTTTCTTCACCAACATGATCTACACCATGATCCGATTTGCTGTCGCTGGTGGAGACGTCGCACCTTTCGTCGGTCACAACGCCATCCTGAGGTGGGAGGCACTCCAGAAGGTGGCTTATGAGGTCACAGAACGTGGACAAAGGTTTGACAAGTTTTGGTCCGAGGAGACGGTGTCTGAGGATTTCGATATGAGTCTGCGGCTACAGAGTGCCGGCTACATCATCCGGTTGGCCTCATACCAGGGTGACGGTTTCAAGGAGGGTGTATCCCTCACCGTATACGATGAGCTTGCCCGTTGGGAGAAGTATGTTTGCCCTCAACGTCAACATTGTTCAGTTGCCAACTCACATTCTCTAGGTATGCATACGGCTGCAACGAGCTGATCTTCAACCCCTTGGTCTACTGGCTCACTCGAGGTCCTTTCACCAAGCTTTTCCGCAAATTTATCTTGTAAGTAGACCTTCAGAGGTCGTGTAGTCTCGTCCGTTCTTCGGCTAACACAATGATACCAGTTCCAGCATGCCTCTCGCGTCAAAGGTTACTATCATGGCTTACATCGGTACCTACTACGCTCTCGGTTGCTCATGGGCTCTCACCATACTCAACTACTTCTTGATCGGTTTCTTCAACGGATGGCTAGATCATTACTACATCAACTCCTTCCGCGGTAAGCATCACATCATTGTTTGTCTCGCGCATCACTAACATCCATCAGTCTACTTCGCCATCATCATTGTCTTCAGTGTCCTCGGTAACATTGCCCTCGCCGTCCTCCGCTACCGCATCGGCGAAGGTTCTATCCTCGGCGGCCTCTGGACAAACATCAAATGGATCCCACTCCTAACCATCTTCCTCGGCGGCATCTCTCTACACGTCTCGCAGGCTCTCCTCGCGCATTTCGTCAGCTGGCCTCTTGAGTGGGGTTCCACCTCCAAAGAAACCGAACAAGTCAGTTTCTTCCTGGCCATCAGCAGGGTGTTGAGGAAGTTCAAGTGGAGCTTCATTTTCTGCATTGGTATGACTGCGATTATGATTACCATGGCTTTTGCTCTGCAAGAGGACTGGAGGATCAAAGAGCTCATCGCCGTTTGGCCTATGGGCACCGTGGTCGTCTTCCACTTTTTGTTGCCAATTGTGCTTAACCCGCAGCTGATGAATTTTACCTGGTAAAGGCGGCCACCGGTGCTTGGTGATACTCTGGGTTGAGGAGAGAAGACGGAAGAAGATAATAATCTGACTGTTGGTACTAATACTTGGGGTGTGTTGGACTTTTCCGTATGTGAGAGTACGACGTAGTCTTCGCCTGAAATAATGAAACACTAGAATCGACCCGCCGTGTTCGTGATTGTCTGGTCGTTCTTGGGCAATGTCAAGGCCTCCTTGTTCACCCGCACCAAGTGACGAACTTCTCGACGACAAATTCGTCTAGTCCCCACTGCCCGTTCTGCCGCCCAAATCCACTGCCTTTAACGCCGCCTTGGCTTCCGGTCGGCGATGTGTAGACTGAAATGCTGTTGGCGTGCACTTGGCCATATTCCAGTTCTCGCGACATCTTCATGAACCGCGCCATATCGCGTGTCCAAACCGTAGCATTGAGACCATATACCGAGCGATTCGCCAACGCAACAGCTTCTTCGTCCGAGGAAACGACGTATAGCGAAGCTGAAGGGCCAAAAGTCTCTTCGTCCAGAATGCGAGATGAAGGCGAAGGGTTGACGATAATCGTAGGTTTGAGCGCGATCCCACTACCAGAAGAAGCAGCGTCGACACCACCAACAAGAACCTCATCGCCCTTCTCCTGCGCATCCCGAATAACATCCTCAGCATGCCTCGCGATACCCTCTGACACGGCGGACCCAGCCGGACCCTCCATCCCCCGCATAGCATCCGCCAACAACGTCTTGAACTTCTCCGCCACTCCCTTCATCACAATAATCCTCTCAGTACTAAAGCAAATCTGCCCATGGTGCAACACAGCACCCATCCCGCACTGCCTCGCCGCCTCTTCCAAATCCGCATCTTCCAGCACAATCGCCGGACACTTCCCCCCTAGCTCCATCAACACCGGTTTAAGATACTTCGCCGCGATCCCCATAATCCTCTTTCCCACCTCCGCGCTACCAATGAACTCAATCTTGCGAACCGCATCATGCGCTATCAACGTCTCAGTCACCTCAGCCGCATCTTTCCGTCGACATTGAACCTGGTTCAACACCCCATCTGGACAACCGCTCTCGGCAAACGCTTGCGTGATGAGTCCGTGGGTTTGGGGACAGAGTTCACTCGCTTTGAAGACTACGGTGCAGCCTACGGCTATGGCACTTGCGATCCCCCTCGTTGCGAGAACGAGTGCGGCGTTCCAGGGCGCGATGCATAGGACTGGTCCGATCGGTTCTTTGAACACGAAACCTTGGGTGTTGGGTTTTTCGGTTGGGGGGATGACGCCTGTTACGCTGCTTATCTGCGCGGCGATTTCATTCAGGTACGAGATGGAGAGGTTGACGTTCTGACACGCCCAGGCTTCTGTGCAGGAGGTTTCGGCGATTTGCGCGGCGATGAGTGAGGGGGCGTGGGAGTCGTAGTAGGTGACTACGCGTTGGAGGAGGGAACGCCGGGTTGTGTGAGGGGTGGAGCGCCAGGATTTGAAGGCAGAGAATGAGGAGACTGCCGCTTGGGTTGCTTCGGTGGTGGAAGCGGAGGAGGCGTGGTGGATGGTTTTGGAGGTGCTGGCTTGGGTCACGGGGATGGTGGTTTGCGTGTGGATTGGTTTGTTGTCGATCCAGAGAGGGACTGTGGACTGAGTGTTTGAGGACATGGTGGATGGATCTACGTCGAGAACTGATCACGATTCCAAAAATCTCACAGCTCCTCGTCTCCCCGAGGCCAAATATACAGAACACAGAAACCTCACGGGCGTGTTGGCATCACCAATCAGTGCAAGGCGAACATTACGTCATCGTGAAGCCGCGTCGATCATTCTTCGGCAGATGTCGCAGCACTGCGCAGGACACACGTTGCATCGATTCGAACATCGCATGGGCCGCACGAGCGCGGTGCGACACTCGGAATATATCGCACCGGCTGTTTCCTCGCGGTCATCCTCTGCTGTCGGAGTCCTCAGCGAACAACCTCAAAGCTATCGCAATCATACCGTATACCAAAGTACAATCTCAATGACCCAGCCCGAACCAGGACCAGACCGCAGTCTGAGTCAAAGGCGCACTCTATTCTTTCGGTATGGAAAGGCTGCACGGGTGGTGAAGGGGCGGCTGCGGGTGCGGGTGCGGGTGGCTGGTAGACCGGTAGCGCTTCGGAGATGCGCACCTAGCTAAGGTCAAGCCCCGTCTTCGTTTCCTGTATCAGCGCCCCTGGAATCGTCCATGTACTTGGGGGCCATGTGTACACACTCAAATCTACCCACGGCATCCCGAGGTCTCTTGTCTCTTGCTTCGAGAGACAGCATTTGCGAAGCCAAAACAAACCATGCGGGCCGGCCCCTAACCGCCGCCTTGGTGGGATCGTGAACCTGAGCCAACCTGGAGTAGTCAACAACACAGCCCTCCATGCAGACGATACGGTTCTGCTCAAGCCACGTTTTCTTGGCTTCCCCTGCATGTGTTGTGGACTACACTGTCAATAAATATGTTGCAGTGCGTCTCTCCGCCTTGTTCATTCTTTTCGCAGAACCTGAGGTTTATTGCGCTTTTGTTAATAGGCATCAATTGTCATGGCCGATGACCCCGCCGCAGCGCCATACCATTATTTACCCATACCTCCAACCTCAAAGTGTATACGCGTTCTCGATGTCGACGCAGCGTCGACTGAAGCAGCCGCTGTAGTTGGCCTTCTCCGTATCGTGGACCTAGAAACCTCTCCCGACTTTACCGCCATCTCCTACGTTTGGGGCTCACCGAAGGATAATCGAATCATTACATGCAGCGGCGTAGATATCGTCGTTTCTGTCAATGGCTATTCAGCGCTGCAGCATCTACGAGCGCGCCTCGGAGCTTTCACAATATGGATCGATGCGGTCTGCATCGATCAAAAGAACACGAAGGAAAAGGAGCACCAGATTCCGCTGATGGGTGACATATATTCGCAAGCTGCGACTGTGTATGTGTGGCTGGGTGAGGGTAATGAGAAAAGTGATCGCGCAATCAAATATATGGAAACCGCTGGCTTCTTGGATTATTTCCAGGCGGAAAGCGGTGATACTAAAACTCCCAAAGCTGATTACGGGCGCCCATTCCTCGCAGCCTGTTCTGCTACTATAGCACGTTGGAGCTTGATAAGGCACCCTTTCGTGTTTCATGGTGAGCCTTGTGACATCAAATTCGTATCCACGCTGACCTGTGAAGACTCTGTCGGTACATGGCGGGGCCCTCTGAGCCCTATAATTCTCCGGTTGTGTAGCAGAGATGCGAAATATGCAACCGAAGACGACCTATTGGATCTGCTACAGCGGGATTGGATTAGCAGACTCTGGACCTACCAAGAAATCCTTCTCGCTTCCAACCCGGTTATAGTTTGCGGTAGCACTCACATCTGTTGGAACAGATTCGCAATCAGTCTGATCTTTTTGGCTACTGCGAGCCCTCGTCTCGGGTCGTATATGTGCCCTTGGAAGAGGGTTGCTATGAGTAGACAGGATATAAATCCGGACTGCGTAAATTCGGACCCTGCAAGCGACTCCTCTCTGGAAGGCTATGCAGAATTTTCGAGACGCATGTGCCGACTTCACCGCCTGACCGATCGGATAAGTTTCTGCTTTCTCGGTTTCTTACTCGCTTTCCTGCTCTGGTCCGCCTTCCTTGGCTCCAATCCTCACGAACGCAAGGTGATTTTCGCCGTTTCATTGACAGCCGTCTTTATCATTCTCGTGATGATGGTACGTCTGGTCTTGTTATCGTCCCCGCGCGTTTTGTATCGCAACGAAGAACGCCAAACCAATGTGAATGATCTCATTGACGGCGTTTACACTCGAGATGCCACAGTGTCAAAAGACATGGCTTTTGGCCTTTGGGCCATCTTGCAACGTCGCACCCGGCACCCCCTGCCCCGGGTAGATTATGGAGAATCCAAGGAAGCGATCTACCTTTCGTTCTCTCGGCTTCTTGTCCAGATAACAGGGTCACCACATCTAGTCTTGATCGCTGCAATGAACAACATGAAGGGGCAGCCGTCTTGGGTGCCGGATTGGACGCCCAATGAACACCGAGAAAATAAATGGGGGGATATCGAGCGACTCATTCGCTCTAACCACGTCACCAGGGGTGACAAGAGCTCGTGTCCGTTCGGCATAAGCAAACATTGCGATCTTGGTGATGTTGACCGGACACGAGTTCTTGCCGCCCCTGGTGAAGTTGCAGACGATACGGATCGCGGAAATCTAGGAAATATACGCATCTCCATGGTGGGCGATCATGCGATATCAATACATGGTCGTCGACAGGGCGTAGTCGTTGCAACCTTCAACTTCTACAAGACTCAGTCGTCGTACCAGCAAGCCGAATATCGTAAACACATTCACAACCTGGGACGATTGCTCCAAATTCTCGAGACAACAAACATGAATTTGCCATTCTATGGACATATCGGCACTTTTGCTCAATTCGACTGTTGGGAACGCTTCATATGCAGACACAGACGCAAGGAGGTCTCGGCGCTTTTTTCCCTTTTACGAGATGGCTCGCGTTGGGGAACTTCGAAGGCCACAGACCATAATTTACTCAGTACCCACATCGCCGTGTGCAACGCTCTAGCAGACGACTCAACAATACTGTTCCAGGGGTCCAACCCGGGACCGCTCGGACGACCCAGCATAGGCGAGTGTCGACGAAACGTCAAGCCAGGTGACCTCATTATCCGATGTCCAGGTGTTGAGATACCGATAATCGTCCGGCCCTGCTTTGATGGCAGGAACGGTGTTCAAATCAAGAGCATTGCCTTTTCTCCTCAGTGGTCAAATCAGACGAAATTGCGCGAGCGATTGCGTCACGTGCTTTCGAGGACGTTGCAGCCTCATGGATCTGTTCAGTCTGAGCTTGAAGAGTTCCATGTGTATTAAACTTCTGTTGGCTGTTCATCGGAAAAGCTCGCTTTATCCAAACATATGATTCAAATCAAGAATCTGGTTTTTTTTGGATGTTGAGTACAACTAGGAAAGTGCTCTGGAGACTTCATCGACGAACCAGAGCTGGCAATATCAAGAAGTTATTGTTCATGTATTAACGGTGTTTCGTCTGTATGTTATTAGCTCATCAATTAAATCAGTGGATCGGGATTGAGGTGAGGTATTGGAGGTTGTGGTAGTGTGCTGTTTCGCGTTTAGTCCGAATTAGGCAACTTCACAAAAGCCGTCGATTGCGCGGGTCTGCTTTATTACCACGCGCCGTCTGAACGCACCCCCGTCCAAACACGAACTTCGCGACCCCACCGTTCCTCCACACACCCATCTCAACCACCATTATGATCTCGTGCAAAAGTAGTGCCTCGCAAGCTTGCGCATAATATGGAAGATCGTAAATACACATGGATCAAAGACTAACGTCGTCGCTGAGTCCTGCGGCAACATTCCCGTCGACTTCCGCCCTTCTGCACAGCCATACGCCCTCATCTACCGCGCAAGGGCGGAGCCACGAAGACCGTAGAACGCCTTAAGATGACATATCCAGGCTTTTTCAAGGTCAATGGAGACCGCTATAATGACGGCTAACCTCTGAATAACTTACACGGCTAGGCCTTCCATCTGCAAGTCGCCCTAGGAGCCCTTCGCCTCGAACCTGTCACGATGAAGCAGAAGACGCTCGAATGGGCTGGCTATCCCGCCAACTGGTGTACAGCCTGCATGGGCGGGTGGCCAGAAACACATGAGGACCTGCCTTTCGGCTTCCTCACCCTCCCTTCCGAACCTGCGATGAACGCCGCTGGTCGGACTTCAGACCACCCGTTCAAAGACCTCCGCTCAGCCCGTCGCGTGCGCCAACGATCGAAGAGATACCCTGAGCGTATCTACAGCGGCAACAAGCGCCGTCGCAATGACAGATATCGCCTCGCACGAGAGAATCAGCTTCGGCACGAGTCCAAACGGGTAGACATTCAAGAATGGGAAGACGACTGCTACGACAAACGGGCACACAAAGTAAACATGGAGCACATGGACGACATAGAAGCCTACGAACTCTTCGGCAAAAACGCCCACATCTTCGAAGGCACAGCCGAGGGCGAAATCATAACAGGCGAAGACTTTGGCACCTGGGCACGACGCCGCATCGCGGAGATGCAGCGCGTCAAAGAGCGCCGTATACATACCTACGGCAAACCCGCAAGCCCCACGCCGCTATCCATCCTCCCGCACACCATGCGCGACGACAGGCGATCCGGTCGCGTCAGCGCTACCATACCTACCGCGCCCTTTGCCAAACCCCACGAAACAACCCTCCCCACCACCCTCTCTGAAATCCGCGCACACGCCACACTAACTTGCCTTCTCACACTTCCTAAAATACTCAAACAACGCTGTCGTAGCCGTAACGAACCTGCTCTACCTTCCATTCGAGGCTTCTGGTGGTGGGGCGAGTATACATGGCAGTGGCATAGAAACATGTCTGGGTGCTGGTTTCTTGGCTGCGGATATGAATGCTCAGAGTCGTGTGAGGGGTCTTGTGCGTGTTCATGCTGGTGCACTTTGGATGGGGAGTGTGCTTGTGCGGAGTTTGGGGTGGGGACGGAGTGGGAGGTGCCGGCGCCGGAGGAGGTGCAGAGATGTAGTCTTGTTGAGTGGGTTAGGGGGGAGTCGAGGGGGAGGATGGAGGAGGATGAGAATGCCATGAGAAGGCAACGAGATAGGGTGGAGGAAAAGAAGCTGGATGTGGATGACCGGGATTCGGACGACAATCTCAGTGACTGTGAAGATGACTGGCAAGATGAATATGTGATATTGAAGGAAGAGCAGGATGGAAGTGAGACGTGGAGTATTGTCAGTGGGGTAGATGAGAATTACTTTGATCACGACATTGAACGGGGTGGTCAAACAGCGTAGGGAACGATACCCAGCTATGTAAATGCAACTTGACAAACAGTAGTCTGATTCGGTGCGTGCGTAGTTCCTATACATCTAAGTCCATCAGACGTCTAACTTCTTCTCATCGATCATCCCACCCTTTGCCCTTTCCGCTCTCTCAGCAGCTTTCCTCTTTTTCGCGTCCACTCTTTCCCTGTCCTCCCTCATCTGCCTAATCAACGCGCTCTTCTCCCTGATCTTGTGTCCGTAGAGGTAGAAGACTACCGGGATAGGTATGAGCGCAAACTCAATCAGCGACAGCATTGTCGCACTCCAGTGTGGACCAAGACTCTGATACATCTTTGGACCTGCGAGGGGCAGAGCACCGCCCATGGCGGATCGCAAGACGGCGTTTCCAGCGAGAGCGGACGCGGCGTAGATGCCGTAGGAGTGAACGAGGTAGTTTGATGCGTAGATGAAGACGCCGCAGTTTCCCGCGCCGAAGGGTATGCCGGCGATGAGGGGGAAGATCCAGTGAACGTTGGGGGTGCATGTCCTATATCCATGTTAGCATAGACGATGTCGAAATGAGGGGGCTACATACCAAGCGAAGATCATCTCGCCGACAGGAACGCATACCGCAGCGATGACGACCACACTGACCATAGCCTCTGGGTATGGCTTGCCAGTCTCTGGGTCTTTCTTATGACTGTTGATCATACGACGAAGCAGAGGTTCCGATGCTATCGTGATGACACCGCCAATGCCAATACCCATATAACCCAACCCAACAAGTCCAGGCGACCAACCTCGCAGCTCACCAAAGACGATGGGGTACGACACGAAGCACAGATACAAGACTCCGTAGACCAGTGCTATGTATACGTCCCAGAAGATGCAGATCGGTTCGTTGACCGCCATACTAAGCGGCCGATAGAGGTTCTCCCGTAGTAAAGGCCAGAAAGCCTTCTTCTCATCGTAACGAGAGTAGTATCGGGGGTCGGACGTTTCTTTGCGCTTCTTTGCTGACTTGGCGCGGAGAATCGCTGGTTTGTATGTCTCAGGGATCAGGAACACCATGAACCAGGATGCGCCAGAGCCGATCATGACAACCCAGTTCGTCCACCGCCAGCCTAGGGCTTGGAAGACGAAGCCGCCGACAAGGGGACCAAAGACCGGACCGTTCATTGGCCTAAAATTTCGATTGGTGAAGTCAGTGCATGTCTCACACGTAGTTCGTACATGAGGAATCTTACCCTAAAGACCATATCGAGAAGGCCAGTGCGCGATAGTCTTCTTTGGATATATCGGAGACTGTGCCTGGGGCATTGGAAATCATAGCCGCACCCGCGATGGCACCAAAGAAGCGCATGACGAGAATCTGTGCTAGGTTGTTGGACAGAGCGCATGGTATGACCAGGATCGTAAAAGCGGCGACAGCGATTAGGTAGACAGGTCTCCTGCCGTACATCTCACTAAGCGGTGCCAGTAGCAGTGATCCAATCGCCAGACCACACAAGTAGGTTGTTATCCCCAAGATCACCAGCGTCTTCGACCGAATGCCGAAGGTCGCCATCATGCCCGGTATACCACTTGTGTAACTTGTCGAGTACATAACTACGACCAGTGTCGAGAAGCTCATGAAGAAGATGACAACAGCCTTCCTCAACATGGGCCACTCCTCCGGGTCTTCTCCATCCTCGTAGTCGATTTCGAAGCGCGGGTCTTGCGTCGCGTTCGTTGTGACAGTTGTGATCGCATCCTCCTTATCGCCAGGCCATGAGTGCCCTGTATTCCTACTCCATGTATGATGTATCGACGGACGTTGATCTACTACCGAGTTGATCGAGTCGGAATGCGTCGACGCTGAGGAGATGGAGGCGCGGTCGTCTTCGATTTCGACGTCTTCGATTACACGGGACTTGTCTGAAGTGTACGACCTGACTGATGGTGGTGTGTTCCGTGTATGCGTGCCTGATGTCGTTCCCACGGCCGTGTCTTTGGCAAAGTTACTGTGCGACATGGTGCTGACGTCGGCGCCGATGAGAATCCCACGCTCAACCAATAGCGAATGCGTACCCACGAATAAGCTCCCGCTGTTTGTTTATAGTAGCCTAAACACAGTATATGAATAATTGCAACGAGTGCGCCTCGAGCCAGCTAGTGGTGATGCGTGTAGAAACTCATCCACAACCTCCAATGTCGCGCCTTGGAGCTCGAGATGGGCTAGTCGCGCGCGCCCTTTCCACCTCCATGGTGGCGATGATTAATCTAGCGGGAATAAACCCACAAGGCATAGCGGTGATAATTGGAAGGAGCGTAACCGAGGCAGGCAGGTGCTGCAGCCGATATGCCGTTTACGGATGAAGTTTGCCCTCCATGGGACTGCGAGATCGGCTGAAGCTAGCCGCTGTCGTTCGACGGCTTCATTGGGGGTTCGCAGAAAATGTAGGAGATGCGATTGGAGCAGAGAGGTAAATGCACCGAGAAATCTGAATGTCAGACAAGGGAGGGGAAGGCGCTATGTAGCTAGCTAGGGAGCTAGGCAAGGGGCCGGGTAAATGCGATTGTAATGCACGCGTCGTCAAACCTCTCACCACCACGCTTCCTTCAGCTATAGAGTCTACAACCTCATCATGCATTATCATGAAGCTCCCACAGACTTGCGCCCAACTACCGTTGATGCGCTGACAGGTAGAACATGTCAACAATCTGCCGCTGTCTACTTCTGTCGCGCCACAACACGCGCTTCACCAGCACGCGCGTCGGAATGGCTGGATGAGCTCCATCGACAATTGTATTGCCGTCTCGACGTCTGAAAACAACCGAAACCATCTTCTGCCTTCACTTCAAGGTGATTGACAGCTTCCAAGGTTGAAAAGCAGTAGTGATACTACACTAATATACGTAGGTCGTTCTTTCCATTTGATGCAGGCCACGTCTCCATCATCCTTGTCATTTCAGCAGCGTTTCTCTCAGCCAATCTGGACTCACTCCTTCTCTCTTCTCGTTATCGCTTTTTGGGAGCAACATAATTTCGTCTCTCTGTTACTCCCACCCTTGCCACAAACCCCCCACTAGTTTGATGCGTAGACAGTACGAGGCAACTGCGGGCGTCAAGACCGGCCTAAGAGAAGCGCCCAACATTGTTCATCCTGGAAATCCATCGCGATGTCCGTCATGGCCTCTTCTCTTGGAACTGGCGAGGCTGAGGGTTTCTCGTAGCGCCGTACAGTGCCTCAGTCACCCATTCGCTAGCCGGCATGTCTCCTCATGCAGACTCGTTCACCGGTGGCAAGAGGATTGGCTAGAGACTGCGCTTTGGTGTTGCACGACCTCTGGCAAGGCTCACTTTTCATCGTTCATTGTTCATCATTGGGGAGGGCGTCTACGCGTTGCTGCCGCCTAGCAACGCAATGCTTGGCACCCAAATCAACCCTGGTAACGCGCTCCCACCGAGCAGTCGCGTTTCCGACAACATCACCACCTGCCACTTCACAACATCGTAATATCCCGCCCCCGCAGTATTGCGTACTTTCACACTCGTACTTGCCCCAGCCCGCTGCCTCGTTGCAGCAGGCACCCAAAATAGCGATGGTATCCGCCGCGCGGGTTCCATTTCTCGAACAGCAGTATAATCATATCACACTGCCCCGCAATGTACCTGGCCGCGAAGATGGCAATCTGCATCGCGTCGAAGAGGCTCTCTTGAAGCGCATGCTGGACGCAGTTGCAAAGCTCACCCCCCATGTCGCTGCAGATGTTGCTTCGCACGTCCAAGGACTGCGGGAGACATTGCTCGCATGTCAAGTGCTCAGCGTCGACGGAACCATTGGCAAGACAGCACTGATAAAGGAGCTTCGCGACTTCGGCCATGGCAAAATGCTCGTTCTGCACATCGCACCCCAGAACTGCGCTTTGCTCGTGTATCCCCACGACAACTCCGGAGAGCGCAACATCGTCTTCGAAGCTTTCGAGACATCTGCAACAGCTGACAAGGTGCTTGCTGCCAAAGGCGCGCTACAATGGGACTGTAAGTGGATGACACATACATGACTTCGGTGTTGCTCAAATAGTAACCTTGCAATACGTGTAGTCCCCGGCTGCGCGGTATCCGTCCCAGCTTCGACTCTCAACGAAGAATCTTTCCAGGAAGCGATCGCCACTTTCGTTGAACAAGCTAGTAGTGAGTCGGTCACCAAGTTTGCCGCTGTCACTTGGAAGGCAGCCGCTACAATACCAGAGATCCGGGACACCAGTGACCCCGCTCTCATATCTGGCTTGTTGATGACTATACTGGAGGCCAATGGCGCTGCAGTTGCGGTTGCCCTTCTACGAAAGCGCGTGCGCGACACGGTTACCTTCGATAACGCGCGGACACCCTGGAGGAGATCCGCTTTCTATCTGGTCCTCCGAGTAGCAGTCCAGCGTTACTTGTATCACCACTTGGGTGCAGAGGTCGGAAGACTCCACTACAAGACATTGATGTGTCTCCTGCATGCGCAGCTATTGGAAGACGTGTTGAAGAAGATACCCCTTGATGCAGCCTTCTCACTGCGTCAGAAGCTAGGTCGTCGCCTCGCCAAGCTTACCTCCGATGTTCATGGTGCCGATAGGTCCGCCTACAACAGGTATTCCAATCTTATGCTGTCCTTAGGTGGTAGTTTTGAGTCCTCCCTGGCAACTACTGGTGGGTACTTGAAGCAAGTCTGGCGTACCCATAGGCAGTCACGGGAACGCTACATCCCAAAGCTACGTCAGCACGCCCATCCTCATGAGTTCCAACTTCGTTTGATGAACAGCGGTAGATTCTTGAAAGGAGTGCTAGTGGAACACGGATACTCTCCACGACCTCAACAACGAACTGCTTCCGAGCATCTGCAGCTTTTCGAGCGATCCGTCGCTTCTGTAAGACCCTACATGCGTGCTTTGGAAAGCCATGTCGCTTCGTCAAAGCTCCTCGAGGATGTTGTTCTTCCTGCCAAGCGTTCAACGCAATCAGAAGGCCTCCGAGCCATCCGGTTGAGTAAGGTGATTCATGAGTACGTCACCAACATCAACGCCGTAGACCAGGCGTATCCCAACCAGAAGAGCCAGCAGTTGCTCCACCTCATGGAGCTTTGGGTTCTCATGGATAAGGATGCTGTAACATGCTACCCGTTGCTCGAGGAATACCATCCTGGGTTCGATCCGGATCTGTTAGATCCCATCCAGCTCCTTACACACGAAGAGATGATTCGGAGTCAAAAAGTACGCATGTATTTGAAAGCTCGCTTTCGCGCACGATCAAGTGTGCAGTCCAGAACTATCTTCGACGATCCTGCCGACGATTGCTTTGCTGTACAGTATTACGATCGGGAAGACCATCAGGGCGAACTATGTGCAATGCGAGAAGATATTGAGGCAAAAGCTGATATTGCCTATGACGCGAAGCACATCGAATGGGAAGAGAAGAGCCGGCGCCATGCTCAAACTATCGACAAGCGAAATGAGAAGGAGTGTATCTGGGATGCTTTCGTTGCCTGGGATGGCATGCCTGAGTCACGTCATCGCCTTCCTTGCGAATGGCATAACCTCAACCAAGAAGCTAAAGGCATAAGGATCCAGATCTACGAGCATCCATTGCCAAGCTATGAGCCGGCTGCCAAAGCAGCACTGTTCGAGCTACAGTGCCCAGAAGTATTCGCTGCCTATCGAGACGCAACTTGGCTTATATTATCGACTCTTTGTCGCGAGCCGACCGATAGGCTTGATCGGATGTCGCTCGTCCGGGAGTACACACAGCTTCGCCCATACGTCAGCAGAACCAGCTGTCGAGTGACTCTGGGCTCGTACAAGAAGGCTCATCTAGAGTGCCATTACGCAAACTGGGGTTTTCCAATCGGAGTAGACGAGGTCATCCGGACTTGTGGCCTCAAGCCCAGGTACTACGACAGTGTTGGTGAGGCATGGACAGACAGATGCGGTAAAGCTTCCTTTTGGCATCATTTCCCCGTGAAGCTTCCTCTCAATTCGCCGCTCATGTCACTTGGACTCAATTACTTTGTGTGGCCGACATCGAACGAGATTCAGGCGAACCAAGCTAGGTGCCCTCAAGGCGTTGGCGTCCATGAATTTACAGCACTCCAAGGTCTCTTAGTCGGCACTCACTCAAGGTGGCTCGACCTTCTCAGGGAATTGGGCTCAACCAATATCAACTTTTCGTCGGAGTCCACATGGTCGCTCGTCTTACGTCTGGTACTTCAGCTAGGGTCAGACCGTACGGCCGAAACCGAGTACACCGACACTCATCGCTCTCTGTTGGATGATGGTCTTTGCAGCAAGCTCCTGCAGCAAGTCCGTTATCGAATGGAAGCGATCCGGCGAAACTGGCGCGAGCCCGTACAGATGGAGATCCTCATCACTATCCTACTCAAGGTGACCTCACTGAGTCCAAGCATATTAGTCTGCAACGAAGGAAGGGAACTTCTCCATGAAGCCCGCAAGATCACCGACGGCTGGCGTCGCGAGCTGCAGCCCATGGTAACGGAAGATCCGAACGTGTTACAGCCAGCTATATGGGCATCACTCTTGTGCAAGCAGACAATGTACACTGACGACTGGTCGGGAGCCCCACAGGGTCTTCGCATGTATCTTGACGCTTCGATCTCGCTGCGATACAATTTGGCGGGAAGGTTCGACAAAATGCCGTTCAATATGCGCAACGCCATCGCCCAAGACACACTCTTCGCTTACGAGCATCGTGAGGCCATGAAAGAGGCCATCATGAGGAATACAGGGACGTTCAGAGCTGCCTTAGATGCCGTATGGCATGTACGTGGAGAAGACGACACTACCGAGCCCGGTTTGGCGGTCGTTTCTGACACTTGGTACCTGTCATATACGCTGCAGTCAACAGCTGAGCAGCACTCCTACTTTGTGCATTACGACTATGTATATGGCACCCTACTTATCGACGGGCAAGAGATGGGAACACTTCCTCAGTCCTACCGTATGGATGACACATATCGACACGTCCTTGGTGATAAGAATCCAATTGTGTATCCTTCGCCTCTACGTGGCATGGATTTTGCACTGTCAGAGCCCATACGTGGCCATTGGATTCATCTGGGCTACCGCAACAAGAGGCTAATCATTCGGGCTGATCAAGGCGGCGAGCTGCTCGAATTCATCCCCAGCCATATTTTTGGTGTGCAAGGCCCTACACCCGACCTTCCTAGACCGTTGGTCGAAGATTGCTACCACTGGCTGCACGTCTACAGTGGTCATGTCGAGATCCGCCAAAACCTTGCTTGGACGGTTAAGCTCGGGAATTGGTGGATACATTGCCACCCATCTGGCTTCTATCATGCCGTTCGGCGATTCCGAGAGCCATCGCAGACGACTTTGTTAGACTCGGGAAGCGACCTGGTCAAGATCATCACCCGGATATTCACTCACTTCGAGTTCCCCTCCCAGATCTTGGTGTTCGCGTCGGCTGACGGAAGAATTTCCGTGGAGTTGAAGCGAATGGAATTGAGCTTTCACATTAACCAAGAAGGTTTGCTACACTCGTTGCGACTTGGTGCCATCATTTCACCTTACCAAGATGCTGGGACCTGGTATGGCCTCATGAACAAAATCGTCGTCCAATCTGTTGCCAATCGTCGGCAGAAGAGCATACTCATTCCTTGGGGAGGCATTCGGGTTTCGAAAGACGGTCCCCACGTATTCGTTGATATAGAGATGGGTCAAGGCGTATACCTCAAGTACGCGATCAACGACGTCTTGGGACGTATCGACTGCGCTCCCGAACCTCGCCTTCTTTACATGAAAGCCTTGCTACATGCCTACACATCGCATGCTATTGCTGATCCACTGACCCGGAGGACGGGCAAAGAAGAGGCTCTCTACCTCCTCCAAACGGGTGCCTATCAACCTTGGAACCCACTGCTACGCGACGAGATATCTACATTGAACTGCATTGCGGAACTATCACCGAAGCGAGGGTATTACCCGCCAGATGCCAGGTGTATGGAGACGGTACTGTGGCGTCCAGAATGCACAGTGCACATGCAAGACGATCGCTATGCCAATGCGGTTGCCAAGATACTACAAACTTCTTCCGACTTGTCCCAGTTCTACCTCGACCGCAACATCCAGGAGATGGATAAACTAGACCCGGGGAAAGTTCATCTGGCCGCTCGAGCAGTTGCAAGGTCCGTTGATCGCGAAACTAAGAAAGATGGCCGTTGGGACACCATCTACAGCGCACGCGATGCTCGGAAAGCTTCACGAGATCGCTTGGATGTGCTCGAGGTATCGAAATTGCTTCTTGATTGGAAATCAACTTACTCACTGGACACTACACTGGTTGCGCTCCTTCACGATGCTCCAGTCGTCGGCGGTTATGACAAATACTATCGTAAATGTCTACTTACCGACCACCTTGCTGTCGACATCAAAACCGAGTGGGGTGCGCTTGCTCAGAAGTCGCTACAATGTAGTGTCGACGATAGGTTTGGCTTGATGTTCCTTTTAGGAACTATCGCGTTCTCTTCAAATGCGGACCTAAACCTTCTCCGTGTCCTCATATCTTTCGCAATGATCCCTGACATCCGGACCATACCTGCCCCTACACACACCGCTTACTATCACTTTCGAGTAGATGGAGCGCCTCCTGTGTCCTATCTTATATCGCTTATGGAGAAAGCACGAATGCCGTTCGCCGAGACCGGTTTCAAGAAACGTTCACAGCTATTCAAAGCCGAAAGCTTACATGGCCCAAGTGTCGATCGAGCCTGCGAGCTACTGGCTAGCTCGATGGTGGAGCAGTGGCCAACTTCGGATATCGACCCGAAAGTATTGGTCACGATTGACCCGACATACGTCGACGTCGAACGGGCTCTAGCTGACGTAGCTTCGGAATGGAAACGCCTTACGCGCAATCATGAGTTGGCGCTATATCTTGAACAGGTACAGGAGGTACTCTTCCGGACGGAGACTGGCTCAGACATCAAGGTGACTCCAAGCATGGAGCTGCTACCTTTGTCCCTATATTCCACAAGATCTAGAGAGCACGATGACCTGTCGCTTTCAGACCTGTTGAAGGCGCCAACCATCCACGTTGAAGCGCCAGGGGAGGTGCGTTCTCTCGCTGTCGGTTCCTACACCGGAGCTTTAGCTGTCAGATCGGGCAACATTGCGAATCATCTTATCAAGACACACAACTTCACGGGTACCCCTCAAGGCAAGAAGACGACATTCCATCCTCGAGTGTCTAACTCGCAACCGCGGGAGATTGAGAGTCTGAGAAGCATCGTAGCCAACTTCAAAGACCCAGCTTCTTTCGTGCAGTTCAGATATGCGAAAGAAATGAACGCAAGCATTGATGCTCTTCAGGAGCGGATATCGTACGTGCAGCATACAACTCATGGCACCTATCCTCAGATCACAACAGAGAATATCATATCGGCTAGAGACTCAGCAACAGCGGTAGTTGAACGAATTCGCAATGCTCTCCAACAACATGATCCGCAAGCAAAATGGCTTCAGCTGGCGGATACGTGGCCCCGGTTGACGACGGTAGAACTTCTCACAGCGCTTCGAGTCGGTTCCAGCACCACTTTTGGCACCGGCACCAAAGAAGCAATGATAGCTTTTGGTGTGGCTGTAAGCAGACTCCAACGACTACTTCGCATCCAGGACGCTCGGAAGAGGGGGAAGAATCAGCAAGAGCGGGATGAATGGGCGAATGAAGGCCACAGCAATTGGGATCCTGTGGACTATCCGGACTGGCTACTACTGGAGATCGATGGCGATATCCTCATCCGAGAAGAGCAGGTACAAGTTGCGCTAGCGACGATCTCACCGCAGTCGGACGAAAACTCAGTTCTGCAACTTTTAATGGGCAAAGGCAAGACATCATGTATTCTTCGTAAGTATCAGTGTTATCATTTGGACCTCCCTCAACTGACATGTAGTAGCCATGGTAGCATCACTTCTTGCTGATCGGACTGATCTCGCTCGTGTCGTAGTCCCAAGGGCTCTCTTACTCCAGTCGGCGCAAGTAATGCAAGCCAAACTAGGCGGATTAGTCGATCGCGAGCTCATGCATATACCCTTCTCTCGAAAGACTCCTCCGACCAAAGCGTTGATGAGTTTGTACGGAAAAATTCATGCACGCTTGAAAGATCGTCGCGGTGTGTTTATTGCATTGCCAGAGCATGTGCTCTCGTTCAAGCTGAGTGGACTACAACAACTCTGTGACGAGAACCTGGAAACAGCCTCTATGATGATCGACACACAGCGCTGGTTTGATCGACATACCCGCGATGTTCTGGACGAATGCGACATTTCGTTGGCAATCAGGACGCAACTCATATATCCATCCGGTACACAGACGACAGTGGACGGTCATCCGATGCGCTGGCAAGTCATTCAGGCATGTCTCCACCTGGTGAAGGACTTTTCTTCAAACGTCCAGTCACGCTATCCTCGCAGCATCGAGGTAGTCAATCGCGGCAGCAGTGGGTTTCCTCTCATCTATTTCCTGCGTAAAGACGCTGAGGATTACTTGATCGAGCTGTTGGTCAGGATCATCTGCAAGGGCCAGACTCCGTCGATACTACCTTGTGCCGAGTACCCAGCCGCTCTCGTCAGAGATGTACAGGCCTATATCTCGAAACCAACTGTGCGCAGTCAAACAACATCCAGGATCACCAGCTTCTTCCGAGACAAGCCAACTTTGATGCGGGCTATCAATTTGCTCCGTGGAATGTTCGTGCATCGTATCTTGATAACGACCCTGCGCAAGCGCTGGAATGTGCAATATGGTCTGCATCCAACACGCGCACCGATCGCGGTGCCGTACCTAGCCAAGGGTGTACCATCTCCTACAGCTGAGTGGGGCCATCCCGATGTTGCAATCACCTTGACGTGTCTGTCGTTCTATTATCAAGGCCTGACTGGCTCTCAGTTCAAGGAAGCCTTTGCCCACCTAGTCAAGACGGACGAACCCAGCATCCAGTATGAGAAGTGGTTCCCCAAGGGCTTTGACATCCCGAAAGAGCTAGATGACTATGCCGCCATTAATGCCGAAGACATGCGGCAACTGAGCGATCTCTATCGGGTCGTACGCTTCAGTACCTCCCTCATGGACTTCTACTTGAACAACTTTGTGTTTCCCAAATATGCGAAGACCTTTAGCCTCAAGCTTCAGGCATCTGGCTGGAACCTTTTCCCATCCTTCCAGGGTACCATGGGAGCCCGTATCACTGGCTTTTCTGGTACAAACGATTCGAGGCACCAGCTTCCCCTGCTAGTGCAACAGCAAGATCTTCCTCAACTAGCGCATACCAACGCAGAAGTTCCCTACTATTTGCTGGCACCTCGCAATCAGTCATACATACGCATGACCTTTGGGAATGGAGCGCGGTGGACTGAGAAGGACCTGCTCGAGAACCTCGCTAATCGCCACACGCATGTTCTGAAGAACGGTCACTACCAAACTCATCATCTCCCAAACAACCTGATTAACTTCAACCAAGATGGACGCATACGAATCCTGATTGATGCCGGTGCTCAAGTTCTCGAGCACTCGAACAAAGACTTCGCCAAAGCCTGGCTTGATGCCGACCATGATGCAGCAGCAGCTGTGTACTTTGACGATGATCATCGTGTATGGGCATTGTATCGTACGGGAAGACGCGTACCACTCGTCGCATCGCCATTCGTCGACGATCTGGATCGATGCGTTGTGTACTTAGATGAGAGCCACTGCAGAGGTACCGACATCAAATTTCCACCACACGCAAGGGCCGCCTTGACGCTTGGGCAACATTTGACAAAGGACACATTGGTACAGGCTGCCATGAGACTCCGACTTCTTGGTCAAACCCAGTCGATCACGTTCTTCTCGCCGGTTGAAGTCCACCAGGGTATACTGGACCGGCTGCCAAAGGGCACCAGTGCGTTCCACCAACCCACTTCGGGTGATGTTCTTCGATGGGTGTTTGGTCAGACCTGCGACGCTATGGAACAGCTTGAGCCCTCCTATTTTGCACAAACGTCGCATTATCTGCAGCAAGAGCAAGCCCGGTTGGAATATCCCGAATACCTGCAGGATGTTCCATCGCGAGAGGCTTATCTTGCAACAGTCCGTATCAAAGAGGCACTCTCCCTGAAACAGCTATATGAACCAAAAGGTGAGCGTCACCGGCGGGCAGGTCCCAACAATGCCACCATCGCATGGAAACCTTCGCTGCAGAGCATCTATACCGAGCTTGTGAAACGCAAGAAACATTTCCAGGACCGAGGTTCGGCCGTCCATGCATCAGCACTAGAAGAGGTGGAAATTGAGCAAGAGCGTGAGGCTGAGCGCGAGGTAGAAGTCGAGGTTGAAAACGTCCGGGAAGTACAACAAGCCATCCTGTTCAACCCACATAAGACAGAAAAGCTGCATGAAGACATTCGACATTTCGCAGAGTTCGGGCGTCTCGTTCCTGGAAGCGATGCCTATCAACCCATGTTTTCGGTATTGGGACGTATGACCTCACTAGGCCTCAAGCATACGGTCAATTCTTCGATGAAGTCCGGTTCGTGGATCTCAGCTGAGTTCTCTCGTACAATCGAGGTTTACGCTCCCAACGACAATTACATACGTTCCTCTCATTGGATTATTTGGAGCACAATCAGCCAACAAGCACTCCTTATTAGCCCTGAGGAAGCCAACCAGCTCATCCCGATCATGCAAGAGCAACAGGCGCTTCAAGATAATGTCAACGTCCACCTCATCATCTATGCGGCACCCGTCACGCGAAGGATGCTTCATTTCAACCAGCTTGACTACTATGCGATACCGGCTCTACCTGCAGACTTCCAAGCTCCCGTCTGGCTTCGGGTCGAGATGGGGCTTTTCGCTGGGCGTCTTTACCTCGAGTGGGATGAGTACTACCTGTTGCTGGAGTACCTTGGCCTCGATGAGAATCTATCCCAGCACCCGGAGAAGGGTGCATTCGCAAAGAAGCCTCTGAGTTTTGGTACGTATCATCCGGAAATGTAACAGAAAACAGTTTACTAACTATTTGTACAGTACACGAATGGCTTGCTCAGCGCCGCAAGGGTCAAGACTTCGAGCACACCCCCATGGGTTTCGTCACTACTGGCAAGCCACTTACGGCAAATCATCCGTTCTTCCGCAAGGTCGCGCTTGGAGACGATCCGGCTTTACGTCAGCATGTCGCCCGAGCTGTACCCGGCCAGCTCGATGCTCAAGACGAGGAAGATCAAGATGACCACGACGACGATGAGGAGTTTGTTCCGGCCGCTGAGCATGTTGATGACTCGGAAGGTGAGGACGAAGGGTTTGAGTCGAGTGGCGACGAGGCCTTCATTGATGCGGAGGAAGGGGAGTAAACTTATGCGCCTTGCGCGCCGGTTGGCTCATGTATAATAGCACGATAGCAACAGGAAAAGGTTCACACGCGATTCGCGATGCGCCCAAAATTACACATTCCCCATGCACGACGTGACAGATGATAGATATACTGCTGGAGAAAAAGCATAGGTAGCAAATCACGGAACGGGTCGTCAGTGTTCACTCAAACTGCGCCAAGGTTGGCCATATCCATGTCCCGTTCTACAAAGAAAAATCTTGGATCTGAGTATACAATGTTTTAGAAACTCTCTGGTTGGCAACATTTGATTGTATGTATGCTGCAAATTGCGACACGATTTCAAGTCACACCTGGCGAGGCAAGTCTATTGATGATAAAACGTTGCAACACGGTCAGTTTTGATGCTGGAAGGACGGGATACGGAGATTGCGGGAAAGGGCCAGATGCGAAGTTAATATATCTTGATTAGCCGATCCGGTCGACTAGTACTAAATGTAGCTATATCCATATAGTATGGTACAATGGAAGGGTATCTCGGCATGTACGACAAAGGTACATATTCGGCGCGTCCCCCATTTAAACATCCTTCGTTCTTCTTCAAAGATCTCTCGTCCATTCTTGGCTGGTGTGGCGCTACCTCTTCTCTTCATCCCGGATATGCGGCTCTGCAACGCCACACCTTTGGCGCCAAGCATCTCCAAGACTTGCAACGTGTGTTTGTCCAACTCGGGTCCGGCGGTGGAACTGGGCTTCTCGCGCTCATACGGATTCGGTCGAGCTGACGCGGGTGTACATGGGGAAGCGTGTGGTCTTCCATACGGCGAACTTCCTCACTGCAAAACTGCAAGGTATAAGTCTTCATTCTGTATGATTGCAAAGCCAGTCTTTCAACGCCGTTCCGTCTATCGCGCTTCTATGGTACTACTGCAAATGTATGGAAGGAACTTACTATATGGCAAATAGCACGAAGATCAGGACGAACACGTTGGCGATGGGGTGCGAGACGGTCTGGTGGAGCATGCTCTTGGCACCTGAGGTACGATCTCCGCTCTCGGCTTTCTTTGCGAGGTCAATGACCCATTGCGCTGCCTCGTCTCCGAATAGGTCGAAGTAGTTAAGGTGCTTGGACATATCCTTGTCCTTGGTATGGGGTGCGCATATAGGGTCGCCAGGCTGGCAGTACTCGCGAAGCTTGCCGGCGTCGGCATAGGGTTGGAGACCTGCGTTCTGCTCTGCGGTTCGTGGTGCGCCGCCATCCGAGATCTCGCCCCCGCCGTGGGTAAAGGATTGGTTTGCGGAACGTCGTGTGGGACCGAAAGCAAGTGCTGCTACGACTGTGAAAATGTCAGTATACGTTTTGATATTGGCAGAAGGTTGGAGTTCGCACCCTTGGATCCGGGCGCACTTGAGATGTTCATGGGTGGGTTGTCTTCCTGTGTGCAGCCCCAGAGTGGACCGCCACCGCCACCAAGGACGTCCAGCGCGACACTTCCACCCTGACTGAAGCCCATCACGATCAGGTGGCTGTCCGGACACCTGGCAGTGTAGTTCCTCATTTGCTCGGCGCCATTCATGGCTCCCTCGTGCGACGATATGCACCATCGCTCTCCGCCATTCATGGCCCAGTACTGCACATCCTCATATCCGCAGGCCTTGGGGTTTTCCTTGGTGTTGAGCGCATTGCACACTTTGCCGACTGTCTCGATGACGTGGCCCGGGTATGGCGAGGTAGAGCCGCGGGCGAGGAAATGATGGTAGGTTTGGCATTCGTCGGTCTTGAGTGCCTCAAACTGGGGGCAGTCTTCGAGTTTGGTGCACACAGCGAATGCGGTGGAGGCGTACAAAAGCGCCGAAAGCGCTATCCGGGGTATCATGGTGAATGTGGAGAATGAGAAGAGGGAGCGACGCAGAAATGAGTGACTCGTCAACGACGGGAATAGCGGCAGGTATCTCGGGGGCGGACTATCGAACAAACAGGGAACACGGCAGACTCTCGCTCAAACACACGGCAAAGGGAAAGTCAGCGGAAGGTGACAAGATGGAGGAGCAACATCGAAGATGAGGTGGGGACGAGCCATCGATCTCGTTTCACCTCCTGGTTATTCCTGGGGAAAGGCATGCGCGTACCACAACGTGCCAAGAAGGGAGTCGACATGCTTGACGCTCCTGCGTGGCCCCGAAAGGTTTGAGAATGGTGATGATAGTCGTAGGCCAAGCTTTTTGGCGCCGTTCCGCCCGGAAAGAACGGCTATTAGGGCCCCCGTGCGCCTCACAGCCGCCTCACAGCCACTCCTGCGCCGCACCTTGGGAGCCTGCAGAGGGCACAGTATGTGCGGAAACCCGAGACAACTTTCGCGATGAGAACAAGAGAAAGCGCATAGTGAAGGTTCGCGATTGTTGCCGAGAATCTGGGATTGGTGGATCGAAGATCGCGTATGAGGAAGCGATAGATGGGAAAATGAAGGCGCATGACTCAGCTGACGCGTAACCCGAAATATGTGCCCACTCAATAGGGGCCTCTCGTCAACTCCTACTCCATGCGACCAACAACCGACAATACCCACGACTTCATCCCACATTGACTACAATATCTTACTCTCGTCTGACTTACCTGCTCCAGATATTGCGGAGAGTTACTCGGTCTTCCCCACGTCTTACTGACTGAATTAACAGCCTTCCTGGCCAAGAAAGCCTTATCCAAGAGCGACACGATTCATCTTTCCAAAGCGACATGCCAGCAGCAGAACACTGCGTCTTCCTATGCGACTTCCCTTGCGGCATGCGACTCCACAGATGCAGCCAAATCGGTACCTTGCAGCGGCACTGGAGTAATGATTGATGTGTTGCCCCTCATGGAAACCATACCGTTGGTTATTTCGATCCCATACCTTATGCGACATCCATCGACATCTACGGCCAAGTGTCTTCCCACAGCGACCATTGAAGGAGAGATCAACTCTCGTCCGGGTTCTTTTATCTCGTCCGCGGCTCCTAGTTTGGGATAGGAGTGCCTCTGCACATGTCTACGGACCTATCAAGACTCAAAGCGGATATGTTCGAAGTTTATCGCATGAGACTGGCCTTGGCTCTCCCAACTCCTCCGCCATGCCAACCATCCGTGCACTCCGGTTTCCAAGTGCCTCACTTTCACTGGATGTAACATGATGAGATTATGGACTGCAGCCGATGTTTTACCGCGCGAAATTTTCGCATTCACTGCCAATGCGACTCGGCATGTCCTTGTCGCGGATGGATCCTTCGGATTCCTTCCCATTTCGTCCTGGAAATGGCGCATACACTGAATCAACGTCTGTCCATCGTCTGAATACTCGGAGTGTTCCTGTAATCTGGGACACGCTCACTCCTACACATGGCTATTTGGGGTATTCGAGCTTGATGGTCTTGATCACAACATGCCCAGACCGATGACGACAGTAGCCAAGCTGTCGGGTGTGACACCGGGCTGCTTCGGCGCGGTTCTCGCGTTGTCAAATGCGGCTCTCGCTAGCGCGGCCGCTCCCGACGTGGATGACCATCAGACGTCACCAAGACCCTTCTCCGCATCGCGTTGCATCGTTCAATAGGAACGGCAGCGTGGGAAGGCTGCGCATCGTCCGGAAGGACCCAGCGTGCCGCACTTGCGCGTTTCGCGAAACACCAGCTCGGTTCCTTTACTAACAGCTTCATCTATACGGCATCTAGGGAGGCCCACATACCTGAAGTGGATAAAAGTACCATTCCGTCTCCACGCCTCAGCGAGACCCTGCCTTCAAGCCCAGCCATTATTGGGTGCACAGTCCCCGTTAGAGTTTGGACGCATTCTGCGATACGCTACCACCAGCTACTGTCTTGGTCCGCGTGCAATGTGCGGTAATACGTAATTCTCCATGTCCTTGATTTACTCCACGTTGCGCTGTGACCATTCCATTGCTCTTTTACCAGTCTATTTATCTCCTCAGCTTGACCCTCATCAAGCCTCTTTATTGACAAGCTCGTTTCTTGGTCGCATCTTCGTTATCGTTTCGATTCCCCGTCTCGACCACACTCACTCGGTACATGCAGGCGTAAGTGCTTGGTCTCCCTCTAACCATGGATCACAAAGATGTCGCTTCTGCCCACGGCAACCTTCCCATGCAACACACACACGGCCTCGACAACAAGCCCAAAGCTCTGAATGATCTGCCCGTATCTGCCCAGCGACCTACAGTAGCCCTTGCAGCAGACCCTACTCACGATCCGGAAGACCCTTTGCGACAAAAGAAGCACGGAGATCCCGAAAAGCTCGAAACTTCCTCCGAACACGACACGAACCTAGGCGACGTATCCGATATCCAGAATGCAAGCAAACGACCCACAAGCAGTGCCGGAACCAAGAAGCTCAACACCACACAAACTGTCATCATTTTCATGACGAACGAGATTGGCATTGGTATCTTGTCATTGCCAGCCGCTCTGAACACCCTTGGATTCTTCCCTGGTATCATCGCCATTGTCGGCATGGGCATGCTTAGCTTGTATACTGCCTACAATCTCGTCCAGTACTGGCGCAAGTATCCGTACATGCTCAACATTGTCGACTACGGACGCGTCCTTGGTGGCCCCTGGCTCGAAGCCGTCTTTGCCATTGGCTTCCTGATCAACATGGCTCTCATCAGCGCATCAGCAGTCGTTACCATCTCGATCGGTCTCAACACTGTCAGCGAACACGCGACCTGCACGGTCGCCTTCTCGGTCGTCGCGGCCATTGCTATGTGGGCGATGTGCGTACCGCGGAGTATGCGTTTCGTGTCATGGGCATCGTGGCCCTGCACCATCTCAATCTTCTCGGCTGTCATGTTCGTCATGATTGTGCTTGGTGTTCAAGGTCCCCGCAATGCGGGAGCACCTCTCAACCTGAAAGCTATCGGAAGTCCCACTTTCACGGAAGCTGTCGCTGCGTTCCTGAACATTGCCTTTGCTTTCAGCGGCAATCAAGCTTTCCCGACTGTCCTTGCTGAGATGGAAGACCCCTCTCGCGACTACCCACGCGCTGTTACTATTGAAAAGTGCGCCACTACCACCATCTACTGCATCGTCGCTGCGGTCGTCTACGCTCTTTCCGGTGAATCTGTCGCTTCGCCGGCGCTCGGATCTCTCCAACCCTTGATGGCAAAGGTCGCTTACGGAATCATCTTTGTTGGACTCCTTGGCACTGGGCTGGTGTTCGGCATGACCGCCGCGCGCTACCTGCACGTCTTCTTCTTGCGCGAAATCGGCACTCGTCAGGCCAAGAAGGATGGAAGCTTCAACGCTGAAGTCTCATCCAGCGCTACCGGATCGTCGCGTGGTCGCCGCGCTTCCATCGCAATGGGTGATGTCGGTAACAAGACTGAATGGGCTGTCTGGATCTTCTCAGTTACCCTGTTCTGGGTCGTCGTTTGGATCCTCGCCAACGCCATTCCGGTGTTCAGCTCCCTACTCAACATTTCCGCCGCGCTTTTGCTATCATGGTTCACCTGGGGTGTTACCGTGCTTTTCTGGTTCCATCTCAACTGGAACGGCAAGTGGCGATCAAGTACAAAGAAGCTTGCAACGGCCGCTCTCAACGTGTTCATCATGTCGGTCACGCTCTTCATGATGGTACCCGGCATGTACGCCAGTATTCGCGCTTTGATGAACACGTTCGCCACGACAGATGTTAACGGCGCATTTACATGTGCGGATAACAGCATCCTGTAAAGATTTCACGTTCTTCAGTATATATTAAATTAAGCTTTTTACGTTTACAGCCTACGAAGTAGTCCACCTTCAAAACCTTCCTCCTGTTCCATTTACAGTCTCGCCACATTGTCCAATTCGCCTAAAGATACTAAATCGACGTGTTGCAAAGCGAAAGACATCGAGAGTCATGCGTGTTGTCGTCTTTGAGCAACTGTCCTGACAGATGAGGTAAACGCGACCGCCTTTTCGGGAGATAGGTCCCGGCCACCACCGAGGAACGACCGCGACTACTAAATGACAACCGTTGACGTACCTCTCGGTCCCAGTATGTGCCTCCGAAGTATATTGAAACGTCCCCTACACTTCTGACACCGGTTTGGCATGTCCGTGTCGTGAGTACCCACATGACAGAGCGTTTTCGAGGCATGACATCACCCGCGCATCATCCCGACATCCACTTCAAACATCACGTCCTTTTGCCTCCTATACATCAGGATCTTATCCATCTATTCCCGGACTTGTACTACCCATGCAGGAACAATCACTGCGCATAGGCTAAAGATTAATGTAAGAATCATTGCCGCATCATACAAAGTACTCGCCATGATGCCGACGACTTGCCGTATCATCCATCTCTGGATATAGCGAGAGTATAAGTATAACTGTAAGTGGCGATACCTTGATTTCCCGTCCAAACATCATCCTTCCATCATACCTAAGTCCCAGTAACATCAGATCAAAAAGATGCAGCACGTCCTTCAAGCTGGTCTATCCTCTGGGATGTCAGCCGTCACTGGCATCCACAGCGGCAAGCACACAAAGCCCAATCCAGTCGACCCTTCCTTTGATGGTCTCGCAGCCGTCATGCCAGAAGACTGGATTCCGACTACCGACAAAAAGGTCGTGTACAAGGGAAAGAATGGTGATGTCCACGCTCCGCAATTGTGCATTGGTGCATGGTCTTGGGGCGACACTTCTACCTGGCACTGGAAGCCTGAAGAAGAACCCCATGTCGTCGCAGCATGGAAGTACTGCGTTAGCAAAGGCGTCAACTTCATCGACACCGCACAAGTCTACGGCACAGGCATGAGCGAGACAATCTGCGGAAGACTAGTCAAGGACATGCCAAGGGATAGTTTCGTCATGCAAGACAAGTACTTCGTCGTGCCTCAAGCAAAAGACGTCCTCCACCCCACCATGGCCCCTCTGAAGAAACTCGAAACCTCACTCAAGAACTTCGGCCTTGACTACATCGACATCTACCTCGTCCACGGCCCCATCCATCTACAAACCATCCCCATGATCGCCAAAGGTATGGCCGAGTGCGTGGAAAAAGGCATGACCAGGACCGTCGGAGTGGCAAACTACAGTCTCGTAGATATGATCAAGATGCAAGACGAACTAGCCAAATACGGCGTCCCCCTCGCCATCAACCAAGTCGAATTCTCTGTCCTCCGCCGCGAACCAGAACTCTCTGGTCTCCTCCAAGCCTGCAAAGAACGCGGTATCGTCTTACAGTCCTACTCCTCGCTCGCTCAAGGTCGCCTCACGGGTAAATACACATCTGACAACCCACCGCCGAAGACGTACCGCTTTTCCAGCTACGATATGAAGGACATTGAGCCTGTCAACTTGGTATTGAAGAAGATTGCGGATAAGCATGGTGTACCGCAGAGTGCTGTTGCGCTGAATTACAATATGTGCAAGGGTATCACGCCGGTCTGTGGTGTGAGGAAGGAGGAGCAGGCTGTTAGCAATTGTGCGGCGCTGGGGTGGAGGTTGAGTAATGAGGAGATTAGGAAGATTGATGGGGTTAGCTTTCACGGGCATACTACGAGTTTGTGGCAGCAAGGTTAGACCAAAATCGTTGGCACTGGTCCGGACCTGAGCGAGCAATTGCATGGTTTCGCATAAGTGTGCTAAGATACTAGCTGCGTGACCTCGTAGAATTCTACCCGCTTCTCAGTCGCGAAACGAAAGCCACATCCATGTGCATATCATTGCTGGCCAATTACGTTCGGGCCCCACTCGCCACTCTGACCGAGAACACACTCGGTCTCCGAAGTCCTAGAGCACCAGTTCTGTGTACCCACGCGTCGTATTCCTTCTTGTAGTGAGGGTGATCACAGATCCTGCGCCAGCGGTTGATCTTGGTAAAATCGTCCATCCACGGTTCAGATGCTTCGGACTTGACTACTATGTCTACATTGAGCCCCTTGTTATCATCATGAACCCATACTCCTTCGACGGCAATCTCGAGATACTCGCTCCATCGGCACTGAGAGGCAGTGGAACTGTCCAAATCTGTGCTTAGCACTTGAAAGTTATCAATCAATATCTGGAACTGCACGTTAAGATTGGATGCTCTAAAACGCGCTATAAGCATATCCGAGCGGACAGAGCTGAAGCCATTGATCCTGACAGCGAAGTTCGGGCGCTTTTTGCATACTCGAATAAGCGAAGCTATGTTGACGCGAGAGAAAAGTTGATCGGTTTGGAAGGTGAAGGAGGTAATGCCATCCAGAGAGTGTCCCTGATGTGGTACCAGAAACGTGTCCATGTAGGCGGCAAGATATTTGAGCGGGACTCGATGTGCGAAGTTCCGGTACTGCAAAAGGATGCGCTTCTTCGCAAATCTGGTAGTTGACCTGACAGAGATGGAAGTAGGTCCGATATCCGATTTCGTCCACCAAAGGTGATCGGCGAGTAAAGCTTTCGTATACAAGTGTCTTGCAGTATGCATATATTGTGTTGCGCAATTCTGGCGCCAATATTAGCGCACTGCTCTTTCTCACACTCGAAAGTTGCTGACTGACCTATGGGTAGATCCATGAAGCCGATCTTTGTCGCATCTTGCTTGGTGCCAAGTCCGCGCAGTGATTGCGTATTGTCTGTCTGCATGGTGGCCTCGAGATGGTTGCGGGTTAGAGCTGAAGTTTGGTTGTGGTTGTGTACTGTCGTAACCGGTGGGAGCTGATACGTAGGACTGAAAAAGCTGGTGAGAGAGTGAGCGTCCGCCATAATGCGCTAGTCCATGTTGGTAAGTCCATTCACACCCTCGCGCGTTGATTGAGGGGAAGGCTCGGTCACTATGATTACGCAGACTCATATCCGCAATAATGTTTTGTGGTAGCGGACCTATCGAAGACATGGACATACATCATCTTGTGTAAAGTCAACATGCACCCTCCAACATCCAGGCCACAACCCTTCACATTCAACAAGTTCCGACGTCGATCGCACAGCCAAACACACATCATGCTGACCGGCGTTACTAAGGGTTTAGTATTGCTACCATGGCTGGTCTCAGTTGGCGCATGCGTCATTCTTCTTGGACAACGCCGTCCACCCACGTCAGACGGGCAAAATTCAGATCATGAATTCTGGTACGGCGATCTTTACCATCCAGAAGACCAAGCATGTATCATCAAAGACATGCTCGAAGCGCCCTGCCTAATCACCGGGCTCTTCATCTGTTCCAGCCTCGTCGGACTTGCCACTAGCTGTTCGCGCTCCTTGTAGGAATGAAGCGCTAGCTTTGTCATTGTCTTTTCGCCACCAGCCTTATCGTACGATGTCTAGCCATATTTTCGGGTATGCTGCATCTGAAGGTGCCATCCAGCGACGGGTTCATTCCCTGGCTGGCAATATCGCCTTATAACTGCCACCTTATCCAGATCTTCATCGAGCTCCGTGCTTGGAAATGGACCTCTTTGGGAACATTCATCAACATTGCTTGGGAAGACTTGTCTGCTGATCCTGCAGCAACCGACCGCAACCGCATCGTCAAACGTCGATTCGACTGGACGGTGATCCTGAGAATAACAGTATTGGTATCATGCCAGGACGCGATCATTCGACTCGCCTACTACCAACTCTTCGACAACGCGGTACGCGTCCTGCGCCTCCGATACTATTACCCACACAATGAATGCGCGACATACACTACTTACACCAATAACTCGGAGGTCTTGACCGGGTCACTGGCACTTGAGGTGGCTGCTTGGACATGCTGCAAGCTACGTGAGAACGTCAAAACCCTGGAGGACGTTGAGAAGGGAGCTGCTGCCCTGCAGATGGGTCCAACCCTGGTGGATCGTGGCCCGCCAGTATTTGTTGATCGTTTATTATCGTATATTCATTTTCCCGTATTCAGGTCGTATTTTGAAGATGGACCGAGAATATTTGATGAGGTGCTCCGGTCTGGCAGTTCCCGTCGTAGTGGATCGTGGTTGGCAATGACGTCGCGCGTTGGACATTCCCGAAACTCGTTAGCCTGCGATGTCTGGGCAAGCATGCACGTACCCGAAGAACTTTGCGTTAGACAATAAAGGCATAGAGAACCAAATAATTCCGCCATGGGCGCTCAAGTGACCGAAGCTTTCTTCGGCGATTTTCGCTAGTCCGAGATGAGCCCATGGACCGCGTGTGAACGGGTCACAGACAAACTTTCATCGCAACTTTAATCGATATGTAAGTTGCGCCAGACACATCACCTGCGCGCACCGTCCCGGCGACTACCGGCAGGCTGGTCAAGATGCGGGCATGATGCCAGGTGCTGGAATTGTGAATCTGCCGCTCACATGCAGATAAGATAAGCCTCATCGAAAGTGGGGATCTATGGCGCTGATCAGGGGTAAAGCACGTGCCCCACCCCGGTCATCTCAGTGTGATAGCAATCTTACCAACGACTTCATTCGCCCAATGCGTTTCATCGACCATTGAAAGGGCTTAGCCTTTATTTCCACTAGATGCCGCAATCCTGACTGAAGAAACATATGAGCTAGCAGGTGCCCCGATATACGGTTGTGCTGGTTTCTTTACTTTTGTGCGACTTGCCCACAGTACTTATTCCTAAAACCCACGCACTCTCCGTGGTGGTGTGGAAGAGCAGCCATGTCGTTTTTGGGCGACCTTTTCAGTTGTGGTCGGGCGAGACGGACGCGTGAGACGTCGACAGAGCCGCTTGAAACAAACGACGCGACGCCCGAGCCCAGCAACGCACATGGAACTACTGCAACCACCGTTCACCCCACGATTGAGGAGCCGAACGACATCCCCACGCTCAATGAAGACCGTATCGAGCGCGTCGCGAATCCAGTGCGCGCAAGTGTACGGTCTGGTGTCGAGAGTCGCGGTAGCGGGCTGAGCAAGAACGATGATGTCGAGCTGGCTGTCATTTCGGAGAAGTCGAAACCGAGTGCGGGATGGATGGTCGAACAGAGGGTCCTAGTCACCGCTACGTCCGCCACAAAGCAAGACACATCTTCATCGGCCGAAGAGCAGGAGACCAAGCAGGAACTCGAACAAAAGCACGAGCAAGAACATCCTCGCGCTGTCACCCCGCCTGTTCGCTGCGCCACCCCTGAGCAGGAGCCATGGAACTCAACTCCTGTCGCCTATACACAAGTAGAGCCTGAAGTTTGCGACACTGCCGTCACTGCACCCATTCGAAGTGCGACACCTGAACCAGAAACCCGTGCGATCACCCCCGAGCAGCAACCCGAGCAAAGCACCCCGTCCGTACAGGACGAGACACCAGAACTGGCCCTCGCTGAAGTCCCATCCCCTACTCCTGAGATTGACGATGTTGTTGAAGACGTCGCGACGCTCAAGAAGACCGCACCACTTTGCTTCCTCGACATGCCCCCAGGTATGCTACTCCCTAGTCTATATATATGTACAAGCGCTAATGCAACACAGAGATCAGAAACCGCATCTACGAGCGCATGAGCGAGGAGGTGCCCATCAGGATGTGCCGACACGATGATCCAGCATTGGCCCAACGCGAAGACGAACCTAAGCCGACAAAGCGGAGGCAATACTACAACCTCACGCAGGTATGCCACCAGCTTCGCGAAGAATTCCTACCGATATACGCGGAGAAGGCACACTACATCATCGACCTGTGGAGCCAGAAGTCGAACCTGGTCAAGATTGATTCGCTCAAGGGCCAGGTCTCTTTGGATATCGATGCTGCGTGCTTCGACATGGAGCCCATCGACTTGCTGCCGCTCATCCGATGCCTCGTCCGCACACGTCGCACCGACTGTCGCTTCACCTCTACTGAGGGAGTAGTCTTCCGCAGCATCTCCGAGATCGTTGGTGAGCTCAACAAGCTGCTGCCAAACCCTGCCAACAGCAACCAAAGCTGGCTTACCGCAGTCAACGGGCCGATGAAGAGGATCGACTTGCATCTGTTTCCCCACGATGACATCCGACAGTACTACCGATTCCGTGGTGCTGAGCCCCTGCTGCGCGTAGTCTACCCATCGGCTGTGAGTGAGGAGTGGATGAAGCGGGCTTCCAAGTCGGAGGGATACGAAGCGTACTTGCAAAAGACTGGATTGGATAAGTTCGAGATGCATGTCGTTATCGGCCACGCTTCTCGACGGACCACAAACGAAGGTCGTCTGCCGCTCGACTGGCGCATGAGTTACCAACTGTCGAGGCACTCCATTGACGGCCGCGGTCCTCGCATGTCTATGGATATCGCAGCTGCTCGCATGTCTATCGACAGGGCGCCTCGGATGTCATAATGACGAATTGATAATGTTTGGGGCGAATGCGCATCCTGCGCTTAGTGCTTACGTCCTGCACTTCACGTTCGAGCTGTACGCCATTTTGAGTATGGCTGTTTATGATTGTAACAGGGCGCAGCGCCCCTTTACCTGTAATGTTTTCTAGGGAGGACGATCTGTTTGTAAGCGCATGGCGTGAGCCTTGGCCGTCCAGTGACGAAGCACACTCATCCGCAGTCGCTACGGGCGGCCTCATAGCATCATACCCTTTTATGTTTTTTATACCCTAAAATCGATCAAAAGTTATCTTCGTTTCTTCACTTTGAACATCATGACCGACCCAAACAAAGAAGAAATTTCGTCCGCCCCGAGATGCGTACCATCCTACGACACCAGTGATCCACTCCAGCAAGAGGTCACGCGCATTCTCAAAAGCTTCAAGAACGATATCCTCGGCATCACGTTTCTAGGTAACGACGGCATTTTGCGCTCGCTGACTGCAGATCGCAGAGTGCTTTCAGCAGAAGGACTCAGTAAGCATCCTATCTACCGGGTCATTTCGGTACTGATCCTGCCACACAGGACCTGACCTCATCGAAGCTTTTCTGAGCCGCCTTCCACAAGACTTCAAAGCGCAAATGACGAACCTAGTATTCGCTGACGGTACCAAGACGCCTAAAGAGAAGTGGTTTGAGCCTGACGCAGGGACTTTGCCAGAGCCGCTGTCCCAGCAGGAAATTGACAAGGTCAAGAATTATCCTGACGAGCAGAAGGACTTTCTACGACAGCGGATGCGTGAGGACGAGAAGTGAGTCACGACGCCTCATTTTGAAGAATGCAAGCTGACAACTCGAAGCTTGTTGGACGTCAAGGGCGTGCTTGCCTGAGTGTTAGGCTGGAAATGCGTTGCGAGCTGTGATGAGATGGCATGTATGGCAGTGGCAAAGTAGACCTTGTGGCGCTCAAAACCAAGCTTCCTCGTAGAGATTGACACAAAAAGCCAAACTTGCTCGGATGCAGACCATATTTGACTTTGTGCCGAAAAAAGCATGGCATGCCAAATTACCATAGGATCGCCAGCACACAACGGGCATGTGCCTGGACGCCTGAAACTTTGGCAGACCTCTGCGGTCCAAAGTAATCGTCAACATCTTCTGATCTTGCCGTTCAATGAGATGAAGACCCAAGTGTGGTGTGGATCTTCACAAGTTGTGTCGAGAAGAAAACGTTGATATTGTGCATCACGACGGCATGTGCCTCACGACGGCGTGCGCCTCTTATGAGGGGCAGAGTCGCAAGGCACGAGGCCTGGCCTGCAAAGCTCACCAATCGGCATAACCTCGGCCCGCGACACGGCCTTTCCATTTCGCCCTCATTCATTACAACTGCAAGCCTATCCATCTTCAATCTGCATCATGGTCCCCGCTTCACATCTGCACAAAGTTTATCCGCACCACTTTGCCTCTACGATGGCCCATGGTGCCTTCTCACTTGTGCGCTCGGTGGTGCTAATGCCTACCAAGCTTCCTTCCTAATCTCAAGAATTTCCCCGGATTTGCTTCGAAACACCGAAAGCCAGCCCCACCAATGATATGGTGCGCACGCGGATACTAGATGTGCTAGGCTCGGAGTAGTACTACAAACGCTGGCCAGATATATACCCATGCTCGGCTCTTGTACAATCAGCTCCATGCACTACTCCGCAAGGCGTAGGTGCTCTATTCCAATGGCGGAGCCGGCTTGATTTGGGTAACTAACATGGATTTTACAATACTACCACCGGGAAAGATGGTATTGTGGTGGTGCGTAGTAGCCATCTGCGCACACACGTGGGAAAGCAAATACATTGCTATAAAGCCGTCCTGCACAATAGATCCCCATAAGGTTTCTAGCTCGTCGTCTTCCCTCAGTCAGTCTTCAAGATGCGGTTCTTAGCGACCGTCACTGCTCTTCTACTGGCCCCTACGGCTGTTTTTGCAGCTTGGGGCTACACCGATGACGGCAAAAACTATGTTATCGATACGAATGCGAATCTCGTCGTCAAGGTCAGCAAGTCAAACGCCGACATGACCTCGATCAAGTACCGTGGCGTTGAGTATAACGGCCAGAATGGCAAGAACTCACACGTGGAATCTGGTCTCGCACCTGGCACTGTCACTATCCAGCAATATACCAACGTCATCAAAGTGACGATGAAAGTGGGGACGCTCGTTCACACTCTTGTCTTCCGCTATGGCAACCCCAACGTCTATATCTTCATGAACAAGAAAGACAGCAGCATCACTGTATCGCGATACATACTTCGCATCCCGCCGAACATTTTCACCAATAACATCAACGAAGACACAGACTGGGTTCCCGATGGTGCGGCTGCCATTGAGTCCGGTGACATCAATGGACTCAACGGTCAGACCTGGTCCAAACATTACTCCGGCAAGTTGTATGGCCGCACTATGGACTACGACTGGGTCGGATATACCAATCGAAATGTCGGCATGTACATGATTAGGTCGAATCACGAGAAGGCGTCGGGTGGGCCCTTTTTCCGAAGCTTGGTGCGTCGCGGAGGTAGTGGTGGCCTAGATCTCTATGATATCTATCACTACAATATGGGTACGTGAAGTATCCCTCAATTTGAAGTCATGACATATGCTAATGTGCCACAGGTCATACCGATGTGATGCGCTTTGGCCTGCAAGGTCCCTCCGTCCTCCACTTTACGGATAACGGTGCCGCACCGAGCACCGCCCTCTTTGCTCGCAACGCCAACTGGGACTGGATGGACTCTCTTGGAATTGATGGCTGGGTTCCGGCTAGCCAACGTGGTGCCGTTGCTGGTGTTGGTTTAGCGAACGTAAAGAATGGCTACCAGTATGTTGTCGGTCTGAAGAGTGCCCAGGCGCAATACTGGACAATTGCATCATCCAGCTCCTGGAGAATCAGCAAGATTCTGCCAGGCTCGTACACGTTGACTGTATACAAGGGTGTAAGTACAGCCATACATCAGCACTTTGATCCAACGTGAACTCACCCGATTTTGCAGGAACTCGAGGTACACACTAGCACTGTCGCCGTCACTGCTGGAGGCACCGTAGCGCTAAACACGATCACCTGCAACGACCCATCCGACACAGCTGTCATGTGGCGAATCGGTGAATGGGACGGCACACCCAAGGGTTTCCTGAACTTCGGCGACAGCCCCATGAAACCTACATACATGCATCCATCTGATTCGCGACTCGCCAAATGGGACGCTAGCAATTACATTGTGGGTACCAGCTCCGCCGCGAATTTCCCCGGCTACATGTGGAAAGACATCAACAACGACCACCTCGTCTACTTTCGCCTCAGCGATGCGCAACTGGCCAATGGCGCAAAGATCAGAATCGGTGTCACAGAGGGCATGTCTGGTGGAAGACCGGCTATTGCGGTGAACAGCTGGACCGCTGCTTTGCAATCAGACAAGGGTCAGGGGGATACCAGAAGTCTGACTGTTGGAACCTACCGTGGCAATAACTACGTTTATGAGTACAGTGTGCCGGCAAGTGCGTGGGTGAAGAGCGCGAGGGAGTATCAGATACTGAAGATCTCTGTGATCTCTGGGAAGACGTCTACAGGATATTTAAGTCCCAGCATTAGTCTCGACGCGATTGAGATGATCGCGGCCTAGATAGGTCATCTTTCTTTTGGCGTCCCCACAGATTTCTTGTGGAATCAATGATCATTTGGAAGTATCACAGAAGTAGTAAATGCGTAGCGTTGTCGAATTGGTGTAGTAAGGGTTCAATCATCCGAGTCGTATCGCGCTACTGTGTCATCTGTCTTCCTAATCTAAGTCTGAATAGAGACTATCCTCTGACAGACAGTCTCCCATGTCTGGTAAGTAGCATAAACACTACTTTGATTATGAGTATCACTATCTAACATTCAACAGCCACAACACCCAGATCCAACACGAAATCTTCAAAGCGCCGGCCCGCGCGCCTGACAGCCTGGCAGATAACTCGGACGAAGAACTCGAAGTGGTACCCCGCTATATTACCCGTTCCGACACCCAAGACGTCGGAGCGTCTTCGTGTGTTCAACAAGTACTGAGGTCGCCCGACGGAACTGTCGTTGAGCAGACAGAGATTGGCTACTTTCCTCCAGTATCAGGTCAGAGTCTCCAGTATCCTCCATTTGCGCAGTATGGGTATCAGCAGACACCAATGCCTGTGGTATATGGCTATCCAGTACCTCAAGGAGGTGCGTATGGCTACAACGCCCCAGTCTACATGACACCGTACCCGATGCCATACCGAGCCAACCCCGCCTCTAATCCTCTCACCCGAAGTCATGCCGATATCGGCCTCTCTTACCTTCAAAAGTAGCTTAGATAGTTATTGGTTTCCGCGCTGAGAGCAAACTTACAATCCTACACCGACTTCTCATTGACACATATTTCGTGACATCAAACACCAGATATGGCCCGCCCGAAAGTACAAGAGGATCAAGATCAAATTCAACGCTGCCAACGAACGCATACGGATTTGCAAGACGAAGGACGGGAAGTACGTCTGGGTGGACTTTGGCGTTGTGAACGGGGCCTACGGGCTAGCCAAGAGGCCGAAGTACTACATTGAGAGGGGAAGGGTCTTCGACCGCCACCTCAACTTTGAGACTGCAGCGAAGGACATCAAGAAGCTCTGCTTTCCGCGCGAGATTTGCGAGAGAACTATCAGCGACGCAGCATTCGCCCTTTGGGAAGATCTGACCAAGAGCGCTTGGCCCCCAAAAGGGCTATGTTGCACCCAAACCTCGAGGCAAGGTGACGCGCGTTCAGAACGAAAAGAAGAAAGTGAAGGAAAAGGACAACTTCGAATTCATCAAGAACGATGAAAATCTCATCACACCCAAGGAGATTACGGCCATCCGCGCCAAGTTCGCAGATCCCAAGAGCGACTTCAACGTCGGCGACTGCACTCGACTGCAAAAGGCGGTCGCGAAGCAGAACGGCGGCAAAGCGCCGATGGCACAAGTCCTTCTCGATGCGAGGAAGGCCGCCGGGGATTGGGACATGTCGCCATGGGATGACTCCAGCAAGGACGTCCTCGTCTTTCTCATGTCGGCGCAGCGCGCGTTGAAGTCAAACATGCAAGCTTCCTTCATAGAGATTTGTGATATCGTCACAATAACCGGAATCATCTAATCGAGGACGGAGTAGATCATCCAGGCGACCCTTTACGTTACCAGTGAGTTGTCGATGTAGAATAGCTGAGACGTCATTGAGATCAAGATGGTGGATATAGCAGCGTGTTAGAAAGAGCTTGGTGGTATCATCGCCCCTTTAGATATCATTAGAAGATTACAGAACTGAATCGCGTTGCCGCATACAGTGTATTGAATTTTGACCTGTAGTCATTGGATAAGACAATGTATTCTCCTGGCTAAAATATATCTTGTGAGCTTTGCGTATATCACCACGCATACTTCTCTACTCAGAATGGGGGACAGGGAATGGGGGATGGTTATTAGACGGTGTAGATTGGGTGTTAGGTAATAGACAATAGGCATTAGGGAGTAGGTATTGGGGATAGGCGTTGTGCGGTGGGCAACATACAAAGGGTTTGGGCAGCTTATTTTAATCAACAACTTGGCAGCATTGTATATGAAAAAGAAGCAGATAAAAGTGTCTAACGGGATTTTTCTAATCGCGTGAATGCTATCCCAAAAAGCATACGATCAGTTTTCAAGAACTGCCAACTTATCATCCCAAAACCTTGACCATAGCTTCCCTCCACTTCTCGCCCCATCTGCCCATCGCGTACAGTGCCATGCACCCCGTCACCACACTCCAAATGCCCAGAATCGTCATCAGCCACCCATTTCCAATCGCACTCAATATCGGCTCCGCAACCACGGCGCCCGTAAACGAAAAGATATTTCTCAGAAAGTTATTCAGTGCAATACCAGACGCAGCGCGTCTAGGCATGAACTCCGTGAGCATGGTATTAACCAACGCAAAGATGAGCATACTGCCAATGCCAAAGAAGAAGTTACTAATCATCGGCACAATCCAGTGTATGCCTTTCTCTGCCGTCCAGCCATAGACGATGAGAGCCGAAGGCCAGAGAATAGCAGCAATCCACGCATTCTCCTTCATCCGATCTTCAGGGTGGAAAATGAGCTTGCCTCTGTCGTCGTAGCGGCCTGCTTTGCGGGCTTCGCGGTGCATGATGCTGTCGATCCATTTGCCGCCGAAGAGTGAGGCGAGGAGGTAGCCGGCTGAGTTGGGAATGTAAAGAAGGCCGATTATGAGGGTGGAGAAGGAGTAGGGTTGGGCGGCGAAGGTGGATTGGATACTGATGTTGAGGATGTAGAGGCAGCCGAATGTTATACTGGCGTAGTAGACGGTTAGGAGAACGGGTGGGAAGCGGAGCCATGCGATGATGCGCAGTGGATCGATGAAGATGTGGCGTAGGTGTAGTAGGATGCTCTTAGTTTTCTGGACAGTAGAAGCGCGTGTTGTGCTTCTTCCGAGAGTTGTATTTTGCTCCTTTCCTGCGTCGTTATTGGGGAGTGCTGTTGGGTCGGCGGATGGTTTCTCTTTCCGGTGCAGGGTCTCCGGAAGAGCGAATATAATAAAGATCAGGGTCAGCCCGCCGTAGATGACCAGAAACCACTGTGTTGATCGCCAGCCTAGCCCTGACCCCAGAGCACCACCGATGATAGGTGCAAACAGAGGTCCGCAGAGTGGCCCAAGATAGAAGATACCCATCGCCCGTCCGCGCTCTTTTGTCTCCCAGACATCAGCGATGGTCCCTGCGCCTACAGCTTGTACCGATGCCGCTGCACCACCAGAGAGGACGCGGAAGACGATCAGCATAGCGATGCTAGAGCTGATAGCAGAGAGAATAGCAAACAAGACGAAGAGTATGAACGATGTTATGTATATCGTACGTCTACCCAGTCGCTCAGAGAAGGAACTCCACCACAACGGGAAGATGGACATGCTAAGCATGTACACAGCGACGCTCATGTTGGTTACCGTCTCCGTTGCGTTGAAAGCTACGCTGATCTCCTGCAGGACCGGCATAACGATCGCGCTGCCCATTGGTGCTGCCATGGCGCAAAAGGCGACAATGAATGTGAGAAGCCATTTCGTTTGCCGCGCGTAGTGTTCGGGGTTCTCAACCTCTGGGATGAGCGCGAAGCGCGCAAGGAGTCCACGGCGTTGTGATCGTGGAACGATGACAGCATCAGGTAGAACTGAGGTGGTTCTTGCTAGAGTTACTGGCCGTTGTTTCGTATTCGACGTTCTCGGTTGGTCGGCATTGGTGGAGTGCGTTGAAGCCGTCGAGGCTCGTGATGACGAAATCGACATTGTGTCGTCGTTCCCTTGGTTGCTTGTTTCTAGCATGTCTTTTTCCGATATTTCTTCCTGTTCTAATTTCGTCTCTTCTTCGATGCCTCGGTCCGGCACATTCTCCTGTTTCAACATCCCGGAAGGCGATCTAACCTTCTCGTCGTCTGCCATCATCGACCGTTGCAAGAACGAAAACAAAGAATGCTAAGTAGCGCAACGCTCAGATCTTCACAAGGTTATGTCAATCGACAGCCTGCACTGATTTCCGCGTGCACCTGCTCTTTTCCGTATGCGTCGTAATACCTCGGTTGTCGACAGCCGCTATCTCTAGCTCTTCAGCATACTATCAGCGCGTACCTGTACGCTATGCACACCGCAGTGTGTCCTCAACACGGGGAATGTGGGCGAAGAAAAGTCAAACCAGGCCATGACTCCAGACGAAAGCCAGCGAAACGCAGTTGTTGAGCGATAACTAAGCAGAAGTGACTGCCGGAACAGGCGATTTGCCATGCGGAAACAAATCGCATTAATTATATCCGAAGCAAGGGTGGGCCCAGTAGGAAGCATGCTTGCGATCCGGGTAATTGAAGCTTCACGGCACGGGATGTGCCAGCACCAGGTGTAGATCTGTCGTATCTGTCGTAGGGCCGCAGCAAAGTCAGCCCGTTCGATGATTATGTGCGTGCATCTGCCAGCCAAGTCCAAACACCCTTGAGGTTGACATCGCAGGATCCGATCGCAGCTGCAAGGCCGTTATCGTCACGTTTGGCGTTGTCGTGCGAGCAAGTGTTGGCGGGGTAAAGATGGGTTAGCTCGAAATGGCTTGGAAGGCCTCGGCTTCCTCATTCCGTCATCATCGTCGAAAGCTATCCCACGACACCACCAAGCCATTGGCCTTCAAGACGAACTCAGCCAGCATCCTATATACTCAATTTCGATTGCCCACACCATGGCTACCCAGAACCAAGACCGCCTCCGAACACACTTCTCCTCGGCTCCTGACAAGGAGCACAACAACCGCTGGGACGACCTATGGAGAGAATCCACATTTCTACCTTGGGATCGTGGTCACGCAAACCCGGCCTTGATTGACCTGCTGCAAGAGCGTGGTCGTCCATTGTCGTCCCCAGACCCGAATCCCTCACTCGGCGCACCACCACCTAACAGCGAGTCGGCGGGTTATGCGTCCCTCGCTGGACCCTTACGAGACGATGGGAAGAGGAGGAGGGCGCTTGTACCAGGGTGTGGAAAGGGATACGATGTCGCCTTGTTCGCAGCGCATGGGTACGACGCTTATGGGCTCGAGGTGTCTTCACATGCTGCAGACGCAGCGAGAAAGTATTTGGAAGACCCTGGTAAGGGACCGCTGGGAGGAGAGTACGCAGTCGCGAACGAGAAGGTTGGGAAAGGGGCGATGAATGTTGTATGTGGGGACTTCTTTGAGGATGGCTGGTTGGCAGATGTAGAGGGATGGGAGGGCGATGAAGGATTTGACATTATCTACGACAATACGGTGAGTAGAGTTCCAGACGTGGGTCATTGCCTGGTCTTCTGTACTAATGCGACGAGTAGTTCCTCTGCGCGCTCCCTCCATCGATGAGGCCAAAATGGGCATCTCGAGTGACCACGCTTCTCCGCCGGCCAGCCGCGAACTCCCCGTCCACCGGTGGTGTCCTCATCTGTCTCGAATTCCCAACACACAAGCCCGCATCCTCCGGTGGCCCTCCGTGGTCGCTTCCGCCTCTTGTACATACCGAGCTGCTCAAGCAGCCAGGTGAGGAGATCTCGTATGACGACCAGGGCGTGGTGAAAAAGACGGATAGAGAGGAGACGGACAAGGCACTGGTCAAAATTGCGCACTATACGCCCAAGCGGACCCACGAGACTGGCGTGATCAAGGGCCTCGTAAGGGATTGCGTGAGTATGTGGCGGCACAAGGCGGATTGTCCCGACGAGCAGAGATGGCATTGAGCGTAGCAGGTTGCTGAGAGGTTGCATGTCTCTGGTCGCCGTTCTGTAAATGCCAGTATCTGCATCACCGCTCTCGACCTCAGCTAACCTTGCGTAGCGAGTTGTAGTGCTCGCCTAGGCCGTGACTGTGCTTGTAGTATCCCAGCCATATTTCTTCCTTCTCTTTGACCTCATCCTCGCCTTCTATCCGATCCACCTGCCCATCGCTGTGCAGCACGCATATCCTTAGACCGTATGTCCGAGCTAATGCAAGCAGTTCCAGATGGCCACCCCACTCGCCTGTCTCTCTAATCTTGCGCACATGTTCCGGCAACGGGTCTTCCATGAAGCCCGAAAAGTCGTCCGCGTGGCCTTGGATCCAGTCTGCTGCTGCGTGCCTGACCGTCTTGTATGCCTCAGGCTTAGCGTCCGCCTCTTGACCTGCCTGCCCGTTGATGGTAACACCTATCCTTGGCTTCAAGCCCAACTCTCGTGTCTGCAATTGATCTGCGACTGCGGCATATAAACAATGACCATCCGCCCGTATCTCATGCAGCGCAAGCCCGTATTCTTGTAACTGTGTCGCCATACGTTTGCGTTCGAGTTCGCGTGGGTTCGGTGCGTTGGCAGCTTCGCGCTCTGCTTCTGCGATCATGGAGGCTTGTTCGGCGGCGCGACGGGCGAGGCGGGCTTTGGCACGGTTCGGCTTCTTCTTCTTGGGCTCGGTAGAATCGCCATTGGTGCTGCCGTTTCTGCCATCCGAACCAGGACCATCAACCCTGAGATTGGACATGTCTTCTTGAATGTCCTGCGCTTCATCCCCAGAGCTTTGTGGATCCTCTGCTTGCGCCTCCGCATCTACAGCCTCTCCATTCTGCACAGCGAGTTCAAGCGCCTGCCGCTCTTTCAATTCGCGTTCGAGTCGCTCGCACTCATCATTGACACCTTTTCGTGTCTTTTTGCTCGCTTGCTTCTTCTTTTGTGTTATACGGGATACGAGGTCGCGTTGCTCTTTGCGGTGCCGAGATTGGAGCGCTTCGAGGGTTTCTGGTTCAGGTATAGGCGTCGCGTCGCTCATTGTGAGGTGCAGAGTATCGTGGAACAAGGGAGGTAGGGTGGCGGAGGAACCGAGGTAAGGTAGAGACCGTGGGTACTTTGCTGTGAGATCGACCAAACGATGGTGGGGTGGTGGGGAGCGCGACATTCTTTGGCGTCTCGGTGAATGGTTTCGCCGACACCTACCTTGTCTGTTACCTAAACTTCATCGTCTGTCTTCGTCCACATACTTCGCCTATCACCAAGAATGCTATCATTTCGATGCTTAAGGCTTGATACTTGATCGCCTCTGCACTTTCTCGATAACAAGAGATATCGCGGAAACCCACGTATCTCGCTAACTTATTTCTTGGCTCCGTTCTGTCGTCAACTCACACTTCAAGGGATGGATTTGAGCAGGCATTCATCTCATGTATCGCTGGCGCCGAGATATGATGCCTTTCTTTTGCTTTCCGTTACCCTTTCATTTGTTAGTTGGAATCACAAACACCCGCAGTGTCAAGGTAGTAGATTGCACCACCATGATCCCAGGCGCCGAACGCTTTCGAAATTGTCAGGACGCTTGTAAGCGATATCGAGTTGAACTTATTCGACCACCCAGCTCTAAAAATAGCAACAGGATTTCAAATGTACTACAATAAGGCCTGGTAAGCTGGAGACATGCAAGATAACTGTCACTCTCAGTTCTATCTGTCGGTCAGCCAAAAAGCTCGAATCCGCCAGATGCGCCTACAGTGCACCCCCGAATTCATTCTCTACGCTCGCTTCATGTTTGTAGTTCTGCATGACTAGATAGAGGTCATCAGCATCAAGCTCATTTAGAGACAATCGCGGACGAATCGAGATTATCCGAACCATGAAGCCTAACGTCATGCAAAGAGAGTCGCTCGGCCACCGGCAATGTCCTGCGAACATAACCGGCTCTTACATTGCTCTAAACATTGTATTGCAAACGAAACAAGTACGCAACTCAGCTTCACCATCCCGCTCCTCCACCACACCTCTCTTGGCGGCCGCGCGCCTTCCATTAGGCGCTACCGAGCGCACAGGGCTTGTCAACACCACCGCCGAAATACCACTGGAATGCGTCATTCTCTCACTCTACCATTGATACCGATTGATCACCGACAGTCATAGAGATGCCTTTCCACGATCAGGACTGGGAAGACCTGCAGCGCGACTGCGACATCTTCCCTGCCTACACAGACTTCATCTACGGACCCGACGAGCGCCTGGTTGTGACCCAGGAGCCTGGTTTACACCCTGCGATATACTACATGAATCTACCCCCGCCGGTCCGGTACACTAACAGCATGCCTTCACGATCTTGGTCTTACAAGACCGCCGAACGACTCGAGACGCTTGAACCTGCAGCTATGAGAGAGCTGCAACACGAAAACTATGGCTTCGCTAACGCCGACGTGACTGGCACACGCAGCGGTAGTACTACTCCTGGATTGGATGTACGCTCGCAGACGGGCAGTCCTTTTTATCCGTTGTTACCGCCCCAGGGCGTCCGCACTGTTCACGAGAAGGAGATTGCGCAACGCAGCATGTCGAATGCGTCGCAGCGCCGGCTCCAGCCTGGATCAACAGTTCGCTTTAGTCCATCGCAGCAGCAGCAGCAGCCAGTGAGACTGACCAGACAACAGACGCAGATGAGGAATGCTCCAGTCTATCAACAGCCTGTTGGTCAGCAACAAAAGCCGTCCTTCTTGCGCTCCTCATCTACCACTGATATCGATGAGAACCTGGCGCAGATAAACTCACGTCACCAGCCGACCATGCTCTCGCCTTTCACCTCACCAACGCCAACGCTACCTCCCCCAATCACGCTGCCCCAACAACAGCCATATAGTGTCACCGGTCTGCCTGAGAGCTCTACTCCCATTCCAGCTTGGAACAACTTCCCAAATCCGAGCAAGCAGATGCCTCTTCTCCGTCCAAACGATATACTGCACGATCCGCGCTACAATTTTCTTCACCCAGACAAGCGCATGGAGATTGCGAAGCTTCTCCACGAAAATGGGGCCGTTGCGCGCGACTCTCAAGATAATGCTCTACGAACGAAGGCCTTCTTGAACATCCAAAATGCCACTCTCATTGTCAACCAGTCGATAGCTAGCATGCAGGCTGCCATGAAGTTGCAGACTCAGATATCACAGCAGTTACAGACGCAGGAGGCTTTCCAAGCTCATGCAAACCAAGTGCATCAGAATCAACAGCCTCGGTCTCAGCCTCAAGCTCACCAGGTTTATGCTCAACCCCCGCTTCAGCCGGGCATCACACCCGTGCAATCCTCCCCCTCGTCCTCGGACCCATACTACAATATGCCTCACACTCCTCAACAGCAGATGTCGCCGCTTCAGCCACCCGCATTCCAAGGCTATCCGGTGTCGTATCCTCAGGATTCCACTCCTGCACCGAACCCTACACCGCCGCAACTGTCCGTCCAGCTCCGCGCGGAAATCAATCGCCACTTACTACAGGTCTGGCAGTGTCTGCGGGTCGTGCTATGTACCCCGGATAGCCCGTCAGAAGAAGCTGCACAGAACAAGGAGCGCGCAGGTCGGTGGATCGAACAGTTCAAGGCGAGCTTACCAATTGAGGGACGCCCGTACCTGATGCGAGTCATCTCAAGGATGATCAAGGAGCATAACGCAGGGGGGAATGTAATGGCGTTGTTGGGGATTCCTTCTCGACCAGCCTAGACTGCTGCGTCTAGTGGCAGTGGATACGAGCGCGCCGCGGAGGTCACAGAGGATGACATGATTCTGCTGTACAAGATGGCTCGCAAAGGGGAATGCACGACAGTACATACAAGATAGCACCAAAAGTCACACTTCCAAGAACACGAGTTGCGACAACTGAACACTCTACATTACGGCGTCGAGGATGCGTAACTCCTGCTAGTGAATGAGCTTAGTGTTGAGATTCTATGACAATGATAGGATACAAAAGAGCTGAACGCTCTCTACTATCCGCCCATGAAGCTCCCAAATGAGAAGCCTAGCCGCCAAAATATTTCTCTGGTATGTCTCATTCTTGAAGGTGGCGTGCGGAATCTCGACGTGTACGCAGAGCGCTTATAGCTTTATGCACTTACTGCCACACTTCTTACAGTTCTCGATGTTGAATTTGTCGTAACACTGTTCGCAGGTCATCCAGCTATTAATCATGCACATTACCGACCTGAATTTCCCATAGTCCTCATAGAAAACATCGGTCATCCGGTCATATAGCGTGTCGAGCCGCGCGTCGACCTTATCGCGCGTCTCGCAACAATGGAATTCGTGCTGAACATCACCACCGCCTGCAATATCGACGGTGATCCAGTTGATCTTCGTGTTCTTCCAGCCGTCCATAGGGGGGAGGCGGACGTGGACTGCATTCGGGATGTTGCACATCATCTTGCCGGGAAACTCATAGCAGTTGGGATTGGTGTAAGAGTCATCTGTAAACCCCACTGCAAAGAAAAAAGTTAGTGGGTTTGCCTAATGCTCGATAAGTGAGCACTTACTGAGGACCATAGAAACCGTATCAATGAGAAGCTGACGGATATGTGGGCTTTCCCACTCGCCGTGAGCTGAAAAACACAGCTGGGCTAGAACTGAGATGAATGCATGCATACCCATCGCGGATAACATTACTTACCCCACCTCCACTCAACAGGAAACGGATTTTTCTTGGAGACGTATTCGACCTTTAGGCAAATGCGGTCTGGGTAGAAGGCCCCGCACCTTCCATCGCGCTCCTCACAAAGGTAATCCATTGCATGGTCAACTGCAGCTTTCATTTCTTCGCCTTTGAGGAAACCAGCGTTGATAGCGGGACGGCCAACCCAGACTTCCACAGTGGCGAAACCGTGGTGGATCTCGATTGGGCGCCAATCGCAACATGTGGCGGTAGTCACGTCTATCGTTGTCAGTAGGTGAATGACAAGAGACCGTGGAGAGCTGCCTCATACTTGTGTACTCAACAGGTGAGACGTCGGTGATGTTGCCGCCTACAGTGGGAGAAGCGGCAGTAAAGAGTGCGAGACCAGCGATCAGGCACAGGGCCAAGGTACTGAATAGTTTCATGTTGGGCGTAGGGATACGCTGTTGGTATAAACCCGACCAGAAGTTGGGATTGGTTGCGTTGAGTACCGGTGATGGAGTAAAGAAAGTGGAAGGGGCAGGATTTTGTTTAGTCATGTGTATAAGTGAAGGTGAGTATAAGCCGATTGGAGCTTAGCCAACGGTCTAGGATCGTAGTGAAAGAGTCAGAGCTTCCTGGTGGTAAGGGCGAAAGTTGCCTGTGCGGAGACACGATCGCTTAGACAAGACAAGCCCTTTTGATGAGCAGCATTACGAGTTGCGACTACTGAAATTATAGCTTTATCGCGTGGTGTATACTGGGTATGAGGCGCGGTTGTGTAAAATCCTGTACTAGAGAGGAAAACGACCACAGAGGCAGCGTCGAGCATTCCTACGACTACTACAGTCGTTTCAATACATACCACGGAGCTATGGTCTCGTCCAAAACTGACTACAAAGTGTTATCAGAGGTTTTGTCAACGACATTAGCTTTTGCGCTCCACTTTCGATAGCGACCTTTAGTTTCCCAATAGACATGGATCACTTTAGGGTCAGGATCTGAAGTTGTATCGATACTCCGGAAGAACCGGGGGATCAGGTGGATATAATCGATGGTGCGGACGAAAATGGCCTTTTGACATCGGTACGCTGGCTTCACGATTTCGCATAACTCGCGAGATCCCACAGTCCAGGATCGCCGTGGGCAACTTCTTATTCATAGAAGTTGTTGCATCTTCTCTTCTGTTGTGCTTGGGAACCAGCTCAGTTGTGAATGTTGACTGTTGGTCGAATACGATGCGAGCTGAATGCGGTGGTTTGAGGCCATGCGCACATCGGTTCGTTGGAGGAGCGCTGTTTTCATCTAATTCGCATGGCATGAGAGTGGCTTGCTAGTCAATAAGAAGTGAATAAAGGCGACGTGTGAGAGACTGCGTCGTTTGTCGCTCGGTCGACAATCAAATTACGTATCTTCTAGCGGCTAACGATTACGTCCTGCCTATTGCGGCTAGCACGCTGACACTCAGCCCTTCACCTTCCTTAATATGCCTCTCTCCATAACCTCCACTAACCCCCCTGAACTCCCAAGAAAGCTTTTGTTTTGCGCAAAAGCTTGTAGCAGCATTACAATGAGCGTCACAATGTCTTCGAACCCGTCCAGCGTGAATCATGGCAGGTCTGCGGGCCGGGGCTTTAGCGACCTCCCGCAAGGTACTATAACAACCTCGGCACAACTTGTTCTCAGCTCACAGACGCGTAGAGGTGCGCAACAGGATCTACTCGCTTGCCGCGAATGACAAGGAGCGTCTTATTGAGCAGCACGCCAGCCGGCGCAGTGTTACAACAACAAGTGAAGCGTTCTGGGCTGCGCGCGGTTACTACAGCTTGACTCAGGCGTCCCGACAAACGCGTCGCGAGTTCCGCGACCTGTACTTGAGGGACCGTGCCATATCGGTCCACATTCGTGATGCGCAAGACTACCTGGATACCATCTACCCATCGTCTGGCAAGTGTGCCGTCGATCGCAACACCATCAGCGCCTGGCTCACAATACGTACTGATGTCGAACGCCGTGGCAAATACGACACACCGATCGAAATCCGACCTCTGCTTCTAAGCCTTTTCCAAACGCCTGGTCTCGAGTACGAGTTCGTGGGCAAGGGAGGCGCAGTCTTCAACGAACTGTTCGTTGGTTACGAGAGGGAGTGGAAGGCCGCAGTGGAGGGCGTCTTCAAGAGCGTGGAGCTGAAAGAAGCGAGCGTATTCGGTTTGAGGCTAGTACTGGATCCCAAAAGCAAAGTGCCTTGGGTCAAGCAGTGTAAAATATCAGTGACAAGGCTACCGCACGTACCAGAGGATGCATTGGAGTGGTTCAGTGCACTCGGACTGGACACGGAGAACGACATGATCTTCGTGAGGAAAGGTGCGCCGAAGTGGCTGCGCGGTGACTTCATCAAGGTTTCGAAGTAAACATGGCGAGATGGGTTCGTGACGGAGATTCGTCTCGGTGTCAGAAATAATGGCTGTAATACGAATTTGAATACAAATTCTGGAGTTGACTGCAGATGCATGCAGCAATCCGAGATCGGATGACGAGAGCACGTGACTGTGACGTCATTATCGCTCATGATATTCATGGATGCGACGTGTCGCGCCTGGGCAGGAATCCAAACGACAACCAAACCCGTCGACCCGGCCCATCACTCACTCTGAATTTCCGGATCTACCTGTGCATGCTGCACTTAGCTGAAAGCCCGATGGACTCCGGCGGCGATTGGTGTCCCTAGGTAGTGTTCTCTCTTATTTCGGTAGGATAACATGGCTTCCGCCAACGAATTCTGGAAGCCAATACAATATTTGTCAAATCTCTTCGCAGAACCGCTCAGGTGTATCTAATCCTTAATAGGTGAAGTACATGCACCAAGTATGCTGGCGGTACGCAGCAAAGCATTAGGGGCAGCTCGAAACACAACTTACGGGAGACCTCACAAGAGCAGTCATTCCGCGTAAACACAACGAGGCATACACTGAAACTAGTGGGCATGCGCGATACTAACGTTCTCTGCTACGAGCCTGTCGCAAGCACACCGCAGATGTCAGCCGTCGATCCGAGCGCGCGAGCGGGCTGCTCTCCGCTGGCTCCACCGAACTGTCAACTACTGTCAGCCTCTCCGTTCGTAGAGCTGGTCATTCTTCCATCCCTTTTATTCAAAAATTACTCAACCGTAGAATCCTTGAAATCAGGACTATCCGTGGATGTAACCATGATCATGAGTACGTCATTCCAGACGCGGACTCCAAACACGCGTACACTTCCGAGCATGCCCTTTTTGCTACGTCGATACGAAGTGGGTATGCGCCATTCCCAGGATTACTGCGATCTGGCCTAGGTCTATACCCAGCTACGTCAGGAGTTTTGTCCACTATACGTATCGATCAAACACTGCCATTATTGAGCTCGATGACAATCTTGACCTGTTCGAGATACTACCTGGGTATACAGCTCGAAGATCTTGTCTCTTTCTCAAAGAGGAACAAACTTCTTGTACTGGAGTATTCATATAGGCACTCGATCGTTTCCCTTGCCTTCATCGAAGCGCGTTCGCACAACACATCATGTTCCACCTGGCAGGTGATCGTCACCCCACGAAGGTGCGCACGATCCGCAATGCCGCCGGCCTGAACACCTGGATTTGGGATGACCAACCAGGCTGGGTATTGGCCTTCAACAGGGGCTTCTCTCACATCATTGGAAACTTCGACCTTCACCCGAAGCTTGTGTCCAGATACCTTATCGTGTATACGGTCCTGAAAAGAAGGCTCACTCTGCATCACTAGTACTAGGATCAACCGAGCACTAATATCGAGGGATGAGTTGGCAAGCTTTTTTCCACGTTCCTTTTGGTGATTGCTTCCTGGGACGCAGGGATGACGGTGACATAGACTTCTAGCAAGAGCTCGGCCATGACGCACCAATACTCATCGTTTCTTCCTCATGGTTCGGAAGCATTGCGCACATGACCTCGTATGCGCCAAATTGTTGTTTCGGGCAGCTTTCGGTGATACGAACACTCGGTGTCACATCCCTCACTGTCGCATGCGCCACGGAAATCGGCAAATTAGCGAACCGCGAAAGCCACCTGACGCGAGCCACACTTCCGCGTTTTCCGCACCGCCCCTGCTTTGGCCAATCACACGGCGGCCTGCGCCATAGAAGCCATGCTAAGCTTCAAAATTACGGCGCCATTTTGATGAGACTTCTGCAGTGTGCTGGTGCGGCTAGTCCTGCATTGTGATGTAGAGCTGCTGGTACCATGTGGCTAGGAGTGGCTTACGCACGCCGTGGGGGGAGGGATTGGGTACAGCATATATAGCGCGACGCCCCCATTGTGGCTGTGTGAAACGCACCACAACTGCCATCGTCTACTACTCCTTTAGTCTAACGTTGTTGCGAGACGAGGCTAGCGCTATCCTGATCTACGAGGCGAACGCCACCATGTCATTCGAAACCTACATACAGCGCGCGGATAACTACATCACGAAACAGATCCACAAGTTTGAGCAACAGAAACGCGGAACCAGATCACCACCTCGTGCAAATGGATATCACCAAATGCCTGTCTTAAATCGACAACAGCAAGGCCGACCGCCGTCTCAAAGTGGCTATCCGGGCAGCCCGGCCCCACAAGGTGGTCCACCCTCAGTGCCGCAAGGCTGGATACAGGAGTTCGATGCAAGAAGTCAACGCTGGTATTACATTGAGAGAGCAACAGGACGAAGTCAATGGGAGCCACCATCCTTCGCCCCGTCGCGCGCCGCTACGTTTCAGCCTGACGTCCGCATGCCCAATCCATACGATCGCTTCACCCGGGACGACGAGCAGAGTCAGCGGTGGCGCGCGCGATCCAATTCTCAGCCACAACGGCCAGGGTCAGGTGTAAGTGGCCATGGACAGTTCCTCGATCCAAGACAAAACGAAGGAGGTGGAGGCGGAAGGGCAAGTCCGGGTGGAATGCACACCCAGCTACCACCGGGATCACATTACGATATGAAGACGGGGAAAGTGGTTAGCAGTATGTTTCCGGAGGGCCAAACCCACCACAGCTGGCAACAGGAGATACAGAGGATATGATATTTGCCAAGGATGTTGGAGAAGGAATTAGGGCGACATAGATAGTGTCACCGGAATGGAGTTCTTGCTTTAGGGAAAGGAGACCTTCGACGAGTCGATGAATCCTGGTGTTGTTGGTCTTTGATGGAATGTCTGTCGTCTAGGCGACTGTGATAGAAGTCTTATCGTAGTCATAAAATTAGCAACTACATTGCGCCTTCTATAGTTGAACTTTAGAAATCCTTATATCCTATATGATCTCATATCGTCATGCTGTAGCTCACAGTATGGTTACTTGCCGCAGTCACCCTGTAAAGCTGCCGCCACTCCATCTCCATCTAATGGGAATTTCCAACACGCACCTGCTTGATTAGGATGGAGAAAGAACATTCATCTGTAAGCAGGCCTCAAATTGACCTAAGAGTCTATATTGCTATCAAACTTTCCATTTATCTCTTTTTACAATCATGTAGGCTCCAGAGTAGAAGGATATATCGAGATCTTCCCTATCATGTTTTTCTCTTTTGTATAGAAGCTCGCCGTACATCCATCGCCATGATTCCGCCGAGCTTCAAACGCAAATGTCCGCTCAGGGAGCGACCATTCCAAGACTTTGATGACGCAGTCCCCCTACTCCCCAATGCCACAAAGAAGCTCGTGCACATTGAACATGAGACTGGAGAATTCAACCCAACGTGGAGGAGGCAGAAGATCGAGGCATACACCGCCCCTAAAGAAGACAATGACTAGAAGCCGGCAAAGACGAAGTGCAGAAACAAGAACAAGAAGGCAAAGGAGGTGGATCTTGTACTTCTGAAAATTCAGCATAAGCCACTGTGGCGCCTGATACAGGAGGAGTTCAAGGTAGGAGTAGATGATCATACAACGGAGCCAGAGAAGGATTTCGCAACATGCTCGGAGCTTTCGAATGCGAAAGAGCCCATCTTCCTCATTCTCGTATGGGAGAAAGTGCTCAAGGTGCATTTGAAAAACCCTCCAAGTTTGATTGTACACCACGGAAACGAGTCGTGGTCTCACACCACTGCGCATACTGCAGACGAGCTTGCAGCAGTTGACGTCGTGATAACCTCGTATGAGAACTTACGCTCGGACTACGATGACGCCCCTCTTGAATGACTACACAGATATCCAGTCCCAGATGTCGCTCATCAAGCTCGCGCCTTGCGACGATCCGGAGTTCTTCGCTTCGCATTTCCTCCTACGACCTGGGGCCAACCAGTCCGTGTACCGCAAGTTCTCCGGCCCACTCAATGGCGTACTCTGTCTGGTACTGGAATCATGCTCTCTTCAACTAGACCGTGGGGACGATTTTGATAGCGAGACGGTTGCTTTAGAGATTAAGGTGGAAACCACCAGACATGATTACGGCTTGGACATATGGGAGCAAGATGGGCAAGAGAAAGTTAAACAACTGTGGCTTGAGATCTACGAGCCGGGCGAGGGTGGAGCGGCAACAGATGGCGACGATATTCTCAAGCTCATCGTCTTCGCCAGACTAGCGGTCGTGCACCACGAATGCGCTGACGCGGGTTATGGAGAGAACGGAATCGTCAAAGTCGATGTTCGGCAGCTCGACGATGGTGCATTCGAAGGCTTCCTGCTAGGCGAGATATCGAAGTTGCTCAAGCGTGGCGTGAGTCCATGCGGCAATGACGCCATAACTACCTAGGTAGTGGACCTTGCGACGCGTTCTTTTCGGACATGGACTCTCCCCAACTCTACCTAGGTATCTTATAGTGCAGGTCTCGTTCAAAGCAGCCAATTTTCAACATCCTCAGTCACGCCATTATGCTCCATTGACATGTATAGTCAATCGCTGTGCTCAGCTTGACTTGCCGACAGCTCTTATCCTACCGCCCCAGAACCACAGAACCGCACACGCTGGAAATCCCAAGCCAATCGAGACAAGACCCAATGTACTATTACCCCAACCATATCCCAGGCTTTTGTACATGTCGGGTGCGAAAATCGGGAAGACAAATGCAAGGCCATACGAAACCGAGCGGATTGCTGCACCGGAGGAAGCTGCGAACTGGCCGAACTCCTCAATCTGGTATGCGATGCTTGCTTGGTTTACGATGAAGCTTCCCAGCGTGAAGATGGCAACACCGAAGTCGACGATCACCCAGTGGAGTGTGCGTTCAGCCGACCAGCCATACCAGAAAAGACCGGCCGGCATGATGATCATTCCTGGAACCATATAAGGGATGCGGAACTCAGGGACGCCTTTCCCACCAGTCCGTTTAGCTTGTTTTCGATACGACCAGTCCATGATTCGGCCGCCCAGTTGACCACATAGGGTCGAGCCTGTTGCAATCGATAGATAATGCAAGCTGCTGACAAGCTCAGACTGTCCGTATTTGTCAATCCACAGCGACGCATAAGTAGCGAGCATAAGGGTATAGACGGCGAAAGACAAGGTCGCGGTCAGTGAGATGAGCCAGGTGATAGGCCTTGTAATAAAGATGCGAATTGGACGCAGGAGATTCTGCGCAATGCGAGCACGCTCAGCTTTGACGGTTAGGACGTTAGCACCCTCGGCTAAGGCTTTGCGACGTAGCAAGACTGGTGTGTATGATTCGCGAATCACGAAGAACCCAACGATCAGGACGACAGCGTTGAAAGCACTCATAATCCAGAAGACCCACGACCAGTGGATGGAATGGGTAACGAGACCGCCAACGATTGGTCCGAGAGCAGGGCCGAGGAAGGGTAGTAAGGTCACCATGGCCAGGGATTTGCCGCGTTCGTTCTCGCCGTACATGTCTGCCATGACTGGCCCATTGAGCTGCGAAGAATTAGTCATTGTCATGTCGGCATCGATCGGGCTCATCGCTTACTGTTACGCCCACACTTGCACCAGCTCCTGTCATGAACCGCCCAACGATCATCAAGCCAGTATTCCTTCCCACGGGACAAAGTGTATTCCAGGCGACATACCAAGCGTTACATATCAGCCAGACTGGCTTCCTGCCCCATATCTCACTGGCGCTTGCGATCAAGAACGGCGCGATACCCATGCCAAGGAAGTATACCGACATGGTTATCTGGGCGGTAGAAGCGCTGATGGCGAGATCGGAAGCAATGGCAGGAAGCGACGGTGCAATCATACTTGCCGACATTATGGGTATCAGCTGGCCGAAGGAGAATATGACTCCCATGGTGAACTTGCGTGAAGTTTGCCAGTTGTAAGGATCGGAGGGGTCTGTGGGCGACGCCCATGTTGACTGATTTGTTAGCAAGAATTGATAAAATAAGAACAACAACGTACTCCGTACTCATCTTTCAACCGCATCAGACGGTTGTTAGTACCGTCAGTGGTCGAAGATGTTATCTCCGGGTCTTCGCCGTCGCCCACTCCATACTTTGTTTTCAGCATGTCAGGAGCCGAACCACCGACAATCCCATCAACAGCTTTCTCGGGGTCATTGGAATGTGTCATATTAACGAATACGTTCAAGCGAGATAAGATATAATTCCAATAAGCTGTGGCACGTTCCGCGTACAGTATATACAATGTTCGCTCGGAGTTCGGACCTAGGCTCTTATCAGATCGGAATGAGCCCAGCCCTTGCAAACCGATGGCTGCCTAGCAGGATCTGATAAAATGGCAGCCCCCATACCGCTGCTGATGCTCTGACCTTCCTATTCCCGTTAGGACTAGGGGGCGACAGGACGCCTATTTTCTGGATTTTCTGCGTCTGATGAGTCTTTTCGCGACTCGCATTGGTCATGTACTTTGCAAACTTGAATGGTTGGTAACGGTCGTTGGGCGTAACCTCTGCGGAAAGATTGCAACAGTAACAACATCCAAGATTACTTTACAATTACATTGAGTGTGAATTTCGGCTTACCACACTAATAGACAAACAACACGAACCGCTCTTACCTCTTGGTTTAATATGAGTATTCCATAATTATTTTCATATACTGCTGCATCACTTGACATCATATCCACTTAGTAGAGACGACCTCTGCCCGCCTTTGGTCAGCAACATCCAACACTAAACTACAGCGTCACGGCAAGCAAAACAACGTGGTGGAGATGGTTGTATAGCTAGCGCTTGGATTCGATTTTCGAGAGCATTGGTACACGGCGTTACTGGGGTCGCAGATCAGGTGAGTGTGAAGTCTGGAAGAGTGATTCAGAGTGAACTCAGTGAAATGCTTGTTACGTAGCAACGGTTGCAACGTTTTGCGTGCATCTTGCCAATTCAATATTGCTTACCAAAGAAAGGTGCAGTTTCCCTGGTGAAAGCCGTAAAAGCTGTGAAATGACAGTCTGGTCACTGTATAACCGCCGAACAGTCACGTCGTACTCGACTCACCAACACCGGCAAAATTGACCCTCAAGGCCGCGCCGACATAAAACAAAGCTTTGTCCACAATGTGTACTACGGCACTTCTCCTACCAAAACGAAACGCCAGATACTTGAGTTACCGTTTGAAGACTTCTTCAATCTATGCGTACGTGAATTGACCAATGTGGAAGATGGTCATGAGGATAAAACGAAGGATGGGAACGACCGGCTCTGATTTCTTTTGAGCTGTGCGACGCATACCAAGGCGGACGCCGATGGAACGTTAGGCCCAGAGCTGTGGAAGTACTACGAATGGACAACTTGGTGGCCCGAATACGAGCTATCACCAACCTATCGTAGCACCACGTTCGAAGAGCAGTGCCAGGCACTCCAAGAAGACGACTCTAATATGTGGCCCGGTCTGACATGGATCCTCGAGGACGATATACACATCCAAGATGGGTACGCCGCGGAAAGTATCGAGCATATCGTCAAGCACTTTCTCTGGCTCCTACTCAACGTCGTCGACGTTCACCTCGTCGAGCATCAAATTGGGATGAGTGATCTACATTCCAATGAAGAGATCGAGAGTGTGTTGCATGAAGGGTATGAGCTACTGAACCGGTCTTCGAAGTTATTACTGCGAAATCCCTTTTCAGACATCCCCAAGCATGTACGTGAGGCCTTGGCGACCGCGAATACCAGGGGGAACATCGAGTTCCTCGGGAATTGCCCTCTACGTGAATTCTACGAGAATGTCCCGTTAGAACAGCTGCATGCATTCGCGTACATTGTCTTCCTCCATTATGCCTTGGCCAAGGTCGATCAATTGGGAGCAGATCCAAATGGCACCATACGTGCAAACCTGCTGAAGCTGCAAATAGTGAGCGCACTAGAGGAGAGTAGAAGCGATGATCGCCATGTCTGGACACGCTCTATAGGTATGGAAGATGTGATTGCCGTAGAGCTCGAAGCTTACATCCTTCACTATCTTGACAATGGACCTACTGTGGATGTCCCAATAGAGCCGACCGGACCGCGCATTGATCTCGATGGGTTGTGCGATGCGGCGAGCTCGCCAATAACCACCGAGCGCTGCCCAATTTACCTTGAAGATTACACGGACTTTAACAGCGTGTGCGTCCAGCTAAAGGCCTGTGCGCGTCTACTGCGTCGCGGGTGCTTGGATGAATTGGTGAACGGGGTGTATCCCGAAGTTCCTGAGATCAGATGTCCGGCGTGTCGGACAGGTATGTGTGAGGCCCGCGACTATACTGCAGTGCTGGACAACGAGGTTCGAGATGAGGTTTCATAGCTGATCAAAGGTAAAGACTGTAAAGTCGTTGCGTTTGACGTTCGATGTAAGCGTCGATGCTGACAAGTAATTTGTGTATCATATAATGTCGCGGGATGAAGTGGTGATGTTTTCATGATAGGGGTGACGATGCGGCTTCGACAAGTAAAAGAGCAGAAGGTCCAGACAGCCGAGATGTTGGGCGGCACAGCGGGGTCGGCTTGCACGTCATGTGACTAGACTCTCTAGTCTGTTTACAGATTAGCCCAATTACACGGCAGCGTGTGTGATCGCCGCAGGGCAGCAACGCCGAAATCAGAGCGACGTGAACCAATAGTGACACGACCGCCAAACTCTCGCCGAGCTCATGCCAAACGATTGCTCAACATAAAGATGCCCGTCAACAACTCTAAATCTTCGATGACGCCATGTTGAAGATCTCGGCGAGGGCGTGCAGCCGCCAGCTAGCGGACCGAGACGCTTCAGTCATCGTAGCTAGAGATGCAGCGTCCAGACCAATAGCTGCACTAGCTCACCAGATAGCAACGGAAGGCAAAAGTAATCTTCTTTTTCGTAAGCACTACTCCAGCGTCTGTTCAATGCGGTGGTCGTGTGTTTGTCGACCTTTGACTACTCTGCTTTGCGCCGGATGAAATGGCCTCGAACGGGCAACTACTTGCGCATCACAACTACTACGGGACGACCGGATATGGCTCACCACCACCATTCGATACATCACGGCCCAAGCTGAAGCCAGCAGAGCGAGAGCTAGCAGACTTCACGCTTGTCGAAGCCCTCGACCGCGACGACCGCCCTTCCTTCGCCGTCGAAGTACGCTCGTCCCTAGGCCACAACGAAGCCCACGCCCTCGACCTCATATACGCGAACACGGCGCTACATCTCGTTGGCGGGTTACTGGCCAAGATAACAGGCGACGACTCGACAAGCTTGTTCGCAGAGAGCTCGGCACCGCAACTTGCCTTCCGGGAATGGATTCGTGGGCATGGGACGGAGGAGGACCTGCAACAACACGGCAATGCATACACATTCGAAGGGCACATATGGAATGCGACAGCTGTGGGGCGCTATAAGATTGTCAGCGGAGTGCCCACGCAACTGCTGTGGATCGACGCCGCCCCAGGAGGAAAGAGCCACCGCACCCTCCGACGCGAGCGGAAAACCCCTCGGAGCAAGCATCACGCAGACGCGCTGCCCATCAAGCCCCAGCTGTCGCTTGCCCAGATACCACAAACGTCCGAGCGCGCCACCAGTCCTTCCGCAGACAGAAGCGCCGTTCCGCACACCTCCTTCGACTGTACCTCTGATTTACTCACTTCGACCAGCCCGCACATCGAGTACTTCCGCAGTATAGATTGGGCAAAGACACCCTTAGGGCCAATGAGTTCGTGGCCTAGTGACCTACGTTGCGTAGCGAACACAGTACTCAGTAACAATGTGCCAGCCGTCATGTTCTGGGGCGACGATGTCATCATGCTGTACAACGAGCAATACGTCCAACTCCTTGGCAGCCTCCATCCCTGTATGGGCGAAAGTGTCCGCGTCAAAGCACCTGATCATTGGGTTTCTTTTCAGCCTCTGGTAGACTACATCAAAGCAACAGGCGAGTCAATAGCCGAACCTGATATGCTTCTCTTCATTGAGAGAGACAGGATCCTTGAAGAGACACACTGGTCCTTTCAATTCGTCCCAATATTGAACAGCGACGGCCAAGTGGCAGCCTACTATCAGTCCTTCTACGAAGTTTCCAACCATCGTATCCTCGAGCGCCGCGTCTCTAGCCTGGTCGCAATGGGAACCCAGAGCGCGAACGCCAGAGACTTTCCGTCGTTTTGGGAGACTACATTGCGCTCACTCAGCTTGAATGATCAGGATGTGCCATTTGCTTTGCTATACGCTGCCGAGCGGCATGTTAGCGCTCAAATACCTTCAGTGTCATCCCCCGGTAGCATTCCTCCGTTGGAAGGCTGCGTTCTCAAGGGTACAATCGGCGTTTCGGCTGATCATCCCATCGCCCCTGCGACTGTCAACATCAACGAAGACACTTATATTCTCCATGCGTTCCTCAGTCGAGCCGCCAAGTCTGGCAAAGCCACCGTTGTTCACGTCGAGGACCTTCCCGATCCAACAAGGGCCTTGCAAGGCATCGACTGGAAAGGATATGGTGACCCTTGTCGAACCCTAGTCATCTGTCCAATAATCCCCACCACTGGAAACCAGGTAGAAGGCTTCCTCATAATCGGCATAAATCCGCGCCGGCCCTTTGATGAAGAGTACCAGCAATACCTGCATGTCATGGTGCGATTACTGGCCACGTCTCTTGCTTCCATCGTTCTTTTCGAAGACGAGGTCCAACAAAGAGAAAACGCCATCATCCAGGCTGCTCAGATCCAAGAACATCTGATGGCTGAATTACAACTCAAAGAAAGCAAGTTTCAGCGCTTCGCGGAACGATCCGACGTAGGCATCTTTATCATCGATCCGATAGGAACCTACACTTACCGTAATCAACGATGGCATGATATGTTCGAGATTGCATCCTCTTATGACAACGCCACGGAGGCATGGTATAAGATTGCTTTCGAGGAGGACATACCTTATTGCCAATCCTTGTTCGCCAAACTAATCATGAATCATGAATCTGTCGTCTTTGAACTGCGTACGCGGATGCCCTGGACGCCGCCATCAGAGTCGGATGAGCCGCAAACTGAGGACACCCAGCACTTTAAATGGATTCTGTGTTCAGCTTACCCCGAGTTGGGTCCGAGCGGCGAGGTTGTCGAGGTTGTCGGGAATGTTACAGATATATCTAGTAAGTAACTCTATGCATGATGATCTGTGATACACGCACTGACTTCTAGCGCCCAATCATAGAGCAAAAGTGGGCCGAAGGTATTCAGAAGATACGCATGGACAGCGCCCTGCAAGGCAAACAACACCTGGAACACTTTTTGGACACAACAAGCCATGAGATGCGAAACCCTCTCAGCGCCATAATGCAATGTGCGGATTCCATCACGTCCTCCTATCCCCAGGAAGATTACCAAGAGCGTCAAAACACCACACCAAACGAGTGGACGGCTTTCATCGAGTCGACCCTGGACGCTGCCCAGACAATAGCAGTTTGCGCATCTCACATGAAACATATAGTCGACGATATACTCACTATCTCCAAGCTCGACTCGGGTCTCTTGGATATGACACCAGTGATTGCGCAACCCGAGAGCGTAAGACCTTCAATCCAATGATACTCATGTGAAATAAAACTGACTTTCTATATCGAGATAGGTGGTTATGCATGCAGTGAAAATGTTCGATGCTGAAGCAAGAGCAGCAGGTATAAAGCTCGTGTTGACCGTGGATCAATCGTATCGCGACATGGAGATTGACTGGGCATCTCTAGATCCAACGAGGGTACTGCAGATTCTCATTAACCTTCTCACAAATGCTATCAAGTTCACACGCTTGGAGTCCATCAAGCGTGTAACAGTGACTCTCGCCGCTAGTCGCGCTGAACCCATATCAACGCCAACAGGAATCCAGTACAACGAAGAGAGGCTAGTAGGACAAGATCGCCACCTGGAAGACGACTGGAAGAATGCCCAGGAATTATTCTACCTGCAGTTCGCTGTTACTGATACGGGTCGTGGGCTTTCCGACGAAGAAAAATGTAACCTCTTCACCCGCTTCTCACAAGCCTCACCTCGGACACACATACATTACGGTGGATCTGGCCTTGGATTATTCATATCTAGACGTCTCACCGAGTTACAAGGCGGATCAATCGGCGTCGCGAGTGAGTCCGGAAGAGGCAGCACGTTTGCCTTTTACATCAAATCACGGAGGGCAAGGCCTGTCGTAGCCCGAAAAGGCAGTCTTCCGCATGTCTTCCCCGAAGAGGTCAAGCACAGACGTCCGATACCGCTCGTAAGCCTGACGCGTCCGTCTCCTCCCGTACGCAAGTCCACAGGCGAGCCTGGTCAAAGGTCGGATTCTGCCAGTCCAAGAGCACGCCGCCAGTCAGTGCAGTCAAGGTCCTCCCAAACTGAACATTCTCATGTTCGCCCTGAAGCTCTGGGGCTACCAGAAGGCCCCGATCTGCAAGAACTGAAGCGCACCAAAAGTATACCCGACACGCTGCATGTTCTTATAGTGGAAGACAACCTCATCAACCAGCGCGTTCTTGCCAAACAGCTGCGTAATCTGGGATGTGTCGTGAGCGTCGCCAACCATGGTCAAGAAGCCCTTGATTTCCTACCAAAGACGAGTCTATGGAACGACGATCAGCCTATTCATGACTCGGTTGCGCAGAATGGTCCTCCCAATGGCGAACTGCCCATCGAGCTTAGCCTCATCCTCATGGACTGGGAGATGCCCATCATGAACGGACTTACGGCCGTTGCCGAGATACGGAAACTTGAGCAACAAGGCTTGCTAAAAGAGCGCGTGCCGATCATCGGGGTCACGGCGAATGTGCGCCAACAACAGATCGAGCAAGCTATGGCTGCAGGAATGGACGATGTTGTTGGAAAGCCTTTCAGGGTTGCAGAGTTGCTCGTGCGGATGAAGGGGATTGTGGCTGGTATGGAGCCGGAGGGACCGAATGGTAGTGCGACTTTGACCGAGGGGTATGCGAGCTTTGGATGAAGGAAAAGTGATTGGATTGTAATACACATAAAGTAATGGCATTGCTCAAGGGTGATCGCGTACGAAAAGCGATCACATTGTGATAGCCACTGCTTTTATGATGCGTCACACCCGGGCTTGGATGTGCGCAATCTCGACACTAGTCCCGATTCGGTACAGTCGCACCTGCTAGCAAGGCGTGCAACCCAGCGCGCGGCTTCCTGCCGCCTCTTACCAACACCTCATACAAGGGAAAAACCGAACACCCTGGAGCCTACATCAGGATGATAACATGCAAATTAGGTGGCCCAAGGTCAACGTAGGCTACAAGATATTTAGTTTTTTCTACTCAATACGACGTCGCTTCCTCGCCACACAGATCTCCGCTCTGCACAGCGGACAACAGTTGCTGTTCGTCTGGATTCCGTTTATCATACTCTCCAAGCACTGTGCATGGAACGTATGACCGCATCCAACTTTCCAAGCCACTGTACTTACGCCGCGGACGTCAAAGAGCTCCAAACAGACTGAACAGGTGGCTTCAGTCCCAAGCTGGACAGATCTAGACACGCTCCTGGCCAGAATACGAGGTCCAGCCGCTTCAAACTCCACGCTCTCAAGCCTAGCAGGATCATATTCTTGCCATTCCTGTATGATACATTCAGGGATAGTCAGACTCGCGGTCAGATAAGGGACGTAGTTTTTCAGTTCGACGATGTCCGCGCCTACGACCTCGCCAAGACCGGGATTATCGAAAAGTATCGTATTGCGAGGAAGATCTAGGATAACCCTTTCCACACAGGGCCCAAGTCACTTGTACATCTGCCAGTTAAGAAGCTCTTTTTCTTTGCTTTAAAAAAATTCCTTCGCTCGCAGAACGATGAATTCCTAAATAGTATGATAGTTTATTCGAGCGCAATGTACACGATCTTCTAGTGGTACACGACTTTCTGGATGAGCAAACATCCGCAACAGCTGGCCAATACAGTACTCTGCAAGAGCCTCCACAACTTCTGCACCAGGTGCGTAATCTGTCTTCTGAAAAAGGTCGCAAATATATGCGATCTGGTGGACCAAGAGATTGAGGACAGAACTTCTCGTTATGTTGTGTCCAGTAGCTGGTGCAGAAATCAGCAACACATTGGCCAAGGTTGGGAAATTGTCTCCATGCAATTGCTGTTGTATGAAGCTATCAATGTTGCTTGGCCGGTCAAAATAACGCGGTTGTTCCTCTACCAGCTTAGCGACAAACTCAGATAATTGCCCGTCGTAGCCTGACTGCAGCATGCGTAATATTGATTGGGTGTGGTCTTCGATGCGCAAGCCCATGAACAGAACATTGCCGTAGGTAGCGAAAATGTTACTACGAGCTTCATGTGTGTCCTCCGCCGCGGTAAGGGCAGTTTGCAGGTACTTCAAGGAGGCAGGTAGGTCTTGCTCTGGGTTTGACATGCTGTTCATGCCTTGTAGCAGAGCGAATAGAAGGTTGGTATCTACGCAGATATACAATGTGACTTCGTGTGTTTCTAGTGGTGGTGGTAATCTGAGCCAGTACACGAGGCCTTTATACACACTTGCAGTACCAAACACTGAAATTCTAGCTGTGAATGGAATGTAAAACGATTCGACAGTGGAAGTGACACGGTCTTCTTGCTGGCCATCGCACTACTTCAGTGACTTTTGGTGAAGAACCTCTGTGCTGGTTGCTAGAAATAAGGTGACATGTTTAACAGATTGCTACAGTGATGGAATAATGGAATCGATGGTGTTTCACACGCAACAGGTCAAGAAAAAATGGAATAAAGGTCATTTTCATTATTGTCTAGGTTGCTCCATGAGTGACAGGCATCGAAAAAGTTGGATATCGCTAATTGTTACAAGGTTTTCTCGTTCCAACCAGAGGCTGCCTAGCTAGAGTGGCTGCATGTAGGGTTGGTGGGAGCAGAATTTCCACCGAAGTACACCTTGTTGTAGACGTTGTCGCCAGTCCAAGCATCGGACGGGACCTTCGGGGGGTTGACAGGGCCACCTTCCTGCTGAGCGTTGGGGAAGAGGAAGTTGGGTGAAACGACGCTGTCGGGGCATCCGAGCGCGGTCTTGCTGAGAATGGGGTCGAGGACGGAAAGAGCCCACGAGACACCCTTGGCGACGTTCTCCTCGGTACCGCCAAGAGCGAGAGGTGTGATGGAGTTGAGGCCCTGGTAGATGTCGCAGAGCAGGGTCTGAACTGTCAACTTGCCGGTACCGACCTGAGCGGCGGCGGGAACGATTATGTTGCGGGGGTAGATCTGGAGGAAGCCGTCGGAGAGGGCCTGGACCGCGCCGTAGGGGGTGTCACGGCGGTACCAGTTTTCGGGCCAGCGCTCGGGAACGTACTTGAACTCCTGGGTCTTCTCGTCGTACTCAGCACCGATGATGCTCATGATGCTCTTGTAGTTGGGGACGCCACCCGCACCGTAGGTACCGTTGGAGAAGAACTGGGGGTAGAAGGAGAAGGCGGCTACCGAGACGATCTGGGGGAAGGGGAAGTAGTAGAGGAAGGGGTTATTGTCCTTGGTAAAGCCAGCAGATTTGGCGTAGTGCTTGGCCATGACATCCATGGAGAACTCCTTCTTGGGATCTTGAGCAGCATATCCGACCATCTGTTTCACCAGACGAGAAGAGAGATGATGGTTGTCACCGCATCCAAGGTAGTAGTCTGCCTCAATGTTAGTGTTCTGGTTCTACTTTGCAGTGTCAGAGAACATACCTTCGCGGTTGGGTGAAACATCAGCCTCGACAACAGAGTGCCTGTTGAGACCACCAATCCCGTTCTTGCCTGAGCCGAGATAGAAGGACAGGTTATCCAAATCTCCACTGCCCAAAACAGCAAATGTGGCGAGAACTACGGCAAGTTCTGTACCCATGTTGAAGCCACGGCCAGTAGCCTCCAAGACCTGTCCGTAGGTGACGTGGCCATCACGGGGGAGGTACCCATAGTTGGCAAGCAAGTTCAGCCCTGGGCAAGGACCACGAGAGTCGTTGGGGCCAGGTGCCTTGAACTCGTAGCCAGGCTCAGGACGCTTGTTGTCCTTCTTGACGATGGCCTGTCCGACTGAGGACAGGAGCCCATCAACAACGCCGCCAAGCGAGCCCAGTAGGTTTCCGACTGGGTTGAGCAGTTGGGGTTCAGCGGCGCGGTTCGCAAGTTGTTCACGCTGAATCTCCCCGCGGAGGTGCTCTTCCATCTCTGAGCGGGAGTTCGCGCCCATCATGCCGGGGTAGGCGGCAACGAGGGCTGGCAACGCCAGAGTGACTGATTGAGTGAACCTCATGATGTTAGAAACACAAGATTGTGTGTATGAGGAAAGAAGGGGGAAAGGAGTAAGTGATGGCTCTGACTGAAGAACTGATGTGGAACACACGGTGAAGTGTTTTTATACACTTCTACTCCGCGCAGCTGCTTCTAAGCCTCTCCACTGCTCTGGTAAAGCCAGCCTGGATAGCATCTTTTGGCGCCGTCCACATTGAGTATGATCTTCATCAACAGTCGCCGATGAGGTGAACTGCGCTGCCATTTTCGTACGGTTGTCATCATGATCGCCAACTAGAACTGGGGAAGAGTTAGTCAAAACGCCACGCCGCTACAGATCCACACATGGTTGAGACAGGGCGCAGCAATCCAATCAAATGTTTCCGGATTACCCGTTTCTTACTTGAGTCGTGGTGCTGTTTGGCCAAGCAGGTAACAGCGAGTCAGTTTCATGGCATTTTCGCATTCGGCACAGCTCGAGTGACCCACATTGTATCCACACGGTGCGCCAGTAACTCACTTAGATCGAAGTTCAATTCCCCAGAATCAAGAAAGCGATCGCGATGATAAAGGAGGCGTTATCGTTTGCTCCCAGCATCTAATGCTCAGTCGGTTGGACCAAGCCACAGTGGTGAGCGCAGTCTCCTGTCATCGAGGAGATGTGGATGGGTGGAGCTGTCGAAATATGTCAGTCGCAATCTCTGAACCATTGCAATGAATCTGAGAACGAGTTTGATAAACCTCTCAAAGCAGAGTCCTGTTGCCTGCACATCTCCCGTACATGAGGCAGGGGTTAGGTGACGGTAATAGATACATCATATCTTGGTGCACTATGCAGTAGCTTGCAGAACCGGTAGGTAGAATAGCGCCGGCTCTCTTATTCGGCGGAGAATTTGTACTCACCCTCGCCGAACGCTGATAGAACACAGGGGCTCGTGAGATGTCTCTCCGGCCCCAGCGGGATCAGGGCAGGCTGCCAACTAGCGCAATGCTATCTGTACAGGGCGTTCGCTGTGAAGTTGCATACTCTACAATGTGCTGGCGATATGACCGACGTCAGCATGCTGCAGGTAATATCACCTTGGCACAGTCGCCAATGTGCCATGATGTGCCTTGATGCCAACCAGGATCGGATCGGAAATCCGCAGTTTGCTAGTGCTCGATACATGGAGATACGGTTCGGGTAGATTCGCAGCGGCGATCCGGCTGATTGAGATCGGCGGCTCTGCGTCTCGCGATGCGATCGGATTCTGGCCAGGAAATGATGCGAAAGTTCAAATCCCGCGTTCTTGCTCGATGGCGTTAGGTGGTCTGCCGTTTCGCTTGCCTGGTGGCAGAAGGGGAAAGGTCTTCACCGGCGACGTCACTGCGCTACCGCGGAGCCCCGTAGCCAACGACGATCATCGACGCTAGCGTCAACCTTAAATCGGAAACGAGACAATGTGGCGCTTTCGCTCGTGATGGCGTAGTGATATGGGAGGAAGCCACTGCGCAAAAGAAATGTTGAGCTCTATATATGCCTGATGGCACCAATCGCAATCTTTTCACCTTCCCAGGTACAGATCACGACTCTCACATTGGTCATGACAAGGGCAAGAGCCTGGGCGGCAGGTTGAGCTAAGGGAGCTGACTCTGATGCACGCATCACAGACCGCTTGTGCAGAGGGATTTTGGTAGTCATTGAGCGCGTCACCTTATCGCGCTGTACACGTGGGGATCTACCAAGCTTGCGTGCCCCTGGCAATCTAATACAGGAGCTTTTTATGGGGAGTTTCAGAGTCCCTTGAACTTCCCAAGTTCAGCGACGACCGCAGCTCGCGGGAACTTTTGCTTTTTAGCGGGAGCCGGCACGAAATATTCACACTGTTCCGTTCGAAATGTATCTGCGCTTTCGTCTGTCGCTGCGTGGGCGATGTTATCTTCCTGACTTCGCCAACCCTTCGGATCTCATCACCTTCAAACAACACCATCGATGAGTTTGGACGAAGGTACGGGACCAGCGCAGAGCTTCGGGAGGTAACGAAGACTATGTATTAGTCTCAAAATCACGAAGAGTCACCCGGTCCGCAGTCGTGGCCACTCAGCCCAAGCGCAACTGTCGATACCATACCAGATCTGGAACCCGCAATAATACTCTTTCGACACACTCCCTTCGTACCACAAGGTAGGATCTCTTGAGACTCACGGCCGGCTCGTTATTGAAAACCTACCTTATGAATTGTATTAGCGGCAGTGGGCGATGACCAAACCATGGCTCCGGCGACATGATGCAAAAAGTCAGAAGCTCTAGGCGTTGACATTCATCCACTCCAGCGTATAGCTTGTGACACATGTCGGACCTCTGTATTCCTCTGGGCTATCACCAGGGCGCAGCGAGTGAAAGTGAAACGGTACACAATAGTCATCTGCGCTCCCTAAGATGGAACGCGCCATGCGAAGTTGGACTACCGTTTGCTCCCCCGCAACGATATTTCCCGCGCTCCGACCGCGCTCCGAGGATACTTCTTTTGCTCGCCCACCTCAAAACGCAGGAACACGACTACATCACTCGACAGGAAACCTTGCGCGCGACAACGGAAACAACAGCGACTTTCCCGGTTCTCGAACTGATGGTGTATTTTGGCAATTATGTACCGCTTCTACTCGGGCAAATGGAAGCACAAACAAATATTCCAGGCGCCTGCTGTTTATTACCTGGAAGTTTGTGGAATACCACCTTGCCGCGCAGTCCGTCGACCCGACAGCTTTGCGCTTGATCATCAGCCAGAACGCATCCGACAACTGGCTAGAATGGTCATCTCAGATAGAACTGCTAAATCTTCCAGCACTCTGGGTCGAGTTCTCCGCCACATTCAATTCCATTGTTCATCAGGACCCAGTCAGATACGACAAGCGGTTCTGGGAATCAGATACCGAGTCCCAAAGTCTAAGGGTCGATCACATTGTCGTCCTACTGTGCGATACCCTCATCAACATGTCCGTCCAGCTCGAAGAACGTATCATGAACATACTCAACTCCCAGCCGCGCTACGAGGATATTCACGACAGCTTTCAACGCCAGCTCAACGCACGTCAGTCCTTGGGCGCCGACAAGATTCCCGACTTGATGAGAGCTTTAACCGCAGTCCGCCATGACCACGATGCGATCGAGATAATGCTTGCTACCTTTGCCATGTCAGTCCAGGACGCGATTGTTTAGCACAGTCTATCATCAAGCGATGTTTCTTACATGAGCATCACTCCAAAGTAAGCTATCCGTTTTCACCGAGAAGTTTAGCGACACAGCGTCAACTTGCAGCTTGTAATGTCCGCGGTACATTGAGGCTGTTGATAGGGGCTTTTGCATCCCTGTTGGGCCGACCACTGTACACTGGACTTTCTTGGGACATGTTCAAAATGCTCGTGGATAGCGCACAGGCCGCCAGTGCGCACGACCCAGAATTCACCCATCGTGTGCAGCTGGCACTATCTTCGCTCGGGTTCGATCGCTTGCTCGACCCCATGGCGGGGAAAGACGATACATGGGTATGGGTCACTGACATGGGACGTTACGGGTACGAAATCGACAGCGACAGCGACAGCGACAGCAAATTTGGTCTAGATGACCTTCCAGATGTCTGCTTTAACCCCGTAAGCCCTTCGCTCCAGGTGGAAGACTACGCACTTGCCGTAGCCGATGCCTCTGATATCCCGGAAGGAGACTGCTCCATTTGCCGCGACACCCTCAACGTCCACGAGCGAGCCCACGTCGAAATTCCTGTCAAGATTGACTGCGGGCACGCATTTCATTACGGCTGCCTCGGTACCCTGATCAACTGTCTTGCCAAGTTCTCGAACTTTTGTCCTAATTGCCGGCGGCCAGTGTGAGATCGACGGCCGAGGCGGCTCAAAGACGGGGATGAGATTGATAGTCTGCAGGCGTGGGATGCACAAGAGCAGGTAGTGGTGGAGCGCTTCCTTCAAGACAGATACGGAGATGTGGTGATGACAGACTGAAGAAGGGACGATTCGATGCGACAACGTGCATGAAATACTTGCGATTCCGCTCATTTGTCAAAGTATCGAGTCGTCTATGTCATTGAGGTTGCAGAAGACATGAGCGGCTTCTTGCGCTTTGTGTCAACCGATGCGACAGCGTATACTGCGAAGTAGATTAGTCTCCTGTCGGTTCAAAAACGTACGTATTTTCATCAACTTTGTGGCTCAGTGCTACTACAATGCAAAGTGAAACCCCATAGCACTGTGAGCGTACTTATGTGTCATTCCATATATGTTAACATCTCAATCTGCAACATCATTTCAATGACTACATATGTTTTATACCTGTTCAAACCAAGCCATTCACTCCAACGTAGGCTACACCAAAGACGAATCCACGACCATGGCGACGAGCACACCTCTATCCTCTTTAACTATACTGTTCCACATCCTACAATCCCATACAAGGACCCCAGAAGAAGGTAACAAAGTCCTGCAAGTCTACCAAATGTTCGTTGACTACGCCTCACAGTATCGCACTGATCCCTTTGTAGCACCCCTCAACAACACTGGCATACCTGAAGGATGGCGCAACCTCCGCAGGTGGCTCCATACGCAGCACCCTGATACCAACACTCTTGAAGAGCTACCCTCCCACCATGACGTCGCCGTCGAACTCATCTGCAACATACCGGAAGGCGGCACTCCAACACTAGCGAGAATCGGTAAAGACTACGTATATTACATTGGCGAGCAGTCAGGTTTTACGCTGAACACTCTAGAGCAATATGGAGGCTTCGAAGAACTATTAGACTATATCACAAGACTGCAGCCACGATGCGGAGAGCGGATCATCGAATACGAAGAAAGAATAGCCATACACCGAGATCCAGAGACATATTTGATCGAAACTCTGCGCAAACAAATCCACACTATAAACCCGGAAAAGATTACAAACACGATGGCTGTGCTCTCGGAAATCTCTGTACATGCGGCCGCTTTCCTCCGCTTTTGTGGCTTCACGCTTACGGAGGATAAGGTCCGCCACTTTTGCACGACAGCAATCATTTACGCTCGTTCTATCGTTTCAGAGCTTTTCAGCAAGGTTGCTCTGGCTCTGAGGTGTAAATTTGGCGCACCTCGATGTAACAGCGTTGGCACGTTCACTGTTGCACCAAGCATATTATATCGCGAGAATAACTCCCGTACGTCAGGAGTTGGCCTGGCGTCTACATCACTAGATGGCGCATTGCGTGAAAAATGCCTTCAGTCTTGAGGTTCATAGCCAGTTCCGTTACGTCGAGATCGATGTTGCAGTGACCAAGGTCATGCGCAGTCCGTTTCGATTGCAAAGTTTCTTCGCTGCCAGCCCGATGCCGCTTGCTAATTTTGTTCCTCACGGATGGACAGACAAGGATGGGTACCATTTCTACTATGACGAGCTGATTATTCCAACGCTCGTGGAGGATGCGCCTAGCTTGATGGAGGATGTGAGTAGGGAGCCGGATAGTCCGCGACGGAGTCCGTTGATCTGCTCTACGCCGGTAAATACAGCAGATGATATCGAGCCAAACACTAGTTGCGCAATCTGCGGCGATACACACTTTTTACTTCAAGGGCTAGATCCGCAAATGACTATACGCGCGCGTTGCACTGGTAGACATATGTATCACTATGCCTGCTTAGCGACCTTGATCAACGGCATTGACGCATACGCAAACAAGTGTCCTATTTGCCGTCAGGAGATTTGCTCACTGCGGCGTAGTAGACCTGTCATCGATGATGAGGTGGATTAGTCGTAGGGTTTAGAGGAGAAGATTATGCACTGTATTCACTGGTGCTGTGATGGCGTGACGCTAACAGCAAGCCACTCACGATGTGGGTACTCTGTGACATCCATTCATGAAGGATGTTTTCGAATGAGAGGTATCACAATCATCGCAGAAGAAGATAAGATCACTTCTCGTTATCTCACAATACATGCAATCTTGTTCCTCGCCCTCCCACCAAGCAGCTACTCATCCGCGACACCCCCTGACAAATAACCCACATCCTTCTTGAACAGCAGTCCATCCTTGAAGTTCACCCAAAACGTCTTATCGTTCGTTTTCCGCAAGATCGCAACTGTGATCCCCATGACGAACCACAGCCACAGTATCGTCACGCTGAGAAAGATGACCGCATACAAGCCCGCTTTTTGTGAATCTGTGAAATCGTTGTCGTTGTTGTCGCCTTCACGGGGGAGGAGAAAGGCTGAGAAGGGGGATTTGTATCGAGCAGAAAGGGTAGCGGAGACGGGACTGGCCTGTATTGCGAGGCATAGCGTAAAGAAGAGCTGCAGGGCTGTTAGTTGGTAACTTCGTTATCAGGGTCTCTTTGGATATTTACCATCGCGAAGATTGAGCGCGTAAAGGCCATAGTTTCTGCCAACAATACTGTGCAGAGTGTTCAGTTCAGTACGACCGAGTATCGCTAGTCCTTAGCAAAGCAGAACTAGAGTTTTGTATGATGCAAAAGATGTGACATGCGAGGTAGAGAGGATAGACTCATCATGCAGACTTTATGTAGCGCAGCACTGTTTGTGTGTGAAGGTTCAACGACACGACACATCCCGGCGTTACTTTACCTAGAGATGTGAATATGTTCATCAAAGTGACTAGAAAACGTATCTTGAGGCCTGTTCATGGCCAAGGTACAATACAACGGATCTGCACTGCGGCAGATGCTCAAAGCTCGAGAAGTCCATGTACCCATTCTCAATAATGGATTCTTTGGCTCGAGCCCACTTCCTAGAGCCGGCACGACAGTCTCACACACCTGTATCATCTCAATAAGATCGCCGTGATTCGAAGAACGGGATACGCATCCACTACGTCAGTTGTGTCGATCCGAAGAAAACAAGAGTTCGGCGCGTGAATCAGAGATCCTTCCAACTCGCCCACCAAACCCTGAGAGCCCACAACTCTTACGTCAAGTCCAAAGCAACGTGGCAAGAAGAAAAGTCTATCTACTCGATACCGGAGTAGGGCCGTCCGTTCTCACTTCGCCCAGTGAAATGTGTCATGAAAGAGCTTACTGAAGAGTCCAGGTGACCACATTCGCCGTCTCTCACATCCACGTAACGCTGGGCGGGAGGGCGAGCTCTACTGTGCCGCAACGCCGCAGAGATGTGTGAAAGGAACCGTCGGTCCCACTGCGGCACACGCCCAACAAGACGCAAAGAGCGGCAGCGGCGGCCAGTTCGCATGAGGCACGGCGTGAGAAGGTTCGGAACGCAGCGTCTCACTGTGGCGGACGTTCCCGTAGAGGCACAGTTACGCCCGTGTGCCTGTGCCTGACTTGCGATGACGGGATAGGACCTGAGGGTTGAGGCCAGATAGCTACGCCGCAGTTACAACCTGTCAGATCAGAAGTCTTGACGCACTTCACCGCGCCTATATGGTTGCGCCGCAGAGTCTCGAGCCGTAGGATGCGGGGGTTTAGGTGATGGGTCTCGCAGCCTTTCCTCTAACCGACGGTCATACTAGATGGTAGTACGGTGTTGGTTATGAAACACCTTTGCATCGCCGCGTTGCTGCATAAGTGTATTGCTTGCGATGCATTAGCGCGCTTGTCGTTCAATAGTCACACCATGTGATGGCCGTTACTGCAGCCTTTGATAGCAATTACGCAGTGAGGTATGTTGTCTCACTCTGTAACACGGGTTCGCAACGCCTTCCAGAGACATAAGCGACTTCATCTCGCGGGATGTAACGTCTGGAAGGCCTGGTTCTCTGTATGGCCGTATATGTAGCCGATGAACCGAATGATCAGTCCAAAGTATCATGTCTTGCCCCGCCGTATCCGCTCTTACAAGGCCGTGTTGGGATTACGTTGACCTGCGCATTTCAACGACCATATCTGCAACCGCTGTTAGTGCATTTGAGAGTTTCAGTATGTCTTGTTGGCCGGCACTTCGGCCGGAGGTACTTCTAAGCGCCGGCTCTCAACCCTAGGATTGGTTATCAAGAATGTAGTAGTGTTGGTTCCAGTACTAACAACTAGCCAGAGTGGCTGTCGCAGCAAGCGATTTATCACAACTCGCTTGCAAGTAGCTGTTTATTTATCGAAAAAAAGGTAAGCTGCAGTAGTAAGGCGGCAATGTAGCAAGTGGTAGCAGTAGGGAGTGCTTCAAGCAGCTCGCGAATCCAAAAAGGAACTAGTGAGCTGAGCCTACGAGAAATGAAATGTGTAAATTGACAAGCACGCAAAGCATCGCCACAGCCAATCCCTCTATTTAGAAGCTTCTCATAGGGCTGAGTCATGTGGTCAGCCTGAGGCTCTTTCTCCCGAGCAAGAGATCCGATGAAGAGATGGGGACAGTGAGTGAGTGGTGGCTTGCTGGGCGGCGCTTACAGGTTGGGTGGGGGTGGGGGACTTGCTGAAGGCTTACCTCATCCGTCCAATGGGGAGAGGATCAGAAAGCGAGGATGTGCGATGTACAAATCCGTAGGTGCCGGTGTCGCAACACGAGAGGCACGTCGAAAAGAAGGCAGCAAACTCGGAGGGCATGTGGACGCTCAGTATTCTGGGCATGGCGGAGCCAGGCACATGTGGGAGCAAGCCAGGCTGCGATAGCACATGGCTGCCTGCAAACCTTCCTCTGGCCGATGCATAACGCGATCGGGATTCAAAAGTTGATTGCTAGCGAAGACGATGCCGTCATTGCGACGAGTGATGAAGAAGTCGCGATGATGTGCTGCTGGTGATGACAGTTTTGGCGAGGCAGACTTTGTCGGTTCAGCCTCATGGAGGATTAGCCGGGAGGCTAGTCATGTGGGTGGAGCTACTTTTAGGCACGGGAAGGAGCCCCGCTAGTCTCGTCTGGGCCTGCATCTAGTGCAGCTGCCCCGCGCAAGATGGAAGATAGAGGTACAGCCATGCCGTGGCGGTCAGACTGTGATGGTTTGGCGCACGATGAGGTAGCGTATGTACAGATGAAAGAGACAGAGGATGCTGCCCAGACGCACTCGTTGCATATCGCAATATTGACCGATGCATGCCATGTAAGCGACAGAGAGTGGGTGTAGTCGACGAAGGATCAGCTACCCAACCGAATCAGATAGCTTTCGCGACAGGGAGTGGGGCCCGCACGTGCCCTGCTGTGATTGCATCCTTCGATCAAGCCATGCCCGTTGTGACGGACATTATCTGCAGCGTAAGGTGATCCTACTGGAATTATCCTGCCGTGTGATTCCTGCCTCTTCTTCCCGGCGACCTGTTTGCGGGGACGCCGACGTCGAGTCTACCTAAAGAGGCTGTTGTCCGGGTACGTCATTCCGGCGAGCGCGACACCACCTGGGCAGCATTTGCGATAACATGCCGATGATCTGAGGACTGGCAATGCGGCATCTCCATAATTTCCAAAACGGAAACCCATTCGTCGTAGATCTGTCCCCATGGTAAGTACCGGCGGGCTGACTTCGGTGTTTCCACGACCTCAGGAAAGGGAGAGCCAGTCCAGCCCGAGCAATCGCCTGAATCGCGCCATCAGCGGGTCGCGGCAAAGAGCTCTCGACCTCCATCCTTGAATGTCTCATTGTGACCCACCCGAGATGCTCCACGCGATGCAGCCCTCCCTTGACCTTGCTGCTTGGACAACAAACGCATGGTTGTGACGAAGCTAAGTCGGCTGGCCAGCACGTGCCTCTCATTTCTCAACATCCAGCACTAACCCCATCGCGCTTTGAACCTTTCCGGGCGGGCCAACGGTGATCACTGGCTCTGTCGTACGTTACAGAGCCCTGGATTGGTCATGTCTTAGCGCACAGGTCTTTGTCGGACGAAATCGAGTGTCTAGCCTTACGGCTATTGAACTATCAACCTTGAAAGCTTGTAGGCCGTCGCCTGTCAACAAACACCAGCGCCGCGGAGAGGGGCTCCATCTGCAAGCTGCAGGTCAAGTCAAGTCAAGTCATCTCGCTTGATCTTCTCTACACCCTAGACGCGCTCATCAGCCGACGCGACCCAAGCTGCAAGAGCTCGACGGCATCCAACGCAGACACGTGCCGAAGCGAGGAACAGGCCGCTGGATTGAGCTCCCTATCCATCAAGATTACCGGCTATATTGCGTCTTACGCCCCCATTGAGCAGACAATGTCATTATCCTCACACATTCGGTAAAGCTCTCACCGCTTCAGTTTCATGTCGCTTTACACGTTCAAGGGACAGAGGTATAGCATGCGGGACGTTGCGGTTCATTTCCCACCATACTAAGCTGAAGTGGTGCTATTAGGCGATCTCTGCCGGCTGGCAGCCTCGCGCAAAGATCGTGCGTGCCAAAGCCGACCCGCCCACCCAGCGCTTGAACCAAAACAGCAAATGCCATGGGCCAGCTCTAGCTAACGCACAAGGTTGTCGTTCATGGAGTCGCGAGAGCCGCCGATTGAGCATTGCCTAGTTCATGGGCCGCGCGAGCATCGATTGCGCCTGAAATACGCGCCGGCTACGGACTAACAGCTCTGGTCACCTTACCCTACTCCATGGGTCACCATTCGTCTGCCCTGGTCCGACTGCAGAATGCTTACTAGGATCCCTGCCTTTAACCATCGTCTCGGTTGCGGAGGAGCTGAGCCCTCATGAAACAGACAGCGGTCCTGGCCCGACAATCAGGCTCGCCAGCGCCCAAACGCGCAAGAAGCTGGCCGTCCCATGTGCAAGGCGACCGCCATCGTCAATATGAAGGCGGCTCCGCCGGCTGGGGCTGTCTGTATGGGGTTCTAAGCTGCAATCCTCAGATGTGCAAATGCAGGAGCTTGAGCCCTGAAAACCGGTGAAGGCTGTGACGTGCGTGATGCAGTCGTCCTGTGTGCCGAGCAAAGCGCGTCGATGCTCATCAAATCCCCATGCCTGTGCGAGCCAGTGCAAATCAATGCAAAAGTGGATGCCGTCGTCCGGCGCCTTTTCATTTGCCTTGTGCCTTGAAGGCTGAGGAAGCTTGGTCGACGTGTTCCCAAGCTTTGCGCGAGCGGAGGCACTAAACCATCAGGCCCCCCGCCTCACGAGTAGCCCTACGCCCATAGCGGGCTGCCGTGTGGAGATTGGGTGAGGGTCAGGGACTGCGGGACCATCTGAAGCCGCTTCATGTCCTCGCGGAGGGACTGCTTACCGTGCTTACGCCTTGGACATTTGCACCTTGACGAATGAACACAGCAAGCCGATGGGTGCGAGGCGGTCGGCCACGAAGCGTGTGTTACAGCTCTCGCCGTCTACACCATCGCCGACTTGTTATTCGGCGACGAGATACATTGCAGTTGTCCTGCGTGCTGTAAGGTGTCTGGCGCATGGATCCCTGGTAGGGCTGGTGGGCTTTGACAGGCGAGACTACACATCTGCCGCTCAGTGCACCTAACAATGCCATGTCCACCAATGAGCGCGCAGGGCACCGCGAAACTGTCGGACATATCCTACTCTGCAGGGGCGAGCATCGCAAACCCGACGCCTGCAACGACGCGATGGCTCAGCATCCTTCGACAAGCTTCTCTGCAAGGCACATCGTATGTCGTTGTGATGACAACATGGTGCGATGCTGCACCGTGTTGTAAGCAGCAGCATGGGCGCCGTTGCAGGAGGGCTGAGCACGGTCATGCTCGACGCGAGTCTCTATTTCGGGTCCCTCATGGCTCTCCCAAGCCACGCTCCTCTTAGCAGCCAGCGTGAAGTTTGAGGCGGGAACGGTCCGCAGCCTGGCCTAGCGGTGCCCTTTGGCTGTCCACTCGCATCCCGGCCATGTCCCAATTTTGGTGCGCGGACGCCCTGTTGCTCAGTGTGACTGACGGAACCGTTCGCCTGCACGCCCGCAGCCATGCCCGTGGGCTCAAGCCATCGACTTGCTGTAAGATCGGCCAATGCACTGCCTATGGTGGACACCCTGGAAAGCTCCATGTCTATACCCTGCACATGTCGGCTTGCAGCGTCTATGACCCTCGTCATTTTCCAACCCCCATACTCGAGTACCCTCCTCGTTCGGGGTTGGCTCAGGCACAGCCCACAGATATTTACAGTCTCTCCATCCACAAACCCATCCGGGCGCAGCAAATTCACTCTACAATCGTCGCAAATACCTTGTTTTGGTCCGGCTTTCATTCCCAATTAGGTCTACTACACACCACGTTAAGTCTTCTCCCCTGGCGGCTGTTCCTTAATTCAAACTTCCGTCCCCCGGCTGCCTATCATCATCCCGTGGGAAAGCACCGACTCGTCCAAGACATGACCACTAGCTCATAGCCGTCTATCGTACCACCAAATCTGGAACGTTTAGCACACATTATCCACATCCCCACTTGGGCCTCTGACCCCCGTTGTTCTCCAACTTAGATATATACCATCGATCGCCTCGTCCCTCAGTCATGTCCGAACCAAGTGAGACCGGAGGCCTCCCATTGGACTTGAACGCACACCAGCATCAGCAACCAACAGGCAGCACCATTCATCAATCATCACCACCTCGTGTCGACTACCGCAAGACATCACAGTCATCTAAGGATCTACCTAAAGGATCCAAGGCTGCCAGCCCTCGCCGTCGTCCTGGAACCACCAAACAAGCGCCGTCCGGCCCCCACACCGGTTCCCCCCGCTCTGAAGAACAGCTAGGCTTGAGCCCTACGAACATGTCATCTCACAACAACATCCATTACACCCGGACTGGGCGTATCAGCAAAGCAAAGAAAGGACTTAAAGTCCACAACTGCGAGAACTGTGGAAGAGTAAGTCATTTCGATTTTATACCTCTTCCAGCCCTACGATGTATGTGGCTGCCTGTGCATGGGCCGCCACTGTGGTATCGCATCTCATCACACGTAGACGTATCTACGTCAACGCTATGCATCTCAGTCACTTCTGCAGGAAACCTTGCTAACGGACCATCAGTCTTACACCCGCGCGGAGCACCTGAGGTCAGACGGCTTCCATTAAAAGCCGATTTACCACTAACAGTATACACAGGCGACACCAGAAAAATCACGCCCAGGAAGATGCGCTTGTCTGCCAAGTGCCTGGATGCGGCAAGACCTTCGTCCGTGTTGATCTTCTCCAAAGACATCAAGAGCGACAGTACGCGGAACCTAGAGTGGTCTCAGCAGCCATACTGACTTCCAACAGCAACGAGCCTGCGAGAGATTCTCCTGAGCAAAGTCCAGAAGGCTCACCAGAGCCAAAACTTATGTCTCTGCCCGCTCTCGAGCAGCCTATGATGGAAATGACAACCAACTCCGCGAGCACATCCTTCTACGAGACCGTATCTCCCGTGCAGGAGACGGCACCATTTACAAGGTACAATCACGCCTCGTTTCGTACTCCCAGAACGCCTCAGCGTCTTTCGTTAAATCCCAGTCTCATTCCTCGTTCTTCTCCACAAATCACGTCCAGCCCCAAGTGAGTTTCATTATACATCATCGAGCACTTATTTTCTTCTCTCAATTCGTCTCCTATTTTCTGCTTGGATAAATACTTATGATCTTCTAGCCAGCCAAAACACCATCGCACCAATTACAGCCGCCAGTCTGGTTCCATGTCGGTAGCAATGGAAGCTATGACACCGGCTCTGTGGCACGAGCCATACAGTCCCACCCCGGGGTACTCCTCTTCAAGTGGGTACGCATCACCGATCGCATCGACCGACTTCTCCGTTTTTGGCAACCCGTCTTATCGAGCGCGCACGCCTTCGAACGCGTCCATGATGGACCCATCCTGGGGATACCCATCGCGATCGCCGGCCTCCACCACCTCAACCATGGCATACACATGGTGTTCGAACGATAAGAGCGCAACAGGCTCTAACCTCGCCTACATGAACGCATGCTCCTTCCCAATGACGAACATGTCGATACCAACAAGCATGGATGCAATGACCGGGTACGGACACTTTGGTCCAAGAACGCTGGTCCAGAGGGACGAAGAAGAGGGGGTGATGCTCTTTGGAGAAGAACAATATGGTATGGCTTCGATCGCACACACCCAACCGTTTGAGCAATATCTTGACTATTACTGGAGGCTCTTTCATCCCACTTTCCCCGTTGTCCATCGACCTACCTCTATGAACCCGTCGCCGATGCTGCGCGCGGCGATGGTCGCTATCGGCAGCCAGTACTCGGCCGATTCGAGCGACAAGAAAAAGGGCCGAGACCTCCACGACCGATGCTTGAAATTGCTTGAATGGGTAGGTTAGATGCTTGGGTTTACGACCATCAACTGACTTGTAGCAGAGGGATCTCAAAACTTCGACGGAGCCGGACCGTTTATGCGATTTCCAGGCAATGTTCCTCATTGAGGTGCTGTCTCAGTACCGTGCTCGTAGGGCCGCCAAGGTTCTGTCGGCACGCTTCGACAAGGTATACCACAAGGTAGGTCAAGCGTCGTTGCACGCAGCGGCAGTCAGCTAACAACACCAGGCGGTTGAAGATTGCAGGAGCACGACTTCGAAGGCTGCAGAGCTCATAGCTAGCCTCGCTCAACTCGAGCACGTTACACCTGAGCACTGGACTAGCTGGGTCGAGCTAGCCACCCGGCAACGCTTGTTCCTGTCTTGTTACATCCTTGAGTCGCAGCAACCTCTTCTCCTCGCCCGCGAATCTCTGCTTTCTCTCATCCACGACACTCACTTCGACATTCCCTTCCCAGCGCACGGTTCTCTTTGGGATGCGACAGGTCCCATCGAGTGGGCTGCAGCTGCTCAGCAGCACCCTTACACGCCATCATACGTCTACGAGATTACTTCCACGTCTCTGCCAGGGCCTCTTGATACTTTCCAATCATCTGTCATCCTCGCCGTGCACTACAATCGTCAAGAGACCTCAACACCATACATCTCCTCATCGACACCATCAAGACTCGAGCATCTGCTTGACGATGCACCTGCCACCAAGCGCATGCTATCCGTGGCAAAGCTGGTACAAGTAACACCCATTCGCGCATTGTTGGCTGTCGCATGCGAGACATGGATCTTCTCAGAGAAAGTCGCTAGCGCTCAAGCTTTCGCAGCGTTGAAGACAACGCTCCGCACATGGGTCGCACAGCTATGGTCGACATCCGAGACCGAGGGTGTGCCCGTAAAAGAAGCACTCAAACTCTCCATCGACATCCTCCAACAAGCCGTCTCGGAACAAAGAGACTCAATACCACTAGAGATGGGCACAGACATGTCTATCTTCTTTGCCGCTCTCGTCCTCTGGATCGTCACCGTCGCGGCAACCACCCGCGCCAAAGCCGCCCATCAGAAAGCTAGCCAACAGACCCGACGACCAAGCAACTCCGATCCCCCAACGCTCTTCACACCCACGACCTGGGCCTCTGCAACACCAACCTCCTCTTCTACCTCCACCTCCACCAGCCAACCCCGTTCCCCCATCATATCCGCCACACCCGAAAACCCGCTCCTCTCTCACGCGCAAATCATTATCAATACGATTTCCTTCCTCACAGACACGCTCGCCATGTCTGATACCACGGCTTCCTCACATCAATATCTTGCAGACCATGCGCGCCGCCAGACAGGTTGTATCAGCCTGCTTCTTTGGGTCAAGCTACGTCTGCGTGGCGTTCCACTCGAAGATCAGAGCGGTGCTATGGCTGATGCGTCTGGTGAGGGGCTGGGTGAGTTGTTAGAGGGGGTTGTGGGGTCTGTTGAGACGATTTTGAAGAAGGGATGGGGAGACTGGAGCATATAAGCTCTCCTTGGATCGTTCTTCCCTTTCTTCCCTCTTCCTTCTGGGCTTGCACTCTTGCATCTTGGACTTTTCCTGCTTTTGCATACGCTTCTGCCACGTTACGATATTCCCCTCTTCTCGCTTCGTTTTTTTCCTTTCCATCTTAGTTCTAGCGCAGCATTTTCGGCTTGTATGGGCAAGAAGGACACGATACCATTGTTTTTTACGGCGGATACCCCTGTTTAGCTACTTTGTTCTTCGACGCGTTCACGCTGCATGGCTTGCTTTCTGCGGTAGAGACTAAGTCGCACGCGATGTCTCTTCCATGATTACGTTTACGTCTCGGTTTGTCATGTCATGTCATTTATGGTTCATGTACGAATACTTTTTGCAATTGCATTGTTGTGCCTTATACTATACCCTCTTCTTCTCCTTCTACTACTACATGAGCCAGCGCCTATGAGAAACGTGTACATTATAAGAGTATTGCAATTAGACTTTTTCTGTCTGCACAATCTGATTCGTCTACCTCGTAAGGTAAGATCAGCCACAGCTAGCTAGCCATCCCTGCACCTTTTCACCGTGAAAGATCTTCGCTGGAAGTGCAGGGCGATACCCTTTCTTCTATTTACCCAACTAGGCGGTACATATGTGCTGGATCCTGCAGGAATGCATGAGCTTACGTGCGTTTAGGCGAACATCTCCACCAACATGAAAGCCCTGTGGAGATATTCTCAAACATGACTCGATGCCGAATACGAACGACGATATATAAGCTTATGGAGATAATCAACTCAGCTGTTGAATTCACACATGAAAAAAAACTAGGAAATCACAAGCACGCTCTTTATTCACGACCATCGCCCCCGAACCCACTCAACCTCCCTTTCCGTCTTCCTCCATCCCCCACTCTCACCCACCCTCCCCTTGTGTCTCACATACAGCAATTCATCTCCTCTCCGCTGTACACGTACTTTCTCTTCCTTCTCCTTCTCCTTGTTCTTCTGCTTTAGTAGAACCGCATACTCTGCTTCACGAGTCTTGACACGGCGGGCACGCAGGTCCGCGTAAGGGATTGGGTGGTAGTCACTATAGCTGTATGCTTTAGAATGGGAAAGTTCGTATGCGAGACCCCTATGTGCCACTTCTGCTGCGGAGTGGCTGGTCGTGTATGTGTGGCGCGAGGGGCGGGCTGTGAACCAAGAAGGAAGGCGTTCGCTGTGGGTTTCAGATGCGTAGGTCGTGTAGCGTGAGGGCTCGATGAGGCGTGTGAGGTATGGTTTCGTCGCATAGGAAGCGGTGGTCGATGTGATTTCGTGGCTGAAGAGGTCGCGACGCATAGAGCGTGCGTCTTTGCCGTTGAGGAAGGAGGGTGTCATGGTGTGTCTTGGATGCATGGGTGTTCTTTGATCAGTATTGTTCTGGCCGTTCTAATCGAGAGCCGTATTTAGGCTTGCGTGATATATGATGTCCAGCTTGATGAGTTTGTTGATGGAAGTGAAACTCATGGTTTGCTGGTTGGACTGGTGGTGTCTGGGAGGGCCTAGTGATGTTAAGACAATGCGGAGAGAAATGTCTTAGATGGTGTACAGTGGTTTCTAGACACCGAGAGACATTTCTGAGAGTGAGACCGACCTTCATCGGTCTGATGAGAACTTGAAAAGTCGAAATATAGAAAATGACTACATGTGTCGAGATGTGAGATGCTGTCTGCAAATGGTGAAGAATTCATGGATATCGCAAAGGTATACTGCCTACAGTCACATACTGACCCCCATCCTCCTTGCTCGTATTATTCATCTTCTACAACTTCGACCTCCGCTGCAGATACAGCTTGATAGCAACCGCCGCTGTGCTTGTTAGCTTGATGAACAACGCTTGCCACTGTACTGCTAGGTCACTTACCAACAACGGCAGCCAAACTCTTCACGCCTAGCAATCCCATGAACCACGAACCCCATCCGAGTGCCCTGCCCTGGCGATCGAAGTTGGGCTTCATGTCATTCATGCCGATAAACTTCTTCTGCTTGGCAGCTGTGTATGGTGGGTACCTGACGTCCATGAGGCCCTCAATCCACGCTGGTGTCGTGGTAACACTCCTGCGATGTGTGAAAGTGTCGAAACTCGCTTTGCCTCTGTATGCGCCCTGACCACTTGTTCCCACACCACCGAAGGGCATGGTGGGAATAGATCCGTGGAAGAAGCCGTCGTTGAGGGAGGCACCGCCGCTGCGGGTTTGTGTCATAATCTGTTCGAGCTCGGCCTTGTTTCCAAAGGCATAAGTGCCGAGTGGTGTGTCGTGGATCTCGTTTGCGATCTTGATGGCTTCGTCGAGGTTGGCGACGGGGAGGATAGGAAGCAGGGGGCCGAAGGATTCGCTGGTGACCATGCTGTCGTTCATGTCGCTGATTTGGACAACGGTGGGTTCGATGAAGAGGTCGGACTCGTCCATTGTACCGCCTAAAACAATCTTGCCGTTGCTGGAGTCAATCATCTTCTTCATGCGCTGGAACTGGCGCTCGTTGACAATGCGGCCGTAGTCGGGTGACTTTTGAGCACCGTCTGGGTAGAACTCTTTGAGCTGCTTCTTCATCTCCTCGATGAATGCTGGAACCATCTCACGATCAACGAAAGTGCAGTTGTGGCTGAGGCAGACCTGACCGGCGTTGAGTGTCTTTGCCCATAATAGTCTCCTTGCAGCGAGCTTCATGTCTGCATGCTTTGTGACGATAGCAGGGTTCCTACCTCCCAGCTCCAGTGTCAAAGGTGTGAGGGTCTCGGCTGCCTTCTTCGCGATGATCTTGGCGACCATCTCTCCACCAGTGTAGAAGATCTTGTCCCACTTCTGGTCAAGTAGGGCGGTTGTCTCAGGGATGGCGCCCTGGATGCACGTGTAGCATTCGGGGTCGAGGGAGTCGCGCATGATCTTCTCGATGGCGACGGCAGCATTGGGGGCAGATTCGGAGGGCTTGACGACGGCAGTGCATCCTGCGGCGATGGCGCCGATGAGAGGACCGAGGGTGAGTTGAATGGGAAAGTTGTACGCTCTGGTTTCGTCAGCTACTATCGCTCAATATGCGCACGAGACATACCCGATGATCAGCGCAGTACCCAATGGGTCCTTCTTGATGCGCGGGCGGAGCGGCATGTTGGTCCAGGGAATGTCCGTCGCCTTCTCGTCTTTTGCAAAGCGCGGGACATTGTTGGCCATCCAGATGCAGTCGTTCATGCACCATGAGATCTCCGTCAGGTACGTCTCGAACGACGGCTTGCCCAGGTCGCGCTTGCACGCCTCCTTGATGAGCTCTTCATTATCCTTGAAGCCCCAGTAGAGCTTGCGCAGCTGCTGGATGCGGTATTCGAGCGGCTTGGTCTTGTGCGAGAGGAAGCTGGCGCGGACTTTGGCGCATGTGGGCGCGATGTCGTCCATGGGCGTGTGCTCGAAAGGTGCTATTTCCGCCATATTGAGCTGCGATGGTCGTCCTGGAGGATCAATGGTAAAAGTCTTGGATAGGCCTGGAGCGTAGAGGTTGATTCAAGAGCTAAGGAGACGCCAATGGCGGGCTATAAGGTCCAGGGCGTATTGACGGCGTGGTTTCACAGGCGCGCAACTGTGCCTCGGTCCCATCCGGTTGGTTCAGGAGCGGGGCTTGCTCTAGTACTGACTAGTGCTAGCGCGAACCTCCCGCGGCCCCATCTTCCATGTGTTCGTCCGCCGGCCCTTGTACCTCGCCCTGCATCATTCCAAAGTCGACCGAATCGACTTTCTTGACAAGCTACTCTCGGATCGGACTCCTTGGCAATCACTACACATCACTATGCATCCAGACTGATACCGGCATGCCCTGACAAGGACGCTCAACTCGCACTGGTTCCCGATACGTATCATCTATGAAGACTGCTAAATTATTTATACCTAGATGCTTGATGTTCAGCTTCCGTCCCCCCAGCAGACTATGCATACCCCACAAGTTTGCTTCGCGGCGCAAAGCTTCACAAGAAGAACCTTGGCTTCACTTTGACAGCCCCTTCGGGCAACACGCAGTATTCCCTCTCACCCAGTCCACGACCCATCCTCAAACTAGGAGCCAATGGGGCAACTGAGGAGACACCCTTGATGGCGATGACGCAAGGACGGCGATGTCTCATACACCAGTCGCATGCGTACTGTCCTGCTTCACCTTCAGCTGGCCACTTGCACATCTCGTTCATCGCTTTCTTGAACAAGCACGTCCATCTGCCTTTTGAACCATGTGCCTTGCTGTCTTCCACCTTGGTCATGTCACGATCAAGTGAAAGCAGGGCGCTCAGGGCTTTGAAGATGGTGATATAGGCGTCGCTACGCACAGAACCGTGGACGGCGGTGTCGCAATTCTCCATTTGGGCCTTGATCGAGAAACTGCTCGGCACCTTCTCTTCAGTCACGGTACCTTTTCCGATGCCTATCAAGAATCCCTCGATACGGAAGTTCATGAGAGGAGAGGATGAGGCAGTAAAGCTGGGAAATCCCTGAACAACAGGGGCGTCATGTGACTGCTAAGGTCGGTAATCGGTACTCGTATCATGCGCAGTCGCAAAAGTGCCCAGTTTGCGTCGCTTAACGACACCCAGATATTCGGCGACGGTTGGAAAAACAATCTGAGTCTCGATGTCCTGCATAGCATCCTTCCAGAGGTCAGGTACAATCTTCCACATCGCAATTAGGGCCGGGTCCGCATCTTCAGCAACACTGCTCCCAATCTCAGAAATCGATCCAAGAGGGAACCTCTCAGTATAGCCTCGATTGCGGAATAGTTGAGACAGTGGCGCCGGGCGTTTACCGAGCACAACCCCGCATAATGCAGATTCTGAATCCTCTCGATCCGGCTTGTTCATAAGCGGGCGACCTGCTCCGAACTGGTGTGCTTGAGCATGTAGCACCTGAAGATGCTTCTGCACCCCGCCTTCGAGCCATCTGTACATCTTTGTCCCTGCTTGTCGCCTTTCACCGGTTTCAAGAAGCTTTGATACTTTTCTCTGCGCTTTGTTTATGTGCTTGACTTGTTGACCGAGTGCTTGCACATCTGCCATTGTTATGTCTTCTGGGTGAAGGAGCAACGAGCGAGCATGCTCTGCGGGTGTCAATGTGCCAGATGATCTGCAAAGCTCTTCGACGACTTCATCTTCCGCTATGCCGGCATTCTTCGCAGTGGTTTTTGTGAGACAAGGTGTTACTGGCAGTCCTCGCTCAATCCGCCCTTGCACCATGACATCTTGGAGAAGAGCTAAACCTTGTTGCTTCTTCTGGCGGAATTTCTTCGCTTGCGTTTTAGTCAATTCCGAAGGCTCACTTATGCGGTGCAACGCGGCGATGATGCTTCTGATATCCCTGTTATCAGATTTGTCATGAGCGGATACAAGTCTATCGTTGAGCGTAGGGCATCCGATATCATGTCCAAGTTCAGCAGTGTTCCCGTATTCTTCCTCGTCTTCTTGCTTGATGACTGCGACCCATTCCAGCCCAGGATGTGTATGCAGGGAAGGGCCTGCGGCTTCTCCAATCTCTTCCTCTATCGGCGTCTGGGCGTCAGGAAATCGATGTGTAAGCTCGAAGGGACTCGGGGGTGGCTGAGCTACCAGCTGCCGCTTCTTTTCTCGAATTGCGCGCATTGATGCAATAGTGATCGGAGGTGAGTTGTCGTCTTCCGCCATATTGCTTAAGACCCTACCTTCGGACGCTTTGAGGCGGTGGTATCCCTACGTGGTTGGATATGGGAGTTGGGCGAGGTGGTGAAGCTCATTTGTTTGCCAAGACAACGTGGGATAGCAGCGGTGGAAGGAAGACCTGTGGGCACACGGGGGGTCCTGCACCACACGAAATTGATGCAGTTGCTACAGCAAGAATGGTCATTGGGGTACAGGCAACCACAACTCGTATGGAAAACCGCCTGCCACTGCTTCTCTGTATACGCCAAATGAAGCACCATGCTGCTGCATGTGAAGGCACCTGGGTACGGGCTCTAGCCTCCAAGATCGACTCACTCACAACATCACTAGTCCGATGCCATGGAATAGCAGGCTGGCGGGATCTGTTCACTGTTAGTTGATTCCTGTCGCTTGATACCGACAGGCTTACGCCTGGCTCCTGCCCGCGACCCCAGTGTAGCGCATTATGCGTCGCAAAAGCGATGGAACCCAGGTGCAGATAACGAGCTACATCTTGACTGAAACGATCTTAAATAACGTGTTCCATACTGGTGAATGGTAATGCTAAGCATATCCTTGGGGCGGGATAAATAGTCGCAAATGCTAGGCGCCTCCGCGGAGACTAACCCTCTTTTGGCGCTTACTCGTTGATTCGCTCACCGGTGCTTCTACGGTCAATCATTCTAAGACGCGTGTGAGTTCATCGCGTTTAGCTGCGGACGGCTTTGTCGATAATCACAGTCTTCGTTCCTCATGTTGCAGGGGCGCGTCTACCGAAAGATCGTCAGCGATGCGATGTTGGAAGCCTGACATGCGTGCAGTGCTTGCGTCTGGTTGCTAAATGATGTCATGCGCGGCTTGCTTGTTGCCGTATGTCGTTTACACGCATTTGCTGACATTTCAGACGTCGGGCGTTCTTTCCTACTATTCGCGCTTTCTGCATGCAAGATTATAAATGTGCTGCATTACAAAGCGAAAAGCGAATCCAAAAGCACCTCATGAGACGTAGAAATATCCGGAAGACCTGGCGACATCGAACTTCAAGACGCTTACACTTGATACTCCAAAAAGCCTTGTCCTTGATTCAATTTCCGAGGAAGATGGCATCAGCGGTTCTCCCAGTTCGTGCTGCGCTCATCGGGCTGTCTTCCTCGGGAAACTCATCCTGGGCCTCGGCAGCCCATCTCCCAGCATTGCTCACCGAGACTGGACGCTCCAAGATTACCATCACCGCGCTGTCTAACAGCAGTATCGAGGCCGCAAAGGACGCCATCCAGAAGTATGGACTTCCGGACCATACCAAGGCATATGGATCACCAGGAGATCTCGCAGTTGATACAGAGATCGATCTGGTCATATGCAACACCCGGGTGGACAAGCACTACGAGACAATTCTTCCCAGCGTCAAAGCGGGTAAAGACGTTTATGTCGAATGGCCAATTGCCAGCAACAGGGAGCAAATCGATGAGATTGTTGAAGCAGCCAAGAAGAGTGGATCAAGGGTTGCTGTGGGTTTACAGAGACGCTGGACACCACCAGCTGCGAAGCTAAGAGATATCTTGGATAGTGGAAGCGGTAGACTTGGAAAAGTGCTAAGCTCAGACGTTCGAGCTTTCGGGGGCACAAATGACAGGGAGACGATGCCTACTAGTCTGAAGTATTTCTCCCAAAAAGATATCGGCGGAAATGCTATTGTGATCGGCGTCGGTCATGGTGAGCATCACTTTACACATTACTAGTCATTACTAACTCTTATCAGTGCTTGACATCGTATTCTCAGTTGTCGGCCGACTTGACGCACAGTCCGTTCATTCAAATACACAAATCCAGCGCCCCAACATCCGCATTCAAGACCCTCAAACCAAGCAAACGGTTAAAGAAGTAATCACCGACGTACCCGATTTCCTAGCGGTCCGTGGCACTATAGCGCACTCTCCCCTCACCTCCTCAAATGCAACTCTGTCCTTCCTGTTCCGCCGCGGCCAACCGTTTCCCGGTACACCAGCTCTAACATGGACCATAAACTGCGAGTATGGCGAGATCAGCATCACGTCTGCCACGAATATGGTATTTCAAATGAGTGAAGGAGATGGGCCAGTCGTGATACAGGTGCACCATTTCGATACTCATGAGGTGGAGAATCTTGATTGGGATTGGTCTGAGATGCAGAAGGAAGTGCCGATAGTTGGACGAGATGTCATGACTAGTCTTTTCGCGTTCGCGGAAGGCAAGGAAGAAGGAGATGGGTGGGTGGGCTTGGAGGATGCTGCGAGCTATGCGCGGATGATTGATGGGTTCCTAGAAGAGTAGGTGGTATTATCAGTTTGTTCAATTACTGTGAGTCATTGATCTGCAGGTTATCATGTAGAACCTCAGGATGTTTTCGTCTAAGCTTATTTGACAATCAACGGTTTCGCGCCGACTCTCTCCGCTTCCGCGTTCAAAGCATCAACTTCCGCTTGCACCAACGGAATCCCTGTCTTCTCTCTTTCCTGCTGTTGCAACTGCTCAAGTTCGCCCGGAAAGAAGATTCTCTCCACACCCGCTGCCTTCTCGGCACCCGTGACCCTGTCATACAAGATCTGCATCCTCTCCCTGAAGTCATCCAAACTCATGAAGAGATCTGGTTTCACCGCTACGAGGAAGTGACCGACGTCTGATGGTCTGGAGGGATCGTATGGATTCGTAACATCGCCTGCGAACGCGGAGCCGGAGAGTACACCGGAGAAAACGTCCATCATAACAGCCAGACCCGAACCCTTTGGTCCGCCCATAGGCAACATGACACCACCGTCGAGCGCTGCTTCTGGGTCATCCGTTGGCTTTCCATCTTTGTCCAGCGCCCAATCCAGAGGAATCTTCTCACCCCTTCTCTTCGCTTTGTAAATTTTCCCTCTTGCCGCAATCGATGGCGCCATATCCAGTACAAACGGTTGGTCCTTTCCTGGTGCACCGCATGCTATCGGCGAGACACCCAGCAGTTTACTCTTCCCACCCCAGGCCGGCAGCGCAGGACTCGAATTGGTGAACACCAGACTCATCATATCGGCGTCGAGCGCCTTCTGTACGACCCAGGCACTCATACCGAAATGGTTTGAATGCTTTATGCTCGCCATACCGATGCCATACGTCTTTGCGGATTCGATGCACGCAGCCATGCCGGCGTCTGCAGCAAGGAAGCCGAAACCATTATTGGCGTCGACTTGGGTGACTACTGGTGTTACTTGAGTAAGAGTAGGTGTTGCCGCACTGTTCAAGACGCCCTGACGTACACGCTCCATGTATGACGGAATTCTGTTCATGCCGTGGGTGTCGACACCGCGGAGGTCGGCTGCTACCAGGCATTGGGCAACGATGCTGGCGTTTTCAGGCGCGACGCCATTGCCAACTAATACTGCGGTCACGAAATCTCGTGCATCCTCAGCGTTGACGTAAAACTTCTTGTCTGCTTGAGGTTCTGTCATGTTTGGGCTGAAGGTTTGAGGTGCCAAGGTGGGAAGGGAATGGACGACTGCTTGGGATGCTTGTCTCGTATCTTATATGATTCTACGAGCGTAACAGTGAGTCACAGTTCTCGGAAAAGCATCTGATTGCTAATGCGTTCCGTTGAGTTGTGGAGATAGCTAGAGGGTTTGTCTGAGTCAGCGGTGGTGGACCAGTAAAGTAAGGACGGACTTCCCCGCTGTTCCCCGCAATCCTCAATCGAACTTCATAAAACCCATGATGGGAGATACCCAGCTTGAATCAAGTTCAGACTTCTGCGAGCACGAACCAAGTATGCCGAGAGACATCTTTCATGCATTGCGAAAAAGTCGTGTCCGACTTTCTGCTGACCGCTGGTTGGACGCAGAGGAGCGCAATAGTCAAAAATCAACCACGATGGTAGCACTCAGTGAGCAATGCTGCGAGTATTTTGTGGTGGTTTAGTTGTCGAAAACGGAGGGAGAAGTTTTGCTCTGATCTCGTTCTTTCCTGTTTCTCGTCTCCTGGGTTGTCTCGGCCACAAACAGGACCACAACTGTCTCGGCGCCACTCATTGCTCAGCAGTCCCTTTTAGAGCTTTCTTCCGTGTTGAAAATGAGAAGAAGAGAACAAAGCTCAGCCTGGTGGGAACGAGGTCGTCAAAATCGCCGGACGCAGCCACTGCGACTTCCTCTCTCCCCGCCAAGCCGCACGTGCTTGCTCATAACCTTGGAAGTGCGGGTAGCTGCACTCACATCTCACCTCTTGTCGTCTCAATTCACTGACACCCCTGCCGAGATCCCACGAAACTCTCGAAATTCGCAGGTATGGACGACGAAGGCCCTAAATGGCGTCTTGGTATGTTCCGCCGCATCCCTTTCCTAAATTCTTGGCTAACAACTTGAAGAGCAGGCGAGTACTGGCCGCGCAACCTGTAGCCAGGCCGCCTGCAAGCGCAGCCAGATAAAGATCGCGAAGGGAGAGCTACGTATCGGTACTCATACGCTATTTGAGCCAGAGGCTAGATGGTACATGGCCTGGCGTCACTGGTAAGTCTACCTTCGTCTGGAGCCTCCTGTGCCTACTACGCGTAGACTGACATAGCAAGGGGCTGTGCGACCAAGCACCAGATCGCGGGCTTGAAGGAGACCACCGGCAACGACCCGACAAAGGCACCTGGCTACCAGCGACTCAGCCCAGAGAGCCAAGAGCAAGTACGGCTAGCATTCGAGGGTCAGCCGGTCGACAAGAACTTCAAGGGCATCCGGGAAGACCTGGCCAGGGACGCTCAGCGATACGCCAAAGAGTACACTGATGTCAGCTTCTACAAGGTCGACGTTGCTGGTCGTGCATGCGCTTGCCGTGGCAGTGACTGCCTGGCCAAGAACGTGAAGATCACCAAAGGTGAGCTGAGGCTCGGTCTATCCATACCGTTCGATGGCGAGCACGAGAGCATGGTCTACAAGCACTGGCAGTGCATGTCAGCATTCGACTTGGACGAGGTAGTTCGTCGAGCCAATGAAGACTCATTCGATGGCCGTGACTCCCTGCCTACGGAGTTTGAGGAAGTCGTAACCGAGACATTCGAGACAGGCAAGGTCGTTAAGCCGCCAGCGCCCAAGATCGATTCGCGTGCGAAACCAAAGAAGACCCAAGCCCAGAAGAAGAAGGCAAAAGAAGAGGCAGGAGATGACGCTGCAGAGGCCGCAGAGACCAAAGTCAAGGCAGAAGATCCGGAACACGAGGTGGGACCACAGCCGAACGTCGCCTATCCGCCCTCGCCGCCGCTCGAGACGGATAAGGCACCAAGCACAAGCAAGGTCGGAGGTGTAGTAGATGCTCATCGGCCAACTAGTGACGGATCGACCGTCGGTGTCAAGATGGAAGAAGAAGGAGTCGACGACGCAGTCAAAGCCAAAGATGCAGCAGCAGTTCCCAAACCCAAAGTCAAGAAGACGCGAGCGAAGAAGCGTCCTATCCGAGAGATGGACGCAAGCGAGGATGATCTTGAATACATCCCCAAGAAGTCGAGGAGCCGGTCCACTCCGTTCACTGGTTTTGCTGGTCTTGCATAGCGCGATGGCATCCCGAGCGAACATGCGACCAAGTAGGAGAGCGTGTTGTGGACTGAGATGACGAAGGAAATGACAGTGAGGTGAGCTGACTGAACGTGTACAAAGAGTACATACATAGCTAGGGCAATCTATAGCAAGCTTCTACTGGATCGCAATACCCGCGCAATTGATCTTGATGGTCGTGAAATCGCTGACACCGTCGTGACTGTCAAGCGGCCCGAGGTCGCGTTGACTTCGCTTCACAGGTAGTTCCTTGATGCACGATCCACCTGAGCTTCAAGTGGCGCATCCTTGCCGCAAGCTGTCCTCCCCGCAACAACGACCAACGCACCTCCACTTCACGAACCGCCCTACATATCCTCCTCCACTCTTCACCCAGGAACTACCTTGTGTTAAGAGCTTAAGCCCTTACAGACAGTCACGATGCCCGGCAAGATCATACCCGTAACCTCCGCTTCGCACTTCTCTCAACTTCTGTCGCAATCCAAATACACTATTGTCGACTTCTATGCGGATTGGTGCGGGCCATGCAAGGCAATTGCGCCAGTCTTCCAGGGCTTGGCAGAGAAGGAAACAAAGCCAGGCAAGATGCAATTCGTCAAGGTGGACGTAGATAGCCAACAGGAAGTTGCAAAGAAGTACGGCGTCAGCGCGTACGTATACCCCCCGAGAGACACACCTGCATGTCAGGACGAAGAAAGCCTGTAGATTACCAAACTAACACTAACACTGTCCAGTATGCCAACCTTCCTCGTCATCAAATCTACCTCCGTCGTCGAAACCATCCGAGGCGCCAACCCAGCAGCCCTCACAGCCGCCGTCCGTAAAGCCGCAAACGACACTTCTGGCCCTGGTGCAGCCCCCGCTGTCTTCCAGACCAAAGGCCGCACACTTGGCTCCGCTTCAGAACCCAGTCGGCCTGTAGGCGAAAGCCCGTTTGCCGGCCTACAACGGATGCTGACTGGTAATGGTGGACTAAGCGATACGCTGGTCAGGTTTGCAGCGCTGTACTTTATTAGCCTGTTTGCGTTTGACTCTTTCAAGGCCGCTGAGGAGAGTCCGTTCAATGTTCGTGCGAGACGGTAGACGAGCGCGAAGGAAACGGAGTGATAGCACATGCAGAGGTTCGGCGTTTTGGATGAGAGCATGGCGTTTATGGTATACCATTTTGAGGTTGAGTGTTTTCGCAATATTGGTATTATCGGCAGCAACGGTATCGAAGAGCTCGTTCGAGCTTCTAGGTACCGTCAGTACGATATCATATTCACATTTCGATCTTGAATCCACTCTGATTCTAGTAGGATTGGTCTGGACTCATCATTGTTTCGCATTATTCTCAGTCTACAACGATGCACGGCGTACTAGTAACTGTGTTCCGCATTTTCCTTTGACTCCCAGCTTGACTTGAAGTTGCCAGAAGGAAAAGTCCACGTGTGACCTGTCATGGCTTTGTTGTTCCAGCAAGCTTTGCGCAACCAGCCACGATATACTCCCTTCACATCTGCCCGTGCAACACTCTCACTACACCAAACGCAACGTTTACAGACATGATGAACGCTCCTTCCACCAATCCTACGACCTTCACGCCTAAGAAAGCTGATGGCAGCTGGACGCCTGCTCAACTTCTGCAAAATTACCACGACCTTTATGCAGAGCACACAGAGTACGCAAAGCTCGCCGCGCAGTTCGACGGCCCCAGGTATCCCTTCGGACGAGAGCGCACGCTTCACAATCTAGTCAATGCACGAGCAAAGTTGGAGCACGACATCAAGAGACTTAAAGGGGCGTACCAAGCGGAGCGTATGAGACTAACGTATGAGAATGTCGATGCACAACTTTGTAGGGCGCTGAAAGAAAGTCAGAAAACTATAGAAGATATCCTGGAAGAACGCCGTCCTCCGCCTGAAAAGTTAACCAAAGAAAAGGCAAAGCTGCAAAACCAGAAGAACGGCCTGCTGTTGTAATTACAAGACTTGCTGGACCGGTATAGAGAATTGGAGAAACAGAAGAAAGGGGATAACGATTGCAATATCAGCAATGTACAAGAAGCAGAAAAAGAGAGGGATCAGTTGTAGGGGGAGCTCGATGCTGCTCAGGTCAAAAATGAGGATTTGAGACAAAGGGTCGAGTACCTTGAGGAGGCGCTGGGGATTTCGTGATAGAAAGAGGGAGTACGGCGTAGGATGCGGGAGTGCATTAATGATTTCTGGGCAGGACTACATAGCTACTAACAGTCCACATCAGTACCTATACGAAAATGCTGGCTTACTAGAGGATGAGCTTGAGCCACTCGACGAGGGTCTGTCCCCATTAATCTCAGCCTTATCCTTCTTACCCAAGACAACCCTTTCGCACCAGGAGCACCAACTCCTCAGCTCGCCCTTGACCTCTCGCTCAAGATACTGGATCGACTTCTTCTTCTCGTCCTCAAACAGCTTGACGCATTCGCCAACGCGTACCTGCTTCTTATGTTTGACCTTGAGCACACCGCCGATGCCCTCGATCTCCTGTGTGAGATAGGAAGAGCCCCTCCAGCGTTCCGGTGATTCTGGGGTTTGTGATCTCTCTTTCTCGATGGTGTCGAGGAGGTTTTGCTCGCATGTTTCATGCTCAACGATATGGGCGCCTAGGCATGCAGAACCTCGTCCACATTCTACGCCTTCGTTGCCTTCGCCGAGACCGATGCCTACGCCACCGTGCATGTGGCTGTACATGGTGCGCCAGCTCCAACCGCGGACGTAGGTGGTGTCGGCGTTTCGTAGGTCTTTGCCGCATGGCGCGCAGAGCCAAACTACGTTGTCGCAGTTGCAGGGTGTACGCTCGAAAGCTGGCGCAGTAAAGGCGCGGTGTTTGTCGCCATCGAAGAGCACTGGATGTGTTTCTGGTGACCCGGGTGGCGAAGGGGACGTCGACATGGAGCGCTGCTTCTGCGCAGCCATGAGCAGCGTGAGGGGCGCTTTGGTACACGTTCGGCATAGCCGGCGATGGCGGGCTCTGAGCGTGGGCGTTGGTGGTGGCTTCATAGTGCAGTTCTGCGAGACCCGTTAGCCCTGGGCCCTTTCATCTGCATCTGGATGTCCTACCCGGCATACGACTATCCCACACCGTTGGCAATCTCCCACCATATCGCGGGCGCATTTGCCGACGCGACCAGTCGTAAGGCGGCTCTCCAAGACATGCCGCCCATCGTGCAGTCGCGAACCAAGCTTCTCACTGAGGTCATCGTCTTCATTCTCGCAATGAAGCGTATGTTTGACGAGCTGGCTGCGATATTCGAGCAGATTCGCGCGAAACTGCCTGCAAGTACGTGAGAGGTCGTGGAGCGTGTTGAGATCGAGCTGAGCAGCGAGCTGACTGACTATCCTGAATGGTTAATATGATTAGCATACATCAAAGCGCGGAATCAAGTCCATGCTATGGCAGGAGCGTACGGATAACAGCTAAGTGCCGCGCTGAATCCATTGATATTCGGGTTCGGCCTCTCGGCTGCTGTCGTCACGTCGTCTTCATCAAGGGAGCGACGCGGCGGCAAGACGTTGAACCGGCCGGAAGATGGATGGGGCGTCTCTAAATTGGGCAGTTCATCGTCTCCCAGATCAACTAGGACCACCATGGTTGGTAGCTACAAAACGAATGTGCAGCATCGAAGCCAGACAAGGCTTGAATGTAGAGAAACGAGAGTCGTGATGGGGACTGCGATGCCGGAGTCATGACGAACTGGAGACACGCTCCGTCGCGTTGGTGGGGGGCTTGGCGGACAGCGGCTTTGCTTCCGTTCCTTACGCGTCGTTCGCTCTTCACTCGGCCAGTGACATGGGCCGTCATCGTGACGCGAGCTGTTGTGGTTCTGGAAACAGCGAATGCATCATCAATCACACTCTTCTATCGGATTATTGATACCCATTGATGAAAAATGGCGCCAAATCGACTAAATGCATGCCTACCACGGGGATCCAGACCGATATGATAGGTATCTCCAGAGCCTCCTTGGAAGCCGACGGCAGCAATGAGTGCGGCTTCCCTTGGATGAGCCGATCATGATACGGAAGCACTTACTGTTGCAGGCACAACTAGTCATTCTGAATATGTTGACGACACGTTCTAGATTCAATTTACAGCTAACTATATAGCCAACCACTTCAATAATATCGATGTCGACTAAATCCTTGACGACCGTACCCACGCTGCCCCCAATATGCCTCACGCCCAGTCATTGGTGGTGCGTTCACCGCGCGTCCAGTTACCGGATTCTAACCTCCAGATGCCCCGATGAAAGTTCCTTCGCATTGCTCAGGTGGCAGCAAGATGCGGCAATCTTTAGGGTTCACTGCCCCGTACCAAATGACATCGTGTGGTAGCCCAGCCTTTTCCACGCCTTTCAACACTGTACCACTAGCATCTCTTACTTGTCCTCCCTCTTCTGCTCGTCTCAAAGTTTCTCGTTGATCATGCAGCACTCGAATAGTGTCAGGGTGCAAGACCTGCGCACGCACCGCTTTTATTTCGGATTCCGAGTTGACGAAGTCCTTGTCTAAAATATCCAAGCATCGCTGGAAATACTCATCATTCTATATCTCCCGGCCTTGAAGATCTAGGATGCGTATACCGTCGTATTGTGCGTGGTCGTTAACGTCGGGGTACGAGTATGCATCGCCGTGGTTTTCTGGTTTTCTAGTGTTGCGCATCGTCAAATTTGGGAGTCAATGAGATCTCTATCGTAACCGGTGTAGTGGACCCGTGTCTGTCGTCGGTTGCCGACTTGTTGTCGTGGGACGACCGCCAGCTGCGGGTTCTCTGGCTGTAAATTGTAAGGACCCGGAAAAGGTGCCTGATGTGAGAATGTAATGTTATAGGTATAACCCAACCGCCTGTAAGGATACATGGCTTAAGTCTCTGGGGAGTAGCAGACGGTCGTACTGTTGTTATATGGCGATGAGAGTGTGGGGATTCAGAGTTAACCAGCCTAGGATCGACTTTTATACCTTGAATATGTCACTCGCAATGGACACGTCGTCTTCTTGAGATCGTGTTGTACCTACGCTCACATCTCCAGGCTACTGTGACATCTACATTTCAAGAAGAAGTTCAAGACCTTGTAGTCCACTATTCATGCACTTCATACATTACACATGGTGGTGGAGGTGACAATTACTCACAGTATACTGATTAGATGTGCCAAACCGTCGGACGTTTGAAATTATGTAAGTACTACCCTTTATCGATGACGGCGAAACTGTCGTGGAGTTCACAAAGGCATGATAAGAAGACGGAGAATCGAGTAGAGGAAGCGACGATGAGGATGAACGCGACTGGTCACTAGTGTCTTGGTATTTGTGGATCGATCTGAAGGAGAGATGCGGTTTCTCATGCATGTCACAATTGCTGAATGAGGGGCATTACTGCATCAACGCAACGCCTATGGAAGACCCGCCGAACTTCACACTTGTCCCTGTTACCCTACATCCACCATGGCGCATGGCACGGCAGCGGTAAACCGGCTTCGGCTCTCCACGACGCTGACCGAATGGGGAGACCGCGATACTTACTAATGACGACAAAGCCATCACGTCCGTCCAGTGCCAAACATACTGGCAGAGTTCTCACTACTGAGACACGGCATGCTTGCGTTGCGATGCTGGCCTTACGGGCTTGATGCCCTTTCTATCCGTAGTTTGCGGGTCATAGCCGGACGCTAATGCAATGAGCCCGTACCGATGGCCCCCCATCTGCAGCAAAGCGAGCTAGATGTAATCTTCTACAAAAGCAATGTGTGGGATTCAAAAGAGACACGTAGTTTCATCCCTGCATCCTCTGTCGACATAACGATCGCACGGAGCAGGTGTAGTCTATAACGCCTACAAAGACCAGCTAGCAGCAAAGCATTGCGACAAGATACAGTCCTACCATCGAAGCATACAGCAACATGACGACTTTTCTTCTTCGTGACATTCGCATTTTCACTGGCGAAGAGACTATCGACGAAGGATATGTTCACGTACATGATGGCAAGATCAAGAGTGTCGGACCCATCAGCGATGCGCCGCTCGAATCAGTAAAAACATATTCGAAACCGGGCCACACGCTTCTCCCAGGCTTGATTGACTGCCACATCCACGCAGACAGGGCCGATCCCGAAGCCCTACCTCAAGCGTTGCGCTTCGGCGTGACTACCGTGTGCGAAATGCACAACGAGCTTGAGAATGTGCAGAAGCTGAAGAAGCAAACTTTGCAACCAGATACTGCTTCGTACAAGACAGCAGGCCAGGCCGCCACCATCGAGAACGGGTGGCCGATACCCGTAATCACGGCTCACGACAAGAGTCCGGAAACAGCGGCGGCAATTGCAAAGTGGCCTAAGTTGACGGATCAAAGCAGCGTGGTGGAATACCTGGAGTGGACTAAGAAAGAGATGCAACCAGACTATATCAAACTCATGCACGAGAGCGGAACTAGTATGGGTCGCGAATTCAGCTATCCTTCAGTCGAACTCCAAAGGACAATCATCACACAAGCCAAGAAGCGAGGTTACCTCACCGTCGCACACGCTCTCTCCCTGCGAGATACTCTCGATGTCCTGAACGCGGGTGTTGATGGCCTCACACATACGTTTTGTGACCAGCCGCCGACCCAGGAGCTGATAGATGCGTACAAAAAGAACAATGCCTGGGTCAATCCTACACTTGCTGCAATCGGTAGTCTGACAGCCGAGGGAAAAGAACTGCAGCATCAGTTTGCACATGACCCCCGCATCAAAGGGCTGATTAACGAAGACCGTGTGGGCAATATGTGCAAGTGCATGGGATTTGCTACTGAGAGCGGCAAAGTGGAATACGCATACGAGGGCGTGAAGAAGCTGAGAGAAGCCGGTATTGACATTCTATGGTATGTGAGACCTTTGTATTCCATTGATCAAATCACTAACGACTCGTAGCGGAAGTGATTCGGCAGGTCCAGCAGTAGGAACAGCATTCGGTCTGTCTATGCATCAAGAACTGAACGTCTTCGTACAGAAGATTGGCATGACACCTGCGGAGGCTCTGCGCTCGGCCACAAGCCTGGTCGCCAAACGCTTTCAATTCGCCGATCGCGGTCTTCTGGCGGAAGGTCTCAACGCCGATTTGCTGCTGGTAGAAGGAAACCCACTTGAAGACATTGATGCAACTTTGAACATCCGGGGCGTTTGGCGAGATGGCAATCTCTGTAGTACGTACGCGGAGAAGCTGGAAGCCGGTGTCAAACCCCTCCTGGGCTGATGACGCATGTCGGTGATGATGCTTGGAGAATTCAAGGTTGAATTAGAGCCTTTCTTACGGAATAATGTGACAAGCGCGGGAGATGTAACAATGACCTTTGGTAGCTGTCGGCAGTCGCTCAGTATTGATTTAGAGCTACCGTATGTCACTTCGCCAGTGTGATTGTACCAATGATTCAATCCTCAACAACCATTCAATTGCGCGAACGACCACTATCGGGGTATGTAAAGACGCTGCGATAGGTGTTATGGAACTCCAGTATTCGCAGCAATCCTGATCCGCCTCTACTCTATTTGTCCCGTTACAATGGCTGAGACATCACGATCTAAGCCACTCCAAGGCTATGTTAAAGGCTACCCCAAGCTTGCCCGGTTGATGGGCATACAACCCCAAAGTGCCGTCTTCCATCGCTTCAGGTCACTCAACGCACGCAACCTGCTCTACCTCCAAGCGGAACTCACTCCTCTAGAAGATGCACAGAAGATTGCGGAAGCTCGCGACAGCAGAAGCGACATTGGCGAAAAGAAGAACTATGCGCGCGACTAGTATTGGCTCGAGATGTCTGCAACGGTCTCACATGAAGATACGGCGCAGCTCAATCTCGTTGGGAAGATTCGCGAGAAGCTGAATGAATACAGTATGTTCCATGAAATCTTACAGTTTGCATTGTCTGACGAGATGTAGACGAGACACTGTAATACCAAGCAGCCATACACAAGCTCGAGGCCCCGGACATGTTCGACCTCAAAGATCTGCAAAACTTCATGTTTAGTGGCGTGATAGAGTTGCCCTTGATTGGGCCTGATTGGCATAGTTGGGGCGTAGTCTCCAGGCCAGAATCATACTGCGACGATGGATTGGTCGGGCTGCGTCCACGGCAGCACACCGACGCATTCACAAGCAAGCTCTCCGAGCGACCGATAGATATCTTGCACTGCTTCAAGAGACTGTATCGGGGAAAGGAAAGAGACAATCCCGTGGTTGGCTATCGCGACACCGCGATCTCAAAAATCACATTTTGGTTGACCAGCTTCATCACTTCCATCCTCCCAGTGCTATCAACCATCGCACTTGTCAACATACCCTCGCTGTTACATCGTCTCGCCGCCATTGCTGGTTTCAACGGCCTGGTGTCACTCTGTCTAGAATGGTTTATGGAGGCAAGAAGGACCGACGTCTTCGCAATAACAGCAATGTAAGCTCCAATCGTTGTCCAGGCTACGCAGATCTGACTCAAATCATAGATTCGCGGCTATACAGGTCTTATTTGTGGGCCAAGCACATGTTCGTGGGCCGCAGGAAGTTGCATTCGCACCCAGTAGTGCATTACCATCGTGTGTCTGCGCAGTATAATTTTTCTCGTAGATGGTATGGCATATAGATGCCTCGTCAGTTGTTGCTCATAGCGACATCAACTCAGTTGAAGGTTTCAGCATCTCTTGTCAGTCTTTCGCCATATGTGAACCCAGTTTCACAATTCCCGTCAAAATACTGGTCGTTGATGCTAGTGTCTCACTGTAAGGGTTGAAAGGCAGTGTCATGTGGAACGAATAATGCGCAGTTATCTAGAGTATGCGGATTGTATCTCAACCCCATAGCCCTAAGGGCCCCATTCATTACAGTTCAGCTACCCGCAAACTGATCAAGCTGGATTACCCGCAGGCGCTGTACCAGACTTTCATGGCACTACCTTGGCGGTATACATCAAGACCACTGTCTTCTTCGGCTTACTGCAGCCTGGACTTGTACATGCTTTGTTTGGGGGCATGTCTGTAGAGTGTGTATAGCAACAAGTACGATACCAGCCGTGGTCAGATGCAGAGGTCTTCCCTTGGATAGAATTGAAAGCTTCCTGGTTTCCGACGATCCTAACCTGAGACACGGCTTTATTACGGCTGTTGCAATGTGTGCACTTCTTGTCGTTGGGTACTAAGCCGACGTTAACGTGGTGGCATTGGTGACCTACCCACCCTTTTTCTGCTATGTCAGCTGTTGAACGTTGAAAGCTCCGGTCTGAATTTGCTGTAATTGTCGCACCGGTAGCGGATGAACCAGGCGAAGGCACTTCTGCTCGTGCGCCGAAGGAGCCTAGTGAATCATGGTGGTCGGCTGGTCTAGAATTTTCAACCGAACTATTTGATCTCTTTCTTGTACAAGATAACTTGGAGAAGATCCTCATGACTGATATGAGGGTGATGAACGACAGGATTCGCGTTAAGAGTCGGTCACTTATTATATCTCTCTGTACTAGCAGCGATTGCTATGGAGGTCACGCATTGCTGCGCTGGTGAATTGCGTGGCTGATACGAATATACATCCTCACGGCATGTCATCATGACCAAGCGGACGTTTGTGAGAGTCACTTTGGTGGTCGCTGGCAAAGACAACAGCAAAGTATCTGGACAGCGACGACCATACTAGTTGTTCAAACTTACTACTTGTCGATGTCTTAGGCATGGAGAGAAATATGTGTTCGACACCATTCTCCAATGACGAGTTATATGAGGTTATGTGCATGAAGAAGCAAAAATTGGAGTGAGAGGAATCCATCACCTGGCCTTTCGTGGTTGCCTCAGTGTACGTTTCCCATCGTCGAAGCCCATGACTATGGCGAAGTCTCCTGCATAATTTGGCCCAACATGGCCAGCTTTGCACTAGCACCAGCTACTGAGTACGCGATCTGCCGCAAAGCTTAGTTCTCGGCTAATGCACGCGGCTCTGTGGCAGGCTTTGTGCCACATCGCCAAGCTTTTGAGCAAACATTCGAGCTGTGGTACAACCCTACACGAAAGCAGCCTTCGCGATTCCGGCTAGGCATTGGATATAGAGCTCCGTGGAACATACACAGCCTCCTGTCATGTGCCCGGGGCAAATTCACTCAACTAGAACATGCGTTCGCAGTTCGAGTCTCGAAGCTCCATCTCAACGATCGACGGGGTATTTCGCGATGTTAGAAAAAGCCATCAAAGCTATAAATACGAAGAAAGGAAAAGGGCTGACGAGGTTTGCCGGAGCCTGGATAAACCACCCTGGCGGATACACGATGATGGCGGAACACATCGCTGTAAAACCGCATACTGGCATTTATCGCCGCTTCGATGCGCTCAATGCGCGACACATCCTTTACCTTCAAGCTGAGCTTTGTATCCTGGAAAGGCGTCTACGAAATGTCGAGCGAGCAGACCAAGGGAAAGATAAAGGTGGACTGAAATATGCAGTTGACTTTGAGCGCATGCTGGAAACACCGAACGACGAGGATCAGACCCAACTAGAACTGATCATGGAGATGCATGAGAAGCTACATCAGTACAGTAAGTCAACATGATATAGAGCGGCTCTTCGACGAAAGTAGGCTGACCATGTTGCGTTGTATAGACGAAGCGATCATACAGGCTCTCACAATTCGTCAAATTCAAAAGCCAGATAAATTTGACCTTGTCGACCTCCAGGCATTTTTGGGTAGCGCCGACATGGACCCTGATTATCTTGAAGGCGAAGATCGGACAACTTGGGGCTCACTCGATGAACCTTGCCATTACGCCTCGGATCTAATCGCCATTGATCCACGAAGGAAAGGGGACGACTTTTCCCGTTTCGTCTCGGTGAATGCGGTACATTTGTTCAAGTGTGGCCTCGGTCGCTTGACGAAGGATGATAAGCATTTGGGCCAGCGGGTGTACTACGACTCAACGGTCCTGAAAGTGACATCTTGGATAACATGTATCCTGGCCTCAATGCTTCCGATTGCGTCGGTACTGGTTCTGGTACATCTGGAGTCGCTGAAGACTAAGTTGTGGGTGATCGCTGCGTTCAACATTTTAACCAGCGTGTGTTTGCGGACCCTGACAGAGGCCAAACGAGCGGAAGTTTTCGCTGTAACTGCTGCGTAAGAGTTGTCCTTGTCTATTTTGATGTTGGCTGACGATAATAGATTTGCTGCTGTACAAGTCGTGTTCGTAGGGACAGATTGCGACACAGGTTCCGCTGTCTAGAGTGTGATATGGCAGTTGCGCGAGTTCTTTTTGTGTCGCTGTCAAAACTGATAGACCTCCGTAGCCTTCAACAGTACCGATTACAACAGCAAAAAGCACAGCAAATCGCTTGTATACGGAATATTTTACCATGACAGTCACTACCAAGATGTTCCGTCATGTCGATTGATGATGATGGCAGTGCAGAGGACCTCCGCATCCGGTCCTTCTACGCCAAGGCGCTAGTGACACCAAGCCCCCGCGTCTTCCATCTCATCTCGCGCGAACGCCAACCGCGTCCTTGCCTTCTATCTGGGATCATTGCACGGCACATATGCAAGCATCTTTGTAGCTGAACACAACCGAAAATCCTTACACAAGCCCGAAGCGAGAACCTGTCACACCTCATTCCCTTCTTGACTCAATGCTGACGATCTCGCCTGCATGACATACCCAAAACGACGCGATGCACTAGAGCTGTCATTTTATAGTCGCGCCGATGACATGCACCCCAGATGCGCGTTTTGGAAACCATCCACATGGCTAAGAGCCTCAAGACCGAACCAAGACCAACCCCGCAATCTGGCCAACCCGCCGTTGCACGCCCAGACAAGCTGAGCACCGACATTCTCGGTGTCATTACTGGATGACGGATCTGCACTCATGCTTCACCACGAGCATCATTGGTCAGTCCCAGGTTTGGCATCTCGGCATGACAGCGGTGTCGCAAAGCAGGCAATGTTGGCACTTCGGGGGTAGTATGGCGCAAGGAGCAGTATCCCATCCAGGAGGTTTTTCCTTGTCCAAGACTTCTTCAGTTCGTGCTCGGGTCTTCTGATGACTTGGTTGGATCTTGTCAGACCCTGTTCCTCGTCTACCCGCTCAGTTTAAGTCCATACTCGGCGCGCCAAAGGATCAATAGGCTATCTCTCCGCTGTGTGATCGATCAGATGGAACACACGGCATGCCCAGCCACGACGCCCCGAGCTCTTGGGAAGCAATGCCCTGGCTGGAGCCCGGAACTTGCCTCGGCCTCCATCGCCATCATTTCTGTATAAGTGGATGCGTGATAAGAGACATGATCCACAGCTGCTCCTCTCCCTGCGACGATCCTCCCCTGTCTTCTTGAGCCTTTTCCACGGTGCAGAGGACTCTGGATATTCTGCCCATCATGAACAGCGACGACGAGTACAAGCAGGACACCGTCCACAAAGAAGCGATTAGCCCGACGGCTACTGACAACAACGTCGCTGACTATGCTTACGACCAAGTTGAGGAGAAGAGGTTGGTGCGTAAGGTCGATTGGAGGCTGCTACCTATCTTGGGTGCCCTGTACTCGATCGCGCTCATAGATCGCACAAACGTCAGTTTAGACACCTCCTGTCCGCGTCTAGACGAAAGGCTAACCAGAGGCAGATTTCCAATGCCCGAGTTGCTGGAATGGGACCGGACCTCAACCTTCAAATTGGAGATCGATACACCATTGTCCTGGTTCTCTTCTTTCCGACGTACTTCCTACTTGAGCTTCCATCTAATATCGTCCTTCGTAAGGTTGGGAGCGCGAACTGGCTAGCGTTCATCGCGGTATCATGGGGCGCTGTCATGATCGGACAGGGCTTTGTCGAAAGCTGGATTTCACTTGCGATATGCCGCGTGTTACTTGGAGCGTTCGAGGCTGGGTTCTTCCCTGGATGTGTATATCTCATCACCTGCTGGTATCGCCGGTATGAGACACAGAAAAGGTATGCGACAATCATCAAATCATATACATGGCAGCAGCGGCTTACCAAATCTGCAGGCTAGGTGGTTTCTATCTCTTCTCCGTCGGTATTGGTGGCCTCGCGAACATCCTTGCCTATGGTCTCATGCAGATGGAAGGCGTTGGCGGTCTCCGCGGCTGGAGATGGATCTTCATCATAGGTAAGAGCGCACCATCATCAATGTGTATTAGGGTCACCTTTCAGATTTTACATCGCGTCGATCTGAGGTTTCTCCAGCTTTGTTGACTTTTTACGAAGTAATACTAACACTCCGTGTAGAGGGCATCTTGACCTGCGTTGTTGCGATTGCGGCCTGGTTCATCATCCTAGACTTTCCCGATAAAGCTGAAAAGAAAGGCTTCCTCACTTCCGCCGAGGCCGCTGTCATCATGCAGCGTATAGAAGACGATCGAGGCGACTCGATAGCGGATCCATTGACCTGGGCCAAGTTCTGTTACCACCTGAAAGATCTGAAGCTATGGGCGTACGCCACGTTGTTCATGTCAACGACCATGCCAGCCTACGCCTTTAGTTATTTTCTCCCGGTTATCCTTCTCGGCATGGGCTATTCGCCTGGTCAGGCTAATGCCCTATCCGCACCTCCCAGTCTGTTTGCTATGTTCACAGCCTTTGGTTTCGCATGGCTAGGAGATAAATACCGCCTTCGTGCTCCCGTAATTGCTGCGCAATCGATCCTCGCCATCATCGGTCTTATGATCGTAGCATATGCGAAGAACAACGGGGCAAGGTACTTTGGCTCATTCCTCGGAGTATGTGGCTGCCAGGGTAACGTCCCGGCTATTCTCGCGTATCAAAGCAACAACATCCGTGGTCAGAGTAAGCGGTCCGTCGGAAGCGCTCTCCAGATCGGCTTCGGTGCTATTGGCGGTATTCTGGCGTCGACGACGTTCAGTCAAGAGGAAGCTCCAACATACATTACGGGTCTCTGGGTGACGACTGGACTCCAGATCTACATCCTGCTGGTGCTGTGCTGCACTACTACGTTTTTCTTGAGGAAGAACAAAGTGATAGACAAGCAAAGAGCGAACGGAGAGCCGATGGACGAGAATGAAGGACAAGCTGGGTTCAGATATACCATATAAGCAGTGCGGAGGATGGAGGCTTGGAGGAACGTTGTTAGCGCAACGCATCTTGTCGTCAAAGTCTCGTACGGTTCGTCCAAGTAATGTCAACGCAATGCTATTCTTTTGATGATGCCTTCACAAAAATCTAACTTCCAAGTTCCTGTTTTTTGCAAGCAAGCCCTGCAATCTTGAAAAGACGGTGGGATGTAAATAGATCCTTGCCGTATCTGGAGTAGCGCGACTCGGTGATGACGTTTACCGCCGGACCCTGTCGCGTCGCAGGTGATGCCCATTCATCTGTTTCAGACCAAGATAGCAACGCCTCAGTCAGCGACGCAACATGCGTCAGCTACAACTAATCGCCCTGCAGCCTCGTCATTCGCACATTTTCTCTTTACTTTTTTGACTTCCAAGAACTTTGATACCCAACTTTGTATAGCTCATAATAATCGTAGTCGCTAATCGTTACTTTCGCCATACTTCGCAGCCGGTCTCGAAACACCACGATTTTTCTATCTTCAGCCCTACTAGAAGCAGAACCGAGAATCCCACTACCAGGAGCCTGATTTCCTACGCGTCCACGTAATCGCACTTTCACGATGAGCGCAAAACACAACCTCCACGTCGCGCACCATCTTCCAAGCCACATCTCCCCCGCCTCGGTCGTCGCCGCGCTCCATGACCACGACACAACCCTCACACTCCAAGCCCTTAGCTGTGGCTACGAGACAGTACCCAACACCGCTGAAGCGACCCTCAAAGATACATACTGGTATCCGCCCGACCAATACCCCGTCGCAACCTACCACGTCAGCGAGTGCATAACCTGGTTCCCAGGCATCGGGCAGTATGGGAAGAAGTATATAACCTTCCCAGTCTGTTACCAGAACACAAGGCAGGGCATTAAGACGCGCGCTGACGCGGCGGCGGGCGTGATACTCAGGGCCGAATATAGGGTGGTTGCGAATGGCGAGTTGGGCAGCGAGGTTGAAGGCGAGGGCATGGGCGTCGGGGACGCGCAGTTCGTGCTTGTAGAGGATGTGGAAGTCAGCTGTGCATGGTGGCTTATGCCATTTGTCAAAGGCAAGATGGAAGAAGGGCATCGAAACCTTTGTAAGATGGTCATTGAAAAGGTAGAGAAGATGGTAAGCTCGGGGTGGGAGGGCCATGATCCAGTGGCATTTGGTCTTCACGGTGTCGCGAGCCGGCACGACAGCAGGATAGAGGGTATGGACGATGTCAACACAGGGTTTGCGCAGGAGACCAGGGAACACTACGCGAAGCCACAACCCGTGGTGTTTGGACAGACACATCAAGATGTGCCACGATATGCGGACGCGGATGCGATGGAGGAGCAGCGGCCGCGCACGCCCGCCGGGCCATTACCGGAGAAGATCATATACGGATGATACTTGCTCGCAGGCTACAGCGCTTGGAGTAGCAATGAACGCCTCTAGCAAATTCGAGATGCAAGCGTTGCCATCACTCTGTTGAGAGTGAAATCAAGCCGTAACACTAGGAGTGGCCGCGATTTGTGTCGTATTCTACAAAAAGGTTATTGAGGTAGAAGTATACATCACCTTAGAGCCTGCCTAGTTGTTGAGTTTTAAAAGTATGTATGTACGCGAGCTCTACCCACCCTTGGTAACGACTTTGTGGTAGGACAGCGGGTACATAGTAATGACGAGAAGTGAAAGGCAATCAACGCGTGATTACGACACGCACCAGAGCTATGGAAATTGCTTGGACTTTTACTGACCCTCCCATCACCAACTCCACATAATTATGACACTCTCGGCAACTCAACTACTCTTACGCGTCGTACTCGCGCTTCTTCTCCCTCTTTGGGCGCGTTCGACCACCCAGGATGAGGTGTGGGCAGTCTTTCTCATGACGACTCTGCTCACGATACTGGCGTACCAAACGCGCTTCACTGTCGACTTCGGTCTCGCTAAAGGCACTATGATAGCGGCGTGTGGACCACTCATCGCGAGCTATGTTGCTGACTACACTATTGTCGGTCCGTGGATGCAGCTAGTCATTACGTACCTTCTATCTTAGGATGCACTCCAGTACCTCTTCCCTGTTGACGAACACTATGTAAGATTCTTTTCTTCCCAGCAATGATATCAACCACTGATGACGAATACAGATTCGTGTCCGAGAAGCACGCCAGAAGCCTCTGAGACTGTCGCCAATCCTGAACCTGCCCCTCGCTATAGCCACTAAATTGACGGTATATCTCGGTGTGTGCGACTATCTTGATACACAAGGCTCAAGATCTCGCGTCGTAGGTATCTGCTTCATGACGGTATGCGCTATCGGTGATGCTCTCCAACACTGTGCTATTGGCGTACGGCATTTGGTTGCGTGTTACTCTACTGTATCACAGTCGAACGTCACAAACACACCTGGGGCAGTCGATTTGGAATCAGAAAGAAGGGACACGGTCGTTTCAACTGAAGAGAAAAGCGTCTTTGTTTTGGCTTCCATGACTGAGGACGAGAAGAACAAATACTGGGAAGAAGGGTCGCTTGGACCTGCGGGATATGGGGATTGGGAACTCTTGATGACGCAGGTGATCTTGGAGATACCGAAGGTGCAGGGCCGGCCCAGTACGCAGAGAAGAGATTAAGAATCGAAGGAAAGATTGGTATGATATAAGATTTCTCTTCCACGCTTAACGGCTAACTCAAGATCGGTAAAGACACCTATGCACCAGTTTCAGTGCTCTTCTACCGTGTTTGCGCTTACTCCCTGAGCTGCACAGAGACGTATCTTTATCGCTGTAAACGCTCTACAAGGGCATGATGTCTGGCTTCGGTCCTACGGGCACAATCTTCGCCTTTGTAGCGTTCGAGTAACCATCCTTGTACTTGGAACACATTAGCTATTGAGTATACAATCTTTCGCATGTCCCTTTACTTACCGCTTGAAAATCCACCGTCTTCTTGAACGCACCAAAATTCGTCGCTTCACTCTCATCCCAATACAGCCTGCGCAACCAGTCGTGCAGCCGCGGGTACTCATAGCGAATCATCTTCAGATTGCATTTGAAGATCGTGAAGTACGCAACGTCGAATCTGATAACAGTAGGGTACAGCCTGACGTCTGCTTCGGTGATGTGGTCGCCAAACAAGTACGGCCCGTGACCTGGCTGACCAAGGTGTTCTTCCAGGCGATCGAGAGATTTGAACAAGGGGTATACGTGCTCTTCGTATGCTTCTTGCGACTGGGCGAACCCCGTCTTGTATACACCATTGTTGATGGTATCGTATACCCACTCGTTCATAGCGTCGATGTCCTTGCGCAAATGCTCCGGCAAGATGGCTTTGTCGCCTTTGCTTGACTCGCGGAGCTGCTCGGGGATGAACGCATCAAACTCAGTGTAGAACATACGAATGATTTCGCTGGACTCATTGTTCACGATTGTCTCTGTAAGCAAGTCAGCGCATGCTCTGCCCGTGACTGCAGCCACGAGACCCGCCTTTCTTCTTGTCCCAGAGCGTCGGAACGAGGTACCGCCCTTCGTATTCCGGGTTCGCCCTTTCGTACAGCTGCCTCAAGTTCGTATAGCCATAAAGCGGCTCTTTCTCGAACCCAGGCTTCCCGGACATGCCCCACCCTTTCTTATCATGAACGAGCGATAGATCCCATACGATTAGCTGGATGATGTCTTCGAGCCCCTTTAGGCTGCGCACTAGATTAGTGCGATGTGCCCAAGGACAACCCATGTGAATGTAGAGCGCATATCGATCCTTTTCTGCTGGGAACTCTGAATCGGGATCAGAAGAGATGAAATTGCGGAATGCTGAGGGTTTGCGACGGAACTGGCCGTCTTTCTCAGCGAAGCCGTTGGTAGCGGCCTTGGGAATGTTAGCAAAGAAGGCTAGCCTAATGCGACCATGGGCATTGCCATGCTAATGACACCGCGTTTGGATAGGCATTTCAACTTACCGTTTCTGACATTTCCATACTTTGAGTCAAGAGATGCTTGAGGTGTCTCACATCGATTTTGATACGACGATGAGGACATCCGGTCGCGCATCAACGATGACGTGCGCTGACGGCGCGGGGATGACAGGCGGAACTAAGCGCGGCGAGTGGTGCGCGACTTCTACACATGTCTCTACCTTGCTTCTTTGTCATCATTTCACACAACAATAACAAGGTCGCAGAGGTCGATGAAGGATACTATACCTTCGGTAACCGCATGCGCTCTCTGCCTTTACCCCTGCCGCGCGGTACTAGAGTGGCTAGGGGTCGTTAGGCAGCAGGCTACTTAGTGAGTGGCGGCGCCGCACTACTCTCAGAACCAGCCCGGGTCATGCAGCAAGGTTCAAAATAAATACTGTAGGTCTGCTAACATTTCACATGTCTACTTTGCGTCTTTCCAGCCTTCCTTTTCGTCTACAAAACGCTTGGCGCTCGTTGAAAGACCGCAAGATGGGTTCACCACAGAATGTCCCCGTGCCAGAAGCCTGCACTCCAGGCTCTCTGGTGGCCGACTCACTATCCAATTCTCGGTCAGACGACTACCAAATCTCAATAATAAGCACCTTAAGCAGACGCGATGAAAACCCGGCACGATGTACATTCCTCGATCTCCCAGCAGAAATCCGAAATCACATCTACGGCTACATCGTCGGCAAGTTCGAGCGGAAAATCACGGATCATTGCGGGAAAGAACGATGCGTGACAACCGTCAAGGGCGTCTTTTCTCAGCTACCAAGATCAATTCGTGGTCTGCTCAATACCTGCAAAACGATATGGCTCGAGCTTCTCTCGCTACTATTTGGATCATATACATGGACTGCTGATCTCCTCTTACGAACCTCCCCACCAGGGAAGATTCTTACACGTTCGCACAAGAGTTGGCTCCGAGAACCGAGCACACTCTTCCATCCGACATCCAACAACATTCGCCGTGTTAATTTCCGAATCAGAGACACCGTTCCAAGACCAGGGTCTTCACCAAAGCTTCTTTTGATATACACGATCAAAATACGTCTGGACGACCGCACGAATGCTGGTGCTTTCACGGCTCGGGCCTCGGGGATCGCAACGGGCATACTTGGCGAAAGCCGTTATGATTTTCAATTAGACAAGAGTAAAGCTCTGGAGCAAGTACTAGAGCAGGGCATCAATAGCGCACTGCAGGAGGTGGTCAAAGCGAAATTGGAATCAAGGCAGAGTTGCAGTTGCTTCACTGTGGAGGAATGGCAGGGGCTTGTATTGAAGCTTAAGGAGGCGTATATGGCGTGGATTGTGGACGAGCAAGCACCGGAATGAGGGACGGCTTGCGCGAAGAAGGCTTGTACGATGATATATCATAAAAGGAAGAAGACCCTAGGTGTTTCAGAATACCAGTCATTCAAACAATCTGTGAAAAGTCGTCGAGAGTCGCAGCGCTGCTGTGTGAAGAAATAATGATGCGCGCGCGTACGCGCAAGGCAGCGCGGGTGTGATCAGCAAAAATTTGTCGGTCCGCGACGTGAGTTCCTCGCGCGTGTTCGCCTTGATGCGACACAAACAGTCATGTCGAGTTCACAGAACGAAGCGAACGATGCTCCAATCGCCAAGATGTTTTTGAAACGCCTGTTACCATCGACCTCAGTACCCGTTTCTGATACAGCTCCACTAGAATCTATTACATGCCACTCAACTACAATGGAGCCCTCGACTCATGTTGCGCCCCCAGCATCCCCCACGCTTGAACTCTCAGATGAGAAAGAGCCACCAGCTCTTGCACAACCTACTTCAGGAGAAATCGTACCACATGGTCCTTTCCACGATCTTATTCCCGGGTACCCAAAGCTCGCTGGAAGAATGGGCATAATGCCAGAGATAGGCATGTTCAGAAGATTCGGCGCACTCAATGCGCGCAGCCTCCTCTACTACCAGGACGAACTGGCGTACCTAGAGGATCAGTTAAAGGAGGTGGGGGCTGAAGACGCAAAGAGCTCAGAGGGCATGAAGTCGATGTACAGCCATGATGCTTATTGGCTCAAAACCGCAAACCGCACGGCAGACGACCATCTCTGAGACGGCGACATGAGGCAAAGGAAGCTTATGATGCGTATCAGATGTCTTCTAAAGGAATACAGTGAGTTGAAAACAAAGCAAAGAGAAATCAATCTGATCAAGTATCGCAGACGATGCACTCATTCAACAGTCCAGTATACTCCAGAGCATGAACGAGCCCAATGCCTTCGATCTCATTTATATCCAGCACTTCTTAACGAGCGACCAAATGAGAGTAATTCCAGGCCCGGAACAAATAATCTGGGGCTCTTTCGACAGGCCCAAAGACTTCAGCGGAGAACTTGTCGTCCTCCGGGGTCAAAAGGAGATGGATCCCTTCTCGCGCAACATGGGCGCAAGAGCTGTTGATTGGATTGTGAAGCTCGGTGGTAAGCGCTGGAAGAAGGTCGATGCTCGCTTCGGAACTGTCGCTATTGATGAGGATACCGTCAACATGTTCACATGTTGGATCACGAGTGCCGTCGCTTCGATTCTACTCGTTGGCCCAATCTTCATACTCGCCAACACCGAGTCTCTCGATGCACAGCTAGCGACTATTGCGGCATCGAATGTTCTTACTTCGGTTTGCTTGATGTACTTCACTCGTGCACGTAGGACTGATGAGTTTGCGATCACTGCCGCGTAGGTATAATTGACATCGCACGGATACACTGATGGCTGATGCTGGTGTAGATTCGCGGCGGTGCAAATCTTTTCTATGGTTGGAACACTGGACAAGAGGTCTCGAGAAGACGTGTAGGAGTCAGGGTGGTGGAAGTTGAAAGTAGCAATAGAAAGAATTAAACATTGTAACCAGAGTGGGGTTGCAGAAGATATAACCTCATCAACCTCCGATGTCAGACAGATAGCAGAGTCCAGGCATCTACAACACCCCTCCAGCTAAGAGCTCATCTACCTATATCAACTTGACTACCTCCAGGCATACAGATGTCATGTCGGCCCACTGTTGCCATACCCGACTTGAATAATATGACTGATCTGATAGAGATACGATCACACCAACGCACATGGCCTACTTGCATGAATCAATGTACAATAATGGGACCAACACCTCGCTTCAGAGCCCATCAGTTGAAGCGAATTACGTATTGGAATCGAGAAAACTGTGTATTATCCTGCCCGTATTGAGGAATACATCGACGGAGCACAGCTTAGGGTGGTCAAGCATATGTAGGCGCGATGTACTTCAGTGTCATGTGGAAAGTCGCAGCCTCTCTGCGAAAACACTGAGAACCTTTAGGGTAAGCTGTGATACATTGCCTGGAAGCTAAAAATGTCGCGAATACCTCCCGGGCTATTGGTAACTCACTGCTTTTTCGTGCTCATCTGGTGAATTCTGTATCTTCCTTTTCCTGCCCAGTATGAGTCGGACGCTCTTAGAGGCTAGCCATGTGCTTCAATGCGTTCGCGGCTACCCTTGCACAGTGTTGTTAGTCATTGCGGCAATGTTCGGATGCAAGCAAGCTGTACAAGAAAGTATGTATTATATATGAAGTTCCAATGACCATGTCGGATGACTGACTATCGTGATGCATCGCCGGGTCAGCCCACCAACGATAGAACACCATTCACGTATACTGACGTATGACCGGTTCAAAAGATCTCTTGGTCGTCATACGCCCTCACACTCTCCAACCGTTGCCTAACCATCTTAGGGTCCTTGCAAACATGCTTGCTGTCCCAGCCGTCACTACCTCCGTTATGATCAGGGAAGGTCGTTTCCAGCCCTTCGAGAGCCATGTCTGCGCTGCACATGATAGCTTGGCGCATGTAGTCGAAGCAGTGAATCATGTGCCAGTGGTGGTCTTCCTCGAGCTCGTGGCCGGATGTCATGCCGGAGTAGACGGCGACGACAGCGTAGAGGCAATGAAGCTGATGGGTCATTGATGTCGTGAAGACGGTAGCGTTGGGCCAGACGATGGGGGTGGGGAGGTCGTGGTAGTTCTCTGGATCAGGGATGCTCTGGAAGCCCATGCCGACTGTGGTGGATGTTAGTGAGACGTGTAGGAAAGTGGACCCTAGGAAGCCATACCAGGCAACAGCTCGTTCCATGCTCGGAGTACTTCTGGCTTGAAGAACTCTGATGTGTTGTATGGCGCGAAGGTCTGGTTAATCTCGAACTTGGTGATCTGAGTTGGAACTGCATCTCTATTAGTCGATGTAAGGGTTTGGGCTGCATAGTTAGTCTTACTATGTGGTGACCACCCGGTGATGTCGCCGCCAACATCGTTTGCGCTTGTTGACCGAGCCTTCCATCTTGTGGAGTCGAGCATGCCTTGGTCTCTAGCTAAGAGACCAATGATTACGAGTTGTAGTCCTATCACCAGCACCCATCGCAAGGCAGCCACTAACGGCGGGCACAGTATCCTTCTTCTTGACGATTGTGCTCTTCTTTGGTAATCGCCAGCTGCCCATTGCTTCTCTCCTCCAACTAAGGATTCGACCTCAGTCGATGAGTCGTCATCATGGTGATGGTCGTGTGAGTGTACATCTGCGTAATGGTGTTGTGGCTCCATCATGTCGATCGGTAGAATAAGTGACACCAGGTCAATTGTGAACTTTGAGATGAGAAACGAAAGTGAGCGCAGCTGGAGAGCCAAAGGCAGCAGCAGCCTCCGTACAGATGTACTCGCATGTCAAACATGCCGACCCACACCGAAACGTTGAGGCTGTCGTTCCTGGCGGAGCCTGCCCTCCCCACTCATTGTAGACGCCGGCGATAGCTCAATCGGAAGTCTTAGGCGTGAGTCCAGGGCGATGAAACGGGATATTGGAAGGGCGTATGCGTAGGCTAATCCCAGTTCAGCCAAAGCGCCGAGATGAAACCGACGATGAATCGCCAAGAGTAGGAAGGCATCTCGTCTTCCGCCTCAAGCGGGGCTGGCCTGAAAATTGAAACCCAATCCAAACCTCGAGCATGAATACCCACAATTGTTAACTGCAGCCGACGTTGGCTTTTCGTGCTTTACGCTGCGGAACGCGCCGTTGACACTCTGTTTAAATTCTGAGCCCCCGTGGAAGCTGGCTGAGCGTATCAGTAGCTAAGACGATGTCGACGTATGTTTGTAAGAGCCGGCTCGTTCTTCTGTGATTGGGGTAAACAAAAGAAAGATGTATAGGCGTCCCTAAGAAGTTGTCTTCTAAGCAACAACAGCTTGAAGAGCTAGAAAACGAAAGAGGATGATTGTTAGTGAGTTGGACGAGGACAGAAGGGTCGTTCTGCAAGATTGGAATTTGCGGTAGGCTAATGTGGGTGTGTGAAATATGCCAGGTCGCGAATGCCACATGTGGAAACCGACCCAGACGATATTTGGAACTACGGCTGTACGTCGATAAAACTCCCACCGCATGGTATGACAGCTGCATCCATGTGATGTATTGTACGACTTCACTGTAAGTATCTACCACCGCTTTCGTCGACTGCACAGCGTTGGTGTACGACACGATTAGGAACGACGACACCGTTTTTACGCTGTGCTATACCTACCTGCGTGCACCCGTCGTGCTCTCTAATAAGCATTTTGTCATGATATCCCGAACTCTTGCGTTTGAAGATACGAGATGCAGACCTGCGGCGCAGCCTAGGAAAGGGGGGTATCCCAATCGCGTCTGGAAGTGGGTACGCAAAATACACAGCCACACGCTGCAGCAGTACGCGAAATGGCAGGCTTTGACAGAATATACGCAGCCTCGAAGGTATGGACTATTGACGTGCAGGTGGTGGTCGATTCCAAAAGTGAAGGTTGGTGTCCATGGATGCAGAAAGACGAAGCGACCTCGCATCACGGTACCAGAGAGCCATGTGGACTCAACGCTTGACACATAGGTCGCTTCTGATGACCCATTTCTCTCCGTTATTCACCTCGCGTCCTTCGTGCAGCATGCAGTCGGGGCCGTGTCGATGCAGCAGCGCGAGGCCGATTTCAAGGTCGACAACGAAAGGCGCCGGTGGAGGGTCTCGGCTCTTCTTCTTGGGCGGGTCCGGGTAGAAGACGGTCTCTCCGCCGGTGCATCCCGTCGCTGGAGAGGTGAGGTATATCAACAAAGTCCAGGTGGTGCGCGTTGACACAGGCGGTGATCCAGGAGCTTGAATGGTCACATTGTTGGAATCGTCATCTAGCTCCGTTAGCATAGCTTTTGTCACAACCGTCCGATAGCTTTGGGAGGGTGACCAAGTAGCCTTGACGTACAATGCTGGTCGAAGAACTGGCCTTTGGAGTACCGATAGACACGGATATTGGGATTGAGGCTCACCACCTCGCCACCCCACAGCTCTTTCCGCTGCGCTTCAGTGAGGCCGAGCGCCCCTTCCTCCGCGTCACCGGTGACTAGCCTCCTTAGTCCTGTGTCGTTCCATAGTCGGTCAGCAAACACAGGGTCGTCGATTTGATAGCGGTCGTTTACTCGCACCGCATCGCCTTTCTTCGGTTTCCCAGGCGTTGTCGTCAGTGGCAACGAAGAGAGGAAAGACACGTAGGTCTTGCAAAGCGAAGCCGTGAAGAAGTTGGGGATGGTAACAATCTGTTTTGGAAGCACCTCGTGCAGGGCAAGGTCCTCGTCTGGTACGAGAGGAGTTAGGGCAGGCCAGTTCGGGGGTTGTCTCGCTGGTTCAGATGACGCCGCCGGCCTAGCAGGCGCGCCTTGTTGGGCTCTCTTCTTGGGGGGCATATCACCTTCAAGTCCTCCAGGGCCCCAGGGGTGGGAATGGCAGGTAATTCACACGTATGAATTGCTTTAAGGGTCCTGCGATTGGCCTGGGTTGCGCTTCTGGGTGGAAACTTTCAGTGCTTGGCTCTTTCCCTACCAAAAGTGACGGCCAAAAGTGCCGGAAAGCGCTCACCTTTGATGGCCTTATCTGAGGTTCCCGTTTTTCTTGTCGAGGCGCCCTCTCTCTCCTTGTGCACTCTGCTCTCGCCTTGCTATTGCCTGCACCGCTACCTCTGCCGCCCGCTCTTGCTGCACTCAGAACGAATGTACTGACAATGGATTCACCGGGTGAGACAGCAGACGATTCGTCGATATCGCGACACTCGTCTTTCACCTTTGGAGATTATTTCGCGGAGCAATCGATAGACTTGGCTCGAGAGTTGCGTTCATCTTTCACATCGGCGCCGTCGGACCTTGATGCGGAGACGGGCGGCCAAGACCCACGTGCAGCAGGATTAGGCCCGGCGCAAGCCTCTCATGGGCAGCCTCGACCGACATCCTCCGAAGACACCAACCCGCTGCGACAGCACGACGCAGACCCTTTGCTATCGGCAGACGCATTCAGCTACAGCTTTGCCGCACCCTACGACGACGGCTTCCCTCGTATGTATTGCGCGACACCGCGACGCGGTTTGCTGGGCGAAAAACAAGCGCGCCGCTAACCATGTGCAGAGGACGGCATCTTTGACCTCCATTCCGTCAACTTCTACTTCACGCTCACCCACAACTACGCATTTCCCAACGAAGATGGCGGCGGCAGTATGGCCGTAGCCCCTTCCAACGAGCTTCTACACCATGTCAGCCCCCAATATGACACCCCCGACGCCCTTGCCTCGCCTGCTCCCGACAAGCGCATTCCCGACATGGCAGCCGCGACCAGCGATGCGTCGGCCATGCCTGCCCTCGGCGGCGAGAATCCACCGGCCAACCACGACCTGATGGACAACACCCTCACCAACGGACTGCCACTTCTCGACACCCCCATCGACTTCGCGCAGTCCAACAACCTAAATGGCGCCGACATGAGCGGCATGCCCATGGACATGAATTCCGCCTATCCACCCATGGATGCCTTCATGCCGCCCACCACCACCAACGAGCGCCTCACGGCCTTTGCGCGTCTGCGCTTCGATGACGGCTCTTACTACATGCACACCTACCAGATCACGCTGGGCCGCAACCTCGATCTCGCGCATAGAGACATGAAGCGCCTCATCAAGGCCGAGGCACTACACAAGAAGGGTCACGTCAAGGCCGCCAACGAACACCTGCATGGCTTGGATGAGGTCAACGGGAAGAAGGACAAAAAGAAGAAGAAGAAGGGCGATCGGCGTGGTGCTCGCAGTGTCATCTCCGAAAAGGGTGGCATTCTCAGCGTACCCATCGAGTCGATGCCTATGGAATACCAGCAGCGTCGCCAGAGCAATGCGTCGCACTCTCTCAGCTCAAATTCACACCCCACGGGCGAGTCAAGCGAGGAGAAACCTGCTGAACGCGCGCCGCAGGACATGATCATGCAAGCCTTCCCAGAAGTGCCTGCCCAGTTCGACGGCCATGTCCCCGAAGACCCGAACGACTGTCCGTTCGTGCCTATACATCCACAGCAAATCATGGCCAAGACAGGCTCCCTGGGACCCAAAGGCATATCACGAGAGCATGCCAAGATCTTCTTTGATTTCGACGCAGGCCATTTCTGCATCAGAGTGCTGGGCAACAACGGCCTGCACCACGAAGGCGAGTTCTATCCTCGGGGAGAGACTATACCTTTGGACCATGGCGATCATCTGCAGCTCGGCGCTGTGAACATACACTTCTTCCTCCCCGACGTTGCACTCACGGAGCAGCAACGTCACCGCCAGGAGTCGGGCTCACGCCCCATGAGTTTCTCTTTCGAGAATGGAAACGGTCAACTGGAAAGCGATGAGCACATCAGCTCCGAGAGCGAGGACCAGCAGAGCGTCAACCCACGACATGTCTACTACCACCATCCTGTCAGTGACAGTGACGACGATGATGGCCTCGCTGACGAGGAAATGGATGACTACGAGGAGCCCGCCCCCAAACCGCGCCAGAAGACAAGTCTCAAGCTTAAGATCAAGAACTTGCCTCCCGCTCCTTCGAAAGAGAGCAAAAAGGCCCACAAGAGGAAGCATCAGCACCGCGAACTCACGCCTGAAGAGCCACCAACAAAGAAAGTCAAGCTCAAAGTCAAGGATACAGCGAAGCTCAAAGAGGCAATTCGGGAGTCCGCGAAGGAGCCCAAGGTCCAGAAGGAGCGCAGAGAGCCGAAGGAATCAAAGGAACCCAAAGAGAAGGAAGTGGCTGCACCTAGAGAGCCCAAGGAGCCTAAGGAACCCAAAGAACCCAAAGAAAAGGGCAAAGCTCCAACCAAGACCCCCGCGAAGGCACCTATCAAAGCTGAGACGCCAGTCGAGGAGCCCGTCAAGGACATTCCCGCGGCTCCAAAGCCCGAACAACCAAGCAAGCCTCCGCCGAACGATACTGCACCGGTACTACGCAAGCCACACGAAGGCGAACTTGAAGCCGGAGACATCGATGGCCTCATTACAGAAGAGATGGCCATCCAGCACAACCTGCCACGAAACTTGATTGGTCATGTTGTCGAGAAGCGTAAAGGACCTGGCAGACCACCCAAAGACGGCATCATGTCCAAGCGCCAGCGCTCGCAACTTATCAAACAAGCAAAGGATATTGAGAGGGCGAGAGCCGCGGGCATTGACCCTGCTGACATCCCAATACCGATTAGCAAGCCAAAGGCACCCAAGCGCAAGGAGTCGAACGCTGGCGACGGCGAAGACGACGCTGTCATCGAGACTACAGAACAGGGCGATGGTAGCTTGTCAGGCCTCCACAAGCAGGCGAAACCGATCAGACCACCTCGAACTCCTTCGCCCGAGATGCGCATCGAAGACTACTCCGAAGAACAGCTTCAGCGCCCCACGGCCAATTATGTCGTCTTGATTCATGAAGCAATTTCGTCGTCCCCGACGGGCCAGATGAACCTTCAATCCATCTATACTTATATAGAGCGCAAGTATCCCTGGTACAAGTTCAAGACTACGACAAGCGGCTGGCAATCAAGTGTACGTCACAATCTCGGTCAGCATGATGCCTTCATGAAAGGCGACAAAGAGGGCAAGGGCTACCTCTGGAGAATCAATCCGGAAGTTTCGATCGAAAAGGAGCGCAGGAAGAGGCAAGCCAGTCCTCCGCTCAACCATGCACCGCGACCACCGTACTACCAGCCACCAAACGGCTACCAGCCGTACCCTCAGCCTGGGTACGGGTACCACCCGGGCATGCCTCATGCAATGCCACAGCCACCTCCCAGACTGCCACCTAGCCTTTCGCAGCCTCGCTTACCACCTAGCATGGCTCGCAATGAAAGTAACTCAGCTGCGTCGGCCACGCCCCAGAACGCGCCCCATCCCTCGCCTTATGCGTCTCCGTGGGGCGGCGGTGGCAATACAGCTGGAAGTCCACCCGCCCCGAACCCTCCACGACCGTACCCGCAGCCTAACCCGCAGGGCCCACCAGCATCTTCCGCAGCTGGTTCAAGTGGTCAATATGGTGTCCTCTATCCCACGGCCGCCCCACAACAGTCGCCGTACAGCGGACCCTCGGCACCGAGCCCCTACGGTGGGCCATATGCCAATGCCGGCGCCAGCCCGTATGGTCCTGGGCCGCCTCGTCCCTATGCAGCATATCCCCCACAGGGCCAGCAGTCGAACGCTCCTTCGGCATCGCAGCCGCAGTCTTCGGCATCACCTTACGGCCCGCCCCCGCCTCAGCCTCAGCCACCCTCGCATCAAGGTTCGACAAATGATACTGCAGCGCCTCATCCGTCTGGACGTTACCCAATCGGAGTCCATCCAGACCTCATTCGTCAGCTTGAAGCCTACCGGAAGGTTTACCTTGACCAGCGCCCAGGCCCCGAGGAGCAAAAGAAGGTGGACAATGCGATCAGAGCTTGCGTAGACAGGACTGTACCCGAGTCGACTTTGACGGAACCGGAGCGTAAGTTGCTCATATCCATTTGCGGGGTCGAGAGCATCAACAAGCATGCCAAGAGGATACCCGATGTCAAGGATGAAGACGAAGCAAGTACTGCGGCAGCCTTTGCTGCGGGTGCTGCCGCGAATACCGTGGCTCAGCAATACCAACCTCCGCCCCAAGCTGCACATCCGACAGGCAGTGCGTCTCCAGCACCGCTACGCGAGAATAGTGAACCGCACAAGTTTACACCAAATATGACCGGTGCATCACCATCTACTCCTACGGCCGGTGCGCCCTCTACTACAGCACCAGCGCCTCCCATGGCCGCTATGCCTTCACATCGCCCGAGTGTTGAGCCGATTACGCCAGTTCCTGGGTCACCAGCAGTTCAAACGGGCACCCCGATGCGTCGCCCAATGACTGAATTGACCGCAGACAGCACACCGGACGCGGACGAAGCGAAGAAGCCAGAGGACAGTCAAGACGCGCCAAAGAAGACTGAGTAGTACCCAATTTTCGGGCCCTTTTCTCCCTAACAATGTTTCGTTCACTACTGCTTCGTTCGTCGGCCGACTGTAGTCTGTGCGCGTCGCTCACTCCTTCTCACTCTGACAAGCGTTCCAAATTCCTTTCGGACCCCAGCATTTGACATTCGGCGTTCTAAGCGGCAAGCATTTTGGCTTGCCCCTCAACTCATTGATTATGATACCCTTGAACAGCGTAGCTTGGTTGGGGGTTCATGGTTTTATCAAAAGTGGATTTTTCGTCGCGTAAGCTTTTTTTACGTCGATATGGGATACATGCGTTATGGTATACATGACTGTTTCGAGTACATAGATGATAGTGCAGTAACGACGACGGTATCTGGTCGTCTCAAAAAATGAATATGTATATACGCGTACATGTCTTGCTTTGCTCTGATTGTAAGATATGTGGAGACCTGATGTTGGACGGCCTGACTGAGTTAGTCGTGAGTGTTTCGACTGTAGCCTGAAGATGCCCCATCTCGACTTCGACGCGCGTTCAGGAGTACATTTGTCGATTATTGTTGATGCCTAATGGGAAATTAGTTGTTGCCTGATGATGTCTTCCCGCAATCAGAGGCATGCCGGGAATCCAGAAGGACAGCCCACAGAAAGGGACAACGAGTTTGTAGGTCAGAATATTCAAATGGAGAGTATGATATTGCAAGGTATATCCCGCGTATCTCATAGGTAGAGCAAGTGCCTCGACACAAAATCCAAAGCCCAAATGCTGCGATTATATATAGGAAAGAAGAAGCTAAAGCCCAAGATGCCGCTTCTGCTGATATCGCCGTACGCCTGAAACCCTCCCGCGTCCCGCAGTCGCTATGCTCGCATAATAGCGATAATCTGAGCCGTAGCCCCGCGCTTACATGGCCATCTCGGCCTGTAGCTTCCGCAGCTCCTCCTCTTCGTCGTCCTCCTCGACCCGCTGCGGTGCCTTGATGTTGGTATTCGGCGCTTGCGGTAGCTTCTGTGAGGAGGGGGCGTCGTGGATGGGCACGTTGCCCGTGTTGAGCATTTGCTCGTCGAGCTTCTCTTGTTGTAGCTCGGCGAGCTCTTCGTCCAGCTCGTCTTCGTCGATGCCGTTCGCGCCGACGCCGGAGGTGATGGCTTCGCTGATTTCTTCGCCGATTGCGTGTTGTTCGCGGAGGTCCTCCCTGCGCGTATTGTTAGCAAGTTGATCTGTGGACATTTTATTGTGGGGGAGACGTACATTACGTTGTCGACCTTGTCGATGGTCAGGCCGGCGTGTATCTCCTTCATGGCCTTTCCTGCGCTCTTCATAGCTTCCATCGTCTCCTTGTTGATGTTGGCCGTCTCGATGGAGTAGATCTCTTTTTCTAGGGTCATAATCTGTGCGCTAGTCTGCTCGAGTGAATGCTCGAACTGCTTCTTTCGCCGTAACGCTGATTTCGCGGCTGCAATAGGCGTTAGCGACTGTGCCAGGAAGCCTAATCCAGATGAATTTACCTTGCTTGTTGGAAGAAACGAATTTCCGTGCAAGCGCATCTTGCTCATCCATCTGGTTTTGCAGGTGCTTCTCTCTCTTGTTCAGCATCTCAAGTTGACCTCGAAGCTGGAGGATGGCCTTCTTTGGCGCCTCCTTCTTCGCCTGGCCACCGCCAAACCAGCCCAGGCCCCAGCCGCTCATATTGAAGTTGTCTTGAAGGTTCTAGTTAGCAACTGTCGGTCGTCTGGTCCTATCGCACGCCCATGCAGGAGACTCGGAGCCTATCAGAGAGTGGGATGGCGGGGCTGCGGGGATGGTGGGTGGCTTGAACGTACTTTGTGGGAATGCGGGAGATTTCAGAGGTACGATAGGTGCGAGAGTTGCGCAGAGGGTTGAGTTGTTGCAGCGGCGGCGTGGGATTGATTGAAGGGTGCCTGGCTGGTCATGAATCGGGCCTGGATGCACGAGGGTATGATGTCGTCTGCGCTAACCATGGCACGTGCACCTCGGCCGCGGCTCTAGTTTCCACCGCATTCTGCGCGCGTTGCTTCAAGCACAATGTCTGGTCCCGTTGCTTCGAATCTGGTGCTGCTGAGTGACTTGCCCGCATGTGCGCAAGGCACCAAAGTCCGCTTTCTGGGCTGGTACATAGAGTGAAAGCTATAGTCGCCACAGAGACTGACTGCGCTGCAGCATCGATGAGTACGTCACTAAGACCGCGACACTGCGGCTCAAGCACAACTATCCAATATCTGATCCGCCCGTCATCGCGAATCTCGATATCGAACATGTGCTCGAGCGGATTAAGGAACTCAACGTAGACGTGGGAACATGGCTCAATGTTATCGGTTATGTCGAGCGCCGAAAGGAGAAGGGCGTCTTTGTACAAGCCGTCACCGTCTGGAACGCAGGCAACGTCGACCTCAAGGCGTATGAGAAAGCCGTCGAGGCGCGCAAAGCTGCTGCTTGAAGAACAATCGGGCTGCAAATGCTTCTGCAGTACCATTACAAGGACGTTGCCCCCTGATCGGAAGCATTACAAGCCTCCAGGGAAAAAGCCATCCCACAGTGCTGACGGTCAGCTGGTGAAAGCACCCGAATTTTATCAGGACACGCCACAAGTCCACGCTTTCCATATTGGCGCTCACTCATCTGTATTCAAGGTATATCGCCAAGGAGAATGCTACGTGGAGATTTGTAGCATTGCAAGAGTGCCACAGCGAATTACTGGTATTGAACTGCATAAATTCAGCATCCCACCCCAACTTCATTTAGTACGAAGGTCCTAGTAATCCAGCAAAGCCACCCCTCATACCTCCAACTTCTCCATCTCCAAATCTTCACCGCACACATTTCCCTCCTGATCTACCACAACCCACCCATGACTCCCACCGCCACCCCACCAACAAGTAGACCACTCGCCATACCTAAGTTCATGACCACCCTTCCAGCAGTTGAGTTGTGGGTGTGTTGTGTGTATTCGGGATAAGAGGAAGAGAATATGCTCCACCACAGAATGAAGCCTGGGGCCATGGATGAAAGAATTCTGGGCTCGAGCTTGGGGCGCGGTACCGGAAGAGCGTGTACCGTTGATGCCATAAGGGAACAAAGCAGTCCGATGAGCATGCGGGTTGCAAGTTTTGTGGTGGTAAACATCATGATGTTTGAGGGTTGATAGTGTTGGTGTTGGGCGCTTTTCGATTCGTGGAGATAGATTGAAGTTATTGGGTGAAGACGCTCGGTGCTTTGAATTCGTCTGATGCGGGACTTAAGAGTTTTGACTAGAATTATGCTGGTTTTGGGCTCATTCGATGTTTGTAGGTCTCTGGTGATAAAGATGGCTGGAGAAGGAACCTGGGGAAAAGAGAGCTGTGGCGTCTCGAATTAATACTGCTGCGATGAGAGCGACATGAACGTGTCAATTCCGTGGGGCGCAGCAAGGTGTGGCTATCTGCTGTCTCTTCCTTTGATGAGGAGGTAATACTGGGTAGCTACCGCCTAAGGAATGTGGTAGCGGACGTGTAATTAGAGCAAAACCGCACAAACCCGGTCACGTTCAGCACCAGTCTTGTAGGCAGCAGTCATGAGTCGATAAGAGCATTATTAGGCCTCTCGAATCGAAGGGGTATGCGTAGCGTACCGGAATGCAGCGATGGCAGTGCACATCAAGATACAGACTTATGGCTTGTGTCAGATCGGTTTGCTCGTCCAGGAGGAGCACTTGCATCAGTACTAGCATAAGTGAGCCACGATTGGCACTCCGCTTCCAGGAGATATGATGAGTACGGAGCGTATAGAAGTAAGTAGAATACTTGCGAAATGAGTCTACAAAAGCCATTACCGAAGGACTCCGTCATTTTACCTTACAAATTCGCCTAATGTGAGTAAGATTCATTGCCTACTTGTTGACATGATCCAGAATGACCTCGAGGGGCTTCTTATCCTACGCTACTGTTAGCACTTCAAATCGATTATCCCGTCCCCGAGATAAAACTTACCCAAAGGATGTAGGTACACTGTTCACCCCAATCCCACCTATCACGCTCGTCCTTAAGCTTGATATCGAAGCTCCACACTAGCCTCGCAAGAATAAGACGCATCTCAGACCAAGCAAAACTGACACCCACGCACTTGTGTCTGCCCACCAGGAAAGGGTGGAACACGTCCATGTCATCTTCGTGATACGACTTTGGGTCCAGAAATCTCTCCGGCATGAAGGAGTTTGGGTTGCGGAAGTTGTAGGATTGTCGATAGGCGGAGAATTGATTGAAGGCCACGTAGGTCTGTTGACATGAAGTTAGTTAAGAAGCCAATATTTAGAAGCACAGTAGTAGCCTACCCCTTCAGGAACCCACTTGTCGCACACCATGTCGCCGCCTGCAGGTGCGATACGTGGGACTCCGATGACGACGGGAGGGTTAAGGCGCATGCCTTCTGAGATGACTGCGTTGAGGTAGGTCAGGTTGCCTGTTGTTGCCACTGTGATGTCACTCTCTTTCTGGAAAGTTCCCCTGATCTCCGCGGTGAGTCGATGCAGAACACCCTTATGCTGTACCAAGGATCTGATGATAGCAGTCAAGGCACTAGCTGAAGTCTCACTCCCGGCGAAGGCGAGTACGAGCAGGTTTATGCCCCACTCCGGGCCGGTAAAGGGATCTTTGAGGTCGCTGTACTTCTTGGTCGGCGTTACCCAGTCTGGACGCTCTGTATCCATGGCTATCCTCTTTCGAGCCTGTTCAAAGCTCATCTTTCGGTGTTCCATGCTCCTTTTCAAAATGCGCTTGGGAATGATGTAGCGGAGTAGCTTATCGATGGGCGGATACATGTTGGTTGACTGGATCAAAGCAAGGCCTTTACCGAAGTCTTGGGATATGTCGACCCAGGCATGCGCTTTGCCGTTCGCGACACAATTCCAGGACTCGCCATATGTGAAGTCGCCGGATATATCGAAGGTGAGATAGTTCAGCCACTTCTCAAGATCGATGGTCTTCCTTTTCTTTAGCTGTGTCATGAAGAGGTCAACGTAGCTCTCAATGATCGGTGCCTGTTCTTTCAAGATCTTCTCCGAGAACCCATTCGCGAATGCCCGTTTGTATCTCGCGTGGTCTCCTTCATGCCAGTTCACGATGGAGTTTGGATCCGTCGGGGTCTGCTTCTTGAACGAAGTACGGTTACGCTCGAATGGCAGATGGCCAGGGCGGGTGACGTAGATATCTTTCAACGCGCGGCTGCTGGCATAGGACAGCTCGTTGGGAGCCACACGCACGACGGGTCCATATTTGGTATGGAATTCAGTGAGTCGTTTGTGAATCTCTCCACGATGTGTTGAGACGACATGGGGGATGCGGAAGGCTCGCCAGAGCAGAGGACCGGGGTAGTGGCGAAGCGGATGCAGAAACGCATTGTAGAAGCCGTATACGAATGTGGACTTCCTATGGGTCAGTGGCGGGAAGGAACAACCCTGAAGCTGGTGAACTCACAACCAAGATAAGCAACACGCTTGCTACTATCGGATGCGCCCCGCTTGGTAGCAACGACGACAGTGAGAGGCCAAGCGCAGCGTTATTGCTTGTATCCGTCATTGCACAATGTCGATAGAGCCAGATAACTCTGACTTACGGTCCTGATGAGATTCTGCTGACGACCGTCATTGCAATAGGATGCATCGCAGCTGAAGTTGATATATACCTATCGTGGTCGGACCGCGTAGTGCCCGGCTTAGTTCCCGGCTTACCACCTCGGAGCCCCGCATTAAGCTTTGCGCTTGCGAACATTAAGTTTCGTGATGAATGACGCACAGTCGGGTGATAGATCTAACAGCCCGCGTGAACTTCTTGATAAGATGGAGATCGATCGATGTAGTATGAGAGGATCTTGCAGTTTCCACACAAGTGAGGTATTTATAAAAGCGCCTAAGAGGATGTGAATGTAGAATGGGTGACTTCCTACAACTCTGTCCTTTCAAATTTCGGACGTATTGCGTCATTGCTGTAAAAGTTGTGTACAAAAACAAGGCGAATCGAGTGTTCATCTTATCTGAGTTGATAGTCATCTTACCCTGATCAATGGAACAATCGACTGCATACCTGTCAGCAAGAAGGCGTATAAGAAAGTGAACAGTCCCGAAGTCTATTTTGCCATCGCATTTTTCAAGGATATGATACCATGCTGTCGTAAACTACAAGATGGAAGAAAATTTATTCACACCCGTTTCACTCCTTCTTGCGTGTGGTGTTTTGCTTTTCCTAGCCCGGAGCTTCGGTGCATTTCTAGTCTTGTGATGCTGCAATCAGGCGCGTACTTGAAGTAGTTCGACAGGGACAAGAACTGCCGGAGGTGGGGGAGATAGGCATGTACGAATCACAGGCTGGAAAGTGGCATGCTCAACGCTGATCCAGCACGGCACGGTGTTTGGCGATGCCGCAGTACTGCCTATATCACCGACTGGGGAGTGTTTATCGTGAAACATGGCGAGACAGATCTCCATCAGCATTGCATGAGATGGAAAAGATGAATAATGGTATTTGATGCTAGTCGAAAGTCAACAACAACAAGCCCTCAAGGCGAAAACGTCCGACCTTACATTTGATGAACATGGTCCCAACATCCAGCAGGGGCCTTACAGAATCTTTCATAACCTCTATATACTTGCCTAGATCCACTATCTAATAGGAAACGCGTCTTTCCAACTATTGTACTTCGCTGTTCCACCTCCTTGGCTGAGGTGGTAAGCCGTTGGCTGACGGTCCCCTACTACCCGGTCTGCTGCCCGGACCATCTACAGATGGTGCAGGTCGCATAGGTAGGTTCATGACATTGGAACTGCTCGATGTCCGTGTAGGGTATGAAGGTCGTCGTGGTGCTGGTTCGGGGTCGCCATTGGCTACTCTTTGCCTAGGGTCGCTGGATTCACGCTTGTGGGGAGGAGATCGCTCGCGGAGCTTCTCTTTAATGTCCGCTGCAGGAGCGGTTGGGGCGAGATGGGATTTGCGCTTGTTGTGCTCGATCATAGATATGGCCCATGCTTCAAGGTTGACAGGAGTGCGCTTTGCAGCTTGAAGGAAGGCATCGTGTTCCTGCTATAGTTAGCACACTTAGACATCGATTCAAGCTGGGACAACTTACGTATAGCTCCTTGGGAGTTGGTCGCTCCGCTGGATCCTTCATCAAACACTTTGCAATCATGTCCTCCAGAATGGATGGGAAGGCATCGCTCTTTGGTAGCTTGGGTGAAGGTTCCAACACGATTTGCTGCAAGAGATCCAAAATACCTTGAGGGCCTCCAGCTTCATCATCATCCGCGCTTCCAGAGAATGGAAACTTGCCAATGGCCAGTTCCATGAGCGTCAGTCCAACACTCCATACATCCGACTTGACGGTGTAGGGAGAACCTTGTATGCGCTCCGGCGCCATGTATGTACCTGTTCCTACGAAAGTCTCGGCAATAGACCCCTCGAGTTCACTTGAGACACCAAAGTCACACAGCTTGATGTTTCCTTTTGAGTTGACGAGGATGTTTGAGGGTTTGAGGTCGCGATGCATGATACGGTGGGCGCTGTAAAGGTAGGCAAGGCCGCCGAGCACGGCTTCTGAAATCTTTCCGAGAACGTCTACGCGGACGGGTCCGAATGATCGTGAGACCCAATCAAGCGACCTGGCGTGTAAGTTAGTAAATCACATGCTCCAGCATAAGCAGCTTGCACCTACCCCACGTCCATGTACTCCATGCACATAATGACATCGCCGGAGGGATTTTGGAAGGCACCATAAAAGTCGACAATGTAGGGTGAGTTGCAGTCGTGCATGATTCGGAGTTCTCGCACGATTCGCTTCCGGACTTCGTTCTTCGCTTCGACGTGGATGACCTGTCCCTGTCAGTCTTCCTCGTGCCATACATGCTCTTGGTGTGTAACTCACCTTCCGCGCCATGATGACCTTGGTAGCAGCGTGCTGCACCTTGCTGACTGTTCCTCCGTTTCCATGGCCCAGTTCGCGCAGCACTATCAGGTCCTCGGCCTTTAGATCCAGCTGGAACTCAACACCAATCTCTAGGGTATCCTGCTTCTCGTCGTTGGCTCGGGCGCCGGGTATTTGGGCATCTCCGGCGGAAGGTGCGGGTTTGGGGGCAGGAGCGCTGAGTGCGAGACCCTTGACGTTCTTCCTCTTCATCGTCTTCTGCTTGAAAGACGACTCGGCCATCTTGAAGGTTTGCGCCGAGCGCTGCTGTCGTGTGGGTGAGGGTGGACGGGTGCAACGACTGCAAGGTACAGGTTACTCCGTCAAGAATACAGAGTCGGAGTGGGTAAGAAGCCAGGTGCTGGCTGTGGTTTCGAGTTTGCCGCCCGACGCTGGGTCGACGATGGTACGCCAATGACGGAAATAGCCCAAAGGAGGACAGCGTCTATTGGTTTGTCCGTTTCCGGGCGCCTGACGAGCAAATGTGCAGGTGGCAGAATGCAGGGACCGATTGGAATGGCGATGGCAGTGAATGAAGGGCAGTGTCTCGGGCGTCGTTGACAGCAAACCGGTTCAGGAGAGGTCGTGGTCGTGTCAGTATCCAGCGCGAGTGGGGCGCGCTGGTGGGGTTGCGGTAGCGTCCAACGTCTGTAAACCAAGTCTGCGAGGCTGCAGAGGATGCAGATGGGCAGCAAGATAGCTCTGTCTTCGAGGAGAAAGAGAGCTATCAAATACTCCCGCTCTCCAAGGGATGAGTCTTTGACAAGTTTGTATACACTATACGATGCCTTGTTCAGGAGGTTTCAGACTCGCATGGTTCCTCGTCGCCATGCTTCACCTGCTTCTAGCGCAGAACTTCAAAGCGCGTATCTCGAATGCGGCCATGTGCCTGGCGTAACAGGCCAATCCGACGTCTACCGTTTTTCATGCCAATCAACGCCACGCAATACAGCTCAAACAAACGCAGAGTGTAATCGTTGCCTTGAAAGTATTCTCTTGCGAGGTGTAGCGATAACGATCATTCTGTGCATTGAAGCTTGAGTCGTCGCTGCATCCCTAGTATATCTAAGCTCAATCCTTCTCAAACACTGCCAGAGTTCATGACTAGATACATATAGAGAACCAGACTAGGGAAGCCCACGTGTTTGATGCCTGTAGCTGTAGCATGCTGTACCAAGTCGGGCATGGTCAACTTTTGTTGACGGTATCCCGCCTAGCGCGTATCAGGCTGTCACGTGACGAGCGTCAGTGCGGCCGAAAGTTAACGCGGCCGATGGGTGCGCGAACCTTTGAGAGCCTACTTCTGCCCTCCTTCTCTCCTTTACCTCCATTGCGCCCGAAACTCCCTCCTGCTGAATCGCCGCAGCACGATAGCCACTTCGCCGCAAAGAGCCGCCGAAATCGTCCATCGCGCTCCATCGCCAGAACCATCAGTCCACGCGTTGTCCTTGTTTGAATCACCATGGCGGAGTTCTTCGACACAATCGCCGACGTAGGCAGCGACGAGGAGGAAGATGAGGACTTTGATGGCGAGGCTGGCGACGCCGTTGAATCCAGGCCGAAGAAGACAAATGGCACCAATGGCATTGACGACTCGAGCGAGGAGGAAGATGACGACGACGAGGATCGACTGCGACAGGTAAGCTTGGCCATATTGGCTGGAGCATCTGCAGGTGCTAACGGACATATAGGAAGGTGAAGGCTTCATCGCAGACGAGGACGAAGAAGACGAGATCGCGGAGCGCAAACGTCGGCGCAGGAAGAGGAAGAAGAACCGTGACGAGGAGGAGGCCCTGGATGACGAGGATCTGGACCTGATCGGTGTCGAGGTTGAGCGCCCGGCAGAAGAACAGGTAAGGCATACTGTGCTGAAGCGTGGACACCGCTAACATAGGGGAAGTCGAGATTCAAGCGCCTGAAGCGTGGCCACAAGGAGCGCGTCAAGTCTCGCGGCGTGGACGACATCTTCTCCGACGACGAAGTAAACGAAGACTACGACGAGCCGCGCGGGCGCCTAGGCGACGAATTCGACGACTTCATCGAGGACGACAAGTTCGAAGACGAGATCGAAGATGACCGCGACGTCACACAACCAGGCATAAATCTGATCACAAAGGGACTGCAGGCTGCTGGTCTGGACGAGGGAGCAGAGGAAGACTACAGGGCTGCCTTCGGTGATGGCACAGATTATGACTGGGCCCTGGAGATGCAAGAGGCGGAAGAGGATGAGCAAGCCGGTGAAGGCCGTGAGCTTCAACTCAAGGACGTCTTCGAGCCATCGCAGCTACAGGAGCGCATGCTTACGGATGAGGACAACGTCATCCGCGAGACCGACATTCCCGAGCGACTGCAGCTAGCTCGGAGGTCTTTCAAGGAGATCGAGCTTACACCAGAAGACATGCAAGCACGCTTGACAGAAGAGGCCACCTGGATCAGCAATATGCTGTGGCCAAAGAAGGGCCTCCCCCGCTACTTCCTGCAACCTTTCGAGAAGGCCGTGCGCAAGGTCCTGGAGTTTATCAATCTTGAAGACTACGAAGTGCCCTTCATCTTCAATCACCGGAAGGATTACCTCATCCACGCGCCAAGCGATAACGACGATTACGACGACATAGACAATCCGCCGCCTATGGATGCACGACCAGAGCGCCTGCTCAATCAGGCCGACTTGTGGGAAGTATTCGAGTTCGACCTCAAGTTCAGAGCCTTTGCAGAGAAGCGCGATGCCCTCAAGCAAAACTATGAGAACCTGAAGAGTGTATACTCTGACATCACTGATCCCGAGATTGAGGAGTTGGCGGCCAAGGCCATTACTATCGAAGAGATCCAGGAACTCCAAGATTACCTGCACTACAAGTACTCGCAAGAGATCAACGAGGTCCGGCAGGAAGTGAATGGAACACAGAAGCGTGCCAACAACGCGCGAAGCTTTTTCGACAAATTGCGCGGCGGCAAAGCAAATCAACTCGTTAAAGCGATCGGCATCACACCAGAGGACTTTGCGAAGAAGGTCGATGGGTCGAACCGAGGCGCGCATACAATCGAGGACCCGCCATACAAAGTTGAAGAGCTCGCTGACCAGATGGCTGAAGCTCCAGAGACTGGCGCCACTCTTCTCAGGTCTACGAAGCTCTTGTTTGTTCAGGATTTGCAAATGTGCTCGCGCCTCCGTCGATACCTGCGTGGTAGCTTCTACCAGAACGCGCAGATTGACTGTATTCGCACTGACAAGGGCATGCGAAAGATCACAGAGGACCATCCCTACTACGAGTTCAAGTACCTACGTGGGGTCACATTTTCGGATCTTCAAGGTCGGCCGGATCTCTTTTTGAAGATGCTGAAGGCCGAGGCAGAAGGTCTTGTACAAGTCCGAATCTCCATGGGCAACTACAAGAACTTCAAGACAAAGCTTGAAGAAAAGATCATCTCCGAAGGTGTCAGTGAAGTCTCTGACACTTGGAACGCCCTCCGTAAGGAACTGCTCGGTGCCGCGCTAGACAAGCTACAGCATGTCATCGCCAATGGTGTCAAAGAAACCCTGCGTGCTCGATGCGAGGATGAACTCGCCGCATCAGCAAGAGAGAACTACTACAACAAGCTTGATCAAGCACCCTACAAGCTGAAGAGTGCACCTCTCGGATCTGTACCAAACGTCCTCTGCCTGACCAACGGCAAAGGCCAACGTGGAGACGCAATCATGTGGGCCTATGTTGAGAACGATGGGCGAGTACTTGAGCACGGCCGCTTGGTGGAGATGCGCCTTGGGAACGCGGAGCGTGGTATTCCTGAAGGCCAAGACATCGATAAGTTCGTCGACGTGATACAGCGTCGCCGACCAGACGTGATTGGTGTCAGTGGCTTCTCTGTCGAGACACGAAAACTGTACAAGGATCTTCAGGAAATCATCGGCCAGCGAGGCTTGACCGGCCCAGCATACGAGGACGAAGACACCGGTGAAGAGAGGAACGAGCCGCTGGAAGTGATCTTGGTTAACGATGAGGTCGCCCGTCTTTACCATACGAGTGGTCGGGCTATCGCCGAGTTCCCCAAGTATCCCGCGCTAACGAGGTACTGCGTTGCTCTCGGACGGTACCTGCAAAATCCATTGGCGGAATACGCATCGCTCGGTAAAGACATCGTTTCGATACCCTTCATCCCCAATCAAACCTTGATACCACAAGAGAAGCTCCTGGACCGCCTAGAGACCGCCATGGTAGACATGGTCAACCTCGTGGGTATCGACCTACCGGAGACCTACGACGACAAATACCTCTCGAAGTTGATTCCTTACGTGTGTGGTCTGGGGCCTCGTAAGGCTGATCGGTTGATCAAGGCCATTCAAGCGAACAGCGATGAGATTCTGTCACGTTTCGACCTTCTCGGTGTGTCTGAGTCTAGGGACCTCAAGGCAGCCATGGGTCCCAAGGTTTTCCAGAATTGCGCCAGTTTCCTTTACATCCCCTACGACTCAACAGAAGAATCCTCCGATTACTTGGACTACACTCGTGTACATCCAGAAGACTACGATCTCGCGAGGAAGATGGTCGCTGATGCCCTTAACATGGACGAAGAAGATGTTAAGGCCGAGACTGACGAAGGTGGACCCAGTGCCGTTGTTAGGAAGATGGTTCGCGAAGAGACCACCGATCTAGTCAACGACCTGGCCCTCGAAGACTACGCAGCGGAGATTGAACGGAACTTCGGTCAGCGCAAGCGCGCAACACTCGAGACCATTCGCGCTGAGCTCGACAACCCTTACGAGGAGATCCGACAGATCTTTGCGCTGCTGTCTGGTGCTGAGCTGTTCACAATGTTGACTGGTGAGACGGAGGAGACACTTTATGAGGGTATGGTCGTGCCCGTTACCATCAGGCGAACATTCCCAGATCACATCGAGGTCAAGTTGGAATGCGGCATCGAAGGTGGCGTGTCCGAATCAGAGTTCCCAGAGGGTGTTAGCAGTGGCGGTCAAGAACCTCGCCACGTCTACCAGAGCCATCAGATCGTGCGCGCACGTATCGTTTACCTCAATCGCAAGGCTCTTACTGCACAACTGTCGCTCCGAGACGATCTCATTCGAGCGCCAGAGAAGAAGCCCTACAACCGCGCAGCTGGGGAATGGGATGACACTCAAGAAGCCCTCGACAAGAAGGCTGCCGAGAAGGAGAAAGAAGTTGCGTCCGGTCGGCCCAACCGTGTCGTCAACCACCCTCTGTTCTTTGCCTTCAACACCATGCAAGCCGAAGAGTATCTCGGTGGTAAGGAGACTGGTGACCTGGTCATTCGTCCATCGTCCAAGGGTTTCGACCATCTGGTCGTCACATGGAAAGTGTCCAACAACGCATACCAGCATCTTGACGTTCTCGAGATGAACAAGGCCAACCAGTTCTCGCTCGGAAAGCAGCTCAAGATCGGAAAGCACACTTACTCCGATCTCGACGAGTTGATCGTCAACCACGTCGAAGCTATGGCACGCAAAGTTACAGAGATTACACGAGATGAGCGATTCCAACCTGGTACACGAGAAGATACTGGTAAGTCTATCGCATCATCCACCCTCTGATATTCGAATCACAAGCTAACTCCTTCGCAGAGAAATGGTTAGAGAACTACTGCGAAGCCAACCCTTCACGCTCCATGTACGCCTTCTGCAGCATGCCCAAGTACCCCGGTCACTTCTGGATCTGCTTCCAGATGAGCGCTCGCGGACCCAAGGGAGCCTGGGGCATCAAGGTCGTTCCCAACGCATTCGAACTACACAAGAACGTTTACCCCGATATGTTGGCGCTCAAGAACGGCTTCAAGCTGTTGATCAGTACGGCTAGCAAAGCGCAACCAAGGCGTTGAGGAAAACGAAGGTCGACTGGCAGTCTATTCCAAGACCAAGCTGGAAGTTGGGTTTTGGAGTGCTTCGAGTACGTGTATTGGTAGTTTTCCCCTGGCTTTATTTTTTGTATCTGTTCTCTTCACATCAGTCATCCCGGGATCATTGCATAGCCTACTTTGAAAGGGCCACTAAAAGAATTACCACTCATAATACGGCGCTCTTTGGGGATTTCCCAGTCTATAGAGATATCAGAAATTGGCATTTTGTTCTTCCCAATCTCCGTGCAACACACTTAAATGTACGCGCATCGTATGTCGTAAAGTCCGTCGTCTCGGTTAGTATCGATGTTTTGAAATGTTTTGAACTTGTTCCATGTACACCTTCCTTACTTACGGAAACGAAGGATAATAAACCCCGAACCCAACCTCACCACCTAACAAACCCACGCACCTTATTTAAGGGAATAAAACTAAACATCGTAGAGCCTACGTTGCTGTTAGGCTGACTACTTTGCATATTCCTATCTTGATGTAGGCTGCAGGCCTGTTCGTTTGTTTTTCATAATGTGAGGTGCACGCAAAAAAAAAAACGCTGTCTAATTTGACAAGTCTCCACCGATCGTAATACCATCACCAACAATACTAGATCGCCCCTCTAACCGGTGACACTCACCCATCCTCACGATCTCCACATGGGTCATTTTCTCCGTCCCGTCTCCATCAGATATTCCGGTGAAACAGACTCTGATCTACGCTCGCGTATGCATGCATGCAAGCTTGCTGGTCCGGCCGATCTAGATCTACACGCCACAAAAGGAAAACTTGACGGAGTCAACTCCGTGTACGAATTATACCCGGTGGCTTGGCATGTTTACGTTGGTGCTGGAGGCTGGGCTGGTTTAGTCGAGACTGTGCTGTGCTGAGTCGTGGGTTGTAGGGCGGGAGGAGGCTGGATGCATTATTGTGAGATAATGGGGAGTTTTCGTTGGTGAAGAGGTTTTCGCAGTTAGGAAGTACGTGTCAGAGGAGCTGAGGAAATGGCTGGATGTGCGTTACTCACCGGATAGACGTTGCTAGGTGTTCACGACATTGCGTAATTCCGGAGTATATGGCTTGCGTCCTCAACTTTATGCAGGATGGTAACATGGAAGAGTCGCAGAGTGACCAGTTGGCACAAAGATATGAAGATGGATATCATTCAATTATTACTATGAACAGAGGCAAGGACGAACCCGTCCTTGTCCTCGCCAGCTTCTCACTGGCTTGGGGGTATAAACTTCCTCCTCCCCTTACCGCAAATGATGAAAAAATGTTCAATGAATAGTAGAGAGCCCTCTCTCGTAAGAGCAGGATTTAGTTTCCGGGTATCAAGGTGTTACTTTTATGTCTGTTGATGACCGGAGGTAGGCGCCTGGCTCCTCGATGGTTGTGTGTGGATATGTCGTTATCAAGAAAGATGTCGTAAAAGGAACTTTTGTTGTTGGTGATTGTACAATGGGAGATGGTAGACCTCCATGGAAACGCCGTGCTGATGGAAATGCTGGGATGGAAGATGACGAGAGATTCAGAACCAGCTCTCATGTTGAAGATGGGTATGCAAGAAGTGAAGGTTGAGCGCAAGATGAGGCGGCGGTAACTCTCTTATTGGTGAGAGAATTGCCTGCTCAGGCGCTGCCATGCGTGCTCCATGCTGCGGCGGACGCCGTCCTTCTCGCTCTCTACGCTCGAGGAGCTGGAGGTGGAGGAGGCGGAGTTTTGGCGTTGGGATCGGGGCTTCATCTCGTCGACGAGGTTGCCGGCACCGCCGCGACCGATGTGGTAGACGGGTGCTTGTTGAGTGCGGAGACGTTCTTGCTGTTGGAGTTCCTCGTCGAAGCTGAAGATGGCGCGCTCAGACTTCTTCATGTTGCCAGCACCGCCACGACCGGTGGCGTAGAAGGCGTTGCTGGGTGGGGGAGGCAGCTTAGTGCGCGAAGCAGGACCTGAGGCTGTGGGGCCGGGGGTGACCTCGGTGGGCTTGATGCGCATAGCATTGCCGGCACCGCCGCGGCCAGAGTACATGTAGGCACCGGCGGATGGGTGAGGCTCGCTGATGTGGAAGTTGACCATTTTGATTGTTTGGTAGTGAGGTTGGTTGGTTGTTTGGATGTTGGGATCAAGTCAAGTGGCGACTGTCGTCGATGGGAATCTGGGGTAGCGTTGATAATAAGAGGTAGCTCCGGGAAGATCTGTAGTGGTTGATGATCGTTGGTACTCAACAAGACCTACTGGGGTAGAAGGGTTTATATAACAAACAGCGTCGCACTGATCACGATCCCCTCTTACTACTGAAATGCAAGGCAAGAAAACCTCTCACGCGCAAGCTTTTTTTCGGCGCCACGAAACGAACCAGACGCGCACGAGGCCAGCTCAGAAGCCTTGGAAGTCTGAGCGACACTTTGCAGTTAACGGCAGTCGATGGATCATGCGTCCCCTAACAAGGCCAGTGTAGGAAATTTCTCAGCACCATGAATAGTTTACCATTACCCCCTCAAAATGCGGTGATTGGCTGGAGCGAGTTTCTCGGGGGTAAGAGATTGCCAGGGGAAATGGTCAGGTGCAGCGGAGAACAAGGAGCGAAGCGATCGAGCCCATGACGCTATCGAAAGCCCGGAGCTTGGCTCCGCAGCAACCGCATCCACCTGCGTCGCACATGGCCGAAGCGCCGCCTGTGAGGTGTCTGACTGAAAATTTGTCGCAGAAGACGCCATGCGCAAACTGGGGCCTTGTGCCAGCTTCCGCGACGGCCAGCGCACGCTTCCCGCCGGAGAGTGTGGAGGCGGGAAGAGATTTTTTCGCGGTGCTGCGTCTCACGTCTGGCTCGCGTCATGCATACGCCGCATACGCTCTGCGCTTGTCATCGGGTGCCTGGATCAGAGGGGAACCGAGATGGAGACGCTGCAGATTCTGACGCTGCCTGTTCGATGCTGGTGTTGCTGTTTTGATACCCATTGCATGCATCGATAACCATCCTTCTGCAAGGCACAGCGAGCTTCAACGTCGGTGGCGTCTTCCAAAAAAGCAATTGCATCTTCGGCCACTTCAATTTTTCGCTCTGCCAGCTGACCACGTACGTTCAGTTGGCTGTCCGAGCCTCCGGACGCACCGTCGTGCATGACGTCGAGCATCGTGAAGTCTAGGCGTGGGCGGCTCTGTGCTTGCGGTCTGCGGTGACGAACAGGTACGTGGCCCCCTGTTGTGGCTGGCCCTGTGATCAGGTACCTGCAGTGCTCGCGATCGCTGCAGCTGGGGTGATGCTATTTGCGCATGTCATGTCGCCATTGTGTGTAATATGCGTTGCACATTACGTGGAGTGAAGCATCGGTGATTTGACCGCAGTCACACCATAGCTGACGAGACTAGACAAGACCTCACGATGCTTGGCACACCCATTCGCCCAAACCATCTGACTGTAACTTCCCGTTTCGCACTCCGTGTGCACATTCGCAAGTGGATTAATTTGTGGTATTCTGTACGCTTCATAATCATAGGGGTATTCCAAAGCGCTCACAAACGCCTGCCATGCACGGGCTCTCCCCCTCGTACACCTTACCTAACCGACACTCTCGAACCATGCTCGCGCTTAAGTAACAGAAACGCACTCGAATGCGGGGAAAGCAGCATGCTACAGTAGCTCTCCCGTCTAGAAGCTACGGCTACCGGCTGACACGTAGATCTGCCATCACCCAACCAAGCGCGCAGCCCCCAGCTTTCTTCCTTCGTGGTTGGCGCGACCCCAGGTCTTGGGACCCCATTCCATGACTAACTGCAACTGCGCTACCCATGCAACCACGCAGCTCCTTCTCGAAAGATGATGCGGAGGCGGGAGAAACGGGTGCGGAGTAAGTACTGCTGCCAAAGACGACGTGTCGGTGCTTATGCGAATTTGGTGTGGATGATGTCTGGGTTTTCCTGCCATTCGTCTTTCTCTACCCACATCTGCATGCACGTGTCAGTTCAATGGCTACAGCCTCGTTTGGGAATAAGAAACTTACCTTCTTGAAGGTGCTGAGACCCGCAAGAATGCTGCCGCCAGTCCACGTGGTGTAGATGCGCTCTGGTGGTGCTAAGATCTTGATCCTCATGTCCTTCACCGCCAGTCTTTGCACCTCATGAAGCAGCCTGTTTCCGAATCCCTTTGTCAATGTGGAACCTCCAGAGAGTACGATGTTGCCATAAAGCGCCTTTCGGAGGTCCATGTCGGTTCTGTGTATCGCCTCGACAACTATCTGGTGCACGCCAGGGTACTCCAGACCAATGATCTCGGGGTTGAAGAGTATCTCTGGTGCTCGGAAGCGTTCCGCTCCGATCTAGACTGTCAGCTCGTGTCGGATGCGTCTCGTCATTTGTACTCACCTTTATCTTCTGGCCATCAGGTAGTGCGTAGTCAACGCTCTTGCCCTCTGACCTGGACGAGCCTGACCAGTCCTTTTCCTCCTTGGCTGGATCGAGTGCCACGTATCCTGTTGCCTCTTTGATGTTCTTGACCGTTTCCTTCTCAGCGCTTGTGTGAAAGACGCGTCCGCTTTTCCTCAGTAGCTGCTGGAAGTGCTCTGTAACGTCTCGGCCTGCCACGTCTATCCTCCTGATGCTGTTGGGAATTGCGAAACCCTGGAAGACTGGTACTGCGTGCGAAACACCGTCTCCCGAGTCTAGAACCAGGCCAGTAGTCTTGCCGGATGCGTATAACGAAAGGACGGCTTGGACCGATGTGTATAAGGCAGGCACATTAAACGTCTCGAATAGAATCTGGGCAGCCGTATCGCGGTTTTCTCGGGGGTTTAGCGGAGGCTCTGTGAGGAGTACGGGATGCTGCGAAGATGAACAGTCAGCTAGATGCCCCTCCATCGCAGCAAATGGCAGTCTGCCACGGTCCAACTCACATCTTCGCTGACGGTCCTCAGGCCTTCTGTGTAGACATACTGCCATATCCGCTCCATATCATCCCAGTCTGTGACAATGCCGTGCTCCAATGGGTAGTTGATCTTGAAAAGCCCCCTATATTGTTGTGCTTGTGGTCCTATGAATACGTCGCCCTCCAATGCGCCTGCCATTGTCCGCACATGCTTCGGCCGTCCTACGTAGGACGGAAAAAAGCACTTCGGCACATCCTCGCCCGCGAATCCAGCTCTGATGGTTCCACTACCGTTGTCTATCACGATCGGAGCATTGTGTAGTCGGGAGCCCATGGCGGGGTTGGAGAGTAGCGATGGATTTGGGGCGTTGGTAATTCGGGATAGCGAGCCGGGGCGATGACGGTAGAGAGACGGTTATTACGGCGGGACAAAGGGCTGGTGTCGTGGCAGCTTCCCCAGGTTGGAGCTCCTTCTGTATCGCGAAAGTTCACGACGCGCTTCGGCATTGACGACAGGGGTACCCTCACCGCATCACGTGCCGGCGCTCGCACCTCCAAGAACACGCATTTGCTCCGGCGCATCATCCACATCGACCACAGTTATAATTTGTGCTTCGTCTTTGTTCCATTGTACATAAGCGCGTAATACAGTCATATCATCAAGCATTTTTCCGCCCTCAGCCGAGCGCCTCACTCCCCCGCGTCAGCACTATCCAGGCAACCACCCGTGGACGACTACAATGAACATCATGTTCCGCTACCGACTGTCTGCTATGTTCACATGCCCGCGGCCTATAATCTCCAGACTCTCTGCAACCTCACATACATCTTGACTACCCTCTAGGTTCTCCAGAAGCATGTCTCCAGTGAAGCCTACTCCCGCCATGCAGGCTGCCGCGGCCACCTTCTCTTCTAATATACAGAAACGCGAAGATGCTTTCTACGAGCCAAGAAAACAGCCTTATTATTACACCTCTTCAGACAGCAATTGGAAGCCAGCAGCACCCGGTCAAACGTTCCCAAAAGACGAATCGGAGTTACTTCTGCATCCCACGAAGCTTCGTCTGATCTCCTGGAATATCGATGTCCTTGTTCCGTTCCCAGAAGAACGAATGAGCGCCGCATTAGATCATCTGCACGACTTAGTATCGTCGACGCCGCCAGAAAACGCAATCGTCATATTCTTACAAGAGATGGGAGTATCGGACATGGAGCAGATTCGAGACTCAGCCTGGGTCAAGCAACGCTTCAACCTCACAGATATCGACTCGCAAAACTGGCTAAGCTCTCATTATGGCACCACCACACTCATCGATCGGCGAGTGCACATAGACTCTGTGTTCCGCGTTCCGTGGTACAGCAAGTTTGGTCGAGACGGCCTATTTGTGGATATCAAGCTTTACAACTCCATTCGTCCAGATCTTCCGGTGAAACTACTACGGCTATGTAACACACATCTTGAGTCTCTGGTCGCTGATCCGCCTGTCCGCCCCGTTCAGATGGCAGCCGCAAAGCAGTACCTCAACCACAACGACGTCGAAAGCGCGATACTAGCTGGCGATCTCAATGCTATTGAGCCCTTTGATCGCTCTCTGCACACAGACAATGAGCTCGAGGATATGTACCTATTGATAGGCGGTCATGCCAATGGCCCCGGCAACGCAAATGCCTTCGGGAACCCTAATGTTCCTGAACACGCAAATCGCCCCGGTGAAGAAGACAGCGACAATGGGTACACCTGGGGTTACCAGTCTCCACAAGCCATGAGGGATAGGTTCGGATGTAGCAGGATGGATAAGATCTTGTTCCAAGGGTGGCTAGCTCCTTGGAAGTTCCAGAGAATTGGTATGGGCGTCAAAGTAGCTGAGGAGCATAGACAGATGATGAAGGAAGCGGGCGAGCTAGATTGGGTTTCGGATCATTATGGCGTCATGGGTGATTTTTCCCTCGCTTATCGGGGACAGCTGACAAAGTATGAATCAAGGCAGCAAGTGTGACTTTGGGGATGTCGCGGACGCTCGTTGTCGATAAATCTATCCAACCCATCGCATCCCGCAAGTGATGTCAGTCCGGCATACGTCAATGGAACTTGCGTCTCTATATGTGGGAGATAATCCAGGTGTCATCCGGCACTATCATCCACGTTGGTGTTTATAGTAGCATTGCTTATCATCCACCAAGTAAGTGAACAGGAGACTAAGACATAATGACCAGCTGGCCACTCGATCCTTTGGACCAGAAACATACTTTCTTTCTGCCTCGTTGTGAACATTCTTGGTGAGTGTAAATTGACACAGAGGAAGAAGACTACAATGAGACAAAGCACAGATGAAAAACCAGGATAGAGATGAGTCATAAAGACAAGTCTTTCGAGGATCAATCTTGGTATTTGAATCGTGGCGTAGACACCGACGATTCAGTACGCTTCGACGTGACCGAGACAAGATAGAGCGCATTGGAGGGAGTGAAGACTGCTGGCAATAGCTTTTTATGGCTCTCGAGTTATTGTATTCATACGTCTACTTCAATCCTGCGAAACCATCAGTTTTACTGAGGATGTCTTCTGCACAGCATCACTTTACCACAGTCTTGAAATGGAAATTTCGCTCGACACCTCGATCTCCGCGATTTACTAAAACCTAAAGTTTCGCACGGGGCGGCCACGACGCCACTCATCCGCCAAGCGCTCTCTCAACTCATCATCAACGATGAATCCTATATCCACCTGGTTCACCGGAGTGTTGAGCCGCATCTCCAACATCCATTCGTCCATCTGTTGACGTGAGTCGTCGCCAGGGCGGTTCCAGCGACCGAAGGAGCACTGATGCATCCATTCCTTCGCATGACCTTTTTTGATCCAAAAGATCACCAACGGGGCATTTTTTTCTTTTACGAACATGCATTCTACATGCTTTACCGAGTTTTGTACGAAGGTGTGCAGCTCAGGCGCAGCTTCCGAGTGTGTAAGATTGTACAATACACGCTCCATACGGGGCTGCAATGGCGGGATATCGGCTAGCCTGAAGGCTACGTTGACCTTAGGAGCTTTGCTACAGAGAAAGACAAGGTAGATGATGTCCCTATGGGGTGCTAGGTCGCCCTTGGTTCCTAGTTCGCCCTTGGGCTCATATCCATGGTCTGGTAACTGAACGGTAAGGTTTCCGCGAGCTTGCTTGGGCTCTGTACCGGTAGGAAGAACAAAGGTATTGATGTAAGGAAGCGAATCCAGGCACTGAATCTGGACCCTTGTCTGCGCCTTGTAGATAGGCAGATACTCTGTTCGGAGCTGACGACAGGCTTGTGTGAGACCGAAGAACTGTCGTTTGGGTTGACCAGCATACTCGTATTGTCGGGTGAGCTTGTGGACAAGACGGATGTCGTCTGGTTCTTGCGCGAACCCGTAGATGCGATTGCGAAGCTCTGGTGACATGCGTTAGTGTGATGTAGTACAATCTTCTTACCCCTTCGGGACTGACTTCGACTCACCTCCAGGAAGCTTGAGAAGAGGGCTTGTGGGTACGTTGTTGACCGACATGTCAGTTGGCTGCACGTGCATGACTTCGGTGTTGACAGATAATCCGAACGTGGCTCTGTTGAGTTAGGTAGTAGAGATTTGAGAAGGAATAAAGATCGGACTTGTCATACTTTTGTGGTTTTAAGGCTTTCTAAACGCACGAGTGCGAAGTTTTATTACATCCCTCTAAGTATCAGCAGCACATGATTGTGGTGTACTTTGGTTGTTGAGGTGAGATTTTACAGAGAACCATGGTTGCGATACACTAAAGCCAAGGCATACATTCGACACGTGACAAGGCTTTCCACAGTTAAGTTGCTTAATTTCCTGGTGGTAAGGCTGCCTTGATGCGCCTCACAGCGGCTTCGATGTGAACATATCCGACTGATATAATCTACCGAGGCAAGTGTAGCGGCGTCAAAATACCCCAATGCATATATCGCGTAGAGTGAATCAATGTAGTCGGATGGAAGGAAGCACAAAGGTATACAAGGCGTGCCTGAGTCTCTACCATTGAGGTAAATTACCACTATAGAAGCTACATGAGCACCAGCAGGCTTCATTCGTCACACAGAAAACCTCTGAATACATGCAAGCTTCGGCGACCGCCATGCTATGTCAGTTTCCTGACTTTATCTAGACCTCTCGCAATGGTCATGACAGAAACTGCAGCGGCCTTGGATTGCCCCAGTGATCGCTTGGGTTGAACCTCCATGCCCCCTTGTGCTTTCTTGTGAACCAATACGCGTTCAGATATGGGATGAAGAACGGTACAGGTGGAAAGGCTCCACTACCAGGGTAGCTTCTGTCGACACAGCCAAGTACCAACGGGATGACGAGATTCTGAAGAGGCAGCTTATTAGTGTTTTGCTTGATGATGAGCAGCTGGTGAGAAGATCGGAATACGCACCGGATCAGCAGTCTTTGCTCCTTCGTCGGCTACTTCTTTCATCGCTTGCTTGATCTTCTCCCCATCACACTTATCGAGTTGTATCAAAGTATCGATCTCGTCGTGTAGATGCTGGGTGAGGACAGGTGCGAATTCATCGATCAGGCTCTTCAGTTTCGCCGCGTCATACGTCTTCTCTCCAGCCACGACTTCTTCGGCCCACTTCACCAGGCCTGCAATCTTCGGCTCAAACTCATGATGCTGGTCCACGTTTCCTCCCATTATACCTTCCCAGCCATCTATTCCTGCCTCCCTTGCAATCTGCTCTATCTTTGGAAAGAACATAGTCTCTTCAAGGGAGTGATGGTGGTGCACGGTATCGGCCCATGCGGTAACGTACAGCATAAGATCTGCAACGTCGCCAGGGAGTTGAACGAAGGGCGATTGGTGATGTATGGAATTTAGAGCGCGGAGCAAGAGGTTGTGAACATTGGCCATTTCGATGGCGACGTCGAGAACACCTGCATTTGCGCATACTGGCGCGTTTGGTTGACCGGGAATGTTGAGGAGGGCGAATGGTGTGTCTGCCCACGTGTTTGCTTCTGGCTTGGTGTTCATGCTGAGGACTTATGGCGGTAAAACATTCACTGAGGGTCGAAACAAGAAAGAGGTGGATCGCACAATACTTTTGTACTGCAGCCTAGGAATAGTCAAGCCTTCGAGGCTGATGTGCGATAGTCGCTGCTTACCGCGCATATGTTAGCCCGTAAGGCTGAACGGTGTATACATAAGTTTTTCTTCTTCTGGTTAGCAGGCAATCCTCTTGCCAGCTGGCGTAAGCAGTACGCTCTTTACGGACAATGCGCAGGAGCGTATCGGAGTTTTACCCCTCCCATAGCTGATGCTACGACTCTGTGCATTCATGTCCTCAGCGCTTCTGGAGATTGATGGGAATCATGCTCTAAGGCATGAGATAGTTGCTCGTTAGGACTTTGTACACCCGGTGATGTCTGAGGTTTCGTCGAGCTGTTAGTGCCATTGCGAAGGCTAATCTCGATTGCTCGGCACTCGGTACAGGTGCTGTTCTTTGGGTAACGGTGTTATGCATTCGACCATGGATTGCCAGTATAGATAACAGAGTGCGTCCGAGGCTGTGCAACTTCTGAAAAGCCCTTGGAAGATATGGCTTCGACTGCGCTGGATGTTTCGGTGTTGGGAAGCCCTGGGATTCTCGTGGCAGGGGAAATGAAGGGCGAACTAGAGCCTTGGCAGATGACATAGCTTCTCGGTCCCTATCTTGAGCAACTTCACGGGACCGTAGCACCTCGTTGTTTCATCAATACCACCGAACAAGCATCCTCCCGACTGCTCGCCAATACCCGCGCATAATGACGCTGGTGATGACAGCGTCTCTCAGGACACGCCATAGATTCGAGCTGGGATGATGGAAGCGCAATCGTGAATGCGCGCGTAGGAAGGCTGTACCCCGACGAAGTATTGAGCAGCGCGCTCATGGGAAAGATATGCTCTTAAGGTTCCACGCGCCTTATGGCACGGACGGTAGATCTGCCGATCGTTTGATGAAGACAGATGACCCCACGCTCCGGCCATTGCAATTCATCCGCTTCACCAGAATTGATGACAAGGGACTACAGCTATGCAGACGACCCTGTTTCGTTTCAATAAAGTCTAGACCTGTTTTTGTAACCCTGTTTCTTGTCCAGGCAGACATTATGCAGGGCCAGTACCCTGTTACGCCCACAAAAGAAAGAAACAAGGTGAGGTCAGAACAGAAACAAATAGATGTCTGTAACGGTCCGTTACGCGCAGGGGGATACCTCATTTCGTACCTCCACAGTTTGCATCACCGTGCTCCCGACCCCACGGCGATCATTTACAACTTTAATTCCTAGCGTATGACATAGAGCGAGGTAATATAGAAGACGGTCCGCTCTCTTGAATTCATTCTTCAATAACCGGCCTTTCACAACAGCAAACTGTTCACCGTTGTGGCGCATTGACTTGTCTATCACCGACACTCAACCTGCGAACCGTACGACATCTTCTCGATACCTCTCCCTTCGTACTCCGATCTACCATCCAGAATGTACACCCAAATGCTCTTCAGCGCGTTTCTCGCGACGACGCTCGCGGCACCACTCGTCCAACGGCAGTCACCCAAGACTGGAGCCAGTGACAGTTGGCAACCCGCACCCGACACAATAACGACATGCGACACCGACTCCGATAAATCACTCAGCTTCACAGCTGATCCCAAACTCGAAACTATCCTTAACGACGCCTGCGCCGCCATGATGCCCGGTTGCGCCTATCCAGACCGCATCGCCACCGGTACGCTGTGTACCGCGACTGTTGACTACCCACTCAACGGCCATAAGAACAGTACACAAGATGCCAATGCAGTGGGTAGCGATGGTAATCGCATTACCGACTATGCTGTTAGATGTAAGAAATTCTTATCCAATTCGCAGCATCCAAATGTACTAATCAAGGTTATAGTCGATGTCACCCCAGCTTCCCAACCCGAGGACTCTGCTGGTGTCTTCTGGAAGGTCGAGGATTGCTATGGTTACTTTGCTCGCATGCTTCAGAAGGAGGGAAAAGAGGGATGTCACAACAGCGTCGGATCTGGTTCCGGTAATGTGACGGTTGGCGGTGATTCATCACTGGCTGGTACCGTCTTCAAAGTCTCCGTTGTTCCTACGGAGAGTTTGCAATAGCTGCTCATTTTTACTTTCTTGTTCATTTTTTAGGGTATTGCTGAGCTTCGGCGTCACGATAGGCGCACACGGATCATGGATCAAGCGCTGTGCGCATCGGTGTTCTATTGTAGCAGGCACATTACTATTCATTTTATGATTGCTACATTTCACGTCAAAAATTGGTGAGATGTGCGCCTTCTTCACTGTTCCTTCCACACTAGTGTGCAATTGTAGCAGCCGCATTCACTGTGAGTTTCTGCGACTTTTGTATCCGATGGTTGGCTAAGCAGATCTACGATAACTGCCAGGTCGACAATAGATTGAGTTTTGTACAAGCGATTGGACTGTCGTTCGCTATCTGGAATTACTCGTGGTTACAGTCGGGTCGATATCTTGCAACAAGTACTCGCGAGGCATTTGCAGATCGTCCTTCGGTGTGGCGGGATGGCACCGTCATAAAGCTCGCAACGGCTTTACATCACCTAGTTTCGGAGGCTTCGTTAGCATCCTTCTTAGGCGAAACCATCACATATAATATTGTAGAGGCCATGCGGCGAAGGCGGTGATGCGGCTCTATGCCAAGTCGGCGCATACGTCATCACCAGCCGTCGCTCGCTCACCCCTGTCCTCAAAACACCAACCTCGCTATTCACCAGCAGCTGCGGTTGCCGACAGCCGCATCATCTCGTAATGAGAAGTAGAGCCGGGCTCTTCCGCAACCACTTTTCGACCGAGGAAAAGAGTCCGCAAGCTTGGCAACACGTGTGTACCGATGCGCGTTCACAATGGTTCCTGTCGGCCCGGGAGAGATACCGGCGACGTACGCAAATATTTGAGTCTGGACTGTTTATGAAAGCGTGGTACTGCATAGTGGCTTGGTAGTGACGTGCCACCAGCCACAGTTTTTTATGTCAAGTAGAGGGAGGCACGTCCTCATTACAAAATTATTACCATACACCTTTAATCTCTAATCCCAACACACGACACAAGCTTACTCAAGATGCGCTTCGCCAGCACTGTCCTGGCTCTTTCCTCCGCCGCCTCAGGCTTCATCCACCCTCGCCAAGCGTCCTACAATGAGACGAGCTCTACCCCGAATGTCGCGGCCGCACAATATGACGGAACCTGTTTCTACCCTGTCCCAGACTCCAAGTTCGACCTGAACGCGTATCTCGGAACCTGGTATCAGGTCGCTGGTACACCATTCGGTCCTACAGCCGGCGCACGCTGCGTGACCGCAAATTACGAACTCAACGTAGGTTTGTCCTTGTATCTGAATCTTTTGGACGGTAATTGACCGCATATCAAGGACAATGGTACGGTGCGCGTCACGAACACCGCGACTGTCGGCCCACGAACTGTCGACATCGTAGGCACAGCTACGCCTGTAGACTCTGCCTATGGCGCCGGCGGTGCTTTCATTGTCAGCTTCCCTGGCACACCCTCAACTGCAGAGTGCCCAGGACCAAACTACATTGTGCAAGGTAAGTCGTACCATGAGCATTAGAGAAAGCGCACGACCGCTAACGTTGATGTGCAGATTACGCAGTTGATTGGGCGATTGTGCAGACGCAGAAGTGGAGCACGTTGTACATCTTGAGCAGGGTGCGACAGCCAGCCGCTGAAAGCATCGATGCATGGATTGATCGAGCTGTGGCTTTCGGATCGAACGCATCCTCAATTATGAAGTTCAACCAGACGGGCTGCGAGTAGGCGTAAACCGCCCAGGAGGAGGTAATAAGTATGTCACTGTGGTGATGGTCGTATGAACATTCAATCTATGCATAGCAGCGAGAAATCCATTACGAGAATGTTTAAGAGAAGGGTAGTTCTATTATGTGAGTATTGAGTGCATTTCAGGAAGATACGTACAATAATAGAGAGCGTACATTTTCCAGGCCTGATGCCCATAAATGGGTATCTAATTACATCCAAAATGGACCTCAACCCCGTTTACGCCTAGCAAAGCTTATGATAACTGTACGGTAGACGCACTGTGATCGTCAAGTTCAACACCGCTCTTTCTGTCGCCTTCCTCGCATTCCTCGCCTTTCTCAGCTACCATGTCAAACCAAAACCTGAATCCACGCTTGTCTCAGAACCGCTTTCGAGCGCAACGAGCTTTGGCCAAACATTGAACTTAGACGGGTCCCAAATGACGGGAATATAGCGCTCATCGTCACGATACTGCTCCCGTAGCCATAGTTCGGGTTCTCCTTCTCCATCAGGGCACCAACCATATGTCGAGAATTTTTGGATACTACCGTACCATCGAACCATCGGCGGTAGAAGCTTGGGAAACCATGCTTCACGTTCTTCGTCGATCTCGCGTTTCATTTCATAGTTGTGGGATCCCGGATGACGACGGACAATAGCAAGGTTGAAATCGATCGCTTTAACGTCCAAGCCGTCCAGTGCTTCGCCTACCGACTGAGCCGGAAGGCCGGTGACCATAATGTTGCGAGGAAAGTAATCACTGTTGTCGATACCTGCGTGAAGTATGATCATATCGACTCCCAGAATCCTCTTTAGAAGAAGATAGGACCTTGTCTGCTCCGGCAAATTTTGGACGTCGATGTTGGGCATAGTCTCGCCACGTATGTACTCCATCAGAATCAGAGGTACTTCACGTGTATGCTTCTTGTATTGCTTTCCGCTGCGGAGTAGAGTATTCACGTCGATGGTCCAAGTGCCGTAGAACGCAGGCGTGACTTCTTTCGCCGCGGATGACTTCTGCAGCTGTTCGTAGGCGATAGCTTCGCGACTGTAATCGCTATCTGCATCATACACAACGTCAACTCGGCCGTACTCATTGCAGTTCCTATAATATAGCGGATCGAAGACTTTGGTTATCACGGTTTTGTCAATTACCACAAGTTGCGCGCCTTTGTTGAAACCACCTCGGATGACGTCGGTTATAGTCAGAGTGATTTGATCTTCGCAGACTGTTTAGCTACTGATAGGAAGCCTTGTGCAACACAATTCGCGTTGCGAAAGAGATTTCCAGTTCTCCAGCATTAGCGGATCATCGGTAGTGTACCCGATACCAAAAGGCTCAGGTGGCTTGTGTCTTGTGGCTACCAAGGTCGAGCCTACAGTATATGGCGTCGCTGTAACCTGCTCGATGTTGATGTTCCTAGCCTCGGTATCGCTCGATCCAGCTTTGTCGCCTCGTAGTGGTGAAGAGCCTGCGTCATCCGGGGCAGTTGATGTACAGGAAGCATTGTCGCGAATGCAGTCGCCTGCTTACGCCTCGCGAGGGGACTGAAAGGGTTGCGATCCCATTGAATATTCTAAGTATTTTCGACCTGAGTGGATGGTAGTGAAGTCGCAGCGCTAAGTCACTGGCGGAAGAAGGGACAAAGTAGGTATGCCAAGTCGCGCTAGCTCAGATGTCGCGTTGTCGCGTAGCCATGCTTTCACTCCGCAGACCTCAGCGCTCTGTAGAGTCATGAGACAGAGCATGCACAATGGCTTCCTCCTAGTTGTTTGGTGACTTCTCCGGGGAGCAGTGTTCTCAGCCTGTCTTCATACCAACTTTTGATAGAGTTTCAAGAACAATGCATCGTGTTAATGGCATTTGGACAGCATGAAAGAGATTAGAGCTGGAAGTCCTTCCACAGAGCCCTGAGCTATTACGCATTTCTTTCCTCGTTGTCAGACTATCGGGCGATGTGTTCATCACATCCACCGTCACTTAACTTCCATCTTTCACTATATATATACATTGCGTCACACGAGTGGGCGCAATCAGTTTCCACTTCTCGTTCATTCAGCTAAGATCTAACTCTGCGAACCTGAATTTTCCCTGACCAACTCCACCAGAATTCTCAACCCCGTTGGGCTAACATTTTCCTACATCCGTTTGGCCACTGGCCAATTCGTTAAGATGAGCAGCACTGATAGGCTTTCCCCAAATGCCAACTCACCATCTGAGCCCTCATCACCACGTACGATTATTGACTCTTTCGAGGAGAAGCTGTACGTTTTGGAACTTGACGAAAACGTTATTTTAAAAACTGTGCAGGCATCTGGTGCTACTACGAAGAATACCCCGCCACCTGAGCTGTTGTTCTGTTCGCATATAAGGGAGTTTGTGGAGTATGCTGATCATTTTCTGGAGCATCCGCGGCTCAAAGAAAAACTTCTTGATCCAAGGACTATCTCAGCTAAGCGCCCTGAGATCAAACAGGACAATGAGGCTGGAGTGGTATTGACGTCCATGCGTAAGATGGGTCGTAAATCCGGAACAGCTAGCGATAGGCCGAAGGTGTCCTGGGTTTATGAGGGCGACGACGGACATGGCTTTATGGAGCAAGGTCTCATCCGCAAAGTTCTTCTAGGCTGGCTTATCAAGGCATTTGAAGACGCCGGAATCGAAATCGAGTCCCAAGACTAGCCAGCGCTGCCTAATTAGTATCTCTGGGTACTCCTGGGTGTATAAGAGAAGATGCAGCAGTCAGGGTGATCTATAGAGCGAGTGATTAGAACACAATGGCATCCTGAATACAATCCCGCATGATTATGAAAAGTGGACTTCCGACGACATGTGATTGTTAAGTTGACCATATAGAACTCTTCTCACACGCTTTTGAAATGTGATGAAATGCCGCAGCATCAGCCCTGGAAGACATCACTGCCCACTATCATCTGCATCCGAACTGTCAACCGCATCCCCAACAGCCCCAAATTCACCTCCATTGTCTCCCTCATCCAACTTCCCGCGCCAGTCAATCTTAGGGCACGCCTCCTCATCGCTCGAATTCCGAACAAGCGGAACATACTCCTCCCTCTCCCCAAAACACTCCCACAGCCACTCATTCGTCGTCTTCGCCTTACTACTAACCCACCCCTTGAACGCAAAATCGCCCATCGCATTCCAGAACCTCGTCACGGGGCCCATTATCTTGTCAGGCCATTGCTGTTCTATGTATCCAGAGGTCGAATTGCCGACATCAGGTGCGCTTAACCGGGCGACATCGGAGACGTTGAAGTCGATGATGACAACGCGAAGGTTTGGATCGTCTAGGGAAAAGGTCGGGGATGAAGAGACGAGCATGACGTTGCGAGGCGCGATATCGCGGTGTACAACACCCGCGGCGAAGATGAGAGACTCGGCTTCTACGACTTTCTTCATGATCGATGAGCGTGTTTCTGCAGGAAGCAGTAGAGGCTGTATATCGGTCATAATGGTGCCAGCTATGTGTTCCATAAGTATGAGCCGAACATGTCTTGTATAGGTCTGGCCGTCCACTCTCGTATGTGCGTCAATGGTCCAGCTACCATAGTACTCTGGTATAACGCGCTGCGCCTTGAGATCTCGTCGCAGTTCATCGTACGCGGCGGCTTCCCGCGAGTAATCTCCGTCTGATAGCACAACGACATCGCGCTTGTTTTCCCAGACGTCAAATTCGTCATCGTAAAGCGGGTCGTATATCTTTGCTACCACACCCCCGTTGACCAAGACGACTTGTGCACCGTATATAGAGCCGGTACGTATTATGTCGGTGATGGTCAGCGTGTGGGACTCTTCGAGCGTGCATCCCTCGATTGGCGGTCGGATAAGGCAGTAGTTGAGCTGCGGCAGTCTGGAGTGGCCTGCTTTGAAAGGCGGCCAGGGGGTGTCGTAACCATTACCGAAAGGCGCAGGTGGTACGTGACGATAAGCAGTGAATGTGGCGCCTATCGTGTAGGGCATAGCGGGTCTACTGTCGGTCTTGTCGTACGGGTGGTTGAGATTCTCGGGATTGTTGCTGTCCAAGCCTCCTACACAACTTTTTGACCCCCTCAGGACGATGTCGGGTGATCTAGAACTGCGCGCCGAGGGCGCCGTACAGCGGGAAGAGCTTGTCGTCATGGTAGCTGGGGACTGGTATCTGGGGCGTTTAACCTGAGAGTGTGAAAGAATTCGCAAACCGAACTAGGAAAATCGATTAGACGCCATTGTACCGAAAGAGAATGAACGGTGAAAGCGCTTCTCGGCGGTTCATAGTGAGAGTGAATAGACTCCAAATCCTGAAGTGAACCCAAATCTGGCGCACGTAATCTTCATCTGATCTTGATCATGAGCCACCGAGCAAGAGAATCCCCTGTATTAGTAGTGACATGTGCTTCCAGAGAGACTGATACTCAGGTTCCGGTAGACTTTCAATGATACCTCGTGAATTTTTCGTGACCTCATCCGAAAACCGGACGTTGCCCTACAGTAGCATCTGACTTTGGCACCTGAGAAACAGGCTGTTGAGGAACAAGCTGAGGACCCCATTGCTGCACAGGTTGCGGACCCCACTGCTGGTAAGGTTGCGGCGCCCACTGCTGTTGCGTAGGCTGGCCCACCCATTGCTGTCCTGGCTGACCCATCCATTGCTGTCCCTGTGGCCCAGTATAAGGCGATGGCGGACCAGGCGGTTGCATCTCATACACACTCGCAAACGCTGCATACCTGCCCTTGCCTCCAAATGCCCACTTAATCCCTCCTCTCGCCCGCACAAGAACCCACAGACTGACAAAGACCGACAACGCAGCGACAGCCATGGCTATAACCATGTACCTCATCGCCTTAGCAGTTCCACATGCCGTACCCGCCCAATCTTCCTCGGGAAAGAATTTGTCGATCTGACACGCCCATGTCTCTCTTGTAAACTCTTGGTCGTCTCGGCCAACGTCTTCGTATCTTTGCCAGCTCTTATCGCTATTTTGCACTGAAGTGACATAGCCAAAGACGCCTAGGCTGGCACCCACCATAACGATATTGCTAACGAAGATAATCCACGTCCACATTCTCTCATGTCCCGCCGTACCCTCTGTGCGCCTCAGTTGCCATATTCCTGCTGCGCTGAGCAGACTGACTATATATCCCAGCAGACATAACGCTAGTATGGTGATTGTAGGCGCGTTGTTGACATCGATCGTCACGGTGGTGTCGTTCGAGCCGGGGCGGGACAAGACGATTTGGGAGGCGCCGCTGCGTATGTCGCGACCAAGACCGTCGTTGAAATAGTTCTTGGATATGCGCTCGAGGATGTTGGTCAGGGCGGCGAGAGGGAAGAGGAAGAGAAGCGGTGGTATGAGGAGGAGCAGGATACGGATGCTGTTGGGATTGCGCATTTTGGTCGTTCTGCTCTGGATTGCGGCGTCTGGGGAGTCGCGATGGGCTGGTACTGATTATAATTGCACGGGAGATGTACCCTTCGCTCAACTGAAGTCGCGCGTGGACAAGGCGACAGTCGAGCCATCGTGACTCGCTGGTGGCGAGGCGTGGACGCCTGAAAGCATCGCTAGGGGCGAGGCAGGCTTGGCAAATCTAAACCTCTGAGAATAGCTCGCATCCTATATTTGGTAGGACGACGCTGGATCAAAGCGAGTCGCAAAGACAATGACACTATGTCGTCAGAAGTCGCGCGTTCACGTGTTGAATCAACCGGTGGACCCGATGCCGCCCCACATGCGACTATGCGCCAGGATGGCAGAATGAACAATCAAAGCTATTATCTATGGAGTGTACTCCGCCGAAGGCAGAGAAACAGGCATTCTATATGCCAAAGATCTACATGAGTTCCAGCCTAACGATCTAAGAAACGATTACAAGTATATGCTCTAACGTCCCATGAATTCCCCAACGCCGTCTATGCAAAATAGCTCCCGCTCATTGGAACTATTGCGGTGCGCCGATAGCCTGCAGCTTCGCCAACTCAAAGTAAACTCCCTTCTTGGCCACCAAGTCCTCGTGTCTGCCCTTTTCTACGATCTTGCCTTGGTCAAAGACATAGATCACGTCGGCGTGTTGGATTGTGCTCAGGCGATGCGCGATCGCAATTGTGGTACGGCCTTGTGCGGCGGAGTCGAGGGCGGCTTGTACGACGCGTTCGGAGGTGGAGTCGAGGGCGGATGTGGCTTCGTCGAGGAGGAGGACTTTGGGGTCGCGGAGGAGGGCGCGGGCGATGGCTATGCGTTGGCGCTGGAGGAGATGTTAGTGGGGTTGAGAGACATGAATGAGTAGGAGAACGTACCTGGCCACCAGACAGTAGAGCACCCTTTGCGCCGACCAGCGTGTTGAAGCCGTCGGGTAACGATGTGATGAAGTCGTAGATGTTGGCGTCTTTGCACGCTTGTATCACCGCGTCATCGCCCAATTCCTCCTTGTCGGCAAGGATGTTTTCTCGGATCGTGCCGGTGTAGAGGGTTGTTTCTTGACTGACAATGGCTAATTGCGATCGGTAGTCTTGAAGGTTGTAGTCCTTCACCTCCACATTATCGACAAGCACGCTACCGCTCGTTGGGTCGTAGAACCTCTCGAGCAGTTGCATCACGGTGGACTTGCCAGAACCGGATGCGCCGACAAGGGCGATGAACTGACCGGGTTCGGCGGAAAGACTGATACCGCGCAGGACACGGTGGTCAGGTCTTCCAGGGTACGTGAAACGTACATCTTGCAGCTCGATCTTGCCGCTCAACCTGTCAATCGTTTTGCCCTCGGTCGACCAGTTGTCGATCTTGGGAATGCGGTTCAAGAATGACTTGAGAAGTTTCGCCGCATCCCTAGCTTCGCCCATGTCGGGAGCGAATGAGAAGATTGCACCAGCCGACTGAGCACCGTTGATGATGGAGGAGTAGACGACGAAGAACTGCAAGACAGTGTACTCCTGGTTGAACAACAGACGTCCTCCGTACCAGAAGACAAGTGCGAAAATGAACATGCTGAGACCCTGGGACGTCGCGAAGAGTACCGCGGACACGTTTGTGAACTTGAAGTAGCCCTTGCCCTGGTCTGCAAGCTTGGTGTGGTACGTGGACAATAGATGCTTCTCCAGTGAGAGAGAGGCAACAGTACGAATGGAAGAAGCCGCCTCACAAGCGAAGCTGGCGGCATCGGATGTCTCCTTGGTTCGTTTCTCCATGCGAGTGAGAGCATAGAATCGGAAGTAACCACAGGCGATGACAAGTGGGATGGTTGCAGAGCACACAAGCGCCAACTTCCACCCGAAAGAGCAACCCACGATGAAGGCGACAATGATGGAAGCGGCGGCGCTGACGATCGTTCCAAGGGTAGAGCCACTGAGACCGGCGAGACGGTTCGCCTCTGAGGAAAGGAAGTTGCTCAGTGCACCAGAAGTGACCGTGTCACCATCGAAGAACTCCATGTCTTGACGAAGCATGGCACCGAAAGCGCGCGTTCGTACGCTGCCAACAAGCCTAGCAGATCCTCTCGACAGTGTCATACCCTGTACGTAGTAGAAGAAGCCGATGACGATTCCAAGCATGAGGAACATGCCACACCAGAAATTGACGTTGAGTCCACCGAGAGATGTTCCGGGAGACAAAAGCGAGTTAATCGAGTTACCCAGGAAGATGGCTTGGATTGCAGGGTTGCAACCAGCAAGGAAACTAAAAACCAACCCAATGGTCATGGTAGAGTGCTCGCCCTTGTTCATCTCCCAAGCGAACTTGACCAACTCCCAGGTGCCATACTCCTTCTCCTTGTCGTTCTTCTTGGCCAGGAACTCTGAGGGAGCAGAGGTGACAGTGCGCATCAAAGCAAGCTTCTCTTCGTCGGCGATGCCTTCCGGTTTACGCTCAGGGTCGTCGAGAAGTGTCATCCTGTTGGCGGGGCTGACCTTTGCGGTGAGCTCCTGAGCCTGTACTAGACTGGCATATACAGCTCCGCGGTCGATAAGTTCTTGATGGGTACCTTGCTCGACAATCCTGCCTAATGCCATGACCACAATGTTGTCGGCTTTCTTGATCGTGGAGAGTCGGTGGGCGATGACGATGGTCGTACGTCCTTGCGATGCGCGGTCAAGGGCTTCCTGGACTGCGCTTTCGGAGCGGGTGTCGAGGGCTGCAGTAGCTTCATCCAGGAGAAGAATCTTGGGATCCGATACGATAGCACGAGCAATCGCGACACGTTGCTTCTGGCCGCCGGACAACAAGCCACCCCGCTCTCCAACCTTGGTTTGGTACTTCTCCGGAAGATCCATAATGAAGTCGTGAGCGTTGGCAATCTTGGCAGCCTTCTCGATAAGCTCCATCTTCTTGTCGTCCGACACGTCTGCGTATTCCGTATTGACCAAACCATGAAGAATGCTCTCGTAGATGGTGGTACTGAATAGAACGGGCTCTTGGCTGACGATAGCCATGTGTTGCCTCAACCAGCGTAGGTTCAGTGTCGTGATGTCTCTTCCGTCCAAGAATATCTGACCCTCCATCGGGAGGTAGAAGCGCTCCAGAAGTCCAACAATGGTCGATTTTCCGGATCCAGATGCACCAACCAGCGCAATCATCTTGCCAGACGGAACATCCAGGTTGAAATCGGAGAGAACTACAGTATCCGGTCGGGATGGGTATACGTGCTTCAAGTTCCTGAACTCAAGGTTACCGACAAAATCGTCTGGTACAATGCCTGCATCCGTTTCGGGGTCGATGGGGGAGTTTCGTTCGATAGTATTGAAGACCTTCGTAGCTGCCGCAGTAGCTCCACCGAAAGCCTGAATATGCGGCAGGTTCTGTCCAATGGAAAATCCAGCAATCATGAGTGCCATGACTACAGTCAGGATGTTGGAAACGCCAAGATCCCCGTCGTCGAGGAACCTCTTACCTTGCCAGAACGCAAGGCCGTACTGAAGATTCAACACACCCATCATGCCAGCAATCATCATAGAGAGCCAGAACTTGGCCTTGAAGTCGTGTTTCGTGGCGCGGTCTACAAAAGCCTTGTACTTCTCCTCAAGTCGTTTTTGAGTGCCGTATGCAGCAACGTTGCGAGCTGAAGACAAAACTTCTTCAGCTAGCGAAGCAGCGGTGGCGTATTCGTCGATAGAGAGTGTCTGAGCTTTCTTCATCAGAGTACCATTAACACCCATCATCATAATGAGTGCCAATGTTGCCGCCAACATGATCAAAGAGAGCTTCCACGATCGTATGAAACCGATGATGATGGCGGATACGAACATGGACACTCCAGTGACAAAAAGACCAATCTTTTGACCAATGCCGTCTTGCACCAAGTTCATATCGGAGCTGATGCGAGTGGTGATCTCACCGGATCCGAGGAAATCGAAGAAGGCGATGTTCTGTCTGAAGATGGCGCGTAGGTAGAGTTCCCGAATTGTTCGTGTGATGCGCTCTCCGGTGTACGAGAATCCGATGATACTGATATACGAAGTTACGAAAGATCCAATACCGAGGTAAACAAAGTAGAGGGTAAACTGGTTGATCTGGTCCTGGAACTTAGCAGCAGCGACTGCATCGACTGAGAAGCTGGTAAAACTTCCAGCGAAATTACCGTAAACAAGCTGGATTGAGTTAGTACATGTTTCCCATAAATTATGAGGATTCTGGGATTGCCATAGACGCTCTCACAGACTTCATGACAATCGGTGATCCGTATGTCAATGTTGTAGGAGATGTCTACGAGAATGCTGCTTACCGTCATGAGGGGCATAACAGCACCAGCCGCGATACTAGCGATTAACGCTATAACCATGACGACCTTGTCCTTTCCGTTGGCATAGCGAAAGAGCGAGAAGTAACCGACTGTAAGGTTGGGCGCAGTCAATTGCCTATCGATGATGTCCTTCTCTTGATCACTGAGACCAGCCGTGGGAGGCTTGGCCTCCTTTTCGGTGTGCAACTCATGCTTCTCGTCGATAGCCGCGGAGATGGCCGTCCCTGTCGACGTTGCAGAGTCCTCGTTATCCATGCTCAAGGCGATGAGCGTGTCTTGTCGTGTCGTTGCTGATACTTGGCGTGCAGCAGTCGAAGTTACCCCAAGAAGTCCTAAGGAGATGTCGCAAGGAAAGGAACAATAACTTCTCCTGCAATTCCTTTGAGATCCTCCAGCGCGCCACCCACGGGCCTAGACGATTAGAGATCCTTGTAGTGCAAGGGCAAGCCGTTGCCCGAGCCGGAGGTCACTAGACTCGATAGGGCGAAATGTACGAGCTAAGCTTCTCGGTTGAGTGGCGATGGACCCGAAACTGGATGACGCGAGTGCGCGGACTCGTTTCGTCCGGGGGGCTGGAATACGGCCGATACGATGGGGGAATTGCGCAACACCAAGACGCGAGCGAACTACAGGTGACACGGCACTGACCAGACAAATAACGCATGCACCAAACGATGGCTGGACCTGACAAAACTGGAATCGATAGTCGCGCTTGCTTTTGTTTGTATTGAAAGCAGTTTAGGAAAGCGAGTTGGAGAGGCGCTTCATATAGAAGCTGTTGTAAACGTCTGCCTAACATGACAACAGGCGCCGTCTGATTGGGCGCATAACTTTCCACTCCGGTGTGCTGGAAACGTACTCACCGATACGAGCAACCCGCAAAAGGGTCGTAGGAAGCGAGCGTCTCGGGTCCGGCTAAAGGCCGGTCTTCGGGATAGATGAGCCACCGATGTCAGCCAGCTGCGTCCTGGCTCCTGGGCTGCGCTGTGTCCCCCGCGCATTGTTATAAAAGAGCGAGGTACTCGGATTTCGTGTACGTCGGACGAAATAACCCCCGATAAGGGACCTCTTTCTCCAATCATATGCGCGCCAAATCTATCTCGGATTCCACGATTCGGAGTTACAACACCCGTACGATCTTTACGTTATGGACAGCTTCTCTTCACTGTGCCTAGGTAATTCCAGAGTATATGCCATCGAAGACGCGTCAACGTTTAGCGTTGTTGTACATCATATGTGCAAAAGACGTGCTGACAGAGCAAAGTGGGAAAAGTGCGCTACTTACCTAGGAATACGGGATACGATGTCAACCCACCTGATGGTATGTACGACAACGCTGTTCACGCTGAATGATATACGAAGAACACGATACTTACACATAGGTACTGAAGATGGCTAAGAAAGGGTTTCAACTAGCTAGCCACAGGGTGGTTAGAATTAGTGTGCATTCTACAAAAGAAAAAAATAATCTGGGGCAGGAGTATACAGTATCTTCGAAGCTGCCTAGTTATCAACATTTTCGAGGGTATGTATACTGCAAAGGTACTTGCTTCGATCGCTCCTCAAAGTTGCCTGCAACCATTTGCTCGCCTCCTGCCCTTGGCTTGCGTCCAACCGTCTCCATCCCCGACCCCATCTTCACCATTAAAAGACTAAGAGTATCCCACCAAACTCTTCTTCACAAACACAACCTCCTTCTCCTTAACGTCGTCCCTACACGTCGTACAATTCAGACGCGCAGCGCCATTGTCGCCAAGAGCACCCCATGCAGTATACACATCGCAGAAGAAACACACCCAGCCATAATGTCTCGCATCGTCCCTCGTTGTAACCTGAACGTCGAAACAAGCGGCTGATATGTTAGCTGTGCTGGCCCATGGGCGGGAGAGGGAAGTAATAGCTACCAGACGTCAGTGGAACATGCTGCGTATGGCTTGGGACTGGCCGACAAGCGTCATGGCCGCACCAGCATGTAGAAGTTGGGGCAGCGGTAGATCCAGGCGTGTTGTAGTGGGAGCTTCGATGACAGATCCACCCACGTTGTGCTGGGCTTTCTGTGCGAGCGTCTTGGACCGCGAGTTGCACGGCAGCTAAGTGGGCGGCATGAGTGAGATCGGCGGGGAAGTGGATGATTTCGCGCTCTGGGTAAGGGTCAGCGACTTCTGTGGTGTGGGCGAAGAGAAGGAGAGAGGGACCTACCAGTGGGTGTTGCCATATTGCTGTTGTTTAATTGGGCGAGTGGAGGAGTTGAAAGCGATAGACTATTGTGGATATTCTTGGAAGTATGTGTGCATGATGCAGCAGAAGCCGGAGACGTCGTGATAATACGTTGCGTCTCTCGATAACGAGAGCAAACGCAGTTGCGACACTACCTAGCGTGATCCCGACCTTTCCACGTGCCGGTAGTCACTTTGCAGCAGGAACAACCTCAAGGCAACTGACGTATACAAGCAAGTCACCTTCCCTTACACTTCCGGCATCAAACTTTCGCTACAATCGGCTACACGGAGCAATCACTGCACAACATGGACAGCATCAGCAATACGTACGTAATGCTGTTGCACTGACTACTCTTGTACTAAGCCTTCGTAAGAGAAATACATACTTGGGCATGACGACATGTCGTACCAGCGGACTCTGTTCTTCGTATCCAAGCAGTCTGCACACACCATGCGAAACGTGAGTACATCACAATATACATATCCGTCCACTCCCATTATCAGGTCATGACACTGATAACCTGTAGTCCAAGCCGCCTCTCCGCGGCTGGATTTGCCACTCATGTTCAAACTTCAACGCACCGGGCACCCTAGCCGCGCCCGAAGGCCGCTGTCGAAAATGCGATTCACCAGTTTGCGAGGCGGAATGCGCCGATGCAACTATTACAACGCGCGACGACCGCCGCTGTTCCGGATACGCTTGCTGGTATTGCAAATACTTCTGGGCATGGATTGAAGGCGAAGATGGAGACCCTTTACGAAATGATGCACCGTATTGTGGGGTTTGTCGGGATTTGGAAGAGGAGGAAGTGCTGTATGTTAAGAGTTGGCTCAAGGAATTGGATGCGGTCAAAGAGGAAGTGGGGAAGAAACAGGAGGAGGTGATCAAGGAGATTGAAGATGAGAAAGAAGACAAGGAGGCTAAAATGAACGACTTGGATGATGGTCGAGGCGCATTCATCATAGTAAATAGGCGCAGGGCCAGACCAAAGAAGAGGGCTGGAGGTGAAAATACTGCGCAATAGATTATCAATTCTGGGCAATACAAAATTCGTACCTAAAGAATCAGAGTATTGCTAGCTATGTTTACTACCCTGGATACATCTCGCAATGATGTTCAGTTCAGCTTGCGAAATCAGTCCAATCACCTCATACAAGGAAAAAGGGAACATCTGCACTGCAGTCTACACTAGTATAAAATCCAAAGTTAACAAAGCCCTTCGGCAAAGTAGACTTCTAGGAGGTAGCTGTTCAGCTGTCCCCTTGTATGAGGAGCGATCCTGCCGCGGTACGCAACGCGATACACTAAGCCTCGCATCAACAAGCCAGATCGGGTAATCGATAACCCAGCAGCATGGTTTGAGTTGTCAATATGAAATCAGGCGGTCGAAGCGTATATAACAGGTCCCCCGTGAACAGCGCCCGTTAATGGATATTGGGCTCCCGACCTAAGACGACATTCGAGCGATGCGACCGCGATTTGAAGCCAGCTATGATGACCGGAAACACTATTTGGCCGTGTCAGAAGTCAGCAGGTTTATGTGTCGATAACATTACTCCACTAGGACCGAATGATATCGGCGGGAGAGGTTGGAGAACACGCTCACTATCTGAGTACGATAGCCCCGACTCGTGCAGTCGACAAGCAAGAGATGTATCGAGTCGAGAGTATAGCTATGTCCATCATAGTATCCCAGACCCTTGTCGAGCGAAAGGCTCGATCGCAGTGATTTGAAGAGGAGCGGCCTGTAGGAACAATCCGACTGCCAAGTGAACTTCAGAGAGTAATACAAGAGGTCGAGAGTGCAACTATCGAAGAGAGAAAAAACAAGACGGAATGCGCGATATGATGGGAACACTAGAGTCTGGTCTATCCGAGAGCGCCATGGGCGCGGTAAAGAGTGAAGAAATTACCAAGCAGAGGCAGGAATAGACCTTTGCGTCTCTTCACCGGAAGTGCAAGGGTCAGTCAGCCCACTCCATGGATGCGCATCGAACGAGACCCTCTTCCCGAACCAACACTGCCACTTCCACAATGGAGCTTCTTGTGCGAAGCAAGCCATTGAGTCGACGAGACGCCAGACAAGCTTCGAAGAGGTTGTTTCGCTGCAATTTAGTCCACACGTCCGTTTGAGGTGTGTGTTGCGTAGGGTACAGTCACACCTTGGTGCCAATGTCAGCAGCAATGCCAGTGGTTTGAAGATGGGTATGTTTCAGATGATCCTGGATATCGCACGCGCTTTGGTGGTGTCGACGTGGCTGCCTAACCACCCAATCGGCATACAAGAGTCACCTGGAGGGCTCTACAATGGTAGCCTGGCGGTAAGATAGAGCAGCTGTTTCTGAGGCATGATCTTAGCTCGCCGTACTTGGCTGCGGGTGAAACTATAGCTTATAAAGCTTTTGACGAATTTAGATGGGGCTGACAACGAATAGCCATGTGCCCTCCTATAGGCCTGTTACTGGGACGGAGTTCTTCGATCTATCGGCGAGTTAACAACATTCGCATATCCTACCTCAAACGGCGTGGATGCTCATTCCAACTGCAGGTCGCGCCGCTATTCGCGGGTTCAGTTAATTACCGTGCTGCCGGGCGTATGCGCAAGGTTTGAGCCAACTGCATGTCGGTTAACACAGTGTGGCGCATCGGGATGGCGTCAAGCCCTATTCTCGGGTTGGAGTTACAACCCATGCGCGCGTTCGGTTCGTCTGACATAAGCAGCGTCTGTATATGCAGAGGAAGCGAACATGGATGCGGGACGGCATGGATGAATGGTAGGTGCATCTGCCTGTCGATGTGCATGTGTTAGAAAGCAGGGATCTCCGGACGGAGTAGTGACGGTATCGTTTATTGCATGTAGTCGTTGAATGATGTGTCGCGTTGTTGTTCTAGTGCGAACATGTCGGTGATCGTGAACATGGCGGCTGATTGTATTGACATCTACTCAAGCCGCTCTACTGGTATCTTGAATTCTTGGGTGATCTTAGTTATATTGTTGACCACTACGAATTGGACAGGAATTAGTGTAAGGCCTGCATGTATACTGTTTGTGTTACTTGCGGTCATTGACGTCGACTGTCTGCTGTGTGCTCCCGTTTCCATCTGAAGTTGAAGCATCCGTCTTTGGTGGATTGGTGTCGATTTGAATAGTGACCTGACGATGTCGATTAGCATTAGCAGGCAAGGCGGCACACACTCAGGAAATGTAATGCTTAAGTTGTACCTCGCCATCTAGGCAGGTGTAATCCAAACCTACCGGCCCATCATTGACCAAAGCAACGTCCATCATGGCTGCAAAAAGACCGTCTTTGACCTTGTCGGACTCGTAAAGAGATCCCACCTTCTTGAAGAAGGCTTGGTATAGTGTCTTGGCTTGGTCGCCGTTTGCGGATTGGTGGAAATCCGGTTTGTTTCCCTTCTTCATAGAGGCCAGTAGCGTGAATTGGGAAACTGTAGACTTTTAGCACATCGATCCCGCAGCAAAAGCACTATCATAGACAGCCAAGAATCCCAGAGAGCGTTTCACACATACCACACAAAACCTCGCCATGGATATCGGTCACGTTGCATTTCCACTTGACATGTCAGTCTCAGCCCAGAGAAAAAGCATCGGCTTCATACGCGGCCCGGCGGGTCTTTGGACTCGTCATCCCAGAGCTTGGCCTTGAGTATCTTGCTAGCCATAGCCTCGACATCCTTCTCAGTGTCGTCTCTGGAAACGGCAGCAAGGACCAGCAAGCCCTTGCCAATCGAGGAGATTAGTTGACCATCGACCGTGACTGATGCCGACTTGACCCTCTGCAGCACCGCTAGACACGCTTAGTATAGTCGTGGTTACGTGTGCATGGAGGCGGGGTCCGTACTCCTCATGATGGCGGGGTAGCAGCGGTGGTGAGTGAGGAAGTTGAGTGGCTCGATGCGCGATAGCCTCACCGTGGTATGTCCAGCAGCGCAACGACGTCACGCATGGGAATTGCGACATGCGACAATTATGAGACGGGGCTGGAAGAGGGTGGAACGCGTAGATGAAACCAGACGCGTGGGGCCAATCGTGGTGGCTAGTGGCCGCACTCTTGGCGAGGACGCTAGGCCAGCCCTGTGGCATCGCGTTACCTATGCGATACCTCCGCCTCCGCATTCAGCCCACGACAAACATCCACGCCATTCCGCCGTCGAACGCCCTCACTCGCGCGATTCGACTGTCTGCCGGCCGCCGCCACCCCCAGCGACGCCCCCATTGCCGTAACCACCGCGGAAGTCCTCACGACGAGGCTCGACCCTCGCCATGGCCGCACGCAAGCTCCAGCAGGAGATCGACAAATGCTTCAAGAAAGTCGCCGAAGGCGTCGCGACCTTCGAGAACATATATGAGAAGATAATGCAAACGGGCAACCCCTCGCAGAAGGAGAAGCTCGAGGACCAACTGAAGAAGGAGATCAAGAAGCTGCAACGTTCGCGGGACCAGATCAAGACATGGGCCGCCATGTCCGAGATCAAAGACAAGAAGCCATTGCTCGACCACCGGAAGCTCATCGAGACAGTAGGGTGACCGCTGCTTCCTGGCATGATGGGACGCTGACATGTGACAGCAAATGGAGCGCTTCAAGGCCGTCGAAAAGGAGATGAAGACGAAAGCATACTCTAAGGAAGGCCTGCAATTAGCGTCCAAAATCGACCCCAAGGATAAGGAGAAGATGGAGATGGTCGAGTTCCTGCAGCAGATGAACGAGGAGCTGGAGCGCCAAATAGAAACCATCGAGACCGAGATCGAGACATTACATGCCAACGTCAAGAAGACGAAGAAGGGCGACAATTCCAAGGCAGAGCGAGTCGCAGAATTGGAAGAGTCGGTCGAGCGAAATAAGTGGCATCAGTCCAAACTGGATCTGCTGCATCGAGCGCTGGAGAATGGCAACGTGGAGACGGAACAGGTGAAGGAGATCGAGGACAGCATCAAGTACTACGTGGAGAGCAACCAGGATCCCGAGTTCATGGACGACGACACAATATACGACGACTTCAACCTGCAAGAGGAGGAGGCCATCTTTGGCCTGGGCGAGAACCTGGACCATGTGTCCTCGCACGAGTCGCAGTCGATAGCAGACGATACACCCGAGTCGGACGTGCGGCCGCCAGCACCCAAGCCAAAAGCAACAGAGGCAGTACAGCAGCAAGCACGACGGCCCTCGACACAGATGAAGTCGCCATTACCAGCACTAGCAACATTGCACACGCCGTTACCTGGTGTCTCAAATACCACGGCCAACGCGATGAAGCCCGCGCCGATACCGACAAGGACGCCGGGCGAGCCTTTGAAGTACGCCTCGGCCGCCGCTGCTGCAGCCGCGAGTGATAAGAATGGAGTGGGCATTGCCCCTCTGCCACCACCACCGGGAGGTGCCGCAGCACAGTCAGGCCTCGTTCCTGGCGGCGCACGGGCAAGTGCAACGAGTTCTCCGGCAATAACACATTCGCAACCGGCCTCACGCGCGCAGCCAGCGCAGTCTGCACAAGCCTCGCCAGCTCCTGCGGCAAGCATACCCGTCACGCCTGCAGTCGAGAAGGAGACACTTTCGCGGGCCGTTTCGTCTGAAGACGCCTCAAAGTCTAGCAGAAGAACACCAGCTCCTGAAACTGCAGAGGAGGAAGAGGAGGAGGAGGAGGAGGAGTCTTCGGCTGCCACTCCGCCGCTAACCAATGGTGACTCTCATGCAGAAGAGGAGGAAGAGGAATCAGTGTATCACCTGCCGTCGAGCCTACAAGACCTCCTGGATACATTTGAAGCGACCAAGAGTGACATATCCGCCTCTGCATCAAAACCTCCAAATGAGCACATGCTAGCGGCATCTATGGCCACTGCACCGGACTCTGCGGATACTGAGGCGCCGCGCCACTACCGACCCCAGAATCCCTATCCGTTTACGCCCGCGCATTACCCGCAAGAGCCGTTGCCCATCTTCGATGATCCTCGCTTGTACTCCCGCATTGAGACCGACGCTCTCTTCTACGCCTTCTACTACCGCCAAGGCACGTACCAGCAATACCTGGCAGCGAAGGCACTCAAGTCGCAGAGCTGGAGATTTCACAAGCAGTATCAAACATGGTTCCAACGCCACGAAGAACCAAAAGCAATCACAGAAGACTACGAGCAGGGGACGTACCGGTTCTTTGACTATGAAAGCACATGGTAAGCACCTAATTTTGTCCACCAGCCTCATCTGGGGCTGCCGTATTACAAACTCACGCCATGTGGTGCTATTTCTGCACGTCATACAGAGCTAACCTTATTGTAGGATGAACCGTAGGAAGGCCGACTTCCGATTTGCCTATAAGTTTTTGGAAGATGAGCTATGAGCAGTGGGTTGCTTTCTTCTTACCGACCCGCATGCTCGGCCTGTGGTAATTGAGTTCTGTATTAAGATTAAGTATTAGGTAGTCCTGGAATGGGTCCCCGTCATGGGCAGACATATTTTGCTCTTCGGATCTCGATAACCTCCATCAGGGTATCTTCGGTGCGTATTAATGTCCGCCCGCAGGCACCCGACCGACCACGCGTGGTGTAATTCACGGTGAGACAATTATGCATGGATCAAATAGCACTTATTGAGGCTCACCTGCCAAGCACAGGCCGTCTGCCGCGACAATTTGGCCGTCCAGGGATGTCGTAGCGGTCTGAGCGCCGGGCGTAATCTGACATGATGTGGCTAACGGCTGCGGAATGTGCTCAATTGGTCCAGACGACGTTACACTGGGTTCCGCCCCCAATCGGTGGAGACTACAGGGCTGCAGGAGGAGGCTGGTCGCGTGTCACTGGCCGCCTTAGCGAGAAATCCTTCCGCGACGTTCAAGCTTCAGTTACGCCCCGTTACGCCCGGCAGCACTAACTCGTGCATGACTTTGAGTTGAGCGGTTACAGCATCAATCATTTTACGGCATTCGTGCGCCGGTCAAAGGCCATCGGGTTGCGGGTTAATTGACCCACTTACAGCAGCAGCAGAGACAGACGAAGAAGGGACGCGGAATGGGCGTTTGATGACGGCTAACCTACTCTGAGACGGCGCTCAAGCAATGTTTGATCTCAACTCGATTAGAAGTCGTGCTGTCATCACAGGTGCTGTGACACTTTTGAGCAATCAACTGGTCAGTTGCGGTGCCGAGGGCCAGCTGGAAAAGCCTGAAGCATCGCGAAACAACCATGTCGAACATGATAGACCTCAGGCCGATCACTAGGCTCCAGGCCACGTTCTGCAGCTAAACAGGGGTTCATTCCTACACGGCGGAACGAAAGTACGCGAACAAGAGCCACGCATGCACATCCAGTCACACGGGGCCCATCGACCTACCCGCATGTGTGTTAATCGGTGAACCATGCCTATCATATATCCTGGTACACAAAGATCAGAACACCAACGTGTACGCATTGGACTATTCTAGCTTTTTGCCTTGCCAAGCCATGACAACGACAAATGAAAGAGATGGTACAGTTCAATTAAAGTTGGATCGGGGCCTAGGGGTACTCGCCCTGCATTGTCATAAGACGACACAGATCTACCAGTGTCCTCGTTGTGCTTCCTACCTCTACACCTAGACCACTATTTCACTGCCTCAATTCTCCCACTACATACGGCAAGATTAGGCCTTTTGATTCACCCGCGCCGCGACCTGACTCTACTATTCCATTTTCCGGTGACGGCACGGACACTAGTTGTCGTCAGCCCTATACCGATTAGTTGTGTGGGGTACCATCAAGCTGGTATTGACTTCGCCTCGCCATCCTACGCATCCACCTCAGCAGACTTGGACTTCTATATTCACACATTTGGCCTCTGGCGTAGCGGTCCTTGTTCGAGGAGATCGCAACGCTTACCAAAGACACGATCGTCAAGCCCTGCCGAGCGAATCCGCAACCTGATCCGACTTCTCGCCTTACGACACTTCTAACTTTGTTTCGTCATCGCCATGTTGGCACACTACGGCCCTCACGGAGATGCCTTCGGGCGCCCGGACGGCTCATTTCCTCCGAAATACCTGTAAGTCGATGTGGTTCTTGAGGGTCTATAGCATAAGCTCTGGGGTGGCAGTGAAAAGTCTTTGCCGATATGTGGAAAATAGTTATCATGCTCGCTTCATATAAGACTCGAAAGCATTCCACGAGACCAAGATCAGCAACAACATCATCATCATCGACGGCTTCTGACACTGGTTCTATAGATCTCTCGAGCAAGTTCAACTACTTCCTCGAAGACATACTTCCACCTCTAGTACAAGAAAGACATCCAGACCAAACAAGCTACGCATCATCACTTCGCCCGTGGCGCCCGCCTATCGCCCTTCTACCACTACAAACCGTACCAAGAAGACAAAGACGATACGCCCCAAGCAGGAACAACCGCCTTCGCCCGCCATGTCCGGATACAGCGTATGTTACACTTCACCTATTCATCATCACTTCTTCTTACTAACAAAACCAGTACTCTTCTTCTGACCAGGGGAACTACAACTACCAAACCTCTTACCCAACTTCAACAGTACCTCAATACACACAGTCCCAGATTAACACCTACTACGCACAGTATCAATGTTACCCACCTCAACCATACCAGATCATCCCAGATTACTACGTGCAACCTGTAAATGTTGCGCCCACTACTGGGTACCACCAACCAGTAGCAAGTGGGTATGACATTGGAGGATGGCAAAGTCACGGCGGTGATCTAGGGATCAGTTCTTCGCAAGCGCCAACTAGGTAAGCACCGCTATATCAAAACTTGATAGTGCAATACTAACATTAAAGCAGGAGCAGCAGTCGTACAAAGTAATTATCCCACATTCCCTCCCCATCTCATCCACTAACCAACCTATCCACAGAACATGGACCTGCGACATTGCCTCGTGTACCTCCTCAGCAAACTTCACCCGCCTCGCAGACCTGCAACGCCACCAATCCACCGTCCATGGCCTAGGCACTCCAGAGTACCCTTGCAATGTGCCTCGCTGCAACCGCGTAGGCGACAAAGGCTTCACACGACGAGACCATCTAGTCGAGCATCTGCGCAACTTCCACCACATGGACATTCCCAAACGGAGACCAGGGGAGCGAAGCGCCTTCCCCTTCGGATGGCCCGAGGGAGGTGGCGCGGGCGGTTCTCACCAGTGAGTCTATTCACACATGGGAAGAAAGCGCGGGGAAAGAGGAGGGGCTGATTGGGGTGTAGGGATGACGAGGGTGCGCGTACGGGGGCGGGGGGCCAAGAACCGGGCGATGGTAGGCGTAGTCAGCGTGTACGAACTGGTGGCAGTGGGATTGTACGAGCACCCACAACATCCACGACGTCAACAGTGTCGACAAGAAGTCGTACTGCTACTGTCACACGCGGTAGGGTCGCCAAACGCCCGTCAAGAAGAGGTGATAGGGCGGGTGGTAGGAGCAGGGGTGCGAGTTCTAGTGCAGGCATCAGTCGTTTGAGCGCTCATGCTGCATCAGCATCTGCTTCTTCAACAACGTTAACCTGGATGGACGTCCCGCAAGAGCAAGGCTTAGATTCTTTGTTACATCAGCATTCGTCTCCACTACCACTACCCAAGCAACAATCACAACAACAACAACAACGACATCCCCTCGACTTCACGAACGCGGAACTTGCCGCCCAAGACATCTTGCTTGGTGGGACCGGAGACTTGTTTGGAGCACCGGGTCCTGACCCGGAGACATTTCACAGGCGGTGAGGCTCAAACGATACAAGGATGAGCTTCGGTTAGAGTGTACGGTGTGCATTGATCTCTCGTTTATTTGTGTTTTGGTTATAGCATTGTTTGCACAGTAGTTTAGAGTCCTGTTTTTCTGCATAGCATCGCATGGTCAGGGCATATACATGATTCGGGCTATGAGCCTAGAACGGCTAGACCTGAGGGCGCTGTGGGAGTCATTGTTTTATTTTAGATTTGTCTACCTTGCTCGCTCGCTTTTACAAGTTGGCAGAATATCACATTTTTTGTTCGTTGATACGATGTTGTTGATCAATCGGGCCGGATGGCAAGAAAAAGTGTAAGCTTGTACATTGCTATACGAGCAGACCAATCTGGATTGCGCAAAGAGCTATTTTGACGATCGTGCCCGCTGTTTAGGCAGGTACGCTTTCTTGCCTTTCTCTACGCGCATTGGATGCCTAAAGACGTTAGTCAGCGGAAGTTACCTTTGGATATCGTGACATCGTGCCGGAGAGAGGTGCTGCAGCAACGTTGTTCGGTGTCCAGGTAGGATCAGCATCCTTGATGCTTGCTCGTGATCCTGCCTGCTCGCGTATTGCGGAGGATCCAGATGCGGGTTGCCTGTCTACGGACTCGCCATGAATGAGTTGCTACATGCCGACTAGACAGGTGTGTTGGTGACTGCGCCCCATAAGCCTCGCTTGACCTGTCCATGCTTCCCACAGCGGTCGCATCGTCTTGTTGTGCGTATGCGCTTTAGCAAGCTGACGTCGACGCGAAGGAGAAGGAGCAGGGGCTTTGTAGTCCAACAATGAGGATGCATGAATGATGTGCATTTAACCCGAAGGAAGGGGTTGCGTGCGTGGCGGCTTGGTACTGTGCCGCATGAGCCTTGCAGGCTTCATCATCTCCCACGTTGCGGCGTCTGCCTTGGTTGCCGTCTACCGTTACGTCGGTGACGGGTGTGTTCGGTTCACAGTACTGCAATGAGATGCCGGATCGCAAGAAGGACTACTTTGATGGTGAAGTTCTGGGGTTGAGACATGGGTGCGGTGCTGGGACCAACATTGCCGCTGTCATAGATAAGCCGACGCCAGGTGAAGCGAGACGCTCATCCACCCAAAGCACTCAAGTTCAAAGACGTATGCACAAGAGACTGAGCTTGTGATAAGGTTCTGTGCCGTACCCATCACCAACCCGGACCCTCAGGTCCACGGCGCATCGCTTGCCATATGGAGATTAGACCCGAGGCTGAGGTCGAGGTCCAGCAACACGTCTCAGCCCGAGCCGCGGGGAGCGATCCGCTGGCACAGTTCTGACTCCACGTGGTTGTACCACTTGCAACACGCGTGGGGCATTTGGCCCCGTGATCCCTTTGTCTATTCATATCCATCGAGATCCTGCGGTACACCAAACGGTCGTGGGTTGCGCGAACTGTGTCTGCGCCGCAGCTATTTCGAACGCTGGGCGGGTCGATTGTTGAGCCGCCCGTAGCAACACTTGAGCCTCAATAATGTCTTAGAAGGCCTAATCGGCCATCGGAGGAATATGATGCCAAGGTAGGGCTGGTGGGTGGTCGTACAGTAGCTGAGATGTTGTGTGCATCGCCCTGACCGGTCCGTCGATGACTGTGCGCGGCTTCCTTCCGAGTGTATAATTAGTCTTCCTCGGTCGTCGAGGTGAAGACCTAGGTTTCCTCCATGCGAGCTAGGTGTTCAGGTACCCTTTCGTGCCACAGGGAGCATAGAGGTGGAGAAGCCAATCAGCGACGCAGCCAGTTAGCTTACACAAGATCGCCGCCATTCGCTGGGTGTTTGCTGGATAATGATGTTTGCTGAAATATCACATACTTTGATAATGTTTGAAGATAGAGATTAGGCATATGATTGTTCGAGAGTAGACAGGACTGTAATGACGTAGGTCTTTGCCTAGCGCACTTTGGGCAGCCATGGAATCGGGGGACGTCGTATGGATGGATGAACATCTGACACTTGCAAGTTGCCTCCTGCACCACCAAACGTCCCTCGTACCTTTGCAACCTATAATTTGGTTGCCTTTTGCTCTGACTCATACTCATGTCTTTCGCACCTCACTTATCTTCCTACACAACCGAGTTCACAGACTCCTTACCTTTAGAATAACTGCGCTTTCACCTTGTTTTCCCCGCAGTCGAACCTTGGTTCCGCCACACCGAGCAAACTCCAGCCTCTACAGGCATACATTATAGTTTCCCCAGAACTGTATCAACCATAGCCAAAAATGCGCGACCTCCGAAAACAGGCTCTCGAGAGCCATAAGACTATGTCGCGCAAGGCCCGCTCGCGCGTCGCATCTACAACAGCCTCCAAGACAACTTCAGCAGCAGGGTCGCCAGCACATTCGCGTGCCGCCAGTCGCAGTCGCCAGGACTCTTCAGACGAAGACGGCTTCAGCGACGGAACTGCATGGAGGTGAGTTTCAGTCTGCACATAACTTTTTTGATTTTCCCCACATCGCGACTGCACCGGTGACATCATCGTGTCTAGCCACCTTCGCGCGAACAAGTACTGACATGCTCACAGCACAGCATCCATCGACGATGTACTCAACGGCGAAGATGTCAATATACCCGAAGACGCGTGGAAGGCCGAACTCAACACGCGCATCGAGCAAATCACCAACCTCAAGCGTAGCAGCACCGAGGGGCGCACCGAAAGCCTGAATGCCTACGCACACGTGCTCATGGCCCGCTATGCGAGGGATGAGGTTGAGGGACATGTAAATGAGCTCGTCTCGTCGATGATTAAGAGCATCAGACAGGAGACGACAGAGGCCGAGGTTGTCAAAGCCCTAAAAGGTACAATACATTCACGGCTACTGTTTGACTTCTACTAACACATCTCAGCGCTCGCCGTCACCGCCGTAACTCTCGACTCCGATAGCATCTACGACGACGTTTCCGACCAACTCAAGCGATCGATCCAGTCCTCCTCCTCAGTCGCAATCAAAGTGAACGCGATCCACACACTCGGCACAACTGCCTTCTTTGCTGGTGCCGGCGACGATGAGATCCTGGACATCATGAACCTCTTCATTGAGATCATAGAGTCAGATGGAGCATCCATCGAAGCACAAGACGAGGGCAATGTCGTGATTGCTGCCTTGGAAGAGTGGGGTCTCCTCGCAACCGAAATCGATGATCTGGAAGAAGAAACGGAAGCTGCAATGGAAGCCTTTGTCGAGCAGCTTGAGAGTGCCGACTCTGGTGTTCAAATTGCAGCAGGCGAAAACATTGCGCTCTTGTACGAAAAGTCCCTCACTCCCCAAGAGGAGGACGAGCATGTACAAGAAGAGGAAGATTCAGACGACCCCGAGCACGTCCGCGACGGCGAGCGATTAGTTAAGCGATACACAGTCTGGCGACGGCAGGATCAGCTCATGCACACACTCGACGAGCTCGCCAACGTTTCGACTCGTCGCATATCCAAGAAGGACCGCAAAGCACTTCATTCGTCCTTCGCAGATATCCGCAATTCGGTTGAGAAGCCCTCGCGCGGCCCTGCCTACTCCACCGCTCTGCACGAAGAGACCGGCAAGGCCTACGGAGCGGGCAGGATGAAGGTCAAGATCAACAAGAATGTGGAAGTCAGAATCGACAAGTGGTGGAAGTTGCAGAGGCTGAATGCGCTGCGACGGACACTGCAGGGTGGTTTCACCTACCACTACGAACACAACGAGCTGGTATCGACAGCTCTCCCCTTCTCCATGTCTGCAAGACGGTAATAGTGCGCGTGTAGAGATTATATCTTTGGCGTTGGCATCAGCTTGAAAAGTGCTCTATTATTACACGCGTGGATACCTGGTTGACATTGGCGTTTTTGAGCTTACTATTATTTTTGAACTGGATCAGATCGGTGAGCGAAGAGCAGTAGAATTGAGCTTGGGAATCTAATTACACAAAGATGCATCATGGCATGACAGTATTACTTGACCGTTCGGGTGATGTTTGCGAGTTTTAGCGCTGAGGCTTACCACGTAGCTTTCGGAGGTGTAGCTAACACGAAGCCCAGTCACTGCCCCGCGTTGCCCCTCATCGCGGGCATCATGTCAATGTTTACAAGACACAACAAGCGCAAAGAAGCACATTCACCAGTGATTATGCTGTCAGGACGAGCCATGCTGTCGCATAAACAAAGTGCAGTGTACTTAAAGGATCCAGTCAACTTGGTCGCGCCTGCCAATGGTCGTACGGATGTGTAAAGGCGGGCTTGGCGCGGCATGAAGCTGTAGGCTGTAGCTTCCGTAGAAAGTTCTGGACAGCTATCACCGTGCTTTTCTTCAGCCTCGCACATAAACTCCAATTCCTGCAACTCTGTCGATATCTCCAGTGCCTGAACATTGATATCCTTCGTTCACACTACGACATACCCACCAAACAACTACAGCGATCCGGCGACCATGGCTGACACGAGTAAGTAACTTTAACACAGGCTCACCTACACCATTCTAGCATCTAACAAGATTGGTACTAACATACTTCAGAGCGCCCTCGCGTCTTCTTCGACATCGCCATCGGCGGCGTGAAAGCCGGCCGTGTTGCTTTCGAGCTCGTACGTTCCCCAACCTCCCATACGTTGCACGCGCATACATTCCAAGCCGCTCAAACATAAAATCTAACAACCCTTTAGTACAGCGACATCGTTCCCAAGACCGCCGAAAACTTCCGCGCACTATGTACCGGCGAGAGAGGCGAAGGCGCATCCGGCAAGCCGCTGCACTACAAGAATTCGAGCTTCCACCGCGTCATCAAGGGCTTCATGATCCAAGGCGGCGACTTCACACAGGGCAACGGCACAGGGGGTGAGAGGTAAGCTGCGGCCATACGGAATGCATGTGAAACGTACACTGACTTCTTATCTTCATCTCTGTAGTATATATGGGGAGAAGTTTGAAGACGAGAACTTTGAGAAGGTGCACGACAAGCCGTTCTTGCTGAGCATGGCGAATGCCGGCCCAGGAACAAATGGCTCGCAGTTCTTCGTAACCACCGTCCCCACACCACACCTCGACAAGAAGCACGTCGTCTTCGGCGAAGTCATCAACGGCAAGAGCATCGTGCGCCAGATTGAGAACCTCAAGACGCAGAGCGGCGACAAGCCGTGGCACGATGCGACCATCATCGACTGCGGCGAGCTCACGGGTGACGATTACGACAAAGCCACAGAAAAGATGTCCGACGCAACCGGCGACCCTTACGAAGACTTCCCCGAGGACCAGAAAGCCAACAGCGACGACGAATGGAAAGGCGAGGAGATACTCGAGATCGCTACCAAGCTAAAAGACATGGGCAACGACGCGTTCAAGAAGGGCGACCTCAAACTAGGCATTACCAAATACCAAAAAGGTATCCGCTACCTCCACGAGTACCCCGCCCCTCTCGACGACGACCCCACAGACCTCTGGCCCAAACTGCAAGCCCTGAAAATATCCCTCTACTCCAACAGCGCGCTACTACAGAACAAGACGGGTGCATATGGTGACGCGGCGGAGAGCGCGACCAAGGCGCTGGACATCGAGGGTATCACGGATAAGGACAAGGCGAAGGCGCTTTTCAGGCGGGCACAGGCCAAGGCGGGAAAGAAGAACGAAGACGAGGCGTTGGCGGATTTGAATGCGGCGCTCAAGCTTGCGCCAGGCGACGCGGCGATTGTCAAAGAGTTGGATGTGGTGAAGAAGAGGGTGCAGGCGCGGAAGGAGAAGGAGAAGAAGGTTTATCAGAATGCTTTCAACTTCGATTAGGTTTGTGAGAGTTGTAAGCGTGGGATGCTCACGAGAGGCATGAGGAAGTAGGGGGAGTGAAGTAGTGGTGGTAGAGAAAAGGGACAGATACCAGTTTACTCTTCCGTGTAATAAACAAGATTTCATGTAACTACTGCTCTCCATCAACACAACAGTCACTTCGCAGATTGTGGAACGGATTTTCATGACAAACAACCACATTGATATCTATGCATAACCCAAACTGCAAATGCTATGTACACCCAAAAAGAAACATACCTCGTCAACCATCCCCTCAACCATCCAAAAATGCCTTACTACCTGCCTGGCTGCCCCGTTCATGCCAATCCCCTAGAATGAAAATCTAAACATTGGAAGAAAAACCCAAGACGAAAACAGAACAGTCATCGCTCTAACGCGCCATTGTAAAAACGTCAAAATTTTCGTCGCGAGCAATAAAGAATAGTTCAGGTAAAATCGTCCCAGAACCAGCCTCCCGGTTTGTGTTATGCCATGCCATGCCATGCCATGCAAGCGTTTTTGTTCCATCGACGTCTAGCCACCGAAACGCAACATGTAGGTAATGTAGTACAAGCTTTTTTTTTTTAGCTTTTTGATAAGTTTCAATCAATCGACTTGGCAGCCACCCTCGAACAGAACAGGCAAACGAGAAATGATTCAGAAAGCAAGATGACTACGACGGACTCGCTTTATCCAAAAGTTCACCCGCACTCTTCCTCCTCTTGATTTCGCGTCTAGCAATCGCGCGAGGACTCTCAGTAAACCATCCATGGAGTCAGAATTCCTCGTCGCGGTCTTCGCTGCGGGCGTTGTGTTTGCCTCGCATGCTGCCCATGTCGTTGTAGCTCTGGTGGCCGCCGAGGGCGCTGGAGCCGCGTTCGGCGCTGCGGTCTCGGTCCTTGTCTTTGCCTTTGTCTTTGCGGTTCTCCTTGTCCCGTTCCTTGTCTTTCTTGTCCTCTTTCTCCTTGTCTTTGTCCTTGCGTTTGCCTTTCCGTTGGAAGGGGAGGACGCCTCGGAAGCCGCGTTCCTTTTTCTCTTTGGTAGCTTTCTCGGAGAAGGCAGGGAGTGCGGTTGTGTACTCCTCTTCGGCGATACTGCCGCTGTCGCTGTTTTCCATACTCTGACCGCCGGCTGAACGAGGTGGTCTTCCGACGAGGGAGTTTGTGGACACAGCGGCAGGTCTTTGTTGGTTGATGTGAGCGTTCGGATTGCTGTAGTTGAAGGACTGGGTAGAGGTAGATGTAGAGATCGTGGTCGTTGTCGTCGTAGTCAAGGCTTGCGGGTAGGAAGGCGCAGGGGCCATGTGAAGACCATCGCTGGACCCCGGTGGTGTATCCTCGGTTGCGGATGCTGATGCGCTGGCTGAAGCAGATGCGGACTGAGAGGCATTTACCGAGTCGTTTCCTGACGGCGTGTATTGACCAGACCATTGCTTCTTCGCAAAGGGATTGGTGTAAGATATGGTGGCCGAGCTGTTGCTCTTCAAAGAGCTCTGAGATGCTGAGATGCTCGAATTTTGCTGATGCCGTGCCCGTGGTGGTGGCTGCATTGTGATGGGTGTGCTGGTAGACGAAGACGAATAGTCATCGACGTTGCCTGGAGATAGCGGGGTTTCCTCCATCTCTTCTTCCAGTATTGGTCCACGATTCCTCGTTGCTGCACCTCGTGACGTGTCGATTTGCGCCCCTTGTAGCTGCTCGACCAACTCTTCCCACTTGACACTCAGTGACGATGACGGCCGTTCGGCAGGTTCAGCGCGATTCAGGCAGTCCTTGGTGCGCTCGCTGAGAGACAGACAGATGTTGTGGAAACGGAGCAGATCACCGTCCGTGGCTTGTATGTCGGGCGCACTCTTCTGCGTATTGTCTAGCCAGAGATTGACGAGCATTGCAAAGTTGCGTGAATGATCGATGAGGTATGGTAACGATGGGAACCCTTCCTTGAACGTCGGGGGCAGACGATGGAGAATGGCAATCGGAGTACTGTACGATGGTGGTATCGGTGGTGCGGGTTGCGAAGTGGTCGATATTGAGCAAATGTCGTCGAGATACTTCTTGAACTCTTGCCGATGCGTGGTGAGGAATTGATTCATGGGCTCCATCCATGCTTCTTTGGTGCCGAATGAGGACATGTTCGCCAGGCCTTGCAGTGACTTTGCAATGAGCGTGAACGTTCTTCGAGCTTTGATCTTGGGATGATCTAAATGATTGTTAGCGAGATGATCAAAGTAGAAGTGGAGAACTATGCACCTTTCAGTAGACCAAAGAGTTTCGGATTCAGCACCGCCGGAACGAAGAAGCGCAAGAACAGGAAGCCAGAGACACTGCTGTACTGCACCGTCCGAAGATAGTCTCCGTAGCGGTCGTCAGCACAAGCCCTGATATGCCTGAAGATCAATCTCAGCTCCTGCGGACACCTCGACACGGAATTGTAGATGGCTCGCCAAACTTCTTCAGTACAGTTGATCAGCCTTCTCCAGTTCCTGTCCAATTCATGTTGTGAAGTGACTTTGTTCGGATCAACCTCACAATCAGGGTCCTTGGTGTTGATCTCTCTCAGCTTCTCGCTCAGGGTCTCCTCTAGGTACTCTTTCCCAAGTCGCTTCATGTGCAGATCCAGTGACTTCGTAAGCAAGGTGTTACCACGGAAGAGCAGATTAGCCTCCAGTTTGGCATTGTTGCCCATGTCGCGAACGAAGAGTTCGCGGTCGCTCGCAGAACCAAACGTGGCCAGCGAAGATTCATTCGATTCACTTGATCCCAGTCTTTTACTGAACCGTAGCCGGCTAGCAGGTGACTCTTTCAATGTGCCGTCAATCTCTTCTTCGACTAGCGCGCATATCCACTCGCCAGCTGCCCCGGACACCTGGAAGATGTTCAACAGATATTCTGACAATCTTCTGAGCTCGTTCGGGATCATCTGGGCGATCTGGAGGGTTATTCCGTTGGAAAACCTGTGAAGAAGTTCCGAAAGTGGATAGTAGTCGCGAGCCATGAGAATCGCGCATTCCTCGCTACTAACTTTGACGAGTACCTCGCCGACACTGTTTCCATACATGTTGATTAGCGGCCACCACTTCTCCGTCTCTTGATTCGGGCCGAGATCGTCCAGATAGATGTCAGTTTTTCCTACAGTCTGATCGAAAGAGATGCCAGCGTAACCACCCTCGGAGACATATGGGTCGGAGTTGGTAGCCTCAAAACCGCTCTTTTCGGTGCGGTTGTAGCTCGGCGGTCGCTTTTTCAGGAGTAATGAAGCGGTGTGTAGAGCGGGTAGGTCCAGGAATTCAAACTCTTCTCTCCAAAAAGGATTGTTGCCCTCGCTCTTGACCGTGGTTCGTGAACGGGTCTCTCCATCTAGCAGCACTTCAACGAGATAGCCACCCGGGTTGGTTGTGGCAGACGAAGACGGTCGTATCGGGGTCGTTCCGTTGCTATCCGAGACCTTGGGGCTTACAGGCGGAATCAGTTTCGCTTCAATGACCCTTACGAACAATGATTTCTCCATGCGGAACATGTCTTGGGTGCCGAAAGACGGCGACAAAGTGCCCTCGTCGGTCATGGCATCCGGCGACTTGGGGCCATATAGTTGCGGAACGGTGAAGGCGCGCAGGAGGACTATCCAGACCTCGTACAGAACTCGTGACTCTAGCGATAGGAATATGGGACGGAGGATTGTTAATGCAGGAGAAGAAGCAGCGGTATACTGGGGATATATGGCAATGCAAAATTCGTTATCCAAAACGGAGGGATCCAATCGCTGAACGGCACATCGGGAAAGCTGAGAAAGCTGAACGGTGGAAACAAGGGTGACATCGGTGTCAGAGTAAAGTTTGAGCTCTCCGTTCTCACGGAGCGTGCACGACACTCTTCTCCAGCGGCGGGATCCGTGGCTCTGGACTCTGTACGCCTGTGGGCGTCCCCCAGGCCCATTGTTATTGGGGGTGCCTGTATTGCTGCTGTATGTCACACTTGTGTCCCAGTAAATCATCTTGCCGACTTTGATAATGGGCGCTTCCTTCTTGGGCGAGTCTTTGAGGAGCGACACCTCGGAATGCCGTCGGCTGTCTGGCAGGCGGCGTTCGATCATGACGGGCGCCTGGGGCTTGGCCATCCTGTTCTGGATGCCCTTGGGACGCATAGGCGACCAGCATAAGAGGGCGGCGAACCACGAGTCAAACTCTTCCTGGGTCGGCGGACGCAGGTGGACTTCGAGCTTCGAGTTGTGGACGACGACGTGGATGTAGGCCGTGTAGGCTTCGCCGTCGTATGCGCTCTTGACATGGCAGCCACGGAGATCGGGTATGAGGGTGCGGGTGTACGACGTGTCGTTCTTGGGCTCGTAGACCAGGCTGCCGGCCTCGTCGTTGATGTAGCAGTACGACAGGCCCCAGGGGTTTGGTTCGCCGCGGCGGAAGGCCAGCAGACCCTGCATCTTGCCGCAGGTGGAGCGCATGAGGGCCTTGAGCTTCTTAGCGTCGGACGCCGGGACAGGCGAGACCCAGGAGTCGGGCGGGACATTGGAGGGCGAGAGGACGGGCGAGGTGGAGCGGTGGGCGGCCTGCTGCTGCTGTTGTTGTTGTTGTTGTTGTTGTTGTTGCTGCTGCTGCTGCTGCTGCTGCTTGGTCAGGCGGCTGCGGCTGTTGGTGCTCGAGGTCCGGGGCGGGGGCGGCTGCTGGGATGGGGAGATGGTGGAGATGTGGCCGATGGAAGTGACGACCGACTCCTCGAGGCTCTGGTAGTTGCTCTGGTTGCTGGCGACGGAGCCAATGCGGTGGCGGCCGGAGCCAAAGACGGATGAGGGCGAGCGCTCGCGGGTGCTGCGCTCCTCGAGGGTGCGGGTCCGGGGCCGTGTCTGCTCGCGCGCATTGCGGTACTCGGAGTCGCTCGAGGCGCGGGCGACGTACTGGCGCGGGTTTTGGGTGCGCTGCGAGCTCGAGAGCTGGCTGTTGTGGGAGCGGGGGCTGTTGGGCGGGGACTGGAACGTCTGGACGGGCAGGCCGTCCTCGGGGATCGTGGCCGTGGCCGTCGAGGTGGTGGTCTGCGAGGGCGGCGGGTCGTCGGGGGTGACGGTGCGGATGGTGTGGGCATGGCGGTGGTCGTCGCGGACGGGGGCGCGCTCGTGGAGGGAGTAGACGCCCTGGGCAGCCTCGGAGGCGCTCACCTCCCTCCGGCTGCGTCGCTGCTGCGTCTGCTGGTCCATGGATGCGGACCGCTGCGGTGTCGTCTGCTGCTCATTGACACACGACAGGCGGCCCGGCGCTGGCAGCTGGTAGCCGTTGCGGTTGCGGGACGGCGAGTACGGCGGGCGAGGGCGGCGAGGGCGCGGCAGGACTGGCGGACGGTGTCGTGAGGCGCATCGCAGGCCTCGTTGCGCGGGCAAAATGGTCTGTCGTTAGGTAGTCAGAGGCCCACCGCCAGCCCTAGCGAGCCAACATGGCCACGACTAGCACCCAGCCTTGGCGCCGCTGGTATCCATCGCTAAATCACCGCGCCCCGGCCCAAGCACCGTTGCTGCTGCTGACGACTCTACCCAGATGCGCTTGGGTGCCCAACGTCCCTGTGCCCGACTGTCTCATCTACCTGCTTCACCGATTCTGGAGGCGTACTGTACGGGAGATAGCATTGCAGATCATAGCACAAGATAACACGCAACATATAACATAGCATTCTCTCAGCATTGGTATCGAATAACTACTGCAAACGGCGCCTCGTGGATATCTGAACCTACCAATAACCCCACTGCCTGCCTATAACCTCCCAACATTACGCGAATCCAAATTAGTCCATGTCCATGTCCATGTCCATGTCCATGCTGCCTCCTCACTTGAACGGGGGCTTGTCAGCCGCGCTCTCCTCGACACTCGCCGCGCTCAATGGCTGCGAGCGCGCACCGCTGAGGTCGCCCGAGTGCGTCTTTCGCAGGGCTTGTCGCATCGTTTCAATTTGCACCGGCAGCTCTTCGCCCGACGCTGGGTGTGGGCTGCCGAGCACGACAGGCGACGTAGGACTCGCCGGTGACCGCGTGCGTGACAGATCCGCGTGCTTGGGCGAAGCTGCTCCGCTTGTGGTTGGGGGCGAAGACGCAGCAGACCGCACTGGCGAGGGCGATCGGTTCGCTGTCGACGAGAGGCTCATAAATTGCAGAGCCTCCGTCGACGTGGCGCCCAGCACTTCCTGCCTGTCATGCTCAACATGCTCTGCCTGCACCACATCTGCGAATGAAATGAAGCTCAAGCGCCGCGGGTCCGCCGTGTCCAGCGAGCCGTATCCCGGTGCTGAGTCTGGCACGTCAGCATGGCTCGACGCCACAGATTCTGTGTGAGGGAGGAGCGGCGAGTGCAGTGAGTCGGTTATGCTGCCTGCAACTGCGACTGCGGCTGGCTGATGCGCCGTGTGTGTTATAATCTCCACCTCGTCAGGGTTGAGGTGATTGTCGGTAATGGCCAGGGACGTCGCATCCAGCGCGGGGGGTATGTGGTCTTCCGTCTTGATGTGGGCAGGCACGTCGGCTGAGGGTTCGGGCTCTTGTACATTGCGCTCGAAAATGAGCGACGATGCAGGACTGTGAAGGCCGGGCGATGTAGAGCGGATGCGCCGACCAGGAGATGCGCCAATGGGCAGCATGCGCGGGCTTCCTCGCGGCGATGCTCGTTGCTCGGGCGGTGACATTGGGGGCGAGGGAAGCAGTGTCGGTGTCGTCGTGGTTGATGCGCTCTCTGTTGGCTGTTTACCGGCCTCCAGATCCTTCTTCTTGCCTAGGCCTAGGAGCTTCTTTCCCTTGCTCAGGATGCTGCCATCGTCGGTGGACTTGGTTGCGCTCGATGCGGGTGCGACGGATGCGGGCGGGTTGGGCTGCGGAGGGGCTGCGGCTGCGGTATTCGTTGCGCTCATGGTGATATCTGGTGCCCGTGTCGCGAGGTTGGAAACAGTGCAGGAGGCGAAATGTGCGCTCTATACAAGAAGCTGCGAGTCGGGCCTATGGCAAGCAATAAACCTGTCCCTGTGTCGTCACGCGGTGGCTATCGTCGCTTTCAGGGAAGTGGCCGAGTGGGATACACCCTTGACCTTTAATCAACAAGGCCTTGGGCGTCTTGCGCTACAGTGAATGATATCAGTAGACTTAGTGGTGGAAAATGGCAAGGTATTCAATCAGACTGTATGAGTGAAGTTTGCACGTAGTATAGCACTGTGCAGGTCTGTGTTGACAATCTCCTCTCCCTCGTACTTTGGGTTGTTGATCATCACGGCGTGCTGACGTATGCCCAAGACCCTGAATGTGCCTGGGAGACTAGAACGCTTCCCCTAGCTCAATCTCGCGCGCCCGCTATCCAATGCCTTGCCAATGCCCGCCAACATCAACGCCTTTCAACGTGCGACAAGTCTCGCTCCAGTTTCAGATCAAACGTTCACCATCATTTCCGCTCGCTGATCGAAATGCCAGTCTTCTATGCTTGGTAATGGCACAGTTCATTGGCACGGCCTGGTCGCTGTCCGGATCCCTTCATGCGCATGCATGCAGGACATTCACGTTGAATGACCTCTGTGCTTCCATCGCGCTTCCACGCTTTTCTTCTCCTCGGTCCCCTCCATGTAGTCGAACCAAGTTCTTGTGATCGCTCAGCAGACCTCGATTACCATGTCTAACATCCCTGCTCCCGATCGAGAGTTCAACCTCACGTCGACAGTTTAAGGCAAAAGCCCAACAATCGGGCGAGTCTCGTGGACGCAGAATTTCTCACGGTTCATGCTTGGTTCTGACGCACTCGCAAGGCAAACTCGTCCAGTCAGCTCCAAGGCACGCCGTGGGGCTACTCGCTTCGTAGTGGCTGAACCCGCCAAACACCAACATCGGACTAGCCGCGGGTAATTACATTTATGGGAGGCCAGGCACGGTATCATCCCTTGGTGGCATAGCATCACAAGCCGTCTTCGCCTCACGTATATGCTGAGTGCACGGTCAAATCCTCATCATACCCCCCGAGTTGCAGGCATCATCCATCACGTTTAGAACGGGCGCCCCAATACAAACCTGCAGAAAGCACGTGAACACGGTTCGAGCGCACCTCACTCCAGAACCTTGTTGAGATGAGAGCCGTTATCAACTGCGCCGCATCGGCTTTTGCCATCCTGGTAGGCCTACCACCTGCGCAAAGTTTATCGCCTGCGCCTGCGCCTGCATGACCTGACACGCAGGAGTCAGTAGATGCCGGTGTCAGCTCAGCAGCACAACCGAACTCCGTCAAGAAGTGGTACAACTCCCGGAGATAGCCATGAAGTTCAGTAGAAGGACGGGAATGTACATAGTAGCTGGATGGTTTGGCCATCGTCGCTCTTCATTATTCTACTTCTTGCTCATGTAACATCTCAGCTGGAAGTACAGAGTACTGATCACAGTGACTGTACCATCTGACAGAGACCGATATGACATGGGTGCAGACTGACGTCCATGGTGGTTGCTGGTCGTGGGGTTTGCGAATGCCGAGAAACGCCCTGCTCGACTAGGTATTCAAGATGATCGTGGCGCTACCAAAGCGCAAATACCCAGCCCGCGGTTTACCTCGTGGCTCGTTAAGTATACGGGTATTCCTAGTCTTTCGATTCATGATCAGCCCGTGCTGTGCCTGGAACGAGTTTGGGTGCTTCGTATCATACACCTAAAGGCAGGTCGCCCATACCTTAATTTACAAACTTCCACCCTACACTACCACTACCGCTACAACGTCACTGTTCCGATGCCGGGCAACAATGGGTGCTGTCAAAATGTTCAGCCCAAACGATCTACGGCCCACCATCGAGATCACCGAGTTCGTTCTCGTGACCCTTTCCACGGTAGTGATTGCTGTTCGGTTTGTCTCCTACACTCATTGTTCTACCCTTGTCCCATTGTGCTCATCGACATTAGGTTCTACGTCCGGAAATGGATCGTGGGAAGGGTTGATCTAAGTGACTACATAATGGCAACGGCCTTAGTAAGTTAAGACGAAGTTGTGAACTGTCATATACTGATCGACTGTAGGTCTTCACATGGGGACTTTGCGCCTGCAACCACTATCAGCTACTATTTGGTTCTGGGGTTGATTATGACCCAGGCAGTAGATCAAAGGTAAGAACAAGAGCTTTGCAGTATAGGACGTGCTACAGCGACATGCTAAGCAAAACACAAGCTCAATCCAGAGCAGTTAAAGACATTGGAACGCTACGCCTTGGGTGCTGTGGCAACATGTGAGTGTCTGTCCCGGCCAACACAGGATCATTCTGACTATTGGAAGGGTACGCATACCATATCGGTTATCTGTTTATAATGGGTCTCATCAAGCTCTCGATACTTGTCTGTAAGTGTCATCCCACGACTAAGTCTTCCAAATACACGCCATTTTAACCCCTACATCTCCAGTCTACCTCGGCTTTGCAACCCAACGAACTTTCCGAAGACTGGTCCACATATCGATTGTCATCGTCACCGCTATCACGATAATCTCGATCTTCATTGTCGCTTTCCAATGTCCCAAGAAACCTTCCGTCGCTTTCTCCACTGCTATACTGCGAGACAAGGGGGCCGGCCACTGTTTCGACCTAAGAATCATTTTCTACTGGCAAGCAGGTTGGAGTATCGGATCCGACGTCGTCATTCTACTTCTTCCCATGCCGCTTCTGTTTTCACTGCGCATGCGAACAGCCAAACGACTATCCGTCATAGCCGTGTTCGCTGTGAGTCTTCTCATTCCGATAGCGTCTGCAGTTCGGCTTTGCGGTCTGAACCTCTGGGCTAATAGCGGATTGCACGCTCGGTATTACGGCGGATACATCATCTTCTGGTAAGCAGCGCTTGTAAAGGATGTAAATCTGAGACGGCTACTGATTGCACTCTAGGTCCCAAGTCGAGATCAACACAGCCATCATCTGCGCATCAGCACCATCCATCCAACCTCTCTTCAAACGCATCTTCAACCGAATACTCGGCTTCCGTCAATCTCGCAGCCCTTACTATTACTATGGGGCACGCAGCTCGCTTCCCGGACTTCCCGCCATGGAAATCGACAGAGACCTGCGAGTTCGCAGAGACAGCATTAGTACCTTGGAGATGCCGACTCGCGCCCATTATTTTTACAAAGATGAGGCAGGTTACGGAGTTCGGGACCGAGATATTGATACTCGTCCTGCGGAAGAGGAGGAGATCAGGGCGCGGATTCGTGCACTCACAAGTCCGACGCCTATGGTTCTCCGGCCTGTATCACTTTCTTCTGGACCGACTATTCCTGACACAACCGTGCAGCCAATAAAATCGGAAGATCTGCAAGGCTATCTGGGCTGATCCGAGGTAGCATTAGAGACCTTTCAGTTTTACAAGCGTATAAGATCCGCTACGCGCAGCAAGGTTCGAGCCTGGTGACAGGTGTCTGTGCAATTGCGGCTTGCGTACACCCTGCCCAGCCATACGATGCGACCCAAGACCGGATCTCACTGCTCATTGCGTGGGTAATCGCTTGCCTGTCAGCCACCAACACCGCTCGCTCGTGGACGAACCTGGTTCTCGGCTGAGATAAGCCGCCCCGGAACGTGGAGTACAGTGTAACCATCGGTTACGCGATTAGTATTCGAGACAAGCTGATTTGCCGATAATGTGAAGATACCCCCGCGGCTTTGAGCATGTGCTTGGGAAGAGGAGGAATCGATATTCCTGATCCGTGATAAGGGACGAGAAGGGAGAAGGCGTTGTTATGGGGAACAGCATTTGCGCCTTAGATGGTGTTAGAGGGATGGAGACGCATGCATCGGCGCTGCTGGATGCTTTTCTGTTTGAGGTACCATTCCAAATCGTGGCGCCGGCTCGAAGTCCGGTCCATGCGTAGTCTGCAGTCGGCGTCGCGTCGCGTCACGCTCGGAATACGTGTTGCTCTCATCTTACTTCCATAGATAGGGGAGTGTATCAACTAGAACGAAAACCCTCGCTTCTAGTAGCCTGAGATACGAGATATAGGTTCAGTAGAGAAGACTAGATATCGCAGGTCCACATGTTGATGCTCTCCGTCTGACCGACTTAACTCCGATGACGCACATATCGCCGAACCATAGCTCTAGACCCACCTTCCTCAATAGTCCAGCCTCTTGTCTTCCTTCCCACCAGCTCTGGAAGTCGGCGTTCAAGCAAAAAGGTTATGCATCGCCGTCGCATCGTATCTCTTCGCCGTCCCCGCTGATGCGACTCTGGTGTGAACGACCGACAAATGGGGATATTCTCGCGGCGGGCTCATATTTCTGAGGGACCACCCTGCATATACATTTCATGAGAACGGTCTAGCGTCAAACCACGCTTCGATCTGACATTTATCGCACCACAGCAATCCACTTCGTAACTTCCCCCAATGTCACGATAATACTAACACAAACGTTCATTAATGCGGATTGCTAGTGACGGTCGCGGTCTGGGTGTTTCCCTCTTCGAATGCGCGGCTGTGGGGTTGCTGCCGCTTTTTGCGGTGGTGGATGGGTGGCAAACAGTGTCGATGCTCGCGGTTTGGATCGGAGGATGTGTTGTTAGACGGCGGCGTGGGGATCGCGGGCTTCTCACGGATTGCGCGGTGTTTGGAGTATTGTATGCTTCGTTGGCGCGAGACAAGTTGGTTGCGACCGTGTTGAAGAGCTGGAATGGATGTAGGGGCTGGGTAGAAGGGTCGCCTGGTACATATGCCATCTTCAGCGTCGCGATACCGCTAGCTCTACTCGCATTCTTTCTGTGGCACAGATCCCGCAGTGACGAGGACCCGTTTGCGAACGCACCTGATGTCAGTCGATGGAGGTCTGATGTGGAAACGCCAAAGCCGAAGATCTTCCCGTGCCAAACGTCGCATGCTCGAATCTTTCCGAAGCGCCATGCGTTCGCATACTCATACCTCCAGTGCGGGTTTCCCATCGTCTCGAGTGGGCATAAATACCAGGGGATAGAGTTCGCAAGCGGAGAGGACCAAACTTTGGGTAAATGGTGGTTGCGAATAAGAGCGGAGGATTATCTGGAACGAGGTGGCGGCAGATCTGGATTTTACTGGAAGCTGAGGTCATACATGCGGGCTCAGCATGTTGAAGATTCGGAATGGGAGTACGCTTACTTGGTGACGGCACCGCGCTTCTTCGGCTACGCGTTCAATCCGGTTTCGTTCTGGTATATCTACGATCGCGAGCATCAGCTTGTAAAGATGATACTTGAAGTCAACAACACATTCGGAGAAAGACGCATGTATCTGCTTGACGGGTCGAGTCCTGCGAGTCCGCCGCGCACATCTGATTCTGAGCAGACGTCTGGATCAGAAGGAAATGGTTCGCAGGTACCTATTGGGTCGAAGTCGAAGTTCACTGATGTATGGATGAAAGATTTCCACGTTTCTCCGTTCAACTCTCGAAAGGGCTCATATGCACTGAAAGCCCAGAACCCTTTCCCGTCTGTGGACTGTGAGAACCCTTTGATCGACAACACCATTACGCTCAAGTCTTCCAAGGATCATGGAAAGCTCGTAGCTCGCCTCTTCTCTACCGGAAAGGCTATTGATCCGGATCAATTGGGTTTCTTCGGAACTCTGCGATTCATTCTGAGTTGGTGGTGGGTAGGTCTTGTAACGTTCCCGCGCATCGTCAGAGAAGCTGGCAAGATCTTTTTCAAGAGGAAGCTGCACGTCTGGTTCCGGCCAGAGGTGCTAACGTCGAGCGTTGGCCGACTGCCCATGTCGGCTGAGATGTAAGTATGAGTGAAGTATGGATCGACCGCGACTAACAATTCCAGAACACTCTACAAAGTATTCAGAAACTACCTACACATACTCGTAAACCAGACCGAAGTAGACTTTTGCATCACGTTCAAAGCGTCGATTCCCAACGTCCCCACCGACAAGATCGCCACGACATACGCCCCTGGTCGCAATCGACCGTACAAGGAAATCGAGATTCGTGTGCTCACGCCAGCATTCTACTCACGACTCATCCACTATACGTACATCTCCGAGGCCATCGATCGCGAATGCATTTTCACCGACGAACGGAACCGGACGCTGTGGATGTGTCGTCCTCACCTCCTACCTTTGCTACTCTCCGAGGGCTCATCAATACGCCTCAAAGATGAGGACACGCCGCGAGTCCGAAGAAGCTACCTGGACGAGCTCAGATGGTGGTTGCTCAAGAAACTCAGGTGTCCGCCCGCCGACCCTGCATACTCGGTCACGCCGCAAAGCTCCGCGGTCAATGTGGATGACATTCGCGCCAGACCATTCTCCGAGTTGGATAGATATGTCCGGGGTTACTTCGGACAGCAGTACGCTTGTGAGTACCGGAGGACCGTTACCAAGCTTTTCTTGGCACAGCGCTTCTGTTTTGGGTTTACAGAGATAGTTGGGCTGGTGGATCTGGTGATCAGGATCTTGCTGTGTTATGTTGCTGCTCAGCAGCTGATGAGTTGGGGTGCGTCGACGCCGGGGTTGCTGTCAGCTGAATGCCTAAAAGGTTTGGTGATGAGAAGGGATTGGTCGGCATGCTCTAACGTGCTTATGATGGATCACTGGGGTTGGTGGTCTTTAGGGAAGAGTGCGTTGGCGGTGTACTCGTGTCATATGTATGAGTCCTTGAAGGGTTACAGATGAAACCTAGACCTCTCCTCTCAACTACAATTCAATTCGTCAACATACTTCCCGAGTAACGGTGATGCACATGGCGGTACAACGCCCAGCCACGAGCATTTGCCGGGATCGTCACTGCTGCCGAGCGAGCCTTATCCGAGAAATTCCAGACGCAACAATGACACCACTCACGTGTTTTCCGAGACAGCGAAGATGCCTGCTCGTGAAAGTCGCAGATCAATAGCGGTTCTGGCCTTTTCCGGACAGGATCAACCGAGGTAAAACCCGCGCGACGCTAACGACACGCGACCCCAGATTTTGGCGTGCGTCTTCACATGCACCAGAAAACCAGCTAAGCAGAAGGACAGAACATCGACATGTGAAGCTGCAGCATACTGTCGCGTGTCATGCTGAACAGCATCTCTAGTGCATTGAGATGGGAACCGTGATATAGGAGTAGCATCATAACGAAGGATGCAGCTCCGTCTAAAACGAGTTCACCCAAGACCATTGGCAAACGTCATCCCCGTCACGGTTCCGCTGGTCCCCCATCCCCACCCGATCTACACGCAGTCAGCCTTTCAAAACGTCAATTCCCCTTGGGCCGAGGGCAACGCGACATAACGCTCGAGCAAGTGCATGGCCAACGCTAGACGTTGCTGCCAGCTTCCGAGGATGCAGCAGTCGGGCCAATGGTGCGTCCAGCCGGTCGTCCCCGAGCTTCCTTGGGGTTGTGCTAGCCCTTGATGGTGTGAGTATGCTGATGCTATGGTTATAAGACGCTTGGCTTCCCCCCTAAGGTTCCTGGCTGCGTAGACCGAGGCTAGAGAAAGTGTGGTGTCATTGCTGGTCATCTTTATCAAAGGACGTGATTCCCTCTTTTTTCTGGTCACATCGCTCCATACACACCAGTTGTGCTGTGAGAATCCAGCATTTTTTGTTGTTGCTACACGTCTTACACATCGTTCATCATGTCGAACATCGACACCGAGGACGCGCAGTTCCAGAAGGAAGTTCAGGAAGTTAAGCAGTGGTGGTCGGACTCAAGATGGAGGTACACTAGGAGACCGTTCACTGCTGAGGATATCGTTTCGAAGAGAGGTAATCTCAAGATTACCTACCCGAGCAATCACCAGTCGAAAAAGCTTTGGGAGATTGTTGAAGGCCGCTTCAAGGTATGGTCGTCATCCCATTCCCCAAACATACGAGCTAACAATGTGCAGAACAATGATGTCAGCTACACATACGGATGCCTTGATCCTGTCATGGTCACACAGATGGCAAAATATCTAGATACTGTTTACGTTTCTGGATGGCAGGCTTCGTCAACCGCTTCATCGACCGACGAGCCAGGCCCAGATCTAGCAGACTACCCCTACGTAAGTCACAGAAATGGGACGATAATGTGGAAAAGAAACTCACGATTACAAGACAACCGTCCCCAACAAAGTTGGTCACCTATTCATGGCGCAACTGTTCCACGACCGAAAGCAACGTGAAGAACGCCTGACCACCGCGAAAGCCGACCGTGCGAAAGTCGCCAACGTAGACTACCTACGACCGATTATTGCGGATGCCGATACGGGACATGGAGGTCTCACAGCTATCATGAAGCTTACAAAGCTGTTCATCGAGAAAGGCGCGGCCGGTATACATATCGAGGATCAAGCACCAGGAACGAAGAAGTGCGGACACATGGCTGGAAAGGTTCTGGTTCCGATCAGCGAACATATCAACCGTCTGGTTGCTATCAGAGCGCAAGCGGATATTATGGGTAAGACGATGAACTCCAACCATCAGCAGTCACGCAAGCTAATATTGGGATAACAGGAACCGACCTACTTGCCGTAGCCAGAACCGACTCAGAAGCCGCCACCCTGATCACTTCTACCATCGACCCACGCGACCACCACTACATTCTAGGCTGCACGAACCCCGCGCTCCAACCTCTGGGCGAGCTGATGTATGCCGCCGAACAAGCCGGCAAGAACGGCGCGGAGCTCCAGGCGATCGAGGATGCCTGGACCAAGGAAGCCAACCTGAAGCTTTACCACGAGGCTGTGATCGACACAATAAACGCCGGTGTACATGTTGACAAGCAGAGCATGATCAACGAGTTCATGGAAAAGAGTAAGGGAAAGAGCAACTCAGAAGCACGCGCCATCGCCGCAGGTCTGACCGGTGTCGATGTGTACTTCAACTGGGACGCCGCAAGGACACGCGAGGGCTACTACAGGTACCAAGGCGGTTGCCAAACTGCCATCAACCGCGCCATCGCATACGCGCCCTACTGCGACATGATCTGGATGGAGTCAAAGCTTCCCGACTTCGCGCAAGCGAAAGAATTCGCTGATGGCGTCCATGCCGTATGGCCCGAGCAGAAGTACGTCTTGTTCCACCCCTTTCCCTCACACACACACTAACAATTCCAACAGACTAGCATACAACCTCTCCCCCTCGTTCAACTGGAAAGCCGCCATGCCCCGCGACGAGCAAGAAACCTACATCCAGCGCCTAGCCAAGCTAGGTTACTGCTGGCAGTTCATCACGCTTGCTGGTCTGCACCAGAGCGCTCTCATGGCCGACACGTTCTCCAAGGCGTATGCTAAGCAGGGTATGCGCGCGTACGGCGAGATCATCCAAGAGCCGGAAGCGGAGAACAAGGTCGATGTGCTTACGCATCAGAAGTGGAGTGGCGCGAATTACGTGGATAATCTGTTGAAGATGGTGTCGGGTGGTGTTAGTTCCACGGCGGCTATGGGTAAGGGTGTTACGGAGGATCAGTTTAAGTGAAGAGGGGTTATGGGGGTTGATGACAATGAAACCTTTACGTTTGAGATCCTGGAGACTTCCGCAACGCTATCGATGCATGCTTTATTTTGGTGGATCGTTCCCATGTATGCTTTCACTACGTGCGATGAATCGCTAACATATGTCCGTGGTATACTGGCCACTATGACTTGGTTCCAACACCCCGAAACCAAGGTTGCGATCACACATCGCCGACGAGCGACTCACGAGTTCCGAAATATATACCCTATCTATACAAACAGGCCTCTGTTCTAGGAAGTATAGCTAATCCAAAGACGGGCTGCTGTGCAAATAGTGTTATCCTCGCAACCAGTAAATGCACATCATGCTCACTTAGATTCTTACCACATGATTCACGATATTTTCCTTGTTCAACCCAAAACCATATCTCACTGTCTAAACATCAAAGCCGTTCATTCACCAAACCCGCAAGTTCATGTTTGATCTCTTCATTGGACATTGTGAAGCTTCCATCGTCATTCAAGTTTACTATAGTCCAAACCTGCAACATTGTTGTCCTGAGCTACCTAGGTAGCACAACATTCACGTTGCCTGATTCCTCCCCGCAGCACCAGGCCTACATTCTCCAAGCAGCAGTCAAGAACCCATTTTCGACTCTATTACACCATGTTGGTCCAGGAAGAAAGTACGAAAATAGCAATTGCTCCCCCAAACCCCGTATCCTCTTGTCCGAAAGAACGCAGCGACATGACCCAACGTACCAAAGACCAAAGAGGAAAACAATGACAATCGTACGGCGCACATGTCTTCGAAGATTCCGGCGCTTTCGAAGCCTCCCTGGACAACAAACCAATCTTCACCCACGCATTCCTGGAGAAAGCAGCGGAACAAGTCGAAATAGTCCGTTAAGACGAGCCAGATCCGAATAAGCAATTCATGTCTCTACCAAATGTGCGGGGTGATAGGCACAGGAAGCTCCGGATTCCACCTCATGCCGCCGTCAGTCTTGCATTCCATGGGGTCTTCAATTCTGCCTCTGACGAAGGGACGCTTCCAGCGTATCACATTGGGACTTATCGCCACAGTAGCAAGTACGACTTCAGCGATACTATGGTACTGAAGCCTAATGATACTCAGAAAACATCTCAACAGGCACTTGCAAATAGGCCTAATCGCGAACAGTATAATGAAGTCTCGAAAGTCCTCGAAACATCTTTGTTAAGAAGCAGATTCTAAGCCAGTCTACGAGAGCAGCTCGACACCCTCACCGTACAAGTCGACAACGTTGTCTGCGTAGCCCTCGGAACGCTGCACAGAACAGTGGAGGAAGGCAGAGAAGAGTCCGATCGTTCAGCTTCACAGCACATGCTCGCCTGCGCCATCTCAACCTTCCTGTCGCAGCGGTACGCCACCACTTCCTCCCCGAATTCCACACCAACCCCCATCCCAATCGTAGCTCGAGACCCATCGTACAAACTCGAAGACATGGTCATGCTTTCTCGGTGCAACCCGCCCATTACCGTGGTATCAGAGCCGTACGAATACCTCTCTATCACAACCTCTACGCTCTTCATGAGTCTCTACCCACCATCCTTCATACCCGTTCTTTAGGTCACTGTAGATATGACTTTCCCAACGAGTCCCGCTGCCACCATCGCCACGGAGGTCTTGAGTCATCTGTAGCATAAAGACGGGAAGACTCACGCGCTCGACACCTGGACACCGCGAGTTGGGAGGATGCTAGAGTGCATGGATGCGACGTGGCTGGGTCGGGAGTTTGCAGACGATTGTCCGTCACCGGATGGCGATGGTAGGTTCGAAGATCCTTGCTACCTCATTGATGATTGGGGAAAGAACTTGGTGTTTCATGCGCGGAAAGAATAGGCTTCTTGATTATGTGCTGGCGTTCTTTTTGGACCTCTCCTCTCGGATTCCATCCTTTCCCCTGATTGCTACGGAGTTTGTAGTACCTAGGTAGACCTGTCTTGCTCGAAAGCTGTTCATCTTGACGTATGTCATAGACATGCTTCAATTAAAAGGTCAGCGCAAAGCTCTCAATCTCAGTATCAAACAACCCGACGGAAGAGTTCAAAGCTGTTCGAGTAGTGAGGTGAGGATTAACGTCCTTGGGCCCGGGACCTGCTATCAAACCCTTGTCAAGGTTCTCAGCCAACCACGATATGGTTGGGAGTCACCCAATAGGCCATGGTGTCGCCAAGAGGACAACATGGTGCTCTGAGATATATATGCTATGCACTCCCCTCGTCGTGGTTTGCCTCTCTTTCGTGCATCGATTGTTTGCGACAGATCTTTTGCCGGCTTTTCTTCTTCCGAGATGATCTATCCTGCAGAGCCCTGAGATGGTCTTGTTATCTCGTCAGCAATCCGCTGCTCCGTGCGCCAGGCACAAGCTCCCCGTTTTCCAGGGACCTCGGCGCCGCATGCCGTGCTATCGCCCGTTGAATTTGACAGCCGGTTACACCGAAATGACCTGCCCAGATCGCACGAAGCGGGGCTCTGGAAGGAAGAGGCGACAATGACAAACCTCACGAGCGCCTTTGAGTGTTCCGCGATACACCATGGATCCTAGAGGACCACAGAACGGGTCCTATGCGGGTCCGGCAGCCGGACATGGCCACCTTCCTAAACAGCATCCATCCGGCTTTCTTGGCGAGCGTGATCTTGCCTCCGCCGACACCCACCCGCATGAGTCCTCTCTCCAATTGCGCCCCGGAAATCTCGCAATTGAGCGCCACTATCAGGCGTGCCCAGACGCCGCCCAGGGCTCTACCGGAATGAAGCAGGCATTGGCGCAGCTTGTCTTTACCAGCTGCTGGATCAAGCATGAAGAGTGGAGAAGCCGTGGGCGAATGATAGGAGCTTGTTCATATTGAGCTGCTTGGCAGACAGGGAGTTGATTGCGAGTGCACGCGATGGCCGCAGAATTGGTTCACGGAACAGGTCCACGGAATCTGTGCATGGCGACGCATGCACGACCTGACGATCGCTGCAACAGAGATGTATAAAGTGCGGGCCTCGCACTCCAGAGAGAAGATACGCCGCAGCTTGCTTCTACCATCTCAACCACTCGAGATAGAGCAGATTTGTAAACATGAGGGTTACTCTCGGTCTCGCTGCGCTCGCCGTTGGTGCTGCAGCCGTCCCTACGGCGGAAATCAGGCAACGCCAGGATGGCCACAACGCCAAGCCATGCCCCAAGAAGCCTCTGGTCACGAAGGTATGGGACTTTGACCCTCAACAATCGCGTTGGAAATGTGCTAATGATCATTCTAGGAGGCTCTTCAGAAGGACATCACCATCAAGAAATTGATGAGGGGTGCTCAGCAGCTCGAGGACTTTGCCTACAGCTACCCAGCCCGTAACAGGATCATGGGAGGAGAGGCTCACAATGACACCGTCAACTGGCTGAAGAAAGAGCTCGAGTCTACTTCATACTACGATGTTACACTCCAGCCTTTCTCCAACTACGTCATGCTGAACGGCACGCTCAACAAGTTCACCATCGACGGACGTATGATCAACTCCACGATTCTTGAGTACTCAGCCTCTACCGATGGGCTCGTTACCGCACCCATCGTTCCCGTCAACAACCTCGGTTGCGAGGCGTCCGACTTCCCCGCGGCTGTATCCGGTAGCATTGCACTCATCTCGCGCGGTGAATGTGAGTTCGGACTGAAGTCCGCTCTTGCTGGAAGCGCTGGCGCCGTAGGTGCTATCATCTACAACAATGTTGCCGGCACTATTAGTGCCACTCTTGGCCCCCCTCCCCGTCCCGAGGGTGACTACGTCGCGAGTGTGACTCTGTCCCAGGCAGAGGGTCAGGCTATCGTTTCTCAGGTCGCTGGCGGTGCTACCGTCACCGGCTCATTGGACGTTTTGACCGACGTTCAAATCATCACCACCAACAACGTTCTTGCTACCAGCAAGTGTGGTGACAAAGACAACCAGCTTTGGCTCGGTGCTCACACTGACTCTGTCGGTGCTGGTCCTGGAATCAACGACGACGGCTCTGGAACAGTTGCCATCCTGAACGTCGCCAAGTCGCTTGCTAAGTACAACGTCAAGAACGCTGTTAGCTTCGGCTTCTGGTCTGGCGAGGAGTCCGGTCTTCTCGGCTCCACCTTTTTCGTCGAGAGCCTGTCTCCTGCGGCAGCTCTTGACATCCGCGCATACCTCAACTTCGACATGATTGCGTCTCCCAACTACGTTCATCAGATCTACGACGGTGACGGCAGTGCATACGGTCTGAGCGGACCCGCTGGAAGCGACCAGATTGAGGCTTTCTTCGAGGGCTACTTCAAGGATCTCAACATCTCCAGCAACGCCACCGAGTTCAACGGTCGTTCCGACTATGGTCCTTTCCTTGATGCCAACATCCCCGCAGGTGGTACTACCACCGGTGCTGATGAGGTCAAGACCGTCGAGGAGCAGGCTATCTGGGGTGGTGTTGCAGGAGAGATCCTTGACCAGAACTACCACCAGGCCGCCGACAACGTCACCAACCTCAATGAGGGAGCTTGGCTCCTACACTCTCGCGGTATTGCGGCTGCTGTTGCCAACTACGCTACCTCGTGGGAGGGTTTCCCAGCTCGTGTGCCCGTTAACGGCACCGCGAAGAGGAGTGTCCGTGAGCCTCACGTTCACAGGGGCGTCAAGGGTGCGAAGGTCACTTTGAGCCTGTTGTAAGCTTGCAGTGAGCAGCTTTGTATATAGTCAACAATGATAATGTCAACAACAACATGAATAATATGCTTCAATCACACATCTACTTTCTCTTGACGATACGTGCGTAGCTGGTCACGCTTTGATGAGATCAAAGTATTATTCGAACTTTGAAATCGAATTTCGTCCGAATAACGTAACGTAGACGTTGGCTTTGAAGTGTTGTCTTACTGTAGCGCTGAGCCTCAAACTCATGTCAGCCGCCGAACCTGCACAGCCCCCACAGCCATGTCAATCGGCTAAGCGGCTCGCGAAAGCTTCTAACCGCGACGCCGCCGCTGAGCCGCACGCGTGTGGAAATGAGGCTTATTGTGATCAGCTGAAGTGCAGACAATGGAAGCCTGCTTAGGTTTAGACGTATATGTTTCGTTTGGGACGTGTTTGCGCGATTGTTTACTCTTAGGTCCTGACTGTCAACAGCGACACCTACTCCAACATTCCCCATATTCACCAGCGCGACAGTACCAACGAGTGGACGAACAGCGACTTCCACTTCTTCGCAGACTCACAGTTTCTCCAGAATCTGAGATAATCATCGTCCCGCGTGTGTTTCGGGCGTCAACAAACGTGACAAAACGAAGGGTTGCCTGAACGAGGCTGTGCTCACCGCGACGCTTTTGATCACCGCGCCTCCAGGACATATACACATATTACGCCGCAATCCCCTCCCTCCAGCTTTCGCGACCCAGAAATTCCAAAAGCCCCATTGAACAAACCAGGAAGTCAAGTACAGGAATAATAGAAATCATGGACCACAGCAGCCCATCCTACGAACCCTTTCCAGCCCTAGATTCCGCCCCCACAACCCCACAACACGACCACGATGCGCCTATACCCACAAGCTCGGATATCGCCACATCAACATCAGAGCCCTTTTCAGTGCACTACGAAGGCCCTCTCTACACGGAAATAAACATTCCACTCCCCCGTATCACAGCACCGCGCACCACATCCCCATCGACATCAAACCAGCCACCATCAACCAACCTCTCCATCTCCTCACCACCGGAAAAACAACGCGGACGCTCCCGCACCCTATCCTCACTGTCTCCCTTCCGCCATCGCAGCTCCTCATCTGCATCTACGTCTGCGTCTGTGACATCGCCCACCTCACCCACCTCCCCTCGCTCCAGCACAAACAGCGAGGACTGGCCCCGCATCCGAAAAGACGTAGTCAAATCGCGAGAAGTAAACGCGATGATGAATCTACGACACCACAGCAAGAGGGGCAGGAGTGGCACGATTGATGCGCTGGCGGTTGTGCCAGCTGTTTTGGTGTTGAGTGCGGAGTTGTTTACGCCGGGGGGTGAGGAGGTGGCAGAGGGAAGGAGGAAGGATAGTGGGGTGGGGAGGTGGGAGGAGGGTATTAGATGAGGGAGGTTGAGAGGATGGGGATGAGGGATGAGCTGGATTGTGAGGAGTCATTGATGTATTGTATTTGTAAGGTGATGCTTCTGTACTAGATGGTATGGGGTTGATTGGAGATTGGAGGATGGAGGCTTCCTCCAGAGGTTTGTAATTCTATCAGAGCTTAGACGGTTTTATTTAGTTAGAGAAGCCTGATGTGCTCTAGCGTTATAATGGATGATAAGTAGAGGGGAGGAATTGCCCTCGACGATCGGGGGAGTATGGTAGTAAAGAGTGCTTCATAGCCCAATGTACCATGGAAGAGCGACCACACCAAAACCTAATCACAGTAACATCTGCACAAGTGAAACACAACAAGACACCATCATTCTATTTTGGACCTATCCAGAAAGCACAGTCATATGAATACTCAAGTTTTATAAAGAACAGCCTCCCCAACGCCAGTCCATGCACGTATGCTCATAATGCAGGTACAGGTATTTGATATACTGCTCCTCAGCAGTCTATAAACATAGACGCACGATAAAAAAAACATCCTTTAATGTCCATATCCCCGGTAAACACAGTCAATAGAGAGAGTGTGATCTTTGACAAACCAGCAGCAACTCCATCGAACCAGTTTTTTCTACTTATCGAATGTGTACTCTGTAACAGAATCCGAGCGTAGCATAGCGGGGCAGATAGCACGGTCTCCCAAGAAACGGATACTACATGAGTACAGGTACTAACTGTAGTCGAAGAGCACGCTGATGCTCTCGCCGTGGTGGACGCGTCGAATGGCCTGTAGAACGTCAGTATACATCGCAATATCTTGTAGTTCATGTTGACATACCTCAGCAAACACATTGCCGACCTCGAGGACCTCCAACTTGGGGCACCGGCTCTTGTGATCCTCCTGGGGCACCGTGTTGGTCACAATGACCTTGTCCAGTGCACTAGCGTTGATGCGCTCGATAGCATCGCCACTCAGGATACCGTGTGTAATGAGCGCAATCACCTGCGTAGCACCCTCCTTCTTCAGGAGCTTTGCCGCGCGGGTAATGGTATTGGACGTATCCGCCAAGTCATCGACAAGGATAGTTGTGCGCTCTCGAACGTCTCCAACCAGCATCATGGTCGCATTCTGTCGGTCGTTGATCTGTGTGGGGCGGCGCTCCTTGTGGATGAGGGCAAAAGGCATGCCGAGAGCGTCGGCAATGGCGGTCGCGCGCTTCGCACCTCCAGCGTCGGGAGAGACTACCACGGCTTGTTGGTAGTTTGGAATATTGAACTGGATGTATTTGCGGAGGAGATGGCGGCCGTAAAGGTTATCTACGGGAATGTCGAAGAAGCCCTGGTATTGGGGGTCTAAGCGGGTTGTCAGTACAGTCATCTTAGGTCCTACAAGATGGTACCATACCGTGGAGATCCATAGTGATAACGTGGTCGGCGCCAGCGCAAGTCAGAAGGTCCGCAATAAGGGTACCGGCCTGAGCGACCCACTGGCGGTATCCAACCTGGGGCTCGAAAGCGGGAGGCTTCGTAGTTGTGGGCGCGCGCGTGATGCCCGGTGTGGGAGCAACTGAGCCGTTGGTGCCGTTGGCCCCATGGTCGCCATTGAAGTATGCGCCCTTGTCGGATTTACCGGAACTGCTCGAGTCGAGCGTCTCGGTGCGCTTGATACCATTCTGCTTGACCGGGCTTGTAGGATCGGTGCGACCGCCGTTGCGCTCGTCTAGCTTCATTCTACTGAGCTGGTGGTGCAGCGCGGCCGAGCCATTCGTCAGACCTGCGCTTTCGGCCTGCCCAGGGAAGGGCGTCTGCGGTCGCGAATCGAACGTGTACGTGCCGGTCCTCGAGCGCGTGCCAGGCACTTTGGAGAGAGGCGCGCCAGTCTTGTTGTAGGGAATGTCCGACTGGCGCGAGTAGGGGAAGAGAGGGAGGACGGCGGTAATGCGCTTGGCCGAGGCGGTGCGGCAGGCCGAGATAGTAATGAGAAGTCTGGAGGACGGTCAGGCACTTCACTCAACTACACCATGAGGATGGGCCTACTCCATCAGATGGTCGTTGACTGCGCGCAACACGACACATTAGCGGGGTTCTTCAGATATCGCAGAGCACGCGGGCGTCGTGTTCTGTCCCAAGTGCGCTGCAGTACCACTACGGCTAGGAATGCGCGCGCGACCTGCACGAGGGCTTCGTACCTTTACCGCCGCCGGACTGGATGATGAAGACATCCTTTCCTCGTACACTCTCCTCGATCTCGACACGCGTCTCACCACCCTTGAATTTGTCAAGAAGTACCTTGGCCTTGGGTATGCCGAGGTGGTTGCAGATAGTCCTATCGCCCAGTTAGTCACAGCCATGGCCCGCTTCTCCGCGCGTCGACCTACTCGGTGAGCTGCGGGTGGGAGCTGCCGCCCAGGACCACAATGTTCCTCATGTTGACGGCTGGTGGAGGAGGTGGGGTTGTGTGCTAACTTCGCGGCAGGCAGTATAGCAAGAGGAGATTAGTGAAGGAAGGAGGGCCTTCACGGAGAAATTCCTCTTATCGATAATGGAAAAGATTTAGTTCCAAGTTAAGGTTCCGCCCTGGTAATGCTTGGGTGGAGCAGTCGCAGCTCAGGCAGCTCAGGAATTGGGCAGCATGGTGAAAGATGGATGTCTGTCGTCACGGGCCAGAGAGGTTTTCGCTTCCTTCGGCTGTTGCACTTTTTCTGCCGAACCCATGTCGCATGTCGCCATCCAATGCACTCCAAAGCTTCTAGAGCGCGGCATGGCTGCAGTCTGCACGGCATACATACCACAGTGAGCACACCGGATGAATGACTCGGCTTCCACGCCAGCTACTTCCGCCGTCGTTGCGCAGGAGAGCGCAGCTGCGGCGCCTCATATGCAGCGGCTGGCGGTCAGCAATGGCGCCATCCTCAGTGGTTGCAGTTCGCGTCAATGGACCAAGGGAAGGGTCCGCTAGCGCTTGCCGAAGTCGCTCTCTCACGTGCCTTCCTACCTAGGCCGCCTACATGAAGAGTAGCTCACCGGCCGATGCGCGTCGTACAGCCCTGCAGTTGTCACCGAATGCGGCAACCTGCGCCCTTAGTGTGCCTGGATCAGACAATGAGAATAAGTGTAAGGTATTAGATTACATTAGAGGTTTTAGTCTATGTATAATAAAGCAGTTCGCTTGCAAGGGGTATATGTTACTTGTTCCATCAATCTTCATAAGGCGCTCTACTCATTCATCTTCGTTCTCGCTCTTCGATCTCTTGCGCTTCTACCTCCGCCCGCTGTGTGTCCAGCCACTCCGCCCTGGGTCGACGCGCTTCCACGTCGACTTCCGGTATAACCACTGACAAGACTCGATGTCGGACTCAAAGGTCTCCTATGTGTGCTCGATACACTGCTAGATCGCGTTCCGCTCATCGAAAGGACAAGATGCGCGCGCGAAGGTGGTGGGATAGGATGGTCGTTGACGTAGAAGCCGCCTGTGCCGTCTTGGGTGATTGTAGGCGGAGCCGAGACTAGCTTATTACGTTGCTGTCTGTGGTTGGGAGAGACTGGCCGTGCATCGACTTCCTCAACCAGCCCTGTTTCCAAGTCGATGTCGACGATGCTGTCTTTGCTAGTACATAGTACTGCGGGCGCAAAGTCATGAGACTGAATGGCTTCTTGAAGGAGATCTTTATCCGCAAAATTAGACCTATGGCTAATGGCAGGCGATTTGGTTTGGTCTTTTGTGATGTTTGAAGCAACCATACTCATAGTCTGCGTCATCTTGCTTCCATTGCTGTTGTTCGGCGATCGTCTGGCTCCTGTGCGTGCGGCCGTTGTCGCAGACTGGTGGTGAAGTAGCTGTGCCGTTTTGCGACCTCCAGCCGTACGAGCAGAATGATAGGTCCATGGGGGAGGGTTCGTATCATCGAAGTTGCCCATGTCGAACAGTTCCCTCAATATCGTCCATGTGAACGGCAGATTTGCGACAAGGATAGCTGTCGACGATTCCCGGACGTACCAGTAGATCCATGTCGACTTGTACGGGTTGCTGAAGGAGTAGTAGCTGTTCATGATGCTCGCAGCAACAACGAAGATACCGAGAGAGAAAATGCCACAAAGTATAAGCTTTCTCTTCATGGGTAGCAAAGATCGGATGAGCATCTGCAATGCGATGCATAGCATGATTAAATCCGAGGATATGTTGAACACGGCTTTGGTGATGCGGTGGTGTACCAACGCGTTGCATTGGAAGGACGTCGTCGGGACTGCGTAGTATGCGGAAAAAGGCCGACACCAAGCTGAAAAGTAGAGAACCTCTATAACGACGAATCCAAGGGCTGTGTACGCGGCGAGGAGTTTGATGGCAATGTTTTCCTTTTGAAGAGCCGTCCGTGTTATGCGATGATACATGATCAAAAGACAAGCTTTGCAGGCCCAGATCACGGCGATATGCATCTGTTCTACAACAACCACGAGCTTGCTTCCGAATCGTCGTCTCGTCAGTTCTTCCACAGTCAGTGCGCTGAAATCGAAATTCTCCGGTTCAAGGTTCGATTGGACTTTCAGCCATCGATTCGCGAGCACGATCATAACAGTGTAGGCAGCGGTGACGAAGAGGCCCATGGTCCAGTCGTCCATCTGTAGGCCTTTGACGGATCGAAAGAGCATCTTTCGCGAAATTCTACATGACGAATTTGGTCAGTAAATGGGTGCATATGCCACAATGAGCAGATAGTGATTGTCAGATCGTTGGCAATTGATGCAAGCAAGCAGAAGTGAAGAGCAACGATGCGCCCGGGACTGTCCAACCTCCTCAGCCAGCGCATCGTATGCCAAGCACCGTTCTCGAATGCGAGACCATACCATGAATGTAGACCGATGTACTGGAGTCATGCGCAGGGAATGCACTCACAATCTTGCCCCGATCATGCATACAGCGCATGTATACCAGATCCATGATTCCTGATTAAAAGGTAACAGCATTGTCGAGTTGCAAGGCGGTCTGCGCCGCTGACGCCAGAGTCGCTATCCGTTAGGCCGCTTGAGGTTTAGAAGACGAGATCGACGAAGGAGCATGTTGTAGAGCAACACGATAAATCGAGGCGCATCCAGAGCACGCAGGAGGTGATGTAAATATTCCGAGGGTAGAACTGGTCAGGGAGGAGGGGTGTAGATACACACCGACAAAAAAACAAGAAGGAGGGAGGAAAAGAAAGCTGACGGTGTCGACATGGAAAGACAAGGTGAGAAGCTAACCTGTATAGCTTGCAGCTGATGCACACGGCAGTCTTCCATTTGCAGCCATCAGCTCGATCCAGGGCTTATCGCAACCATCTGCCGCGCCTCTTGAGCCTGATGGAGGTCCCGCGTGGGGTCGCCGATGCTTGGACCTGGCGTCGTGCCGGGCCAATTGTGCGTGGCGCGTGTGAAGGATAGCTTCAGGTGCGGCTAGCCATTGCTTTTGCGGGGTTCCGCGCGGTTGACACTCTGAGCACCAGTGCGACCGAAGCTCTAGACGTCTCGTGGCGTACCGTCCTGAGTGCGCAATCACGGTACTTGCATATGTGTATAGTATTGCGGTCGTGATAATATCAGCAGTGCAAGCCAAGAGCCAGCTGGCTGAGGCTGTGCCCGTGGGGCTTGCAGCACACGAGGCTGACGGCCGCAGCTGTTACCAGCAATACAAACTCGAGTCTGATGTAAGATTAGACGACTACTGTTTTCAAAGGCGGTAAATGAGCGTTAATGCGCATTAATCGTATGCTGATGTTGGGTTCATGTTTGCATTTGCTGCTGGCCCTGGGCGAGTGATTGACGGGGAAAGAGGAGTGAACTGCACGCGGGAACTCGGGAAGTCGCCACTAGTCCAACCCGCACCGTTCAACTCATGTCTTCTTAGCTCCTAAACGCCACTTCGTCTGTCCCCTTGAAAGAAGAAATATCTTCGGGGTCCCGCATTCCGTGCCCTGCTGTCAAATGGGATTTCGACAACGCTTATCGTACAATCGTCCATAACGCCTCGGTTTCCAGAGACTTTGATGAACTCGCTCGGAAAGTTCCTTCACCTTAATATCGCAATTCAACCTACAGTCGGACCGCAGCACCACCGAATACGCGCAAAAGACGACAGATGATTCACAGATTGCACAGACTTTGTGGTCGAGAAATTGCGATGCGGCGCACGTTGACGATGCTACAGGAATGCATGACGAGCATCGCCAACTACTCAACGCAGCGGACGATAGTATTCTTTCTTCCTTTTCAATGCGCACACACGGAGGGTATGCTGCCTTAGCATCGAAGGTTTCGTACTCGAACGCCCTTCCACCGCCTTCCGTACCTGCCCATCCCTTCTAGAAGAACCTAGTGCATGATCGAGAAACGGTCGATCATGGTCACTCACGATGTAGTACCGATCAGTGCACACTTCACCGAACATGCCCTTCTTTACCTATTCTATAAGCTGCTCGTCAAAGCTCTTTCAGTCATCATCATCACGAGACCCTACCAGGACCGGTTACCTACTTCCGATGCAGTTGTTTTCGACATCTTCCGCATATCGCGCGTCACTTTCCGGCGAGCACTGTTTGGATAGCGGTGCCATACTTCCCGCTTATGAAGTGCATCATTGACGTGCACAATGTTTGCTTGGGTCGTCCATGCTGAAAGGTCGCTTGTTAGTTGCGATTGGTTCTCGTAGGGAGACATATGCAGGACGCGGCAGTGGTCGATCATTGCTGTTATCATGGTGAGAATACTAGAAGACGAGGTCTCCATCAAAGTATGTACCCTTCATCCTCATGACTATGTCCCCACTTTATTCTTCATTGTCGATCTAGAATCCTGACCGATCATGTCTGGCTTATTTGTCACTACTGTTGTCATCGATCTGGCCCTGTAAACAGTGCAAGTGACATAGCGGGATGAATTGCACCCGAAGTGGACGACATTATCATCATTATTCATATTCACCAATCCGCCATTCGCCTACCAGAACTGGATCTTGAAGGGAGGAAGTGCGCAGCTTCTATGCAAATATATAAATGCATCCTCGCTCCTGACTTATACAACCATTGCGCGCGCGAAGCTGCGATGAACCATCGACGAGCCATAGACGACGAGCCACTCACAACTCCCGCAAAACCAACAATATGAGCAATGCCTGAATCCCCTCTTGGATCAGTGGAAGAGTCCCTGACAACTCTGATTTTGACAAAGCCAACAAGCCAGATATCCTACACTTACTCCGCCTTCGCATCTCCAGCACTGACCAACTCCCCACTCTCGTCCCTATCCCATTCGCACACCCCCAGACCAGTGCCCTTACAAGGAATGCAAGCAGACCCATCCCCCAAACTACGACACTCATCCACGCCCAAACCCCTACTTCGACACCTCTTACACACAACCAGCTTCTTCCCCTTCTTAAGCTCATCTCTCCAATTCTCATCATCCATAATGCGGTAGTTGATGCCGTTGAAGCGCCAGAAGTCGTTACTCGTGTACATCAATTCCTCGACAGGCAACTCTTCGCCATGCATGTACGGCGGAATGAAAGACTTCCCCGAAGGAAAGGTTTCTCGCGAGACAAGGAAGTGGGCGTTTGTGCTGTAGGATTTGAGCATAGAGGCGATCTTGTAGGTAGCTGCGCGGTCGAAGAAGAGGGCGCTAAGGAGATGGGCTTGTTCTGTTGCGTCGACGATTTCGAAGAGACGGAAGAAAGAGTGGTCTGAGAACTTGAGATGTAGTATGAAGTCGTCTGCCAGTGTTCTTGGGAGACAGACGTCTACGAGTGAAGTGAGGGAGCGGAAGGCGATGTCGGATAGCGAGCGTAGATCGTGGCCTGAGTTGATTGAGATGGCTGAGTCGAGCATCTTTAGAGACTTGAGCGCTGGTGGGAAGCCGCTTTGTCGTAGGTAGTAGTAGAGATGCGACTCAAAACCTAGCTCGAGGTACTCGAGCTCAACGAGGGAGCGTAGCTTTTCGGCGCCTTCAGGATCGGTGTCGCGCGGGGTCAGATATCCAATGTGACCACCGCAATGCGTCAAGCGCTGCAATGAATGTGCTTGCTTCTGCAATGCAACTAGAAATCGAGACGAGGACGTGCGATGTTTGGGATCCATGGATGGCTGACATTCCTGGAAAACGTGCAATCGCTCGCCAATTGACAGCTCCTTGAGAGTTTTGGGTAGGCTCATAACGTCGTCTAGGAACGGCACGCCGACGTTACATTCGATAAGCGTCAGAGATTGAAGAGGTGTTGTCTTCTTCTCTGATTCGGATACTTGAAGCTGTCCGTCAAAGTTCAAGCACGATAATGTGATGTTTCGTAAAGTTGGATGTTTAAACATCGCGACAGCACGTCCTAAACTGAACTTGTTGTCTCCTGAACCATGCGCATGGAGCGTTACTGTGGCTCTCGTTAGCTAGGCTGAATAACATCGGACGTATGACTTACACGACTGTAGCATCGGCAGTGTCATCGGCATACCCAAACGTGGATATACTGATGCTGCAAGCAGATTTGTGTAGTCAATTCGTGAATACCCATCGAAGTAGATGTTGCCTTGTTGCCATTCCAAGTTATTCGGGCAAGGGCTCTCGACATGCAGATGACGCAGCCTACCCATCAGACTCAGATAATGGTTCAGATCTTCAATCCCCTCGCGATAGTCATCTTTATAGCGGATAGCCAGATCCTGGATATATTCTGTCCGATTATCCCGGCTGTCCAGTGCTGTGGCAATCTTTTGCGCATGTCCTCCCGTCAAGACCTCTAGTTTGCGCCAGATGTAGGGTTCAACGAGACCTTGAAACCGCGTGCACGTCGCGGCGAGGTTGCAAAGGGCATCCTGACTCTCGACGTGGTCGATGATGTTGAGAAGGAGTTCATCGACAAGACGCAAGAGTCCGCTCTCGGCTGGCCTAAGCATAGTGATTCCAGGTTCTTGACGTGCTTTTGTGAAGGTGTAACCGGAATGACGCGTCTTGCGTTTTTTGGCTCCTGCGAAGGATATACTTGGCATTCAAAGGTTCTGGGTTGAGTTGGAGTTGAATAACACGACGGGCGTAGTTCGTATACATGTATTCCTTTATGTCCGCGCTGGCAGAAAGCAGAGACAGGGTGCTGTTCAGCCAACGAGACCGCAGGATGATGTCAGACGCTAGCACAATCCCGGACTAAAGCGCCACGTGAAGATATCCGTGCGCCGGCGCGGCATCACATCACTATGGCAAGCTCAACGTGCTGCATTACATCGATATTATTTAGGAATTGCAAACGGAAGACGATGTGATGATGTATCGTGCTTTTTATCTTCACTAGATCCATAAGAACAATCAAAAGACCCAAGTCCCGCACCGATAGAAGCCTCTTCACCGTCTAGTCCGTTTGGTTGATCACAGCATCCTGCGTAACGTTAGCTTACATCTTCTTCATCATTCACACAGGAAAACTTGCCCTAGCAACCGCATACAGCGGCTTGACACCAGTCCAGTACTCAAACTGGTGCACACCCTGTCCGACCAAAACTTCCAGACCGTTGACCGTCTTCCAACCGTTGTCCATCGCAAGCTGGATCAACGCTGTCACGGGGGGCTTGTAAGCCATCTCCAACAATATCCTTTCTGGACCTGGTTCCACGTCCTTGACGCTCGCCTTGCCCTTCTCGAACAAGGTGCAAAGAGTCTCGCGAATGGCGACGTCGATGGGTTGGTCAGCGGGGATGGTTCCGATGGCGACCTGTGGCGTGCTCTCCATAGATTGGACTTCTTCTGGAGAGCTGATGACGCGCAGGTTGTATTCTGCTGGGAATGCATTCTTGAGGGTTTCCATCTTCGAGGGGTTGCGGCCGAGGAGGTAGATTGGTCCGTAGCCCATTTCTTTGAGCGCGTAGATGGCGGCGCGACTTGTACCGCCACCGCCGATGACGAGGGCAGAACCGCTGCCTTGGGCACCAGCGTTGCGGAGGATGAGTACCATGCCTAGATAGTCGGTGTTGCGACCGATTAGACGGACCACCTCTTCACCACTGGCTTCGTCGACGGAGCTCTCGGGAACGATGGTGTTGAGGGCACCGATTGCGTCTACTTCTGGGCCTAAGCCGTCGAGAAGAGGTACAATGTCCTGCTTCAGCGGGATTGTCACACTGGCTCCACCGAAGTCTGGTGAGCGAATAATGTTCTGGATGGAGCTTGCATCCGTAGTCTCGTGGCGGCCGTAGATGTGGGGGAGCCCAGTCTCTCCGAACAGCTTGTTGTGGAGACGTGGGCTAGGGCTTTGCGCGACTGGTGAGCCGAAAATGAAGAACTTGCTCGTCGGAATCTCGCCCATCAACGACAAACCTCGGCGGATATCTGCAGCAGATAGTTGACCTGGTGCGGTAGCAGAGGGAAGAAGAGGATGCGAAACGGGAGTCATGAAGCCATTGAGTATCCTGCTCAACTTGCCATGCTCACCCATATTAATGGCGATGAGGGGAACGGGATGCGCAGTGTTCGCCCAGCTCTTGAACTCCGCGAGCGCGTAGTTGTCCTCGAGCGACTTGGCAACACCCACAAGTTTGATGACAGTACCGTACTGCAACGCGCGGTTGTAGTACTGCATCCACGAGCCGTTTCTCCAGTTGAGCTCGCCGTTGGGATCGTGATGGCTAGCGATGATCTCAGAAAATCCGCGTGTGTCAGAGACCTCGCGCAGGATATCTTCCGGCATGGTCATCTCCAGATCCACGAAGTCACAGCCAAGTCGTAATGCTGTCCGATATAGCACAAGGGCCTCATCGTAAGCCTGATCTGGGAATCTTCCGCCCTGTGCTTTAGTTCGCAAGGTAAATATGATAGGTATCGATGTTACGGTCCGCAGTATTGTCAGTTGCTCGATCACGAACTCTGGAGTTGGCAGGCCTTCTTGACCGCTAGGATCTTCCAGCAAGTCGACTCTGAGTTCAACAGCATCCGATCCGACTACTATTTCTGGTAGAGTCTTGATGCACGGCTCAAGTCGGGGCGCAGATAAGCAGACGAAGAAAGAGTGCTTCCTCTTCTTAAGACCCTTTAGCGTAGTGGCCTTGCCAGTGATGGTGTTCAGAAAACGGGCGATCTCTCCTTGCGTCTGAGCAAGCCCACCGGATCCTGGAACCTGACTGTGGAAGCGGTAGTTACTGCACTCTGTGTACCAGTCCTTCCTTCGCAGCCATACGCCCATAATGTCGTCTACGTACGCTGGCCGTGTTTTATCGATCTGTAAGAAGGCGACTACTTTGTTGATATCACGCGTGACAAGTAGAACTATACCGCCACTTTTCTGGTAGTCGACGAGAATCTTGCGGGCTTCAGGTGTCTCGACTATTCCACCACCACAGGCGAAGACATGCCCATTAGGCTTCTCCTTGACAGTTTGAGCCAGAAGCTTCAGCTCCTCGTTCCGGAAGCCGTCCCATCCCTGTGTTTTGATGAGTTCAGGTATTGTCATGCCGACGTGTTCCTCAAGTGCAGTATCCAGATCAATGAAGGGACGTCCGAGCGCACGCGCTGCCCACCCACCAGCAGTTGTCTTGCCGGCGCCGCGCATTCCGATGATGAAGATCGATTTCTGTTCAGTCTTCGACGCTGCCTTGTGTGCATTCGGCCGTGGCGGTAGCTCCACACCTGAAAGCTCGGTCTTGAAGATTTGGCTCAGGGAGTCCCAGTATCCAGGCCATGTCTTTCCAGTACATTCCTTTTCAAGGATGAGAACGGGCGCTGGGGCTACTAGTGAGAGCACAGCAAAACTCATGGCGACACGATGATCATCGTAACAGTGGATACCGACCTTTGGAGCTTCGAGCTCATAAGCCTTTCCATCAACTTCAATACCGTCGTCGAATTGTCTGCAGATAACACCAAACTTAGCGAGCTCATCTTCCATGGCTTGGATACGGTTGCATTCCTTGACACGTTGGTTCGCGATGCCGTAAATGCGGGTGGTAGTTGTGCTACCATTTGATGATGCGACTGCGGCCAATACTGATGCTGTGAGGAAAGCATCGGTCATGGGCTCCATGTCGATCTCTTTGACGGCCTTCAACTCGCCGTGAGGAGGGCCTGTGACTGTTGTAGATGTCTCGGACTGTTCCACCTTACAACCCATAGGTTTTAGAACCTCGACAGCGAATCGCGCATCACCTTGCAGAGAGCCCGAACCAATGTTGGGCACTGTGCACGTTGTACCTGTGATGGCCGCGATCGCGAGAGGGTAGGTAGCAGAGCTAGCATCGCTTTCCACCTCATATTCGGAAGGGTTGGTGTAGGGCTTGTTGGGGATATGGTAGGTGTTGGGATCGTCTTGGGATCTTTCGACCTGCACGCCAAAGGAAGCCATCATGGCGATGGTCATATCGATGTATGGTTGGGAGATGACTTTGCCACCAACCAGACGCAGCGTCACTGGCTTCTTGGAGTATGGCGCGCTCAAGAGGATGGAGGATACGTATTGCGACGACACATTTGCAGTAAGCTCAATCTCGCCCGTGAAGGAATCCGGACCAAAGCCACCGCAGGCCGAGATTCGCAGCGGCAAGCTGCCTTCATTCTCTTGATAGTCAATCTCCACGCCCATCGTGCGGAGTGATTTGACTAGCGGGCCAATGGGACGCTCCTTCATACGAGCGTTACCAGTGACTACTGTGGATGTCACTCCTTCGACAGGCTGGCAAAGCGCGGTTACGGAAGTCAGGAAACGCGCGGCCGTGCCAGCGTTTCCAAGGTAGAGTTCGTTGCTCGACGCCTTCAGGTTTCCACCATTGCCTGTCACTACTAGCTCCTTGCCATCGTTCTCCCACGCGAAGCTCGCACCCTGCATCTTTGCCAGCGCGTCTAGCATGACTTGTGTGTCGTCTGAGTGCAGCAGGTTAGTAATGCGGCACGAGCCAGTTCCAAGCGCGGCAAGCACCAAGACGCGGTTGGAAATGCTCTTGGATCCAGGTGGTCTGCATGTCACATTCAGGTCGGAGGGGATGCCGGGATGAACAGAGATACTCGGTGACAGAGCGATTCTGATGTCGCGATCCTCGACGGAACTGGCCTTCTTTTCGTACGTCCTGCCAATGCCGGACAAAAGCACGATCTTCTTCGTCTTGCCTGCATTCTTCTTGTCCACAGCCATGATCTTGATGAGCTCGTCCACGGGACAGTGCTTGTTGGCCGACCGCTTCCGCACCGTCTTGTCCGCAAGCGATGTAGGCAGTCCGTAGCTCGCAATGCACTTTGTCAAGCGCGCGACTGCGGACGGATCCAGTACGCCCAAGTATCTGGCCAGCTCGGCCTCCTTGACCATTCCTATTGCGACGCACTCTCCGTGGAGAATCTGAGGTGTGAGGATGGCTTCGTACGCGTGTCCGATCGAGTGTCCGAAATTGAGCAGATTGCGCAGGCCTCCTTCGCGCTCGTCTGCCGAGACGACTTCGGCCTTGACGCGTACTGAGCCTAGTACTATGCGCTTCAGAATGCTAGCGATCTCGTCGAAGTTCTTGCGGCCGTTGACAGGCTTTTGGTCAATCGCAGCGAGGATGGCGTCTGCATTGCCTTCGAGTGTTGTGAATTCCTCCTCGTTCCAGATTGCCGCCGTTTTGACCACTTCTGCCATTCCGTTGACCACCTCTCTCTTGGGCAGCGACTCGAGGAACTGCAAATCAATGTATATCCTCTCTGGCTGCCAGAAGGCGCCGACCAGGTTCTTGCCCGCGGGCACGTCAATGGCTGTCTTGCCGCCTATGCTCGAGTCGACCATGGCCAGCAGTGTCGTGGGCACATTGACAAACTTGATGCCGCGCATGTACGTCGCCGCGACATAGCCGATCATGTCCCCAATGACGCCTCCGCCCAGTGCTATTATGACGGTGTCGCGTACGCATCCTTGCGACAGCAGCCAGTCCTCCACGGCTGCTTTGGTATTCCGCGACTTGGATGTCTCGCCGGGCGCGATCTGGTATGTGAGGAGGCGTGGGGAGGACGAGAGCGAAGATGCGGCCGACGCGAAGGCGCGCTCGAACGTGGGCGTGTACAGAGGGCCGATGTTGGTGTCGGTAATGAGGACATACGTCGACGAGGGGATGTTGGTAAGCAGATCCTGGGCGATGTAATTCTGCCAAATGCCGTAGTCGACGACTATCGAGTCTTTGCCCAGGATGGTCACCTTGGTGGGCTCACCCTGCGCTCCATTGACGCTGTTGCTCGCCATGGTGGGCGGTGCGAGTCAGACTTGCACAAAGAGCCGCCAGCTGCTGAACGCGAGAAGTAAGGCTACAGGGAATTGCAATCGGTGAGGCCGAGTATCGAATTCAGCGCATTATGTCTGAGAGGTCGTGGGTGTGAGTCAAGCCGGGAACACACTTTTTGCGAGGGCTACGTTCTTCGAAATCAAAGTGCACCGCTACCGGACCTTGCATGACGTGGGGAACCCATGTCATCCCCGACCGAGCCACCGCTTTACGCTTCCAACACCAACCTGACGCAAACGATCCGCATCCTGCACCTTACTATTTCCTACGCGTAGAGCAAATCTCATACGCGCATCAAGCCTGGTGGCGTGTAGAGCTGTCCTGCGACACTCAACGTCCTCCATGCGCATCGCTCACTTGGCGTAGTCTAGAGATTCACACCCACAGTCCGACTTGAAGTGACTGCAATTGGATGAACGCGGTACGGATGCTATCACTGCAATAATCGCATCAGAAAGCTGTAAAAATTTGACGTGGTTGTGTGAACAGAGTCTCAGAGGGATTCGGCTTTCAGTTCGGCCGTCTTACGCTCAGTATACGCATGAGCTCAATGCATGCAAGTCCGCGATGAGTCAGACGAGTGACAGCAACATACCAAATATCTCTGTTTGTCAATGCTTCGTGCTACTACGATAGAACATCCCAATCAGACAACTAACGATTCCATAATGCCTACTTCGGTCAAGGTGTTGGTAACTGGTTTTGGTGTTTGTAGACGCCCTGGTAACCCCTCAACTGCCCCAGCTAACAAGCTCAGCCATTCCTCGACATAACGAGAAACCCTTCTTGGGAAATTGCACGACAACTGCCATCGTCTCTCCCTGGCCCTGACGGCAACATTGCCATCACTGTACCCACCGAACCCATACCAGCAGCATATCACAAGATACTGGCCCAGGTCCCAGCGCTCATCCAGGAATATGTGCCTGACTTGGTGATACATATGGGTCTCGATGTTGATAGCGGAGCCGGGGTGTTCAAGATCGAACGTAGTGCACTGAAAGATGGATATCACGACATTCCAGATATCGAGAGGCGGGTGTTTACGAGAGCAGATAACAAAACGACCTTTGCAAAAGCGTCACCATCTCTGGCGACGACGATCGACATTGACGCGGCAGCTGAAATGTGGAGGGGAGCTTGTTCCTCTCTCGGCGTTCCGAAGGCGAAAGGTAAGGGAAAAGTAAGACAGGCTGTCGACGTAAGGCTCAGCGATGATGTGGGCTCGTATGTGTGTGGCTTCAATTACTACATCAGTCTACTCGAGATGCAGAAACGGACTGGCAAACGAGACGTTGTTTTCTTCCATGTGCCGAAACTGGAGGCCGAAGAAGAGATCCGCACAAGTGTTCGAGTGACGGAGGAGCTCATCAAAGCACTAGTGGCTGTGTGGCAGCATTAGAGAATATCACATAAACCTTCCCCTCTTCTTCGCCAATACTTCGCAGCAGGCAGTTCGAACAGGTTTGTTGCAACGGACACATGGCGAGCAGGGATGACCACGTGGGGCTAAATCGGTCGAATGGTGACCTGAATCTCATGTGTAAGTCTTGAGAGCTTAGCACTGCATCTCCAAGTCGTTATGTGCCTTCGCGCCGCGAGTTTTAGGGTGTGATGACTAAGCGACGCGCTGCCCTATCATCCACCAGCAGCCTCCGCCTTCATTCCTCCATCGTCTCTCATCATCATCGTCAGCGGCGCCATATCTCTACTGATCCTCCTCGTGCTGGGCAACGGCTCGGTGCTTGGCCGTCTATCACATCCCTTTGCCCGCCCTGCACAACAGGCGTACTTCCTTTCGAGAATGCAGAAGTCCGCCGCACAAGCATCTATCATTCCGCCCGAGGCGCAGCACTGCTGCAATGTTTCAGCCTTGCCGCTCGAATCAATTTGTAGAGACGCAGCCGCGATGCATCCCATACCGATCTATCCGGCTGGGCAAAAACAACGACAAGTTGTCGAGAAGGCTCACATTGCGACGTTCTCTGTTGGAATATTCCAGACGTACTGATCTGTCGCTATGCTTTCATTCACCGAGATTCATCTTTTATCATTCTCAATCACCTCATACAGTGAGCGACATCGAATCTGTGGAGAAAATAGACGTCCTTGCATAGGATGCAACTGCCAAGCGCGTGAACGCAGGCTAAGGACTTGGCGACTTGGAATTGAGCATGACAACAACACCTACGGAGCAAAGGAAGGCGGTATATGTGTGCAATCTCTTGGACTAAGTACTCCTCACTGGATCCAGTGTCTCTTCCGGTCAAATCAAAGGTAGCATTAGTGGCACTTCTCAAAGCACCAAGCGGAGGGCTGCTGTGCATCGCAACATGCACACGCCAAATATAACAGCGGTCAAGGCCACTTCGCTCGGTTCGTGGTCGTTGATACCACGAACAGCATCTGTGCACATCGTTATCGTGCTCAACAGCAAATTGTTCATTCTTCAGCTGCTCAAAATTGTGCAGAAGCCGCAGGCATGGGCAGGCATTCAAGTCTGTGCATGTTACATGGGAAAGCTGTTGAGCATGGGTATTACGAGCATCTGGCAGACGGGATTGCGAATGCCTTTGCGGTACGCAACATGATAGGCTGCAACACACAAGATACCCGTTCCTCCGTACCGAAGATCTGGTCTCGTTGGAGCGATCCGCGCTCAGCCCTGCTAAAAGAGGTTAAAATCCAAGGAGTTGAAGGTCTTGGTTAACCACCTACTACCCCAGTTTCAAAAGCTTGGAAGCGCCCACTGCGCCCTCCTCCAGAGCCTCCAAGCACGCCAGGGCGGAAGAACGGCTACCGGCACTTCGACGACGAGATTATCAAACTGGCTTCGGTCTTTCTGCCTGATCGATATCAACGGCGCGTCTCTGTATACCAAGAGCATGGCATATCTCGCTTCCCCATGGGGCCGGGGCACCCTTCCCCAGGTGTTCGGGTTATAAGGGTCAGACTGGCTCCAATACTTTTTTAGTCCTTTAACGATGATCACAGCAACTCTACCTCATCCCTGGAAACCTGCTCCAACTTGAACTCGCACGCCCGCCAGTTTGTCTTCATTGCTGCGTCGGCAAAATGAATGCAAACAAAGATGGGCCTGTGCTCACCGAACCAGAGTACAAGGATGAGAAAGGTTCCGATACATCGCCAAACCCGCCCCTCAAACTTGAAGATATCGAACAATTCGCCTCGATGATTGATATTGATCCTGTTACTGAGGCAAAACTGCTGAGGAAGCTGGACATCCGGATCGTGCCCATGATATGCTGGATTTACCTGATGAACTTCATGGATCGAGGTGCGTACGGTATGCTCATCTTGAGATCTAGACTGACGATGTCGCATAGTCAATATTGGCAATGCTCGTCTCTACAAGATGGAAGAGGATCTTGGCATGGATCCCAATAGCAATCAGTTCCAAATCGCAGTATCTATTCTGTTCGTCACCTATGTTGTAAGTGCTACTCCTACCCAATGTTTACTGGCTTCCACTAACAATGTATTAGATATTCGAAACTCCCGTAAGCTTGGCGTTCATCAGAGGCTACCCTTACATGCTAATTCGATTCCTAGTCAAACCTGATCTTGAAGCGAATGAAACCTGCGCGATATCTCGGAGGCCTCATGTTCATGTGGGGCATGGTGGCTACATTCTCCTGCTTTGTCAACAACTTCGCCGGACTCATCGTCTGCCGCCTTCTGCTGGGCATGTTCGAAGCAGGCCTATTCCCAGGCGTCATTCTTTACCTGAGCATGTTTTACAACCGGCGCAACGTTAGCTTGAGACAGGCGTGCTTCTATGGCACATCTGCACTAGCAGGTGGATTGGGCGTAAGTATCGCTCCCCAAGACCAAAGAGAAGAGCTAACCAGCACAGGGTGTTGTAGCCTATGCAATTGGTGAGCTCGATGGTGTAGCCGGCTGGAACGGATGGCGTTGGATCATCTTGATCAACGGCATTCCGACCGTCATAACAGCCGTCGCTGTACCTTTTGTCCTGCCTAACAGCCCCGAGACAGCCAGCTTTTTGACCGAGGAAGACCGCCGGAACCTTGTTCTGCTCCGAATGAAGGAAGTCGGCCAAACAACATCTGGACAAGAACTCGCGCGCGAGGATGTCATGAAGGGTGTGAAAGACTGGAAAGTCTACGCATACGCCATTGCTCAATTTGTTGGGCTGGGCATGCTCTACAGTTTCTCCGTCTTCCTACCAACCATCATCAACGGTCTCGGAGGTGGATGGAGCCGTCAAGTTGTTCAGGCATTGACGATCCCCGTCTACGTCTGCGGCTTCCTTACCTATGTCATCTGCGCGTATTTCAGCGACAAGTCGCAGAACAGAGGTCTCTACTGCATAGGTGGGCTTGCTGTTAGTATGATCGGGTACATCTTTCTCATCGCAAACAAGGTAGGCCTTCGACGTTTCCATGACTCTAACGACCAGTACTGACATACACATAGGGACTTGGCCTCAGCTTCGCTGGCTGCTTCATCGTCGCGCTTGGCCTGTGGGTAGCCACCGGCATCGCCTTCTCCTGGATTGCTGTCAATAACCCTCGATACGGAAAGCGAGCCTTTGCGAGCGGTATGCAGATTACCATCGGTAACTGCTCCGGTGTTGCGGCGCCCTTCTTGTATGCTGCCGACACCGCGCCGACATACATCCCGGGCTATGGTGCTACCATCGGATTGTTGGCGCTCGGGATTGCGATTTACATTGCGCTGCACTTCTACTTCCGCATGAAGAACAACAGGAAGCTTTCTGGTAAGGAGGACTGGAGGATTGAGGGCAAGACTGAAGAGGAGATTGCTGAGATGGGTGAGGACAACCCGAGGTATCTGTACACGATCTAGACTTCTACTGCTACTTCGGTGAGGGCGCTTAGAACTGATGTCTTCCTGTTACCGGGTGAGTTGCTGTAGCCTGTAGACTTTCTTGAGGTCTCCGGTACCTAGTCCTGGAACGCATCTTGTCTTACTTCCAATCTTTATCTAACAAGACATTGATTTGAGACCCTCGAATGCTCCTGTCCTACCTTGGAGAACCAGATCTAAGAACCTGTCTCCTATCAAATTACTCCTGGCATACATAAGTCGCTCTCGTTATGCCCACTTTAGCGGCTTGTATCCACCTCGCACACACATCGCAAACACCACCATTACAACAAAACCACCCGTCATGTCCAGCATCCCACCACAAAAGGCGAGCCACCAGACCCCCGCAAAGCCTTTCGGTCCTCTCATCGCCACTAGCTTCCGCTCGAATGGTAATTTGCGACAGTACTACGACTATACTCCTGCCGTAGATGCATCCATCCAAGACCATCCATTTCGCATCGACGCAACGCATGCTACCAAGCGCAGGAACCGAAACGCGGTAAATGAAGAAATGATGCAGGAAGGAGATGATGCAAGAGAAGATGGAATTGCGACAGCCTGCGGACATAGGCGCAGCTTCGATAGCTTAGCGGAGTTCCCAATGAGTGAAGATAGTCAAGATGGCAAAGATCGGGAAGGAAGTGATGGGTCTAGTCACACAGTGGGCCGAGCGGAGTCGTCCAGCTCTACGCTAGCAGTAGATGGAGATGGCGGCCAGGAGATTAGTGAAGATGGAGAAGATGGAAGTGAGGGTATGGAGGATTCTGAGAGCGACAGGGGTGAGGGTGACGAGAGTGAGACGTCTAGTCGCACGGTGGGACGTAGTGAAGACTCAGACTCCAGAGATAAGGATAGTGATGGCGATGAAGAGATGAATGAATCTGACGATGAAGGTGATTTGTTTGGGGAGAGTTATAGGGAGGGCAGTAGGAAGTAGGAAGTAGAAGATAGATAGGCGCGGTTGAGGTAGATCTCCAATACTTGTCATACATTAACTTTCTACCGACCTACATGATTTTCCTTGTTAAAACACCATTCATAGAACCCTTCCTCCCATGTCTCCTAGTTGTAAACGCCATGTACATCATCAGAACTTGACAAAAGAAAGACAGAAAGCCGAAATAGCGCCTGTAACCACCATCAACCATCCTCGTCACCATTGCAATAAGACTATAAGTCTGAATCCTCCTCCATAATCTGCACAACACCCCCACCCATTGACTTAGCATCCAGCAAATCCCTCAGCCGATTTCCACCAGGCGTAAACTCCATTCCACGTCTCGCATCCTCTGCAATCTTCCTATCAATTGCCTGGTCTAGACTGCTCACGATGGCTTTGCTCGGTGTACGCGTTGCGTTGCGGTCGAGGACGGGTATGCGGCGATTTACTGGAGTTTTGGCGGCGGTCATGGGCTGTCTGAGGTTGTTGTTGGCAGCGGCAACGTTGCGAAGGCCTGTGGCCGGGGTCTTTGGGGCTGGTGTCTTTGTCACCGGCGCGCTGGGCTTGGACCTGGGTGTTGACGGGGCACTGGGTTTGGTTGAGAGAGGTCTTGGCTTGACGTCTTTGGTAGAAGGGAAGGCTCTGGAAGTTTTGGTTGGCGCAGGCACGTTGGCGGGTGTGAGGATCTTCGCAGGTGAGCCGTCTGGTGTAGTAGACTCGTCCGGTTTGCCTCCTGCATGTATCTTCGCTGGCATGTTCTTAGCTGTGACCGTAGGACGATTTGTCTGCGCTTTCTTCCGATCTTCGTCGTGCCAACTGGCGAGCCGGTCAGCAATGTCTCCCGCGCTGGCAAACTCTTGCTTGTGTGGTCGCGGAGCTGCTGCCGGATCACGAGGCTCTGTAACGGATGGGCTTAGAGGCTTCCGGATCGGAACAGGCCTGGTGTTAATCGGAGCAATTGGTACGTTTGGTAGCCGGTCTTTCAATGCTGCGATGGCCTTCTCATGACCTGCGGCGCTCGAAAGCGGCTTTGGCGCAAGTTGTGGGACAGACTGTGTTCGGGTCCTGGGCTTTGCCGAATTCAATGACGGTATGCGGCTATGTGGAGAGCTACGTGTCGTTGCGCCAGGAGGTGCCACAGATTTGGCCGGAGTCGCAGGAGTCTTACGAGGCGTGCTAGTCACTGCACCCGACTTGCTTGATGCTGATGCCGTAGTCTTTGATCGAGGGCGGGATCTTTCGGGGCCCGCGGTCTTGGTTGTACCTGTACGCTGAGAACTCTCTTTCTTAGCTGCAATAAGACGGTCTCTCGTCGCTTGCGCTGAGGAGAGAGCACTGGGTTTCCTTCGTGGTATGCCTGGCGTGCCAGGAACCTTCAGCGATGCTAGCGAGTTGCCAGTGTTCTTTCCTCCATTCGCTTGCACAGTCTCAATCGATGGGTTGTCGAAGTTGGCTCTACTGAGGGCTTTTGGCGTGCCAACAACACCTGGGCTTCTGATATCCTGCTGGCCTCTAACAAAGTAATCGTTCGACATTGCAGGTAGCTCGTTCAGATTGAGCGGCCCGCAAAAGGCTGGGTCGACAACGCCTGCTGAGCGGCGCATCGTCGCTTCCAAATGAGCCATGTCCTTTTGCATCTTCAAAAGTACGCTTGGATCAGTGCCCACCCGCCTCTGATGGCTCGAAGGTAAAGGCTTCGAATAGCCAGTCTCCATATCTTGCCACCTGACCTGATGTTCCTGTCGCGATGGCTCATTCTGTAGAGTCTCAGACCTCCGCTTTGGGAATAGAAGCGGGCGGTGCGGCGGGGCTGGTACCTCGCGAGTCGCGTTCAGGGTGTTGAAAGATCCCAGACTGGCTGCACGTAATGGAAGCGCAGGTCGCGCTTCGCTCGGCACGTTCGCGGTATGATCTGTGGTAACGGAAGAGGGTAGAGCTTCCTCGGTTGATCCAGACAACGTTGACTCAATCTGTTTACTCTCATCCTGTCCCGGGTCGATCGACGCAGGTTCATGTGGGTTCAAAGACCCTCTCTTGCTGACGTCGCTAGCAGGGTCTGCATTGGTCATCACAGTTGTACCATTGGTCGACATCCGCAGGAAAGAAGGCGACTCTCCCAACTTGAGCTTCTCCGAGGCTTTGCGCAGGGGTGTCGGCATAGGAGAGATCATGTCGTTGTTGTAAGCAGTTCCCCAGTCACGCGTGCTGGTAGTGTTGGTAATGAGGCTTGCCATGAGGTGTCCGATGTTTTCTGGGCACTTATTCGGTGGTGGCGCCTGCCCCATGGATCCTTGGAGCGGGGCTGGGTCGGTGGCAGTCGTGACCAAGTTTGCTGGAGCATGCTCGTCCTTCAGGTCCACAAGCCGTTCGGTTGGTACTTGGAGTGGCTCCTCTGGCTCCGATAGGAGTTCCCTCGCCAGGCGTGCAGACGTCTTGAGCGGATCTACAGGTGAGTGATCCTGCTCAATGGAGCGCTTGACAGGACTTCCAGGTCGATTACTTCCAGGTGTTTTGAGCAAGTCCTTTCTCTTCGGAGTGACAGTAGCTATCTTGGCATTACTCTGCTTCACTGAGCTGGGATTTTTACGTGGGCTGGGCGTTGTTCGAGTAGGAGTTCGTGGATCCGTATCTTGCTTGTGCATCCTCGCCCGCGTCGGCGTACCAAACAACGGCCTCGCAGGGCTCTGCTTGGTCGTTTCATCACGCTTCAGTGGGCTGCGCGTCGCCCTCGTGGGTGTACCCATTGCATTCTCTTTCGACGGGCTTGCTTTCTTCAACGGGCTAGGCGTCCTCGTCCTCGTGGGCGTGTCTTCTCCCTTTGGCGTCTGGTTCTTGCTTGTCGTTCCGCTCTTCTTTGGCGTGATCTTATTGGGGGGCAGTTCAATTGAGAAATAGAACGCGCCCTGGCCAACTTCGAGTTTCATCGGCGATGGATGCGTCTTCTTGGGAGTATGGCGAACTACGACTGGGCTGTCGCACGCCTTCTCGAAAGATTTCTGGCTCTCCATGGGCGGACGCGACGGTGTCGCAGGCGGCATCGAGACTGCTCGCAGAAAGCGTCGGTGCAATGGAGTTGAGTCGGGAGTCGAGGGACTGCAGTGCTTTTTAGGCAACGGCAACGGAGTGGTAATGGTGGCTGTAGATCCAGCGTTCTCATTTGGTACAGAGGCTGGCGTGGTGATCGGGCTCGCACTGGAGGTCCTAGCGGCTTTAGTCGGGTTAGCCCCGGGAGCAGTATCAGTGAACGCCTCCATCATGTGATCCGGTCTACGATGAGACGGCCAGCGACTGTCGAAGAGATCTAGACGGCCCAACACAAGGCTGCTGAATGGAATGCAAGGTGTGCAAACTACAGGAACTCAACAAGACCGTCGCGACAAATGTTTTGCAATCAGCTGTGTAACAAACAAACATGAGATCGTCCCGCCTATGCATACTGCCGTGGGACATGCAAGAGACTTGTTTCTTTTTGAGGATTTGGGTCTCATCGGAAATTAGCGTAAACCCAGTTCATCAAAAGCAACGTGCTCCGGGAACATGTGGAGACGACATGGCACGAGCTCCTTGCCAAAAAAAGATGCCTCGCGCTCTCGCGCCTCACTGGCAAAGGAAGACATGCACAGGCCCAATTGACTTTGTGAATAATCGATTCCTGCCCAAGGGTAAGCAGAACTGCGTCTACACGGTCAGGTCTAGGTATCACGCTGTTACCGAGTGATCCAATGCAAGGAATATCCCACGCGACTATTCAACACTTCTGTACATCTATAGCTTCTCCTTCAAGCTCGACTTTAATCTCCTCTCGACGGCATCAAGATATTCATTGGTGGTAACCCAAGACCCCCTGTCCTTCTTTCCACACGCAAGGGCCAGATCCTTAGTCATGATCTTGTCGATATCCACAGTGTCCACGCAAGCCTTCTCGAGCTGCTCGGCGAAAACGACGAGCTCAGGTGTGTTGTCCAGCTCACCACGCTTGGCCAGACCTTGTGTCCAGGCGTAAATGGAGGCGATGGGGTTGGTAGAGGTCTCGTTGCCCTTTTGGTGTTCGCGGAAATGGCGGGTGACGGTACCGTGCGCGGCTTCGGCTTCGAATGTCTTGCCGTCAGGGGTGATGAGGGTCGAGGTCATGAGGCCGAGGGAGCCGAAGCCTTGGGCGACAATGTCGGATTGGACGTCTCCGTCGTAGTCTGGGAATGTCAGCAAAGTCGGAATCGTAGTAGGATGCATACGCACTCTTCATGGCGATGATGTAGCCACCCTCGCTCTTGATCATCTGGGCGACCATGTCGTCAATCAGGCGGTGCTCGTACCAGATCTTGGCAGCCTCGAAGTCCTTCTTGTACTGGCTGTCGTAGATGGCCTGGAAGACATCCTTGAACTTGCCGTCGTATGCCTTGAGGATGGTGTTCTTGGTGCTCATGTACAGCGGCAGCTTCTTGTCCAGCGCCATCTTGAAGGAAGCGTGTGCGAAGCCGGAGATGGACTCGGTGGTGTTGTACTGGGTTTGCGCGACGCCGCCCTCTGCTGGGAAGTCATAGACCTTGATGACCTCAGGCTTGCCGCCCTTGGGTGTGTAGACCATCTCGAGTGTGCCCTCGCCGGGGATAACGCGGTCCTTCGCACGGTACTGGTCGCCGAAAGCGTGACGGCCGATAATGATGGGCTGCTTCCAGCCGGGTACGAGACGGGGGATGGTGGGGATAACGATGGGCGCGCGGAAAACGGTTCCTCCTCTATAATATGCTGTCAGCCATGCTTCTCCCTTTGCCCCAGGGTGCGCCATACAGGTGGTTGCGGATGGTGCCGTTTGGCGACAGCCACATCTTCTTGAGCTTGAACTCCTCGACGCGCTGCTCATCGGGGGTGATGGTCGCGCACTTGACACCGACAGAGTACTTCTTGATAGCCTCGGCGGCATCGAGTGTTACTTGGTCGTTGGTCTCGTCACGGTAGGGCAGGCCCAGGTCGTAGTACTTCAGGTCGATGTCGAGGTAAGGGTGGATGAACTTGTCCTTGATGACTTGCCAGATGATCCGGGTCATCTCATCGCCGTCGAGCTCCACCACGGGGTTCTTGACCTGGATCTTCTTGATTCCCTGAGAGGACGCCATCCTGTACTGTCCAATCTGTGTGTATAGGCTGGGTGCTGCTGTTGGGGCGCTGTTTGCGGATGTTCGTCGCGGGCTCGAAAACTGGGCCGATCTCGCAGCAGTCTGGGAAGCTAGGCAGCGCGTCGCAAAGGAGCACGTCTGGCGGCGGGGGAGTCGTGCAATGGACGTCGCAGCGCGGAAAGCGGCGGGCGCAGTAGTCGCAGGCCTCATGGCGAATGGGTGGTGTGGTATAACCTCGGAAAGACGAATCCAAGAGAGTCCAGAGGGAGTTTCTTCGCTACCGGCCGCGGTCCCGATTGCGCAATGCGGCGAAGATACTCGGCTGATAGGACGGGCGGCAGCCTCTAGTCGATGGAGTCGCTAGCGGGGTAACGAAAGCCGAGGAAATTCTCTCTCTTTAATCCTCCAGCCTGCCATGGTGAACATGGCCCAGACCAGCGAGCAGCACGTCGCTCGGTGGAACGGCTAATACCCCACAGGCGCATTGTGTAGGCGCGAATTGATTGCTCGAAACGGCGGCAGATGTTCCTTCGTGGGCTGTCATGCGCGAGACTTCATCCTACGACGCGGGGCAAGCCTGTCATATGACGCGAGCCCGCGCTTGACGTATTGGCGTGGTCATGGCACGACAGGCCTCCTGTAGCGACATCTGATCGACGGCGAGTGTTTATGGTTGAGCGGTGCGACTTTAGCATCCGACGCATTATGGGGCACGATGCGGTATATGTAAGTTCCTCCCCTGCATTCGGATCCCCTCGAAACAACACGCGCGCGGGCACGCGGCTGCCGGATCCGCTCCGACTCGACGCGCGCACGACTTCTATCATTGGCCGGCAAGACAGATTTACTTTTGCCTACAAGACGTGGCGTTGATCGAGCTGCCTGACTGGATCGAGCACTCCGACACCGCAAAAGAGATGGAATTGAATGATGACAATCGTCGATATTATTAGGTTGGACGCGCAGACGGCACGGTCCCCAGTCTAAGGAAGTCGCGGAGGCCTCCAGCTTCATTCATTCCTCTAAACCAACCAAGACCCAGTATCCAAATCTAAGACCGGCAATTGCGCTTGTCTAATTTCCAAAGGTCTAGTTGTCCTCTATCCTCCCACATATTCTAACGCGTTCTCCCTAGCTCTCACAGCTTAGCGAAGATCATGTGTAGACGCATAACGTTACTTCCTTCATCACGTCTGCTGATCTCACCTGACGTGACCATTGATTGGTCCATTGGTACGTCCACTGGTTCGGCCGGTGCCTCCTGGTATGCATATGCGAGAATGCAAAGACTTCCTTTTCCTTCACACTTGAAGACGCGAACTGCGTTGACGTACATGTTGCCCAGATCTGCTTTATGCTGAATCAGCATGTACCCATAGCCTCGCATGTTCGGAGTACCTGACCAGAGGTTAGCCGGAAGACCTTTTCAGTTTGAAAGATGGGAGACAGCATGGTCTCAAGTGAGCTTGATGCAACTTACCCAAAATGGCATGAAACTCATCCGTGCCGGATAGAAAAGCTTCTCCCGGCCACCCTGTCAGTACCAGATTCTTATCAAGGAATACTTTCCGACACACTGATCGGGTTTGTGGATTAGTAATAGCGACTGATATGAAATACCGAAGACCTCTGATATTATCCCCATTATGCCCGGCGAATGTCTTCCATGTAATCCAACCTACGTCGGAGAATTGGTGGAGTTTTGGCATGTCATCTCGTGTCAGGCGTGGAACTCGTTCCTGGCCTGCCTGCATAGGGCCCTTGCGGTTCATACCTAAAGATCGATGTACGAAGTCAGTAACTGTCCCACGACAGTTCGTACAGGGATATTACTTGCCAATTATGACTCCGTCCTTTGTATTGATGGACATGGTGTAATCAGCACCTGTGCACCGATACTCTTTGCCCTCCTCGCCGTCGACAACGTACATTTGGTCGTCGACGTCTTCGTCGTCAGTTGGGTCTTCATGCACGATACTGACGACTGCATTAGGACCCTTTTCCTCGTTGAAATTCGTGTACCGGGAAATCACAAGATCATCGAATACTTTCTGGAGACCCCAATACTCGTTGTCCAGGTCGTGATAATCTTCATGAATTCGCTCTGGAGGAAACTGATACCAGTTCCAATTCTCGAGGTCTTGAGCAGTCTGGAAGGGTGACTGTGCTTTCACGCGGGGAGGTACAAAGTGAATGGCGGCATCGCCGTCAGCGTGGTGCATCGCCCACTCAAGCAGACACCCCTTACTCTTGCAATCCCCGAAGACTTCGTCGGTCGCTGGAGTTATTCGCTCCTCTGAATCAGATTCTGAATCAGAGTTAGGAGGTTTAGGTGACGATGGATCCGATGAAAAAAGTGGTTCAGCGGCGACAAGGATCTTGTCGAGCGCACCCGGGATGGTAAGGCTGAGGGTGAGGGGATCGTTGCTTGCGCAACTAGAGTGGAGGTCAACTATAGCGATACGTAACCAAAAATATTCAGTACATGGTAAAAAGACCTGTCTAAAGCAACAGCTCCAGTTGTGGGACTATACCTACTTTTGTCAGACCTCGCCTGCAACAGCAGCCAAGAGGGTTGACAACCCGACGAATCCTGGGATCCGCATATTTCAAAACAATCAGTGGGACAGCTGAGGGGAGAAGTAAGGGGTAGAGTAGTGGGAGACAAACATATCAGGTGCTTCTAATCAAGGTAGGCCAGTGCCTGCTTAGTGCTGCGCCTGCCGTTCCCTTCACTAGAAGTAGACTGGGGAGGACTGGAAAGTAGATTGCGAGACACAAGTCTCTCACCAAATCATTCGCTTCTATCGCGCTGAACCAACAGTGAGCCACTCCCTCGACTGGCACTCGCTACCTTCGCAACCAGTGGTACAGCTTTGGTTATCTAGCCGTTCTCTTCCTCCCACAACTGAGAAAATCGGCTACCAGACACTACTACACGTTCCCATGGATGACAGAAGTACTTACAAACGCGACAACGCTGCTTTCACTAGCGAAAAGGACGTGCGAAATCTGCCAAGCGCGGAAGACCATGGGCAAGAATTGGAGATGTTATACACTAGCTTCTATCTGGCCAATATCATGTCTTGACAGCAGCGGAGGGGCTTGACGACGATCACAAACTTTTCACTTCCTCACTTCAAATGCTTTTATCACTCCATCCGAGCGCGCTTCATCAGTTTGAACAAGGTTCACATCTTGATGTAGTGTGAGAGCTACAGCAACACTTTTGTATGCGCGACATATCTCGAAGCTTCCGCAATGCACACCGCTTTTACCGAATCACGACCTACCCAAGCTGATCAAAGGACTGTAACATGAGCATGTCCACTTCGCATTACCAAACGATAGGCAGTGACGGAGAGCCACACGAACTCTCAGATCTCACTTCCTAGTCCTATCACGAACACGTGAGCTAGCTCAAGAAAGACTGCACAGATTCTCCCCCATCCAGCTAGCCTCCAAGCTCCTCTTCTCTCTTTTCACTTTCACGGTGAACAAGACTCTGAACCTAGCACCCCTCTAGCGGCAGTAGCCTAATTCCGTGCACACTATGACCATTGCTACTATGCTCCGTGACCAAAACATGTGACCCTCACCAGCAATCAGTTTCCTCCCCTCCCTTCTTATCCGCCCTCCCTGACCGCCCAAAAGACCACCGCAAAGGCTCAGCGGAAAAGACATGACCCGTCCCAAAGGCACTCTGAACAAGCATCCCCGACCAGTCAAACCCAAGAAGGTCAAGCCTCCCAGACCGATCACACCAAAGAAACCACGCGTATACGGACCAAGACCCATCCCCGGACCCAACGGCAACAAGCTGAAACAAGTACAATACTTCCGGTTTGCTCACAACGACATCGCCATCTACCACTACCAAGCCTCCTTCATCCCAGTCCTCAAACTACGGTCCCTGCTTGACCGCAAGGACCACGGCTTCGTCTGTGCCCTTCGATCCGACGACCCTTTCCGCAAGAAACCCGTCCCACCTGGCGACGAAGTACCACCCGACTGCCTCGAGGTCAGCTACCTGGCCAATGTCTTCCAACTCGGCGGCTCAGCGCTCGGTTTCCGCACAGGCGACAATGTGATAGAGTGGCTGTGCTTTGACAGAGATATTAAAACCAGTATTCTGGATAAGCTCGATGTCAACACCGCAACTGCGAAAATGCTGTTTGAGCATGTCGCTGATATTGAGAGATCGCCATTCACGAGCAAGTGGTCGAGGAAATTGGTTTGGACGGAGCATAGGGATTGGTATGATGCTTTGACGAGGGCGGGGCGGATACAGATGCGGTTCGCCATGTCGTGGAGGGGGTTTGGCGAGAAATTGAGGCAGGAGCATTTGAGGAAGTGGGTTGCTGCTGGTGGGACACTGACCGCCGAGGGGGAGGTTGTGCGGGATGGGACGCTTACCACTGAGGGAATGTTTGTGCGCGATGCGACTCTGACCACCGAGGCGGACGTGGTACGCGATGACAGAGCAGAGACTATCACGCAGGCTCGCCAGCGCGATACCGCTAGCGCAGAGACATTCGGCCGACGCACACCCATATTCCGCGATGAACCTACCAGTCAGCAGTTCGTGTCGCCACAGTCTTGCAGGTCGAAGAACTCCCGATCGTCAAGCACTTCTGTGCTCAGCGACCGAAGCACAAACACACGACAGAAACAACCTCTCCCATCAATGCCCAAGAAATCGAAAGCGGAGCTACTGCTAGAAGGCAAGTACGTTTGATTCGTTATTCGTCTGCATGTGGTCTTGATGGGATGTGGTCGTGGCGGAGGTATTGCATCGGATCTTCCAGCGTTTTTCTTGTACGATGATACCCAGTGCTTGCTCAACTAGCAATGCATTAATGTTTAATGACCAAACAATAAGGGATAATCTTCTAGAACTACAACATGACAAGCGATTGCTACGACACATCGTCTTTCGTTTCTCATGACATCATCACCACCGCGTGCTCGCCCCAAGAGCCACCTTTCACTACCATTACATATCAAGCAATGAGACTTATGCCTTGAGGCCAATCTCGACAGCAGCGAGAATAAACTCCATGAAGCCCGCGTTGGTGTCAATGATGTTCTGAATGTACTCCTCGCTCGTAGGGTAGAAGTTAGTTGGGTAACCAAATTCCATGGTGTATCCGTAGACCTTGGTGAGCTTCTTGTTCTTGTGCCAGCGGCTGAAAGACCAGTCATCAGTCGCTCCGGATGTAGGGTACAGGCCAACGGCTTGTTGAGGGATGTATTCGCGGCCTCCAACGGAAATCATGGCATCGGTGGTGCGGTTGGCTGCGATGCGGATGTTGTCCCAGTCCTCTTGGTCAATGTACTCCTTGTACAGGTTGTCTTCGACGATACCGCGCTTGCCGTCGTAGGCAGGGTTGAACAGGTTCTGTTTGGGGTCGTGGGATTGATCGACGTCATCTCCCCATGAGTAGAGCAGAGTCCCCGCAGCAGAGTGAACGTCGATGTACCAGTGGATGTTAGGGTACTCGTCATACACCCATGCCATATCTCTCGACTCAGGCTCGGAGAACGGTGCAGTACCGTAGAAAGCCTGGGAAGAGGCATTTGTTGAAGCTGGGGAGACGGAAGGGTCGAACTTCTCGGTGAAGTTCCAGAGGAAATCGAAGTTTCTGTTGAGATCTACACCGACGCTGAGGGGTTCGTTGGGCCTGGAAGAGGCTGGGTTGCGGTTCTTTCGCCAGAGGTTGCTGTTAGCTTGGTCGTGGCGTACGCCATCTGGGTTCAGCATGGGAATGAAGACGACACCCGCACCAAGAGCCTTCTTGACTTGACTATTAGTGTACTTCTTATTGCCATAGGTGAGACCGATACGGTGCTCATTCGCGTAAAGAAGGTCAGAGACGAAGTAGATCAGGTTATCAGGTCCTCCGCGCTCACGTGCGTGAATTCCTATTCAAGTTAGTTTCCGTAAGCAATGGCTTCATTGGCCGGTACATACCAGAAGTGAAGTAGATGTACTGCTTATCCTTCTTGATCTTCTGCGCCTTGTTGGCAACACCACCGATGATCTTTGCACCCTCGTAGGTCTTGTGCGGTGTGGTGAAGATGGACATGCCGTACTCTTTCTCCAGACCCTTCATGGCGGTGTAGACTTCGTCGGCATTAAAGACACCAGCGCTCTGGAGCTGGGCGTACTCGCTGGGCTTCCTAGTACCGAGACCGCGGGGTGCGACCTTTCCACCCTTGAAACGATCGCCCTTGCCGATGGGTGCAGTCGCAGTCTGTCGTTTGTTCATGTTGTGTAAAAGCTCAACGCGAACGAGCTCGGGGTCCAGGCTTCGCTTGAAGTGGTCCAGATGGTCCTCTGAGATGACAGCGTGCAGCTTGTGCTCACCACCCGCAGCCATGACAACAGGGCGGCAGCCATAATCAATTTCGCTATTGGCCGAGATGAAGTCATAGAGCTGGTTCTTCTCTTTTGCGTAGAATGCGACGCTCAAGACATCGGAGGCGAGAACAGCGCCGGGAAGCAGACCGAGGAGCGTGGAGACCTTCATGGCGGGCAACGATAATAATGCTGCGACGAGTAAAAATTGAGAGTCGTGCAGATACAGACTGTCGCCATCTTGTTGTTATTTATTCAAGGTCGATTGCTTGGTACTCTCTGTCGCGAGCCTCTAAGACAAGAGCATTGCTTCCAGCTTCCTCATCCGGTAATGGGGAGGCGGTTCTCCAAGACTCCAAGACAGCAAGCGTACTTGGCTGGCGTACCTGCCCTACGATTCTAAGCAGGTCCGAACTGTTATCTTCTGCTATGGCCACACGAGATGTACTCTAACGCAAATGATGGCGCTGGCAGCGGGCCAACAGATGCAAAAAAGCTCTAAAGGATCCAGACTCCTGGTCCATGGTGTAGAAGGCGTTGCCAAGACTGTTAAATGTGGGTTAGCAAGGCACCGGCGATTCTTGCTACAGAATCGTGAGTGATTTCCAGATAAGCATCGCCCCGAAGCTGTCAAAATTAAGCACTGGGTTCCCCACAGTCGAGTGGATGTGTAGTATGTCTGGGGTGACACAGGGAGGAAGAGCAGGAGAAGGCGCAGGGCTGCAACTGATGCACGCTAGGATGGCGCGAAAAACGATTCCCACATTGCCGCATGACGCTGTCCTTGCAAGCCGAGCGAGTATGTTCGTAGCGTGTTGGCGATCATGTATTGGAATGTGCGATGAGCGGAGGATCATAGGTGATGATTGTCTCAACGACGCGTTCGCGCTCGTTGCCAAGACACTGCGCAGCTAACGCCTATCTCCGCGCCCAGATGTGTTCGTCATCTCCTTCATCGACTGTCAAAAGCAAACATGAAACCGCCTTGATATCCGATTGCGCCTGCGAGGCAACCCGAACTCGCGATGGATTACAGCCCTCTACCTCCAGAAGTCAACGTCCTACTGCTGGGCGATTCAGAAGTCGGGAAGTCGACGTTCTTATCGTGAGTTCGGTGCGCGACATGGACGTGAAGCCTATGTCAATCAATAGCTTATGGCCTTTGCTAATATATTCCCAGTCGCCTGTCACTCGGCGTACAGCCTCAGGGCGACGACCTCCCACCGTATGAACTTCCCAAGCTACGCGACATCGACCAGCCCTATGCCTTCGACATCTCGCTCTACGGTCGTTCTTATAGGCTACAGTTCTTTGACACTGCGTCGCCTAAGAACTACACTCTCCTGCATCCGCAATTTGTGATCCTCTGCTACGACATTTCTTCGCGCGAGTCGCTTGATTCTCTTGCCTCGACGTGGCTGCCGATCGTAAATAAGCACTTCAACTACGATGAGAACCTGCCTGTGATGGTCCTGGGCTTGAAGAGAGACCTGAGGAAACAATGGACATTAGCGGAGCATGGCCCAGATAAGAAGGGCAAGGGGCCGAGTGTTATGCCACACGAGGGTCTGCAGGCGGCGCAGAGGATGCTGTGTGATCACTATGCCGAGTGCAGCGCGCTGACAGGGGAGCTATGTAGGCAGGTGCTGGAAGACGTTGCAAAGACGAGCGCGAAGACCACGACTGAGAAGGGCGCGAAAAGTCAAGGGGCTGACATGTGTAGTATGATGTAGTTGGTGGATCACCAAGAGTACGATTGAATACGAGCGCGTCGAACAGGACACCTGCACAGGGAACATAGGTTTGAGCATCGCAGTGTTTAGTGCAAAGGCGTTTAACAGCCTTGTGGTAGCAAAAAGAATGCATTGGGATTCGAGTGCAACAGCAAAAAAACGGTTCATGCGACACCTGTGTGATTCGAACACACGCTCCCGAAGGAACTGGCTGACTTTCCTGTGAAGGACTAGCAGGCCAGCGCGTTAACCACTCCCTACAAGTTTGATTAGTAAGCGTTGACAGTAGATGGACTGGATGAGCGTACGCCAAAGTGCCAAGACATCTGCTTGAATGCTGATTGATGGAGAGCGAGGAAATTAGAGCGTTAATATCAGAAACCGATGAAGCCAACTTGCGCTATGGTTGAGCGGGGAAGCGGGGTTCATGTGGGGTCCGACAGCACAACCAGGGAGAGACGCATTCGACGGCACACCCAGTCTACATGCAGTGCTTGCTTTAAGCGCCTTGGACAGTTATGAACGCGGAGATGTGTTAGTTGAGAATGTGAAAGACGGGTGAAAATTTATCTACTCTCACATCTCACAGAAGTGCACTAGTCCTCTGGGGGTTAGGAGCATTTCAGAAAACCAAAGTATTGGCATTCGGTCAGAATCCAACTAAAGACTAACAGCGCCTTGCAATTTTTAAGTGCTTCACCGATTTACATGTAGTGAAAGCCTTCAGATTGACTAAACCCAGATCTCTGCTTGAAGACAGCAGCTTTGTCCAGATGGTTAGTCGGCTGAAAAGCCTTAGAAGAAACGGGTAACCATACGGCCAACGCACGAAAATGAACTTTGTTCTGCCCATGCCAAAGTCGCTCTCACTCAGCTATGCGCTGTTTCAAATCGCGATGTGACGAATGCTGCATCATTTGTGACGACACTTCACCGGCCTCTGGCTCGCTTACATGCGCGCCAATCACACGCCATTCGTCCCTGCGTCCTGGAGCTGGCTCAGGCTCCGCCTCATCATCACAACTCAACAACTCCTCGACGCTTGTCGTGCCCTTGCTCCCGTCGCTACGTATGTATACACGTCAAATTCCATCGGCGACGTGGCACCAGTCCAGCTGTTCAAGTCCCTCTCGTTGAGTTGCCTTGTCAATACATCATGGGGCGGGCGCCCGAGTGCTGAGGCAGGCATTCTTCGTTCGCATTTCCGCTCATCGAGTTCCGTAGCCCTGGCCGCCTGAAAATGTACAATGACCGAGGCTGACGTACAGCCGACGAAGGCAACAACTCCCACGGCTGAAACACTTTGGGGACGTACCACGGAAACCTCATCCAGGAGCGGACAGTGTTACCCTTGCATGCAGTATTCTTGGAAACGCCAGATCTAGGTTGTCACGTTGGAAGGAGGGCTTCACGTGGTAAGAAGACCGCAAACTTGAACATGACCATGAAGGAACAGACATCCTTTTCTGCATTAAAGCGAAATGCACCTCACAGTATTGTCAACAACAACGTGGTAGCCAAATTATCCTTCCCACTAAACCGAAACGCCAACTCGAAGCCTCGAGACATCATAATGGTCCGTATACCATAATTCATCAGTCGGTCCGCCCAGGGACAAATGCACGCTAAAGAATACTTGACGAGAAAGAGGTTGAACGTATTAAACGGAAACATGGGTATAGGGCGCATGCTCTTCGGACTCCCAGACCATGGCACGAAGTGAAATCAAGGCTGTCTTTTGCGCCGCGATCATGTACTCCGTCTTATGCGTTGATTTATTGGGATGGGCGCGTTTACGAAGACGTTGGATTCGTCGGCGATGCGAGACTGCTTCTCCTCATATTCCAAGGAAGACAGCTTTAGATCATCGATTTGTGCCTATCAAGTCAGCCTTCATACGCGGGGGAATGGTACGCTTGAGCTACCTTGGTCAGCGGTGGTCCAATGGTGGTTATCAGAAATCCGTCGCGTCCCTGTCGACAAAATTAGCGCTCTGCTATACTCAACAACAACCATTGCAAAGTACCTGGAAGGTGTAGGGCCGAACAATCGCATCCGGGCCGCAATGATAGCGTATCTCGTTCTGAATAACGGCTCTTGAGATGCCGAAGCCTGGCACGAAGTACGAGTTGGGCACAGCCATGATGATGGGGTTGGGATGATCACGTCGGCAGGGTATTGCAATGTTGGCTGGACTCGATGTTCGCAGGCTGGAGATGATGGTAAGGTTGGGCGCGCTGGGGACTTATACATCTGACTCGCAGCCTTGCGACTGGGGAATCGGTTGCATACACTCTATCTACACCGGTTCCAGTCCGGATGAGGATGCGATGCATCGGCTGCGACCAAGTCCCCCGTTGGGCGTGGACGCGTCCGCCTCATTGTTCGCCTCGAAAGCCCAATCACCGCCATTGGGCAGCGACTAAGACCGGGTCTTGCAGCACCCTTTGCAATTGACCACTCAGGGAATTCCCACTGCATTCTCTGGTATATCTCTTACTCTTGGAGGATTATTGCGGTTTCGTTATGCTTCGCATCTCGGCGCTAATTGCTGGAGCGGCCAACGCAGCTGCCACGTCTGCAGATGGATGGTCTCTCGCGACAACTACGGATGCTTAAAGACGATCTCTTCGCCACCAAACGTTCCAAAGTGGTTTGCGATATGTGATACTCCTACACCCTCTTGCAGTTCCAAGCCAGCGGGCTCAACCTGTTCTTCCAGATGCGATGAACTTGGCGCCAAAGGTTTCTAGCGGAGAAACCTCGACGCCGATCATACCCCGGCTCAACTTCCACGATGGGTGACACCCAGTCGCCCCACGGTAATCGCACAGCAGAAGGAAAACAGTGTCGCGGTGTCTAAATTCGGCCAGCGTGGCTTCACCGCTAGATCCGTTAAGCGAACGACGCGATCGCATCCAGGAGATCCCTTCCGCACGCGCTGCTATGGGTATGAATGCATCCAGCTACGGGGATGTTCCAGGTTTTGAATATCCCAAGAGCCGAGCCGAGACCCTATAGTATCCACCATCATGTACCTTGGTTGACGCAACAACGGTACCCGAGCACTTGGGCTCCTTCTACAGCAGACGGACTAAGCGCCAACACCATTTGGCGACACTATCTCACTGTGAGGCGAGCCTGGTTTACCCCGCTTGTCATTGATGATCTACTTCGACACTACCAGGAGAGGTGATAGATTACGGCATGTGGTGCCAATGGCAAGAAGAGAGTGTTCAGCAAACACCTCTTGCTATCGCTTCGATTGTGAAGCTGTTCATCTGAGGTGTTCATGCGTTCTGTTCCCTTCGGCATAGATCATCTCTTACAGCCAACAAATCTCAACGGAACGCGCATCATTGCTCGAAAATACAGGATCACCACCGGAGCTCCATCCTAACGGCGGTCTCGGCTCTTACAATGGCCGCATGAGTCGTGTACACGTGTGCGACTACACGAACATGTGCCCAATGCCCAACGTCCGAGCGTTTAGGTTCGATCATAACAAGCATTCTATCGTCGTAGTCAGCCTACTGTATGTACCTACAGCACCTTATGCACCGGACTACCCCGCAAAATTCATTATGCAGTCGCCTCGTACGCCACCTCACCTTGCATCCGGTGTCAAGGTGTCCCCGAAATCTTCGCCTTACGTCATGATGTCACGGATGGGACGACACGACGCAGTGTATGTTGTGAGGTAGTATGAGTTTGGAGAGCGAACCTGGTTGCGGCCACTTTGCGGGCTACGAGGAACCCCGGGCACATCGAATGCGTGATCACGCCATAACGAGTCGGCGGTTCCTACTTACCGGCCTTACTGGAAGACAGCGGAAGATGGCGCAACCCGAGGTACTCCGCAACTAACGCAAGACCAGAGAGCGTACCTACCGTGACTGTACAGAAGCAGTGCAGGGGATACTGAGCGGCTTGGAAGTAACGCACCTAGTGTTGACAAGAAAGCGCATTCAGGGACGGATGATCATATGTAGGATCTGACAAGCAAGGTACGGCTACCGCTTCCGGCAGAAAGCAATTCCTTCGAAACCAACAGTTCGTCAAAGCGGCCGAAATCATAAGCCCGAGAAGTCACCTCGCTGTCACTCTGCTCTGTCATACGATTGCTTTTCGATCTCGTCTAGCATTTCACATGTATAAGGCCTTGTTCACCGGACACTGACAAGGCTCAGCCCGGTTGTGATCATTCGGGGCGACAACCTCGACAACATCGTGTTCTTGTGGTCAGCCAGCGATCCTGCAGGCGTGTCCTGACGAAATGCACGACTGTCACTGGGCTGTCACTTTGCAGAGCAATGGTCCTTCTAATGGGCAACCGCGACGGATGACTAGCACACTGGAGATGGGAGGGTATCAGGCAACGCGTTCTGTGATGTCTTCCGTGCCTATGGAGGCCAGCACACTCTGATTGAGACCCGATAGGCGATGCGCCCAAAGGAAGATGCCGTCGAAACCCCCACTCGCCACAGACTAGTAAGCTGCCTCCAGCCCATGTCTGCCCTGTTCGAAAAGTAGAACCGGAGCACGGGTCAGCAGGACTACGTGTGAGACTATTGGCATGAATTCTGCTAACGACTGCTATATGTGGTCACCTAGATACTTGTTCAACAAGGAGATACCTTGTATACATTGCTGTTCCGTGTCAGTTACTCGCGTCAGCTTCATTCCATGGCCCCACGCCACCGTCATCACACGGCGACCGAGAGCCCACCACCGCAAAATCCCGCGAACAATACACGCTTTATCCGGTAATCGGACACGATGACTCTGTCATTGATGGACAAAGATCGAACGCAATAAGCACAAGGCTTCACGCTCTTAGTAGTGGAGGCGGAACGCAGCCGAACGAACTGAAGGGGACCACTATTCGCCCGTGTTTGATCGCAATCCGTACATGCAGCTTGCGATATCTCAAGAAAAGTGCAATCACACATTCGCCACGAGCGGCATTTCTAGCACGAACCGTGGATCTCGCGTGCCACGTCAACTGCCCTTGTCAATGTGCGTTTACCGTTGTTGATCGCGGTAAAATGCATGCAGCGCATCATATGCAGGTCTTGTTAAGACCCAGTACCTGCACAAGGCTTACCAGAATCTTCCACAAACGCCCCTTCACAAAGGGTTCTGTCCAAAAAGTGAGGCTTCGTAATTTCCGAAGTCGTAACCCTGTTTGCCGATCCGATTACGCCTAGGGTCGAAACGACCATCTCAATGTGTTCTGCCGACTATGCAGCGATCGGTATCACCACTCCACACGGCGCACTTGAGCAACATGAGTAATTGAGGATTTTTGAAGCAAGGCGACCAATGGAAGTTGTGGTAGAGCCTCGTGCGATTCAAGTGTCGATCCTTTGGGTTGGCGAAGCGGCCCACTTGACCCATTGACTTTGCTTATTGCGGAGCCGGAGTCGTGAGCCTCACAAATGTCTTGACAGATTTCTCGAACACCCTCTTCTGGATCCCCCTGAATGATTCTGATGGTCATTGTACAGCATCATCGACCTCAAGACAGACGACGTACATTGAAGGCTTGTCGAAATCGTTACACTGACAAGATCCAGTTGAACCATGAATGCCAAACACGATGCGTTAAAACTTGCCGATATAGTCTTTCATCTGTACTACATGTCCCTCGTGTCCGCGGACGGCTCAAGCGAGAGAATGTGATCCATCCACGTTTGCCGCATGCGGTCGCGCTCGAGCAGTCAACAACAATTCCTTTCCGATGACCCAAAACCTGGGCTATGCGAATACGATTGGCCCTCTCCTAGATACAATTACCACGATACCTATGTGACACATCTCCTCAATCTGCTCCTGGAGGTTACAGCTATATGGTCGCAATGTCACCGAAGCTGGCCATACTGCGACTACGTATTCGACGGCTCTGCGAGCACGATGATCACCCATCGTCCATCGTAGGATTCAAAGTGCCATTGATCGTGCTAAAGCAATGTAAAGCTGGTGGTAGATCACACAACTAGCTGAAGGGCGCAGAGGTCCAACCCGACAGTCCGTACCTGTGAGTGTTCATGACTTCAATAGACACATTTTTGGTATCATTCGTGTTCTTTTTATATGTACTGGCGGGATTATCTCCTCTTAGCTTATCGCAACTAACAAAGGCGACCTCGAATCCAGACATTTGCTTTAGCAGTAAATTCGCATCACATTGACAGTGGTCTTCGGACGCCGGCAAGGTCGTGCGAGACTGTGTCTCCCTTCCACTCATTCACCAGTGCTTGCGTGAGGCTCCCTGTATGGTAATATTTGAGCAGATCGACGATGTCTGCCACTCCTTACCACTACATTTCCAACCAGTCGGCCGGGAATGCTATCGCATTCGAAGCCTAGTTAACGGATCTAGATTCTACATTATTCATTCCTCAAGACCTTGGCCGTGCTCTACGTATTCTTCAGGGTCGATTCTGATGCCGAAGGTGGACAGAAGAAGCTTGGTTTGTCTGCTTCTGGCTTACTGGTTTGTGATACGACGGTCTGCTGGGTCAGATACGACGGCTCCTTAAGTACGCTACAAGAGAAGCTCCTTCAGGGTTGTTCATGGTGTCGAAGGTGGTCGATGGAAGCTTTAATTGTCTGCCCCTGGCTAACAAGCTGGGAAGCCTCAAGGGGGTAAACAGAGACACGGATACTCACAGCATTAATAAGGGTGCTTTGTGCATGCTGCCCATTATTCCCTGTAGTCGATACGGATACGCCTGACTTGATGCGCCAAAGGTCGGGCCTGTTGGTGACGTAATCGATTGGTTGACTACCAGTGACGCAGGAGACCAAGGCCCGGTTCGATGTGGCAGCTGATCCTCGTTTTGCTTGAGCCACTCAAACTCAATGAGCATGTCTTTGATGATGGTTCCTTGGAACATGTTGTCCGGGACCGCACACTTCACTCGGAAGTGGTGTTGTAGATCTTGTGGGTAGCTGTCGAGTTGCTTCTTGTTCCAGCGTCGAGTAATTACCGGCAAGGTGTTACGGCGGAAATTCTTGCGGCAGTAGACACTAAGGACGTTGTATAAGAAGTTGCGGTTGAGGTCCTTAACACGACCATTCCGGGAATCCACTTGTGCGTCGAGGCTGAGAATCACCTTCAAAACTTCTCTAGTGGGGAATACATGTGACCCCTCACATTTGGGGTTGGTACAGTCTTCATTTCTCTTTGAGAATTGCTTTGAAGCAGTGGATGGTGTTGACGGCCTTGCCATCGCAACCGAACTTGGAAGGGTTGATCAGCGGCCCTTCATTGATCTTGCCCAAGGTCTGCCTCATCGATGCTGGCAGCTCTTGGTATCGTAGCGTGCGCGGAGTCACCTTGATCAACCGAGTGTAAGGGATTTGGGGGTCGCGATTGGGCCAGGACACAGAAGAGGTTCTGACGTGATCTCGATGGAGGCTCCTGGAGTGTACATGCCGTAATCCATAGAGTATTCTTTGACAGTTAGAGGTGCGGGAAGGATACGTATAGCGCTTTTGAGGCCGTACAACTAGGTCTGAGAAATATGTAGCCCTCTCGGGTGGCCCGGTCTTCGTTTTCCGTTAGTCTAGGAAGACTTGTCTTCCTCGCGCATCCTCTTTCAAGCCGTCACGGAGTCTTTTTGGCTCTAATGTCGATACCATCCACCGGTAGAACTCCTCATGCAGCCTCGTCACCTTATCTATAGTCGTCGCGGTTCTCCTCCTACTGCTATACATCAAATTTAGCATCGTTCTGAGCTCTCATCATCGGATCTTGTTCTGTGTCGATGATTTCTCTGTAGCTTGAACCGGGCAGTGAGCCGTTAGCTATTCACACGATGTGATTGGGCGTCTGGACTCGTAGCTGGCGCATGGCCTCCTCAAGCTGTGTTTCCGTGAGCTGCCAGGTGTGCTCGTTGAGATATTTTGCAAACACCATCAACTCAGAGGGGAGTGTCGCGATCGACTGGTCTGTTTGAGCTGCGCCACCCTGTTTGATGTCTCTGGGTGTTTCCTTGGGTGGCGCGGCGGACCTTAGCGCGCTTTGTGTTGGGGCATGGTTTCTTTGTGGCTCTGGCGGTGGTTTTGACCGAGGAGGGAAACTGGCGGTCGGGTGGTTCCTTGATGGTCCCTTGGGCGTTGAGCTAGGACCGGCCATCTCCTGAAGGTGATGGAGTGACTTTGCAGAGATATCTAGCATTTTGCTAATGAAGTCGTTAAACTTTAGCAGAGCAGCATGGTGATTCATAACTAGGTGTAGGAGACGGAACGCTCAGTCAATAAGCGTTGTCGCTTGTTTTGCGTATTCATTTTTTGTGGATAGGTTGTATTACGGCCGTCGCTCGAATTTATATGACAAGTAAGAAATGCGGAATAGCGATTGCATCTACAATGCTCTTAAAAAGCTAGCATATTGATAGTCAAGATGAAAACTAGGCGTTTGTGAAGACAAGTAAGAAGGCACATAGAACTAGCATGTTGTCGGAGAGGATCAACAGTCTTAGCAAGAGGAATCAACTATATTACACATCTTCAGCTTCAATTACGCGACGCTCTCGGTACATCTGTGGATAAAACAACGGAAAACCTGGTCAAAGGCGCACTGCGCAATGCCAGAGGAGCGTCTACACCTTTCGTGGCTATTCTGTTATTGTCTCAAAGACTTTCGTGTTGACCTTGGGCTACCTCGAAGCTGTCACGATTATTTCACATAACGAAGCACGACTCCAACAACCAGCGTGAACCAAGACCAGGGCCCTATGCTGAATCAACGGCGCATTCTCTTCTTTGTGTATACCTTAGGCTATACTTTTGTCGCCTACACAACTCATGAAAAATCCAGGCAGAAGCCCACAATGACCACTCTGGCTGCTGAGAGCATCTGATACGACGAAGCAGTAAGATACAAATGACGCGTCATCACCAAATGCAAACCCCCATGCCTACCCAATCGCGACCCGTCACACTCAGCAGTCCACGCCATCTTCTACAACCGCGCCAACATCTCGCCCTACCTCCCGTCAACACCTTCTGTACTGCACCCCGCCCTGTAGTCATCTGCAACTAGCCATCGTGCATCGATCCTACGACACTCATCGCACACAACATTCGTGCGGTACTGGTACCGAAGCGTGGCTTCGCACGCTAAGCCCGCCAACTTCGGGAACTCCGACGATCCCTTAGGCCGCAATCAGGCCAAGTGCGCGGGAAGATGGCGTAAGCGAGCAACCCTGGCGTGTAATCCTGGTCTGTTAAGGCGATGCCGAATGCATGGAACTGGGAATGGTGGATAGGATGCTGGGCGATGCATGATTGCGCATGATATTGTGTGATGATGGCCGTGTTGCGCGATCGATGGAAAGTTTCCAGTTGCTAATTTTGCGCCATGGGGTTGTGTCCTGGAAAGGTTGCGTTGCATTGTGATTCGTGAGGAAGCACATTGGCACATGTCCATGCTACTGCTAGAGCCTCCATTACTCCTCACTCAGCCCTATTTAGTGTATGACGTCCGTAGGATTGAAGGCCACGCTAAGGTATCTGCCTTACGAACAACCGTTTGGTAAAAGCCCTGTTGCATTGCATCCACGTGCATAATCGGTCGGCTCCGCAGTGTGGGATTCGACGGTGCGAGTTCAATCTGGCCATGTGCCTGTCAAGCTGAAAGCTAGTGCACAACGCTAAAAGCAGTTAGTTCGAGGTACCCATATCGCTCCAGGTTCCAGATTCGTTTCTTGATGAGGGGTTGGTTAGTAACAGGCTTGTGTGCGATTTTGTGCTCATGAGATGGTGTTGACGTGCTTGAAATACCAATAGTGATTAGAGTATTGACATGAAAAGAAGTAAAGAAAACGATATAGATGAAGTAACTCAAGAAGACACTAGGACAAGACATTTCAGCCTAAAAGCCGCAATTGATAAAAAGCCATTACAAGAAAGAAGGAAACGCTTTGAAAACTGTCTTTCGGTCAAATTTACCCGAGTATTCCTATGCTTTTGCCATGCTTTGCTGTACTGTATGCCATCATTCGCATGCAAATCTGCCGACCGGTCGCTTGTGCCTTCCAAAAGAGCGGAACATGTCCCATGCACCAAAATGATTCAAGACGCCAACGCCAACGCTAAAGTAGGCTATCATCCAGGGCTACCCCAAAGAAACAAAGTGTATGTGCTTCCCAAAATGTGTGACCAGCACTAGAATATTAGTATTCGAAAGGCCGGAGCATTGAATCGCGATGTGTAGGCATGTCCTGCCACTAGAGACTCGCCGGAGGAGACGTGTGCGGGGAATCGATGAAGAGAGGAGGGCCGAATCCGCTGCAGTATAATGTGGAAATGGGTGTACTCGTACGATGTTCATGATAGTCTCAGTCCGATGGAGAGCTCCGGGCGGTGTTGTTGCTGTTGTCGTGAATGCTTATCGTCGAGTCATGAGTATCTGTTGGATCTGTGCCAGCGAAGGATCTTCATTCAGCCACTTGCCCTGCGAGGCGTCTGCGGCGCGCAGCGTGTTTTCGACATAGGCATCGCTGATTGCGAGGAGTTCCTGTAGTCCAATAGTCAGTTTCGATCTTAGTGAGCTAGCATGCAATCTTTCCAGCCTGGTGCTTCTCGTCGCTTCTGAATTCCTCTCCTCCAATCTCAAAGTGGAATAGGGGAATGGCACACTCAACGTACATTCCTCATTGTGGCATCAGCCTGCTGTAGTGCACCCAGATGGCTTGCGTTGGGCCTCTGGCCACGCAAGACGCTGTTGCGGGCGTTCATCCACCGCAGACCAGCGTGGGCTCGTAGGTAAGCGCGTTGGCATTGGAAGCGTCGCACAGCGGCGTCTGTGATGATGCTACAACTCGTCAGACTTCTCTCTCGTGCTAGCTTCTGCAGTCCCTCATGATGAAAATAGGCAGGAGGAAGTGACCTACTTTCTCAGTTGCTGCTTCTCTGCTTCCGGATCCCCTGAACCCGTGCTGGCACTGCCAGAGAAGGGTGTCTGTAGGATTGCCTGTGCCTCGCTGGTGCATTGTCGTAGCAGAGAGTAACCCTCAAGGTAGTACTCTTCTGCTGTAGGATTGGCGCGTAACTGGACGAGGTAGTGTTGTAGGTTGCGGAAGTCGGTCATGATCTCTGCAATGCGCATGGCACGGGCATCGTTGACTATATGTATGTCAGCCTTTGTGGTTTGGATAGTCGAATGAACTAGGGATGTTTGGAAGATGAACTTCTTTTGCTGGAGTAGAGAGAGCCTTACGACCGTCAGACATGGTAGCTTCGGTTTTTTTTTGAAATGAAGATCGACTGGCGACAGATTGATGAAGTGGCTAATAAGAAGTAAGTCGTAGATGGTAGAAGAGAACTAGGCTTGCTGGTGTGGATGGGCAGTGAATTGAGGCGGCGTGGCGAGTATTAAATAGCACGTAGGAGACATGTATTCACGATGATGATGATGGTGGTGGTAGTGTCCACGAGCAAGGCTCTTGATAGCGTAAGGTAGGAATAGCCATGCGTGCAGGGCTGCTCCCGCCGCTACCATAAGGACGTCCCACTTTGGAACCGTGAGTAGCTCCCAGCTGTACTAGGGCCCTGGCCTGGTAGACCACTCAGGACCTTGCATTCGGCAGCTCTAGGCTTGTGAGGAGGTGTGAGAATCGGCATAGTAGCATCACCATCAGTACCAGTCTCCACTACAACGGGATAGCCAAACATGCAGGAACCGTGCGTCTGCATCTAACCATGCCTATTTTTCGATGCTCCGCTACGTTTGCTCTCCAGCTGGAATGAGCAGCGTTGTGCTGGACCTGTTCAGCAGCCCTAAAAGCGCCACATCGAGCGAAGTAGTTTAGCGAGCCAGCCCTGGTAGGCTGCATCGGGTAAGGCATCAAGGCCAAGCTGTGTATCTCAGCCGCAGCATCCACTCTGATTGGACGATGCTTATAATTAGTGGTGCGGTCTTCGCGTGGTTGTCCGCTGAATATGAGCCTGGAAGTGCGTGCCCGCGTAGGGTTGAACCTGCGCGCAAAGTCGAACGACGCTCGCGAAAGCCACGGTCAGCCACGGTCAGCCACGCGACGGCTGTGCTGGGCACTCCGACGACTAGGAGCCAGTAGCATGACGTCGATGGAGCAGTTCGCGAGTGATTGCAGACCGTTGCAGCTGAGGCAGTATGGGAATCTGGTGTCATGGGCGACACCAAGTGGAGTCATGGCTGAACTCACCACATGTTTCTTGTCCCAGGACCGGCTGCTTCGTCACAGTTGCGCTTATGCAGGAGAGTACAGTCTAACGTCTTCATTCATGGTGCTGCTGGAGCACTTTTGACGTCTGAGAGGTCGTATCATGCTATCTGTTGTTATCGTCATGGTTCACGTCTCGGTCATACCTCAGCGACCCACATGCCCGTTCCAGCTCCACGGCCATTGCTCCTTCCTTAGTCCTTGTCTGCGATTGACTGTAGTCGTTCATCGATTTCCTCTTCGGTGAGCGCCCTGAAGGCGGAGTCTGTGCCCTCCTGGCCGTTGGTCTTCGGGCCTCCTACGATGCCAATCTCCAATTCGTTCTTCTTGAAGTCGACCGACAGGACGGTGCTCAAGGCGGTGATGGCCAGCTCGACAACCTCCTCCCAGTTGCCCTCAGCATGCTCCTTGTTCTTCAGCTTCTTCTCGAGGAAGTTGAGCGCCTCTTGCGTCTTGGGCCCGGAGGCTGTTGCCTTGTAGCCTACGTAGTAGCCAGCTGGGTCGCACTTGTAGAGTTGGGGGCCAAATTCAGAGTCGAGGGAGATGAGGGTGGTGGCCACACCGAGCGGTCGCATATAAGCCTGCACGTTGCTTAGCATCCGGTCGCACCTTCTTCAGGCATCGCCACTTACGCGCTGTGTGTAGACCTGGCTGATGTTGGCTATCCTCTTTGCCAGTACGTCGCAGGGCATCTCGTAGCCGTACTTGTAGCGGAACTCAGCAGCCTCACCCCGCGCTCTGCTCACGGAGGCTCTCGCATCGGCAATGGATCCAGTCATGACACAACCAACTGAGGGCGACAGGCGGAAGATGTGGGATACGGAGGAGGGGTCGATGAGCTTGTCCTGTGTATATGCGTCAGTACCTCGTGCGGCCCGCCGTGCTTGCCATACGTACAGGCACCTTCTTCTGCGAGATGACTACTGCACAGTCCTTGCCCCGCACGCCCAATGATGTGATGTTTGCTGCCGTAATCGCCTTGAATGCATACTCTAGATATCATGTTAGTGGTGGTTCCGACAGGAAGTCGCGGGCGGGGTCTATCATTGCTTGGGCGGCCATGATAGCTCGGGATGCGTACCGACTTGGTATAGACGACCTTGGTCCGAGAAGATGGTGATGTGTCTGTCGTAGCCTGCGCTTCCTGTATGACGAGGGTACCCGTTAGCATGTATGCGGCAAACACCAGGTTATAGCTTCGACGCACCAGACATGATGGCGGGTGGTGGATCTGTGTATTTGTAATTGACGGCTTCAGCTGCAGCAACGGGTTCCGGAGATTTGCGTAAGCTCTATGGGCGCGGTCTGGGGGTTGAAGGCGAGGTTGTCGGCGTTGGCTGTCACTACACGCGTTGCTTGTGGCCTGGAGCTCTGGGATCGCCGTCACTTGGTCTGTGCCTTCCTAGTATCAGCCCCGAAATTCTCTGCCTGCGACCTCTCATTCGACCTTTCCTTCCTGACAGGACGTCCTGCTCCAGCTGATTCGGTCATGCGCGATGCGATTTAACTTCATGATCCAGATATCCATATTCCGCATCTGATCATGGCTCACGTGTTTGAACCGGGCTACATCCCGGCTTGGAGGCGGCTGGGGATCAAACTGAAGAGCGAAGAAACCCAGTCCGGAGACGCCGTACCTGAACATGAAACATCATCGAGCTACCAGCAACCATCTACAGACTCTCGTGCGCAGCCAATTCCATCCGAGAAGCGTGCCGTAAATGGCAAATCCTCAAAGCTTGGCAAACGAAAACACCAACATGAGGCAGCTGAGAATCATCAACAGGATGCCAAGAAGAGTCGGGTTGAGACCACGGAAAACGACGTCAACGGAGCTACTAGCCACGAATTTCCGGTCGTGACTTTTGATGTCGAGGCAGAGGCTGTCACGGAAAAGGCTTCAGCAACAAACAAGCCCTTCAAAGGAGGAGATCCGAATTATCGAAAGAAGAAAGAGAAACCAGTCAAACGCCGGAGAGAAGAAAAAGACGGTGACTCTCAGCCTAAGGCGCGTCCCAAGCAAGGCTCCACTCGCTCACCTCACGAGCCGGCGTACGCGACAGCGCGTCCAACTTTACTTGCGTCCACTGAGTTAGACCACGCCAACCCAGCCGCCGCCACAACACCACAAAAGCTCCCCAAGAAATCTAGCCGCAAGGAGCCCTCTGGCTCACCCCCACTGACAGACCGAAGAAAATCAGTCGCATTCACCCCCGATACCAAACGGTCCGACGGGAATACGGGCCAGGATTATTTCAAAGCCTGGGTTGCCGAACAGAAGGGAACTGGACCCGTCTCCCAGCCACCAGAAGTCTCCAACTTTGTACTACATTCAATCATTGCTGAGGAGCAGAAGGCGGCGAGGAGGAATGGACAACTAGACAAAAAACCAGCGACAGAAGCAGAAGCCAAAGAAGCCACCAGTTCGAAGACCCCAGACGCTGAACCGGAAGAGAAGTCGAAACCGCAGCCGAAGCCGACGCCGCAGGCAGCACCGAAGCCTACGTCGAAGCCTGTCGAGGCAAAATCTACACCTGCATCTACAGCTGCGCCAAAGGCAAAGAAGAAGGATCCCTCAGTATACATCGCCTATCTCAGGCAGTATCACTATGATCGCGACAACTGGAAGTTCAACAAAGCGAAACAGAACGACGTTGTTGATAACGCCTTGAACATCTTTCGCATCCCTAACGAGCATTCTGAGGCCCTAGTTGAATATATCGCTGGTCTCCAAGGGGCTGGTGTGATTGAACGTCTGCGCGAACGTTGCAGGGCAACAGTGAAAGACATCGACGAGCAAGACGCCCAGATGAATGACGCGGAAGCCAAGAAGGTTGCGCAGGAGGACGCGGAGCAGGAGCGCATCCTCAAGGAGCGGAAGAGGAGAAAGACAGAGGGCGACATCACAGACCTTGGAGAACACGAGTACAGCGCCGGTTTCATTCGACGACTGCAAAGGCGACGAGCTGAAGCGCTCTTGAATGCTTTGGGCCGCGCTGAGCCCGTACTACCAGCAGTGACTCCAAGATCTAGCATCAAGCCGTTGATGCAGCATGTGGAGCCAGCGAAGCCCATTGCACGAAAGCGGAAGCGGAGGACAGATGTGTCGAGCGATGAGAGCAGTTCGGACAGCAGCGACTCGGACAGTTCAGACTCTGACTCTGATGACAGCAGTGACTCGGATTCTGGATCGGACAACGCGACTACTGCGAAGAGTGCCAATAGCTCTGGTAGCGGGTCGGGAAGCAGTGACAGCGACAGCAACAGTGATAGTGATAGCGATAGCGATTAGAGTGGCGACCAGGACTTGGAAATAGGAGCAACGGATGGAGTTAACAAGGCATTACTACTACTACTCTTCTTCTCGTCTCTGCAGTGGATACCTGCAGGCCTGAAAAAGCTGCGTTTACTGCCACAAATGTACATATCAAAACAGTTCGGATGGTAGCCAATCTTCTGCAATGGCAATACCAGTGGTACCCAGCAGAACAAAGTACAAGCCGAATGAGCTTTGTCATATGCAGCACATCATGCCTTCCCGAATAATGCATATACGATACCCGAAACAGCTAGTGCATCGTCAACATGCAGCGGGTTCCCCGCCTCTTTGTCTCCACAGACGTTTGGTGATTGCCTCATCAATCTTATCAACACCCCTTCCGTAGATATTCGTCGGCAGTAACACCGAGAGCAATGGCACTGGCTCGCCTACCCACAGAACTAATCGAGCACATAACCACCTACCTCGATCTCCCAAACAGTGGTTCACTCCGCCTCACCAGCCCATCTCTGAGCAAACAAGCCTCTCATGTATTCAAAGACCGTTTCTTCCGCCAACACACACTACAATGGACTGAAGCCGCCTTTTCCAGATTACTAGAAATAACATCGCACCCGCATTTCGGCAACGCCATCCAGCACCTCATCGTAGACGCCACGCCTCGCCACTCAATCCATCTTTGGCAAGCACAAATACAGATTGCAGAAACACAGGGTATTACTACGCCTTATGGCACCGTGTCAGCTACTCGCGACCTGGAAGAGCAATATATGGCCGATTACACAGCGGCAGAGGAAATAGCCAAGTTCTTCAGCGAAACGAGATTCGATCGCAAAAGTCTGGTAACCATCTTTGAAAGATTGGAACACCTAGATTCCATCAACTTCGCATACGAAGGCATGCACGAGAAATACGCAAAGTTCTGTACTCGGTACTGTAAGAGCAGTCAACAAGAAATGTCGCGGCCATTTGTATCCACCATGTCTGCCATCGCGGCATCGAAATTGCAAGTTCGACGTATCCAGGTAGACAGCGATAACTTCTTCGGCGCAGTTAGTATCGGGAAATTGGAAACTCTGGCCCCTTCGCTCCGCTACTTCGACCATGCGTTCGAAAAGTTGGATACGCTACAATTGCATCTTCGGGATCTACGCTCGTCAGTCTCTGGATTCGAAATAGACACTACACGCGCGCCATTCGTGATACGCTTCCTCGCCAAAGCACGCAACGTACGAGTGTTAGAACTGAGTTGTTACAGCATCTTGGAAATGGATGTATTTGGGGAAATGGCACGGCATTGTCGGTTTGAAAAGTTGGAAGAATGTAAACTGTCCGTCATGAGAATCATGAACGGCGACGATCTTCTTACGCTTCTCAAGCCGGCGGAGAACACGCTGAGATCATTGAGATTGAGGTATATCATGAACTCGGATCCGTACAACACGTGGTGGCATATTCTTAGTCGCGTTGCGAAGGAGGAGGATGTGCTGCCGCGGGTGGATTATCTGCATTTGGGACATTTGACTTCTGATTCCAGGCGCAGGGTGTGGATGAACGGTCTGCAAGTGCAGCAATTTAATGAGGATGGGTGGCGAGCGCGTTTGTCTGATGCTGTTGATCATTTCGAGACGAGAGCAGCGGATTCGTCGTGGAGTCTAGGCGCTCTCGCGTATCCGTTTGTTGGACTGAGTGTGTGAATTGTAGCTGAGGAGGAAAGCAGGCTATGAAAATATTTGATTTCCGTAGGTGCTACAGAGTATATCTCGAGGTGCATGTATTTCTCGAACAACGTACGCACTTTTTCATGTACAAACAATGTCAGAGTGCTCAACTCACACTTTTGATCATACGTGCAGCTTATTCCCGGCTATGATAGTCCATCCCCCGGGTTCTATCATCGATACTGAAACACACACCTCGGCGAAGATGCATCACTCCGTTGGACAATGAAACAGTAGACAGAGATGATATCGTACCCAATGCTCACAGGGCAACAGAAGAACAGTGGCAATAGTGACCGCCTGAGGGGCCACTCCCCTCGGACAGCGAGTGGACGTGATAGTCTCTGACTACGGGTAGATAGCCGTTTCATGTGCACCCGGTGGCGGACCGCCTCGTCCGTCATCGCGGGTAGGTCAGATCGGAAGTCCGGTGAGCTCAGTTCTCTGTGAAGCATCGAGTAGTCTGAAAAGTAACTTCTGCTACAATGCAGGATATCACCCGAGGGTAAGGGTTAAGCCGAGGTTATGTGGTCTACGGAGGGTGTGAAGTAAGATAAAAGTAACTTCTACTGTACTGCGAGATCATCTACGGAAAGAAGATGCAGCCGAGGATCTGTGGTCACTGGCGATATTGAACGACTCAAGGTCTGATTTGGGGTTGGGAGATTGTTCTAGTGATTGCTTCTTGCGAGACTGTTATTACACAACACCTATATCAGAGTCTGGCAAATCTCGGATGTCAGCAACGGCAAACCTGCCAGTGAGGGCGCAGTGTCACCAAGCCACGGTCTCGACTTTTCGATCAGCAGCGGGAGATAATCAGCGATGGGTAGCGCAAGGGAACCCCATAATACACCCATCGCGATAACAGCGGATGGTGGTACAAAAGTTTCACAGGCCCTGTTGTGAGTGGTTGGGTTGGGGAAATGAAAGGGCAGATGCGGGTTAACCCCACAGAAAAGGGTAATTATGGTCGGCCATGGTTCGTCGTGTTTCGCATGCATGTTAGTAGGGCAGCCAGTGTGCCTGGCACATCAGGCGGGCAGCAGTTGTGTGCTGGTGCGGTACCTGCGGCTGTGTTGGACCTGACAGGTGCTCGACCAGAGAAGTGTTGCAGGTGAGTGGAGCTTGGCTGACATGTTTCTGGGAGAGCAAACGGAAACATGTAGCCTGAGGCTTGAGGTGGCTTGCGCGGAGTTGGAAGTGTCGCCGTGAGTGGGTAAGCAGTTGGGAGTAGTATCCAGTAGTATGGGATGGGTGAAGGAGGCTGCACGTGGTGGGAGATAAGGTGGGTGCTCGATATATTGGCCGCTGCGGAGAGATGAATCTAGATGCGCAGATTGACTATTTACCCAAGAGCGAAGGGCCAATAACGGCGAGGGAGGCTCTGCTAGCGGCTGGGATCCCGTACCTCTGGTCAGCAAAGTCCCGGTCAGCGCCGGCAGCAGATGAGTGCAAATCTGTGCAACGGCGTGCGAGACCAGATGAAAGAAAGCAAGGAACGCAGCGTGAATAGATGAGGTCAGGCGAGGCCGTGATATAGGCGCTGGTGGTGAGGCATCTGGAGGTGTTCGGTCGCCCGGTTAAGGCTGCAATAAATAGATTAAAGTTATGCACACGAGCGCCGCTTGGCCCAGAACAGCCGTGGCGGCGGTCCCCAGTCAGGTGCTTCAAAGGGAGCAGCGATATTGTCTTCCCCTCCGCCTCCGCAACGGCCAGGTCAAGTGCAAGACGATCGCAGCTCTGAGGCAGCGACAAAAAAACAAGAGCGTTTCGGACATTTTCGCGTGCCCATCGACATTGTCGCCCGTCGGCACACTTCACCCTCAGGCCCCAGCTTGCAGGGACGAAACACGCGCGGCTTGCTCAGCGAGCCAGGCCCGGGCCCACCCCAGCCGGTGCCCCAACACCCAAGAGCCACGCCCATCTGACCACGCTACTGCGCCCTCGTCCTCAGGTTCCTCACCACCTTTGCGCCGCATCACCGCTTTTGCTTCTTTGTTGCGTCGCCTTTGTTCCCAGTCACTCGTTACCACCCTTCGCGCCGCCGTACTTGACTTCGCCTCGCCACCCTTCGCACCTTCCCATTCTCCCTAGCGCCGCCTATTCTCGCCTGCTTTCTTTGTCCTCGTCACCAGGCACCTCGAACCGCTCAAAACCGTCGCACTGTGCTATTCCCGCCGTACGACACCCTCACGAACCGCGTCGCACACCACCGGGTGTGCCCATAGCTGACAGCTGGCCCTCGTTGCTTCTTAACCTGGGGTTGCTGATCCCCTAACCACCCCATCCACTGTTGCCATGTCCATCCGTGCGCTCAGAGGTACGATCTGCAACCCTGCAGCGACGTGACTGCATAGGACAGCCCACTAACATCATGGCAGACGCTGAAAATGTCTTCCGGATAGAAAAGCGATGTGTCGCATGTGAAACGGCCGCACTGTCCTGCGAGGGCATCGAATGCAGAGCCAACGAGGTCTGCGTCCAGAACTCACGAACATGCGACCAGTGCGCCTCCGTCGGCTGCCAGCTCGACCCCACAGCAGGCGCTGCCCCGCCTAGCAAGCCAAACGTCGGTGCCATTGCCGGAGGAGTTATCGGAGGAGTCGCCTTCATCGCCATTCTCACATTCATCGTATGGAAGTACTGCCTAAAGGGAAAGAGGCGGCCCATGTCCCAGCAGAGCGAATGGCAAGATGTCGACATGACGGCGCAAGAGAAGGCAGAGAACGACTTTCAGTCACGGCGGAGCGCGCGCGCATCTACACACACTGTTGCCTCGATGGCCTCATCCGTCCTCACCCGCGCCTCCAACATCATCCAGATCGCCTACATCCCCGGCGTCACGAACCGCTCAGGCCCTGGATCGCCCGACCTGCTCGTTCCTCCCGTTCCTCCAATTCCTGCCATGTCGCCTTCGTCTGGCATGAGCACCCCGTACTCGACCGCCGACCAGCACTTCTTCGTTCCCGACTTCCGCGACTCGATGATGTCTTCCAGCACCGCCGGCCGCACAAGCATCGCTCCAAGTCTCGCCCAACGAGGCAGCGTTGCATCGACCATGTACCGACAAAACGCCATTGTATCTCCTCTTCCAGCTCAGACCATCGTACGCGGAAAGGCAGCTGTTGTCAGCGTTAAGTCGACTGCCACCAACAGCCCGGCAGAGACACCTAGCATGGAAACACCACCTGTACCTTCAATCGACCCCAAGCACACCGTGAAGCCCATCCGCATTCACATGCCTGGTATCAGTCCCGCAAACTCTGTCCGAAGCACCGCACAACTTGGCCCTGTCCGCGCCCTCAATATCACCAAGAAGAAGAGCTCCGATATGACACCACCCAAGAGCTCCTCTAACTCGACAACAAGCGCAGACCGAACACTCGTCAACACACCCGAAGTCCTCGTACCCTCTGCGCGCCCACTCACCGGCTACTCTACCGCCTCATCAGATGACGGTGCTGCCCACTCGCGTGCACGAAGAGGAAGCTTAGCATCCGACTCTGGGGACGAATCCGACGATGACCATGTACGCGCACGACAAACACTACTTCGTAGCAACTCGGGCAGCGACAGCGGCTCACCATACCCTGATTCCCGGGACAGCACGCCCACCATGGACCGAAGTCCTTTCGCAGATAGCTCGTCACTCGAACCACCGCGACCCATCATGTCTTCACGCATCACTTCATACGATACCTCGCTTGGCCTTCGCACACCGATGACGCCCATTGTAGAGGAGGCATCAGCGTCAAAACGCGGAAGCACCGTCTCCAACAGAAGGGATCAGAGCCCGTTCTCTGACAACCATCAGAGCGGGTTGTAAATGATGAATTCTACAATACTGATTTCAAAGGCGTTCACTTTACCCAGCTCCAGCGAACTGGGTAGCATCTATGTTCAATCTGCGAAGATATCCAGCCACTGCGGCACCCACACCATTTTCTTTCCATTTCTCTTCTTAGGATCTAGGCATTACGACGGCTGAGATCTGGCATCT